>NC_086448.1:255978616-257319866 GCF_028390025.1 Pseudophryne corroboree | reverse complement strand
CAGTAATCGTTGGCAGGTCCTTCAGTCCGGACCAGATGTCAGCACTCGCTCCATACTGCCCTGCATCACCGCCAGCGGGTGGGCTCGGAATTCTTAGCCTTTTCCTCGCAGCACCAGTTGCGGGAGAATGTGAAGGTGGAGCTGTTGATTGGTCACGTTCCGCTTGACTTGACAATTTTGTCACCAGCAGGTCTTTGAACCTCTGCAGAGTTGTGTCTGCCGGAAAGAGAGATACAACATAGGTTTTAAATCTAGGATCGAGCACGGTGGCCAAAATGTAGTGCTCTGATTTCAACAGAATGACCACCCGTGAATCCTGGTTAAGCGAATTAAGGGCTCCATCCACAAGTCCCACATGCCTTGCGGAATCGCGCTGTTTTTGCTCCTCCTTCAATCTCTCCAGCTTCTTCTGCAAAAGCCTGATAAGGGGAATGACCTGACTCAGGTTGGCAGTGTCTGAACTGACTTCACGTGTGGCAAGTTCAAAGGGTTGCAGAACCTTGCACAACGTTGAAATCATTCTCCACTGCGCTTGAGTCAGGTGCATTCCCCCTCCTTTGCCCTGTATCGTAGGTAGCTGTATAGGCTTGAATGGCCTTTTGCTGCTTCTCCATCCTCTGAAGCATATAGAGGGTTGAGTTCCACCTCGTTACCACCTCTTGCTTCAGATGATGGCAGGGCAGGTTCAGGAGTGTTTGCTGGTGCTCCAGTCTTCGGCACGCGGTGGCTGAATGACGAAAGTGGCCCGCAATTCTTCGGGCCACCGACAGCATCTCTTGCACGCCACTGTCATTTTTTAAATAATTCTGCACAACCAAATTCAATGTATGTGCAAAACATGGGACGTGCTGGAATTTGCCCACATGTAGTGCACGCACAATATTTGTGGCGTTGTCCGATGTCACAAATCCCCAGGAGAGTCCAATTTGGGTAAGCCATTCTGCGATGATGTTCCTCAGTTTCCGTAATAGGTTGTCAGCTGTGTGCCTCTTCTGGAAAGCAGTGATACAAAGCGTAGCCTGCCTAGGAACGAGTTGGCGTTTGCGAGATGCTGCTACTGGTGCCGCCGCTGCTGTTCTTGCTGCGGGAGGCAATACATCTACCCAGTGGGCTGTCACAGTCATATAGTCCTGAGTCTGCCCTGGTCCACTTGTCCACATGTCCGTGGTTAAGTGGACATTGGGTACAACTGCATTTTTTAGGACACTGGTAACTCTTTTTCTGACGTCTGTGTACATTTTCGGTATCGCCTGCCTAGAGAAAAGGAACCTAGATGGTATTTGATACCGGGGACACAGTACCTCAATCAATTCTCCAGTTCCCTGTGAATTAACGGTGGATACCGGAAACACGTTTCTCACCACCCAGGCTGCCAAGGCCTGAGTTATCCGCTTTGCAGCAGGATGACTGCTGTGATATTTCATCTTCCTCGCAAAGGACTGTTGGACAGTCAATTGCTTACTGGAAGTAGTACAAGTGGTCTTCCGACTTCCCCTCTGGGATGACGATCGACTCCCAGCAGCAACAACAGCAGCGCCAGCAGCAGTAGGCGTTACACTCAAGGATGCATCGGAGGAATCCCAGGCAGGAGAGGACTCGTCAGACTTGACAGTGACATGGCCTGCAGGACTATTGGTGTTCCTGTCTAAGGAGGAAATTGACACTGAGGGAGTTGGTGGTGTGGTTTGCAGGAGCTTGGTTACAAAAGGAAGGGATTTAGTTGGCAGTGGACTGCTTCCACTGTCACCCAAAGTTTTTGAACTTGTCAATGATTTCTGATGAATGCGCTCTAGGTGACGTATAAGGGAGGATGTTCCGAGGTGGTTAACGTCCTTACCCCTACTTATTACAGCTTGACAAAGGCAACACACGGCTTGACACCAGTTGTCCGCATTTCTGTTGAAATAATTCCACACCGAAGAGGTGATTTTTTTTTGTATTTTGACCAGGCATGTCAATGGCCATATTCGTCCCACGGACAACAGGTGTCTCCCCGGGTGCCTGACTTAAACAAACCACCTCACCATCAGAATCCTCCTTGTCAATTTCCTACCCAGCGCCAGCAACACCAATATCCTCATCCTGGTGTACTTCAACAGTGACATCTTCAATTTGACTATCAGGAACTGGACTGCGGGTGCTCCTTCCAGCACTTGCAGGAGCGTGCAAATGGTGGAAGGCGCCACCTCTTCCCGTCCAGTGTTGGGAAGGTCAGGCATCGCAACCGACACAATTGGACTCTCCTTGGGGATTTGTGATTTAGAAGAACGCACAGTTCTTTGCTGTGCTTTTGCCATCTTAACTCTTTTAAGTTTTCTAGCAGGAGGATGAGTGCTTCCATCCTCATGTGAAGCTGAACCACTAGCCATGAACATAGGCCAGGCCCTCAGCCGTTCCTTGCCACTCCATGTAGTAAATGGCACATTGGCAAATATCCACTTCTCCTCAGACGATTTTGATTTAGATTTTTGGGTCATTTTACTGAGCTTTATTTTTTTGGATTTTACATGCTCTCTACTATGACATTGGGCATCGGCCTTGGCAGACGACGTTGATGGCATTTCATCGTCTCGGCAATGACTAGTGGCAGCAGCTTCAGCACGAGGTGGAAGTGGATCTAGATCTTTCCCTATTTTAAACCTCCACATTTTTGTTCTCCATTTTTTAATGTGTGGAATTATATGCCAGTAATATATCAATAGCAATGGCCTACTACTATATATACTGCGCACAACTTAAATGCACCACAGGTATGGATGGAGAGTATTCTTGACGACACAGCGGTAGGTAGAGCAGTGGCCTACTGTACGGTACTGCTATATATTATATACTGGTGGTCAGCAAAATTATACACTGTCCTCCTACTATATATATACTGTGCAAAACTTAAATGCACCACAGGTATGGATGGGATAGTATACTTGATGACACAGAGGTAGGTAGAGCAGTGGCCTACTGTACCGTACTGCTATATATTATATACTGGTGGTCAGCAAAATTATGCACTGTCCTCCTACTATATATATACTGTGCAAAACTTAAATGCACCACAGGTATGGATGGGATAGTATACTTGATGACACAGAGGTAGGTAGAGCAGTGGCCTACTGTACCGTACTGCTATATATTATATACTGGTGGTCAGCAAAATTATGCACTGTCCTCCTACTATATATATATACTGTGCAAAACTTAAATGCACCACAGGTATGGATGGGATAGTATACTTGATGACACAGAGGTAGGTAGAGCAGTGGCCTACTGTACCATACTGCTATATATTATATACTGGTGGTCAGCAAAATTATGCACTGTCCTCCTACTATATATATACTGTGCAAAACTTAAATGCACCACAGGTATGGATGGGATAGTATACTTGATGACACAGAGGTAGGTAGAGCAGTGGCCTACTGTACCGTACTGCTATATATTATATACTGGTGGTCAGAAAAATTATGCACTGTCCTCCTACTAATATATATACTGTGCAAAACTTAAATGCACCACAGGTATGGATGGATAGTATACTTGACTACATAGAGGTAGGTAGAGCAGTGGACTACTGTACCGTAATGCTATATATTATATACTGGTGGTCAGCAAAATTATGCACTGTCCTCCTACTATATATATACTGTGCAAAACTTAAATGCACCACAGGTATGGATGGGATAGTATACTTGATGACACAGAGGTAGGTAGAGCAGTGGCCTGCTGTACCGTACTGCTATATATTATATACTGGTGGTCAGCAAAATTATGAACTGTCCTCCTACTATATATATACTGTCCAAAACTTAAATGCACCACAGGTATGGATGGATAGTATACTTGATGACACAGAGGTAGGTAGAGCAGTGGCCTACTGTACCGTACTGCTATATATTATATACTGATGGTCAGCAAAATTCTGCACTGTCCTCCTACTATATACTACAATGCAGCACAAATATGGAGCGTTTTTCAGGCAGAGAACGTATAATACTGGTGGTCACTGGTCAGCAAAACTCTGCACTGTCCTCCTACTATATAATACTGCTGGTCCCCAGTCCCCACAATAAAGCAAATTAGCACACTGAGCACAGATATTTGCAGCACACTGAGCACAGATATGGAGCATTTTTCAGGCAGAGAACGTAGATATTTGCAGCACACTGAGCACAGATATTTGCAGCACACTGCGCACAGATATTTGCAGCACACTGAACATAGAAACTGAGAGGATGCCAGCCACGTCCTCTCACGATCATCTCCAATGCACGAGTGAAAAATGGCGGCGACGCGCGGCTCCTTATATAGAATCCGAATCTTGCGAGAATCCGACAGCGGGATGATGATGTTCGGGCGCGCTCGGGTTAATTGAGCACGGTGGGAGGATCCGAGTCTGCTCGGACCCGTGCAAAAAAGGGTGAAGTTCGGGGGGGTTCGGATCCTGAGGAACCGAATCCGCTCATCACTAATCAACAATAAAGATCTTCTACATTATTATCCATTACTTGTCTGGAAATGAGTGACTGTGCTACTGTACATTGGCCCTCATTCTGAGTTGTTCGCTCGCTAGCAGATTTTACCAGCATTGCACACACTAGGCCGCCGCCCTCTGGGAGTGTATCTTAGCATAGCAGAATTGCGAACGAAAGATTAGCAGAATTGCGAATAGAAAATTCTAAGCAGTTTCTGAGTAGCTCGAGACCTACTCCTACACTGCGATCAGCTCAGCCCATTTCGTTCCTGGTTTGATGTCACAAACACACCCTGTGTTGGGCCAGCCACTCCCCCGTTTCTCCAGACACTCCCGCGTTTTATCCTGGCACGCCTGCGTTTTTCCGCACACTTCCAGAAAACGGTCAGTTTCCGCCCAGAAACACCCACTTCCTGTCAATCACACTCCGATCACTTCAACGATGAAAATTCTTCGTTCGGACATGAGTAAATCTACTAAGTTTTGTGCTAAAATACTTAGTGCATGCGCACTGCGTACCATGCGCATGCGCACTGCGTACCATGCGCATGCGCATTTTTGCCTTAATTGCTCAGTTGCAAAAATCGGCAACGAGCGAACAACTCGGAATGACCCCCATTGTACTGTATAATTTGCTGATGAAATCTAACACATATTGTGCTGTTTATTATTCGCCTGTACATTTCTCTTTGGGTTCATATCATTCTAGGATGGACCTACTTTAGGGACTCTTTTTTGTTTTGTATTATTTATCGTAAAGGACCTTTTGCGATAATGCATGGAACTGGTGCAAAGTGACATCATAATCCAGGCTTTAATCAAGTCTTTATTGCACATGTGCCAACCATGCCCTACGGTGGGGTTACCCGCTATGGATGACAATTCTATCTTAACCTTATATGGTAGAAAACCATCTCTTTCATGCACATTCTCAGAAGAGCAGCATGGTGTGTAGACATCTTTTGGCTAATATTTATCTTTTGCTATGGGGCCTGTTGATTATGGAGGTCATTCCGAGTTGAATGTAGCTGAGCTAAATTTAGCACAGCTTCAATCACTGACACTGACATGCAGGGGGGAGGAGGGGGGGGGGCAGCACCGGGCTAGTTTGCCCTGCATGTCTGTCCAGCCCCGCCCGCACAAATACAAAAGCATACACAGCGGCGATGCTTTTATACTTGTAGAGTAACTTCCAGCCAGCGCAGCAACTGCGGCTAGCTGGGAATTACTCGTCGCTGCCTGGGTCGCAGTGGCTGCGTGTGATGTCACGCATCCACTGCGGCCCACCCCCGCATGGTCCGGCCACGCCTGCATTGACCAGACCGCACCACGAAAACGGCAACCAAACGGCGGCCAAATGCCGCCCCCTCCCACCCAGTGACTGCCTCTGCCTGTCATCAGGCAGAGGCGATCGCTAAGAAACGACGGCCTTCGGCCGCCTGGCATGCACCGGTGCACTGCGGCGCCGGTGCATGCACAGTTCCAACCCGATCACTGCGCTGTGAACAACTGCAACGTGCAATCGGGTCGGAATGACCCCCTATGTGTTCCCCTTCTGCCTGGTAGGATATCATAAAGTAGAGATGTGCGGCTTCCAATTTTCGTGTTTTGTGTTTTGGTTTTGGTTCTGGTTCCATGCTCGTGTTTAGGATCTGGATTGGTTTTGCCAAAACCACCCTTTCGTGTTTTGGCTTTGGTTTTGGTTTTGGATCTGGATGATTTTTGATAAAAACAAAAAAACAGCTAAAATCACATAATTTGGGGGTCATTTTGATCCTACGGTATTATTAACCTCAATTACATTAATTTCCACTCATTTCCAGTCTCTGAAGCATATAGAGTGTTGAATTCCACCTCGTTACCACCTCTTGCTTCATTTCCACTCATTTGCAGTATATTCTGAACACCTCACACCTCACTAAGGTGGTCATTCCGAGTTGTTCGCTCGCTAGCTGCTTTTAGCAGCATTGCAAACGCTAGGCCGCCACCCTCTGGGAGTGTATCTTAGCTTAGCAGAATTGTGAACAAAAGATTAGCAGAACTGCTACTAAATATTTTCTTGCAGTTTCTGAGTAGCTCCAGACCTACTACTAGATTGCGATTAGCTCGGTCCGTTTAGTTCCTGGTTTGACAACACAAACATGCCCTGCATTCGGCCAGCCACTCCCCCGTTTCTCCAGACACTCCCGCGTTTTTCCCTGACACGCCTGCGTTTTTTAGCACACTCCCGGAAAACGCTCAGTTACCACCCAGAAACGCCCCTTTCCTGTCAATCATTCACCGATCAGCAGTGCGACTGAAATGCGCCGCACGAACACCAGCAAATCTACTAAGTTTTGTGTATAATAACTTAGCGCATGCACTCTGCATACCATGCGCATGTGCATTTAGCAACAAATCGCAGCATAGCGAAAATCGGCAACGAGCAAACAACTCGGAATGACCACCAATATTGTTTTTAGGCCAAAAGGTTGCACAGAGGTGGCTGGATGACTAAACTAGGAAACACAAGACGGAAATCATTCTACACTGCGCTTGAGTCAGGTGCATTCCCCCTCCTTTGCCTATATCGTAGGTGGATGTATAGGATTGAATGGCCTTTTGCTGCTACTCCATCCTCTGAAGCATATAGAGTGTTGAACTCCACCTCATTTCCACCTCTTGCTTCATTTCCACTCATTTCCAGTCTATTCTGAATACCTCACACTTCACAATATTGTATTTAGGCCAAAAGGTTGCACCGAGGTGGCTGTATGACTAAGCTAAGCGACACAAGTGTGCGGCACAAACACCTGGCCAATCTAGGAGTGACACTGCAATGGCAGACGGGATGGCACTTAAAAAACTAGGCCCCAAACAGCACATCTGTTAGGCGCCGAGGGTCCGCTCGTCAGTGCGGCCCGGCGCCTAGCAACTAGGGACGCCGCATGCGGACAGCCGCCGGCTCCCTAGCAACGCTAGACGCCGGGCGCACGGAGCCGCACAGACCCTAGCAACGGGGACGCCACTGTCGGACCGCGTTCCCCGTTGCTGGGTCTAAGTTAATCACCTCACTGGTTCCTGGTCGTGCAGCATGCAGCTGCACGGCATGTTGTAATTAGCCCTGTCTGGCTCCTGATTGGAGGTCTCCCATTTAAAGGCACTCTCAGGACTTCTCACAGACGCCGGTTATAGCTTCCTGTTTGCTGTGTCAGTTGCAGAGAGTTTTCCAGTCCTGTTCTATCCGGTCGTTCCTGTCCTCAGTGGTCCAGTACTCGGAAGTTGTCATCTTTTCCTGGAGTCCAGACCGAGCACCTTTAACATCCTGTGGTGTTCGTGAGTCGCGGCGTAGCCGTGTGTTGCGGCTTGACCGCTTACTATTTATTATTTGGTTATATTGTGTTTCGGAGCTTTTGCGGAGGATTCCGCTCCCACAAATCCACTCTGGTATCCAGCGGTGCTGGATAGGAGTTACGGATTAGTGGATTTTTGGTTGTCCTTTTCCCTGGCGGTTTGTCCGCACATACTTCTGGTTTAAGTTAGTTAGCTTGTAGCCCCTGGCCTGGTTGCTTAGTCAGAGGGCCCCTTGTTATCACCCTGTCTCGGATTTCCCTTTGTCTCCCATTAAGACCTGAGGGGGCATCGGAGTTGGGCAGACATAATCCGCCCTTCAAACGCGGCTGCCATGGGCTCAAGCAACCATAGTCTCGCAGGGGATTTCTGATTACACGGGCGAGACAACGGAGTTAGGGCGCCAGGGGTTACTAGGCTTTCCCGCTCCCGTAACCAGCATTTCCTTCCAGTACTCTGGCCTCTGTCATAAGATCTCCTCCGGTCAGAAGTACTGGAATCATAACATTATAACCGGCCAGACCAAAACTTAAAATTAAACAGGGTTTGATTTTTTCCCTTATTCAGTTTAGAAGATTTGTCGGCCTCATGAATCCCACTGGTTTAGGGCCAAATCCTGGCCAGCTTCTAGTTAGCCAGATTCAAGAACTTACTCAGATGGTTCAGGATCTTTCCCTTCGGGTGAAGTCGCAGGAAGATCTTTTACGGACTTCCCCAAGGGTCGTCCCTGAACCGAAAATGCATTTGCCTGATCGTTTTTCTGGTGATAGGAAGCAGTTTTTTAATTTTAAAGAGTCTTGTAAACTTTATTTTCGTTTAAGACCAATCTCCTCAGGTACTGAAGCTCAGCGGGTCGGAATTATTATTTCTTTACTTCAGGGGGATCCCCAGACCTGGGCTTTTGGTTTAAGAACAGAGGATCCGGCATTGTTGTCGGTAGACGCCTTTCTGGGGTCGTTAGGGCTTTTGTATGATGACCCTGATAGAGAGGCATCCGCCGAGAGTCAGTTACGTGCTCTCAGACAGGGCAGGAATCCCGCAGAGATTTATTGTACGGAGTTTCGCCGTTGGTCGAACGACTGTGGCTGGAATGACCCAGCCCTGCGCAGTCAGTTTCGCCTCGGCTTATATGAGTCTATAAAAGACAGTCTCCTTCAGTATCCCGCTCCTGAGACTCTCGATAAACTCATGGAGCTTTCTATTAAGATTGATCGTCGCCTCAGAGAGCGGAGGGCTGAAAAAGGAGCACCTGTCGGATCTACTCCTTGTGTTTTTTCCATTCCTGTGGACATAGAGGAACCCATGCAGATGGGTCTCTCCAAGCTGTCTCCTGAAGAAAGAACCAGAAGGCAAAATTCTGGTCTTTGTTTGTACTGTGGGGGTAAGGGACATTTTGCCCGTAACTGTCCGAACAAGTCGGGAAACGCCTCGACCAAGTGAATTGTGAGGGGGTTCACTTTGGTCTGCAGCTTATCTCCTCGAATAATTCCCTGTTAGTCCCAGCTAAAGTTTCCTTTGGCAGCCTCTGTTCTTCGGTGTCGGCGTTTGTTGACAGTGGAGCTGCAGGGAACTTTATGGACTTAACGTGGGCCAAGGCCTTAGGTATTCCTCAGTTAATCTTGGGTAGGCGTATCACCATGCATGGTTTAGATGGGAGTCCCTTGTCCAATGGGGTTATTTCCCTCTGTACACCCCCTGTTCTACTTTCGGTAGGAGCTCTTCACTCCGAAAAGATTGAATTTTTCCTTACCCATTGCCCAGCAGTTCCGGTGGTTCTAGGTCACCCTTGGCTGGCCTTTCATAATCCCATCATTGATTGGCAGTCGGGGGAGATCTCACAATGGGGTACCATCTGTAATAAGGAATGTATTACGCTTCCCCTCAGAATTGCTGCTGTCATTCCCGCACCCATTCCTGTGGAATACCAGGATTTTGTTGATGTATTTTCCAAGGGCAATGCGGACATTCTGCCTCCCCATCGGCCTTATGATTGTGCTATTGAGCTAATTCCTGGTGCCACATTGCCAAAGGGAAGGTTATATGCATTGTCCGGACCAGAAACTGTGGCCATGAATGAGTATGTTAAAGAGAGCTTAGGGAAAGGATTTATCAGGCCATCTAAATCCCCTTTAAGTGCAGGCTTCTTCTTTGTGGAGAAGAAAGATGGATCACTCAGACCCTGCATTGACTTTAGAGCCTTGAATAAGATCTCAGTAAAGAATACTTACCCTTTGCCGCTGATTTCTGTCCTCTTTGATCAGCTATGTTCGGCTGTGATTTTTTCTAAGATTGACCTGAGAGGAGCGTATAACCTCATCCGAATCAAGTCAGGAGATGAGTGGAAAACGGCATTCAGTACTCAATCGGGTCACTACGAGTATCTGGTTATGCCATTCGGCCTGTCTAACGCTCCGGCAGTTTTCCAGGATCTCATTAACAATGTGCTCCGTGATTTTCTTGGAAGATTCGTAGTCGTCTACTTAGACGATATCTTGATCTATTCTGACTCTATTGAACTACATGTTACCCAGGTGCGTCAGGTTCTTCAAAAATTACATGAAAATCACCTATATGCCAAGCTGGAGAAGTGTGAATTTCATGTCACGGAGGTATCCTTTTTAGGGTACATTATTTCCCCTCGGGGATTCTGTATGGAACCAAAGAAGCTCCAAGCCATCCTTAGTTGGGCGCAACCCACCAACTTAAAAGCAATTCAGCGCTTTTTAGGGTTTGCGAATTATTATAGAAGATTTATTCATTCTTTTTCCGACCTGGTTGCTCCCATTGTGGCACTGACTAAGAAGGGAGCGGATCCAACCAACTGGTCACGTGAAGCTGAAGTATCTTTTCAGGCCTTGAAACAAGCCTTCATCTCAGCCCCAGTCCTCAGACATCCCAACCCAGAATTGCCTTTCATTGTTGAGGTTGATGCCTCGGAGGTTGGAGTAGGGGCTATCCTGTCTCAGAAGGATCCGGACTCTCTAGAATTACATCCTTGTGCCTTTATGTCCAGGAAATTCTCTACGATGTTGGTAACCGGGAATTACTGGCTATTAAATGGGCTTTCGAGGAGTGGAGGCATTGGCTTGAGGGAGCAACACATACCATTTCAGTTTTGACTGATCACAAAAATCTTCAGTACATCGAATCAGCTAAACGGCTGAATGCCCGGCAGGCTCGTTGGGCTTTATTTTTTACTCGTTTCAAGTTTTTTATCACCTTCAGGCCAGGTTCCAAGAATACCAAGGCGGATGCCCTGTCACGCAGTTTTCTTCCAGTTCATGATAACAGTCCTGTTACTCCCATACTTCCGTCTTCAGTCATTCGGGCAGGTCTCACACAAGATTTATTCACCCAGTTAAAGCAGCTTCAACATCAAGCTCCTGGAAATACTCCTGCTGGTCATCTTTATGTCCCTGAGTTTTTGAGAGCAACTGTTTTGACTGAGTTTCATGATAGCAAAGTTGCCGGGCATCCGGGGATCTCTAAGACTTTGGAATTAGTCTCCCGCTCAGTATGGTGGCCTGGTCTTTCCAAAGACATTAAGGAGTTTGTTTTTTCTTGTCAAGTCTGTGCACAGCATAAAGTTCCCCGTTCCTTGCCTATCGGTCAACTTATGCCCTTAAATGTTCCTCTCAGGCCATGGTCTCATATTTCCATGGATTTTGTGGTAGACCTCCCTCTGTCAGCCGGATGCCGAGTCATATGGGTAGTAGTGGACCGTTTTAGCAAGATGGCCCATTTCATTGCTCTTCCCCGACTGCCATCTGCCCAGGGATTGGCAGTTTTGTTCCTCCGCCATGTTTTCAGACTCCATGGATTACCCACTGATATTGTTTCTGATCGGGGTCCACAATTCATTGCACAATTTTGGAAGTCTTTTTGTGTCTCATTAAAGATGAAATTGTCTTTAACGTCCGGCTACCATCCCCAATCCAACGGGCAGACTGAGCGAGTTAATCAATCATTAAAACAGTATTTGCGTTTGTACTCGGCCAAACTCCAAAATGATTGGTCCGAGTTTCTTCCTTTGGCGGAGTTTGCTTACAACAATGCCTGTCATTCCTCCACCAATGTGTCTCCATTTTTTACAGTTTTCGGTTTTCATCCCAGGGCTAATTCCTTTTTTCAACATTCCTCTGTCTCCTCGCTGACCTTGACCTCTCATCTCAGACTCATTTGGAGAAAAGTGCACCTTGCTCTCAGAAAAGCGGCATTTCGGGAGAAAAAAATTTCTGACAGGCTCCGGCGGCCTTGCACTTTTAAAGTAGGAGATAGGGTATGGTTGTCGACTCGCAACATTAAACTTCGACAAACCTCAGCCAGATTGGGCCCCAAATTTATTGGACCATTTCATATTATAAAAAAGATCAATCCAGTTGCTTTCCGGTTACGTTTACCAAGAACTCTCCGGATCGGAAATACGTTCCATTGCTCCTTGTTGAAACCATACGTTTCTTCCAGTAGATTTCCTCGAAAGGTCTCTCAGGGGAAATCACCAGTAGATGTACAGGGTCAGCAGGAGTTCTTGGTGGAGAAGGTTCTCGATTCCAAGTTGTCCCGGGGTCGGCTTTATTTTCTGGTACATTGGAGAGGTTATGGTCCAGAAGAAAGGTCTTGGGTCCTGGATAAGGATCTCCATGCCCCGAGGCTCAAGAGGGCATTTTTTCGAGAATTTCCTCAGAAACCTGGCTTTAGGGGTTCCTTGACCCCTCCTCAAGGGGGGGGTACTGTTAGGCGCCGAGGGTCCGCTCGTCAGTGCGGCCCGGCGCCTAGCAACTAGGGACGCCGCATGCGGACAGCCGCCGGCTCCCTAGCAACGCTAGACGCCGGGCGCACGGAGCCGCACAGACCCTAGCAACGGGGACGCCACTGTCGGACCGCGTTCCCCGTTGCTGGGTCTAAGTTAATCACCTCACTGGTTCCTGGCCGTGCAGCATGCAGCTGCACGGCATGTTGTAATTAGCCCTGTCTGGCTCCTGATTGGAGGTCTCCCATTTAAAGGCACTCTCAGGACTTCTCACAGACGCCGGTTATAGCTTCCTGTTTGCTGTGTCAGTTGCAGAGAGTTTTCCAGTCCTGTTCTGTCCGGTCGTTCCTGTCCTCAGTGGTCCAGTACTCGGAAGTTGTCATCTTTTCCTGGAGTCCAGACCGAGCACCTTTAACATCCTGTGGTGTTCGTAAGTCGCGGCGTAGCCGTGTGTTGCGGCTTGACCGCTTACTATTTATTATTTGGTTATATTGTGTTTCGGAGCTTTTGCGGAGGATTCCGCTCCCACAAATCCACTCTGGTATCCAGCGGTGCTGGATAGGAGTTACGGATTAGTGGATTTTTGGTTGTCCTTTTCCCTGGCGGTTTGTCCGCACATACTTCTGGTTTAAGTTAGTTAGCTTGTAGCCCCTGGCCTGGTTGCTTAGTCAGAGGGCCCCTTGTTATCACCCTGTCTCGGATTTCCCTTTGTCTCCCATTAAGACCTGAGGGGGCATCGGAGTTGGGCAGACATAATCCGCCCTTCAAACGCGGCTGCCATGGGCTCAAGCAACCATAGTCTCGCAGGGGATTTCTGATTACACGGGCGAGACAACGGAGTTAGGGCGCCAGGGGTTACTAGGCTTTCCCGCTCCCGTAACCAGCATTTCCTTCCAGTACTCTGGCCTCTGTCATAAGATCTCCTCCGGTCAGAAGTACTGGGATCATAACACATCATGCAAAGAAGAAAAAGTGGTGCAATGAGGTAGCTGTATGACTAAGCTAAGCGACACAAGTGTGCGGCACAAACATGGGACATGCTGGAATTTGCCCAGATGTAATACAAGCACAATATTGGTGGCACAGAAGTGCGTACCCCTAAACCACACACACATACACACACACACACACACACACACACACACACAAGCCTGTAAATTAATTTGAATAATAATAACCCTTTTATTTGGAGCTAATATAATAATGTGCAGCACAGGCGAGCGTACCCATACACCACACAGGGCAAACCCTGTAAAAATTATTTGGATAATAATATAAGTAATGTACATAAGCCTTTTATTTGGAGTAAATAATATACAGCACAGGACACCACCACTGGACTTATGGCAGCACATGCCACCACCACTGGACTGATGCAGCACAAGACAGCACCACAGGACTGGACTTATACAGCAGTACCCCTGGACTCATACTGCAGTACCCCTGGACAGTGCCAGATTAAGGTCCACATAGGCCTGGAGCTGAAATTTACAAAGGGCCTATTATATGGGGCCACCGGGGGTGTGACTAGTGATGTGGGAAGGGGGGGGCAAGACCAGTAGCACCCATTACTGTACTCACAGCAGCACCCATTACTATACTCACACAGCTGCACCTGTTACTCATATGGTGGCCAATCCTGAGATCGGGATCGGCAGTATCCTGGGATTTTGGCCTAAAATGGGGCTTACAATCCCGGTATTTGGGCCAACGCTTTTTTTTTTTAATGCCAGGCAGCGTCTGAGCCAATTCAGCACACGGCTCAGATGCTGCTCGGCTCCCCCTGCCCCTGGCAGTGCGGCTGTGTGCACTGCGCAGCGTGACATGGTGTTAGAGGTCACACTGTGCCGCACAGCATAAACCTCGCCGCCGGCCTGGAATGCCCGAACCCGCCCATACTCACCGCCTGCTGGAGCCGCCGCCTGCTGCCCGGACCTGCCGATAGCACAGCCGCCTGCCACATGGACCTGCCAACAGCACCGCCGACATCTGGACCTGAGGAGGGTATTTTTAAAAAAACATTTTTAACCCTAGTTAGTCCCGAGTATTAGAACCATCAGCATTATATAAACCATATAAACTGTAAATAATATTGTGTTTTTAATTTTTATGCTTTATAACCTAATAAATTGGAGCATACCAGAATTTAAAAGTAAACTGCATATGTGATATTATTTGTTTAGGAGTGAGCGCTGACAGTTGAATACGCTAAGCATCCAATTTCTATGGGCTGGTGGAACCCCTTCCCTCCTCAGCTGCTACTCATATAACAAATAGGTGTTAGCGTAGCCCTCCCAAACATAGCATATACACACAGACCCCCATCATATAAAGTACACCCCCTCCACATATACACACATAGTACACACTACACACACAAAGTACACCCCCCCCACATATAAACACATAAAGTACACACACACACCCACCACCATGTATACACAAACACACACAGTACACACCAGTGGTCGAAGTGGAAATTTTGAAGTGGGGATATGGAAAAGTCAAAAATGCAATTATGCGCGCGCCTTCGCTCCAGAAAAGGGGGCGTGGTCACCCAAAAGGGGGCATGTCCAGTGTAGTAGAACCCCTTATACTATCTAGTACTGGTGCCCCTTTCACCTTATAGCACACGGTACGAGCCAAAACTCACATTATAGCACATGGTACGAGCCGAAATTCACATTACAGCACACGGTACGAGCCGAAATTCACATTACAGCACATGGTACGAGCCAAAATTCACATTACAGCACATGGTACGAGCCGAAATTCACATTATAGCACACGGTACAAGACGAAATTCACATTACAGCACACGGTACGAGCTGAAACTCACATTATAGCACACGGTACGAGCCGAAATTCACATTATAGCACATGGTACGAGCCGAAATTCACATTATAGCACATGGTACAAGCCGAAATTCACATTATAGCACATGGTACGAGCCGAAATTCACATTATAGCACACGGTATGAGCTGAAATTCACATTATAGCACAAGGTACGAGCCGAAATTCACATTATAGCACACTGAATAAGCCGAAATTCACATTATACCACAATGAATAAGCCGAAATTCACATTATAGCACAATGAATAAGCCGAAATTCACATTATAGCACACGGTACGAGCCAAAATTCACATTATAGCACACGGTGCGAGACGAAATTCACATTACAGCACACGGTACGAGCCGAAATTCACATTGCAGCACACGGTATGAGCCGAAATTCCCATTATAGCACACGGTACGAGACGAAATTCACATTATAGAACACTGAATAAGCCGAAATTCACATTATAGCACACGGTACGAGCAGAAATTCACATTATAGAACACTGAATAAGCCGAAATTCACATTATAGCACACTGAATAAGCCGAAATTCACATTATAGCACACGGTAGTGCACCTAATACACATTGCACCAGGTAGAACCTCCTATACACACTGCGACAGGTAGAGCACGTTATACATATTGCGCCAGATAGAGCATGTTATACACACTGCACCAGGTAGAGAGCACTGAGACACACTGCACCAGGTAGAGAGCACTGAGGCACACTGCACCAGGTAGAGAGCACTGAGGCACACTGCACCAGGTAGAGAGCACTGAGGCACACTGCACCAGGTAGAGAGCACTGAGGCACACTGCACCAGGTAGAGAGCACTGAGACACACTGCACCAGGTAGAGAGCACTGAGGCACACTGCACCAGGTAGAGAGCACTGAGACACACTGCACCAGGTAGAGAGCACTGAGGCACACTGCACCAGGTAGAGAGCACTGAGGCACACTGCACCAGGTAGAGAGCACTGAGACACACTGCACCAGGTAGAGAGCACTGAGACACACTGCACCAGGTAGAGAGCACTGAGGCACACTGCACCAGGTAGAGAGCACTGAGGCACAATGCACCAGGTAGAGAGCACTGAGACACACTGCACCAGGTAGAGAGCACTGAGACACACTGCACCAGGTAGAGAGCACTGAGACACACTGCACCAGGTAGAGAGCACTGAGGCACACTGCACCAGGTAGAGAGCACTGAGGCACACTGCACCAGGTAGAGAGCACTGAGACACACTGCACCAGGTAGAGAGCACTGAGACACACTGCACCAGGTAGAGAGCACTGAGACACACTGCACCAGGTAGAGAGAACTGAGACACACTGCACCAGGTAGAGAGCACTGAGGCACACTGCACCAGGTAGAGAGCACTGAGGCACACTGCACCAGGTAGAGAGCACTGGGAGGAAGGGAAGGACAGGCACAGGGCAGATGCAGAGCGGCACTCACCGTTGCGGAGGAGGGCACTGTGCCGGATCAGCAGGGCCAGTCTCTTGATGCTGACGGCGGAGCCCAGGTCAGCGCGCAGCGCCGTGGTGAGGCAGAATCAAACCATGCCGGAGAACTGGCAGGAGACACCGCAGGATCTGATTGGCTGCTCCTCCCCGCTGCATGCTGACCCTGTCTCCACCTTCAGCTGAGAGCTATCAGCGCGGCGGGGGGAGGAGTAACAGTGCTGCGGGGGGAGAAGTGACAGCGCAGCGGGGGGAGAAGGCAGTCCTTTGGTGATTAGCAGGGCGCATTCTGTCACTCAGAAAAGGGGTAGGGCGCAGCTCCCTGCGAAAGAAGCTTAACATGAACACTTTCATTTAATTAAAAAATATACCACTCCATTTCGACCACTGGTACACACTATATACACACCCACCACATATACACAAACACACCCACCCACCACCACATATACACATACAGTACACACTACAGACACACAAAGTACACCCACCACCACCACATATACACAAACACACCCACCACCACCACATATACACAAACACACCCACCCACCACCACATATACACATACAGTACACACTACAAACACACAAAGTACACCCACCCACCACCACATATACACACTACACACACCCACACAGAAAGTACACACACACCTCCACCACCATATATACACACTAAACACACACACAGAACCCACTACAGTGACTACACACTTCACATATAAAGTACACACACACCCCCATCACTATATATATATATATATATATACACACACACACACACACACACACACACACAAAGTACACACACACCACCACCACATATACACACAGTACACACTATACACACCCACCCACCACCACATATACACACACACATTCACTACACACATCACACAAACTGTATACACATATTAATCAAGAAGCCATCACTGCACTTGCCAGGCTTCCTGCAGCAGCAGCTCCCCGTGGCCCCTTTCAGTGTGTACATGCTCCTCCTCTTTACAAAGTATTAACTCGTCCCCACTGGAATCCACCATCACAGGTCGCTGTGTACTTTCTGGAGGCAATTGCAGGTAAAGGTCATCCCGGAGGAATTTATCATTCATTTTGATGAACTTCATCTTCTCCACATTTTGGGGAAGCAACCTCCTACGCCGATCGCTGACAAGGTTACTGGCTGCACTAAACATTCTTTCGGAGTACACACTGGATGGGGGGCAACATAGGTAAAAAAAAAGTCGTTTGTGCAAGGGCATCCAAATTGCCTCTTTTTCCTGCCAGTGTACATACAGGCTGTCTGACATGCATACTTGGATGCTGTCACTCATATAATCCTCCACCATTCTTTCAATGGTGACAGATTCATATGCAGTGACAGTAGACATGTCAGTAATCATTGGCAGGTCCTTCAGTCCGGACCAGATGTCAGCACTTGCTCCTGACTGCCCTGCATCACCGCCAGCGGGTGGGCTAGGAAATATTAGCCTTTTCCTCGCAGCCCTAGTTGCGGGAGAAAATGAAGGAGGAGCTGTTGATGGGTCACGTTCCGCTTGAGTTGACAGTTTCTCACCAGCAGGTCTTTGAACCTCTGCAGACTTGTGTTTGCTGGAAAGAGAGCTGCAACGTAGGCTTTAAACCTAGGATCGAGCACGGTGGCCAAAATGTAGTGCTCTGATTTCAACAGATTGACTACTCTTGAATCCTGGCAAAGCGAATGAAGGGCTCCATCCACGAGTCCCACATACTTTGCGGAAACGCTCTGTCTTAGCTCCTCCTTCAATTTATCCAGCTGTTTCTGCAAAAGCCTGATGAGGCGAATGACCTGACTCAAGCTGGCAGTGTCTGAACTGACTTCACGTGTGGAAAGTTCGAAGGGTTGGACAACCTTGCACAAGACGGAAATCATTATCCACTGCCCTTGATCAGGTGCATTCCCCCTCCTTTGCCTATATCGTAGGTGGATGTATAGGCTTGAATGGCGTTTTTCTGCTACTCCATCCTCTGAAGCACATAGAGCGTTGAATTCCACGTCATTACCACCTCTTGCTTCAGTTGATGGCAGGGCAAGTTCAGGAGTGTTTGATGGCGCTCCAGTCTTCGGCACGCGGTGGCTGAATGTCGAAAGTGGCCTGCAATTTTTCGGGCCACCGACAGCATCTCCTGCATACCCCTGTCATTTTAAAAAAAATTCCGCACCACCAAATGAATTGTGTGTGCAAAACATGGGACGTGCTGGAAATGGCCCAGATGTAATGGACGCACAATATTGGTGGCGTTGTCCGATATTACAAATCCCCAGGAGAGTCTAATTGGGGTAAGCCATTGTGCGATAATGTCCCTCAGTTTCCGTAAGAGGTTGTCAGCTGTGTGCCTCTTATGGAAAGCAGTGATACATAGCGTAGCCTGTCTAGGAACGAGTTGGCGTTTGCGAGATGCTTCTATAGGTGCCGCTGCTGTTGTTGCTGCGGGAGGCAATACATCTACCCAGTGGGCTGTCACAGTCATATAGTCCTTAGTCTGCCCTGTTCAAATTGTCCACATGTCCGTGGTAAAGTGGACAGTGCGTAGAACTGCATTTTATAGGACACTGAGGGCACTTTTTCTGATGTCTCTGTACATTCTCGGTATCGCCTGCCTAGTGAAGTGGAACCTAGATGGGATTTGGTACCGGGGACACACTACCTCAAACAATTCTCTAAGTCCCACTGAACTAATGGCAGATACTGGATGAATGTCTAACACCAACATAGCTGTCAAGGCCTCAGTTATCTGCTTTCCAACAGGATGACTGCTGTCATATTTCATCTTCCTCACAAAGGACTGTTGGACAGTCAATTGCTAAGTTGAAGTAGTACAAGTGGTCTTCCGACTTCCCCTCTGGGAGGACGATCGACTCCCAGCAGCTACAACAGCAGCGGCAGCAACAGTAGCAGTAGGCGTACCACTCAAGTATCCTTTGGAGGAATCCCGAATAGGAGAGGACTCGTCAGTCTTGCCAGTGACATGGTTTGCAGGAATACTGATGTTCCTGACTGAGGAGGAAGTTGACGTTGAGGGAGTTGGTGGTGTGGCTTGCAGGAGCTTGGGTACAACAGGAAGAAGGGATTTACGTGTCAGTGGACTGCTTACGCTCTTACCCAAAGTTTCACAACTTGACACTGACTTCTGATGAATGCACAGAGGGTGATGAATAAGGGAGGATGTTCTTAGGTGGTTAATGTCCATAACCCTACTTATTACAGATTAACAGAGGCAACAAACGGCTTGACACCTGTTGTCCGGATTGTGGAGAAATAATTCTACACCGAAGAGGTGGCTTTTTTGCTATTTTTCCCAGGCATCACAATGGGCTTATTCATCCCACGGACAACAGGTGTCTCCCCCAGTGCCTGATTTAAACAAACCACATCACCATCAGAATCCTCCTCGTCAACTTCCTCCTCAACGCCAGCAACACCCATATCCTCATCCTGGTGTTCTTCAACAGTGACATCTTCAATTTGAATATCAGAAACTGGACTGTGGGTGCTCCTTCCAACACTTGCAGAGGGCGTGCAAATGGTGGAAGGAGCCACCTCTTCCCATCCAGTGTTGGGAAGGGGAGGCATCGCAACCGCCGACACACTTGGACTCTCCTTGGGGATTTGTGATACCATCTTAGAATGCACAGTTCTTTGCTGTGCTTTTGCCAGCTTAACTCTTTTCATTTTTCTAGCGGGAGTATGAGAGCTTCCATCGTCATGTGAAGCTGAACCACTAGTCATGAACATAGGCCAGGACCTTAGCCGTTCCTTGCCACTCCGTGTCGTAAATGGCATATTGGCAAGTTTATGTTTCTCCTCAGACCATTTAAATTTCTTTTTTTGGGTCATTTTACTGAACTTTGGCTTTTTGGATTTGACATGCCTTCTACTATGACATTGGGCATCGGCCTTGGCAGACAATGTTGATGGCATTCATCATCTATCTCATGACTAGTGGCAGCAGCTTCAGCACTAGGAGGAAGTGGTTCTTGATCTCTCCCTATTTTATCCTCCAAATTTTTGTTCTCCATTATTTTTCTGGAGTTATATAACACAATATGCGGCACAGGAGAGTGTACCCCTACACCACACAGGGCAAACCCTGTAAAAATTATATTTGGATTAAATGTTAATAACCCCTTTATTTGGAGTAAATAATATACAGCACAGGACACTACCACTGGTCTGATGCAAGACAACACAGCGACACTGTAATGGACTTATTATACAGCAGCACTGGACATATGGCAGCAGAGGGCACCACCACTGTGACTGGTCACTGGACTGACTGATGCACAGGACACTACCACTGGTCTGATGCAGGACAACACAGCAACACTGTAAGGGACTTATACAGCAGCACGGGACATGTGCTGCTGTATAAGGACACCACCACTGTGACTGGTCACTGGACTGACTGATGCAGCTAAGACACTACACTGGACTGAGCAGCACAAGACAGCACTATAATCGCCACCCCACTTTCCTGCCCGCACAGACACTGAGGACGGAGACACGTCCTCTCACTACACTCTCCAGGACTGGAGTGAAAATGGCGGCGACGCATGGCTCCTTATGTGGTATCCAAACCCCGTGAGAATCTGACAGCGGGATGATGACGTTTTGCCTCGTTCTGGATTCCGAGTCAGGCGGGAAAACCCGAGCCGGACTCGGATCCAGGCTCAAGACATTAAGTTCGGTAGGGCTCGGTTCTCTGAGAACCGAACCCACTCATCTCTATCATAAAGAGGAGAGGTGCAGGATGGTGGAGGTACGATTGCATTAACTTGAGCGCCACCAATTATTTCAAAAAGTTTAATCCCTCCTGTGTAAGTAATGAAGTGTTATACAGTACTTTACGTGTCCCCTTGTACCCATGGTCACCCTATGATATAGCGCAAGCCACACTCACTGATCATTGACAGTATGCACCAGTTGCTATAAAGTCACACCGTAGTTCCAGCATAATATTGGCAACAAGATACAATTATAAATTGATTTACAATACTGTACATCACTGTACTATACTTTTGATCGACAATTACTGTGTGTGTGTGCTACTTTCAGTGTAAGCAGTTAGCCAAAGGTACAGTAGTTCAGCACATCACTGGTGATATTGCAGCTAGCCGCATACAGAACAATGTGCCCAGCACAAGTGGCTGTCAAGTAAACAGGCAGTATTTAATAAAATGAGGTATTATTGTGCTGAGAATTGGGACGGTAGTCACATAATATATCAAGCCCAATCTCCTTTCTAAAGTGATCCCCTGTTATCGCGCATATTGCGTCTATAGTAACCAGGTTTAGCTGTGTAATGGGTTGGGTTCACTTGCTATCGTTGGGGTAGCGAGCTGAAATGATTATACTACGCTCGTCAGCAGAAACAGAACAGGTGTGGAAGGGGGCGAAAATAATTAAATACCGCCCTTGGAGTTTAACTGTGAGATAGAATGCGCTCACTACGGAGTAAGGGATGGACAGATAGCACTGCTATACCTGAAGATGCCCAGCCTTCTCACAAGTGTAGATTAGAGGCGTATAATATTGGAATTGGAGTTGACTGTTGCACCGGTGATGTACTAGCATACCGTGCGGTATTACTGTATTAAAATGACTGTTTAAACTGTACAGTACGTGATTTGTCCACCTGTCAGGCTTGCTATTGTAGTCTGCAGTGCTACTGTATTCATCACAGTAGTTTTCATTAGTGGAGGTGAAGCTGTGTATAGCATGCTGTGGATCCTCTTGCGCCTTATGCTGTCTTACCATGCCAACCTATGCTATTTTCACGCCATGACTAAGACGCCTGTATGCTGTGACTACAGCAAGGATGAGTGTGGACAAAACTCTATATGATGGTGCGTATAAAATTTTATTGTTCAGCCTGGGACCCCACTGATGAGGCTCACCTGGACATGGAAGATGGGCTGCATTTTCGGCCAAACGTGCTATGAACTTTATGTATACTCCATGTTAAATTGTAGAGTTTATTATAATTGTGTTGATTATCAGTATTCTTAGTGCTTAGTGTGTGCATCTACATTTTCTTTTTTTCTACATGGCCCTACAAGTCTCAGCATGGTAGCACTTCTTATTATGTTTAAAATGCTGGTGTGCAGTTCAGCCCCCCTCCTTTTTCCTCATTATGTTGTCATGGAGCCTAATTCAGACTTGATCACTAGCAATCGATTTTTGCACTGCTGCGATCAGATAGTCGCCGCCTACAGGGGGAGTGTATTTTAGCTGTGCAAGTGTGCAAACGCATGTGTAGCAGGGCTGTACAAACAGATTTTGTGCAGTCTCTGTGCAGCCCAGGACTTACTCAGCCGCTTACTCAGCTGCGATCACATCAGCCTGTCCGGGACCGGAACTGATGTCAGGAACCCTCCATGCAAATGCATGGACATGCTTGCTTTTTTCCAGACACTCCCTGAAAACGGTCAGTGGACACCCACAAACTCCCTGAAAATGGTCAGTTGACACCCACACCCACAAACGCATGCGCAGTTTGGACCTGATCTCCTGCTGTGCGAAAACGCACAGCAGCGATCAGTTCTGAATTACCCCTATTGTTAGAATGTTGACATACTGTTTTTATTTCATTCTGTCCCCAACCCTAACCTTTATGGCAGTCCTACTTCTAACCCTAACAGTAACCCTAACACTAACCTTAAGCCTAATGGAAATGTTCACATTATGACAATGTCTTGTCAACATTTTTCAGGTATTAACATTAATGATATTGACATTTTAGGTCAATTTTTTTTTTATTGGTTTACAGTAATATGTTTATATATGGAAATCTCGTACTCCACATACCAAACAACATAATACTAAAATAGTAAAACATACAGGACAATCACAATGTAAAGCAGTATAGAACAATATCAATAAATACTCAAAATACTGGAAAAACTAGATAGGATAGGGTAAGGATAGAAAGTGTGAAAAGAAAAGTACATAAAGAAGAGGTGGTGGGGAGAAAGAACAGCTCAGGATCCTATAAGAATGAGGGAGGTGAGCTCAGCGCATCAAATTCTAAAGGCCAGCCAAAGTTAAGAAAGCAAAATTATCATAAAAAACCAGAGGGCCAAGGCCCCAGAAAGTCCCATCAGACCAGAGCCGGCCATAGGCATAGGCAAACTAGGCAATTGCCTAGGGCATCTGATATGCCTAGGGGCATCAGCAGCTTCAGCTGATTAAAACGATATGCGGCATGCCTATATTCTGTGTGTAGCATTTCATGCGCAGATACAGCCACAGTCTCACACAGTATATAGGCATTCTGCATATCATTTTACTCAGCAGAAGCTGCTTGTGCATCCGAGCCACATAGCAATGCAAATAAGATGCATTTTCATAAAAAAATAAAAAAAAGGTGCCAGACGTTTTGCATTGAAGCAAGATTTATGAGGACACATCTGTATCCAAGCAGAGGCAGAGGTCACAGTGTTAGTGGCAGTGTGAGTGCTGTGTGCAAGTGAGTGGGTTGGTTGTGCAGTACTACAGAAGAAAAGGGGGGTGTTGTAGGTGCACTGTGTCTAGCATTACATCATATAGCTTAGCATATAATAAATAGTGGAGTTTAGTTATGAATTGATCAATGCATGAAGCTGCAGCCCCGCGGCAAGGGACTCCACTCTGCTGCAGTACCTAACACTATAGGGGTTCAAACCTAGGGCACGGGACCCCCCAAAAAACCACAGCCAAGCAACCCCAGGGCATCGCAGGGAATAATTATGTGTAGTGAGAAGGATTAAGGGATAGGTGAGAAAAAAAGGGTGTTATGGGGTGAATTAATATAAGTGAAAAAAATGTGTAACATGTATAATAAACAAACGGTGAAAGTGCAGTAGTGTTCGGAATATGTGTAAGGAGTATTATGTGTGTCATGTAAAAATGCATTAATAATGTGCATCATATGTGTAAGGGGCACTATGTGTGTCATTATGTGTATAAGGGCATTAATAATGTGCGGCATATGTGTAAGGGACATTATGTGTAAAAGTGCATTAATAAAGGTTGTCATAATGTGTAAGGCGCATTATGTTTATAAGGACATTAATAATGTGTCTCATATGTGTAAAGGGCATTACTCTGTGGCATTATGTGTCTAAGGTGCTCTACTATGTGGCGTTGCGTATAGAAAGGGCACTACTGTGTCGTCTAATGTGAATAAAGAGCAATAGGGTATGGTGTAATGTGAATAAGGAGCAATTCAGTGTGATGTAATGTGAATAAGGGGCTCTACTGTGAGGAGTAACGTTTATAAGGTAAAGTGATACTACTGTGGTATGTAATATGAATTATGGACACTATCGCATGATCAAATGTGAATAAAGTTTCAGTACTGTGTGGCGTAATTGGAATTGGGGTTACTATTGTGTGGCCATGCCCCTTGCCAGCAAAAACACACCCCTTTTGGGCTCAGCGCCAAATGTGCGAAATGTTCCTATTTAAAATATAGGGGGTACAAACACCAAAATAAGGACTGCTATGGGTGAGGGGTGATGGTGCTGGGAAAGAGGTGCAAGGTCAGAGGCGGAACCAGTGGGGGCACCAGCCAAAATCTTGCCTAAGGCATCATATTGGTTAGGGCCGGCTCTGCATCAGACTATAAAGAAGTTTGGGGGTGGGGGGTGTTTAGATGCAATAATGTTCTTAAAGGCATTTGAGTCCTTGAAGCCATCCATCGGAACCATGTATCTCTAAAGGCTGCAGAATTACCATCCACAGAAGACAGTACAGTATATCTTCCATTTCCATATAGAAATAAATTTTACTGAACCAGTCCCTAACACTTGGAGGAGAAGAGGAGCTCCACCTTACCAGGATAACTGACTTAGCAGCTTTATTCAAATAGCACATTATATTTTGAGATAGGTGTGGAGGACAGGTGAAGAACCGGAACAACCGACCTGAAGGAACCAGTTCCTCTATAATAATAGCAGAAGGTTTAAGCACTTCCATCCAAAACGTCCGAAGGCTAGGACCTTGCTAACAAATGTGAAATGGGTTGCCAGGAGCATTTGAGCAATGCAAGCATGTATTGGGCATGCAAATCCCCATCTTAGATAGAGCATCTGGACACCTATACCAACGGATATTAACTTTTACTGGGTCTCACAGGCACTAGCAAACACGTGTCCAACTGAAATTTTTTGGCATCCTCCACTTCCTCATCCAACAGCATGTCCCAGGTTTTAGGAAAGTGTGAAAGAAGGAGACTCACATCCTCTGAAAGGAGGTTATACTGTATATAAGAGGAATAGCCTAAGAAGGGGCATTGGAGCTAGCAAACATGAGTTTAAAAGATGTTAGAGCCATATGAAGGGTGCCAGAGGGACCAAGAGAGTGGAGGAAGTGGCGAACCTGTAGGTATCACCAGTATATGCCCTGAGGTAAATTCCAGGTGTCCAGTATGTCGGCAAAGGATGTGATTGTGCCCCCACTCACTAGCTGTTCGACTCGATAGAGGGCCTCATATAACCAACATCGAAAAGCTCTAAAGTCTATCCCAGGGGGTAAGTGGATGTTTGATAAAAATGACAAATACGGGGAGGCCTTTGTTGAGATGAAGGGATTCTTACAAAGGGACTTTTAACAGGATAACGTGGGCCCAATAGTAGGATGGGAAGGCTTGGGAGCCACTGAGTTACATAGAGATGGATAGTCAATGCCTGCTTTTCAATATACACCCATTGCTTCGGTGTATCAGCTCTAGACAGGAGCGGTCCTTGGTGCAGGCAAGCAGTGCCTGCGGCCGGGGCGCTGTGGCCTGGGGGCGCGGCCGCAGTCGCCCCGCAGGCACCGCCGCCTACCCGCACCCCGCTCCCTGGCTGCAGCAGACGCCGTGGGCTGTGTGGGCGTCCGCTGCAGCCGGCTCCAGTGACAGACACTAGTGGTCAGGATTGACCTCTAGTGTCTGTGCAGCGCTGCTATAGGAGAGACGTCATGACGTCTCCCCCATAGATAGGGAGCCGGCGGCCAGACAGAGCAGCAACAGCGGTAGCAGCATCAGGAAGCAGGAGCGGGGCAGTGGTAAGTATTGTTTTGTTTTTGTGTGTGTGTGTGTGTGTGTGTGTGTGTGTGTGTTAACAGGGGGCACAGCAGCAGAGGGCACAACTATTGGGGGCACAGCAACAGGGGGCACAGCAGCAGAGGGCACAACAGGGGGCACATCAGAAAGGGGCACAACAGGGGCACAGCAGCAAAGGGCACAACAGGGGGCACAGCAGCAGAGGGCACAACTATTGGGGGCACAGCAACAGGGGGCACAACAGGGAGCACAGCAGCAGAGGGCACAACTACTGGGGACACAGCAACAGGGGGCACAGCAGCAGAGGGCACAACTATTGGGGGCACAGCAACAGGGGTCAAAACAGGGGGCACAGCAGCAGAGGGCACAGCTACAGGGGGCACAACTACTGGGGACACAGCAACAGGGGGCACAGCAGCAGAGGGCACAACTATTGGGGGCACAGCAACAGGGGGCACAGCAGCAGAGGGCACAACTATTGGGGGCACAGCAACAGGGGGCACAGCAGAAGAGGGCACAACTACTGGGGGCACAACTACTGGGGTAAATCTACTGGGGGCAAAGCAACGGGGCACAGCAACAGAGGGCACAACTACTGGGGCAAAGCAACAGAGGGCACAACAGGGGGCACAGCAGCAGAGGGCACAACTATTGGGGGCACAGCGACAGTGGACACAACTACTGGGGGCAAAGCGATGGGACACAACTACTGGGGGCACAGCAACAGGGGGCACAGCAACAGAGGGCACAGCTACAGGGGGCAAATCTACTGGGGGCAAACCAACTGGAGAGCACAACTACTTGGGGGAAATTTGGGGGCATAACTGTGGCCACGCCCCTCCCCTATGAAGCCACACCCCTACTTTTTGAAACATGGGGGAGGGGCGCCAGTGGAAACTTTTGCACTGGGCGCCACAAGGTGTAGAACCGGCCCTGGCTCTAGACCATTCCAGGATTCTAGTGAGGCGACATGCGTGGTAGTATCCCTGAATATTGGGAAGCCAGAGACCCCCTCTATGTGTTTTCCTGTATATCAGGTCTAGCTTCAGGTGAGTTCTCCCCACACCTCAAAACAAAATCCCTAATAAGGGCCTTAATATCTAAAAACCATCACAGGGGGAATATTGATGGGTAATGTTTGCAGATAATACAAAATTTTAGGGGGAGAATTCATTTTTAGAATACCCAACCTCCCAAACAACAAAAAATGGTCTTGCTCTCCAAAACCGCAAGTCCGAGCGTATCTCAGCCAAGAGGGGATAAAATTGGCTTCAACTAAGTGGCTAAGGTCTTTAGTGAGGACAACCCCAAGGTATTTCAATTGAGATGCATGCCAGGCAAAAGGAAAGGCAGTTTTAAGTCCTGCTACCAATGGAGGCGGTGCTGTAGTATTTAGGGAAACCGATTTGGTATAATTAACTTTGAAGTTAGAAAGGTCACCAAACAGCCTAAACTTGTCTAGCATATTAGGTAGGGAAGTGACTGTTGATGTCATTGTGGTCAATAAATCAAACTCATCTAGCAAATTAGGTAGGGGGGAGATTGGAGACGTGAGTGTGCTCAATAAATCGTCAACAAAAATGGACAATTTATATTCCTTTTCCTGTAGGAAATAGCCAAAAATGTTAGGGTGTAGTCTTATAGACCATGCCAACGTCTCCTCACAAAAGATGAAGATCAAGGGTGATAGCGGACATCCTTGCCGAGTACCGTTGCTAATAGTGAAGAGATAGAGAATGAACTATTAACTGTAATCTTTTTATGAGAGAGAACGATAGTTATTGACATTTTAAGAATGTAGACCTCATTGATGTTGACCTTTTGCAGCCGACATTGTGAATGTTGACATAGTAAACGGAGACATGGTAACTGCATACAGATGTTGCCCAGGGACGTGCGGTGAGGTAAATTTCTCAGAAGGCACTGGTTAGTACCAAGGCCAATTTAAACACAATATATGAGCCAAATGGTTCATGTGGGCATTATACAAAGGTGCAGCAGTATATACTCCTGGAAGGTGAGTTTTGATCAGAGATTTGCGGATAAGGTAGGCAGAGGAGGCACTGCCTCACCTACCATAGACTTTTTACTCCAGAGATTTTACTATAAAAATGATTAGAATAATACAAAAAAAGATATTTTTAACATATTCTTTGTATTTTTCATATACTTTATACAGTCCGAACTCTGGTACAAACAGTAGTATTACAGGAAAGGCTCTGCCTCATCTGCCCCACCCTACCGCACATCACTGATGTAGCCATGCTCAATTTACTGCGATGCAGCATTCTGCAACATGGCTTCCTGTATGGCATACCAGGCTGCAACTATTTGCAGGTGGCGATTGCTCCTTTAATTCTTAAAGGAATTAATGGAGCAACGCTGGCTGCGTATAGTCGCAGCCTAGCACGCTATGCAGCATGCCGCATTACAGTAAGATGAGCATGGCTACATCTGTACCTTCAGTTGGAAACTATCCCAACTGAGTATTAGTAAACATAGAGCATACAGTATCCTCCACATGTCATGTAGTTCACTATTTGATGAATTTAAGTCTGTTTATATAGGTATGCAGTCGCTATGTTGACATTCACAATGTTAACATGGCCAAAATGTTTATACCAGAATGTTGGCATTCAAATGTCGACATAGTCAAACCAATGACTGAAAATGTCGACATGGACATAATGGTGACATTGTCATAATGTTATCCTTGTGAATGTCAACAGTCCATGTCAGTGTTAGACATTTATGTCACATGTCAACATAAAACTAGAGATGTGCGGCAGACACTTTTTTGTGTTTTGGTTCTGGTTCTGGTTCCATGCTCGTGTTTTGGATCTGGATTGGTTTTGCCAAAACCACCCTTTCGTGTTTTGGTTTTGGTTTTGGATCTTGATGATTTGTGAAAAAAACATAAAAACGGCTAAAATCACATAATTTGGGGGTAATTTTGATCCTACGGTATTAATAATCTCAATAACATTAATTTCCACTCATTTCCAGTCTACTCTGAACACCTCACACCTCACAATATTGTTTTTAGGCCAAAAGGTTGCACCGAGGTGGCTGGATGACTAAGCTAAGCGACACAAGTGTGCGGCACAAACACCTGGCCCATCTAGGAGTGGCATTGCAGTGGCAGACAGGATGGCAGATTTTAAAACTAGGCCCCAAACAGCACATGATGCAAAGAAGAAAAAGAGGTGCAATTAGGTAGCTGGATGGCTAAGCTAAGCGACACAAGTGTGCGGCACAAACACCTGGCCCATCTAGGAGAAGCACTGCAATGGCAGACAGGATGGCACTTAAAAAAACTAGGTCCCAAACAGCATATCATGCAAAGAAGAAAAAGAGGTACAATGAGGTAGCTGTATGACTAAGCTAAGCGACACAAATGTGCGGCACAAACAACATGGGACGTGCTGGAGTTTGCCCAGATGTAATACACGCACAATATTGGTGGCACAGGAGAGCATACCCCTAAACCACACACACACACGGCAAAGACTGTAAAATAAATTTGGATAATAATAACCCTTTTATTTGGAGCTATTATAATAATATGCAGCACAGGCAAGCGTGCCCCTACACCACACAGGGCAAACCCTGTGAAAATTATTTGGATTAAATATTAATAACCTCCTTATTTGGAGTAAATAACATACAGCACAGGGCAGCACCACTGGACTGGACTTATACGGCAGTACCACTGGAATTATACAGCAGTATCACTGGACTTATACGGCAGTATCACTGGAATTATATGGTATACCACTGGACTTATACGGCAGTACCAATGGACTTATACGGCAGTACCACTGGACTTATACGCCAGTATCACTGGAATTCTTCGGCACTATCACTGGAATTATACTTCAGTACCACTGGACTTATACGCCAGTATCACTGTACTAGATTTATACGACAGTACCACTGTATTTATACGGCAGTACCAATGGACATATACAGCAGTATCACTATATTTATACGGCAGTACCATTGGACATATATGGCAGTATCACTGGACTGGATTTATACGCCACTACCACTGGATTTATACAGCATGACCACTGGACATATACGGCAGTATCACTGGAATTATATGGCAGTACCACTGGACATATACGTCAGTATCACTGGACTGGATTTATACGCCAGTACCGCTGGAATTATACGCCAGTACCACTCGAATTATACTGCAGTATCACTTGAATTATATGGCAGTACCACTGGAATTATATGGCAGGACCACTGGACATATACGGCAGTATCACTGGACTGGATTTATACGCCAGTACTGCTGGAATTATACGCCAGTTCCACTGGAATTATACGGCAGTATCACTGGATTTATACGGCAGTACCACTGGAATTATACGGCAATACCACTGGACATATACGGCAGTATCACTGAACATATACAGAAGTATCACTGGACTGGATTTATACGCCAGTACCACTGGAATTATATGTCAGTACCACTGGACATATATGGCAATATCATTGGTTTTTATACGGCAGTACCGATGGACATATACGGCAGTATCACTGGACATATACAGCAGCACAGGGACACCACCACTGGACTGATGCAGGACAACATAGCACCACTGCAATGGACTGGACTTTTACAGCAACACTGGACATATGGCAGCAGAGGTCACCACCACTGTGACTGGACTGATGCAGCACAAATCACCACCACTGGACTGATGCAGCACAACACAGCACCACTGGACTGGACTTATACAGCAGCACTGGACATGTGGCAGCAGAGGACACCACCGCTGTGACTGGACTGATGCAGCACAAGACACCACCACTGGACTGATGCAGCACAACACAGCACTACTAGTCTGGACTTATACAGCAGCACTGGGCATATGGCAGCAGAGGACACCACCACTGTGACTGGACTGATGCAGCACAAGACACTACCACTGAACTGATGCAGGACACTGAGGACGGAGACAGGTCCTCTCTCTACACTCTCCAGTGCCAGAGAGAAAATGGCGGTGACGCGCGGCTCCTTATATGTAATCCAAACCCCACGAGAATCTGACAATGGGATGATGACGTTTTGCCTCGTTCTAGTTTCCGAGTCAGGCGGAAAAACCCGAGCCTGGCTGGATAGTGAAGTTCGGGGGATGGGATTCGGCTCTCAGGGAACCGAACCCGCTCATCTCTACATAAAACCCATGTCGATATCTTTACTGTTGACATTCAGACAATGCTGACATTCTGGTGTACAACCCCCTGCCAAACCTGCATCATGCATTCACAGCCTTTTTAGTTTTTGCACACTATGGGGCTGATATAGAGTTGAATGCAATTTATGTCTAAAACACAGGTGCAAACAGCGACCTGAGTACGTCAGCTCCTAGAAATCAAATATTATAGTAATTTGACACTAAAACCTTGCTAAGACAATACTGCTAGTGTTCCCCTCAGGATTATGATAGGTCAGGGTGCCGAGGTGTTACGCTGCTAGTATACTTGAAAAAGGGGTGTGGCTGGAAGCGGCTCCGCTGGCGTCAGTGTTGGGGGCGTTCACCAGCTGTGACATCACTGATAGGGGCGTGCCCACTGCCTATGGAGGTGCTGGGCTTTCCCTAAGCTTTCCATTTAATGTGAATAGATGCCGTGCATTTTACCCTTTAAAATTTGGTCAGGGTGCAGCGCCCTACTAAAACAGCCCAGCGTGAAGACTATAGTGCTCATGTGTTATCTTAACGAGTGGTAATAAAAATTTGTTGAAAATATTTGGAAAATGTAAAAATATTAAATAATTTTTAAAAGTGTTTCCATGTTATGACAATAACAAAACAAGCATTATTTTGTTATGCTGTTGGTTAGTCTGCCATCTTTTGATTGGTTCATTCAAAATATTCAGTGCTTACAAGTTTTTATATTTTGCACATATGTTTACTGGCATATATATATATTTTTTTAAATAAACGACCATTGACATCATGATGGGGTATAAATAGTATAAATATTTGTTTTCCGTTTAAGTTGGTATTGTGAGTGCAGCACTGTGTTTTTTGTCTGACATAAACAGACATATGACACAGGAGGAAACAACAGTTGCATGCATTACATAATACAGATAATCAGAAACAGAGTACATTTCTCATAGCTCAATGGAGAAAGCCGACAAAGTGTGATCAGAAAGCCAGATTGTGCCACAATAACCCCTGCCCAGGCATTCTATATCAATTACAGCAGGGCAGCATGATAGATGTGTCCTGGCTTGATCACTGCATTCTCTAAAACAATTCTGCTCTATCTGTGCATATTCAAAATGATAGAAAACACATTTAAGCAAAGAAACAAACATTTTTCACTGTAACAACGACCAGTTCACTTTGGCTAGTCTAGACTATTTTCCATCAGTTGTATTAAAAACATTGCATAATCCAATGGTCTTTGTTGAGTCATTTAGGTTATGCAGTATAAAGTTTTTTTGTTTTTATTATTTTAAATTTTGAGACACCATTAAGACCATCCTTCTTCTTTCTGACATTGATATATATTGACCTTATTGTAACCTTTTCTTCATATTATACATTTTATAATCACATAATATATAATTGCACAGACATATCTAGCAGTTGAAGATTTTCAGCAAAGAAAAACATTGGCAGCTGGGACACATTGTGACATCTAGAAAGACAATATGAAATGATTTATAGGCAGAAATGATTACCTATTTGGATGTAGTCTTTAGGTTTCCTCTTCTTAATTAAGGGGTCACATTTATAACAGGGCCATCTTAACAGCATTGTAGGCCCTGGGCAAATCAATGCACTGGGGCCTCTACACACCCATTCACGGGAACCAATTAAAAAAATCATAACATGCCCCTCCTATGGCCCCATGCCATCTCTTTACATGTTTCCATACAGTGAATGGATATCAGCACTCTAAATTGGTGGACAGCTCTAGTGGCTATTCACCAATCAGCATGCTGATAGTATTTCTTTATAAAGAGCACTGTAATGGCTAGTTGGATTGCAGGGGCGACAGATGGGCTGAAGGTATGTGAAGGGGAAAGGCTTTTGGTTTTGGACCAATTAACCTTATAGCCAGACAGATGTCCATATTCCATGAGAAGTCTAAGCATATTTGGTAGGGAGGTGTGAGGTGAGGAGAGGGAGAGGAGAATGTCATCGGCAAATAATGAAATTTTATAGTCGGACTCATCAACGTTAATCCCTGCAATATTGGGTGAAGTGTGTATATGTGCTGCCAGCGTTAGGGCTGCCATCAGGGATTGTGGGGCCCAGGACTGACAAAATAGGCAGGGCCCCCACACAGCAATGACCCAAATTGATAATGCGCCCACAACACACTCACACACATAGCTTGGAGCTGCAGGAGGAGCCCTGTTTTGATGCTACCACTATACTGGGGCCTCCTCCATGGCTTCCCATGATACCCAGCCCTTCTGTGCTTCTGCAGCCCAGCCACATGACAGACACACTCTTCTCACACTCACGGAGTACTGTGGCACAGCTGTGTCACTCAGGACACCAGGGATGCCCCGTCTTCCAGATTCCCGGCCTCTGTCAGCAGCTTCTTGTTTGTAGGACTTGCAGGAGGAGGGACGATGCTCTGGCCGCTGCAGGTGGGTGACACTACAGGGGTGATAGCACTGGTACCTGCTCCATACCCTGTTTGTCTCAGCGCCTAGACAGTGCAAGCAAGACTCCCCTCTCCGGGTACAGTGTTTGGAATATGCAGAGGTGATCAATGCTGGCGGCTGGCTGAGAAGCGATGCTCCTGCATCCAAAGCTGCCGTGTCTGGGGCTGTATATCCACAGCCAGTTCCATCTGCGCTGGCTGCAGTTATATAACCTTGGCTGTTGGAGCAGGCGGTGTGGAATCGGGGATAGTGTGTACTGAGATCAGTAGTGCACTGCCTGCAGGGCTCTAAACAGGCAGACTGATCTCAATGACAGCTGCAGCTTGATCTGCCATGGGACCCCTTTCTGTCCGGGACCAGGATTTCAGTACCCACAGTTCCCCCTGATGGCAGCCCTGGCCAGTGGCTCTATGGTTAAGGCACTCATCAGGGGTGACAAAGGGCACTCCTGTCTAGTTCCATTTGAAGTCCTCAGAGGGCAGGAGGCTTGTCCATTTACAGAAACCCTAGCTGATGGGTCCGAGTACGAGGCCCGATTCCAGTGACAAAGTTGCCACCAAGCCCAAAGTGCCTGAGGGTCTCAAATATAAAGGGACAACTAATCCTGTCGAATGCTTTCTCTGCGTCCAGAGAAAGCAAGAGAGCATGAGTATGTAGCGAGTTTATAGAATGAATAAGGTTAATGATACATTTAGTATTGTCCCTTGACTGCCTGCCTGGGACAAACCCCACCTGGTCGTTATGTACAAGTTAAGGTAATACAACATTTAAATACAGGGACAGGATTTTAGCATAGATCCTGATATTGATGTTAAGTAAAGATATAGGGCCTAATTCTGAGTTGATCGCAGCAGCAAATTTGTTAGCAGTTGGGCAAAACCATGTGTACTGCAGGGGGGACAGATATAACATGTGCAGAGAGAGTTAGATTTGGGTGGGGTGTGTTCAAACTAAAATCTAAATTGCAGTGTAAAAATAAAGCAGCCAGTATTTACCCTGCACAGCAACAAAATAACCCACCCAAATCTAACTCTCTCTGCAAATGTTATATCTGCCACCCTGCAGTGCACATGGTTTTGCCCAATTGCTAACAAACTTGATGCTGCGATCAACTCAGAATTACCCCCATAGGCTTATAATTAGCACAATTTGTTGTATTGTTACCATCCTTAGGTATTACTATAATCGTAGCCTCAAGAGCTGAGCCTGAAAAGGAAGCAGGATATTGTTAAATAGAGTTGAGTTGACAAGTGCGGTGTAAGATAATGGCGAAAGGTCTTATATCAACTAGTAGTGAAGCCATTAGGGCACGGTGCTATGTTAGTCTTTAGGGTTTTAAATGCGGCGTCAACCTCCTCAACAGAGATTTCAGCATTAAGTGTGGAGGCTGCATCCGGGGATAAGGGGTTGGCATTGTGAGCGGAAATCCTGAATCATTGCTACAGAACTAGGAGAGACCTGGGGGGACCCAAAGGCATTGTACAGTTTGTCAGAAAAGTGGAAGAAGGCCTCAGTGATGTGTTTGGGATTACGCAACAATTGACCTGAGGGGGATCGATTAGAAAGAACATTGTTTGTGCCAGTTTAGACCACAGCCTGGTGGCCAAGAACCTGTCGGCTTTATCCCCTTTCTCATTAAAAGAATGGTTAAGCCATTTTAGGCTTTTTTCTGCCTTAGCTGTCAGAAGCAAGTTCAATTCACCTTTAGCTGGAGCCTACTTTAGCGGAGAACAGAGTAGACAGATCCGCAGGGCGATCCCGAGTGTTTGTGTTTTAATGAAAGAGACCGTACTTGCTCTGAGAGCTCCCGAATGTGCTTAGCCCTAGATTTAGTATAATGGGAGGATGCCCTGATTAAGTATCCACTAATAATGGCCTTATGGGTATCCAATTGAAGCATGGGGGTAATACTCTGATTTTTATTAGATCTGAAGTAGTGCACCAATTCCTTTACTATTTGGGCTTTAAGCAGGGGATTAAGGAGGAGTTTATCATTTAAGTGCCACAAGGGCTGGTGAGCAGAAACTAGGGAATCGGGAACATTTACTGTAATTGGGGCTTCATCGGACCAAGTGCTGGGGTGGATGAGGTACAGTACGTTGGTCTGGATTGGTGCTGAACCTAGTACATACGTCATATAGAGGAGAGTAATAGGCAGTGAGGATCTTTTTGGCAAAGTGGTGATTAGGCCTAATAGCTTTGTGGAAATTGCAATTTGCATAGCAACATTATTAACATGAGATATAGTAATTGAGTTGTCATTGTCAGGGGTATTCCTTGCCTTGCAGATTTCATATGAGCTGCACGTTAACAAAAAATGGAGTTTTCGGGAACACTTTGTCCAGTGTAAAAAAAAGACTTTAGTCAGACAAAATGGTTATATATGGTAGAAGCAGTCCTCCATATCCCCATTCACATGATTTATTTTAGCCATTAGTGAGCCTAAACTGGCCAATTTATTGCATTGGTCCTAAAGTGGTAGGAGACTTTTTGCGGACTTTGCATAGCCAATGAGCTAATGGAAAAACTTATAATAACAACACCATGTAGACATGCACTCCATGCTTGATAATACACTGGCTATAAGTATGGACATGTGTTCCACACGCGTAAGGAAGTCTGCAAAGCAGACAAAACAGGTGTACTTTCCTCCTGTGGCCTAGGATACTCCTTTCCTGATGTCCTGCTAAGTTCTCAGATAGGCCTTCATTGTTTATAATTCATGTACCGGAATTGTATTTATTTTTTATGTATGAGAATTAAATGTGTTTACAGTATCATACTATTGCTGCTTTAATAGTCTTGGAGGTACATGAAAAATGCTTAAAGAAAATTATGTGATCCCAAATGATATGTGAATTACCTAGGGATACTCTGGATTCTTCAGATATGCTTTGAAGGTCTGCCTTTAGATACGCAGACTCACACATTGCTTGATTATAACCTGTTTAAACATGCTACTCCATAATGCTATTTTTCTTTTGGGTTTGATATACTACAGTATATGACAACAAAACCACATCTAAAAAGCAAGAACATACTGTGATGAGTGTTTTTTATTTACTATTTGGTATGCATATTACTATACATCCACTTTGATATTTCTACTGTTACAGACAAACTAAATTATTGTTTATTCGTCTCCCTTGCCCTGGAATTACCCAACAGTAATTCCAGGATCACAGTAAGAGATGCAATACTTATACATCAAGAGCATATATTTCTATATGCTTTTTGGTATGCACATATGCTACTTCAAAATACATTTTCATTTATCTCATTTCATGCGCCCCTTGTTCTTTTTCCCATTTCTCCAGATTTGCTCATACTGAACATGTGTATTCTTCAAGAGGAAGCCAATTACAGTCACATTTCTGTGTATGTACAGTATATTTGTCTGTATCACATGGTTAATTTCATTAAGCGCTAATGAAGCTCTGTCCTTTTGTAGTTCATGCGTGTGTAAATTAGGAGCTACCACAGGTGCCTGAAGCAGATCACATAGGACACCGGAGCTAATCAGGTTTTTTTTTATAGAGATGAGAAAGCTTTCAGACACAAAGAAATGAAGATATGAGTCTAATACCAGTAAATTAGATCTGGGGTAGAGCTTACGCTTTATAAAGGAGAGGTTCCTACGAGCTGAGCTACAGTATCCATGATGGACAAGGTGGTTAATCTAACAAAGAGGTGAACTACAGTATGTTAGAGTAATGTCACTCTAATTTTGAAAAACCTGATAATGACATTTAGTCAAACATATAATTTTTTTTTATTTTTTATGTATTGTTGTTATATTGACAGAGGTGTCTAACAATTTCACATGAAATACAATACAATACAATACAGAGGTTTTGCATGAACAGTAGTAACAGTAGTCCAGTGTCTCTTCACAGTGACAGCCGCTCCACCCCCCTCTCTGCATCTCCTCAGTCAGGGTCCCAGCCATGACCAGACCACTCAGCAGAGCACTGAGTCTCTCTGCTACAGCAGGGGGCACAGAATTGGGAACAATGGAGGAGTTGCCCCCTTCAGGGCTGGGAGCCTGGCGGCATCCAACTCTGTTGTCTCCGGCAGTTCCGCCCCTGTTGCCTAGGTCATGGGTCTTCAACCTGCGGCCCTCCAGCTGCTGTGGAACTACATATCCCAGCATGCCCTGCCACAGTTTTGCTATTAATGCATGCTAAAACTGAGGCAGGGCATGTTAGGACATGTAGTTCCCCAGCAGCTGGAAGGCCACAGGTTGAAGACCCATGACCTAGGTGATTTCATACCTACAAGTAGTGCTGGTTGTACCAGACTATGCTGCAGGATCCATAAAGACAGATGGAATGGTGGAAAATGGTCACAAAAGTTAGTGCAAACTGCTCTTGCTCTACACACTACCCATGGGGAAATGTAGGTTTGCTAGTAGGGGCTTTCCATATTTCAGAACAAAGAAAATAAATCAGCACCCTCCTTAATGTGTCTCAGCTCTTTGCAGTCAGTGACAGGTAGAAACAGATATGGGGCCTGATTCAGACCTGATAGTAGCAGGAAATTTGCTAGCAGAAGGGCAAAACCATGTGCCCAATTCAGACCTGTTCGCTCACTAGTTTTTTTTTGCAGTGCTGCGTTTGCATAGTCGCCGCCCATAGGGGAGTGTATTTTCGCTTTGCAAGTGTGCGAACGCATTTTGGTGGTTATAGTTAGAGATGTGCACCGGACATTTTTCGGGTTTTGTGTTTTGGATTTGGTTTTGGTTCCGCGGCCGTGTTTTGGATTCGGACGCGTTTTGGCAAAACCTCCCTGAAATTTTTTTGTCGGATTCGGGTGTGTTTTGGATTCGGGTGTTTTTTTTTTTTTAAAAACCCTCAAAAACAGCTTAAATCATAGAATTTGGGGGTCATTTTGATCCCATAGTATTATTAACCTCAATAACCATAATTTACACTCATTTCCAGTCTATTCTGAACACCTCACAATAATATTTTTAGTCCTAAAATTTGCACTGAGGTCGCTGGATGACTAAGCTAAGCGACACAAGTGGCCGGCACAAACACCTGGCCCATCTAGGAGTGGCACTGCAGTGTCAGACAGGATGGCACTTAAAAAAATTAGCCCCAAACATCACATGATGCAGAGATAAAAAAAAAAAAAGAGGTGCAAGATGGAATTGTCCTTGGGCCCTCCCACCCACCCTTATGTTGTATAAACAGGACATGCACACTTTAACAAACCCATCATTTCAGTTACAGGGTCGGCCACGCGACTGTGGCTGAAATGACTGGTTGGTTTGGGCCCCCACCAAAAAAGAAGCAATCAATCTCTCCTTGCACAAACTGGCTCTGCAGAGGCAAGATGTCCACCTCCTCCTCATCATCCGATTCCTCACCCCTTTCACTGTGTACATCCCCCTCTTCACAGATTATTAATTCGTCCCCACTGGAATCCACCATCTCAAGTCTCTGTGTACTTTCTGGAGGCAATTGCTGGTGAATGTCTCCACGGAGGAATTGATTATAATTCATTTTGATGAACATCATCTTCTCCACATTTTCTGGAAGTAACCTCTTATGCCGATTGCTGACAAGGTGACCGACTGCACTAAACACTCTTTCGGCGTACACACTGGAGGTGGGGCAACTTAGGTAAAATAAAGCAAGTTTGTGCAAGGGCCTCCAAATTGCCTCTTTTTCCTGCCAGTATACGTACGGACTGCCTGACGTGCCTACTTGGATGCGGTCACTCATATAACCCTCCACCATTCTTTCAATGGTGACAGAATCATATGCAGTGACAGTAGACGACATGTCAGTAATCGTTGGCAGGTCCTTCAGTCCGGACCAGATGTCAGCACTCGCTCCAGACTGCCCTGCATCACCGCCAGTGGGTGGGCTCGGAATTCTTAGCCTTTTCCTCGCACCTCCAGTTGCGGGAGAATGTGAAGGAGGAGCTGTTGACGGGTCACATTCCGCTTGACTTGACAAGTGTCTCACCAGCAGGTCTTTGCACCTCTGCACACTTGTGTCTGCCAGAAAGAGAGATACAACGTAGGCTTTAAACCTAGGATCGAGCACGGTGGCCAAAATGTAGTGCTCTGATTTCAACAGATTGACCACCCGTGAATCCTGGTTAAGCGAATTAAGGGCTCCATCCACAAGTCCCACATGCCTAGCGGAATCGCTCCGTTTTAGCTCCTCCTTCAATCTCTCCAGCTTCTTCTGCAAAAGCCTGATGAGGGGAATGACCTGACTTAGGCTGGCAGTGTCTGAACTGACTCCACGTGTGGCAAGTTCAAAGGGTTGCAGAACCTTGCACAACGTTGAAATCATTCTCCACTGCACTTGAGTCAGGTGCATTCCCCCTCCTTTGCCTATATCGTAGCCAGATGTATAGGCTTGAATGGCCTTTTGCTGCTCTTCCATCCTCTGAAGCATATAGAGATTTGAATTCCACCTCGTTACCACCTCTTGCTTCAGATGATGGCGGGGCAGATTCAGGAGTGTTTGCTGGTGCTCCAGTATTCGGCACGCGGTGGCTGAATGCCGAAAGTAGCCCACAATTCTTCGGGACACCGACAGCATCTCATGCACGCCCCTGTCATTTTTTTAAAAATTCTGCACCACCAAATTCAATGTATGTGCAAAACATGGGACGTGCTGGAATTTGCCCACATGTAATGCACGCACTATTTTGGGGGCGTTGTCCGATGTCACAAATCCCCAGGACAGTCCAATTGGGCTAAGCCATTCTGCGATGATGTTCCTCAGTTTCCGTAAGAGGTTTTCAGCTGTGTGCCTCTTATGGAAAGCGGTGATACAAAGTGTAGCCTGCCTAGGAACGAGTTGGCGTTTGCGAGATGCTGCTACTGGTGCCGCTGCTGCTGTTCTTGCTGCGGGAGGCAATACATGTACCCAGTGGGCTGTCACAGTCATATAGTCCTGAGTCTGCCCTGGTCCACTTGTCCACATGTCCGTGGTTAAGTGGACATTGGGTACAACTGCATTTTTTAGAACAGTGGTGACTCTTTTTCTGACATCTGTGTACATTCTCGGTATCGCCTGCCTAGAGAAATGGAACCTAGATGGTATTTGGTACCAGGGACACAGTGCCTCAAGCAATTCTCTAATTCCCTGTGAATTAATGGTGGATACCGGACACACGTTTAACACCACCGCAGCTGCCAAGACCTGAGTTATCCGCTTTGCAGCAGGATGACTGCTGTGATATTTCATCTTCCTCGCAAAGGACTGTTGGACAGTCAATTGTTTACTGGTAGTAGTACAAGTGGTCTTCCGACTTCCCCCCTGGGATGACGATTGACTTCCAGCAGCAACAACAGCAGCGCCAGCAGCAGTAGGCGTAACACTCAAGGATCCATCGGAGGAATCCCAGTTAGGAGAGGACTCGTCAGACTTGCCAGTGACATGGCCTGCAGGACTATTGGCGTTCCTGTCTTAGGAGGAAATTGACAGTGAGGGAGTTGGTGGTGTGGTTTGCAGGAGCTTGGTTACAAGAGAAAGGGATTTAGTTGTCAATGGACTGCTTCCGCTGTCACCCAAAGTTTTTGAACTTGTCAATGACTTCTGATGAATGCGCTCCAGGTGACGTATAAGGGAGGATGTTCCTAGGTGGTTAACATCCTTACCCCTACTTATTACAGCTTGACAAAGGCAACACCTGGCTTGACACCTGTTGTCCGCATTTCTGTTAAAATAATTCCACACAAAAGAGGTGATTTTTTTTTTGTAATTTGACCAGGCATGTCAATGGCCATATTCGTCCCACGGACAACAGGTGTCTCCCCGGGTGCCTGACTTAAACAAACCACCTCACAATCAGAATCCTCCTTGTCAATTTCCTCCTGAGCGCCAGCAACACCCATATCCTCATCCTGGTGTACTTCAACAGTGATATCTTCAATTTGACTATCAGGAACTGGACTGCGAGTGCTCCTTCCAGCACTTGCAGAGGGCGTGCAAATGGTGGAAGGCGCCACCTCTTCCCGTCCAGTGTTGGGAAGGTCAGGCATCGCAACCGACACAATTGGACTCTCTTTGGGGATTTGTGATTTAGAAGAACGTACAGTTCTTTGCTGTGCTTTTGCCAGCTTAAGTCTTTTCATTTTTCTAGCGGGAGGAGGAGTGCTTCCATCCTCATGTGAAGCTGAACCACTAGCCATGAACATAGGACAGGGCCTCAGCCGTTCCTTGCCACTCCGTGTCGTAAATGGCATATTGGCAAGTTTACGCTTCTCATCAGACGCTTTTAATTTTGTTTTTTGGATTTTACATGCTCTCTACTATGACATTGGGCATCGGCCTTGGCAGACGACGTTGATGGCATTTCATCGTCTCGGCCATGACTAGTGTCAGCAGCTTCAGCACAAGGTGGAAGTGGTTCTTGATCTTTCCCTATTTTACCCTCCACATTTTTGTTCTCCATTTTTTAATGTGTGGAATTATATGCCAGTAATATATCAATAGCAATGGCCTACTGTACTGTACTATATATGTATACTGTTGGTCACCAAAATGCTGCACTGTAATACTAGAAGCTATAGAAAAGTATATATATTATTGTATATATCAATACAGAGCGTTGTAACTGTGACCCATGTGTCCTGACAAGCAGTATAGAAGCTATAGAAAAGTATATGTATATATTACTGTATATCAGTGCAGAGCATTGTAACTGTGACACATGTGTCCTGACAAGCAGTATAGAAGCTATAGAAAAGTATATATATTATTGTATATATCAGTACAGAGCAGTGTAACTGTGACCCATGTGTCCTGGAAAGCAGTATAGAAGCTATAGAAAATAAGAAAAGTATATATTATATACTCGAGTATAAGTCGACCCGAACATAAGCCGAGGCACCTAATTTTACCTCAAAAAACTGGGAAAAATTACTAACTCGAGTATAAGCCTAGGGTGGGAAATGCACGGTGCCAGGGGTTTTCATGCTCAGGGTGTCATGCTCGTTGCCAGGGGTTTCATGCGGTAGGTGTTATGCTTGTTGCCAGGGGGTAATGCTTGTTGCTAGGGCTGTGTCCCCAGTGCCACATATACCCCCAGTGACAGATATCCCACACAGTGCCAGGTAAAAACATGCCCCCCTGTTGCTTTGCCCCCAGTAGTTGTGCCCCCTCTTTCTTTGCCTCCCAGTAGTTGTGCCCCCTCTTTCTTTGCCCCAGTAGTTGTTTCCCCTCTTTCTTTGCCTCCAGTAGTTGTGCCCCCTCTTTCTTTGCCCCCAGTAGTTGTGCCCCCTCTTTATTTGCCCCTGTCGCTGTGCCCCGTCGCCGCTTAAAAACACACACACACCCAAAATAATAAAAACAATACTTACCACTGCCCCACTCCTGCTTCCCGATCGCTTCATATGCTGCTGCTGCTGCTGCTCCGTCCGTCCATCTGGCCGCCCGCCCGCTCCTCTCTATGGGAGAGACGTCATGACGTCTCACTCATAGCAGCTCCGCACAGACACTAGAGGTCACAAATGACCTCTAGTGTCTGTCCCTGAAGCTGGCTGCAGTGGACGCCCACACAGCCTACGGCGTCTGCTGCAGCCGTGAGTTGACTCGAGTATAAGCCGAGGGGGGCTTTTTCAGCAAAGAAAAATGTGCTGAAAAAGTCGGCATATACTCGAGTATATATGGTATATTATTGTATATATCAGTACAGAGCGGTGTAACTGTGACCCATGTGTCCTGAAAAGCAGTATAGAAGCTATAGAAAAGTATATATATTATTGTATATATCAGTACAGAGCAGTGTAAATGTGACACATGTGTCCTGAAAAGCAGTATAGAAGCTATAGAAAAGTATATATATTATTGAATATATCAGTACAGAGCAGTGTAACTGTGACACATGTGTCCTGACAAGCAGTATAGAAGCTATAGAAAATAAGAAAAGTATATATATTATTGTATATATCAGTACAGAGCGGTGTAACTGTGACCCATTTGTCCTGACAAGCAGCATAGAAGCTATAGAAAAGTATATATAAACTGTATATCTGTAGAGAGTGGTGTAACTGTGACATATGTGTCCTGACAAGCAGTTAAGAAACTATAGAAAAGTATATATATTACTGTATATATCAGTACAGAGCAGTGTAACTGTGACACATGTCTTGACAAGCAGTATAGAAGCTATAGAAAAGTATATATATTATTGTATATATCAGTACAGGGCAGTGTAACTGTGACACATGTGTCCTAGCAAGCAGTATAGAAGCTATAGAAAAGTATATATATTACTGTATATCAGTACAGAGCAGTGTAACTGTGACACATGTGTCCTGACAAGCAGTATAGAAGCTATAGAAAATAATAAAAGTATATATAGTGTCAAAGTCAAAAATATTACATAGAGAGAACATACAAACTGCACACATTTAAGTCGCTATACTTGCAAATATGCGCAGCGAGCACAGCAATATATGGTAACACACGCATTTACACGGACATGGCACAGAGATGGATTCGACACTTATTTCATACAGTACATAATTATAATAATATCAAGCACCAGACATCATGGAGATTTAAAATTAGCTAATGAATTAATGTCATGAATGTGTATTATTTGAACCGAACCAGATAAACCCGTCATGTTTACTATTGAAACAAGCACATTGGTGTGTAGATTAATTTGATACTTGTTGTGAAGTTGTGGGACATTGCAGCGGATAGATATGATTATATGTATAAAAGCTGAAAATCACTTTGTTAGAACAATGAATGATACAGTTAAGGGCTGAACCTGATCAGCATATACAAAGCAAGAGAGACCTCTCCCCCAGGAACTGGTCAAACAGGAAAGTAGCATGGCTAGAGAAGAGGTCAGGGTTCAGTTGCTTGCGATCACAGAGGACAGATGTACTGTGGCTATACTCAGAACCAAGCTGGCATCCAGAAGCAATGGCTTGTTTTTATCACCAGGCTCCAAGCGAAAGGCTAAGTATTGAATCCACATGGCTGATTGGCATAGAATAGTTTAAAGTAGTTGTGAAATGATTGGTATTGAATAGTTAGTGGAGATACAAATGGCTTAAGATTAATGATGCTTGTACAGTTGTGTGATGGTTATGTGTTGGTGATAATACTCTATGAAATCTGTAATGAATTGGAACAGTAGACAATCTGTAGCATAGTATTCCTGGTATACATTTATGGATGGTGATTTATAACAGATTATAGTAGTTTTACATGATGCATCTTGCTGAAGGTTTGCAGTCAAAACATACTTCCTTTTGTTACTGTAGTCATGTGCTTGTAGCAATGGCAGGCTGATATGTGTGGTTACATTGTGATCTGGTGATTCATATAACATGGACTGTATGCAATAAACAAAGTTTGTTTGGAATGTGAAATTGAATAAGATAGTTCTAGGAAGTTGTTTGGAATGTGAAATTGAATAAGATGGTTCTAGGAAGTTGGATTGGAATGTGGAATATAATTAGTTGGTGTGTAGAAGATGGCTGCTGCTGGGGGTTTTCCCCTCCCCCTTTCAACCATGTGTTGCAGTCTTTGGAATCATGGGAGTTTTCCCAAAATGGAGTCTAGCTTCTGTCCCGTGCGGTACCATTGTGTTGTTGCTGGGTGATGTGTATATAGGGACAGCCAGTATGGGTAAGCTCAAGTATACTCTCCACAAAGATTCTCAGCATTGACTAACTGCGCAGCGATTGTTTCTCACATGTGTAAGTTCCTCTGCAACCATATTGTCTCTTATTTAATGTTATAAGCCATTCTCTCTCTCCTTCCCCTTTTAAAAGTAATTGTGTCTTTATTGTATTTTATGTGTAGTAACTTGGTTAGATATTCTATGTTATTTTGGTAGTGTATAGCTTGTATTGTATTATTCTTTTTGAACGTTCATTCTCTCACTAAAGGCGTTAGAACCTTAGACCGGTATTTGATTGATTATTATAAATGCACAAAGGTTCTCAGAGCGTCATAGTCGCTCATACAGCTTTTAAGCTAACAAGGTTACACTGCATTACATCTACACATTGTCACTGCACAAATGTTTACAGTATAAGTACATTCCTTAAGGTATAGTTAAGGGCGTACCCTTGCGGTACTTTTTGCGCCAATTGCGTACTGTGTTCTTTAACCTTTAACGTGTTTTTAATAGGACAAATATTATAGACATTGTCAATAGTATTGTATATATCAGTACAGAGCGATGTAACTGTTACCCATGTGTCCTGACAAGCAGTATAGAAGCTATAGAAAAGTATATATAATATTGTATATATCAGTACAGAGCGGTGTAACTGTGACACATGTGTCCTGACAAGCAGTATAGAAGCTATAGAAAAGTGTATATATTATTGTATATATCAGTACAGAGCAGTGTAACTGTGACACATGTGTCCTGACAAGCAGTATAGAAGCTATAGAAAAGTATATATATTACTGTATATCAGTACAGAGCGGTGTAACTGTGACACATGTGTCCTGACAAGCAGGATAGAAGCTATAGAAAAGTGTATATATTATTGTATATATCAGTACAGAGCAGTGTAACTGTGACATATGTGTCCTGACAAGCAGTATAGAAGCTATAGAAAATAAGAAAAGTATATGTATTATTGTATATATCAGTACAGAGCGGTGTAACTGTGACCCATTTGTCCTGACAAGCAGTATAGAAGCTATAGAAAAGTATATATATTACTGTATATCAGTACAGAGCGATGTAACTGTGACACGTGTCCTGACAAGCAGTATAGAAGCTATAGAAAAGTATATATATTATTGTATATATCAGTACAGAGCAGTGTAACTGTGACACATGTGTCCTGACAAGCAGTATAGAAGCTATAGAAAATAAGAAAAGTATATATATTATTGTATATATCAGTACAGAGTGGTGTACCTGTGACACATGTGTCCTGACAAGCAGTATAGAAGCTATAGAAAATAAGAAAAGTATATATATTATTGTATATATCAGTACAGAGCAGTGTACCTGTGACACATGTGTCCTGACAAGCAGTATAGAAGCTATAGAAAATAAGAAAAGTATATATATTATTGTATATATCAGTACAGAGTGGTGTAACTGTGACCCATGTGTCCTGACAAGCAGTATAGAAGCTATAGAAAAATGTATATATTACTGTATATCAGTACAGAGCGGTGTAACTGTGACACATGTGTCCTGACAAGCAGTATAGAAGCTATAGAAAAGTATATATATATATATATATTATTGTATATATCAGTACAGAGCAGTGTAACTGTGACACATGTGTCCTGACAAGCAGTATAGAAGCTATAGAAAAGTGTATATATTACTGTATATCAGTACAGAGCGGTGTAACTGTGACCCATGTATCCTGACAAGCAGTATAGAAGCTATAGAAAAGTATATATATATTATTGTATATATCAGTACAGAGCAGTGTAACTGTGACACATGTGTCCTGACAAGCAGTATAGAAGCTATAGAAAATAAGAAAAGTATATATATTATTGTATATATCAGTACAGAGTGGTGTAACTGTGACACATGTATCCTGACAAGCAGTATAGAAGCTATAGAAAAGTATATATATTATAGTATATATCAGTACAGAGCAGTGTAACTGTGACACATGTGTCCTGACAAGCAGTATATAAGCTATAGAAAAGTGTATATATTATTGTATATATCAGTACAGAGCGGTGTAACTGTGACACATGTGTCCTGACAAGCAGTATATAAGCTATAGAAAAGTATATATATTATTGTATATATCAGTACAGAGCAGTGTAACTGTGACCCATGTGTCCTGACAAGCAGTATAGAAGCTATAGAAAAGTGTATATATTATTGTATATATCAGTACAGAGCGGTGTAACTGTGACACATGTGTCCTGACAAGCAGTATATAAGCTATAGAAAAGTATATATATTATTGTATATATCAGTACAGAGCAGTGTAACTGTGACACATGTGTCCTGACAAGCAGTATATAAGCTATAGAAAAGTGTATATATTATTGTATATATCAGTACAGAGCAGTGTAACTGTGACCCATGTGTCCTGACAAGCAGTATAGAAGCTATAGAAAAGTGTATATATTACTGTATGTCAGTACAGAGCGGTGTAACTGTGACACATGTATCCTGACAAGCAGTATAGAAGCTATAGAAAAGTATATATATTATTGTATATATTAGAGATGAGCGCCGGAAATTTTTCGGGTTTTGTGTTTTGGTTTTGGGTTCGGTTCCGCGGCCGTGTTTTGGGTTCGACCGCGTTTTGGCAAAACCTCACCGAATTTTTTTTGTCGGATTCGGGTGTGTTTTGGATTCGGGTGTTTTTTTAAAAAAAACCTAAAAAACAGCTTAAATCATAGAATTTGGGGGTAATTTTGATCCCAAAGTATTATTAACCTCAAAAAACATAATTTACACTCATTTTCAGCCTATTCTGAACACATCACACCTCACAATATTATTTTTAGTCCTAAAATTTGCACCGAGGTCGCTGTGTGAGTAAGATAAGCGACCCTAGTGGCCGACACAAACACCGGGCCCATCTAGGAGTGGCACTACAGTGTCACGCAGGATGGCCCTTCCAAAAAACCCTCCCCAAACAGCACATGACGCAAAGAAAAAAAGAGGCGCAATGAGGTAGCTGACTGTGTGAGTAAGATTAGCGACCCTAGTGGCCGACACAAACACCGGGCACATCTAGGAGTGGCACTGCAGTGTCACGCAGGATGTCCCTTCCAAAAAACCCTCCCCAAACAGCACATGACGCAAAGAAAAAAAGAGGCGCAATGAGGTAGCTGTGTGAGTAAGATTAGCGACCCTAGTGGCCGACACAAACACCGGGCCCATCTAGGAGTGGCACTGCAGTGTCACGCAGGATGTCCCTTCCAAAAAACCCTCCCCAATCAGCACATGATGCAAAGAAAAAGAAAAGAAAAAAGAGGTGCAAGATGGAATTATCCTTGGGCCCTCCCACCCACCCTTATGTTGTATAAACAAAACAGGACATGCACACTTTAACCAACCCATCATTTCAGTGACAGGGTCTGCCACACGACTGTGACTGATATGACGGGTTGGTTTGGACCCCCCCCAAAAAAGAAGCAATTAATCTCTCCTTGCACAAACTGGCTCTACAGAGGCAAGATGTCCACCTCATCTTCACCCTCCGATATATCACCGTGTACATCCCCCTCCTCACAGATTATCAATTCGTCCCCACTGGAATCCACCATCTCAGCTCCCTGTGTACTTTGTGGAGGCAATTGCTGCTGGTCAATGTCTCCGCGGAGGAATTGATTATAATTCATTTTAATGAACATCATCTTCTCCACATTTTCTGGATGTAACCTCGTACGCCGATTGCTGACAAGGTGAGCGGCGGCACTAAACACTCTTTCGGAGTACACACTTGTGGGAGGGCAACTTAGGTAGAATAAAGCCAGTTTGTGCAAGGGCCTCCAAATTGCCTCTTTTTCCTGCCAGTATAAGTACGGACTGTGTGACGTGCCTACTTGGATGCGGTCACTCATATAATCCTCCACCATTCTATCAATGTTGAGAGAATCATATGCAGTGACAGTAGACGACATGTCCGTAATCGTTGTCAGGTCCTTCAGTCCGGACCAGATGTCAGCATCAGCAGTCGCTCCAGACTGCCCTGCATCCCCGCCTGCGGGTGGGCTCGGAATTCTGAGCCTTTTCCTCGCACCCCCAGTTGCGGGAGAATGTGAAGGAGGAGATGTTGACAGGTCGCGTTCCGCTTGACTTGACAATTTTGTCACCAGCAGGTCTTTCAACCCCAGCAGACCTGTGTCTGCCGGAAAGAGAGATCCAAGGTAGGCTTTAAATCTAGGATCGAGCACGGTGGCCAAAATGTAGTGCTCTGATTTCAACAGATTGACCACCCGTGAATCCTTGTTAAGCGAATTAAGGGCTGCATCCACAAGTCCCACATGCCTAGCGGAATCGCTCCGTGTTAGCTCCTTCTTCAATGCCTCCAGCTTCTTCTGCAAAAGCCTGATGAGGGGAATGACCTGACTCAGGCTGGCAGTGTCTGAACTGACTTCACGTGTGGCAAGTTCAAAGGGCATCAGAACCTTGCACAACGTTGAAATCATTCTCCACTGCACTTGAGACAGGTGCATTCCATCTCCTATATCGTGCTCAATTGTATAGGCTTGAATGGCCTTTTGCTGCTCCTCCAACCTCTGAAGCATATAGAGGGTTGAATTCCACCTCGTTACCACTTCTTGCTTCAGATGATGGCAGGGCAGGTTCAGTAGTTTTTGGTGGTGCTCCAGTCTTCTGTACGTGGTGCCTGTACGCCGAAAGTGTCCCGCAATTTTTCTGGCCACCGACAGCATCTCTTGCACGCCCCTGTCGTTTTTTAAAAAATTCTGCACCACCAAATTCAAGGTATGTGCAAAACATGGGACGTGCTGGAATTTGCCCATATTTAATGCACACACAATATTGCTGGCGTTGTCCGATGCCACAAATCCACAGGAGAGTCCAATTGGGGTAAGCCATTCCGCGATGATCTTCCTCAGTTGCCGTAAGAGGTTTTCAGCTGTGTGCGTATTCTGGAAAGCGGTGATACAAAGCGTAGCCTGCCTAGGAAAGAGTTGGCGTTTGCGAGATGCTGCTACTGGTGCCGCCGCTGCTGTTCTTGCGGCGGGAGTCCATACATCTACCCAGTGGGCTGTCACAGTCATATAGTCCTGACCCTGCCCTGCTCCACTTGTCCACATGTCCGTGGTTAAGTGGACATTGGGTACAACTGCATTTTTTAGGACACTGGTGAGTCTTTTTCTGACGTCCGTGTACATTCTCGGTATCGCCTGCCTAGAGAAGTGGAACCTAGATGGTATTTGGTAACGGGGGCACACTGCCTCAATGAATTGTCTAGTTCCCTGTGAACTAACGGCGGATACCGGACGCACGTCTAACACCAACATAGTTGTCAAGGACTCAGTTATCCGCTTTGCAGTAGGATGACTGCTGTGATATTTCATCTTCCTCGCAAAGGACTGTTGAACAGTCAATTGCTTACTGGAAGTAGTACAAGTGGGCTTACGACTTCCCCTCTGGGATGACCATCGACTCCCAGCGGCAACAACAGCAGCGCCAGCAGCAGTAGGCGTTACACGCAAGGATGCATCGGAGGAATCCCAGGCAGGAGAGGACTCGTCAGACTTGCCAGTGACATGGCCTGCAGGACTATTGGCATTCCTGGGGAAGGAGGAAATTGACACTGAGGGAGTTGGTGGGGTGGTTTGCGTGAGCTTGGTTACAAGAGGAAGGGATTTACTGGTCAGTGGACTGCTTCCGCTGTCACCCAAAGTTTTTGAACTTGTCACTGACTTATTATGAATGCGCTGCAGGTGACGTATAAGGGAGGATGTTCCGAGGTGGTTAACGTCCTTACCCCTACTTATTACAGCTTGACAAAGGGAACACACGGCTTGACACCTGTTGTCCGCATTTCTGGTGAAATACCTCCACACCGAAGAGCTGATTTTTTTGGTATTTTCACCTGGCATGTCAACGGCCATATTCCTCCCACGGACAACAGGTGTCTCCCCGGGTGCCTGACTTAAACAAACCACCTCACCATCAGAATCCTCCTGGTCAATTTCCTCCCCAGCGCCAGCAACACCCATATCCTCCTCATCCTGGTGTACTTCAACACTGACATCTTCAATCTGACTATCAGGAACTGGACTGCGGGTGCTCCTTCCAGCACTTGCAGGGGGCATGCAAATAGTGGAAGGCGCATGCTCTTCACGTCCAGTGTTGGGAAGGTCAGGCATCGCAAACGACACAATTGGACTCTCCTTGTGGATTTGGGATTTCAAAGAACGCACAGTTCTTTGCGGTGCTTTTGCCAGCTTGAGTCTTTTCAGTTTTCTAGCGAGAGGCTGAGTGCTTCCATCCTCATGTGAAGCTGAACCACTAGCCATGAACATAGGCCAGGGCCTCAGCCGTTCCTTGCCACTCCGTGTGGTAAATGGCATATTGGCAAGTTTACGCTTCTCCTCCGACAATTTTATTTTAGGTTTTGGAGTCCTTTTTTTTCTGATATTTGGTGTTTTGGATTTGACATGCTCTGTACTATGACATTGGGCATCGGCCTTGGCAGACGACGTTGCTGGCATTTCATCGTCTCGGCCATGACTAGTGGCAGCAGCTTCAGCACGAGGTGGAAGTGGATCTTGATCTTTCCCTAATTTTGGAACCTCAACTTTTTTGTTCTCCATATTTTATAGGCAGAACTAAAAGGCACCTCAGGTAAACAATGGAGATGGATGGATTGGATACTAGTATACAATTATGGACGGACTGCCACGGTTAGGTGGTATAAAAAAACCACGGTTAGGTGGTATATATTATAATAATAATACAATTATGGATGGACGGACTGCCTGCCGACTGCCGACACAGAGGTAGCCACAGCCGTGAACTACGGCACTGTACACTGGTTGATAAAGAGATAGTAGTATACTCGTAACAACTAGTATGACACTATGACGACGGTATAAAGAATGAAAAAAAAACCACGGTTAGGTGGTATATATTATAATAATAATACAATTATGGATGGACGGACTGCCTGCCGACTGCCGACACAGAGGTAGCCACAGCCGTGAACTACCGCACTGTACACTGGTTGATAAAGAGATAGTAGTATACTCGTAACAACTAGTATGACACTATGACGACGGTATAAAGAATGAAAAAAAACCCACGGTTAGGTGGTATATATTATAATAATAATACAATTATGGATGGACGGACTGCCTGCCGACTGCCGACACAGAGGTAGCCACAGCCGTGAACTACCGCACTGTACACTGGTTGATAAAGAGATAGTAGTATACTCGTAACAACTAGTATGACACTATGACGACGGTATAAAGAATGAAAAAAAAACCACGGTTAGGTGGTATATATTATAATAATAATACAATTATGGATGGACGGACTGCCTGCCGACTGCCGACACAGAGGTAGCCACAGCCGTGAACTACCGCACTGTACACTGGTTGATAAAGAGATAGTAGTATACTCGTAACAATTAGGATGACACTATGACGGTATAAAGAATGAAAAAAAAACCACGGTTAGGTGGTAGGTATATAATAATAAATAATACAATTCTGGTCGGACGGACTGCCTGCCGTGTGCCGACACAGAGGTAGCCACAGCCGTGAACTACCGCACTGTACACTGGTTGATAAAGAGATAGTAGTATACTCGTAACAATTAGGATGACACTATGACGGTATAAAGAATGAAAAAAAAACCACGGTTAGGTGGTAGGTATATAATAATAAATAATACAATTCTGGTCGGACGGACTGCCTGCCGTGTGCCGACACAGAGGTAGCCACAGCCGTGAACTACCGCACTGTACACTGGTTGATAAAGAGATAGTAGTATACTCGTAACAATTAGGATGACACTATGACGGTATAAAGAATGAAAAAAAAACCACGGTTAGGTGGTAGGTATATAATAATAAATAATACAATTCTGGTCGGACGGACTGCCTGCCGTGTGCCGACACAGAGGTAGCCACAGCCGTGAACTACCGCACTGTACACTGGTTGATAAAGAGATAGTAGTATACTCGTAACAATTAGGATGACACTATGACGGTATAAAGAATGAAAAAAAAACCACGGTTAGGTGGTAGGTATATAATAATAAATAATACAATTCTGGTCGGACGGACTGCCTGCCGTGTGCCGACACAGAGGTAGCCACAGCCGTGAACTACCGCACTGTACACTGGTTGATAAAGAGATAGTAGTATACTCGTAACAATTAGGATGACACTATGACGGTATAAAGAATGAAAAAAAAACCACGGTTAGGTGGTAGGTATATAATAATAAATAATACAATTCTGGTCGGACGGACTGCCTGCCGTGTGCCGACACAGAGGTAGCCACAGCCGTGAACTACCGCACTGTACTGTGTCTGCTGCTAATATAGACTGGTTGATATTTAAAGAGATATTAGTAGTATACAACAATACTATACTGGTGGTCAGGCACTGGTCACCACTCCTGCAGCAAAAGTGTGCACTGTTAATTAATATAATTGTACTCCTGGCTCCTGCTAACAACCTGCAGTGCTCCCCAGTCTCCCCCACAATTAATTATAAGCTTTTAATTTATACATTGATGACTGTGCAGCACACTGGGCTGAGCTGAGTGCACACAGACTGAGTCACACTGTGTGACTGACTGTGCTGTGTATCGTTTTTTTTTTCAGGCAGAGAACGGATATAGCAGAGAGAAGTGAACGGATATATTATATTAAATAAAAGTTAACTAGCAACTGCACTGGTCACTGACTGTGGTAAACTAACTCTGTCTGCGACTCTGCACAATCTCTCTCTATCTAATCTATCTATCTCTATTCTAATGGAGAGGACGCCAGACACGTCCTCTCCCTATCAATCTCAATGCACGAGTGAAAATGGCGGCGACGCGCGGCTCCTTATATAGAATCCGAGTCTCGCGATAGAATCCGAGCCTCGCGAGAATCCGACAGCGTCATGATGACGTTCGGGCGCGCTCGGGTTAACCGAGCAAGGCGGGAAGATCCGAGTCGCTCGGACCCGTGGAAAAAAAAGTGAAGTTCGTGCGGGTTCGGATTCAAAGAAACCGAACCCGCTCATCTCTAGTATATATCAGTACAGAGCAGTGTAACTGTGACCCATGTGTCCTGACAAGCAGTATAGAAGCTATAGAAAAGTGTATATATTATTGTATATATCAGTACAGAGCTGTGTAACTGTGACACATGTGTCCTGACAAGCAGTATATAAGCTATAGAAAAGTATATATATTATTGTATATATCAGTACAGAGCAGTGTAACTGTGACCCATGTGTCCTGACAAGCAGTATAGAAGCTATAGAAAAGTGTATATATTACTGTATGTCAGTACAGAGCGGTGTAACTGTGACACATGTGTCCTGACAAGCAGTATAGAAGCTATAGAAAAGTATATATATTATTGTATATATCAGTACAGAGCAGTGTAACTGTGACACATGTGTCCTGACAAGCAGTATAGAAACTATAGAAAATAAGAAAAGTATATGTATTATTGTATATATCAGTACAGAGCAGTGTAACTATGACCCATGTGTCCTGACAAGCAGTATAGAAGCTATAGATAAGTATATATATTACTGTATATCAGTACAGAGTGGTGTAACTGTGACACATGTGTCCTGACAAGCAGTATAGAAGCTATAGAAAAGTATCTATAGTATTGTATATATCAGTACAGAGCAGTGTAACTGTGACACATGTGTCCTGACAAGCAGTATAGAAGCTATAGAAAAGTATTAAAAATTATTGTATATATCAGTACAGAGCAGTGTAACTGTGACCATGTGTCCTGACAAGCAGTATAGAGGCTATAGAAAAGTATATATATTATTGTATATATCAGTACAGAGTGGAGTATCTGTGACCATGTGTCCTGACAAGCAGTATAGAAGCTATAGAAAAGTATATATATTACTGTATATCAGTACAGAGCGGTGTAACTGTGACACATGTGTCCTGACAAGCAGTATAGAAGCTATAGAAAAGTATATATATCATTGTATATGTCAGTACAGAGCAGTGTACCTGTGACACATGTGTCCTGACAAGCAGTATAGAAGCTATAGAAAATAAGAAAAGTATATATATTATTGTATATATCAGTACAGAGCGGTGTAACTGTGACAAATGTGTCCTGACAAGCAGTATAGAAGCTATAGAAAAGTATATATATTATTGTATATATCAGTACAGAGCAGTGTAACTGTGACCCATGTGTCCTGACAAGCAGTATAGAAGCTATAGAAAAGTGTATATATTACTGTATATCAGTACAGAGCGGTGTAACTATGACACATGTGTCTTGACAAGCAGTTTATAAGCTATAGAAAAGTATATATATTATTGTATATATCAGTACAGAGCAGTGAAACTGTGACACATGTGTACTGGCAAGCAGTATAGAAGCTATAGAAAAGTATATATATTATTGTATATATCAGTACAGAGCAGTGTAACTGTGACACATGTGTCCCAACAAGCAGTATAGAAACTATAGAAAATAAGAAAAGTATATGTATTATTGTATATATCAGTACAGAGCGGTGTAACTATGACCCATGTGTCCTGACAAGCAGTATAGAAGCTATAGAAAAGTATATATATTACTGTATATCAGTACAGAGCGGTGTAACTGTGACACATGTGTCCTGACAAGCAGTATAGAAGCTATAGAAAAGTATATATATTATTGTATATATCAGTACAGAGCAGTGTAACTGTGACACATGTTTCTTGACAAGCAGTATAGAAGCTATAGAAAAGTATATATTATATACTGGTGATCCCCAGTCCCCACAATGCAGCACACTGATCAGATATTTGCAGCACACTGAGCACAGATATGGAGCGTTTTCAGGCAGAGAACGTAGATATTTTAAGCACACTGAGCCCAGATTATTTGCAGCACACTGAGCACAGATATTTTCAGCACACTGAGCACAGATTACGGAGCTTTTCAGGGAGAGAACGCAGCCACGTCCATTCCGTTCAATCTCCAAAGCACGAGTGAAAATGGCGGCGATGCGCGGCTCCTTATATAGAATACAAATGTCGCGAGAATCCGACAGCGGGATGATGACGTTCGGGCGCGTTCTGGTTAACCGAGCAAGACGGGAAGATCCGAGACTCCCTCGGAACCGTGTAAAATAGGTGAAGTTCGGGGGAGTTCGGATCTCGGAGAACCGAACCCGCTCATCTCTAGTTATAGTGTTTCTGTGCAGGGTTGTTTTAATTTTTACACTGCAATTGAGATTTCAGTTTTAACACACCCCACCCAAATGTAACTCTCTCTGCACATGTTATATCTGCCCCCCTATAGTGCACATGGTTTTGCCCAACTGCTAACAAATTTGCTGCTACGATCGTGTCTCAATTAGGCCCATGGTGCTATTAAAGTCTACTTTACTCCCAATTGCCAATGCCTGGAAAAGAACTTTTGCTCCACTGATATACAGTACATGGTAGATGGGGAAAGTTCAGTTAAATCAAAATTTTTGCTTGAGTTGCCCATAAATAGAATTGTAGATCCAATTTTCAGGTCATAATACTGTATTTCCGCAAGTTCCATTGGAGGACTGATAAATATTAGCATTATTGCTACTACTTGATAGAATAAACAGGGGAATTTTTTCAGCAGTTTCGCAGGCTACCACAATATAGCCACACAATATAGGGGGTCATTATAACCTGATCGCTCGCTGCCGTTCATCGCAGCACAGCAACCAGGTCAGAAGTGCACATGCGCCTGCGCCGTTGCCTAGCGATCGCCTCTGCCTGATTGACAGGCAGAGGTGGTTGCTGGGTGGGAGGGGGCGGCACGGCGGTGTTTGGCCGCCGTTTTGTGGGCGCGGTCCGGCCAATGCAGGTGTGGCCGGACCGTGCTGGGGGCGGGCTGCAGCAGCGGCGTGATGTCACATGCAGCTGCTGCAACCCAGCAAGGAAGAGTAACCCCTGGCCAGCCGCAGGAGCTGCACTGGCTGCGAATTACTCTACAAGTACAAAAGCATCACTGCTGTGCGATGCTTTTGTACTTGTGTGGGGGGGGGGGGGGGCGACGGCCTGACATGCGGGGCGGACATGCTGGGCATACCCCCGCATGTCAGTGTAAGTGATCATAGCTTTGCTAAATTTAGCACAGCTATGATCAGGTCGGAATGACCCCCATAGTCCGGTCAAGTGGTTACTTTCTGAACCCTACGTAACTTGTATATTGCAGTCGTCCTCTACAATTCTAATATCATACCTTCCCATTCGATGTTCTGTCCACAAGAGGATCTGGAGGGAAGGCACTAAGGAAATTATATTTAGCTAAGTGCAGCCCAATACCCTGTGGCTACTGTGAAGCTCATATGAGGCACATGGCTCCTCCCCTTCTGGGCTATACAGCATTGTGTCTCAGCAAAGTGATTAATGTGCTGAGGAGGTGGTTTTCTGGGTAACCAGAACCCCTCCCCCCAAGTGCTCCCCGGCCACCAATTTTCTTTCATCATTAACCAGTCCAGGGATTACTAGTATCTATGCTTAATGCATCACAGTGCACTGGCAACATTTTCAGCCCCACAGATTTTTTAGATTTTATTATAAATTTGAGATACAAGATATGGACAAAAGTATTCGGATGTCTGACCATTGCACCAGCAGGGTCTGTAATGACATTGTATTCAAATACATATACATTAATATGGAGTTGGTCCCCCTTTGCAGCTATAACAGCATCCACTCTTCTTGGAAGACTTTCCACAAGACTTTGGAGTGTTTCGGTGGAAATTTGTGCCATTCATTCTGTTGAGCAGTTATGAGGTCAGGCACTGATGTTGGACGACTACGCGTAGAATTTGCTTGCAATCTCTGTTCCAGTTCATCTCAAAGGTGCTTGATGGGGTTGAGGTCAGCGATCTGTGTTGGTTAAGTCAAGTTCTTCCACACCAAACTCATCAAACCATGTCTTTATAGTCCTTGCTTTGTGCACTGGGGCACAGTCATAATAGAATAGAAAAGGGCCTTCCCCAAACTGTGACCACAAAGTTGGAAGCATAGCATTGTCCAAAATGTATTGGTAAACTGAAGCATTAAGATTGCCTTTCACTGGAGATAAGGGTCCTAGTAAAAACCCTGAAAAACAGCCCCATACCATTATCCCTCCTCCACCAAACTTCACAGTTGGCATAATGTAGTAGTCAGACAGGTAATGTTCTACTGGCATCCACCAAACCCACACTCACCCATCTGACTGCCAAACAGAGAAGCATGATTTGTCACTCCACAGAACACGTTTCCACTGCTCCACAGTCGTGTCGGTGTGCTCTAAACCACTCCATCCAATGCTTGCCATTGTACTTGGTGTTATGAGGCTTGCATGCAGCTGCAAGGCCATGGAAACCCATTCCATTAAGCTCCCGCCGCACAGTTTTTGTGCTTATATTAATGCCAGTGGAAGTTTGGAACTCTTCAGCTATGGAATCAGCAGAGCGTTGGCAACTTTTATCCACCATGCGCCTTAGTAGTCGTTAACCCCTCTTTGTGATTTTATGTGGTCTTCCGCTTTGTGGCTGAGTTGCTGTTGTTCCTAAATGCTTCCACTTTCTAATATCACTTATAGTTGACCGTGGAATATCCAGCAGGGATGAAATTTCACAAACCGTCATATTGCAAAGGTGTCATCCTATCACAGTACTATGGATCACAAATGTTTGAAAATGGAGACCGCATGGCTAGGTGCTTGATTTTATAGACCTGTGGCAAGGGGACTGATGGAAACACCTGAATTCAATAATTAACAGGTGTGGACATATAATTTTGTCCATATAGGGGGTCATTACGACCCGATCGCAGTATGCTTTCGCTCGCACAGCTGCGACCAGGGGCCATAATGCGCATGCGCATCGTTGCCTGGCGACATCGCAACGACGAAGGGAGCGAAGAAAGTGATTGCAGCGGCGATTGCTTGAAGATTGACAGGCGGTGGGCGTTCATGGGCGGCAACACAGCATTCAGAGCCATTTTCTGGGAGTGGTAAGAAAAACACAGGCGTGTTTGAAGAAACGCAGGCGTGTCCAGGGCAGGTGTTTGACGTCAGAGCCAGGACCGAACAGGCTGAAAATGTTGCAGCTGGTAAGTATGTCTAGACCTACTTAGAAACTGCACAATTTTTTCCCCATAGCAGGGCTGCACAAGCGATCGCAGCCTTGCTATGGGAAAAAACCCACCCCCATAGGCGGAGTATAGTTGATCGCACGGGCAGCAAAAAGCAGCTTTGTGCGATCAACTCGTAATCAGGCCCATAGTGTAGATTGAAATAGAATTTGTTGGCAATGATCTACAAAGTATTGAGGGAACAAATATTTATTAAATTATGATATAAAGGCCCTCATTCCGAGTTGTTCGCTCGCAAGGCGATTTTAGCAGTATTGCACACGCTAAGCCGCCGCCTACTGGGAGTGAATCTTAGCTTCTTAAAATTGCGAACGATGTATTCGCAATATTGCGATTACACACCTCGTAGCAGTTTCAGAGTAGCTTCAGACTTACTCGGCATCTGCGATCAGTTCAGTGCTTGTCGTTCCTGGTTTGACGTCACAAACACACCCAGCGTTCGCCCAGACACTCCTCCGTTTCTCCAGCCACTCCCGCGTTTTTTCCGGAAACGGTAGCGTTTTTATCCACACGCCCATAAAATGCCGTGTTTCCGCCCAGTAACACCCATTTCCTGTCAATCACACTACGATCGCCGGAGCGAAGAAAAAGCCGTGAGTAAAAATCCTATCTTCATAGCAAATTTACTTGGCGCAGTCGCAGTGCGGACATTGCGCATGCGCACTAAGCGGAAAATCGCTGCGATGCGATGAAATTTACCGAGCGAACAACTCGGAATGAGGGCCAAAGTGTATTTCTTTAAGGTTCTCAATTATCTGTATTTCAGTGGTAATAAATGTGTGACTCAGAAATAAAAAAAATCTTCTAAAAATAAAATTCTCATGCGGTGAGATTGCAAAGTGTAAATAGGTATTAGGCTGAATATTTCTTTGAAGCACTGCATGTAATCTATTGATTCATGCATTTGAAATCACTTGCTGTAGAGTGTAAGACCAGTTGCCATTCACTTACTGTACATGTACAGTGGCAGCGGGATCAGTACTAAATGCCGCTGGTCGGAATCCCGGCGGTCGAAATCCCGACGCCGGAATCCCGACCACACAATCCCGACAGGGGTGGTGAGCGGAACGCAGCCCCTTGCGGGCTCGCTTCGCTCGCCACGCTGCGGGCACGGTGCCTCGCTACGCTCGGCACACTATTATATTCTCCCTCTATGAGTGTCGTGGACACCCACGGAGGGAGAATATGTCGGGATTGTGGCGGTCGGGATTGTGGCGGTCGGGATTCCGGCGTCGGTATTTCGACCGCCGGGATTCCGTCCGGCGGCATCTTGACCGCATCCCGTGGCAGCATACTGTACATTGTTTCATGTACACAAATGAATCTCTGAATAGTGACATTCAGCCAGGGCCAAATTAACAATGGGGCGGATGGAGCTACAGCTCCAGGCCTCCACATAAAAATAGGCCCATCACCATGGCAGCATGATGATCACTAGCCACTAGCTGACCACATGGTCGGCTATAAGTCATAACTATTAAGATTGAATTTCTAGTTTTCTCACAAAATTATGCTTTTTTTAATAGTTTTACATATTTAGGGAGACATTGGAGCTGATAGTGTAGGGGTGTACATGCCCACATGCCACTGGCCACACCCACACAGCACTGATTACACCTCCCCCCATTTCTTACAATATTCCCTTGAATATTTTCAGCCCCAGGCCCTTAATCCAGCCCTGCATTCAGCTACTAAATAAACTGTAATGTTAAAGTAAACGGACAAGATAGAAAACAGAAGTAACGTTTACCTACAAAGGGTAACCGTTTTACAATAAGAGCTTCTTAGTAAAATACAGAATCAGTTTCTGGTTGGTGTGTCGGAGCAAAATGTCAGTCCTAATGAAAGAAGGGATCATTAATTGGTATATTTTGGATTAAAGGTCAATTGTTGGTTTGTGAGCAAGCATCCCAAGAGAAATAGATCTGATAGATTAAATGTAAAAGTGTTATTAAAGGGAAAGAGCATACAGTCTTTACTGAATTCCTAAGGAGTTGACTTGCTGGTTTACATGTTTTAAAAGTTCATTGAAAGTCTTTACAGCCTGAAAAGTAGAATTGATATATTGGCACATGGATCACAAGAGATTTCACAAATCAAAATAAAGATAATATGTAAGAGCATTAGCTTTAGCTTGCTGATGTGATAGAAGATCTTACCAAAAGCCCCCCCAACCCCCACCCCGAGGCCCTAACTGTGTACAGTTTGTAAGTTCTTCCAATGTTTGTATGTTTCCTTGGAACAATATATTGTCCACGTAGTACAGAGATGAGCGGGTACGGATCTCTTGGATCCAAACCCCCCCAAACTTCACAATCCCGAACTCGGTTCCCGGCTCAGGGACTTCCCGCCAGACTTGAATCCCAGAACGAGGCAAAACATAATTATCCCACTGTCAGATTCTCACGGGTTTTGGATTCTATATTAGGAGCCGCACGTCACTGCCATTTCCACTCTTGACTTTGAGAGGGAGGGAGACAGACCTCTGTCTCTCTGTGGGTGGTGGCATTTGTTGGGGTCAGTGTGTGCTCTCTTGGGTGCTGGTCTGTATGCTGTTAGGGGTGCTGTCCTGACACTGTGGTGTCCTGTGCTGTTAGGGGTGCTGTCCTGTCACTGTGGTGTCCTGTGCTGTTAGGGTGCTGCAGCTGTACATCGGTGTTGCTGTCCTGTCACTGTGCTGTACAGGGGCACTGTCCTTTATGCTGTAAAAATACAGGGGTGTTGTAAAGACTGTATGGGAAGAGGAGGCTCCTACCACCATTTGTATGCCCCCTGCAAAAGCTGGGATGAGCACCGCCAGTCCAGTTGCTGATATTGAGATTGAGGATGTCACTGCAGAAGTATACCAGGATGAGGAGGATATGGGTGTAGCTGGCGCTGAGGTGGTAGTTGACGATGAGGATTCTGATGGTGATGTGGTTTGTTTGAATAAGGCACCAGTGGAAACAGTGTTGGCCATGGGATGAAAAAGGCCATTGTCATGCCTGGGCAAAATACCAAAAAAGCCACCTCTTCGGTGTGGAATTATTTCTCCACAAATCTGGACAACAATTGTCAAGCCATCTGTTGCCTTTGTCAATCCACAAAAAGTACGGGTAAGGACGTTTACCACCTAGGAACATCCTCCCTTATATGTCACCTGCAGCACATTCATCATAAGTCATTGTCAAGTTCAGAAACTTTGGGTAAGAGCGTAAGCAGTCCACTGACACCTAAATCCCTTCTTCCTGTTGTACCCAAGCTCCTGCAAGCCACACCACCAACTCCCTCAACGTCAATTTCCTTCTCAGTCCTGCAGGCCATGTCACTGGCATGACTGATGAGTCCTCTTTTATCCGGAATTTCTCTGGAGGATCCTGGAGTGGTACGCCTACTGCTGCTGCTGTTGATGCTGCTTCTGGGAGTCGATCGTCATTCTAGAGAAGAAGCGGGAAGACCACTTGTACTACTTCAACTAAACAATTGACTGTCCAACAGTCCTTTGCGAGGAAGATGAAATATGACAGCAGTCACCCTGTTGCAAAGCGAATTACTGAGGCCATAACAACTATGCTGGTGTTAGACATGCATCCGTTATCTGCAATTAGTGCAGTGAGATTTAGACAGTTGCGTGACGTACTGTGTCCCCGTTACCAAATCCTGTCTAGATTCCACTTCACTAGGCAAGTGATTCCCAGACTGTACAGGGACATTAAGAAAAGTGTCCTCAGTGTCCTGAAAAATGCAGTTGTACCCACTGTCCACACAACCACGGACATGTGGACAAGTGGAGCAGATCAAACTAAGGACTACATGACTGTGACAGCCCTGTGACAGACTGTGACGGGTTTCCGTAAGAGGCACACCACTGACAACCTCTTACGGAAACTGAGGGACATCGTCGCACAATGGCTTACTGCACTTAGACTCTCCTGGGGATTTGTGATATACTGTATCTGATAATGCCACCAATATTGTGCATGCATCACATCTGGGCAAAGTCCAGCACTTCCCATGTTTTGCACACACAATTCATTTGGTGGTGCAGAATTTTATGAAAAATGACAGGGGCATACAGGAGATGCCGTCAGTGTGTGGGAGGGCCCAAGGACAATTCCATCTTGCACCTCTTTTTTTTTCTTTGCATTATGTGCTCTTTGGGGCCTATTTTTTTAAAGCTGCCATCCTGTCTGCAGTGCCACGTGTTTGTGCTGCTCACTTGTGTCGCTTAGCTTAGTCATCCAGCTACCTCGGTGCAACCTTTTGGCCTAAAAACAATAGTAAGGTGTGAGGTGTGCAGAATAGACTGGAAATGAGTGGAAATGAATGTTATTGATGTTAATAATACCGTAGTAACGAAACAAAAAACAAATTCTGTGATTTTAGCTGTTATGTTTTTGTTTTTTTTAAATCCAGATCTAAAACCATATCCAAAACCAAAACCCGAAAGGGTGGTTTTGGCAAAACCAATCCAGATCTAAAACACAAATGGAGATCCAGATCCAAAACCAAAACACAAAACCCGAAAAGTGTCCAGTACACATTATTATTATTATCATTTATTTATTTGGCGCCAAATGGGATCCGCAGCACCCACTTACAGAGTAAACAAATAAGCAAAACTTGAAGACAGTGACTTACAGTTCAATACAATATAGGACAAGTAGAGGGTATATAAACATAGCTGTGTCAGTAAACAGCACTTACTGTTTGAGGGTGGCAGAAAACCAAAAGATTTGTTGCCATTAAAGGGAGTATTGAAAAGAAGATAGTTTAAATAAGAGACGTAAAAGCACATGAGGAAAGAGAACCCTGCTTGTGAGAGCTTACATTCTAAAAGAGGAGGGGCACACAAACACGGGTGACACAGATGGGGAGAAAGTGAGCGTGGGACACAGAAGGCTTAGGATGCGAGATGGCTGGGTTTGGTGAAGTAGTGTGTCTTGAGAGCCCATTTGAAGTTTTGTAGAGAAGTGGAGAGTCTGAGGGGGAAATGTAGAGAATTACAGAAAAAGGGAGCAGCACGTGCAAAATCTTGGAGGTAGGAGTGGGAGGAGGTAATTAGAAGGCAGGAGAGGCGGCGTGCATTAGCAGAGCGAAGAGGACGGGTGGGAGTGTAAAGGGAGATAAGGTCAGGGATGTAACTGGGAGCGGAGTGGGTGAGGACTTTGTAAGTGAGTGTGAGAAGCTTGAAATGGATTCTGAAGGGGAAGGGGAGTCAGTGAAGGGTTAGTAAGAGACGGGAGGTAGATGTAGTGCATTTTGTGAGAAAGATGATCTGGGCAGCACTGAGGATAGATTGGAGTGGAGAGATGTATGTGTTAGGATGCCAGTCAGGTGGAGAATACATTAGTCCATTCTGGAGATGACCAGTGAGTGGATAAGGGTCTTAGTGGCATCCTGGATGAGAAAGGGTCTGATCCTGGAAATATTTTTTAAATTTAAATGACAGGTTTGTGAAAGGTGCTGAATGTGTGGTTGAAGGAGAGGGAGGAGTCAAGGATTACTCCAAAACAGTGCACTTGGGGGCTAGAGGAGATAGTAGTGCCATCTATAGATAATGAAATTGTGAGAGGTGATGTTGTGTGGGAGGGTGGGAAGATGATCAGCTCAGTCTTAGACATGTTAAGTTTAAGAAAGCGCTGGGACATCCAAGAAGAGATAGCAGAGAGAAAGTTGGATACACGAGTGGATTTGAGTATCATCAGCATGGAGAGGATATTGTAAGTCAAAAGAGCTAATGAGTTCTCCTAGAGAGGATGTATAGAGAGAGAAAAGTAGAGGACCAAGAACAGAGCCTTGGGGGACACCTACAGTTAGTGGAAGAGGGGGGAGGTGGAGCCATTAGAGGAGACAGAGAAGGAATGGTCAGAGAGGTAGGAGGACAACCAGAAGAGGGCAGTATCATGCAGACCAAGGGAGTGAATGATTTGCAGAAGGAGAGGGTGGTCCACAGTTTTAAAAGCAGCAGAGAGGTCAAGGAGAATAAGCAAAGAGTAGTGACCCTTGGATTTAGTAGATAGGAGGTCATTGCAGACTTATGTGAGGGCAGTTTCAGTTGAGTGGAGAGGACGGAAGCCAGACTGGAATGGGTCAAGTAGTGAGTGGGAGGAAAGAAAGGCAGTCAGGCGGTTATAGACAATACTCACAAGGAGTTTGGAGGCAAAAAGAAGGAGAGAGATGGGTTGATAGTTGGAGAGAGTGTGTGGATCAAGGGTAGGTTTTTAAGAATAGGTGAGACGAGTGCATGCTTGAAGGCAGAGGGGACAGTGCCTGATGAGAGGGAGAGATTGAGGAGGTGGGCAAGATGGGAGAGGGCAGAGAGAGAGGTAGTGGAGGAGGTGGGAGGGGATCGGGTCGAGTAGGGAGGTGGGGGGGGAGGTGAGGAACGGATGAGGGACATGACTTCCTCATACATAATATAGAGTGTAATTCTGATCTGTTGTACCTGGCCATCGATTGTTGTATTGTTCCATTGAATTTGCTGCACATCCAATGGGATGTTTTCGCGGGTGTAGTTACATGAGACATAATGATACATTGCGCTAGTGATGTGCACCGGACATTTTTCAGGTTTTGTGTTTTGGTTTTGGATTCGGTTCCGCGGCCGTGTTTTGGATTCGGACGCGTTTTGGCAAAACCTCCCTGAAAATTTTTTGTCGGATTCGGGTGTGTTTTGGATTCGGATGTTTTTTTTACAAAAAACCCTCAAAAACAGCTTAAATCATAGAATTTGGGGGTAATTTTGATCCCATAGTATTATTAACCTCAATAACCATAATTTACACTCATTTTCAGTCTATTCTGAACACCTCACACCTCACAATATTATTTTTAGTCCTAAAATTTGCACAGAGGTCGCTGGATGGCTAAGCTAAGCGACACAAGTGGCCGACACAAACACCTGGCACATCTAGGAGTGGCACTGCAGTGTCAGGCAGGATGGCACTTCAAAAAAATTGTCCCCAAACAGCACATGATGCAAAGAAAAAGAGAGGCGAAATGAGGTAGCTGTGTGACTAAGCTAAGCGACCCAAGTGGCCGACACAAACACCTGGCCCATCTAGGAGTGGCACTGCAGTGTCAGACAGGATGGCACTTCAAAAAAATAGTCCCCAAACAGCACATGATGCAAAGAAAAAAAGAGGCGCACCAAGGTCACTGTGTGACTAAGCTAAGCGACCCAAGTGGCCGACACAAACACCTGGCCCATCTAGGAGTGGCACTGCAGTGTCAGGCAGGATGGCACTTCAAAAAAATTGTCCCCAAACAGCACATGATGCAAAGAAAAAGAGAGGCGAAATGAGGTAGCTGTGTGACTAAGCTAAGCGACCCAAGTGGCCGACACAAACACCTGGCCCATCTAGGAGTGGCACTGCAGTGTCAGACAGGATGGCACTTCAAAAAAATAGTCCCCAAACAGCACATGATGCAAAGAAAAAAAGATGCGCACCAAGGTCGCTGTGTGACTAAGCTAAGCGACCCAAGTGGCCGACACAAACACCTGGCCCATCTAGGAGTGGCACTGCAGTGTCAGGCAGGATGGCACTTCAAAAAAATTGTCCCCAAACAGCACATGATGCAAAGAAAAATGAAAGAAAAAAGAGGTGCAAGATGGAATTGTCCTTGGGCCCTCCCACCCACCCTTATGTTGTATAAACAGGACATGCACACTTTAACGAACCCATCATTTCAGCGACAGGGTCTGCCACATGACTGTGACTGAAATGACTGGTTGGTTTGGGCCCCCACCAAAAAAAGAAGCAATCAATCTCTCCTTGCACAAACTGGCTCTACAGAGGCAAGATGTCTACCTCATCATCATCCTCCGATTCCTCACCCCTTTCGCTGTGTACATCCCCCTCCTCACAGATTATTATTTCGTCCCCACTGGAATCCACCATCTCAGGTCCCTGTGTACTTTCTGGAGGCAATTGCTGCTGGTGAATGTCTCCACGGAGGAATTGATTATAATTAATTTTGATGAACATCATCTTCTCCACATTTTCTGGAAGTAACCTTGTACGCCGATTGCTGACAAGGTGAGCGGCTGCACTAAACACTCTTTCGGAGTACACACTGGAGGGAGGGCAACTTAGGTAGAATAAAGCCAGTTTGTGCAAGGGCCTCCAAATTGCCTCTTTTTCCTGCCAGTATACCTACGGACTGTCTGGCATGCCTACTTGGATGCGGTCACTCATATAATCCTCCACCATTCTTTCAATGGTGAGAGAATCATATGCAGTGACAGTAGACGACATGTCAGTAATCGTTGGCAGGTCCTTCAGTCCGGACCAGATGTCAGCACTCGCTCCAGACTGCCCTGCATCACCGCCAGCGGGTGGGCACGGAATTCTTAGCCTTTTCCTCGCACCCCCAGTTGCGGGGGAATGTGAAGGAGGAGATGTTGACGGGTCATGTTCCGCTTGACTTGACAATTTTCTCACCAGCAGGTCTTTGAACCTCTGCAGACTTGTGTCTGCCGGAAAGAGAGATACAACGTAGGTTTTAAATCTAGGATCGAGCACGGTGGCCAAAATGTAGTGCTCTGATTTCAACAGATTGACCACCCGTGAATCCTGGTTAAGTGAATTAAGGGCTCCATCCACAAGTCCCACATGCCTAGCGGAATCGCTCTGTTTTAGCTCCTCCTTCAATGTCTCCAGCTTCTTCTGCAAAAGCCTGATGAGGGGAATGACCTGACTCAGGCTGGCAGTGTCTGAACTGACTTCACGTGTGGCAAGTTCAAAGGGTTGCAGAACCTTGCACAATGTTGAAATCATTCTCCACTGCGCTTGATTCAGGTGCATTCCCCCTCCTTTGCCTATATCGTGGGCAGATGTATAGGCTTGAATGGCCTATTGCTGCTCCTCCATCCTCTGAAGCATATAGAGGGTTGAATTCACCCTCGTTACCACCTCTTGCTTCAGATGATGGCAGGGCAGGTTCAGGAATGTTTGGTGGTGCTCCAGTCTTCGGCACGCGGTGGCTGAATGCTGAAAGTGGCCCGCAATTCTTCGGCCCACCGACAGCATCTCTTGTCAGCTGTCAGGTTGTCAGCTGTGTGCCTCTTCTGGAAAGCGGTGATACAAAGCGTAGCCTGCCTAGGAACGAGTTGGCGTTTGCGAGATGCTGCTACTGGTGCCGCCGCCGCCGCTGTTCTTGCTGCGGGAGGCAATACATCTACCCAGTGGGCTGTCACAGTCATATAGTCCTGAGTCTGCCCTGGTCAACTTGTCCACATGTCCATGGTTAAGTGGACATTGGGTACAACTGCATTTTTTAGGACACTGGTGAGTCTTTTTCTGACGTCTGTGTACATTTTCGGTATCGCATGCCTAGAGAAATGGAACCTAGATGGTATTTGGTACCGGGGACACAGTACCTCAATCAATTCTCCAGTTCCCTGTGAATTAACGGTGGATACCGGAAACACGTTTCTCACCACCCAGGCTGCCAAGGCCTGAGTTATCCGCTTTGCAGCAGGATGACTGCTGTGATATTTCATCTTCCTCGCAAAGGACTGTTGGACAGTCAATTGCTTACTGGAAGTAGTACAAGTGGTCTTCCGACTTCCCCTCTGGGATGACGATCGACTCCCAGCAGCAACAACAGCAGCGCCAGCAGCAGTAGGCGTTACACTCAAGGATTTATCGGAGGAATACCAGGCAGGAGAGGACTCGTCAGACTTGCCAGTGACATGGCCTGCAGGACTATTGGCTTTCCTGTGTAAGGTGGAAATTGACACTGAGGGAGTTGGTGGTGTGGTTTGCAGGAGCTTGGTTACAAGAGGAAGGGATTTAGTGGTCAGTGGACTGCTTCCGCTGTCATCCAAAGTTTTTGAACTTGTCACTGACTTCTGATGAATGCGGACCAGGTGACGTATAAGGGAGGATGTTCCTAGGTGGTTAACGTCCTTCCCCTACTTATTACAGCTTGACAAAGGCAACACACGGCTTGACACCTGTTGTCCGCATTTGTGTTGAAATAATTCCACACCGAAGAGGTGATTTTTTTTGTATTTTGACCAGGCATGTCAATGGCCATATTCGTCCCACGGACAACAGGTGTCTCCCCGGGTGCCTGACTTAAACAAACCACCTCACCATCAGAATCCTCCTTGTCAATTTCCTCCCCAGCGCCAGCAACACCCATATCCTCATCCTGGTGTACTTCAACAGTGACATCTTCAATTTGACTATCAGGAACAGGACAGCGGGTGCTCCTTCCAGCACTTGCAGGGGGCGTGCAAATGGTGGAAGGTGCAAGCTCTTCCCGTGCAGTGTTGGGAAGGTCAGGCATCGCAACCGACACAATTGGACTCTTCTTGGGGATTTGTGATTTAGAAGAACGCACAGTTCTTTGCTGTGCTTTTGCCAGCATAAGTCTTTTAATTTTTCTAGCGAGAGGATGAGTGCTTCCATCCTCATGTGAAGCTGAACCACTAGCCATGAACATAGGCCAGGGCCTCAGCCGTTCCTTGCCACTCCGTGTCGTAAATGGCATATTGGCAAGTTTACGCTTCTCATCAGACGCTTTCAATTTTGATTTTTGGGTCATTTTACTGAACTTTTGTTTTTTGGATTTTACATGCTCTCTACTATGACATTGGGCATCGGCCTTGGCAGACGACGTTGATGGCATTTCATCGTCTCGGCCATGACTAGTGGCAGCAGCTTCAGCACGAGGTGGAAGTGGATCTTGATCTTTCCCTATTTTAACCTCCACATTTTTGTTCTCCATTTTTTAATGTGTGGAATTATATGCCAGTATCAATAGTAATGGCTTACTACTATATATACTGCGTACAACTGAAATTCACCACAGGTATGGATGGATAGTATACTTGACGACACAGAGGTAGGTACAGAAGTGGCCTACTGTACCGTAATGCTATATATTATATACTGGTGGTCAGCAAACTGTGCAAAACTGAAATGCACCACAGGTATGGATGGATAGTATACTTGACGACACAGAGGTAGGTACAGCAGAGGCCTACTGTACCGTAATGCTATATATTATATACTGGTGGTCAGCAAACTGTGCAAAACTGAAATGCACCACAGGTATGGATGGGTAGTATACTTGACGACACAGAGGTAGGTACAGCAGTGGCCTACTGTACCGTAATGCTATATATTATATACTGGTGGTCAGCAAACTGTGCAAAACTGAAATGCACCACAGGTATGGATGGATAGTATACTTGACGACACAGAGGTAGGTACAGCAGTGGCCTACTGTACCGTAATGCTATATATTATATACTGGTGGTCAGCAAACTGTGCAAAACTGAAATGCACCACAGGTATGGATGGATAGTATACTTGACGACACAGAGGTAGGTACAGCAGTGGCCTACTGTACCGTAATGCTATATATTATATACTGGTGGTCATCAAACTGTGCAAAACTGAAATGCACCACAGGTATGGATGGATAGTATACTTGACGACACAGAGGTAGGTACAGCAGTGGCCTACTGTACCGTAATGCTATATATTATATACTGGTGGTCAGCAAACTGTGCAAAACTGAAATGCACCACAGGTATGGATGGATAGTATACTTGACGACACAGAGGTAGTTACAGCAGTGGCCTATTGTACCGTAATGCTATATATTATATACTGGTGGTCAGCAAACTGTGCAAAAATGAAATGCACCACATGTATGGATGGATAGTATACTTGACGACACAGAGGTAGGTACAGCAGTGGCCTACTGTACCGTACTGCTATATATTATATACTGGTGGTCAGCAAACTGTGCAAAACTGAAATGCACCACAGGTATGGATGGATAGTATACTTGACGACACAGAGGTAGGTACAGCAGTTGCCTTCTGTACCGTACTCCTATATATTATATACTGGTGGTCAGCAAAATTATGCACTGTACTCCTACTATATACTGTCTACAATGCAGCACAGATATGGAGTGTTTTTCAGGCAGACAACGTATACTGGTGGCCACTGTCAGCAAAACTCTGCACTGTACTCCTGCTATATAATACAGCTGCTACCCAGTCCGCACAATTAAGCAGTGTGAGCACAGATATATGCAGCACACTGAGCACAGATAAGGAGCGTTTTTTTCAGGCAGAGAACGGATAAAACTGGTGGTCACTGATCAGTAAAACTTTGCACTGTACTCCTCCTATATTATACAGCTGCTCCCCAGTCCTCCCCACAATTAAGCAGTGTGAGCACAGATATATGCAGCACACTGAGCACAGATAAGGAGCGTTTTTTTCAGGCAGAGAATGGATAAAACTGTTGGTGACTGATCAGCAAAACTCTGCACTGTACTCCTCCTATATTATACAGCTGCTCCCCAGTCCTCCCCACAATTAAGCAATAAAGCACAATCAAGTTCAACAATAAACAGAGAGGACGCCAGCCACGTCCTCTCCCTAACATTTCCAATGCACGAGTGAAAATGGCGGCAACGCGCGGCTGCTTATATAGAATCCGAATCTCGCGAGAATCCGACAGCGGGATGATGACGTTCGGGCGCGCTCGGGTTAACCGAGCCATACGGGAGAATCCGAGTATGCCTCGGACCCGTGTAAAATGGGTGAAGTTCGGGGGGGTTCGGTTTCCGAGGAACCGAACCCGCTCATCACTACATTGCGCCATCGAACAGCAGGTTGGTTTAGTGTGTATGGTGGATGTAATATATCATTACATCGCATTGTGGCATTTCTGAGTCTTCCTGTTGCATAGTGTGTACCTAGCTTTAGTAATTTGTTGTGATTGATCTTGTCCAATAAAAAGAAAATGTCTGTTTCACTTATATGGTTTCCTGTAGATTGGATATATGTTAAGATTTAGATTTAGTTTAGATATGTGTTAAGTTTAGATTTTTTTGACAGAACTGTGCTTTTAATTTTAGATTTTTTTGCTTGAAAGTCCAATGTCTAAGTTATTTCTTTCTTGCCATTAAATCCAAGCATGCTACTTAAAATGCATAAATGGCTTTTCTATGCTATGGTGCACACAGAGGAATAACAAATCTCTGGTTTATCGATATAAGAATTAAAAAAAAGTTAATTAGAAATTGAATGTCATCAAAGTTATACATAGAGATAAACAAAATTCTGAAATAGTTTGTGAGTTGAATTTTGTAGGGGAACAGGTAATTCCATAGATCTGAAAAGTTTCACTGATGTGTCACTTTTACTTCACACATCCATAGAATGAAATTCCATAATAGATTTGTAAATATGTATTTCATATTTATATTCTACTAGTAAAGCTAGTGAGACAGTGATGGTCAGTTATCATGGAATAATAAGTTACTGTATTAAATAGAGCAATTTCAGATACAGCAACTATCACTGTAAATGAACAGGAATCTGTGTACACATTACACGATGTGTGTACCCAACCAATGTAATGGCTGATGTAACAATATATATTGGCTGCCACGTGCACACGGAACGATGTAATGAACAATGGAACAATCCATCATTCTATCCTTCATTACTGTGCATGGCGCCGCAAATGACATTGTCAGACATTGAAGCATGTACAGTCAATCAGATGATGCAGCAAACAACGCCAGTGGTGCGCGCATAGTGTGTACACACTGGACAATTTGAATGATGTGTTGTTCCAATCCATTGGACATCGGTAAATCATTCAAGATACTGTATCGTCTAGTGTGCACCCAGCTTAAGGAACCTTTTGGCCCTTTGGTTTTTGAACAATACTGTAGGAGGAATGTTCAGGAAGAAGGAACATAAGTAGCTGTGTATGGCTGCTTAGCTGCAATGTTTTAATCTGACATTTACAACTAGCTTTATAATTGGTTTTGTTATGAAGAAAACATCAGCTGAGGTTGTAGGTTCAAGTACCCTGTTTGGCATGCTGAATGTTGTGTATTTTTTAATACAGGGAGATTTAAATAAAGGCTATTATACACTTGTTGCACTATTGTTTAACTCACAAGTTAAGTATATGCATATGGTATAGGGCAGTGGTTCCCAAAGTGGGTGCTGTGGAACCCTAGGGTTGCCAAAGGCTACTTGAAAGGGTGTCACGGGTCTAGTGGTCCAGGACAAAATCATATTATTTGTGGTCAATGTGATAGGAAAAAAACAGTGTTGGTGGCTGCCAATCATAAAATATACTGTATGGACAAACAGAAGTGCAACCATGTCCACCACCACATAACTGACCATAAGGATAACAGGTAAGCACAAATTAGTTAATTTAATATTTTTTCTGAATTTGTCAATAAGAAACTTTTGGGCTAGGGGTACTGTGACAAAAAAGCTGATACTGTAAGGTACAGTGATTGAAGAAAGTTAGGAAACCACTGGCATAGAGGGTTTTGTGTTCCAATACCTTGCTTGGAGAATTCTGAAACAAAGTGTGTTATATATGTATTAGATAGATAGATAGATAGATAGATAGATAGATAGATAGATAGATAGATAGATAGATAGATAGATAGATAACATTCCTACCTATATGTCTGTGTGTTATTACCCAATTTTCTTCTATTACTGTTAAAACTGTTATTAATAATAATAATAATAATAATAATAATAAAGATAGATAGATAGATAGATAGATAGAGATAAATAGATATAGATAGATATACACGCATATTCAGAGACCTGCAACTTGTTAATCATGTGAATGCCCATACTGCACATACATTGAGCTGTGTTTTGGATGCACACTTTAGCCTTAATACCAAGTTAAAACAAAACAAAAAAATGTAATATCATGTGCAGAGTCTGTTGTAGAAACCTCTTCATAGAAACTTGCTTTTGTTTGTTTTGGAATGGAGGAATAATGCCACTAAGAAGAACCACAAAGCAGAGAAAAATTGCATGGTGTGTATAACAAAAACAGGACCAAGAAAATACTCAATTGCAAAGGGTTTAATTATGTGTTTTTTATGTATTGTCTTCTTTGCATATTAATTATGCTTAGATTCATTTTTTATTTCTAATACATGTTTATACAGTATGTATGTTTTGTTGAGCTGGAAATGTTACTACAGTGTATGTATTCATTATACTTATTATTAGAGTATTAGCATTTCCTTCTTTCCCATCTGTTCTAAGTATTTTCTGCTGAGTGTTTCTTCAATAGTGGCTGCAGATTGCTGGAAATTGGAGCCTAATTACATTTAATTTACCACTGATAAGTGCTTTACACTTTTTTATTCATCCCTAAATCCATGTTATACATAGCAAATGCACACAATGGGGGTCATTCCGAGTTGTTCGCTCGCTAGCATATTTTAGCAGCATTGCACACACTAGGCCGCCGCCCTCTGGGAGTGTATTTTAGCTTAGCAGAATTGCAAACGAAAGATTAGCAGAATTGCAAATAGAAAATTCTTAGCAGTTTCTGAGTAGCTTGAGACTTACTCCTACACTGCGATCAGCGCAGCCCGTTTCGTTCCTGGTTTGACATCACAAACACGCCCTGCGTTCGGCCAGCCACTCCCCTGTTTCTTCAGACACTCCCGCGTTTTATCCTGGCACGCCTGCCTTTTTCCGCACACTCCCAGAAAACGGTCAGTTTCCGCCCAGAAACACCCACTTCCTGTCAATCACACTCCGATCACTTCAACGATGGAAATTCTTCGTTCGGACGTGAGTAAATCTACTAAGTTTTGAGCAAAAATATTTAGCGCATGCGCACTGCGTACCATGCGCATGCGCACTGCGTAACATGCGCATGCGCATTTTCGCCTTAATTGCTCCGTTGCGAAAATCGGCAACGAGCGAACAACTCGGAATGCACCCCAATTTCCACAAAAATTCTAGGAATGGAAAAATATTTATAATTAATTGCAGAAATGTTCACCACACTCACAATAAAATATAGTGAATGTAATGTAATGCAAATCAGACAATGTGTAGCGTATGAAACAGGTTAACACTACATCGTAAAGCAAAAAATACCAGCGCTAAGAGTTGTTTTAACCAAAGTATTGATAGGAAACAGTTGGATCAGTTAATCAGTATCTTTATTTTACTTATTGGGTATAAAATAATACTATTAAAACATTACTAAAAACCGTAATAAAGACTAAATAGTCAATAACAGCATATAAATAAAAAATGAGGAAACATTAGTTAATCCTGTATGGCTCTGAAGTAATCAAAATCTTAGGTTTTGCTGATAGGAACAGTACCATCAATTTAAAAGATCCCGGACTTAAGTGGAAATCCGCTCCTCCTCAAATAGCAGTAAAAAGCACAGACAGCTGGTAATACCCCAGATATACCTCATCCACAGTTCCATGAAAAAGATGACTCTCAATATTCGTCCGTGTAGGTGATTGTAGGGGTTTCCATAGATTGCTGGAAGTGCTCATCTGCGGTTTTTTTGTATTCCAATGAGAAGGGAAAAGTCCTTATCCAGATCGATATTAGATGGTAGAAAGTGCAAAAGTTCCTCAGCATAGGCCTTACACTACATCGTAACATAATTTCTGAGGTTGAAAAAATACAATTTGTTCATCGAGTTCAACCTGTTGGTGATTTCCTATACTGTGTGTCACGATCCGGGTATCTGGACGCCATTTCTTACCCATCAGATGCCTCCTAAGGCTGGCTCAGCGCTCCAGGACCGGATCCCATCTGTTATCCTAATGTTCACATTCCTGCATCCTCTCCTGTCTCTCTGAGACGCTGTCACAGTAACGCCTTATTACATCTGGCATGGCGTCTCCCGCGGCCTCCGCCGCCGTCCCTGTGCTTCTGCATGCAGAGTGTCAGAGTGGCGATTACGTCAGCCGCGGCCTCCGCTGTGTCCGCGTGGTTGGATGTGCACTTGTCAGCCTGGCGTCTCCTGTCTCCAGTGGCCGGCGCCGCCATTACTGTTTTCATTACCACATGGATTACAAACCAAACTTCCCTCCAAGTGTCTGCATGGGCGCAGCCATCTTGGATTCTGTCAGCTGATCATTTCCTCCAATCTGTTGTCAGTATTGTTAATCTGCATAATTGCCTAGCCAATCCCTTCCTTGCTGCAGGTATAAGTACACTGTGCCTGAGCAAGGAAGGCGTCAGTGCTTTGGTTGTCAAACCTAGTTCCTGTTTGTCTCTCTCCTGTGATTGTCTTCCAGGTTCCTGCTCCTGTCTCAAGACTTCCACCATAGAGACCCGCACCAGCATTCCACCTGCGGTGTAGCCTGACTCTCCAATCCATTGTGGATTCATCTGTTTCCAGTTACATCAATTACCTGCTTCCAGCTCAGCTTCCAGCAGAGTACAGCTTCCCTTAAAGGGCCGGTGTCCTTTCTACACTTTACCACTCTCCACCGGTATTATTATTTCTCCGCTCTCAAGTTCTACATTTCAGTTCATATTTCATCGCTCCCAAGTTCATTTATTATTTAACTGGTTCCAGCCAGTATCCACTCCGTGCTAACAACAGTCTGGTTCCAGCCAGTATCCACAGCAGCTGTTTTATCTTCAGCAACCCAGCTTTTCCTGGAACACCAGCTGGCACAATCCTGGGTTATCTCCATTGCTACAGTCGGGCCTGGTAAGGACTTTCCATCTAGAAGATCATAAGAACTATCTCACACTACCAGTGCCCTGTGGCTCCTGCCATCCTGTAGTACCCAGGAACTGTATTTATTCTTTGCTGACTTTTACGTTTTCTTTTACTGCTGCTGTGTTGCGGAGTTGTCATAATAAACATCATTGACTTTTATCCAAGCTGTCGTGGTCACGCCTTCGGGCAGTTATTATTCATGTTACTTACATGTCCAGGGGTCTGATACAACCTCCCAGGTTCCGGTACATCTCAGCCCCTACAACTGAGGCTGCCTCCCGTCAGCTCAGGCCCTCAGTTGTGACAGTAAGCACTGACCTAATGAATCCAGCCGGAGACCAGGATCAAGCGGCCAGGCCGATGCAAGAACTGGCAGCCCGACTAGAACATCAGGAGGCTGCACAGGGCCACATCATCCGCTGTCTCCAGGATCTCTCTACTCGGCTGGATGGGATTCAGACAACTCTCCGTGGATCAGGCGCGTCTGGTGCGTCAACCACAGTGACTCCAGCTATAACCCCACCCACCTTACCCATTTCTGCTCCACGTCTTCATCTTCCAACGCCAGCAAAATTTGACGGATCTCCAAGATTCTGCAGGGGATTTCTCAACCAGTGTGAGATTCAGTTTGAGCTACAACCTGGCAATTTTCCCAGTGACCGTACAAAAATTGCCTACATTATTTCTCTTCTCAGTGGCTCAGCCCTTGATTGGGCATCACCGTTATGGGAGAGGTCTGACACCCTGCTATCTTCCTACACTGCCTTCGTGTCAACATTCAGGTGCATCTTCGACGAGCCAGGCCGGGTAACCTCAGCTTCATCCGAGATTCTCCGTTTACGCCAGGGGTCACGTACTGTAGGACAATATCTGATACAGTTCCAGATCCTGGCATCCGAACTGGCATGGAACGACGAGGCCCTGTATGCTGCATTCTGGCATGGCTTATCTGAGCGTATTAAAGATGAGTTAGCTACCAGAGACTTACCTTCTAAGTTAGATGAGCTAATCTCACTCTGCACGAAAGTTGATTTACGTTTCAGAGAGAGAGCAACTGAGCGTGGAAGATCATCTGCTCCAAAATCTTCTGCTCCTCCTCCTCGTCAACTGTCACCATCTAAAGATGAGCCCATGCAACTTGGCCGTTCCCGTTTAACTCCTGCTGAGCGCCGAAGACGTCTCTCCGAGTTTCTCTGTCTCTATTGTGCAGCTCCGTCTCACACCATTAATGCCTGTCCCAAACGTCCGGGAAACTCCAAATCCTAGCTCGCCAAGGAGAGGGCCGGCTAGGAGTAATGATCTCCTCTCCATCTCCTCAAGATTGTAATCTCCCAGTCTCGCTTCAAGTTGCTCAACGTTATCGGAACGTCATTGCCCTCCTTGATTCCGGAGCAGCTGGGAACTTTATTACCGAAGCCTATGTTAAACGGTGGTCCCTACCCACCGAGAGACTTCCTTCGTCCATTTCTTTAACTGCCGTGGATGGCAGCAAAGATTTTGATGCAGTTATTTCTTTAAGGACTCTACCAGTTCGTCTGAGAGTGGGAGTTCTTCATTCCGAACTTATTTCTTTTTTAGTGATTCCAAGAGCCACACATCCTGTGGTCCTTTGCCTTCCATGGCTCCGTCTTCACAATCCTACAATTGATTGGACGACTACGCAAATCCTGGCATGGGGTTCCTCCTGTGCTGAGACATGTTTGTTTAAAGTATTGCCTGTCTGTTCTTCCTCCCCCAGGTCGTCTGATGTTCCACCTCCTCCATATCAAGATTTCACGGATGTGTTCAGTAAAGCTTCTGCTGATATCCTTCCTCCTCATAGAGAATGGGACTGTCCGATTGATCTCGTTCCAGGGAAGGTTCCACCTCGAGGCCGAACTTATCCGTTGTCTCTGCCTGAGACGCATTCTATGGAGGAATATATTAAAGAGAACCTAGCAAAGGGGTTCATTCGACCTTCTTCTTCTCCAGCCGGCGCAGGCTTCTTTTTTGTAAAAAAGAAAGATGGTGGTCTGCGGCCGTGCATCGACTACAGAGGTTTGAACGACATTACCATCAAGAACCGTTATCCTTTACCCCTGATTACTGAGCTCTTTGACAGAGTTAGCGGAGCTACCATCTTTACAAAGCTGGACTTGCGAGGTGCATACAATCTCATCCGGATCCGTGAGGGTGACGAGTGGAAGACCGCCTTTAACACCCGTGACGGACATTATGAGTACCTCGTCATGCCCTTCGGATTGAGCAATGCTCCAGCTGTCTTCCAGCATTTTGTCAATGAGATCTTCAGAGACATTCTATACCATCATGTCGTGGTCTATCTAGACGATATCCTCATTTTTGCCAACGATTTAGAGGAACATCGTTTATGGGTTAAAGAGGTTCTATCCCGTCTCCGTGTCAATCATCTCTATTGCAAATTAGAAAAATGCGTCTTTGAAGTCAAGTCCATTCCGTTTCTAGGGTACATTGTGTCCGGTTCCGGACTAGAGATGGATCCTGAGAAACTACAAGCAATCCAAAATTGGCCGGTACCCTTAACCCTCAAAGGGGTCCAGAGGTTCTTAGGGTTCGCCAACTATTACCGAAAGTTTATACGAGACTTTTCCACCATTGTGGCGCCTATTACTGCTTTCACTAAGAAGGGTGCTAACCCGTCCAAGTGGTCTGAAGAAGCCATGCAAGCATTTCATCTTTTAAAACAAAGGTTCATCTCTGCGCCTGTTCTGAAACAGCCTGACATCGACTCTCCTTTCATCTTAGAGGTGGATGCCTCCTCCGTTGGAGTAGGAGCGGTGTTATCTCAGAGGGCTAAAGATGGCCATTTACACCCTTGCAGTTTCTTCTCCCGGAAGTTCTCCCCAGCTGAGCGCAACTATGCCATTGGCGACCAGGAGTTGCTAGCCATCAAGCTCGCTCTAGAAGAGTGGAGGTATCTGTTGGAGGGAGCTTCTCATTCAATCACCATACTTACAGACCACAAGAACCTTTTATACCTGAAGGGCGCACAATGTCTCAACCCTCGTCAGGCCAGATGGGCACTTTTCTTTTCCAGGTTCGACTTTAAACTCCAGTTCTGTCCGGGCTCTCAGAATCGCAAGGCCGATGCCCTTTCCCGCTCATGGGAGCAAGAAAATGAGTCAGAGTCTTCAGACAAGCATCCTATTATAAATCCGTTGGCATTCTCCACGGTAGGGATGGACTCTACGCCCCCATCCGGGAAAAGTTTTGTAAAGCCGATGCTAAGGAAGAAGCTCATGCATTGGGCCCATGCTTCCCGTTTTGCCGGACATACAGGTATCCAAAAAACCCTGGAGTTTATCTCTAGGTCCTATTGGTGGCCAACTCTGAAAAAGGACGTCTTGGAGTTTATTGCATCTTGCCCAAAGTGTGCCCAACATAAAGTATCCCGCCAGTCGCCTGCGGGGCAACTGGTTCCACTATCCGTTCCCCGTCGACCCTGGACCCACTTGTCGATGGATTTCATTACAGACTTACCCATGTGCAACAAGTTCAATACCATCTGGGTGGTAGTTGACCGGTTCACCAAGATGGCACACTTCATTCCTCTCACCGGTCTTCCGTCAGCTTCCAAGTTGGCTCAAGTATTCATACAAGAGATCTTCCGACTCCACGGTCTTCCTAAAGAAATTATCTCAGATCGAGGAGTTCAATTCACAGCCAAATTCTGGCGAAGTTTATGTCAAGTCCTCCAAGTCAAGCTAAAGTTTTCCACGGCTTACCATCCTCAGACCAATGGTCAAACCGAGAGGGTGAATCAGGACTTGGAGGCCTTCCTCCGCATCTATGTGTCCTCCTCTCAAGATGACTGGGTTCAATTACTTCCCTGGGCCGAGTTCTGTCATAACAACCAGTATCATTCTTCATCTGCTTCAACACCATTCTTCACTAACTTTGGATTCCACCCTAAAGTCCCTGAGTTCCAACCGCTTCCAGCAACTTCTGTTCCCGCAGTGGATATCACCTTGCATCAGTTTGCCAATATCTGGAAGAGCGTACGATCAGCTCTGCTCAAGGCATCGTTCAGGTACAAGAAGTTTGCGGATAAGAAGCGTCGAGCAGTTCCTGCTCTCAAGGTGGGTGATCGGGTATGGTTATCCACGAAGAATTTGAGGTTAAGAGTTCCCAGTATGAAGTTTGCACCTCGCTATATCGGTCCTTTCAAGATTGAACAAGTCATCAATCCTGTTGCTTACAGACTCCAGTTGCCTCCCTTCTTAAAAATACCCAGGACATTCCATGTTTCCCTGTTGAAACCGCTGATCTTGAATCGGTTTCATTCCTCACTTCCTCCAACTCCGAAAGTCCAAACTCAACGAGGCGTTGAGTATGAAGTGGCCAAGATCCTGGGCTCACGTCACCGTTACGGTCAACTACAATATCTTATTGACTGGAAAGGTTATGGTCCTGAGGAACGTTCATGGACCAATGCTTCTGATGTCCATGCTCCTGCCTTGGTCCGGAGATTCCATTCCAAGTTTCCTCAAAAGCCAAAGAAGTGTCCTGGGGCCACTCCTAAAGGGGGGGTGCTGTCACGATCCGGGTATCTGGACGCCATTTCTTACCCATCAGATGCCTCCTAAAGCTGGCTCAGCGCTCCAGGACCGGATCCCATCTGTTATCCTAATGTTCACATTCCTGCATCCTCTCCTGTCTCTCTGAGACGCTGTCACAGTAACGCCTTATTACATCTGGCATGGCGTCTCCCGCGGCCTCCGCCGCCGTCCCTGAGCTTCTGCATGCAGAGTGTCAGAGTGGCGATTACGTCAGCCGCGGCCTCCGCTGTGTCCGCGTGGTTGGATGTGCACTTGTCAGCCTGGCGTCTCCTGTCTCCAGTGGCCGGCGCCGCCATTACTGTTTTCATTACCACATGGATTACAAACCAAACTTCCCTCCAAGTGTCTGCATGGGCGCAGCCATCTTGGATTCTGTCAGCTGATCATTTCCTCCAATCTGTTGTCAGTATTGTTAATCTGCATAATTGCCTAGCCAATCCCTTCCTTGCTGCAGGTATAAGTACACTGTGCCTGAGCAAGGAAGGCGTCAGTGCTTTGGTTGTCAAACCTAGTTCCTGTTTGTCTCTCTCCTGTGATTGTCTTCCAGGTTCCAGCTCCTGTCTCAAGACTTCCACCATAGAGACCCGCACCAGCATTCCACCTGCGGTGTAGCCTGACTCTCCAATCCATTGTGGATTCATCTGTTTCCAGTTACATCAATTACCTGCTTCCAGCTCAGCTTCCAGCAGAGTACAGTTTCCCTTAAAGGGCCGGTGTCCTTTCTACACTTTACCACTCTCCACCGGTATTATTATTTCTCCGCTCTCAAGTTCTACATTTCAGTTCATATTTCATCGCTCCCAAGTTCATTTATTATTTAACTGGTTCCAGCCAGTATCCACTCCGTGCTAACAACAGTCTGGTTCCAGCCAGTATCCACAGCAGCTGTTTTATCTTCAGCAACCCAGCTTTTCCTGGAACACCAGCTGGCACAATCCTGGGTTATCTCCATTGCTACAGTCGGGCCTGGTAAGGACTTTCCATCTAGAAGATCATAAGAACTATCTCACACTACCAGTGCCCTGTGGCTCCTGCCATCCTGTAGTACCCAGGAACTGTATTTATTCTTTGCTGACTTTTACGTTTTCTTTTACTGCTGCTGTGTTGCGGAGTTGTCATAATAAACATCATTGACTTTTATCCAAGTTGTCGTGGTCACGCCTTCGGGCAGTTATTATTCATGTTACTTACATGTCCAGGGGTCTGATACAACCTCCCAGGTTCCGGTACATCTCAGCCCCTACAACTGAGGCTGCCTCCCGTCAGCTCAGGCCCTCAGTTGTGACAGTGTGATATTTTAAAACTAATATTAACTGTGGTTAAAGTTTAGCTGTTTTGCCCATTCGTCTCTTATTTAATGTTTATGTTTCTTGTTTTGCTTTTTACTTTAGTGCATGATTTACCCCCCCATAACCCTGTAAATCCTTACCCGTTAGGAATTTATCTAGACCATTCTTAACAGTAACGATCGAGTCCGCCATTACTACTCTCTCAGGCAGGGAATTCCAAACACGTATTGACCTTACTGTGAAGAAACCTTTCCGTCTCAGGCTGCAAAATCTTCTCTCCTCTAACCTAAGTGGGTGTCCGCTTGTCCATTGTGTTGTCACTTTACAAAGAAAACAACACCCAAAAAAGTTCAAAAACTCATGTCGACCTTTTCACCTGTCGACCTAGTACATGTTGACATAATTGAGTCGACCCAATGACCCATACCCAGTTTAACAATGGAGACAACCTCCTAATGGTTGTGGAGAGCCTTGTGAGAGCATCAAAACATGTAATAACAACAATGCAATAATAAAATCAAGACAAATAAACATGGATTTGTTATTTGAAATTAAAATATGTTTTAAAGTAATAAAGAACAGTATGGTGGCAATACAAAAAATTGTCAGAGTCAGCCCAATCAAAGTGGTAATTAACCAATACATGCACTGCAGGTGGTTACCACCCCAGGAGCACAACAATATATCAGTAACTCCAACACAAAAGATATACACTCAACCTTCTAACTTGACTACCCAACTGGTAGAGTTACCACCCCAACTCCGTCATGGTGGTACAGGCAAATGACTAGTCACCAAAGGTGAGTGCACCCAAACTACAACAATTAAGCGATTGTACAACCGGTGTCCTTCCATTCTTTCCCACACCCTATAGTCAACTAAAAATACCACCATATCACACACACAGCAATGGAGGAAGGGACGACAGGGCCTAATGAGTCTTTGGCCCAGCAGTTTCTGAGCTTAAATACTAAGACCACTGGGACAGTGCACTTAAAATAACAGGTCAGATTTCCACATACAGTATAATGCTTCAAAGCCAGCCCCCAGCCTTGAGGTTTAAATTCCTTCATTTATTATTCAGTCATTCAGTTCCCAGAAATGCAAGGGTACAAGGTAGGGATGAGCGGGTTCGGTTCCTCGGAATCCGAACCCGCCCGAACTTCATGTTTTTTTACACGGGGCCGAGGGACTCGGATCTTCCCGCCTTGCTCGGTTAACCCGAGCGCGCCCGAACGTCATCATCCCGCTGTCGGATTCTCGCGAGGCTCGGATTCTATTGCGAGACTCGGATTCTATATAAGGAGCCGCGCGTCGCCGCCATTTTCACACGTGCATTGAGATTCATAGGGAGAGGACGTGGCTGGCGTCCTCTCCGTTTATAGAGAAGAGAGTGAGACAGTAGAGAGAGACACAGTAGTAATTTTGGGGAGCATTAGGAGGAGTACTAGTTACTTGCTGAAGTGATAGATAGTGTGACTGTATATTATCTGACTTGTGGGGGAGACACTGACAGTGGGGAGCAGTTAGAGTCTGAGAGCAGGACTCAGGAGTACATATAACGTACAGTGCACACTTTTGCTGCCAGAGTGCCACACTGCCATTGTGACCACACTGACCACCAGTATAATATATATTGTGATTGTCTGCGTAGGAGTACTACTTGCAAGTTGCTGATAGTGTGACCAGTGACCTGATCACCAGTCACCACCAGTTTAATATATATATATATATATATATATATATAATTGTATATAATATATATATAATATTGTATACCACCTACCCGTGGTTTTTTTTTTCTTTCTTCTTTATACATACTACTATAGTAGCTTACTGTAGCAGTCTGCGGTGCTGCTGAGCTGACTGTGTCCAGCAGGTCCGTCATCAGTCATTACATAATAAATATATATACCTGTCCGGCTGCAGTACTAGTGATATTATATATATATATATATATATTGATTTCATCTCCTTATCATCCAGTCTATATTAGCAGCAGACACAGTACGGTAGTCCATGGCTGTAGCTACCTCTGTGTCGGCAGTCGCTCGTCCATCCATAATTGTATACCACCTACCCGTGGTTTTTTTTTTCTTTCTTCTTTATACATACTACTATAGTAGCTTACTGTAGCAGTCTGCGGTGCTGCTGAGCTGACAGTGTCCAGCAGGTCCGTCATCAGTCATTACATAATAAATATATATACCTGTCCGGCTGCAGTACTAGTGATATTATATATATATATATATATATTGATTTCATCTCCTTATCATCCAGTCTATATTAGCAGCAGACACAGTACGGTAGTCCACGGCTGTAGCTACCTCTGTGTCGGCAGTCGCTCGTCCATCCATAATTGTATACCACCTACCCGTGGTTTTTTTTTTTCTTTCTTCTTTATACATACTACTATAGTAGCTTACTGTAGCAGTCTGCGGTGCTGCTGAGCTGACAGTGTCCAGCAGGTCCGTCATCAGTCATTACATAATAAATATATCTACCTGTCCGGCTGCAGTACTAGTGTGATATAATATATATTGATTTCATCTCATTATCATCCAGTCTATATTAGCAGCAGACACAGTACGGTAGTCCACGGCTGTAGCTACCTCTGTGTCGGCAGTCGCTCGTCCATCCATAAGTATACTAGTATCCATCCATCTACATTGTTTACCTGAGGTGCCTTTTAGTTGTGCCTATTAAAATATGGAGAACAAAAATGTTGAGGTTCCAAAATTAGGGAAAGATCAAGATCCACTTCCACCTCGTGCTGAAGCTGCTGCCACTAGTCATGGCCGAAATGATGATGAAATGCCAGCAATGTCGTCTGCCAAGGCCGATGCCCAATGTCATAGTACAGAGCATGTAAAATCCAAAACTCCAAATATCATTAAAAAAAGGACTCCAAAATCTAAAATAAAATTGTCGGAGGAGAAGCGTAAACTTGCCAATATGCCATTTACCACACGGAGTGGCAAGGAACGGCTGAGGCTCTTCGGTGTGGAAGTATTTCACCAGAAATGCGGACAACATTTGTCAAGCTGTGTGTTGCCTTTGTCAAGCTGTAATAAGTAGGGGTAAGGACGTTAACCACCTCGGAACATCCTCCCTTATACGTCACCTGCAGCGCATTCATAATAAGTCAGTGACAAGTTCAAAAACTTTGGGCGACAGCGGAAGCAGTCCACTGACCAGTAAATCCCTTCCTCTTGTAACCAAGCTCACGCAAACCACCCCACCAACTCCCTCAGTGTCAATTTCCTCCTTCCCCAGGAATGCCAATAGTCCTGCATGCCATGTCACTGGCAATTCTGACGAGTCCTCTCCTGCCTGGGATTCCTCCGATGCATCCTTGCGTGTAACGCCTACTGCTGCTGGCACTGCTGTTGTTGCTGCTGGGAGTCGATGGTCATCCCAGAGGGGAAGTCGTAAGCCCACTTTTACTACTTCCACCAAGCAATTGACTGTCCAACAGTCCTTTGCGAGGAAGATGAAATATCACAGCAGTCATCCTGTTGCAAAGCGGATAACTGAGGCCTTGACAACTATGTTGGTGTTAGACGTGCGTCCGGTATCCGCCGTTAGTTCACAGGGAACTAGACAATTTCTTGAGGCAGTGTGCCCCCGTTACCAAATACCATCTAGGTTCCACTTCTCTAGGCAGGCGATACCGAGAATGTACACGGACGTCAGAAAAAGACTCACCAGTGTCCTAAAAAATGCAGTTGTACCCAATGTCCACTTAACCACGGACATGTGGACAAGTGGAGCAGGGCAGGGTCAGGACTATATGACTGTGACAGCCCACTGGGTAGATGTATGGACTCCCGCCGCAAGAACAGCAGCGGCGGCACCAGTAGCAGCATCTCGCAAACGCCAACTCTTTCCTAGGCAGGCTACGCTTTGTATCACCGGTTTCCAGAATACGCACACAGCTGAAAACCTCTTACATCAACTGAGGAAGATCATCGCGGAATGGCTTACCCCAATTGGACTCTCCTGTGGATTTGTGGCATCAGACAACGCCAGCAATATTGTGTGTGCATTAAATATGGGCAAATTCCAGCACGTCCCATGTTTTGCACATACCTTGAATTTGGTGGTGCAGAATTTTTAAAAAAACGACAGGGGCGTGCAAGAGATGCTGTCGGTGGCCATAAGAATTGCGGGACACTTTCGGCGTACAGGCACCACGTACAGAAGACTGGAGCACCACCAAAAACGCCTGAACCTGCCCTGCCATCATCTGAAGCAAGAAGTGGTAACGAGGTGGAATTCAACCCTCTATATGCTTCAGAGGTTGGAGGAGCAGCAAAAGGCCATTCAAGCCTATACAATTGAGCACGATATAGGAGGTGGAATGTACCTGTTTCAAGCGCAGTGGAGAATGATTTCAACGTTGTGCAAGGTTCTGCAACCTTTTGAACTTGCCACACGTGAAGTCAGTTCAGACACTGCCAGGTCATTCCCCTCATCAGGCTTTTGCAGAAGAAGCTGGAGGCATTGAAGGAGGAGCTAAAAGGGAGCGATTCCGCTAGGCATGTGGGACTTGTGGATGGAGCCCTTAATTCGCTTAACAAGGATTCACGGGTGGTCAATCTGTTGAAATCAGAGCACTACATTTTGGCCACCGTGCTCGATCCTAGATTTAAAACCTACCTTGGATCTTGGACACAAGTCTGCTGGGGTTCAAAGACCTGCTGGTGACAAAATTGTCAAGTCAAGCGGAACGCGACCTGTCAACATCTCCTCCTTCACATTCTCCCGCAACTGGGGGTGCGAGGAAAAGGCTCAGAATTCCGAGCCCACCCGCTGGCGGTGATGCAGGGCAGTCTGGAGCGACTGCTGATGCTGACATCTGGTCCGGACTGAAGGACCTGACAACGATTACGGACATGTCGTCTACTGTCACTGCATATGATTCTCTCACCATTGAAAGAATGGTGGAGGATTATATGAGTGACCGCATCCAAGTAGGCACGTCAGACAGTCCGTACTTATACTGGCAGGAAAAAGAGGCAATTTGGAGGCCCTTGCACAAACTGGCTTTATTCTACCTAAGTTGCCCTCCCACAAGTGTGTACTCCGAAAGAGTGTTTAGTGCCGCCGCTCACCTTGTCAGCAATCTGCGTACGAGGTTACTTCCAGAAAATGTGGAGAAGATGATGTTCATTAAAATGAATTATAATCAATTCCTCCGTGGAGACATTGACCAGCAGCAATTGCCTCCACAAAGTACACAGGGAGCTGAGATGGTGGATTCCAGTGGGGACGAATTGATAATCTGTGAGGAGCGGGATGTACACGGTGATATATCGGAGGATGATGATGAGGTGGACATCTTGCCTCTGTAGAGCCAGTTTGTGCAAGGAGAGATTAATTGCTTCTTTTTTGGTGGGGGTCCAAACCAACCCGTCATTTCAGTCACAGTCGTGTGGCAGACCCTGTCACTGAAATGATGGGTTGGTTAAAGTGTGCATGTCCTGTTTATACAACATAAGGGTGGGTGGGAGGGCCCAAGGACAATTCCATCTTGCACCTCTTTTTTCTTTCATTTTTAATTGCGTCATGTGCTGTTTGGGGAGTGTTTTTTGGAAGGGCCATCCTGCGTGACACTGCAGTGCCACTCCTAGATGGGCCAGGTGTTTGTGTCGGCCACTAGGGTCGCTTAGCTTACTCACACAGCTACCTCATTGCACCTCTTTTTTTCTTCTTTGCGTCATGTGCTGTTTGGGGAGTGTTTTTTGGAAGGGCCATCCTGCGTGACACTGCAGTGCCACTCCTAGATGGGCCAGGTGTTTGTGTCGGCCACTAGGGTCGCTTAGCTTACTCACACAGCTACCTCATTGCGCCTCTTTTTTTCTTCCTTGCGTCATGTGCTGTTTGGGGAGTGTTTTTTGGAAGGGCCATCCTGCGTGACACTGCAGTGCCACTCCTAGATGGGCCAGGTGTTTGTGTCGGCCACTAGGGTCGCTTATCTTACTCACACAGCTACCTCATTGCGCCTCTTTTTTTCTTCTTTGCGTCATGTGCTGTTTGGGGAGTGTTTTTTGGAAGGGCCATCCTGCGTGACACTGCAGTGCCACTCCTAGATGGGCCAGGTGTTTGTGTCGGCCACTAGGGTCGCTTAGCTTACTCACACAGCTACCTCATTGCGCCTCTTTTTTTCTTCTTTGCGTCATGTGCTGTTTGGGGAGTGTTTTTTGGAAGGGCCATCCTGCGTGACACTGCAGTGCCACTCCTAGATGGGCCAGGTGTTTGTGTCGGCCACTAGGGTCGCTTAGCTTAGTCATCCAGCGACCTCGGTGCAAATTTTAGGACTAAAAATAATATTGTGAGGTGTGAGGTATTCAGAATAGACTGAAAATGAGTGGAAATTATGGTTTTTGAGGTTAATAATACTTTGGGATCAAAATGACCCCCAAATTCTATGATTTAAGCTGTTTTTTAGGGTTTTTTGAAAAAAACACCCGAATCCAAAACACACCCGAATCCGACAAAAAAAATTCGGTGAGGTTTTGCCAAAACGCGGTCGAACCCAAAACACGGCCGCGGAACCGAACCCAAAACCAAAACACAAAACCCGAAAAATTTCAAGTGCACATCCCTAGTACAAGGTAAGGTAGAACAGATTTGATTTCCCACAATTTTATTATTATTATTATTATTATTATTATTATTATTAATAATAATAATAATAATAATATTAATATTAATACAATGCCGGGTACTTCAGCTAGTTATTAATATTAATAATAATAATAGTAATAAAAATGATACTTGGCATCACACTAAATATTTTATTTCAACATAGAGCAATAATATATAGACGGCTATCATGATGAAGCAAATTAGTACGCAAGAGAGAATCACAAAACAAATAATAAAAAATTGCAATCACATAGTTGAGTAGATAAGATTCTGTGGAATTCTCTGACACTTTTTATCCTCACCTACTGTGGGGATACAGAAAGCAAGTACTTTTCAACATAACGTTCTTAAATGAAAATAATAAATTAAATGTCTGTTGTACAGAACCCTCAACTGAAATTCATAGTAAGCATGACATTATCGTAAGAATCACATTTGCAGAGAGCGTGCTGCTTAGCTGTACTCCCTGTGATATATGGTCAGCACCTGCTGGGTCTCACACTATAATATATGGCCAGCAATTCGGAGCAGATTGTCTGTACAATATATTTCTAATGATTTGCTTGATAATCTGTGTGATATATTATGCTAGCAAAATTAGTGATTTCAGTGCATTATACTGTACATATTTGGTCATTGGGATGGCATATATAGAAAATATATATATATATATATATATATATACACATTTTGGGACATTTATGTGCAATATTTGATTAAGAAAAAGGAATTTCTCTCTCTCTAATTTGTGCAATACTTGACTGATAATCAGGTGGCATATATTTTATTCTATGAATAAAGGATTTTTGCTGATGCTTCTCTTCTTGTAAAGCACTCTGAGAGTCCTTTATCAAATAATGAAGAACTGCCTTGATGCTTGATAAAAACATTTTCCCAATGGGGATAATCAATGATACTAATAATAGGATTTTAATTACCTACTGTTAAATCCTTTTCTCGTAGTCCGTAGAGGATGCTGGGGTCCACATTAGTACCATTGGGTATAGATGGGTCCACTAGGAGCCACTGGCACTTTAAGAGTTTGAGAGTGTGGTCTGGCTTCTTTCTCTATGCCCCTCCTACCAGACTCAGTCTAGAAACTGTGCCCGAGGAGACAGACAACTTCGAGAGAAAGATTTTACACAGATAGTGGTGAGATTCACACCAGCTCACACATACAAGGCAAACCAAGCTAACTAGCTTGAAACATCAGCAATGGCTGAACAATATTGCTTAACCAAGTAACAGAACAGTACTAAACCAAGAACTAAGCAGTACTGAACAAAGTAACCACTGCAGGATCACGAAACGCTGGGCAGGCGCCCAGCATCCTCTACAGACTACGAGAAAAGGATTTACTGGTAGGTAATTAAAATCCTATTTTATCTTACGTCCTAGAGGATGCTGGGGTCCACATTAGTACCATGGGGATGTACCAAAGCTCCCAGGACGGGAGGGAGAGCATGGAGGCTCCTGCAGAACTGACTGACCAAACTTCAGGTCCTCAGCGGCCAAAGTATCGAACTTGTAGAACTTTGCAAACGTGTTCGACAATGACCAAGTAGCCGCTCGGCAAAGCTGTAAAGCTGAGACACCCCAGGCAGCCACCCAGTAAGAACCCACTTAATGAGTAGAGTGGGCCCTAACAGACGTAGGACACGTCAATCCTGCCGTAGAAAATGCATGCTGGATAGTTAACCTGATCCACTGAGAAATTGTCTGCTTAGAAGCAGGACACCCAAGTCCGATTTTCTGTGACGAGTAGTCCTCTTCACATAGATTTTCAGAGCCCTTACAACATCCAGAGACATTGATGAAACTGAGGAGTCAGTAGCAGCTGTCCCCACAATAGGTTGGTTGATATGAAATGCCGACAAAACCTTCAGAAGGAACTGCTGACGTGTCCGGAGCTCAGCTCTATCTTCATGGAAGATTAAGTAGGGGCTCTTACAAGACAAAGCTCCCAGCTCTGACACACGTCTAGCAGAAGCTAAGGCTAACAAAGTGACAGCCTTCCACGTGAGAAACTTGACCTCAACCTCCTGTAGAGGCTCGAACCAATCCGATTGGAGAAATTGCAGCACCACGTTAAGATCCCATGGTGACTGAGAAGGCACAAAAGGAGGCTGGATGTGCACAACCCCTTTCAAAAAGGTCTGAACCTCTGGGAGGAAGGCCAAATGTGTCTGGGGGAAAAATGGATAGGGCCGAAATGTGGACCTTTACGGATCCCAATCTCAGGCCCATATCCACACTTGCTTGCAGGAAGAAGAGAAACCATCCCACCTGAAACTCCACCATAGGAAACTTCTTGGACTCACAGCAAGATACATATTTTTTCCAAATACGATGGTAATATTTAGACGTTACTCCTTTCCTAGCCTGTATCAGGGTAGGAATAACCTTGTTCGGAATGCCCTTCTGTGCTAATATCTGGCGTTCAATTTCCATGCCTTCAAACGTAGCTGCGGTAAGTCTTGATAAGCGAACGGCCCCTGCTGCAGCAGGTCCTCCCAAAGAGGAAGAGGCCTCAGCTCTTCTAGCAGTAGATCCAGAAGATCCACGTACCAAGCCCTTCTTGGCCAGTCCGGAGCAATGAGGATCGCCTGAACTCTTGTTCTCCTTATGACTCTTGGAATGAGTGGAAGTGGAGGAAATACGTACATTGACTGGAACACCCACTGAGTCACTAGGGCGTCCACAGCCACGGCTTGCGGGTCCCTCAACCTGGAACAATACTGCCAAAGCTTCTTGTTGAGACAAGAGGCCATCATGTCTATTTGAGGTACACCCCAATTATCTGTTACCTCCATGAACACCTCCGGATGGAGTCCCCACTCTCCTGGATGGAGATTGTGTCTGCTGAGGAAGTCCGCTTCCCAGTTGTCTACTCCCGGAATGAAGATTGCTGACAGCGCCAACGCGTGTTTTTCTGCCCAGAGGATGATTCTTGTGACCTCTGACATTGCAGCTCTGCTTTTCGTTCCGCCCTGTCGGTTTATGTAAGCCACTGTCATTACATTGTCCGACTGCACTTGAATGGCTCGATCTCGCAGAAGATGGGCCACTTGGAGAAGACCGTTGTAGATGGCTCTTAGTTCCAGAATGTTTATTGGTAGGCTGGATTCCAGGCTTGACCACCTTCCTTGGAAGGTTTCCCACTGAGTGACTGCGCCCCGGCCCCGGAGACTTGCATCCGTGGTTAGAAGGATCCAGTCCAGAATCCCGAACCTGCGGCCCACCAGAAGGTGAGGTAGTTGTAGCCACCAGAGGAGTGAAATCCTGGCTTTTGGCGACAGACGTATTCTCTGGTGCATGTGTAGATTAGATCCTGACCACTTGTCCAGGAGATCTAGTTGGAAGGGCCGAGCATGAAACCTCCCATACTATAGAGCCTCGTTAGAGGCCATCATCTTCCCCAGAAGGCGAATGCACTAATGAACCAAAACCCGGGCTGGCTTTAGGACATCCCGGAACATTGTTTGTATCACCAACGCTTTCTCCTCCGGAAGAAACACCCTCTGCACATCTGTGTCGAGGATCATTCCCAGAAAAGACAACCTCCTGGTCGGCTCCATATGTGATTTTGGAAGATTCAGGATCCAACCGTGTTCCCTGAGCAGATGAGTCGTGAGAACAATGGACTGCAACAATCTCTCCCTGGACGATGCCTTTATCAGCAGATCGTCCAGATAAGGGATTATGTTCACCCACTGTTTGCGGAGGAGAACCATCATCTCTACCATCACCTTGGTGAACACCCTCGATGCCGTAGAGAGGCCGAATGGTAGTGCCTGGAATTGATAGTGACTGTCTAACAGTGCAAATCTGAGATAAGCCTGGTAAGGCGGCCAGATCAGAATGTGGAGGTACGCATCCTTGATATACAGGGATACCAGAAACTCTCCCTTCTCAAGAAATTAAATCACTGCTCTGAGAGACTCCATTTGAATCTGAACACCTTCAGGTAAGGGTTCAACGATTTCAAGTTCAAAACTGGTCTGACTGAACATCCGGTTTCAGTACCACGAAAAGGTTTGAATAATAACCCTTGTTCGGTGAGGTGGGAGTTCTTGAAACTCCAGTCTGTACCCCTGGGACACAATATCCTGTACCCAGGTATCCAGGCCGGACGACACCCAGACATGGCTGAAACGTCTGAGTCTCGCACCTACCAGCCCGTCCTCCAGGCATTGAGGTCCACCGTCATGCTGAGGATTTTGAGGAACCAAAAGCAGGTCTCTGGTCCAGGGAGCCTGCGGTTGCAGGCTTTTTGGATTTTGCCCGACCACCTCTAAAGAAAATGGTAGAAGGCTTGGGCTTTTTTATCTTAGCGGTCCGAAAGGACTGCTGCACAGCTGAAGGAAACGGTTTCTTAATAGAAGGAGTAGCAGAGGGAAGGAAAGGTGACTTACCCACGGTTGCCGTGGAAATCCACATATCCAACGCTTCCCCAAATAGAGCCTGACCTGTGTAGGATAGGTTCTCCACACTTCTCCTGGATTCCGCGTTTGCAGACCATTGGCGTAGCCAGAGTCCCCTGCAGGCTGAGACTGACATGGAAGATATCCATGCTGTCAGCGTACCCAGGTCCTTCATGGATTCCACCATGAACCCCGCAGAATCCTGTATGTTACGTAAAAACAGCTCAATGTCACTTCTATTCGTTGTATCCAAATCCTCTAGTAATGTGCCTGACCACTTTACTATGGCTTTAGAAATCCATGCACAGGCAAAAAAAACTGTTTGCGACCAGGTCTGAATTAGGCCCCGTGTGCACTGCAGGTGTGGCAGATATAACATTTGCAGAAAGAGTTGCATTTGGGTGGGTTATTTTGTTTCTGTGCAGGGTAAATACGGGCTGCTTTATTTTTACACAGCAATTTAGATTTCAGTTTGAACACACCACACCAAAATCTACTCTCTCTGCACGTTATATCTGCCATACCCCCCTCCCCACCCCCCACCACAAGTGCACATGGTTTTGCCCAACTAGAGGTACTAACAAATTTGCTGCTATGATCAGGTCTGAACTACTCCCATGGACTGCTGCTCCTGGGCCAGTGTGGTGTTCATGTCAGAATGAATGTTCTCACACTCTGTATGTGAAGAGCGCTAACACAGTTCCAACAGTGTGTTGGAGACGTCTTTTGTGCTCCTTTGGATCAGTGGAAGAAGATAGAAAAAATAGCCCCAAACCTAGTGTCAGAAAGAAGAAAGAGGGAGGTTGTATTGGCAGGAGAACAAAACATCACTTTTAATGAATTCTTTTAAAAAAAAGTTGTCTCCCATTGTTGCTGGGTAAGGAAACTGGCAGTGAAATATATAAGTTAAAAATGATAGAACATAGATTCACATTTATTGTGCTTGAAAATTAAATAGTGTTCATATTAATAACAAGGCAGTGTCTGTCTGTTTTATGTCTGAATATGTAATAATTTTATTTTTATGTTACAGCTGTTGGGATGGTGTTCATAACTGGGTCTGTAGTGGATGGTATGAATAAATAATAGAGGTGTATTATGTCTTATAGTTTTATGTATACAATGAAATTGTTTACTTGATCTGGTTAATTAGGTATTCACATATAGGATAAATTGATTAAGCAGGAATAGGAGTATTACTGATAGGAGAGAAAAAGGATATGTTTTTTTTTTCTTTTTTTCTTTTTAGCACTTATGGTGTCCATACACTTGTGAGATAATCGGTGCTAACCTTCGATTTCGACCGCATCTGTGAGAGAAATCGAAGGATTGTATGCACATTTTAGGTACCTTTCGACGTGATGCGCAGGCACGCTGGTCGAATCTCATGTCTCAAGATAGTATGTGCTGCACTTAATATTTATCGAATCGCAGTGCGATCGCATGTGTTTTTAAAAACACATGCTATATATCGCACTGCGATGTGCGATGGGCACCCGCCGGGACAGGCCAGAGGCCGCTCCCACTCGGCAGTGATGTGCCCATCACGTGATTACCATGCGATCTATCGCATGATAGCATGGTAATCACTTTGGCAGTTCAGGTGCGATGCCCCGCGATGTCGCGTCGTGGGGCATCGCACAAGTGTATGGGCACCATAAGTCTTAAAGGGTGGTTTGATAATGCCCTCCAAACCATATTCTCAATTTTGGGCGTTATTAATATGTCTTCCCTCAGCTATCCCTGTTTAGTATACATCCTGCTAATTACCTATATAGCACATAGGACAAGCTGAATAAGAAAAAACAGGAATATTACTGATGGGGGAGAAAAAGGGGAGATATATCTTTACCAATTTGTTTGTGAAACCTTCAGAGGTGACTTAATATTCACCTTATATTTGGAAATTAGCCGCATTAATGGTTGTGCATGTTATTTTATAGCCCTTTAGAGTGATTATCCCAAAGGAAAAAATAATAAACAGTATTATATTTATGAGAGTTCTGTCACTCTTTTTTCGTTCATCAAAATGCATCAGAGAAACATTCCCTGATCATTGGTGGGGGTATACAAATGACACGAGATATATATTCCAGATCTTTATATTATCCAAGTTATAGTGTTATTCTCAAACTATTATCTTGGTATATTCTTTTGAGATACCCCTGAATAAATGTAACCTGCTAGTCACCTATGTAGTCACCTATGTAGGGCGAGATGTTATTATTTATTATTATCAGGTGAATGGGTATCTATAATGTATACTCAAAATTATGTTGTCAAATGATATTCTATTTTTTACAATTTAAATAGTCTATTACACCGCTATATCAATTTATTTGCTGTTTGCTACAGACTGATCCCAGTGGAGTTGAGTGTTCCCTCCAGCTCCAGGTTCTAATATTGATACATTCTGTCTTAGATCTTAATACACTGTATCTCAGTTGTCTCTGAGTAATTGGAAATTAAACATTGTAGCTCAACCTGACAGGTAGAAGCCACTTATAACTGTATCAATGCATGGTTTTGTGTCTCTCCCTATCTCAAGGTTGTTTCCTATCTTATAATTAACAAACCCTTCAATCAGCATAAATCATATAAATTATGTTTAAAGACATAGCGATCAGACACGCCACTACCGACATGTGTGTTTCACTGCTTAGGCAGCTTTATCAAGGCCGAATCCGACTGTCCCCGATGTATGTCTATTTATTCACAATGTAATCCAATCGCGGGTCATATTGTCGTCATGTAGATACCTAGTCCAATCGCTGCCCTCCAATTTGACATCATGGATCATATGGGACTCAAAGCCTCATGGGATGTGCAGTTCAGATGCGGCACTATTTGCCGGTCACATGATGGTTTTCCTTCAATCAATACACCACCCTTGCATTCCCCGGAAGTACTGTAGGTCTTTACTTTAGAGCAGGGATGGGGAACCTTCGGCCCTCCAGCTGTTGTTAAACTGCACATACCATCATGCCTTGCTACAGTTTTGCTATTTGCCCATGCTAAAACTGTTGCAGGGCATGCTGGTATGTGTAGTTCAACAACAGCTGGAGTGCCGAAGGTTCCCCATCCCTGCTTTAGAGGCCTATTATGGAACCCCATAACGTGTATTGGTGTATTAGTGTCTCTTGCTCATTGGCAAAAACGGTGTTACCATTAATGCTGCTAATTATACTGTAATTACAGATGAGCTATTTGCGTGTTTTAGTTATTGAGAATCCACTGTAATCTTATGTGGATAGATCCATTAGGCAGTATTTTTGAGCTGTCTGTATTAGTTTTCGGCATGGTTAATGTCTGGTTACGTCAGTTTCTATTTGAAACCCAGGAACCAGCTTGTATATTAGATCCCATCATATTATTAAGGTGATATGCATATATAGGGGTAAATTTACTAAGCTCCCGATTTTGACCGAGATGCCGTTTTTTCATCAAAGTGTCATCTCGGTAATTTACTAAGCAATAATCACGGCAGTGATGAGGGCATTCGTAATATTTTGAAGTCCTAGGAAAAAAATCACGAATGAATACACCATCGGTCAAAACGCGGCTGTTTAAGTATGAATCTCGGTCATTTACTAAGAAGTGCAAAGCAAAAAAAAACAAACACTGCCGTGAAAAATTACAACTCGTAAAAAAGTGCTAAAAAAAAACAGACCTTTTTTTTTTATTCGTGATTGGATAGGCATGCACGGATCCATGAGATCCGTGCATGTATATCAGTGGGAAGGGGTGGGAAAGTGCTTATTTTTTCAAAAAAAATTGCGTGGGGTCCCCCCTCCTAAGCATAACCAGCCTCAGGCTCTTTGAGCCGATCCTGGTTGCAGAAATATGGTGAAAAAATTTACAGGGGTTCCCCCATATTTAAGCAACCAGCATCGGGCTCTGCGCCTGGTCCTGGTTCCAAAAATACGGGGGACAAAAAGAGTAGGGGTCCCCCGTATTTTTAAAACCAGCACCGGGCTCCACTAGCTGGACAGATAATGCCACAGCCGGGGGTTACTTTTATATAGTGCCCTGCGGCCGTGGCATCAAAAATCCAACTAGTCACCCCTGGCCGGGGTACCCTGGGGGAGTGGGGACCCCTTCAATCAAGGGGTCCCCCCCCCAGCCACCCAAGGGCCAGGGGTGAAGCCCGAGGCTGTCCCCCCCCCCATCCAATGGGCTGCGGATGGGGGGGCTGATAGCCTTTGTTGTAAAAGAAAAGATATTGTTTTTAGTAGCAGTACTACAAGTCCCAGCAAGCCTCCCCCGCATGCTGGTACTTGGAGAACCACAAGTACCAGCATGCTGCGGAAAAACGGGCCCGCTGGTACCTGTAGTACTACTACTAAAAAATACCCAAAAAAACACAAGACACACACACCGTGAAAGTATAATTTTATTACATACATACACACATACATACATACTTACCTTATGTTCCCACGCAGGTCGGTCCTCTTCTCCAGTAGAATCCAAGGGGTACCTGTTGAAGAAATTATACTCACGAGATCCAGGGGTCCAGGGTCCTCGGGGAATCCAGGTGTAATCCACGTACTTGAAAAAAATAACAAAACGGACACCCGAGCCACGCACTAAAAGGGGACCCATGTTTGCACATGGATCCCCTTTTCCCGACTGCCAGAAACCCACTCTGACTGATGTCTAAGTGGGTTTCTTCAGCCAATCAGGGAGTGCCACGTTGTAGCACTCTCCTGATCGGCTGTGTGCTCCTGTACTGAGTGACAGGCGGCACACGGCAGTGTTACAATGTTGCGCCTATGCGCTCCATTGTAACCAATGCTGGGAACTTTCTGCTCAGCGGTGACGTCACTTTAGGTCAACCGCAGGGCAGAAAGTTCCCAGCATTGGTTACAATGGAGCGCATAGGCGCTACATTGTAACACTGCCGTGTGCCGCCTGTCACTCAGTACAGGAGCACACAGCCGATCAGGAGAGTGCTACAACGTGGCACTCCCTGATTGGCTGAAGAAACCCACTTAGACATCAGTCAGAGTGGGTTTCTGGCAGTCGGGAAAAGGGGATCCATGTGCAAACATGGGTCCCCTTTTAGTGCGTGGCTCGGGTGTCCGTTTTGTTATTTTTTTCAAGTACGTGGTTTACACCTGGATTCCCCGAGGACCCTGGACCCCTGGATCTCGTGAGTATAATTTCTTCAACAGGTACCCCTTGGATTCTACTGGAGAAGAGGACCGACCTGCGTGGGAACATAAGGTAAGTATGTATGTATGTATGTGTGTATGTATGTAATAAAATTATACTTTCACGGTGTGTGTGTCTTGTGTTTTTTTGGGTATTTTTTTAGTAGTAGTACTACAGGTACCAGCGGGCCCGTTTTTCCGCAGCATGCTGGTACTTGTGGTTCTCCAAGTACCAGCATGCGGGGGAGGCTTGCTGGGACTTGTAGTACTGCTACTAAAAACAATATCTTTTCTTTTACTACAAAGGCTATCAGCCCCTCCATCCGCAGCCCATTGGATGGGGGGGACAGCCTCGGGCTTCACCCCTGGCCCTTGGGTGGCTGGGGGGGGGGGACCCCTTGATTGAAGGGGTCCCCACTCCCCCAGGGTACCCCGGCCAGGGGTGACTAGTTGGATTTTTGATGCCACGGCCGCAGGGCACTATATAAAAGTGACCCCCGGCTGTGGCATTATCTGTCCAGCTAGTGGAGCCCGGTGCTGGTTTTAAAAATACGGGGGACCCCTACTCTTTTTGTCCCCCGTATTTTTGGAACCAGGACCAGGCGCAGAGCCCGATGCTGGTTGCTTAAATATGGGGGAACCCCTGTCATTTTTTTTCCCATATTTCGGCAACCAGGATCGGCTCAAAGAGCCCGAGGCTGGTTATGCTTAGGAGGGGGGACCCCACGCAATTTTTTTAAAAATATTTGACAGTGTTTAATTTAAAAAAAACAAAAAAAATGAACCCCAGCACGGATCACACAGATCCGGCCGAGATTCATTGTAAAAAAGTCGGCAGTGTTTTGCTAATCACTGCCGTAAAAATAGAAAAAAAACCACGAATGACATCGACATCGGAACAAAAGAAAAACCCGAATACGACAGCTTAGTAAATTAGTCGTAATCAATTCAAAAAGTTGCAGTTTTACACTTTCGATGTCATTCGTGATTGAACTTTGACCTGAAACGGGAAAATACGAATCTTAGTAAATTTACCCCATAGTGTCATAGTTTTTATATTAAGTATGTCAAAGTTTGTTTTAAAATATAAATCATGTGAGTATTGAAAAATAATTGAAAGCATGTGTTAAAATACTATTATCATGTTACATTATTGCTTTATATGTTCATTATGAATTATATATTATCGTGGTAGACAATACAATATTTGTGACATATTGTAACAGATGTGTATAATATATGCATATGCCTGAAATTTTTATTTCTCTAACGTCCTAAGTGGATCCTGGGGACTCCGTAAGGACCATGGGGAATAGCGGCTCCGCAGGAGACTGGGCACAAAAGTAAAAGCTTTAGGACTACCTGGTGTGCACTGGCTCCTCCCCCTATGACCCTCCTCCAAGCCTCAGTTAGATTTTTGTGCCCGAACGAGAAGGGTGCACACTAGGTGGCTCTCCTGAGCTGCTTAGTGAAAAGTTTAGTTTTAGGTTTTTTATTTTCAGTGAGACCTGCTGGCAACAGGCTCACTGCATCGAGGGACTAAGGGGAGAAGAAGCGAACTCACCTGCGTGCAGAGTGGATTGGGCTTCTTAGGCTACTGGACATTAGCTCCAGAGGGACGATCACAGGCCCAGCCATGGATGGGTCCCAGAGCCGCGCCGCCGGCCCCCTTACAGAGCCAGAAGACTGAAAAGGTCCGGGAAATCGGCGGCAGAAGACGTCCTGTCTTCAATAAGGTAGCGCATAGCACCGCAGCTGTGCGCCATTGCTCTCAGCACACTTCACACTCCGGTCACTGAGGGTGCAGGGCGCTGGGGGGGGGGCGCCCTGAGACGCAATAAAAACACCTTAGATGGCTAAAAATACATCACATATAGCTCCTGGGCTATATGGATGCATTTAACCCCTGCCAGTTTTTCCTTAAAAAAGCGGGAGAAAGGCCGCCGAGAAGGGGGCGGAGCCTATCTCCTCAGCACACAAGCGCCATTTTCCCTCACAGCTCCGTTGGAGGGAAGCTCCCTGACTCTCCCCTGCAGTCCTGCACTACAGAAACAGGGTAAAACAAGAGAGGGGGGGCACTAAATTTGGCAGATTAATAATACAGCAGCTATATAAGGGAAAAACACTTATATAAGGTTATCCCTGTATATATATAGCGCTCTGGTGTGTGCTGGCAAACTCTCCCTCTGTCTCCCCAAAGGGCTAGTGGGGTCCTGTCCTCTATCAGAGCATTCCCTGTGTGTGTGCTGTGTGTCGGTACGTTGTGTCGACATGTATGAGGCGGAAAATGGTATGGAGGCGGAGCAATTGCCTGTAATAGTGATGTCACCCCCTAGGGAGTCGACACCTGACTGGATGGTCGTATGGAAGGAATTACGTGATAGCGTCAGCACTTTACAAAAGACTGTTGACGACATGAGACAGCCGGAAAAACAGTTAATACCTGTCCAGGCGTCTCAAACACCGTCAGGGGCTCTAAAGCGCCCGTTACCTCAGATGGTCGACACAGACCCAGACACGGACACTGACTCCAGTGTCGACGGTGAGGAAACAAACGTATTTTCCAGTAGGGCCACACGTTACATGATCACGGCAATGAAGGAGGTTTTGAACATTTCTGATACTACAAGTACCACAAAAAAGGGTATTATGTGGGGTGTGAAAAAACTACCCGTAGTTTTTCCTGAATCAGATGAATTAAATGAGGTGTGTGATGAAGCGTGGGTTTCCCCCGATAAAAAACTGCTAATTTCTAAAAAATTATTGGCATTATACCCTTTCCCGCCAGAGGTTAGGGCGCGTTGGGAAACACCCGCTAGGGTAGATAAGGCGCTCACACGCTTATCAAAACAAGTGGCGTTACCATCTCCGGATACGGCCGCCCTCAAGGAGCCAGCTGATAGAAAGCTGGAAAATATCCTAAAAAGTATATGCACACATACTGGTGTTATACTGAGACCAGCAATCGCCTCAGCCTGGATGTGCAGTGTTGGGGTGGCTTGGTCGGATTCCCTGACTGAAAATATTGATACCCTGGACAGGGACAGTATATTATTGACTATAGAGCATTTAAAGGATGCATTTCTATATATGCGAGATGCACAGAGGGATATTTGCACTCTGGCATCAAGAGTAAGTGCGCTGTCCATTTCTGCCAGAAGAGGGTTATGGACGCGACAGTGGTCAGGTGATGCGGATTCCAAACGGCATATGGAAGTATTGCCGTATAAAGGGGAGGAGTTATTTGGGGTCGGTCTATCGGACCTGGTGGCCACGGCAACGGCTGGGAAATCCACCTTTTTACCCCAGGTCACCTCTCAGCAGAAAAAGACACCGTCTTTTCAGGCTCAATCCTTTCGTCCCCATAAGGGCAAGCGGGCAAAAGGCCACTCATATCTGTCCCGGGGCAGAGGAAGGGGAAAAAGACTGCAGCAGGCAGCCTCTTCCCAGGAACAGAAGCCCTCCCCCGCTTCTGCCAAGTCCTCAGCATGACGCTGGGGCCTTACAAGCGGACTCAGGTACGGTGGGGGGTCGTCTCAAGAATTTCAGCGCGCAGTGGGCTCACTCGCAAGTGGACCCCTGGATCCTGCAGGTAGTATCTCAGGGGTTCAAATTGGAATTCGAGACGTCTCCCCCTCGCCGGTTCCTGAAGTCTGCTTTACCAACGTCTCCCTCCGACAGGGAGGCGGTATTGGAAGCCATTCACAAGCTGTATTCCCAGCAGGTGATAATCAAGGTACCCCTCCTACAACAGGGAAAGGGGTATTATTCCACGCTGTTTGTGGTACCGAAGCCGGACGGCTCGGTGAGAGCTATTTTAAATCTGAAATCCTTGAACACTTACATACAAAGGTTCAAATTCAAGATGGAGTCACTCAGAACAGTGATAGCGAACATGGAAGAAGGGGACTATATGGTGTCTCTGGACATCAAGGATGCTTACCTCCATGTCCCAATTTGCCCTTCTCACCAAGGGTACCTCAGGTTTGTGGTACAGAACTGTCACTATCAGTTTCAGACGCTGCCGTTTGGATTGTCCACGGCACCCCGGGTCTTTACCAAGGTAATGGCCGAAATGATGATTCTTCTTCGAAGAAAAGGCGTCTTAATTATCCCTTACTTGGACGATCTCCTGATAAGGGCAAGGTCCAGGGAACAGTTAGAGGTCGGAGTAACACTATCTCAAGTAGTGCTACGACAGCACGGGTGGATTCTTAATATTCCAAAATCGCAGCTGATTCCGACGACACATCTGCTGTTCCTAGGGATGATTCTGGACACAGTCCAGAAAAAGCTGTTTCTCCCGGAGGAGAAAGCCAGGGAGTTATCCGAGCTAGTCAGGAACCTCCTAAAACCAGGCCAAGTGTCAGTGCATCAATGCACAAGGGTCCTGGGAAAAATGGTGGCTTCTTACGAAGCGATTCCATTCGGCAGATTCCACGCAAGAACTTTTCAGTGGGATCTGCTGGACAAATGGTCCGGATCGCATCTTCAGATGCATCAGCGGATAACCCTGTCTTCAAGGACAAGGGTGTCTCTCCTGTGGTGGTTGCAGAGTGCTCATCTTCTAGAGGGCCGCAGATTCGGCATTCAGGACTGGGTCCTGGTGACCACGGATGCCAGCCTGAGAGGCTGGGGAGCAGTCACACAGGGAAGAAATTTCCAGGGCTTGTGGTCAAGCCTGGAGACATCACTTCACATAAATATCCAGGAGCTAAGAGCCATCTACAATGCTCTGAGCCTAGCAAGACCTCTGCTTCAAGGTCAGCCGGTGCTGATCCAGTCGGACAACATCACGGCAGTCGCCCACGTAAACAGACAGGGCGGCACAAGAAGCAGGAGGGCAATGACAGAAGTTGCAAGGATTCTTCGCTGGGCAGAAAATCATGTGATAGCACTGTCAGCAGTGTTCATTCCGGGTGTGGACAACTGGGAAGCAGACTTCCTCAGCAGACACGACCTCCACCCGGGGGAGTGGGGACTTCACCCAGAAGTCTTCCACATGATTGTGAACTGTTGGGAAAAACCAAAGGTGGACATGATGGCGTCCCGCCTCAACAAAAAACTAGACAGATATTGCGCCAGGTCAAGGGACCCTCAGGCAATAGCTGTGGATGCTCTGGTTACACCATGGGTGTACCAGTCAGTGTATGTGTTCCCTCCTCTGCCTCTCATACCCAAGGTACTGAGGATCATAAGAAGGAGAGGAGTAAGGACTATACTCGTGGCTCCGGATTGGCCAAGAATGACTTGGTACCCGGAACTTCAAGAGATGCTCACAGAGGACCCGTGGCCTCTACCTCTAAGAAAGGACCTGCTCCAGCAGGGACCCTGTCTCTTCCAAGACTTACCGCGGCTGCGTTTGACGGCATGGCGGTTGAACGCCGGATCCTGAAGGAAAAAGGCATTCCGGATGAAGTCATCCCTACCCTGATCAAAGCCAGGAAGGATGTAACCGTACAACATTATCACCGTATTTGGTGTAAATATGTTGCGTGGTGCGAGGCCAGGAAGGCCCCTACAGAGGAATTTCAACTGGGTCGTTTCCTGCATTTCCTACAAACAGGACTGTCTATGGGCCTAAAATTAGGGTCCATTAAGGTTCAGATTTCGGCCCTGTCGATTTTCTTCCAAAAAGAACTGGCTTCAGTTCCTGAAGTACAGACGTTTGTCAAGGGGGTACTGCATATACAACCTCCTTTTGTGCCTCCAGTGGCACCTTGGGATCTAAATGTAGTTTTGGGATTCCTAAAATCACATTGGTTTGAGCCAGGCGTGTCTCAGAATTGGCGGCTTTATCCTATAAAAGCCCTTACCTAATTTTTCATACGGACAGGGCAGAATTGAGGACTCGTCCTCAATTTCTCCCTAAGGTGGTTTCAGCATTTCACTTGAACCAGCCTATTGTGGTGCCTGCGGCTACTAGGGACTTGGAGGACTCCAAGTTGCTGGACGTAGTCAGGGCCCTGAAAATATATGTTTCCAGGACGGCTGGAGTCAGAAAATCTGACTCGCTATTTATCCTGTATGCACCCAACAAGCTGGGTGCTCCTGCTTCTATGCAGACTACTGCTCGCTGGATTTGTAGTACAATTCAGCTTGCACATTCTGTGGCAGGCCTGCCACAGCCAAAATCTGTAAATGCCCATTCCAAAAGGAAGGTGGGCTCATCTTGGGCGGCTGCCCGAGGGGTCTCGGCTTTACAACTTTGCCGAGCAGCTACTTGGTCAGGGGCAAATACGTTTGCTAAATTCTACAAATTTGATACCCTGGCTGAGGAGGACCTGGAGTTCTCTCATTCGGTGCTGCAGAGTCATCCGCACTCTCCCGCCCGTTTGGGAGCTTTGGTATAATCCCCATGGTCCTTACGGAGTCCCCAGCATCCACTTAGGACGTTAGAGAAAATAAGAATTTACTTACCGATAATTCTATTTCTCATAGTCCGTAGTGGATGCTGGGCGCCCATCCCAAATGCGGATTGTCTGCAATACTTGTACATAGTTATTGTTACAAAAATCGGGTTATTATTGTTGTGAGCCATCTTTTCAGAGGCTCCTCTGTTATCATGCTGTTAACTGGGTTCAGATCACAGGTTGTACGGTGTGATTGGTGTGGCTGGTATGAGTCTTACCCGGGATTCAATATCCTTCCTTATTGTGTACGCTCGTCCGGGCACAGTATCCTAACTGAGGCTTGGAGGAGGGTCATAGGGGGAGGAGCCAGTGCACACCAGGTAGTCCTAAAGCTTTTACTTTTGTGCCCAGTCTCCTGCGGAGCTGCTATTCCCCATGGTCCTTACGGAGTCCCCAGCATCCACTACGGACTATGAGAAATAGAATTATCGGTAAGTAAATTCTTATTATTTGACATATATTTGTGTTCATTGAGTGTAAGATAAAAATTGTGAAAGTGAAAATATGACAAATGTGCATGACACATTACAATAAAAGTGTATGTGTGTACATACCAAGAATTATTTATATACCGTATATACTCGAGTATAAGTTGACCTGAATATTGGGGGTTATTCCAAGTTGATCGCAGCAGGAAATTTTTTAGCAGTTGGGCAAAACCATGTGCACTGCAGGGGAGGCAGATATAACATTTGCAGAGAGAATTAGATTTGGGTGGGTTATTTTATTTCTGTGCAGGGTAAATACTGGCTGCTTTATTTTTACACTGCAAATTAGATTGCAGATTGAACACATCACACCCAAATCTAACTCTCTCTGCACATGTTATATCTGCCTCCCCTGCAGTGCACATGGTTTTGCCCAATTGCTAACAGAATTCCTGCTGCGATCAACTTGGAATTACCCCCATAAGCCGAGGCACCTAATTTTACCACAAAAAACTGGGAAAACGTATTGACTCGAGTATAAGCCTAGGGTGGGAAATGCAGCGCTAGCCGTACACAGCCCTCGTACTGCCAGATATGCCCCCACAGTCCAGATATTCCCCCACGGTGCCAGATATGCCCTCATAGTGCCAGATATGCCCCCACAGTGCCAGATATGTCCTCATACTGCCAGATATTCCCCCACAGTGCCAGATATGCCCTCATAGTGTCAGATATGCCCTGCCCCCCCCCCCCCCCCGCAGCCTGTCTCTACTCACCATGATCCGGCAGGTGTCCACGGCAGTGCAGACTGGCAGTAGGTCCCCCGCACTCCTGCTTCTAACATGCCTGGCGCATGTCATGTGCAGGATGAGGGGAGGGGGGGGGTGAATGGTGCTGTGTGGTGGAACTAAATGGCAGTGGGCAGCTGGGTGTGGGCAGCAGCAGGCAGTGCGGGCAGCAGTGGCCGGGCTTGGGACAGGGGGGTGTGAATGGCGCTGTGCGGAAATGAATGACGGGGCAGCGGAGTGCGGGCAGCGGCAGGCGGTGTGGGCAGCGGTGGCCGGCCTTGGGACAGAAGGGCAACTCTGCAGCGGCTGAGGAGGTGGGCGGCGGTGCTTCAGCGAGCATGGAGAGGGATGGCTGCAGCAGCGTCACTGGTTGATGCACCAATTACAGTGTTCTGCTGCGGCTCCCGAGTCCCCCTCCCTCCTCCTCCTTCCCTTATGGCTGCTCCCTGCGCTCTGCTCCTGCGCAGGACTCCTGGAGCATCACTTGAGTATAAGCCGAAAGGGGGGGGGGGGGGCTTTTTCAGCACAAAAAATGTGCTGAATATCTCGGCTTATACTCGAATATATACGGTATATTTTATATATGTTTATATTCATTAAGTGTAAGACAAAAAGTGAAAAAAAGTAAAAATAAAATGAAATTAATGTGAATATACCAAAAAACTTCATGAAACAGTGAGAAAGCAGTGAAAGAATAAATAAATATATACTGTATGTCCTCAATGTAATCATAAATCCCATCTCCATGTAGGTGCAAGATTGTTGTGTATCATGTTAGATTAGTACTAGTGAACTGTGTGGTGAATAAAAAGTGGATTACATATGCAAAAAAACCAAAACTCTAAACTTGGGTGATTTGGTGTTATTGTGTTGCTAAGGTATATTGTGTAACTTGATGAAAATCTAATATATTAAAGTATTTCTATTTCATAATATATGCCTTCCTATTAGGTAATAAATAGTTTGGGTACAGTAAATAATGGGGCTTATATTAAGATTTAATTGATTCGTTCCCCACTACAACATACAGTAGTTGTTCATTCAGGTTAAATTCCCCCATATGGTTAATGATTCCTTTGCGGCCATGAGGGCTCACTTAAATTGACAGTGGCATAATAGCTGTATTAGATTTTGAAATATGGTATCGTTATGTTTCCAAGTAATCTGCCTTATATATTAAGCAGTTAATGTGTATTTGTACTGTTACACTTTAATTGATTATTTACTTCATAGGTCGTAGCTCATAAGTAAGGAGCATAGCTGTTGGCTTCATTTAGTCCTTTGGGATATAGGGTGCCAATTAGGAAGATCATCTTTGTCTCAAATTTATGGAGTTCCTGATCTAAATCTCCTCCTCTTATCCCCAATTGGATGTATTTCATAACCATAGGCTTTTAGGCCATTTGGATTGCTATTGTGAAACTTTTGGAAATGTTTAGCTACTGAGGTCAGTGTTCTGAATTTGCTCAGATCTTTGTGGGCATCTGTTCCTGCTTAATCAATTTATCCTATATGAGATATAGGTAATCTACAGGATATATATCTAACAGGAATATCTGAAAGAGATAATCATCAATAATACCCAGTATTGAGATCATGGTTTGAAGGCTATGAATGACCTAATTATGTGGGTAATTGAGACTGCAGCGGCAGTGATCGCAGTCTGAATTACTTTGTGGAGTGTGCACGTGCAGCGGCCGCACTGCGCGCACCCCGGGAGCACAGTGGGATGCTATCAGCATCTCACTGGCTTTGATTGCCTCTGCCTGAACGCCGTTGGTGGGGCACAGTCCGGACAACAGAGGCGTGTCCGGACCATTGGGTGGACAGGCCACAGTGGCTGTGTGACATCACACACAGCTGCTGCGACCCGTGATGCGGCAGTCAGCCTCCTGCCAGCGCACAGGAGCTGCGCTGACAGGGAGCTACTTGTCAGGTACAAAAGCATCGCTGGCGTGCAATGCTTTTGTACCTGTGCGGGGGGGGGGCAAGAGCTGATATGCGGGGCGTCCCTCCGCATGTCAGAGTAACTAATCGTAGATGTGCTAAATTATGCACATCTACGATCAACTCTGAATTATCCCTATACCAGATCAAGCAAACAATTTTGATGTATACTCAATACTATAAGACATAATACACCAGTATTATTTAGTCATACCATCCACTACAGACCCAGTTACATACCTATATATGGAATGGTGTGTATTCCAGTGCAAGGACCTTTTTAGGTTAACAGTGTATAAAGGATATTAGAATATATATAATATAATAATGATATAATAATACTGGTAGATATAAAATATTTATTAGAAGACGAATCTGATTAATATATGCTCCTTTGGCATGAAGAAAGAGAGAAAGAAAAAAGAGGGAGAGGAAAGAAAGAAAAAAAAAATTGTCCATCAAAAAACTTTTGGAAACACCAATATAAATTTCATAGGTGTAAATGACAGTCATTTACACCTATGACATTTATATTGGTGTTTCCAAAAGTTTTTGGATGGACAATTTTTTGAAAGCATCAAGGAGGATTCCTCATTTTTAAAGCATTTTTTAAATATTGCAATTGTTATAGTTTTATATATATATTTTCTTTCTTTGTCCAGATAACTATTTTAAATGTGTAAAATAGTTATCTGGACAAAAACAAAAATAGACACAGTACTGTAGGTGAAGAGTTAATCTCTCTGTAGACTGATAATGTTACTGCCTAACATTATAAATAGCCTTGATGATGTCAGTCAGCTTTGCTACAGTATTATTTGCTTGGCATATGACTAAGTTATTAATACCCCTTTCAGACTATCCTAAAAATCATGTGTTATTTCACCTGAATGTGAAGCAATCTGGGATTTTCTTAGCCTTAAAAAAATAACCCATGTCGAGAGTAGAGATGAGCGCCGGAAATTTTTCGGGTTTTGTGTTTTGGTTTTGGGTTCGGTTCCGCGGCCGTGTTTTGGGTTCGACCGCGTTTTGGCAAAACCTCACCGAATTTTTTTTGTCGGATTCGGGTGTGTTTTGGATTCGGGTGTTTTTTTCAAAAAACCCTAAAAAACAGCTTAAATCATAGAATTTGGGGGTAATTTTGATCCCAAAGTATTATTAACCTCAAAAAACATAATTTACACTCATTTTCAGCCTATTCTGAACACATCACACCTCACAATATTATTTTTAGTCCTAAAATTTGCACCGAGGTCGCTGTGTGAGTAAGATAAGCGACCCTAGTGGCCGACACAAACACCGGGCCCATCTAGGAGTGGCACTGCAGTGTCACGCAGGATGGCCCTTCCAAAAAACCCTCCCCAAACAGCACATGACGCAAAGAAAAAAAGAGGCGCAATGAGGTAGCTGACTGTGTGAGTAAGATTAGCGACCCTAGTGGCCGACACAAACACCGGGCACATCTAGGAGTGGCACTGCAGTGTCACGCAGGATGTCCCTTCCAAAAAACCCTCCCCAAACAGCACATGACGCAAAGAAAAAAAGAGGCGCAATGAGGTAGCTGACTGTGTGAGTAAGATTAGCGACCCTAGTGGCCGACACAAACACCGGGCCCATCTAGGAGTGGCACTGCAGTGTCACGCAGGATGTCCCTTCCAAAAAACCCTCCCCAAACAGCACATGACGCAAAGAAAAAAAGAGGCGCAATGAGGTAGCTGACTGTGTGAGTAAGATTAGCGACCCTAGTGGCCGACACAAACACCGGGCCCATCTAGGAGTGGCACTGCAGTGTCACGCAGGATGTCCCTTCCAAAAAACCCTCCCCAATCAGCACATGATGCAAAGAAAAAGAAAAGAAAAAAGAGGTGCAAGATGGAATTATCCTTGGGCCCTCCCACCCACCCTTATGTTGTATAAACAAAACAGGACATGCACACTTTAACCAACCCATCATTTCAGTGACAGGGTCTGCCACACGACTGTGACTGATATGACGGGTTGGTTTGGACCCCCCCCAAAAAAGAAGCAATTAATCTCTCCTTGCACAAACTGGCTCTACAGAGGCAAGATGTCCACCTCATCTTCACCCTCCGATATATCACCGTGTACATCCCCCTCCTCACAGATTATCAATTCGTCCCCACTGGAATCCACCATCTCAGCTCCCTGTGTACTTTGTGGAGGCAATTGCTGCTGGTCAATGTCTCCGCGGAGGAATTGATTATAATTCATTTTAATGAACATCATCTTCTCCACATTTTCTGGATGTAACCTCGTACGCCGATTGCTGACAAGGTGAGCGGCGGCACTAAACACTCTTTCGGAGTACACACTTGTGGGAGGGCAACTTAGGTAGAATAAAGCCAGTTTGTGCAAGGGCCTCCAAATTGCCTCTTTTTCCTGCCAGTATAAGTACGGACTGTGTGACGTGCCTACTTGGATGCGGTCACTCATATAATCCTCCACCATTCTATCAATGTTGAGAGAATCATATGCAGTGACAGTAGACGACATGTCCGTAATCGTTGTCAGGTCCTTCAGTCCGGACCAGATGTCAGCATCAGCAGTCGCTCCAGACTGCCCTGCATCACCGCCAGCGGGTGGGCTCGGAATTCTGAGCCTTTTCCTCGCACCCCCAGTTGCGGGAGAATGTGAAGGAGGAGATGTTGACAGGTCGCGTTCCGCTTGACTTGACAATTTTGTCACCAGCAGGTCTTTCAACCCCAGCAGACCTGTGTCTGCCGGAAAGAGAGATCCAAGGTAGGCTTTAAATCTAGGATCGAGCACGGTGGCCAAAATGTAGTGCTCTGATTTCAACAGATTGACCACCCGTGAATCCTTGTTAAGCGAATTAAGGGCTGCATCCACAAGTCCCACATGCCTAGCGGAATCGCTCCGTGTTAGCTCCTTCTTCAATGCCTCCAGCTTCATCTGCAAAAGCCTGATGAGGGGAATGACCTGACTCAGGCTGGCAGTGTCTGAACTGACTTCACGTGTGGCAAGTTCAAAGGGCATCAGAACCTTGCACAACGTTGAAATCATTCTCCACTGCACTTGAGACAGGTGCATTCCATCTCCTATATCGTGCTCAATTGTATAGGCTTGAATGGCCTTTTGCTGCTCCTCCAACCTCTGAAGCATATAGAGGGTTGAATTCCACCTCGTTACCACTTCTTGCTTCAGATGATGGCAGGGCAGGTTCAGTAGTTTTTGGTGGTGCTCCAGTCTTCTGTACGTGGTGCCTGTACGCCGAAAGTGTCCCGCAATTTTTCTGGCCACCGACAGCATCTCTTGCACGCCCCTGTCGTTTTTTAAAAAATTCTGCACCACCAAATTCAAGGTATGTGCAAAACATGGGACGTGCTGGAATTTGCCCATATTTAATGCACACACAATATTGCTGGCGTTGTCCGATGCCACAAATCCACAGGAGAGTCCAATTGGGGTAAGCCATTCCGCGATGATCTTCCTCAGTTGCCGTAAGAGGTTTTCAGCTGTGTGCGTATTCTGGAAAGCGGTGATACAAAGCGTAGCCTGCCTAGGAAAGAGTTGGCGTTTGCGAGATGCTGCTACTGGTGCCGCCGCTGCTGTTCTTGCGGCGGGAGTCCATACATCTACCCAGTGGGCTGTCACAGTCATATAGTCCTGACCCTGCCCTGCTCCACTTGTCCACATGTCCGTGGTTAAGTGGACATTGGGTACAACTGCATTTTTTAGGACACTGGTGAGTCTTTTTCTGACGTCCGTGTACATTCTCGGTATCGCCTGCCTAGAGAAGTGGAACCTAGATGGTATTTGGTAACGGGGGCACACTGCCTCAATAAATTGTCTAGTTCCCTGTGAACTAACGGCGGATACCGGACGCACGTCTAACACCAACATAGTTGTCAAGGACTCAGTTATCCGCTTTGCAGTAGGATGACTGCTGTGATATTTCATCTTCCTCGCAAAGGACTGTTGAACAGTCAATTGCTTACTGGAAGTAGTACAAGTGGGCTTACGACTTCCCCTCTGGGATGACCATCGACTCCCAGCGGCAACAACAGCAGCGCCAGCAGCAGTAGGCGTTACACGCAAGGATGCATCGGAGGAATCCCAGGCAGGAAAGGACTCGTCAGACTTGCCAGTGACATGGCCTGCAGGACTATTGGCATTCCTGGGGAAGGAGGAAATTGACACTGAGGGAGTTGGTGGGGTGGTTTGCGTGAGCTTGGTTACAAGAGGAAGGGATTTACTGGTCAGTGGACTGCTTCCGCTGTCACCCAAAGTTTTTGAACTTGTCACTGACTTATTATGAATGCGCTGCAGGTGACGTATAAGGGAGGATGTTCCGAGGTGGTTAACGTCCTTACCCCTACTTATTACAGCTTGACAAAGGGAACACACGGCTTGACACCTGTTGTCCGCATTTCTGGTGAAATACCTCCACACCGAAGAGCTGATTTTTTTGGTATTTTCACCTGGCATGTCAACGGCCATATTCCTCCCACGGACAACAGGTGTCTCCCCGGGTGCCTGACTTAAACAAACCACCTCACCATCAGAATCCTCCTGGTCAATTTCCTCCCCAGCGCCAGCAACACCCATATCCTCCTCATCCTGGTGTACTTCAACACTGACATCTTCAATCTGACTATCAGGAACTGGACTGCGGGTGCTCCTTCCAGCACTTGCAGGGGGCATGCAAATAGTGGAAGGCGCATGCTCTTCACGTCCAGTGTTGGGAAGGTCAGGCATCGCAAACGACACAATTGGACTCTCCTTGTGGATTTGGGATTTCAAAGAACGCACAGTTCTTTGCGGTGCTTTTGCCAGCTTGAGTCTTTTCAGTTTTCTAGCGAGAGGCTGAGTGCTTCCATCCTCATGTGAAGCTGAACCACTAGCCATGAACATAGGCCAGGGCCTCAGCCGTTCCTTGCCACTCCGTGTGGTAAATGGCATATTGGCAAGTTTACGCTTCTCCTCCGACAATTTTATTTTAGGTTTTGGAGTCCTTTTTTTTCTGATATTTGGTGTTTTGGATTTGACATGCTCTGTACTATGACATTGGGCATCGGCCTTGGCAGACGACGTTGCTGGCATTTCATCGTCTCGGCCATGACTAGTGGCAGCAGCTTCAGCACGAGGTGGAAGTGGATCTTGATCTTTCCCTAATTTTGGAACCTCAACTTTTTTGTTCTCCATATTTTATAGGCAGAACTAAAAGGCACCTCAGGTAAACAATGGAGATGGATGGATTGGATACTAGTATACAATTATGGACGGACTGCCACGGTTAGGTGGTATAAAAAAACCACGGTTAGGTGGTATATATTATAATAATAATACAATTATGGATGGACGGACTGCCTGCCGACTGCCGACACAGAGGTAGCCACAGCCGTGAACTACCGCACTGTACACTGGTTGATAAAGAGATAGTAGTATACTCGTAACAACTAGTATGACACTATGACGACGGTATAAAGAATGGAAAAAAAACCACGGTTAGGTGGTATATATTATAATAATAATACAATTATGGATGGACGGACTGCCTGCCGACTGCCGACACAGAGGTAGCCACAGCCGTGAACTACCGCACTGTACACTGGTTGATAAAGAGATAGTAGTATACTCGTAACAACTAGTATGACACTATGACGACGGTATAAAGAATGAAAAAAAAACCACGGTTAGGTGGTATATATTATAATAATAATACAATTATGGATGGACGGACTGCCTGCCGACTGCCGACACAGAGGTAGCCACAGCCGTGAACTACCGCACTGTACACTGGTTGATAAAGAGATAGTAGTATACTCGTAACAATTAGGATGACACTATGACGGTATAAAGAATGAAAAAAAAACCACGGTTAGGTGGTAGGTATATAATAATAAATAATACAATTCTGGTCGGACGGACTGCCTGCCGTGTGCCGACACAGAGGTAGCCACAGCCGTGAACTACCGCACTGTACACTGGTTGATAAAGAGATAGTAGTATACTCGTAACAATTAGGATGACACTATGACGGTATAAAGAATGAAAAAAAAAACCACGGTTAGGTGGTAGGTATATAATAATAAATAATACAATTCTGGTCGGACGGACTGCCTGCCGTGTGCCGACACAGAGGTAGCCACAGCCGTGAACTACCGCACTGTACACTGGTTGATAAAGAGATAGTAGTATACTCGTAACAATTAGGATGACACTATGACGGTATAAAGAATGAAAAAAAAAACCACGGTTAGGTGGTAGGTATATAATAATAAATAATACAATTCTGGTCGGACGGACTGCCTGCCGTGTGCCGACACAGAGGTAGCCACAGCCGTGAACTACCGCACTGTACACTGGTTGATAAAGAGATAGTAGTATACTCGTAACAATTAGGATGACACTATGACGGTATAAAGAATGAAAAAAAAAACCACGGTTAGGTGGTAGGTATATAATAATAAATAATACAATTCTGGTCGGACGGACTGCCTGCCGTGTGCCGACACAGAGGTAGCCACAGCCGTGAACTACCGCACTGTACACTGGTTGATAAAGAGATAGTAGTATACTCGTAACAATTAGGATGACACTATGACGGTATAAAGAATGAAAAAAAAACCACGGTTAGGTGGTAGGTATATAATAATAAATAATACAATTCTGGTCGGACGGACTGCCTGCCGTGTGCCGACACAGAGGTAGCCACAGCCGTGAACTACCGCACTGTACACTGGTTGATAAAGAGATAGTAGTATACTCGTAACAATTAGGATGACACTATGACGGTATAAAGAATGAAAAAAAAAACCACGGTTAGGTGGTAGGTATATAATAATAAATAATACAATTCTGGTCGGACGGACTGCCTGCCGTGTGCCGACACAGAGGTAGCCACAGCCGTGAACTACCGCACTGTACACTGGTTGATAAAGAGATAGTAGTATACTCGTAACAATTAGGATGACACTATGACGGTATAAAGAATGAAAAAAAAAACCACGGTTAGGTGGTAGGTATATAATAATAAATAATACAATTCTGGTCGGACGGACTGCCTGCCGTGTGCCGACACAGAGGTAGCCACAGCCGTGAACTACCGCACTGTACACTGGTTGATAAAGAGATAGTAGTATACTCGTAACAATTAGGATGACACTATGACGGTATAAAGAATGAAAAAAAAACCACGGTTAGGTGGTAGGTATATAATAATAAATAATACAATTCTGGTCGGACGGACTGCCTGCCGTGTGCCGACACAGAGGTAGCCACAGCCGTGAACTACCGCACTGTACTGTGTCTGCTGCTAATATAGACTGGTTGATATTTAAAGAGATATTAGTAGTATACAACAATACTATACTGGTGGTCAGGCACTGGTCACCACTCCTGCAGCAAAAGTGTGCACTGTTAATTAATATAATTGTACTCCTGGCTCCTGCTAACAACCTGCAGTGCTCCCCAGTCTCCCCCACAATTAATTATAAGCTTTTAATTTATACATTGATGACTGTGCAGCACACTGGGCTGAGCTGAGTGCACACAGACTGAGTCACACTGTGTGACTGACTGTGCTGTGTATCGTTTTTTTTTTCAGGCAGAGAACGGATATAGCAGAGAGAAGTGAACGGATATATTATATTAAATAAAAGTTAACTAGCAACTGCACTGGTCACTGACTGTGGTAAACTAACTCTGTCTGCGACTCTGCACAATCTCTCTCTCTCTATCTAATCTATCTCTATTCTAATGGAGAGGACGCCAGACACGTCCTCTCCCTATCAATCTCAATGCACGAGTGAAAATGGCGGCGACGCGCGGCTCCTTATATAGAATCCGAGTCTCGCGATAGAATCCGAGCCTCGCGAGAATCCGACAGCGTCATGATGACGTTCGGGCGCGCTCGGGTTAACCGAGCAAGGCGGGAAGATCCGAGTCGCTCGGACCCGTGAAAAAAAACATGAAGTTCGGGCGGGTTCGGATTCCGAGGAACCGAACCCGCTCATCTCTAGTCGAGAGACCCGGAATTTTTACACAGGTAGTGAATAGGGTTGAAGTGTAGAGTGAACAGTCCTTACCCAGGTTATTCAACCTGGGACTAATCAAACACCACTGATTGGAGCTTCATGAGGTGTTCTGACATTATGTCATCTTTTTGAGCCTGAAAAAGCAATTTTTGATGACATCCATAGGTTTTGCTGGGATAATCCGGGTCCAGCCCGGGAATACCCCAGTTCAAAGGTGTAGTGTGAATGCAGTCTGACCCTGGGTGCATTCGAATTGGACCCATGTTCAAACTCCTAGGTCAGACCCGGATTTTGTAAAATTAAAGGGATATTACTGTACCTGGTTATATTTGACATCTCAAAGTTTAAGTTAGCTGTTTTTAGCCTTAATGTTATAGTAAAGCAATGATAGATAGATAGATAGATAGATAGATAGATAGATAGATAGATAGATAGATAGATAGATAGATAGATAGATAGATAGATAGATGTAATTAAATGCTGATAGGTACATAGAGATTTATTATTTCTGCAGGCTGATCATATGATTGGCTAACATCATTAACAATAACTGTGTTGTCACTGACCTTTAAAATACAAGTGACTGTCAGTTAAAAGCTGTATTTGCTGATATGACAACTTGCAGTATAATGGAAGCTTACTTGTATCAAAATGTTATAGGAAATAATGTTAGATTGATTTAGCTAGCTAGATAGATTGCTAGACAACAAATGTGATGTACCTTAGATGGAGATTTTATATATTAGGAGAGTGGACATGTGAATGGCTTGGGATGTAAGTAAGCACACAGAATAAGGTACAGTATGCTTATTTTGATCTATATACAGCAGCGGTGGCCAACCTGTGGCTCTTGAGCCACATGTGGCTCTTTCTTTCTTCAAATGTGGCTCCTAACACACAAAGTCACATGACCACAACAGATCTAGTAACCACTGCTCTCCAGAAAAACACGCAGCAGCACTACGGGGACTTAGAACTGAGGGAGCCAGATACTAGAGATGAGACACCCACCAGCAAACAGAGGACACATAACGGGCTGCTGCAATGGCATGAATTGGGGGAAGCTGAAGTGACACTTGAGGGTGCTGGTTGAAATTACACTTGTGGGTGCTGGCTGAAGTGTCACTTGAGGGTGCTGGCTGAAGTGACACTTGAGGGTGCTGGCTGAAGTGACACATGAGGGTGCTGGCTGAAGTGACAGGAGGGTGCTGGCTGGAGTGACAGGAGGGTGCTGGCTGAAGTGACAGGAGGGTGCTGGTTGGAGTGACACATGGGGGAGCTGAGTGTATTATGTGAATCTGAATTTTTCCATATATTTCATGTGGATCTGGCTTTTTCAATGTATTCTATACCAGGGGCGTGGCCTAGAAGGCACAAGTGCACACCCCATTTTTGCATGTGCGCCTTTGGCTTGATGTCGGCTCTTTGACGTACCTAACACATTTTTTTGGCTCTTTGTCTCTGACTGGTTGCTACCCCTGATATACAGTATTACATGATAATAATGTTAGATAAATTCATATAGACACATAGATACATAAAGGTCTTTAGATGAAGTTAATGGAGATTTATTTTCTCAATAGGCTGATCATGTGACTAGCTAACATGACAGTGAGACTAAAAAAATATAAAGTGATTATAGAGTGCGCAATAAGACCCAGAGGTCAGCCCAGTGACAGTATAAATGAAGTTTCACCTACTTCACAGAATTTTCATAGTAATGTATAGATAATATACTCCACTTAGGCGCTCCCTGGATTTAACATGAAAATGGACCAAACCTATATAATGTATGTCCTTATTGGCAATTGCCGTTAAGGTACATAACAAGAAACAAAACAAGAAAGACACAATAGTGTAGAATGCTTTTGTCAGATGGCACTGGATTCTATTTTCAATACATCTCACTCACAAGACTCCAAATGGTTTCAGGCACATCTTAGTATCATTAGAATTATCCAGTTCCACAGAATTAGTATTCAAATTTCTTCCAGCAGCTCAATAGCCGGCCAATGGTAGACAAATAAAACAGGCATATCTCAAAACGGTATCCCTTCTTTCCCAAATGGCACCCCACTGGATTGCTGAGATGGTTTTTACAGCAGGTATAGTCAGAGTCCCGGTAACTCACGGCTTTCCTTCCAGGAGGTAGATGAGAAATGTAGAGGGAATTGTCAGGATACACAGCACAATCCCGCTTAAGCGATTCCCTCTACATTTCTCATCTACCTCCTTTATTTGTCTACCATTGGCCGGCTATTGAGCTGCTGGAAGAAGTTTGAATACTAATTCTGTGGAACTGGATAATTCTAATGATACTAAGATGTGCCTGAAACCATTTGGAGTCTTGTGAGTGAGATGTATTGAAAATAGAATCCAGTGCCATCTGACAAAAGCATTCTACACTATTGTGTCTTTCTTGTTTTGTTTCTTGTTATGTACCTTAACGGCAATTGCCAATAAGGACATACATTATATAGGTTTGGTCCATTTTCATGTTAAATCCAGGGAGCGCCTAAGTGGAGTATATTATCTATACATAGCTAACATGACAACTAGGCATTGTGATGTCACTCATCTTTGGAATATCATTCAGTGCATGGTAAACAACTGCCAGTAACAACTTTATTTGCTGATATGACATATCACAATATAAGGTAAGCTTATTTTTATCTAAGTATTATATTAATGTTAGATTGATTTAGATTCTATAGATATATGATAGAAAGATTAATAACCTTATAGATTGATAGATACAGTAGATAGATATATAGATAGATAGATAGATAGATAGATAGATAGATAGATAGATAGATAGATAGATAGATATTTAGATTTGATTGATTTAGATAGTGTAGTTGTTAGATACAGTAGATAGATGATAGGATATATAGAAGATAGATGGATAGATAATATCATTGTGTACCTTGACGTTTCTCATCTTTTTCCTCACAAATAATTGTACATACCATACTGCAGATATATATAAGTGGTGGAATGTAGATTGGAGAAGATTTATTTTCTAAATAGTCTGATCTTGTGATTAGCTAACCTAATAAATAGCCATTGTGACGTCACTCACCTTTAGAATAAAATTCAGTGCATGGTAAGCAACTGCCAGTAACAGGTTATTTGCTGATATGACTTCTCACAATATAAGGTAAGCTTCTTTTTTTTTTTGTTAACTTTATATGAAATAACATTAGATGGATTTATTTAGCCATTGTAGATATATGATAGAAAGACCATAGACTGGTAGATAGAAGTTCTGAATTGTTGAAAGGCAGAGATTTATTATCGCTGCAGGCTGATCATGTTATTGGCTAACATCATTAACAGTCATTGTGATGTCACTGACCTTTAAAATACAAGTAACTAATTGTTAAACAACTGTCATTTAAAAGCTGTATTTACTTACCGTATATGATAACTGACAGTACAAGGTAAGCTTACTTGTATTCAAATATTATGTGCAATAATTTTAGATTGATTGATTGATTTAGCTAGATCGATAGATAGATAGGATAGATAGATAGATAGATAGATAGATAGATAGATAGATAGATAGATAGATAGATAGATAGATAGATAGACAGATAGAAAACAAATGTAACATACTTTTGAAGTAGATGTAATATATCAGGAGGTTGAACATGTGAATGGGTTGGTATGTACAGTAAGTAAGCTATTAGTTGTATTTGCCGATTTCACATCTCACAGTATAAGGTATGCTTATTTTGATCTAAATATTACATGATGATAATAATGTTAGATAAATTGATATAGATAGACACATAGATACATAAAAGTAGTTAAATGCAGATACTGTAGGTAGAGATTAATTTTCTCAGTCGGCTGATTGTTTGATTAGCTAACCTCATAAGTAACCATTGTGATGTCACTCTCCTTTGGAATAGTCTTCAGTGCGTGGCAATCAACTGCCAGTAATAGCTGTATTTACTGATGTAACATTTAACAATATAAGATAAGCTTATTTTTGTCTTAATATAATATGAAATAATGTTAGATGGATTTATTTAGATGCTGTAGATACAGTATGATAGAAAGACCAATAGATTGATAGATAAAAGATGTGAAATGTTGATAGGTGGAGATTATTTGTTTCTATAGGCTGATCATGTTATTGGCTAACATCATTAACAGTCACTGTGATGTCACTGACCTTTAAATTATAAGTGATTAATTGTTAACAACTCAGTTAAAAGCTGTATTTGCTGATATGACACCTGAAAGTATAAGGTACTGTAAGCTTACTTGTATCAATATATTTTATGCACTAATGTTAAATTGATTGATTTAGATAGATAGATAGATAGATAGATAGATAGATAGATAGATAGATAGATAGATAGATAGATACCTTAGATGGAGATTTAATATATCAGGAGGGTGAACATGTGAATGGGTTGGCATGTAAGTAAGCTATCAGTTTTATTTGCCGATTTGACATCTCACAGTATAAGGTATGCTTATTTTGATCTAAATATGACATGATGATAATAATGTTAGATACATTGATATTAGTTGAATGCGGCTAGGTGGAGATTTTTTTCTCAATAGACTCATCATGTGATTAGCTATCCTTATAAATAGCCATTGTGATGTCACGCAACTTTGGAATAGATATCACTGCATGGTAAACAACCGTCACTAACAGCTTTATTTGCTGACATGACATCTCACAATACAAGGTATACTTATTTTCATCTAAATATTTGATGAAATAATGTTAGATTGATTTAAATACTGTAGATATATGATAGAAAGATTAATAGACCGATAGATTGAAGGATGCAGCAGATAGAAGATAGATAGAAAGACAGATGACAGATAGATAGATAACATCATTGTGTACCTTGAAAGTTTCTCATCTTTCTTATCACAAATAATTGTACATAGATACATATAAGTGGTGGAATGCAGATTGGAGTAGATTTATTTTCTCAATCACCTAATTATGTGATTAGCTAACCTCATAAATAGCCATTGTAATGTCACTTACCTTTCTTCTTCAGTGTCCATAGGGGTCCGCAGAGATTATGCTATCTCAAAATATAAGGTAATATATAATATATAATAATATAATATTAGAGATGAGCGGGTTCGGTTTTACTCGGATTTACATGTTTCTCAAAACGGCATCTTATTGGCTCACGGATGTCTCTGTTTTGGATAGCCAATAAGATGCCATTTTGAGTACCGAGTAAATCCGAGTAAAACCCAAACCCACTCATCTCTAATATAAGGTAAGCTTATTTTTATCTAAATACTAGCTTTTTGCCCATTTGGAAATCTTAACGCAATAAGACTGTTTTTATTACGCCCATCTTCAAGTTTAAGTTCACTACCTAACTGCTAAAAGAATTAGCGTGAAGATACATAACCTACATGTTAAAAGACAGTCTAAGGAACATATAATTTTTTTAAATGCGTTCAGCAGTTCCTAAGTTTATCTCATACAAATAACCAAACAAACAAACAAACGTTCGTTGCCCGGCGTAGTCTGGGAATTTATTTATCTCATTCTTCTATTAGACAGGAAAAGGCTATCTATAGTGTAAAATCAAAGTAATTTTATTTACAGGTAATTAAAAGATAATTAAAAGTATAAGTACAGTATAAAAATTATAAAGTAAAATCTTTGACAAATTCCCTATAATATTACTTCAACTCCAAACTTGATTATAAACAAAATTTTTAATTTCACCTCCAGGTTCTACAGAGTTCTATTAATTTCTAAAAATTTCCAGAATGTTCTAGAGAGTCCTATTCAGTCTATTCGACTAAACATGATCTTAAATGTCATCGAGACTGTCACCAATCAGCTTAGCGACCCCGAAATTATGGATTTGACACAAATGTCGGTAATTTTGGACATTTAATTTTTCACCCCTTCTCACCCCCCATGCTGATGGGGGCTGAACTTAGACTTAAACGGCATCGGGAGTGTCACTATTCATCTCAGCGACCCCAAAAACTATGAATTTTTACGTCACTCCCTTCCCACCTCCACCAATAGGGTTGTTAGGGGTGTCTTACCCACAGTATTTCTTTCCAGATTGTAAATCATATGTGTACCAAGTTTAGTGTAAATTTCTCCAAGCATTCCAGAGTTAGGCTGGAACACACACACACACACACACACACACACACACACACACACACACACACACACACACACACACACACACACACACACTCATACATCCACATTCATACATCCATTTTTATATACTGTATATAGACTAGCTGAATACCTGTGCTTCGCTACAGAATTTAAAGAATAATGCCAATCTTTGTATCACAAATAATTGTACATAGATACACATAAGTGGTGAAATGCAGATTGGAGTAGATTTATTTTCTCAATAGACTCATCATGTGAATAGCTAACCTCATAAATAGCCATTGTGATGTCACTCACCTTTGGAATAAAATTCAGTGCATGGTAAACAACTGTCACTAACAGCTTCATTTGCTGATGTGATATCTCATAATATAAGGTAAGCTTATTTTTATCTAAATATTATATGAAATAATGTTAGATTGATTTAGATACTGTAGATATATGATAGAAAGATTAATAGACCGATAGATTGAAGGATGCAGCAGATAGAGGATAGATAGAAAGACAGATGACAGATAGATAGATAGATAGATAGATAGATAGATAGATAGATAGATAGATAACATCATTGTGTACCTTGAAAGTTTCTCATCTTTCTTATCACAAATAATTGTACATAGATACATATAAGTGGTGGAATGCAGATTGGAGTAGATTTATTTTCTCAATCACCTAATTATGTGATTAGCTAACCTCATAAATAGCCATTGTAATGTCACTTACCTTTCTTCTTCAGTGTCCATAGGGGTCCAGAGGGGTGTAGATGCAGAACTGCTGTCAACACCTGGAGAGTTCTGTGCCTCAATGTGTGACCTGCCACCAGCCTAATTGTTATTGCCAGGCAGCCCTGTACTGTAGCTGCCTTCCGTACGCAGCGCTCCTTCCGGGTTCCAGCTAGTGCAGTTACAGTGTTAAGAGAGGTTGTGCATGCCGGGGAGAGGGAAAGACCATGCACATGGCTGGCAACACCCACCGGCACCCGGAGAGTTCTGCACTGCAATTTGTTTCCAGCCTACCTGTCAGTGCTGGGCAGTGCTACAGTATACTCTAACTTGTGGAAGATGCAGTTCTTCTGAGTTCCAGCTGGTACAGCATTAGGTAAGGTCATTAACTCCGGGTAGGGGAAGAGACCACACACAGACACATACCCCACTGCACACACAGACACACATTCACACACCCACCAAAACCACCTCCCACCACCACACAAGCCCCCACCACCAGTGACTCTACCTGGCATAATGTGGGCTCTACCTGGCGTAATGGGTATCAGGGGCTACCTGCCATACTGTGTAAAACGTGACTCTAACTGGCGTAATGTGTGATAGGGGCTCTACCTTTAATAATGTGTAAAATGGGGCTCTACCTAGCGTCAAGTGTGACAAGGGCTCTACCTGGTGTAATGTGTGTAAGTGGCACTACTGTGCAGCGCAATTTAAATAATTGAGACTACTGTGCAGCGTAATATGAATTAGTATTTTGTGGCCATGCCCCTTCCCTATTAAGCCATGCCCGTATATTTTTGATGCACGCCTATGGCACGTACTGGCTCAATTTTAAATATAGGGGGGCTCCAGTGCTATTTCTTGCACACAGCACTAAAATTTCTAGTTAAGGCACAGGTCAACACAATCCTCGGAAGGTCCCCAGCACCATCTTCAGCTGACCATTGCTTTTCTACAGGAACACGGCTGGCTCATCAATTGAAAAAGTCCTCCCTGTCTCCTTCTCAGAGAATGTCACATCTAGGAGCACTCCTGGATTCTCATGTGCAAAGCTTTTCCCTACCAGCAGAGAAAATTGCAGCAATTCACATGTGCATTTGCAAGTTACTTCAAAGTTGACAAGTGTCTATCCACTTCATAATGCAGATTCTGGGGTCCATAGACTCGACCTTCGACATGATGGAAAATGCCCAGTTTCACTCCAGGCCTCTTCAAAACTTGATCCTGTCCCGGTGGAAAGGGCAGTATCATCTGCTCTGGGATCAGACAATTGTCCTTTCTTCGGAAGTTCGACTTTCCATCTCAGGTTGGCTCCACAAGCCTAACTTGAACAAGGGTCGCCCCCTCTGGATTTTGGATTGGATGCTACACACTCCGGACGCCAGCCTCCATTGGTGGGTTGCAGTGAGCTGTCAACATTCCTTACTGGGACATTGGACAACCCATGAAACCCGCCTACCTATCAATATCCTGGAGCTTCGGGCTGTATGCAGGACACTCAGTCTGGTGCAGGATCTTCTCAGGGACAGACCTGTCTAGGTCCAGTCTGACAACGCGATTGTGGTAGCCTATCTCAACCATTAGGGAGGCGCGTGCATTCGGGCTGCCATGAGGGAAGTGGCGCACATCCTTGTTTGGGCCGAATGTCATCTCCCAGCCATCTCATTTCATCCCAGGAGTACTCAACTTGGAAGCGGACTTCCTAAGCCATCAGGATGTCCATGCCAGAGAGTGGGCTCTACACCCAGAGGTATTCCAGCTCATCATGGACAAATGAGGCCTACCAGAGGTCAAACTCATTGCCTCTCAGCACAATCACAAAGTACCCTTCTATGGGTCTAGGACCAGGGATCCTGCAGCTGCCTTTGTGGATGCTCTGGAGGTGAGGTGGACCTTCCATCTACCATACAACTTCCCTCCAGTCTCTCTACTTCCATGGGTTCTTTGCAAGTTCAAGCAGCAAGGAGGCACTGTGTTGTTGATTGCTCCAGCCTGGCCAAGGTGCCATTGGTTTGCTGACCTACAGAGTCCATAGTCACTCCCTTCCCGTTTCCTCTATGGCCTGATCTGCTAACTCAAGTCCCTTGACTACATCCTGACCTAGCTTGTCTGTCTTTGACAGCATGGATCTTGATCCAAGGGTTTCTCCCACTGAGTAGTTCAGATGATGCTCAAGGCTTGTAAGCCTGCCTCAGCCCACATCTATTCCAGAGTTTGGCACTCTTACTTTCAGTTTTGTTCTACAAGAGCCTATGACCCTACAGCTTTCAGAGTTTCTCTGGTGCATGCCTTTCTCCAGGCTGGGTTGGACCTTGGCCCCCATCTTGCATCCCTAAAAGTTCAGGTATCAGCTCTGTCCATCTGGTTCCAGCAAAGGATCACTCCCCCGGCCTGATGTTAGAATGTTCCTCCAGGGAGTTCTTCACCTTCAAACTCCTTTTGTCCCTCTGGTGGCATCCATTTGAACCTTTGGATTCAGTTTACCTAAAGTGGATGACTGTGAAAACACGTTTGCTTCTTGCTTTTGCCACTGCCCACATAGTCTCTGACTTGGGTATGCTCTCCTGTTGCTCCTCTCTCTGATTTTTCAGTCGGACAGGGCCGTCATATGATCCCGAGCTGACTACCTACTGACAGTGGTATCCAGTTTCCATCTTAATGAAGAGATTGTGGTTCCAGTCTTTAAATATCAGGATCTCTCTGCCGGTGAAGCTTCCCTGTATGTGGTCTGTGCTCTTTGGATTTTCGTGGATCTCACTAGCTCCTTCAGGAAAACAGATGTTCTCTTCATTTTATATGGATTCCACAAGAGGGGCTGGCCTGCTAATAAACAGACTTTACAGTATCTCAATGGCTTCACATGACTATTTTACAAGCTTACATGCCAACTGACCTGCCTGTCCCACCTATGGTTACTGCCCATTCTACTTGTTCTGTGGGACCCTCTCGGGTTGTCCATCGTCTTGCCTCTGCTGAACAATTGTGCAGAGTGGCCATGTGGTCTTCCATCCTCCCTTTTCTACCTTTTTCAGGTTCTGTGCTTTTCATTGGAGGATTATCTCACTGCACTAGTCAAAGAGAACAGTATTCATTTATACATTCTTATCATCACATATGTTCATATCTATGATGAATAGTACCACTTGACCAATTTATATATTTCTCTCACATACTGTAGTTCAGAGTGGTGGTGCTCCCACAGAGTAATGAATTCTACTACTAAGAAAGGGGTCAAGCTCTTAAAGAGAAGTGCTTTAACTAGACTCTTAAGGTGGTAGAGCACTCTTATTGGTTCAGGGATCAAATGACATTTTCTAAAACTTAGCTTTTATTATTAAAGACATAAAATAGGACAAACATCACATAAATGGAACATATGTTCCACAAAAGGCGAAATATAAAGACAACACAAAATATATAAGTAAAATACATAAAATTAAAAAGCACACAGGTTTGATATTTGTGAAGATAAATACTCCAAAATGTGTCTGGTGACCATGAAATGAGGCTGTTTGAAGAGAAAATAGACAGGATCACGCCGACACTTTTGGAATTCTGCTGTCCCCCATGTGCTTAGCAGTGAATGACGGATGAGAGATTCCTATTGGTGTCACTCCAAGGATATCAAAGATTTGGAGAGCTTTTCTTTTCTGTTTTTGGCTGTTATTTGCCTAACATAGTGCAGCCAATTAGAGAAATACTCAGATTCACTTATCAATGGTAGAAATTATATTTGTATACAGTGTGTTTAGAATAACAGAAAGAATGTTACTTAAACAATTGTATCAGATACATTTGAGAATGAAATAAAGTTACATTCACTATCTCTGAATTTTTGTCAGTTTCTGAACAGGTAATTGATATAAGCACAATGTACTTTGTTACACAGCATGGACTATCCCTTAAATCATAGTCATAAATCATACAGGTATAAGTATAGCAATCACCTCCACAAAGACAGTAATTTAAATGATGTACCATACATTTACAGTGTTCAGCATCACAATCACATTTAAAGGATGTCACCTGCAAGATGTAATTTAACTGACAAATCAAAAATTATATATAAAAAAGCGAATGAGTTAATAAATCAATGTATTATAATGTATCTTAGTAGTTGAATTCATTACTCTGTGGGAGCACCACCACTTTAAACTATGTGAGAGAAATATATAAATTGGTCAAGTGGTACTATTCATCATAGATATGAGCATATGTGATGATAAGAACGTACAGTGCCTTGCTAAAGTATTCACTCCCTTTGCATTTTTCATGTTCTGTTGCCTCACAACCTGGAATTAGAATGGATTGTTTGAAGGTTTGCGTCATTTCATTCACAGAACATGGCTACAACTTTGAAGATTTTTTTTTTTTTATTGTGAATGAAACAACAAATAGGACAAAATAACAGAAAACTTCAGCGTGCATAACTATTCACCCCCCCCCCAAAGTCAGTACTTTGTAGAGCCACCTTTTGTGGCAATTACATCTGCAAGTCGCTTTGGATAAGTCTCTATGAGCTTGCCACATCTTGCCAGTGGGATTGTTGCCCATTCCTCAAGGCAAAACTGCTCCAGCTCCTTCATGTTGGATGGTTCCACTTGTGAACAGCAATCATCAAGTCTGGCCACAGATTCTCAATTGGATTGAGATCAGGGCTTTGACTAGGCCATTCCAACACATTTAAATGTTTCCCCTTAAACCACTCGAGTGTTGCTTTAGCAATATGCTTCGGGTCATTGTCCTGCTGGAAGGTGAACCTCCATCCCAGTCTCAAATCACAGGCAGACTGAAACATGTTTTGCTCAAGAATATCCCTGTATTGAGCACCATCCATCTTTCCCTCCGCTCGAAACAGTTTACCAGTCCCTGCTGCTGAAAACATCCTCACAGCATGATGCTGCCACCACCATGTTTCACTGTGGGGATGGTGTTCTTGGGGTGATGGAATGTGTTGGGTTTGCGCCAGATGTAGCATTTTCTTTGGTGGCCGAAAAGATCAATTTTAGCCTCATCTGACCAGAGCAACTTCCTCCATACATTTGGGAAGTCGTCCAGATGCCTTTTGGCAAACTCAAAACGTGCCTTCTTTTTTTAACACTAAGTAATGGCTTTTTTCTGGCCACTCTTCCATAAGCCCAGCTCTATGGAGTGTACGGCTTATTGTGGTCACCAGTCTCTGCTGTGGAACTCTGCAGCTCCTTCAGGGTGACCTTTGGTCTCTGTGCTGCCTTTCTGATTAATGCCCTCCTTGCCCGATCTGTGAGTTTTGGTGGCCGGTCCTCTCTTGGCAGGTTTGTTGTGGTACCATGTTCTTTCCATTTGATATGAGCATATGTGATAATAAGAATGTATAAATTAATACTGTTCTCTTTGACTAGTGCAGTGAGATAAATCTCCAATGAAAAGCACAGAACCTGAAAAAGGTAGAAAAGGGAGGATGGAAGACCATATGGCCACTCTGCACAATTGTTCAGCAGAGGCACGACGTTGGACAACCCGAGAGGGTCCCACAGAACAAGTAGAATGGGCAGTAACCATAGGTGGGACAGGCAGGTCAGTTGGCATGTAAGCTTGTAAAATAGTCATGTGAAGCCATCGAGATACTGTAAAGTCTGTTTATTAGCAGGCCAGCCCCTCTTGTGGAATCCATATAAAATGAAGAGAACATCTGTTTTCCTGAAGGAGCTAGGGAGATCCACGAAAATCCAAAGAGCACAGACCACATACAGGGAAGCTTCACCTGCAGAGAGATCCTGATATTGAAAGACTGGAACCACAATCTCTTCATTAAGATGGAAACTTGATACCACTGTCAGTAGGTAGTCAGCTCGGGATCATATGACGGCCCTGTCCGACTTAAGAATCAGAGAGAGGAGCAACAGGAGAGCATACCCAAGTCAGAGACTCTGTGGGCAGTGGCAAAAGCAAGAAGCAAACGTGTTTTCACAGTCATCCACTTTAGGTAAACTGAATCCAAAGGTTCAAATGGATGCCACCAGAGGGACAAAAGGAGTTTGAAGGTGATGAACTCCCTGGAGGAACATTCTAACATCAGGCCGGGGGAGTGATCCTTTGCTGGAACCAGATGGACAGAGCTGATACCTGACCTTTTAGGGCTGCAAGATGGGGGCCAAGGTCCAACCCAGCCTGCAGAAAGCATTATACCAGGTAGAGCCCACATTATGCCAGGTAGAGTCACTGGGGGCTTGTGTGGTGGTGGGTGGTGGTTTTGGTGGGTGTGTGAGTGTGTGCCTATGTGTGTGTGCGGTGGGGTATGTGTCTGTATCTGATCTCTCCCCCCTACCCAGAGTGCATGACCTTACCTAATGCTGTACTAGCGGGAACCCAGGAGAGCTGCATCTTCCACAAGTTAGAGTATACTGTAGCACTGCCCAGTGCTGACAGGTAGGCTGGACACACATTGCAGTGCAGAACTCTCCGGGCGCCGGCGGGTGTTGCCAGCCATGTGCGTGTTCTCTCCCCGGTGTGCACAACCTCTCCTAACACTGTTACTGCACTAGCTGGAACCCGGAAGGTGAGTTGCATACGGAAGGCAGCTACAGTACAGCGCTGCCCGACAATAACAATTAGGCTGGCGGCGGTCACACATTGAGGCGCAGAACTCTCCAGGTGTTGCCAGCGGTTCTGCGCCCACTGTGCATATGCACTGTGTGCCAGGCATCGCTGGCACACACCTAGTTACAGCCCTGGTGCTGACAACAGAAGATCATCCAGTTATTGGAGTATTCTGACTCCCTGAAGCCGGAGCTGTGCTGCCATGACCACCATTACCTGAGGGTCAGTAGAGAGGCCGAAGAGTAGTGCCTAAAATGTAAAATGTTGCTGAAGGACAGCAAAGTTTAGAAATTGCTGATGTCTGGGACTAATAGGCACATGTAGGTCGGCATCCTGAATGTCTAGAGATGCCATAAAATCCCCAGGTTCCAATGTGAGGACAATGGCACAGAGAGTTTCCATGTGAAAGTTGGGCATGTGGATAAACCTGTTGATTAATTTGATGTTGAGAATAGGCCAATGGGAACTATTCAGCTTCTGAACCAGCAATAGTGTGGAATAAAAACCTCTCCTCCATTGTACTTAGGGAACCGGTATAATCACTCCTGAATGTAGTAGGGAATGAATGGTTGTCCGTTATAATTACTCCTGAATGTAGTAGGGAATGAATGGTTGTCCTTTATAATCACTCCTGAATGTAGTAGGGAATGAATGGCTGTCTGGAGGGCAAGTGCTTTGATTGGATCAGATGGTGGACCCGCACAAAAGAACTGCTGGGGGGGGGGGGGGAGGGCATCTCAGAGAGGTTAGAGCATACCCGTGAGAGAACACTACTCGTACCCAGGGATCTGAGGTTGTCTGATGTCAGGCGGCTGAAAACTGTAGAAGTTGGCCTCCTCCCCCAGGAGGAAGCCTGCCCCATCAGGCAGAGGGTTTGTCTTCAGATTTTTTTCAGCTGGAGGTCTGGCAGCCCAAACCTGTTTAGGGCAAGGTTTGGTAGCCTTGGGTGAGCCAGTCTGACCAGGGAAGGATTGACCTTTAGCCTACTTGGGGGCAAAAGGTCCGAAAAGAGGACGGTCTAGTCTTTGGGGTAGACGCTGAAGGCAAAAGGTAGATTTAGAAGCTGCCAGGGTAACCACTATCTTGTCCAATTCAGAGCCAAAAAGGATATCGCCAGAGAAGGGTAGAGATTCAAGCGCCTTTTTGGAGTCATTGTCCACTTTCCAGGATCATAGCCACAGGACCATATGAGCAACCACAGAGGTGGCAGACAATTTAGAGGCTAGTAGTACAGTATCCAATGCTGCTTCACTCAGGTAAAAGGGTGCCTCCCGGATATGGGAGATGAGGGCCAGTTGTTCCCTGGTAGCATCTGAAGAGAGGCTGTCCTCAAGTACATCCGACCAGGCTTCAATAGCCTAGCTACCCACGTCGAGGCCATAGCTGGACATGTAATAGTGCCTACATATGAATATATGGACATGAGACACGTCTCAATATTTCTATACGTGGCTTCCTTGAGAGAAGACGCTATAGGTATTGGCAAAGAAGAGCTTCTAACTCGCGGCGCTACGTATTAGTTTCTCTTTGAATATGAGAGCATTCATCCAGTCATCTTATATTTAGTCAGAGATATAAATAATGAGTACAATTCAGATGGGGCAGCCTGGTAAGGATACGTCCCATGTGTAGCTATTGCTTAAACTCGTCCTTTTTATACCAACATTGAATACAAAATTGTGCCAAGAACTCAATTCACAGCATATGAAAGATACGGATTGTCTGCTATGCGCAGTTAGCGGACATTCCCATTATAGCTCCTAAGGAGCTGTAACGGGTATGTCTGCTAACTGCGCATAGCGAACAACCCAGCACACACGAGTTTAAGCAATAGCTACACATGCGACGTATCCTTACCAGACTGCCCCATCTGAATTGTACTCGTTATTTCTCTATCGTCCTAGTGGATGCTGGGGTTCCTGAAAGGACCATGGGGGAATAGCGGCTCCGCAGGAGACAGGGCACAAAAAGTAAAGCTTTAGGATCAGGTGGTGTGCACTGGCTCCTCCCCCTATGACCCTCCTCCAAGCCTCAGTTAGATTTTTGTGCCCGGCCGAGAAGGGTGCAATCTAGGTGGCTCTCCTAAAGAGCTGCTTAGAAAAGTTTAGCTTAGGTTTTTTATTTTACAGTGAGTCCTGCTGGCAACAGGATCACTGCAACGAGGGACTTAGGGGAGAAGAAGTGAACTCACCTGCGTGCAGGATGGATTGGCTTCTTTGGCTACTGGACATTAGCTCCAGAGGGACGATCACAGGTACAGCCTGGATGGTCACCGGAGCCTCGCCGCCGGCCCCCTTGCAGATGCTGAAAAGAGAAGAAGGTCCAGAATCGGCGGCAGGAAGACTCCTCAGTCTTCTTAAGGTAGCGCACAGCACTGCAGCTGTGCGCCATTGCTCTCAGCACACTTCACACGGCAGTCACTGAGGGTGCAGGGCGCTGGGAGGGGGGCGCCCTGGGAGGCAATGTAAACCTATTTTTTGGCAAAAAATACCTCACATATAGCCTCCGGGGGCTATATGGAGATATTTAACCCCTGCCAGAATCCGTTGAAGAGCGGGAGACGAGCCCGCCGAAAAAGGGGCGGGGCCTATCTCCTCAGCACACAGCGCCATTTTCCCTCACAGAAAGGCTGGAGGGAAGGCTCCCAGGCTCTCCCATGCACTGCACTACAGAAACAGGGTTAAAACAGAGAGGGGGGGGCACTAATTTGGCGTTAGAAATATATAAAAAGATGCTATAAGGGAAAACACTTATATAAGGTTGTCCCTATATAATTATAGCGTTTTTTGGTGTGTGCTGGCAAACTCTCCCTCTGTCTCTCCAAAGGGCTAGTGGGTCCTGTCCTCTATCAGAGCATTCCCTGTGTGTGTGCTGTATGTCGGTACGTGTGTGTCGACATGTATGAGGACGATGTTGGTGAGGAGGCGGAGCAATTGCCTGTAATGGTGATGTCACTCTCTAGGGAGTCGACACCGGAATGGATGGCTTATTTAGGGAATTACGTGATAATGTCAACACGCTGCAAGGTCGGTTGACGACATGAGACGGCCGACAAACAATTAGTACCCGGTCCAGACGTCTCAAAAACACCGTCAGGGGTTTTAAAACGCCCGTTTACCTTAGTCGGTCGACACAGACACAGACACGGACACTGAATCCAGTGTCGACGGTGAATAAACAAACGTATTCCTTATTAGGGCACACGTTAAGGGCAATGAAGGAGGTGTTACATATTTCTGATACTACAAGTACCACAAAAGAGGGTATTATGTGGGATGTGAAAAAACTACCTGTAGTTTTTCCTGAATCAGATAAATTAAATGAAGTGTGTGATGATGCGTGGGTTCCCCCCCGATAGAAAATTATTGGCGGTATACCCTTTCCCGCCAGAAGTTAGGGCGCGTTGGGAAACACCCCTTAGGGTGGATAAGGCGCTCACACGCTTATCAAAACAAGTGGCGGTACCGTCTATAGATAGGGCCGTCCTCAAGGAGCCAGCTGACAGGAGGCTGGAAAATATCATATAAAAGTATATACACACATACTGGTGTTTATACTGCGACCAGCGATCGCCTCAGCCTGGATGTGCAGAGCTGGGGTGGCTTGGTCGGATTCCCTGACTAAAAATATTGATACCCTTGACAGGGACAGTATTTTATTGACTATAGAGCATTTAAAGGATGCATTTCTATATATGCGAGATGCACAGAGGGATATTTGCACTCTGGCATCAAGAGTAAGTGCGATGTCCATATCTGCCAGAAGATGTTTATGGACACGACAGTGGTCAGGTGATGCAGATTCCAAACGGCACAAAGGTGTATTGCCGTATAAAGGAAGAGGAGTTATTTGGGGTCGGTCCATCGGACCTGGTGGCCACGGCAACTGCTGGAAAATCCACCGTTTTTACCCTAAGTCACATCTCTGCAGAAAAAGACACCGTCTTTTCAGCCTCAGTCCTTTCGTCCCTATAAGAGTCATATTTGCCCAGGGATAGAGGAAAGGGAAGAAGACTGCAGCAGGCAGCCCATTCCCAGGAACAGAAGCCTTCCACCGCTTCTGCCAAGCTCTCAGCATGACGCTGGGACCGTACAGGACCCCTGGATCCCACAAGTAGTATCCCAGGGGTACAGATTGGAATGTCGAAACGTTTCCCCCTCGCAGGCTCCTGAAGTCTGCTTTACCAAGGTATCCCTCCGACAAGGAGGCAGTATGGGAAAAAATTCACAAGCTGTATTCCCAGCAGGTGATAATCAAATTACCCCTCCTACAACAAGGAAAGGGGTATTATTCCACACTATATTGTGGTACTGAAGCCAGAAGGCTAGGTGAGACCTATTCTAAATCTAAAAAAATTTGAACACTTACAAAGGTTCAAATCAAGATGGAGTCACTCAGAGCAGTGATAACGAACCAGGAAGAAGGGGACTATATAGTGTCCCGGGACATCAGGGATGCTTACCTCCATGTCCCAAATTTGCCCTTCTCACTAAGGGTACCTCAGGTTCGTGGTAGTAGCACTATCTCGGATACTGCTACAACAGCACGGATGGATTCTAAATATTCCAAAATCGCAGCTGATCCTGACGACACGTCTGCTGTGCCTAGGGATGATTCTGGACACAGTCCAGAAAAAGGTGTTTCTCCCGGAAGAGAAAGCCAGGGAGTTATCCGAGCTAGTCAAGAACCTCCTAAAACCAGGAAAAGTGTCAGTGCATCATTGCACAAGGGTCCTGGTAAAAATGGTGGCTTCCTACGAAGCAATTCCATTCGGCAGATTTCACGCAAGAACTTTTCAGTGGGATCTGCTGGACAAATGGTCCGGATAGCATCTTCAGATGCATCAGCGGATAACCCTATATCCAAGGACAAGGGTGTCTCTCCTGTGGTGGTTACAGAGTGCTCATCTTCTAGAGGGCCGCAGATTCGGCATTCAGGATTGGATGCTGGTGACCACGGAGGCCAGCCCGAGAGGCTGGGGAGCAGTCACACAAGGAAAAAATTTCCAGGGAGTGTGATCAAGTCTGGAGACTTTTCTCCACATAAATATACTGGAGCTAAGGGTAAATTTATAATGCTCTAAGCTTAGCAAGACCTCTGCTTCAAGGTCAGCCGGTATTGATCCAGTGGGAAAAACATCACGGCAGTCGCCCACGTAAACAGACAGGGCGGCACAAGAAGCAGGAGGGCAATGGACTTTTCGCTGGGCGGAAAATCATGTGATAGCACTGTCAGCAGTGTTTCATTCCGGGAGTGGAAACTGGGAAGCAGACTTCCTCAGCAGGCACGACCTCCACCCGGGAGAGTGGAAACTTCATCGGGAAGTTTTTCCACATGATTGTAAACCGTTGGGAAATACCAAAGGTGGACATGATGGCGTCCCGTCTGAACAAAAAACGTTACAGGTATTGCGCCAGGTCAAGAGACACTCAGGCAATAGCTGTGGACGTTCTGGTAACACCGTGGGTGTACCAGTCGGTGTATGTGTTCCCTCCTCTGCTTCTCATACCTAAGGTACTGAGAATTATAAGACGTAGAGGAGTAAGAACTATACTCATGGCTCCGGATTGGCCAAGAAGGACTTGGTACCCGGAACTTCAAGAGATGCTCACAGAGGACTTATGGCCTCTGCCGCTAAGAAGGGATTTGCTTCAGCAAGTACCATGTCTGTTCCAAGACTTACCGCAGCTGCGTTTGACGGCATGGCGGTGGAACGCCGGATCCTAAAGGAAAAAGGCATTCCGGAAGAGGTCATTCCTACCCTGGTCAAAGCCAGGAAGGAGGTGACCGCACAACATTATCACCACTAGAGATGAGCGGGTTCGGTTTCTCTGAATCCGAACCCGCCAGAACTTCATGTTTTTTTTCACGGGTCCGAGCGACTCGGATCTTCCCGCCTTGCTCGGTTAACCCGAGCGCGCCCGAACGTCATCATGACGCTGTCGGATTCTCGCGAGGCTCGGATTCTATCGCGAGACTCGGTTTCTATATAAGGAGCCGCGCGTCGCCGCCATTTTCACACGTGCATTGAGATTGATAGGGAGAGGACGTGGCTGGCGTCCTCTCCATTTAGATTATAAGAGACTGAGAGAGATTTACTGGAGCTGACTAGGAGGAGTACTGTTACTGTAGAAGTGTAGAGACTGAGTGGAGAGAGTTTACTAGTGAGGACAGTGCAGTTTACTTTATAATCCGTTCTCTGCCTGAAAAAAGCGATACACAGCACACAGTAACTCAGTCACATACCATATCTGTGTGCACTGCTCAGGCTCAGGCCAGTGTGCTGCATCATCTATTATCTATATATAATATTATATATATCTGTCTGACTGCTCAGCTCACACAGCTTATAATTGTGGGGGAGACTGGGGAGCACTACTGCAGTGCCAGTTATAGGTTATAGCAGGAGCCAGGAGTACATAATATATTATATAGTGAGTGACCACCAGACACACAGTGCAGTTTATTTAATATATCCGTTCTCTGCCTGAAAAAAGCGATACACACAGTGACTCAGTCAGTCACATACCATATCTGTGTGCACTGCTCAGGCTCAGGCCAGTGTGCTGCATCATCTATTATCTATATATAATATTATATATATCTGTCTGACTGCTCAGCTCACACAGCTTATAATTGTGGGGGAGACTGGGGAGCACTACTGCAGTGCCAGTTATAGGTTATAGCAGGAGCCAGGAGTACATAATATATTATATAGTGAGTGACCACCAGACACACAGTGCAGTTTATTTAATATATCCGTTCTCTGCCTGAAAAAAGCGATACACACAGTGACTCAGTCAGTCACATACCATATCTGTGTGCACTGCTCAGGCTCAGGCCAGTGTGCTGCATCATCTATTATCTATATATAATATTATATATATCTGTCTGACTGCTCAGCTCACACAGCTTATAATTGTGGGGGAGACTGGGGAGCACTACTGCATTGCCAGTTATAGGTTATAGCAGGAGCCAGGAGTACATAATATATTATATAGTGAGTGACCACCAGACACACAGTGCAGTTTATTTAATATATCCGTTCTCTGCCTGAAAAAAGCGATACACACAGTGACTCAGTCAGTCACATACCATATCTGTGTGCACTGCTCAGGCTCAGGCCAGTGTGCTGCATCATCTATATATATTATATATCTGTCTGACTGCTCAGCTCACACAGCTTATAATTGTGGGGGAGACTGGGGAGCACTACTGCAGTGCCAGTTATAGGTTATAGCAGGAGCCAGGAGTACATATTATATTAAAATTAAACAGTGCACACTTTTGCTGCAGGAGTGCCACTGCCAGTGTGACTGACCAGTGACCTGACCACACTGACCACCAGTATAGTTAGTAGTATACTTATATTGTGATTGCCTGAAAAAGTTAAACACTCGTCGTGTGACTTCACTTGTGTGTTTTTTTTTTTTTATTCTATAAAAATAAAACTAATTCTGCTGACAGACAGTGTCCAGCAGGTCCGTCATTATATAATATATAATATATACCTGTCCGGCTGCAGTAGTGATATATATATATTTTTTATATCATTTATCATCCAGTCGCAGCAGACACAGTACGGTAGTTCACGGCTGTGGCTACCTCTGTGTCTCTGCACTCGGCAGGCAGTCCGTCCATAATTGTAATACCACCTAACCGTGGATTTTTTTCATTCTTCTTTATACATACATAGTTACATAGACATCTTCTCTTTATCAACCAGTCTATATTAGCTGCAGACACAGTACAGTACGGTAGTTCACGGCTGTGGCTACCTCTGTGTCTGCACTCGGCAGGCAGTCCGTCCATAATTGTATACCACCTAACCGTGGTTTTTTTTCATTCTTCTTTATACATACATAGTTACATAGACATCTTCTCTTTATCAACCAGTCTATATTAGCTGCAGACACAGTACAGTACGGTAGTTCACGGCTGTGGCTACCTCTGTGTCTGCACTCGGCAGGCAGTCCGTCCATAATTGTATACCACCTAACCGTGGTTTTTTTTCATTCTTCTTTATACATACATAGTTACATAGACATCTTCTCTTTATCAACCAGTCTATATTAGCTGCAGACACAGTACAGTACGGTAGTTCACGGCTGTGGCTACCTCTGTGTCTGCAGTCGGCAGGCAGTCCATAATTGTATACTAGTATCCATCTCCATTGTTTACCTGAGGTGCCTTTTAGTTGTGCCTATTAAAATATGGAGAACAAAAATGTTGAGGTTCCAAAATTAGGGAAAGATCAAGATCCACTTCCACCTCGTGCTGAAGCTGCTGCCACTAGTCATGGCCGAGACGATGAAATGCCAGCAACGTCGTCTGCCAAGGCCGATGCCCAATGTCATAGTACAGAGCATGTCAAATCCAAAACACCAAATATCAGAAAAAAAAGGACTCCAAAACCTAAAATAAAATTGTCGGAGGAGAAGCGTAAACTTGCCAATATGCCATTTACCACACGGAGTGGCAAGGAACGGCTGAGGCCCTGGCCTATGTTCATGGCTAGTGGTTCAGCTTCACATGAGGATGGAAGCACTCAGCCTCTCGCTAGAAAAATGAAAAGACTCAAGCTGGCAAAAGCAGCACAGCAAAGAACTGTGCATTCTTCGAAATCCCAAATCCACAAGGAGAGTCCAATTGTGTCGGTTGCGATGCCTGACCTTCCCAACACTGGACGTGAAGAGCATGCGCCTTCCACCATTTGCACGCCCCCTGCAAGTGCTGGAAGGAGCACCCGCAGTCCAGTTCCTGATAGTCAGATTGAAGATGTCAGTGTTGAAGTACACCAGGATGAGGAGGATATGGGTGTTGCTGGCGCTGGGGAGGAAATTGACCAGGAGGATTCTGATGGTGAGGTGGTTTGTTTAAGTCAGGCACCCGGGGAGACACCTGTTGTCCGTGGGAGGAATATGGCCGTTGACATGCCAGGTGAAAATACCAAAAAAATCAGCTCTTCGGTGTGGAGGTATTTCACCAGAAATGCGGACAACAGGTGTCAAGCCGTGTGTTCCCTTTGTCAAGCTGTAATAAGTAGGGGTAAGGACGTTAACCACCTCGGAACATCCTCCCTTATACGTCACCTGCAGCGCATTCATAATAAGTCAGTGACAAGTTCAAAAACTTTGGGTGACAGCGGAAGCAGTCCACTGACCAGTAAATCCCTTCCTCTTGTAACCAAGCTCACGCAAACCACCCCACCAACTCCCTCAGTGTCAATTTCCTCCTTCCCCAGGAATGCCAATAGTCCTGCAGGCCATGTCACTGGCAATTCTGACGAGTCCTCTCCTGCCTGGGATTCCTCCGATGCATCCTTGCGTGTAACGCCTACTGCTGCTGGCGCTGCTGTTGTTGCCGCTGGGAGTCGATGGTCATCCCAGAGGGGAAGTCGTAAGCCCACTTGTACTACTTCCAGTAAGCAATTGACTGTTCAACAGTCCTTTGCGAGGAAGATGAAATATCACAGCAGTCATCCTACTGCAAAGCGGATAACTGAGGCCTTGGCATCCTGGGTGGTGAGAAACGTGGTTCCGGTATCCATCATTACTGCAGAGCCAACTAGAGACTTTTTGGAGGTACTGTGTCCCCGGTACCAAATACCATCTAGGTTCCATTTCTCTAGGCAGGCGATACCGAAAATGTACACAGACCTCAGAAAAAGAGTCACCAGTGTCCTAAAAAATGCAGCTGTACCCAATGTCCACTTAACCACGGACATGTGGACAAGTGGAGCAGGGCAGGGTCAGGACTATATGACTGTGACAGCCCACTGGGTAGATGTATGGACTCCCGCCGCAAGAACAGCAGCGGCGGCACCAGTAGCAGCATCTCGCAAACGCCAACTCTTTCCTAGGCAGGCTACGCTTTGTATCACCGGTTTCCAGAATACGCACACAGCTGAAAACCTCTTACGGCAACTGAGGAAGATCATCGCGGAATGGCTTACCCCAATTGGACTCTCCTGTGGATTTGTGGCATCGGACAACGCCAGCAATATTGTGTGTGCATTAAATATGGGCAAATTCCAGCACGTCCCATGTTTTGCACATACCTTGAATTTGGTGGTGCAGAATTTTTTTAAAAAAGACAGGGACGTGCAAGAGATGCTGTCGGTGGCCAGAAAAATTGCGGGACACTTTCGGCGTACAGGCACCACGTACAGAAGACTGGAGCACCACCAAAAACTACTGAACCTGCCCTGCCATCATCTGAAGCAAGAAGTGGTAACGAGGTGGAATTCAACCCTCTATATGCTTCAGAGGTTGGAGGAGCTGCAAAAGGCCATTCAAGCCTATACAATTGAGCACGATATAGGAGGTGGAATGCACCTGTCTCAAGTGCAGTGGAGAATGATTTCAACGTTGTGCAAGGTTCTGATGCCCTTTGAACTTGCCACACGTGAAGTCAGTTCAGACACTGCCAGCCTGAGTCAGGTCATTCCCCTCATCAGGCTTTTGCAGAAGAAGCTGGAGGCATTGAAGAAGGAGCTAAAAGGGAGCGATTCCGCTAGGCATGTGGGACTTGTGGATGCAGCCCTTAATTCGCTTAACAAGGATTCACGGGTGGTCAATCTGTTGAAATCAGAGCACTACATTTTGGCCACCGTGCTCGATCCTAGATTTAAAGCCTACCTTGGATCTCTCTTTCCGGCAGACACAAGTCTGCTGGGGTTGAAAGACCTGCTGGTGACAAAATTGTCAAGTCAAGCGGAACGCGACCTGTCAACATCTCCTCCTTCACATTCTCTCGCAACTGGGGGTGCGAGGAAAAGGCTCAGAATTCCGAGCCCACCCGCTGGCGGTGATGCAGGGCAGTCTGGAGCGACTGCTGATGCTGACATCTGGTCCGGACTGAAGGACCTGACAACGATCACGGACATGTCGTCTACTGTCACTGCATATGATTCTCTCAACATTGATAGAATGGTGGAGGATTATATGAGTGACCGCATCCAAGTAGGCACGTCACACAGTCCGTACTTATACTGGCAGGAAAAAGAGGCAATTTGGAGGCCCTTGCACAAACTGGCTTTATTCTACCTAAGTTGCCCTCCCACAAGTGTGTACTCCGAAAGAGTGTTTAGTGCCGCCGCTCACCTTGTCAGCAATCGGCGTACGAGGTTACATCCAGAAAATGTGGAGAAGATGATGTTCATTAAAATGAATTATAATCAATTCCTCCGCGGAGACATTGACCAGCAGCAATTGCCTCCACAAAGTACACAGGGAGCTGAGATGGTGGATTCCAGTGGGGACGAATTGATAATCTGTGAGGAGGGGGATGTACACGGTGATATATCGGAGGGTGAAGATGAGGTGGACATCTTGCCTCTGTAGAGCCAGTTTGTGCAAGGAGAGATTAATTGCTTCTTTTTTGGGGGGGGTCCAAACCAACCCGTCATATCAGTCACAGTCGTGTGGCAGACCCTGTCACTGAAATGATGGGTTGGTTAAAGTGTGCATGTCCTGTTTTGTTTATACAACATAAGGGTGGGTGGGAGGGCCCAAGGACAATTCCATCTTGCACCTCTTTTTTCTTTTCTTTTTCTTTGCATCATGTGCTGATTGGGGAGGGTTTTTTGGAAGGGACATCCTGCGTGACACTGCAGTGCCACTCCTAGATGGGCCCGGTGTTTGTGTCGGCCACTAGGGTCGCTAATCTTACTCACACAGTCAGCTACCTCATTGCGCCTCTTTTTTTCTTTGCGTCATGTGCTGTTTGGGGAGGGTTTTTTGGAAGGGACATCCTGCGTGACACTGCAGTGCCACTCCTAGATGGGCCCGGTGTTTGTGTCGGCCACTAGGGTCGCTAATCTTACTCACACAGCTACCTCATTGCGCCTCTTTTTTTCTTTGCGTCATGTGCTGTTTGGGGAGGGTTTTTTGGAAGGGCCATCCTGCGTGACACTGCAGTGCCACTCCTAGATGGGCCCGGTGTTTGTGTCGGCCACTAGGGTCGCTAATCTTACTCACACAGCTACCTCATTGCGCCTCTTTTTTTCTTTGCGTCATGTGCTGTTTGGGGAGGGTTTTTTGGAAGGGACATCCTGCGTGACACTGCAGTGCCACTCCTAGATGGGCCCGGTGTTTGTGTCGGCCACTAGGGTCGCTTATCTTACTCACACAGCGACCTCGGTGCAAATTTTAGGACTAAAAATAATATTGTGAGGTGTGAGGTATTCAGAATAGACTGAAAATGAGTGTAAATTATGGTTTTTGAGGTTAATAATACTTTGGGATCAAAATGACCCCCAAATTCTATGATTTAAGCTGTTTTTTAGTGTTTTTTGAAAAAAACACCCGAATCCAAAACACACCCGAATCCGACAAAAAAAATTCGGTGAGGTTTTGCCAAAACGCGTTCGAACCCAAAACACGGCCGCGGAACCGAACCCAAAACCAAAACACAAAACCCGAAAAATTTCAGGCGCTCATCTCTAATCACCACATGTGGCGAAAATATGTTGCGTGGTGTGAGGCCAGGAAGGCCCCATGAAGAAATTTCAACTCGGTCGATTCCTGCATTTCCTGCAAACAGGAGTGTCTATGGGCCTCAAATTGGGGCCCATTAAGGTTCAAATTTCGGCCCTGTCGATTTTCTTCCAGAAAGAATTGGCTTCAGTTCCTGAAGTCCAGAAGTTTGTCAAGGGAGTATTGCATATACAACCCCCTTTTGTGCCTCCAGTGGCACTGTGGGATCTTAACGTAGTTCTGGGATTCCTCAAATCACATTGGTTTAAAACCAGTCAAATCTGTGGATTTGAAGCATCTCACATGAAAAGTGACCATGCTCTTGGCCCTGGCCTGGGCCAGGCGAGTGTCAAATTGGTGGGTTTTTTCTCAAAAAAGCCCATATCTGTTTGTCCATTCGGACAGGGCAGAGCTGCGGACTCGTCCCCAGTTCTCTCCCTAAGGTGGTGTCAGTGTTTCACCTGAACCAGCTTATTGTGGTGCCTTGCGCCTACTAGGGACTTGGAGGACTCCAAGTTGCTGGATGTTGTCAGGGCCCTGAAAGTATAGGTTCCAGGACGGCTGGAGTCAGGAAAACTGACTTGCTGTTATCCTGTATGCACCCAACAAACTGGGTGCTCTTGCTTCTAAGCAGACTATTGCTAGTTGGATGTGTAATACAATTCAGCTTGCACATTCTGTGGCAGGCCTGCCACAGCCAAAATATGTAAATGCCCATTCCACAAGGAAGGTGGGCTCATCTTGGGCGGCTGCCCGAGAGGTCTCGGCTTTACAACTTTGCCGAGCGGCTATTTAGTCAGGGGCAAACACGTTTGTAAAATCCTACAAATTTGATACCCTGGCTAAGGAGGACCTGGAGTTCTCTCATTCGGTGCTGCAGAGTCATCCGCACTCTCCCGTCCGTTTGGGAGCTTTGGTATAATCCCCATGGTCCTTTCAGGAACCCCAGCATCCACTAGGACGATAGAGAAAATAAGAATTTACTTACCGATAATTCTATTTCTCGGAGTCCGTAGTGGATGCTGGGCGCCCATCCCAAGTGCGGATTATCTGCATTACTTGTACATAGTTACAAAAATCGGGTTATTATTGTTGTGAGCCATCTTTTCAGAGGCTCCGCTGTTATCATACTGTTAACTGGGTTCAGATCACAGGTTGTACAGTGTGATTGGTGTGGCTGGTATGAGTCTTACCCGGGATTCAAAATCCTTCCTTATTGTGTACGCTCGTCCGGGCACAGTATCCTAACTGAGGCTTGGAGGAGGGTCGTGGGGGGAGGAGCCAGTGCACACCACCTGATCCTAAAGCTTTACTTTTTGTGCCCTGTCTCCTGCGGAGCCGCTATTCCCCCATGGTCCTGACGGAGTCCCCAGCATCCACTAGGACGTCAGAGAAAACTTGGTTTACTTGCATTGCACCTCCAAGGGGTTCTTTCACTGGAAATCACGGTTATAATTTGTGAGAAATATATAAATTGGTCAAGTGGTACTATTCATCATAGATATGAACATATGTGATGATAAGAATGTATAAATGAATACTGTTCTCTTTGACTAGTGCAGTGAGATAATCCTCCAATGAAAAGCACAGAACCTGAAAAAGGTAGAAAAGGGAGGATGGAAGACCATATGGCCACTCTGCACAATTGTTCAGCAGAGGCACGACGTTGGACAACCCGAGAGGGTCCCACAGAACAAGTAGAATGGGCAGTAACCATAGGTGGGACAGGCAGGTCAGTTGGCATGTAAGCTTGTAAAATAGTCATGTGAAGCCATCGAGATACTGTAAAGTCTGTTTATTAGCAGGCCAGCCCCTCTTGTGGAATCCATATAAAATGAAGAGAACATCTGTTTTCCTGAAGGAGCTAGGGAGATCCACGAAAATCCAAAGAGCACAGACCACATACAGGGAAGCTTCACCTGCAGAGAGATCCTGATATTGAAAGACTGGAACCACAATCTCTTCATTAAGATGGAAACTTGATACCACTGTCAGTAGGTAGTCAGCTCGGGATCATATGACGGCCCTGTCCGACTTAAGAATCAGAGAGAGGAGCAACAGGAGAGCATACCCAAGTCAGAGACTCTGTGGGCAGTGGCAAAAGCAAGAAGCAAACGTGTTTTCACAGTCATCCACTTTAGGTAAACTGAATCCAAAGGTTCAAATGGATGCCACCAGAGGGACAAAAGGAGTTTGAAGGTGATGAACTCCCTGGAGGAACATTCTAACATCAGGCCGGGGGAGTGATCCTTTGCTGGAACCAGATGGACAGAGCTGATACCTGACCTTTTAGGGCTGCAAGATGGGGGCCAAGGTCCAACCCAGCCTGCAGAAAGGCATGCACCAGAGAAACTCTGAAAGCTGTAGGGTCATAGGCTCTTGTAGAACAAAACTGAAAGTAAGAGTACCAAACTCTGGAATAGATGTAGGCTGAGGCAGGCTTACAAGCCTTGAGCATCATCTGAACTACTCAGTGGGAGAAACCCTTGGATCTTAGGAGGGATGACTCAAGAGCTATGCTATCAAAGACACACAAGCTAGGTCCAGAGGTAGACAAGGGCCTTGAGTTAACAGATCAGGCCATAGTGGAAGCAGAAATGGAGTGTCTATGGAGAGACTCTGTAGGTCAGCGAACCAATGGCACCTTGGCCAGGCTGGAGCAATCAACAACACAGTGCCTCTTTGCTGTTTGCACTTGCGAAGAACCCATGGAAGTAGAGAGACTGGAGGGAAGTTGTATGGTAGATGGAAGGTCCACCTCACCTCCAGAGCATCCACAAAGGCAACTGCAGGATCCCTGGTCCTGGAACCATAGAGGGGAACTTTGTGGTGGTGCTGAGAGGCCATGAGTTCAACCTCTGGTAGGCCTCATTTGTCCATGATGAGCTGGAATACCTCTGGGTGTAGAGCCCACTCTCTGGCATGGACATCCTGATGGCTTAGGAAGTCCGCTTCCCAGTTGAGTACTCCTGGGATGAACATTGCTGAGATGGCTGGGAGATAATGTTCGGCCCAAACAAGGATGTGCATTCCCTCATGGCAGCCTGACTACACACCTCCCTGGTGGTTGCGATAGGCTACCGCAATCGCATTGTCAGACTGGACCTAGACAGGGCTGTCCCTGAGATGATCCTGCACCAGACTGAGTGCCCTGCATACAGCCCGAAGCTCCAGGCTATTGATAGGTAGGCGGGTTTCATGGGTTGTCCAATGTCCCTGTAAGGAATGTTGACTGGTCACTGCAACCCACCCACGGAGGCTGGCGTCCGGAGTGTGTAGCATCCAATCCAAAATCCAGAGGGGGCGACCCTTGTCCAAGTTAGGCTTGTGGAGCCAACCTGAGATGGAAAGTCGAACCTCCGAAGAAAGGACAATCGTCTGATCCCAGAGCAGATGATACTGCCCTTTCCACCGGGACAGGATCAAGTTTTGAAGAGGCCTGGAGTGAAACTGGGCATTTTCCATCATGTCGAAGGTAGAGACTATGGACCCCAGAATCTGCATTATGAAGTGGATAGACACTTGTCAACTTTGAAGTAACTTGCAAATGCACATGTGAATTGCTGCAATTTTCTCTGCTGGTAGGGAAAACCTTTGCACATGAGAATCCAGGAGTGCTCCTAGATGTGACATTCTCTGAGAAGGAGACAGGGAGGACTTTTTCCAATTGATGAACCAGCTGTTTTCCTGTAGAAAAGCAATGGTCAGCTGAAGATGGTGCTGTGGGCCGTCCGAAGATTGTGCTGACCAGTGCTGTATCTCGACATTTTAGCACTGTGTGCAAGAAATAGCACTGGAACCAAGAGGTGTGCCCACAAAATACTAATTCATATTACGCTGCACAGTAGTCTCAATTATTTAAATTGCGCTGCACAGTAGTGCCACTTATACACATTACACCAGGTAGAGCCCCTATCAGACATTACGCCAGTTAAAGTCCCCTTTCACACAGTTAGACAGGTAGCCCCTTATACCCATTATACCAGGTAGAGCCCACATTATGCCAGGTAGAGTCACTGGGGGCTTGTGTGGCGGTGGGTGGTGGTTTTGGTGGGTGTGTGAGTGTGTGCCTATGTGTGTGTGCGGTGGGGTATGTGTCTGTATCTGATCTCTCCCCCCTACCCAGAGTGCATGACCTTACCTAATGCTGTACCAGCGGGAACCCAGGAGAGCTGCATCTTCCACAAGTTAGAGTATACTGTAGCACTGCCCAGTGCTGACAGGTAGGCTGGACACACATTGCAGTGCAGAACTCTCCGGGCGCCGGCGGGTGTTGCCAGCCATGTGCGTGTTCTCTCCCCGGTGTGCACAACCTCTCCTAACACTGTTACTGCACTAGCTGGAACCCGGAAGGTGAGTTGCATACGGAAGGCAGCTACAGTACAGCGCTGCCCGACAATAACAATTAGGCTGGCGGCGGTCACACATTGAGGCGCAGAACTCTCCAGGTGTTGCCAGCGGTTCTGCGCCCACTGTGCATATGCACTGTGTGCCAGGCATCGCTGGCACACACCTAGTTACAGCCCTGGTGCTGACAACAGAAGATCATCCAGTTATTGGAGTATTCTGACTCCCTGAAGCCGGAGCTGTGCTGCCATGACCACCATTACCTGAGGGTCAGTAGAGAGGCCGAAGAGTAGTGCCTAAAATGTAAAATGTTGCTGAAGGACAGCAAAGTTTAGAAATTGCTGATGTCTGGGACTAATAGGCACATGTAGGTCGGCATCCTGAATGTCTAGAGATGCCATAAAATCCCCAGGTTCCAATGTGAGGACAATGGCACAGAGAGTTTCCATGTGAAAGTTGGGCATGTGGATAAACCTGTTGATTCATTTGAGGTTGAGAATAGGCCAATGGGAACTATTCAGCTTCTGAACCAGCAATAGTGTGGAATAAAAACCTCTCCTCCATTGTACTTAGGGAACCGGTATAATCACTCCTGAATGTAGTAGGGAATGAATGGTTGTCCGTTATAATTACTCCTGAATGTAGTAGGGAATGAATGGTTGTCCTTTATAATCACTCCTGAATGTAGTAGGGAATGAATGGCTGTCTGGAGGGCAAGTGCTTTGATTGGATCAGATGGTGGACCCGCACAAAAGAACTGCTGGGGGGGGGGGGGAGGAGGGCATCTCTCTCAGAGAGGTTAGAGCATACCCGTGAGAGAACACTACTCGTACCCAGGGATCTGAGGTTGTCTGATGTCAGGCGGCTGAAAACTGTAGAAGTTGGCCTCCTCCCCCAGGAGGAAGCCTGCCCCATCAGGCAGAGGGTTTGTCTTCAGATTTTTTTCAGCTGGAGGTCTGGCAGCCCAAACCTGTTTAGGGCAAGGTTTGGTAGCCTTGGGTGAGCCAGTCTGACCAGGGAAGGATTGACCTTTAGCCTACTTGGGGGCAAAAGGTCCGAAAAGAGGACGGTCTAGTCTTTGGGGTAGACGCTGAAGGCAAAAGGTAGATTTAGAAGCTGCCAGGGTAACCACTATCTTGTCCAATTCAGAGCCAAAAAGGATATCGCCAGAGAAGGGTAGAGATTCAAGCGCCTTTTTGGAGTCATTGTCCACTTTCCAGGATCATAGCCACAGGACCATATGAGCAACCACAGAGGTGGCAGACAATTTAGAGGCTAGTAGTACAGTATCCAATGCTGCTTCACTCAGGTAAAAGGGTGCCTCCCGGATATGGGAGATGAGGGCCAGTTGTTCCCTGGTAGCATCTGAAGAGAGGCTGTCCTCAAGTACATCCGACCAGGCTTCAATAGCCTAGCTACCCACGTCGAGGCCATAGCTGGACATGTAATAGTGCCTACATATGAATATATGGACATGAGACACGTCTCAATATTTCTATACGTGGCTTCCTTGAGAGAAGACGCTATAGGTATTGGCAAAGAAGAGCTTCTAACTCGCGGCGCTACGTATTAGTTTCTCTTTGAATATGAGAGCATTCATCCAGTCATCTTATATTTAGTCAGAGATATAAATAATGAGTACAATTCAGATGGGGCAGCCTGGTAAGGATACGTCCCATGTGTAGCTATTGCTTAAACTCGTCCTTTTTATACCAACATTGAATACAAAATTGTGCCAAGAACTCAATTCACAGCATATGAAAGATACGGATTGTCTGCTATGCGCAGTTAGCGGACATTCCCATTATAGCTCCTAAGGAGCTGTAACGGGTATGTCTGCTAACTGCGCATAGCGAACAACCCAGCACACACGAGTTTAAGCAATAGCTACACATGCGACGTATCCTTACCAGACTGCCCCATCTGAATTGTACTCGTTATTTATACATCTGACTAAATATAAGATGACCGCGTGAATGCTCTAATATTCAAAGAGAAACTAATATGTTATAATACATTGCTTTATTAATTCATGCACTTTTTTATATATAATTTTTGATTTGTCAATTAAATTACATCTTGCAAGTGACATCCTGTAAATGTGATTGTGATGCTGAACACACTGTAAATGTATGGTACATAAGTTAAATCACTATCTTTGTGGAGGTGATTGATATACCTGTATAATTTATGACTGATTTAAGGGATAGTCCATGCTGTGTAACAAAGTACATTGTGCTTATATCAATTGCCTGTTCAGAAACTGACAAAAATTCAGAGATAATGAATGTTACTTTATTTCATTCTCAAATATAACTGATACAATTGTTTAAATAACATTCTTTCTGTTACTCTAAAAACACTGTAAACAAATCATATTTTTATCATTGATAAGGAAAGCTGAGTATTTCTCTCATTGGCTGCACTATGGGGGTAAGTCAGAGTTGATTGTAGCTGTGCTAAATTTAGCACAGCTACGATAAGGCACACTGACATGCGGTGGAATGCCCAGCACAGGGCTAGCCCGCCCCACATGTCAGTCCCTGCCCTGTCGCAGAAGTACAAAAGCATCGCACAGCGGCGATGCTTTTGTACTTCAGGAGTAGCTCCCGGCCAGCGCAGATCCTGTGCGCTGGCCGGGAGCTACTCGTCGCTGCCCGGGTCTCAGCGGCTGCGTGTGACGTCACGCAACCGCCGCGGCCCGCCCCTGGCACGGTCCGGCCACGCCTGCATTGGCCAGACCGTGCCCCTTAAACGATGACTTGATGCCGCCATCCCGCCCCCTCCTGCCCAGCGACCGCCTCTGCCTGTCAATCAGGCAGAGATGATCACTAGCTCAAGACAGCCGTCGGATGTCTGGCATGCACACGTGCAGTTCAGGCCTGATCGTTGCTGTGCGAACACGCACAGCACCGGTCAGGTCTGAAGTAGCTTCTATGTCAGGCACATAACAGCCAAAAAGCAGAAAAGAAATGGGGGTTTATTTACTAATATTCGTGTTTTGACCGTTTTGAAGGGTGTTTGAACTCGAATGGTATCGGGTGCATTTTACTGCAACTTTTTGAATCCTGAGACGGTCATTCACTAAGCTGCCGAGTTTTGCACAATCGTTTTTCCCGATGTCGATGTGATTCGTAATATCAGGCAGTGTTTTACGGGAGTGATGAGTAAAACGCTGCCTGAAAAACACAAGGAAACCCGGCCGGATCTGTGAGATCTGTGCAGGGCTTCATTGTGTACCTTAAAAAGTTAATTAAAGTCATTAAAATTCTGGAAAAAATTGCGTGGGGTCCCCCCTCCTAAGCACAACCAGCCTCGGGCTCTTTGAGCCGGTCCTGGTTGAAAAAATATGGGGTAAAAAATGACAGGGGTTCCCCCATATTTAATCAACCAGCACCGGGCTCTGCACCTGGTCCTGGTTCCAAAAATACGGGGGACAAAAAGCGTAGGGGTCCCCCGTATTTTTGAAACCAGCACCAGACTCCACTAGCCAGGTACATAATGCCACAGCCGGGGGACACTTTTATCCTGGTTGTGGTCAGCGGTTGACCGAAAGTAATCTCACCGCTGACCATAAAGTTCCCACCATTGGTTACAATGGAGCGCATAGGCGCTACATTGTATCACTGGCGTGTGCTACCTGACAGACACTACAGGAGCACACAGCCAATCAGGAGGGTGCCACGACGTGGCGCTCCCTGATTGGCTGAAGGAACCCTCTTAGACAGAAGTCAGGGGGGGTTCCTGGCAGTCGGGGAAAGGGGTCCCATGTGAAAACATGGGGCCCCTTTCAGTGCGTGGTCGGGTGTCCATTTTTTATTTTGCAAAGTACGTGGATTACAAAAAAAACAGAAGAGGACCGATCTACACTGGATTATGGGGGCAAATGTATTAACCTGGAGAAGGCATAAGGAAGTGATAAACCAGTGATATGTGCAAGGTGATAAAGGCACCAGCCAATCAGATCCTAACTGTTAATTTACATATTGGAGCTGATTGGCTGGTGGCTTTATCACCTTGCACATATCACTGGTTTATCACTTCCTTATGCCTTCTCCAGGTTAATACATCTGCCCCTATGTGAGTATAATTTTTCCCACAGGTACCCCATGGATTCTACATGGAGAAGAGGACCGACTTGCATGTGAACATAGGTAAGTATGTATGTTTGGAGGTGTGCATGTATGGAATAAACTTATACTTTCAAGGTGTGTGTCTCCTGTTTTTATTGGAGTATTTTTTTAGTAGTAGTACTACAGGTACCAGCGGGCCCGGTTTTCCACCGCATGCTGGTACTTGTGGTTCTCCAAGTACCAGCTTGCGGGGGAGGCTTGCTGGGACTTGTAGTACTGCTACAAAAAACAATATTCACATTTTAACAAAAAGGCTATCAGCCCCCCATCCGCTGCCCTTGGATGGGGGGACAGCCTTGGGCTTCACCCCTGGCCCTTGGGTGGCTGGAGGGGGGGGGGCCCTTGATTTAAGGGGTTCCTACTCCTCCAGGGTACCCCGGCCAGGGCTGACTAGTTGGGTATGTAATGCCAGGGCCGCAGGGACCAGGATAAAAGTGTCCCCCGGCTGTGGCATTATGTACCTGGCTAGTGGAGCCCGGTGCTGGTTTCAAAAATACGGGGGACCCCTACGCTTTTTGTCCCCTGTATTTTTGGAACCAGGACCAGGCGCAGAGCCCGGTGCTGGTTGATTAAATATGGGGGAACCCCTGTCATTTTCCCCCCCATATTTTTTCAACCAGGACCGGCTCAAAGAGCCCGAGGCTGGTTATGCTTAGGAGGGGGGACCCCACGCAATTTTTTTTTCTGATTTTACACTAAACAGACCCTTTCCCATAGATAACCATGCACAGATCTCACTGATCCGTGCATGGTTATCCAAACTCGACTGGAAAAAGCAGGTCTATTTTTTTGCTGCTTTTTTTAACGAATCGAAAAAAACAGACCCGCACTTGAGCACTCAGAAACTAACACCCAAATACGAATGAATAGTGAATGGCCGTATTCTATGAAATAATAGCCGCGTTTGACCAATGGTCTATTCATTCGTATTTCGGAAGGCTGTCATTCAAATCATTACGAATAGACCAGACACTGCCGAGATTGGTGCTTAGTAAATTCCCGGATTGGGACTTAGAAAAAAAAACACAAATCGTCCAAACTCGGATTTTTAGTAAATACTGGCCATGCTCTCCAAATCTTTGATATCCTTTATTTCTAAGGATTGACACCAGTAGGAATCTCTCATCCCTCATTCACTGCTAAGCACATGGGGGACAGCATAATTCAGAAAGTGTTGGAGTGATCCTATTTTCTCTTCAAACAGACTCATTACATGGTCACAAATTCATATGAGAATTTTTTGAGTGTTTATCTTCACAAATATCAAACCTGTGTGCTTTTTAATTTTATGTATTTTACTTATATGTTTTGTATTGTCTTTATATTTCGCCTTTTGTGGAACATATGTTCCATTTATGTGATGTTTGTCCTATTTTATGTCTTTAATAATAAAAGCTAGGTTTTAGAAAATTTCATTTGATCCCCTGAACCAATAAGAGTGCTCTACCACCTTAAGAGTCTTTTTCAAGCATTTCTCTTTAAGAGCTTGGCCCTTTTATTATTATTTATTATTGTTACAGTTATTTATATAGTGCATACATATTCCACAGCGCTTTACAGAGAATATTTGGCCATTCACATCAGTCCCTGCCCCAGTGGAGCTTACAATATATTTTTCCCTACCACATGTACACGCACACACATACAGGCGAGGGTTAATTTTGATGGGATCCGATTAACCTACCAGTATATTTTTGGATTGTGGGAAGAAACCAGAGCACCTGGAGGAAACCCACGCAAGTACGGGGAGAATATACAAACTCCACACAGTTAGGGCCATGGTGGGAATCGAACCCATGACCTCAGTACTGTGAGGCAGTAATGCTAACCATTACACCATCCGTACTGCCCTTTTCTATGCCTTTGATACCTTTCCCTCTCAGGATGCTTCCTTTGGGTGCGGGATTCTCCTCTCTGCTCAGGAGCGTCCCTCCCTTAAAAGACACTGCTTTGGGACATCCCCAGCATAATCCCAGTGGACCCCGCACTCTTTCTTTGAAGTCCATAGGGTCTATCGTGCGCCGACCCTAACGCACCTGGCTTCTATGGGTTTTTCTACGTGGTCACTGAGTTCCCCTCTTCCACTTTTTTTCTCCCTCTTCTACTATTTTTTGCCTTCATGCTACTGTATATGCCCCATTTGTGAGTTGGTCTTATCACTTCTGGGAAGGGGGGATAGCACATCAGGAGTAACAAAGAAACCGCTATATGCTTATAGCTACACTTTACTGTGTGAGTATAGTCCGTCCGTCCATATGTGAAAATGATATACAAAGGTGATATGCTTTGTTTCTATCCTATCCACATGGTGACAGACGTTTGATGATAAAGATACCTTTATGGGACTGTCTCAGTTTTCCTGTGATTTGGGAACGTTGTTCCTTCATCTCTCATCTGGTTTAGCTTAAAAGGGGATCTACATCTACTTGCACACATTTCCAGATATTGTGCGCTTTAAAGGGTGTGCCATTTAAATACGGACATACACTATGAATTTTTTTTTTTTTCTCCTTGTTCTGAGATATTCAATGAAAGTGGACATTGCTACTGACTCCAACACTAATTCTTCTACTTTATCTTGGATGGACTAAGTATTAGCTTAAGGACATTCATTTTATATATATACAGTATATGGATTTTGGGCCTAATTCAGGTTGGATCGCAGTGTGTGATCCAACCACAAAAACTGAGAAAAAGATGTCGGCGCATGTGCAGCGCCTGTCCTGCGCATGTGCCCACATTTTCTGAAGGGGGGCTGCGGAAAATGCGATCACCTCTGCCTGTCAATCAGAGGTTGCAGAGCGTTGCGGGGGTGGAGGCTGGCAAACGGGTGGGGGGGGGGAGGTACGGTGCAGCACGAATGGGGGACGTGGCGGGGCATGATCACAGCGGCAACATTACACGCAGCCACTGCAATCGGGAACATGGCGGCAGGCCTCCTGCAGGCGCAGCTATGCTAACAAAAGGATTGCAAATTGTGCTAATTAGCTGAATTTGCAATCCTTACTGAATTAGCCCCTTTATCTGTATCACTGCGGTCCATTGAAATGGATCTGAGAACTGACCTGTAGTTTGTTCTACATTACTGTTATTATAGGATTTGGTTGTCCTTCTATACAGGTGGCAGCATGGGCCTATTTGTTTTGCACCTTGGGACAATTTGCCTGTCTTGTTTATATTGGTTGGCTCTTTGCTGTACCTCCATCTGCAGAAAAGGGTGGAATTCCACCTTCTTAGTACCTCTTGCTTCAGTTGCTGACAGGGAAAACTGAACTGTTTTTGCATGCGCTGCAGTCTTCTGTATGCAGCAGCTGAATGCTGAAAATGACCTGACATTTTTTAGGCCTCAGACAGCATCTCCTGAATGCCCCTATCATTTCTTAAAAATCTTTATACCACCAAGTTGATTGTGTGAGTAGAATATGGGACATGTTGGAATTCACCCAGCTGTAATGCTTTCACAATATTTGTTGCATTATCAGAAATACCAGGAGGAGAGTCCAAGCGGGGTAATCCATTTTGCTATGACATCCCTTCATTTTTTTAAGAGGTTGTCAGTGTTATGCATCTTTGTGAAGCTCGTGATACAGAGTAGCCTGCCTCTGAATGAGCTGGCATTGCTTGTTAGATGCTGTTGCTGTTCTTGCTGCTGAAGATGGTTCACCCACCCAGTGGGCTGTCACAGTCATGTAATCTTTAGTTTGTCCAGTTTCACTTGTCCGCATATCTGTGGTTAAGTAGACAGTGGGTACAATGCCATTTTGTAGGCCAATAATTAGGTTTAGGAATTGCTTGTCTAGTAAACTGGAATTGAGATGGAATTTAGTACCAGGGACACAGCACCTCAATTTACTGTCTAAAACCCACTGCATTAATGGTGGATATTGGCTGCAGATCTACTGCTAGCATAGCCTTCATAGCGTCAGTCACCTGATATGTGACTGGGTGACAGTTCACAAAGGATTCTTTAACAGTCAATTGTTGTTTGAAAATACTACTTGGCTTCTTGGTCCCTTTCTGTGATGAAGATCCACACCCAGCAGCAGCAGCTACAGGCCTAGTGCTGAAGGTTTCTTCTGAGGAATCCTGGATAGGGGAAGAGTCTCCTAGCCTTATCCTGGATGCAGGACTACTCTGATTATTAGGGAGGATATTGATGATGATGGTGTAGGAGGTGGAGATTGAAGGTGCTGGGATCTAGCCGAGAGAAGGGAGCTAGCTGTTGCTGGAGTGCTTGTTTTTATTTTTTAGCATAAATTTCTGATTTTCCCAAAAACTTTCAGCGAACTTGCTGCAAATGTCAAAACAGGGATGAGGTTCCTAAATGGGTAAGATCCCTACCTCTGCTTACTGTGGCTTTATAAATGCTACAAATGTTGTCAGGATTTGGGTAAAACTAATTCCACATATAAGGGGTGGATTTTTTTGTTTTATACCCAGGCATGTCAATGGCCTTATTCTTATCTTATCCAAGGGCTTCTTCCACTGGTGCTTCACTTACACAAAATCATCCTCATCATCAATGTCCTCATTAGCACTTGCATCAGGTACACAAATATCCCCCTCATCCTAATGCACTTCCACAGTGGCATACTCAATTTCTATGCCAGCAGCTATACTTCTGCTGCTTATCCACACATTTGCAGAGGGTGCAGATATGGTGGAAGGATGTTTATCTATGAGTACAGTATCATAAAGCTTGGCCTCACACAGAGAACTCATGGACCCACCTCAGGGATTTGTGACATTTGTGAAATAAAACAGTTTGTTCTACTGCCTTAGTGGTTTTTTTCAGCACTGATATTCCGGTTTTCACTTTTTTGACACCTCTTCTACACTCTGAGTGAGAAGGGTTTGCATTAATATGAGAGGAAGAAGAAGATGCCTCACTGACAGTTACAGAATGAGCACTCATAAATAAAGGCCACAGCCTGAGCCTATCATTGCCACTTCATGTGTTGAATAGCATGTTGGCAATTTTATGATTTTCTACAATAAACTCTCTCTTTATTAGAGGTGTTTTTTTCTTTACCACTTCAAAATTTATTTTTTTCATTTCAGACTCAAACCCTCTATGCCCTTTGGCATTGGTTTTAGTAGACAACGTTGAAGGAGTAGTACCATCATGACTTGTGGCTGCAACTGCAGCACTAGTATTTGGTTGCTGCTCCTGTTATTCTTTTGACTGATCTTTGTGATTAATATCGATGAACACACAAGTTGTACAAAAAGAACTACAGTATAATAGTATTATTTGTTTACTTGAATTTTTCTTTTGAAAATCACAACTCACTGCAGAGTCACAGTACGCATATGTTATGTGAACACTATGGGGTATGGCCTGCGGAGTCACAGTACTTATATGACATGTGAACACAATGAGGTATGGCACCTACAGAACATACCAATTGTAATTTTTTTTTATAGTATTTCAGTTTTTTTTGCTTTTTTTGCAAATGACAACTGCGGAGTCACAGTACTTATATGTTATGTGAACGCAGTGGGATATGACACCTACACCACACACCAGTTGTAAAAAAATTAATTGAACAATCTTATATAGATTCTAATACAGTAATTGTAAATCTCCTTGCATGGTGAGCCAGAATACAGTATACTTAGTGAGAATGAATGCTGTACATGGCTAGCAGTAGAATTGCTGCAATTGCTGCCTGGAATATTTCTTTTGCTCTAATCCAAATGGTACTGCACTTTCCTGGGTTGCTTTTATCCGGTGACAGGTCGCAATGAAGTGCTATTCCAAGTTGATGGTGTATGATGTGTAGATTAGATCTTCCAATATGTGCTTCCAGAGTCGATAGCCATGTGCCCGATGTTAAGGTGTGCAGAATGGGTCAGTAGCCTATGCATTTCATTGCTCATAAGGTGATATCCTCAGGGTTCAGAGTCATGCAAAGAGCAAAACATTGACAAAAATTAAAAGTTTATGCATGTAATTCTTTTCAAGCATCAGTTGGTCACATACAATTGTTGATTCAGATTAATTAACCTAGGATGAAAAAAATGTTCAACTACAGTATTCTACTCAATGTTATCTGCAAATAAATGCCAGTAAGCAAAGACTACTTTAATATTGATGGCTGATAATGCTTCTGCATTGCTGCAAACACACATATTCCCAAACCCCTGTAATAATTGTTATTTATTATGTTTTAAGTGTTCCGCACACCTCTTAGATTGTAAGGTCATTTGTGCAGGGCAAGCTCTTAATTTAATGTCATTGGGGCAGATTCAATTGCGGGCAGGAAATGTAAAAAAAACGGCGGCATGGTTTTTTTTTCCTGCAGTCACAGGATTTTGCTATTCAATTAGATATCACTGTATCTTTTTTTTGCACCTCCAGAGCAAGTCTGATTTTTTCCTCAAATTGTTAATTTTAGGAAAAATCACCAGGACTTGCTTTGGCATCCTGGCAGCAGCCTCCTCACCCCCAAGGACTAATTAAGCAATTGGAAGCTTAATTAGTCAGTAATTACTCACCATCCGAAGTGGTGTCTCCAGAGTTGGGATCCGGACTCCTGCAGTAGCGGTGAGTGTAACGGATATGTGTGAGTATCTGTCAGTGTGTGTAAGTCTGTGTGTGTGTGTGTGTGTGTGTGTGTGACCCCCCCCCTGTCTAGTGTCATCCCCTCGGAGCCCGACAATGGGAGAGCTACATCTCAAATCAGCCTCTTGAGCCTCCCAGCAGCCCCTGGAACTCCCAGCAGCCCCAATCCTAGTGAAAAGATGGAGGGGTGACCTCTGGGAGGCGCAGAGACCACCAGAGCCTGCAGGAGAGGCGAGTATATATTTTTTTTAATCATAGGTATTGGGAGCACGCATACCTGTGGTAATCTAAAATTGGGTGCGAGGTACTGTACACAAGGTGCCAATTGAATCCCCCCATTGTAGGATATTAATTTGTACCATACAGTACAATAATTCTCTAAATCTAATGATACTAATATAAAGCCAGGTCAAATTAACTAGTTTTAAACAAGAATTGTTTTACAATGCATGTAGATTTGGGGTGTTACATGCAAACAACAAAGTTTAACATTTTTTTTCAAAATATATTTTATTGAGGTAGATTACAAACCAAAATATGCAGTATAAGAGGCAAAAACATAGCTGTATATACATGACATACTGTAAACAGATGCAGGACGGTAGCGGCACAGTCTTGAATCACACCTCAAGTTTTCCATTTTCAAACACAAAACAAATATATTAGAAGAATGACCAGTACAGAGCACAGTAAAAGAGAATAAAAAAGAAAAAGATAAGAAAATATTTCTATGAAGTTATAACCGGTCTGATATAATAGTAGAACTTTAGCCATATAGAGGTGTCCAACAACGTGGAGGATGCCTAACACAAACAATAAACAAATAAAAGAACAGAAAGGAGAGAAAAAACCCAGTAAAAACAGTATCCACCAAGGTTGAAGGGGCCATCCACCCATCCATGGAGAGATCTTCAGAGCAAGAGGTATCAACAATATCGGAGATCCAGTGAAATGCAAAGAGGGAATGAGGGGAGATGAAAGAAAAAGAAAGAAAGAGAGAGGTAATGAAAGAGGGAGGAGAGGAATATTAGTAGTTTAGAGTTAGGTAAGGGAGATAGGAGGTCTATGGTCTAGTAGTCGGTGACAGTACCACGTGGTGCAGTGGAAGCTTTGTTGGATGGCATGCTTGGTGGAAGAGGGTAGTGCGTGGATGAATTTTTCCCAGCACTGGAATAATGTGGGAATCAGAATCTCCTTGTTAAGAGATGTCTCCAGCCAGTCCATTGTAAAGAGAAAGAGCAATCTAGAGGTCCCCATGGTTAAGGTAGGGGGGTATCATATATCCATTGTTGAAAGATAGCTTTCCTCCCAACTGCAGATAAAAGTGTCACTAATTTTTTATCAGGAGAGGGAATTTCTGGTTGGTCTAGGAGATGTCCAAAGAGAGCCCAAGAGGCGGTGCATCGAAAATTGATGCCTAATTCAGAGGAACCATATGTCTGTAACTCACCCCAAAATATCTGTATATGGGGCGCAGTGACAAAAACAATGCATAATGTCGGCCACTGGTGCAGAACATTTAATGCATTTTGCAGACTCTGAGAGGCCCATTAAATGGCTCCATTTTGTAGGCCCTATGTAGAATTTTATACGACATTTCCTGATAGATGCTCGCTGGAATAAGTTTCAGAGATTTATTAAAGCTATCCAACACTGTGTCTGGGGACATAGAGGGGATCTGAGATGACTATTTCTTAAGTTGTATAAGATCAGAGGCGGGGATAATGTCTGTGCGAATTCGGGCGTAGATTGTCGATATAGAGTATGTGCCAGAGTGCAATAGTGTATCTAGTGTGTTAAGGAAATCTGATTTAGATAATTGAGACAAAATCGATTGTAAATAATGGGAGGCCTGGAAGTAATAGAATTTGTTGAGGGGGCTAATGTTATATTTATCTACAGCTTCAGTGAAAGTAAGCGGTTTATTTAGAGAGTTAAGAAGATTATGGACGTGTGTAATTCCCGCAGTACACCATATATTAAAAGGGAAGGAAGCTTGGCCATTTTGGAAGTCTGGATTACCTAAAAATGTAAGAAATAGTGAGTGAAGATAATGTAAGTCCAATGATTTCCTAGACCGCCTCCATGCTAGGATAGTGGAGGTCAAAAGAGTGTTATCATATTGAGGTAGTTTCAGAGCGGCATTGTTGGCGTGCAGGATATAGCTAAGGGACAGAGGGGCACATAACTGAGAATCCAGCAGTGAGTCAGTAAAGACATTAGTATCTCTGAGCCAGTCCATGGCAAAGCGGAGAAGGCAGGCCCTGTTGTATTGCTCTATGTCAGGCAAATTTAGTCCTCCATTCTGTACTGACTGGGATAACTTAAGAAAGCTTATTCGTGGCCATTTATTGGACCATACAAATTTAGAGATGTGTGAGTTGAATAGGGATAGATTAGATTTTGTGAGCAAGACAGGGACCATTTGGAGGACGTAGAGCAATTTAGGGAAGCTTGCCATTTTAACAAGATTACACCGGCCCAAGAGGTTAAGAGGAAAGTTTTGCCAGAGACCAAGTTCAGAGCATAAAAGGGACGGGGAGAATGGGATATGCTCTGCACCAGCTTTGGCAACGTTAACTTGCAGAATACGTCCCCAATCAATATCCTTCAATAAGACAATCAGTGTTTACTGGATATTTGGGGGTGCACCCTGAGACAATAATATCATACAGAAGAGAAAGGAGAGCAAAGAATGTCTCTTTGTTGGCGCACATTGAATAATTTTAAAATTTAACTTTTAATAAGTTCATTAAGATTGTTCCAAAAAGACGAAATTTTGACAATACAGTACAACAAATACTAACTGTGAGTGAAATAACGAAATAAAGTGAATTTCTTAAAACCAAAGGCTCGCTACCTGTGTCATGTATTATATTATTCTACTTGATTAGTATAGTAAGAAACACTTACGGATCTAAATGTTCTGTTATAATTGATCTGTGGGATTATGATCAATCCATAGGTTCAGTATCTGCGCAAATATCCAATGTGTTCCTAAAGGATTACTGTGTTTCGGTAAGTATGGTATAGTAGCCAATCTGATCACTCATATAGTGGCATTGAATAGTTACAGTAATTGTATATTATCTATTATCAGTAGCTATATCAAATAACAGTGTGTAACTGTAACTGGAACCCTTAAGAATCAATATTTTCAGCAAATAGCTTTTTTATTACTGACAGGTAAACACAATGGGTTATGTGACTATGATTGAGTGACTCGAGAGCAATTGCTCTTAATAGTAAGCTATATTTGATATAGCTACTGATAATAGATAATATACAATTACTGTAACTATTCAATGCCACTATATGAGTGATCAGATTGGCTACTATACCATACTTACCGAAACACAGTAATCCTTTAGGAACACATTGGATATCTGCGCAGATACTGAACCTATGGATTGATCATAATCCCACAGATCAATTATAACAGAACATTTAGATCCGTAAGTGTTTCTTACTATACTAATCAAGTAGAATAATATAATACATGACACAGGTAGCGAGCCTTTGGTTTTAAGAAATTCACTTTATTTCACTCACAGTTAGTATTTGTTGTACTGTATTGTCAAAATTTCGTCTTTTTGGAACAATCTTAATGAACTTATTAAAAGTTAAATTTTAAAATTATTCAATGTGCGCCAACAAAGAGACATTCTTTGCTCTCCTTTCTCTTCTGTAAGAGACCAAGTTCAGACTGGATTTTGGTGAGAATAGGGTGGACATTATAAGAGTATAAAAGGGCAGGGTCCGAGGGAAGTAAGATTCCTAGATAAGTGAGGTGAGTAGAGGCCCACTGGAATGGGAAAGGGGGGCTCCATCCTAATGTGACTTGTGGAAATATGGCTAGGGCTTCCGATTTGTCATAGTTAATCTAGAAGCCTGCAAAAGAGGAGAAGCATTCTATGGCTTCCTGCAGCGCTGGGATGGACTGTTTGGGGTTCGAGGTGAAAAGAAGAATATCATCTGCAAACGCTATAATTTTAAATTCCTGAGAACCAATTAGTATACCCCTGAATTCAGGTAGATTAATAATATAGCGTATAAAAGGTTCCAAGGCTAGATTGAAAATGAGGGGGGAAAGAGGATAGCCCTGTCTAGTCCCCCTTTCAAGAGCAAAATGAGTGGAGGAGATATTGTTGACCATCACTTGTGCCGTGGGGCTGGTATAAAGGGAGTTGACAAGGCCTGTCTCCAAAACCTGTCTCCAAAGTGTTGGTGGTGTAAAACCTTATCAAGGTGAGGCCAGGCGATCTTGTCAAAGGCCTTTTCCGTATCAAGATTAATCAATATATTATTGACAAGCTTATGGGATCGAGAATAGATGATGGCGGCCAGAGCAGCCCTAATGCCCTTCACCGATTGTCTATTTTTAAGGAAGCCCAGTTTAGCAGGTGATATGAGGCGAGATAAGCATGATTGTTGGCGAGTAGCCATAAGTTTGGTCAGAATTTTAAAGTCTCGGTTGAGGAGGGATATAGGCCTATAGGAACTAGGGAGGGAAGGGTCCTTGCCAGGTTTTGCTATGGCGATGATCTTGGCTTCATTAAACCTAATTGGGTTTGTTTGGAGGAAAGGATATGGTTATAGAGGGACGTAAGAGTGGGGGCCAGACGGTCTCAGAGCATTTTATAGAACTCTGCGTTAAAGTCATCGGGGCCGGGGCTCTTGTTGTTCTGCAAGCTTTTAGTAGTGTTCACAACCTCCTCAATAGTGATTGGGTTTTCTAAGAATTCCCATTCTTCCTGAGAAAGGACAGGGAGATCAGCTGAGTTGAAAAAGGAGCAGTTAGCAGCAGTGAAATCAGGGCCCTTGGAGTATAAGGAGCGATAAAAGTGCATAAACTCAGTGCAAATAGATTCTGGGTCCGAAACCCGTTTACCTGCAATATTAATGGAATTAACCCATGTACGGGATTTAGGCCCCTTGATCAAATTAGTTAATAGTTTACCCGATTTATTTCCCCATCTGTGAAACTTATTCCGCTGGTAGTTGTAAGAGAGTTGGGCTCGTTCAGTGAGAAAAGTATCGTATATAAGTTTAGCAGAAAGATAGGCTTCTTTATGGGCAGGAGTGTCATGCTGCCTATATCTTTGATACGAGGAGGTTAATGTCATACTCAGGGTCTGCAATTGTGAGGAGAATTTTTTCCTCTTGGAACGAGTGTACGACATAACGTGACCCCTAAGAACCGCTTTAGCAGCCCCCCAGAACAACGGGGAATTTAGGTTCTGGTCACTGTTGTCTAGGGTGTAGTTGATCCAGGATTGCTTAAGATGGAGAAGGAAGTCAGTGGAGTGGCGTAAGTATGCAGGAAAGTGCCAGCCTGGAGTAAAACGAAGGGGCAAAGTCAGTTGAATGTGTAAAGATATAGGGGCATGGTCAGAGATAATAATGTTGGCAATCGACGTATGAGTAACTTTTGGAAAGAGACATGTGAAGGTGAATATGTAGTCAATGCGAGAGTGAGACAAGTGGGGATAGAAAGAAAAATCTTTTTGGGTCGGATGAAGGATGCACCATGGGTCAAGTAGGTCGAGTTGTGTGCAAAAAGAGGACAGCAGTCGGTAAGTAGGAGAGGTTGTATGAGTACCTGCTCGAGATCTGTCCATGGACGGGTCAAATGCTAGGTTGAAATCTCCACCTGCGATCAGGTCTGGCCACCCCAAGTAAGGAGCGTCAACAAAAGAGCTGCAAAAAAAGAGTCAGGGGTGGTATTGGGTGCATAGACATTAAGGAAAGTATATACATTATTATCAATTAGTACATCAAGCAATATGAACCTGCCCTCAGGGTCGAGAAACTTCCTACTGATTGAGTGTTGTAGGTTGGCATGAAAGAGGATAACCACTCCTCGGGACTTAGAATGGTACGGGGCTGAAATACATTCCCCTATCCAGAAGGCTTTCAAAGAATTCCTAGGGTCATCCAACCAGTGCATCTCCTGAAGAAATACAACCTGAAGGGCCATGCGTTTTAAGTGTGAAACCACTTACTTCCTATTAACAGGATGATTAAGACCTTCTACATTCCAGGAGACTAGGTGTAAGGATGCAGAACTAGGGTCTCCGTTTGTATGAGAGTGTGGGGGGGCTGCAGTGGCCATATTAGCCTACGCCCACAGTCGGGAATGACATACTGAATGTGTGTAAGGTGAAACAGGGCCTCTCCCCATCCCAGAGAGCGGGGGGAGGACACCCCAGGAGGGGAAGGAGACCTCGGCCCAGACGGACAAAACAAAACAGATAATAAAACAACAGCATAAACAGAAGAAAAATTAAACAATTAGTAAATGAACTAGGAGTATACATATGTCAGAGACATAATACTCCGCATGCGAGACCTGAACCATCGAATCAGGGTAATAATGAGCAACAAGCCAGTGGGCAATCGTTACAGTCAAGTATCAGGTAGGAAAAAATGTAGCTACCAAAGAACAACGGTTTGCCATTCTCAAAGATCCGGAGGCATGCCGGGTAAAGCAGGGAAAACTTGACCTTGGTATCAAAGAGGTGCTTGCATATGGGAGCAAACTCTCTGCGTTTAGCAGCCACAAGGGCAGAGAAGTCTTGAAAAATGAGAAGGCGGTCGCCATTGTAAGTTAAGGAGGCCGTCTTTCGATAATGATCCAGAAGCTTCATCTTATCAGCATAGTTCAAGAGTCTCATAATGACAGGGCGGGGACGACCAGTAGGATTTTTCCGTTCAGGCCCGATCCTGTGGGCTCTCTCAATGAGAAGTGGGACTCCTTTAAGGTCCATGGCTAGTTGTTCTGGGATGCCAGAGGAGAGGAGGTCGAGAAGTTCATGACCTTTAACCGATTCTGGGACGCCAATGACCATCAGGTTATTGCGACGGCTGCGATTTTCAAGGTCATTGATCTTCTCCGAGAGGTCGGCAATCTCTGATTGATTCGATTGTATGGTTCGCTGAGCCGACGATAAGTCATCCTCTAGCATAGATATCCTCTGTTCTAGTTCATCCAGACGACTAGAGTGTTGGGTGAGTTGGGTTAGGGTGGACTCGATGGCTTCCTTAATGCCAGCTAGCTTCTCGTCTAAGAGGGGACCCAGAACAGCCACTAAGTCGTTGTGCTTCGTTTTCGGCTGTTTAACAGGTGGCCTGGACCTGCGCGTGCAATGAGATGCAGAGCGCGATGTTGAACGGTCTGAGTCAGAGGAATTGCCACAAGGAGTATCGTCACGAGGCGGTAATGGAGCCCCCACTGAAGTCATTGATGTAGGAATCGGGAACTTTTCCATGCAGAGATGGTAAGGTATATGAGCAGTAGTAGCAGAGGTGCACAGAGAGTGAGAAACATGAAGAATGTATCGGGTCTCACATGTGAAGCATCAGGACGTCGGATCGTCACATCTCGGCAACTCTATTGTAGGACAGGGCCAGAGTGAGGTTCAGCCCGTATGCAGGGGGGATGAGACAGTCACTGAGTACTCGCATGAAGCATCCAGTAAAATATAAACAAATAAAGGCAAGTGACGAATGAAGTATATAACGATGAAAGTTCCTCTGCAGTGTCAAATATCAGAACAAGGAGGGAGTTAATGATCGAGTTTAAATATGAAGGAGGAGTATCAGTGATGAGTCCTCTCAAAAGGTAGCATGCGGACAGGCAACGGTGAAGGGACGAGTAGGGGGGCCCGTGAGGAGAGAAATACTTTTGAGTGTCGGCCTGTGGGAGAACAAGCAGTGATCCTCCAAGCAGATGGCACAGTATGAGCGTTATAGAGTTACAATGGAGCAGCTGGAGGGTGAAGAGGGAGCGGTCTTGTCAGCGCTGTGTCCTCAATGGGAGCTGTCGGGGGATCAAGGCACTAACTGGGGCAATGATAGGGACCAGGCCGCGATTACTCAGCAGGATATCCCATGGGCTGGGGGGAGCAGTGATCCATTCACAAGAAGGCGGGAAGGGGGGGTGGTAGTAGGGCTAGTGCCAGAGGAAATGTGATCCGGTTAGGGCTGGGTTTTCAGCGGGTCTCCACCGGAATGGACGGCCGCAGCGGGGGAGCGGGATCCGTAGTCACGGGTGTGGCAGCATGTGTTTGAGCTCCGGAGGGTCTCCCCGTTAGGGCCGGGTCCACAGCAGGGAAGAGGGGTTACCTTACAGGGTCAGCGGTGCGCCGTGCGGCGTTTAGGAAGGATCTCCCCCACTCCGGTCTTGGTAAAATGGTCGCCAGTCAGCAGGGCCCTCCAGAGAGGCAGGGTCTCCTACTCCCCTCCGAGCAGCAGAGATGACAGCGGTGTCTGCGGGCTGCTCTGGGCTTCCCACCTATAACAATGGGGCAGGGGGTCCCTGAAGCAGGTCAGGTAGACTCATTCCCGGCCGTCACGGAGTGTTCTGTGGTCCGGCGGGGCAGTGCCGAAATCGAGGCCCCGGCTGATGACTAGGCCACAACCCGCGGGAGCCTCGACGGTGCTCCCCGGCTCCACAGCACTAGTTATCCCGTGGCAGTGGCTCTACGGGGGGAAGTAGAAAGGAGATTAGGGCATATAACAAGCCTGGATGGATATTAAATGTTGTTAGAGCAGGAGCTATTGTAAGCTGTGACTGCTCTCCTCCGATGTCAAGCCACGCAACCCAAGTTTAACATTTTAAAAAGAAGACCAAATTAAACAATATAAACTTAGACTTCCAGTGCAGTAGAAGCCTAATCATGGACAAGATGCAGCAGAAGATACATAAGTGGGCATCATGAATCTTCATATCCTGAAATTATTCAACTATACAGTATCTGAGAAATAGACCTGAGAATCTAATTCATACTCTGGGGGTTATTCATAGTCCTTAGCAGTTTTTGCTAAATTAGCAAGAACTGCTGAGGATCAAAACGCATGCTGGTGGCCGCCCAGCATGTATTTCACTGCCCTGCTTTGCACTCACAATAACATTGCGATTGCAGGAGCCCAAATAGAGGAGATGACTGCACCGCTGCCATGTTTTCTAATGCAGGAAATGAAGGCGACGTCATTGAGCTGACCCCAAAAAATGGCCATGTGAATGCCTGCGCACGTGCACTGCAAAATCGCCGATCTGTATTTTTGCAGCCATAGCATCCACCTCTGAATAATGCCCTCTACTGATAATATAGAAAAATTGTTATGTCTTTCCTGTCCTAATGTGGACCTGATGTGATGTTCAATTTGTGAGAGTCTGTTGAACCCCATTCTCCAGTAGAAACTGGCTGTCAGAATATAAAAAAACCCTGAAAACAATGCTTGTGGCATTTAGTGGCTCTCATTAATAAGAGCTATTGGGAGACTTTTAGGGGTATATTTACCAAAGTGCATATTTTCAGAAGTGTAGCCCGGCCGCCGGCATACCATACTACACCCCCAGAATACCTAAGAGACAATAGTTGAAATAAAAAATAGTACACGACTCACAACGCTAAATACAGTAACCAAGTTAACACCACTGAAAAAATCCTAGGTAACAGAATTATATCACCTAAATGAATTAGGATCCTGGAATCCTTGAAGAATATTTAGTCCTTCAACACATAAATCTCTCGTTCACATGGATGTGGAGACAAAATGAACAAGGAATAGTGCAACAAGTTTTCACAAGTGACCCGCTTTTTTATTTCCAAATTTACACTTACAAAAAAGATGGATGTATTAAAGCATGTAGTATAATTTTCACAATGGCTGCATAGTCGATCCAGATGGTACACCTGATTAATACAGGGGCTTTCCTCAGCAGCATATAAATCGGGAATGAGAGAAAATACAAATAGTGCAGAGTGTCTCAAAATAAAAACACATTTAATAAAAGTGGCACTTACAACATAAACGATATAACACAGCATAAAAGGTCCCACAGAGGCTGAACAGCAACAGGCTGGGTCCTATAGTGTCCAAGATGTAGTAGAGGACAGGATATGGTTTGCTGGTCCAGACACTGGAAACCATCCAAAACACCAGCACGCAGCAGTACCAGACAAGGGGAATCAGAGCCAAGCTTAACGCGTTTCAGACTTATGTCCTTCGTCAGAAGCCATGGCGATGGCTCTGATAAGAAGCTGTCCTGACCAGGAGCTGGAAGCTTCCTAGTTCATGTCCTCAGCGCATGTTTCACTGCGGGCTGACAGATATGCATCCCTAGGATTGCTCTCTGTAAAAATATGCAAAATGGTAGCCCATAGGCTGCATTGGGCAGTGGCATTTTAAGAGAGGAGGGGACCCACATGCAGCATCCGTCATGGGCCCCCTCCTCTTGTGGGCTCCCTCCTCTCCATCATGATCCCTGATGCTGGGAGGGTTCAACTTTTTTGTTCAGACATCTCCTGCGGCATTCTCATTTTTTCACATCACTGCTGCATCCAAAGGTGCTGCAGCAATGCTTACTGCGTCCATCTCTTAGTCACCACAGGGCCGGATTAAGGGCAACACGGGCCTGGGGCTGAAAATTCTGAAGAAGGGAAGGAACGGTGACTGTGTGGGTGTGACAAGTGTCACATAGGTATGTGTACACCCCCATACTATTATCTCCACTCTCTCCCTAAATACATAAAAATACAAAAATTGCATAATTGTGTGAGAAAAGTTTATTTATTGTATATTGACAGCAAAGCAGCTGGTCATCATCATACTGCCATGATGATGGGCCTATTTTTATGTGGAGGCCTAAAGCTGTAGCTCCATCTGCCCCATTGCAAATCTGGCCCTGAGTCACCCCCATGGGCACTTACTATGTATTTGCTCCAGGCACTTACTATGTATATCTTCTGAACATTTACTGTAATGTGTTTGAATTGTGTAGTGTGTTTTTGATCATCTTTTATGCTCACACATCCTGCCATATTAATGCTGCATCTGCTTCTGTTCTTTGCAGGCGGAAGGAAGCACATTTTGCTGCCTATAAAGGTTTTTTTGCAACTTTCATTTGCGCCCACCTCTACATAGAAAGCATATTTTGTTTTGTACATTTACTCTTAGGCACAACTTGCCTTCATCTATGAATCAGGTCCACAGTTGGCAAAATAATATAACTTATCCAGTGATCTCGGCTTCTGCTTCACTTAAGTTACATTTCTCTTGAACAGTAAGAAGTGCAAATAGCTTCAATAACCTCTTGTGAAAATACGACAAAAGGTTTAATAGCATCAATTGAATGTGCTGAATCACACAGAATTGATGCGATCAGCACTTCTAACAACCTCAGCTGCATGAACTCCAACTAAATTTAGACAGTGGTTAGCACAATGAGAGCAATGTGCAGTTGGAGTTCTCTCTTATACCCTAATGTCAATTCCTTTAATCTGTAATACTATATTATATAATTGTACCCGGCATAGTGTTTGTCAATTTTGTGCCCTTTAAATTGAAATCAAAGTTTTCATTGAACGATTCATAATACATTTCCCATTTATTTCCTTATCTTAGAGATGAGCGCCTGAAATTTTTCGGGTTTTGTGTTTTGGTTTTGGGTTCGGTTCCGCGGCCGTGTTTTGGGTTCGAACGCGTTTTGGCAAAACCTCACCGAATTTTTTTTGTCGGATTCGGGTGTGTTTTGGATTCGGGTGTTTTTTTCAAAAAACACTAAAAAACAGCTTAAATCATAGAATTTGGGGGTCATTTTGATCCCAAAGTATTATTAACCTCAAAAACCATAATTTACACTCATTTTCAGTCTATTCTGAATACCTCACACCTCACAATATTATTTTTAGTCCTAAAATTTGCACCGAGGTCGCTGTGTGAGTAAGATAAGCGACCCTAGTGGCCGACACAAACACCGGGCCCATCTAGGAGTGGCACTGCAGTGTCACGCAGGATGTCCCTTCCAAAAAACCCTCCCCAAACAGCACATGACGCAAAGAAAAAAAGAGGCGCAATGAGGTAGCTGTGTGAGTAAGATTAGCGACCCTAGTGGCCGACACAAACACCGGGCCCATCTAGGAGTGGCACTGCAGTGTCACGCAGGATGTCCCTTCCAAAAAACCCTCCCCAAACAGCACATGACGCAAAGAAAAAAAGAGGCGCAATGAGGTAGCTGTGTGAGTAAGATTAGCGACCCTAGTGGCCGACACAAACACCGGGCCCATCTAGGAGTGGCACTGCAGTGTCACGCAGGATGTCCCTTCCAAAAAACCCTCCCCAAACAGCACATGACGCAAAGAAAAAAAGAGGCGCAATGAGGTAGCTGTGTGAGTAAGATTAGCGACCCTAGTGGCCGACACAAACACCGGGCCCATCTAGGAGTGGCACTGCAGTGTCACGCAGGATGTCCCTTCCAAAAAACCCTCCCCAAACAGCACATGACGCAAAGAAAAAAAGAGGCGCAATGAGGTAGCTGACTGTGTGAGTAAGATTAGCGACCCTAGTGGCCGACACAAACACCGGGCCCATCTAGGAGTGGCACTGCAGTGTCACGCAGGATGTCCCTTCCAAAAAAAACCTCCCCAATCAGCACATGATGCAAAGAAAAAGAAAAGAAAAAAGAGGTGCAAGATGGAATTGTCCTTGGGCCCTCCCACCCACCCTTATGTTGTATAAACAAAACAGGACATGCACACTTTAACCAACCCATCATTTCAGTGACAGGGTCTGCCACACGACTGTGACTGATATGACGGGTTGGTTTGGACCCCCCCCAAAAAAGAAGCAATTAATCTCTCCTTGCACAAACTGGCTCTACAGAGGCAAGATGTCCACCTCATCTTCACCCTCCGATATATCACCGTGTACATCCCCCTCCTCACAGATTATCAATTCGTCCCCACTGGAATCCACCATCTCAGCTCCCTGTGTACTTTGTGGAGGCAATTGCTGCTGGTCAATGTCTCCGCGGAGGAATTGATTATAATTCATTTTAATGAACATCATCTTCTCCACATTTTCTGGATGTAACCTCGTACGCCGATTGCTGACAAGGTGAGCGGCGGCACTAAACACTCTTTCGGAGTACACACTTGTGGGAGGGCAACTTAGGTAGAATAAAGCCAGTTTGTGCAAGGGCCTCCAAATTGCCTCTTTTTCCTGCCAGTATAAGTACGGACTGTGTGACGTGCCTACTTGGATGCGGTCACTCATATAATCCTCCACCATTCTATCAATGTTGAGAGAATCATATGCAGTGACAGTAGACGACATGTCCGTAATCGTTGTCAGGTCCTTCAGTCCGGACCAGATGTCAGCATCAGCAGTCGCTCCAGACTGCCCTGCATCACTGCCAGTGGGTGGGCTCGGAATTCTGAGCCTTTTCCTCGCACCCCCAGTTGCGGGAGAATGTGAAGGAGGAGATGTTGACAGGTCGCGTTCCGCTTGACTTGACAATTTTGTCACCAGCAGGTCTTTCAACCCCAGCAGACCTGTGTCTGCCGGAAAGAGAGATCCAAGGTAGGCTTTAAATCTAGGATCGAGCACGGTGGCCAAAATGTAGTGCTCTGATTTCAACAGATTGACCACCCGTGAATCCTTGTTAAGCGAATTAAGGGCTGCATCCACAAGTCCCACATGCCTAGCGGAATCGCTCCCTTTTAGCTCCTTCTTCAATGCCTCCAGCTTCTTCTGCAAAAGCCTGATGAGGGGAATGACCTGACTCAGGCTGGCAGTGTCTGAACTGACTTCACGTGTGGCAAGTTCAAAGGGCATCAGAACCTTGCACAACGTTGAAATCATTCTCCACTGCACTTGAGACAGGTGCATTCCACCTCCTATATCGTGCTCAATTGTATAGGCTTGAATGGCCTTTTGCTGCTCCTCCAACCTCTGAAGCATATAGAGGGTTGAATTCCACCTCGTTACCACTTCTTGCTTCAGATGATGGCAGGGCAGGTTCAGTAGTTTTTGGTGGTGCTCCAGTCTTCTGTACGTGGTGCCTGTACGCCGAAAGTGTCCCGCAATTTTTCTGGCCACCGACAGCATCTCTTGCACGCCCCTGTCGTTTTTAAAAAAATTCTGCACCACCAAATTCAAGGTATGTGCAAAACATGGGACGTGCTGGAATTTGCCCATATTTAATGCACACACAATATTGCTGGCGTTGTCCGATGCCACAAATCCACAGGAGAGTCCAATTGGGGTAAGCCATTCCGCGATGATCTTCCTCAGTTGCCGTAAGAGGTTTTCAGCTGTGTGCGTATTCTGGAAAGCGGTGATACAAAGCGTAGCCTGCCTAGGAAAGAGTTGGCGTTTGTGAGATGCTGCTACTGGTGCCGCCGCTGCTGTTCTTGCGGCGGGAGTCCATACATCTACCCAGTGGGCTGTCACAGTCATATAGTCCTGACCCTGCCCTGCTCCACTTGTCCACATGTCCGTGGTTAAGTGGACATTGGGTACAACTGCATTTTTTAGGAGACTGGTGAGTCTTTTTCTGACGTCCGTGTACATTCTCGGTATCGCCTGCCTAGAGAAGTGGAACCTAGATGGTATTTGGTAACGGGGGCACACTGCCTCAATAAATTGTCTAGTTCCCTGTGAACTAACGGCGGATACCGGACGCACGTCTAACACCAACATAGTTGTCAAGGACTCAGTTATCCGCTTTGCAGTAGGATGACTGCTGTGATATTTCATCTTCCACGCAAAGGACTGTTGAACAGTCAATTGCTTACTGGAAGTAGTACAAGTGGGCTTACGACTTCCCCTCTGGGATGACCATCGACTCCCAGCGGCAACAACAGCAGCGCCAGCAGCAGTAGGCGTTACACGCAAGGATGCATCGGAGGAATCCCAGGCAGGAGAGGACTCGTCAGACTTGCCAGTGACATGGCCTGCAGGACTATTGGCATTCCTGGGGAAGGAGGAAATTGACACTGAGGGAGTTGGTGGGGTGGTTTGCGTGAGCTTGGTTACAAGAGGAAGGGATTTACTGGTCAGTGGACTGCTTCCGCTGTCACCCAAAGTTTTTGAACTTGTCACTGACTTATTATGAATGCGCTGCAGGTGACGTATAAGGGAGGATGTTCCGAGGTGGTTAACGTCCTTACCCCTACTTATTACAGCTTGACAAAGGGAACACACGGCTTGACACCTGTTGTCCGCATTTCTGGTGAAATACCTCCACACCGAAGAGCTGATTTTTTTGGTATTTTCACCTGGCATGTCAACGGCCATATTCCTCCCACGGACAACAGGTGTCTCCCCGGGTGCCTGACTTAAACAAACCACCTCACCATCAGAATCCTCCTGGTCAATTTCCTCCCCAGCGCCAGCAACACCCATATCCTCCTCATCCTGGTGTACTTCAACACTGACATCTTCAATCTGACTATCAGGAACTGGACTGCGGGTGCTCCTTCCAGCACTTGCAGGGGGCGTGCAAATGGTGGAAGGCGCATGCTCTTCACGTCCAGTGTTGGGAAGGTCAGGCATCGCAACCGACACAATTGGACTCTCCTTGTGGATTTGGGATTTCAAAGAACGCACAGTTCTTTGCGGTGCTTTTGCCAGCTTGAGTCTTTTCAGTTTTCTAGCGAGAGGCTGAGTGCTTCCATCCTCATGTGAAGCTGAACCACTAGCCATGAACATAGGCCAGGGCCTCAGCCGTTCCTTGCCACTCCGTGTGGTAAATGGCATATTGGCAAGTTTACGCTTCTCCTCCGACAATTTTATTTTAGGTTTTGGAGTCCTTTTTTTACTGATATTTGGTGTTTTGGTTTTGACATGCTCTGTACTATGCCATTGGGCATCGGCCTTGGCAGACGACGTTGCTGGCATTTCATCGTCTCGGCCATGACTAGTGGCAGCAGCTTCAGCACGAGGTGGAAGTGGATCTTGATCTTTCCCTAATTTTGGAACCTCAACATTTTTGTTCTCCATATTTTAATAGGCACAACTAAAAGGCACCTCAGGTAAACAATGGAGATGGATGGATTGGATACTAGTATACAATTATGGACGGGCTGCCGAGTGCCGACACAGAGGTAGCCACAGCCGTGAACTACCGCACTGTACTGTGTCTGCTGCTAATATATAGACTGGTTGATAAAGAGATAGTATACTCGTAACTAGTATGTATGTATAAAGAAAGAAAAAAAAACCACGGTTAGGTGGTATATACAATTATGGATGGGCTGCCGAGTGCCGACACAGAGGTAGCCACAGCCGTGAACTACCGCACTGTACTGTGTCTGCTGCTAATATATAGACTGGTTGATAAAGAGATAGTATACTCGTAACTAGTATGTATGTATAAAGAAAGAAAAAAAAACCACGGTTAGGTGGTATATACAATTATGGACGGGCTGCCGAGTGCCGACACAGAGGTAGCCACAGCCGTGAACTACCGCACTGTACTGTGTCTGCTGCTAATATATAGACTGGTTGATAAAGAGATAGTATACTCGTAACTAGTATGTATGTATAAAGAAAGAAAAAAAAACCACGGTTAGGTGGTATATACAATTATGGACGGGCTGCCGAGTGCCGACACAGAGGTAGCCACAGCCGTGAACTACCGCACTGTACTGTGTCTGCTGCTAATATATAGACTGGTTGATAAAGAGATAGTATACTCGTAACTAGTATGTATGTATAAAGAAAGAAAAAAAAAACCACGGTTAGGTGGTATATACAATTATGGACGGGCTGCCGAGTGCCGACACAGAGGTAGCCACAGCCGTGAACTACCGCACTGTACTGTGTCTGCTGCTAATATATAGACTGGTTGATAAAGAGATAGTATACTCGTAACTAGTATGTATGTATAAAGAAAGAAAAAAAAACCACGGTTAGGTGGTATATACAATTATGGACGGGCTGCCGAGTGCCGACACAGAGGTAGCCACAGCCGTGAACTACCGCACTGTACTGTGTCTGCTGCTAATATATAGACTGGTTGATAAAGAGATAGTATACTCGTAACTAGTATGTATGTATAAAGAAAGAAAAAAAAACCACGGTTAGGTGGTATATACAATTATGGACGGGCTGCCGAGTGCCGACACAGAGGTAGCCACAGCCGTGAACTACCGCACTGTACTGTGTCTGCTGCTAATATATAGACTGGTTGATAAAGAGATAGTATACTCGTAACTAGTATGTATGTATAAAGAAAGAAAAAAAAACCACGGTTAGGTGGTATATACAATTATGGACGGGCTGCCGAGTGCCGACACAGAGGTAGCCACAGCCGTGAACTACCGCACTGTACTGTGTCTGCTGCTAATATAGACTGGTTGATAAAGAGATAGTATACTCGTAACTAGTATGTATGTATAAAGAAAGAAAAAAAAACCACGGTTAGGTGGTATATACAATTATGGACGGGCTGCCGAGTGCCGACACAGAGGTAGCCACAGCCGTGAACTACCGCACTGTACTGTGTCTGCTGCTAATATATAGACTGGTTGATAAAGAGATAGTATACTCGTAACTAGTATGTATGTATAAAGAAAGAAAAAAAAACCACGGTTAGGTGGTATATACAATTATGGACGGGCTGCCGAGTGCCGACACAGAGGTAGCCACAGCCGTGAACTACCGCACTGTACTGTGTCTGCTGCTAATATATAGACTGGTTGATAAAGAGATAGTATACTCGTAACTAGTATGTATGTATAAAGAAAGAAAAAAAAACCACGGTTAGGTGGTATATACAATTATGGACGGGCTGCCGAGTGCCGACACAGAGGTAGCCACAGCCGTGAACTACCGCACTGTACTGTGTCTGCTGCTAATATAGACTGGTTGATAAAGAGATAGTATACTACTAATATTATATACTGGTGGTCAGGTCACTGGTCACTAGTCACACTGGCAGTGGCACTCCTGCAGCAAAAGTGTGCACTGTTTAATTTTAATATAATATTATGTACTCCTGGCTCCTGCTATAACCTATAACTGGCACTGCAGTAGTGCTCCCCAGTCTCCCCCACAATTATAAGCTGTGTGAGCTGAGCAGTCAGACAGATATATAATATATATAGATGATGCAGCACACTGGCCTGAGCCTGAGCAGTGCACACAGATATGGTATGTGACTGACTGAGTCACTGTGTGTATCGCTTTTTTCAGGCAGAGAACGGATATATTAAATAAACTGCACTGTGTGTCTGGTGGTCACTCACTATATAATATATTATGTACTCCTGGCTCCTGCTATAACCTATAACTGGCACTGCAGTAGTGCTCCCCAGTCTCCCCCACAATTATAAGCTGTGTGAGCTGAGCAGTCAGACAGATATATATAATATTATATATAGATAATAGATGATGCAGCACACTGGCCTGAGCCTGAGCAGTGCACACAGATATGGTATGTGACTGAGTCACTGTGTGCTGTGTATCGCTTTTTTCAGGCAGAGAACGGATTATAAATAAAACTGGTGGTCACTGGTCACTATCAGCAAAACTCTGCACTGTACACTACTGAGTACTCCTAATGCTCCCCAAAATTAGTAAATCAAGTGTCTCTCTAATCTATTCTAATTCTAAACGGAGAGGACGCCAGCCACGTCCTCTCCCGATCAATCTCAATGCACGTGTGAAAATGGCGGCGACGCGCGGCTCCTTATCTAGAATCCGAGTCTCGCGATAGAATCCGAGCCTCGCGAGAATCCGACAGCGTCATGATGACGTTCGGGCGCGCTCGGGTTAACCGAGCAAGGCGGGAAGATCCGAGTCGCTCGGACCCGTGAAAAAAAACATGAAGTTCTGGTGGGTTCGGATTCAGAGAAACCGAACCCGCTCATCTCTATTATCTATAATATAAAGCATATCAGATAATCAATAGGTTCTGTGCTGCTTTTCAAACATCAAGGAGCAGGTTCATTTATGGAAGCTGTGGGCTTTAATGTGTGGCTTTAGATCCTGGGTCAAGTGCCCAAAGTTATTCAGATACTGCAGCGATAAGTCCGCGATTAACCATGCGGATGCATTTAATGCAGCTTTTTCCTTGCAGCTCCGGAAGCTGTGAGGAAAAATCTACATTAAATACACCCCGGGGTTATAGGCCCTACACACTTGTCGATGTAACTGAAAGATATGAACGATCTCGTTCATTAATGAACGAGATAGCATTCATATCTTTCAGTGAGGAGGCACCAGTGATGAATGATGCGCGGCCCCGCGCTCGTTCATCGCTGGTGCCCCGTCGGCTGTGCATGCAGGCCAATATGGACGATCTCGTCCATATTTGCCTGCACTTGTATGGAGCCGTGTGACGGGGGAGTGGAGAAACTTCCCCCGCCGCCGGGTCGCCCGTCTGCCGTATCGGCGGTCGGGCAACTCGGCGGCGTATCGCCATGTCTGTAGGGTCCATTAGTTGCAAACTTACTGTAGGCAGTAATTGAATGTCTCAGACACTTATCCAAGTTCTAAAGCTGCTTACGGGCTAACCATGGATTTACTGTGGGCAGTAATTGAATAGCTCCAGACACTTATCCTGGGAGCTGAAATAGTGCTGTAAAGCCTGCAACTAATTGAATTTGCCCCCAAATATAGCATCACACATGAAAGAAGTAAAAAACTTACTTTCTCTCCTCAGTAAACATTTTGTAAAACTTGCTGCCACATGAAGACAAAAATTCATCTTGGAATCTCCTTGACAGACTTTTTATTCTTACTGGAAATTATAGTAATCTCAAAAACTGTCCAGACTACACTTAACTACACATTTCTGCCTATTATGGTACAATACTGCTAATTTCCTGCACTCCACTCAGGTGTGAGAGATAAAACTAGATACGTTTTTGTATCATTCTGGAATAGTACATCACTACTTACACAGCCCTGTAATGGTACCCATACACTTGTGCGATGCCCCGCGACATCGTGGGGCATCGCACCGGCAGATCAGGTGCGATGAAATCGCACCTGAACTGCCAAAGTGATTACCATGCGATCATGCGACAGATTGCATGGTAATCACATGATTGGCACATCACCACCGAGTTGGAGCGGCCTCTGGCTGCTCCCGGCGGGTGCCCATCGCACATCGCAGTGCGATATATCGCATGTGGTTTAAAAACCACATGCCATCGCACTGCGATGCGAGAAATATTATGTGCAGCACATACTATCTTGAGACGTGACATTCGAGCGGCGTGCCCGCGCATCGCGTCTCAAGGTACCTAAAATGTGCATACAATCCTTCGCTTTCTCTCACAGAATGCGGTCGAAATCAAAGGATAGCACCTAATTTCTCACAAGTGTATGGGCACCATTAGACACAAAATTATTGTTGGGTATCAAACTGTTCCATCTTCAGGAAGAATGTCATAACAATATTTCCATATACGCTATGTAGACAAAAGTGATTGGACATCTCTTGTTAAAGATCAATAGACCGAAACGCATCAGGTGAGTGAGTAGCTTCCAGTATACTGTTTTTTGAAAATCACTTTTCCTGCTTATTTTGCTTTTTTTGCTCGTCTTGCTAAGTGCAGGAGAAAAACCTATTTTATCTGTTTTTTATATACCTGTATGTCCTGTTTTTGTGCTGTATGTATGATCTTATAGACAAAATAAATTTGTGATTTTTTTATGGTGATCCCCGTTTTGGAGCTCCATTCATTTTTTCTCTTTATTGAGTGACTCCTGGTGAGAAATCGGAGGACCCCATTAAAGATTCCTTGATAGGAGCAAGAATACACACTTAATTGTGAGTTGGGGTATGCAGCACATTTACTTGGACCATAATGGAAAGATACCTTGATGTGTATTTCACCCACTTATATGTTGTGAGTTCAGGGTACGATATATACGATTTACAGTCTTTTCTGTAAGATAACCCTCTACAACATTGCAGTTGGAATAAGAGTGATTGAATACCACACCATATCTGGAGAGAAGAGGATTCCTTAAAAATACCTTTATATACATATAATCACCTGAACCAGTGTGAGTGGGGTACGCACAATTTAGCTTTCGGGACACTTCAGGATACATTTCACCACACAGTGGAAGTACCAACTATAGATTGGAAAACAATCGGACTACGTCATACCATAAGGAATGTATTGTATTTCTTCTGAAAAACATATTTATTGTTTTTTTAGCGCCAAGTGATATTTGTGCAGGCCTCTCTTTTGTTGTATATGGAATTTGTATGTAAGTGTGGTGACATTTAACTTGAGACCTGCAATACCCAGGCTGCTTTGTGCCATTTTGGTGAACCCTCCAAAAAAAACAATTTAGTCTTGCTGATCTATTTGCTGTCAGTGCCCAATCACTTTTGTTCACATAGTGTAGATTTGTGCATAAGCATACCTTAGTCAGTTTTGCCTATTAAGGCTACCACCAAAGAGTAAATATGGACCACAAAAATAATCTCTTTGACTTTTAATTTATATATTCTAGAATAAACCTAAATGCATAAAAAAGCATTAGCGAAAAGCTTATATATTTTTAAATATAAATATATAATTTTTTGCTTTACAAATTGGATACTGGAGTTGTCAAGGAATAATTATATGCTGATGTCTGCATTGCAATAATCATTCCCTAATGGCAGGAAATGGCTAAATATATAATTTCACAATAAAATTCTAAGCACAATGGTGTCTTTGTTCTGGGATCACATTTTTCCCTCCTTAGCTTTCTCATGTCACTTAGAAAACATTTGCAAATGAACCTGTAAATTTTAGTTTGAGAAATGTCCCTCTCAGAAGAATGGAATTGAACGACCATGGTAGAATAATTTTTCCATTGAAGAGGAACGGGTGTTGTTTATAAGCCACACTGACAGGAACTGTTAAGAATTGCAGGTTGTAAAGAGAGAAGGATGAGCTGATGCATGGGAAGAGTTTGTTTTAAAGAACGCAGCTGTAGGTATAAGAGTAATAGATCCAATCGTTGTTTCATAAAAAGTGAAACTATTGCTGACATTTTTCTTTGAAGGTTCTACTCATTTGCAAGCTGCGGGCTGGCTGTGAGCTTTGCACTCATTAAATTCTTTAAAGCGTTTTGAAGTGATCCCTGCAGATCATTCTGAAATTATTTTATCAATGTATGAACTTCCACTGCTGTGTTTGGCTTGTTAAAGGAAGCTGTTTATAAAAGAAATGTTTAGTAGAATGACATGATTAACTTTCCACTGAGAAAAGACGTTTCATAACAAAGCAATCCGCAGGAACAAACTACAGTAATGACAGATTCCTAAGGTTAGTGCATGCTCAGCTTGTAATATTGGAGCCTATGGACAAGTTTCTCTGTAATCCAGATTTAACCAATTGTTTATAAAATAAGTTGCTACCATGATGTAAACATGTGATCACCTCTGACGTCCGAAGTACAGTAGCATACACGCAGAGGCGTTTTAAGAGAGGAGGGGGCCCTGTGTACAGACATGAAACCTATGGAAACTGGCATAAACAAGGGGCATAAGTTGCTGAGGCACAGTCCTACCCCCACCAGTATAAAAAATTACCTCATAAAAGCTGAGGAGAAACACACAATTGAAGAGTGAAGCTTCCTCCTCAGTCAGCCAGCACACTGCTCAGCGCCATTTTCTCTCTCTCCTCAGGCTGCAGAGACAAGGCTGGTCCTCCTCCACTACTGAACAAGTATCAGGGTGCAAAACAGGGGGGGGGGGGGCACAGTGAATTTGGTGCTATATAATTGTGTGATTAACATTATAAAAGCGCTGAATGTCAGTGGGCATTTTGTGTTCACAGACATTGTGTTACTGGCGCTGGGTTGTGAGCTGGCAAATCCCATCTGTGTCCCTCTGGCAGATTTTACTGTGGGTCTGTCCCCCTATAAGTCCCGGAGTGTCTGTGGTGTGGTTCTGCAAGTGTGTGACATATCTGTGGCAGGGAACTCTGTGGAGACATGTTAGGGACACAGAGGTGTAATATGACACCAAGAGCCTGACTGGGTGAAAGGTTACATGATGGTGTGAATCAGATCAGTAAGAGGTTGGACTGAATCTCATACAGAAAATGAAAATAATCTGTTGAAAATGGGATTTTTAATAGTTCTGCCACAGGGACCTTTCTGGGTCACATACAAATTTGCACAAGTAGTACAAACTGATACCGACACGGACTCTGATCCCTGTGTCGACACTAGTGATTCCAGGGGAATTAGTCCTAAGTTAGCAAAAAAGCATTCAAAACTTGTTTTAGCTATAAAGGAGGTGTTAGAAGTTACGAAGCCCCCTCTTTTACCACAGGAGAGGGTTTACTTTAGTAAAGAAGTAATGTAATTTTCCCTCCACCTCAGGTCTGATTTAACCTGAAAAGAAATTTCAGATTCCCAAAAGGAATTCAGGCAGATTACCTTTTTCCAAAAAAGGTGGGAGGCACCCTGCATTTTAGACAGGGCCCTGTCATAAAAGAGAAAAGGTGTTTCTCCCTGCGCCTGGAATGGCTTCACTTAAGGAGCTGACAGACCGCAAGTGAGTGAGGTGATTTATTGATGTGGCCATGAGACACTACTCAGGACTACCATTGTCTGTGAGTGGGTGAGTAGTGCTATTGAAAAGTGGTCAGAAAACTTGTCATTAGACATTGACACAATAGATGGAGATGAGATACTCCTAACGTTAAGTCATATCAAAGATGCTGCTGCGTACGTACTAGAATCCATGAAATATATTGGTTTCTTGGGATCAAGAACCGCTACCATGGCAGTATCGGCTCGGAGGGCGTTGTGGATTCGCCAGTGGAATGCTGATGTAGAGTCCAAAATAAAATTTGGAGGCTCTCCCGTATAAAGGTGAGGCCTTGTTTGGTGATGGGCTGGATGCGTTAGTCTCGGCGGCTACCGCAGGTAAGTCGACATTCTTGCTTTATGCTCCTACACCGGCGAAAAAGACACATCACTCTCACATACAGTCCTTGCGGCCCAACAAATACAAAAAGGCCAAAGGTCTCCCCTTTTTTTTGCAGGTAGGGGAAGGGGAAAAGGAAAGAAATCCGCAGCGTCTCCCGGATCGCAGGAGCAGAATCCATCCCTGCTTCTGCCAAATCTGTAGCATAATGCTGGGGCTCCCTTGCGGGAGTCCACTCGGGTGGGAGCACGTCTGAAACTTTTCAACCAAATCTGGATTCAATCTGGCCTGAACCAATGGGTGTTACAAATAGTGTCCCATGGGTACAAACTAGAGTTTCAAAATGTCCCCCATGCTGATTTTTCAAATCGACCTTGCCAGCTTCTCCACCAGAGAGAGAAGCAGTAACAGCGGCAATCCAAAAAATTATGTCAAGACCAGGTCATAGTCCTGGTACCGTTGTTACAACAAGGGCGGGGTTTTTATTCAAGCCTTTTTGTTGTTCCGAAGCCGGACGGCTCGGTCAGACCGATCCTAAATCTAAAAAATCTGAATTTCTTCCTGAAAAGGTTTAAGTTCAAGATGGAATCATTTCGGGCGGTGATTGCCAGTCTGGAGGAGGGGGACTACTTGGTGTCGGTGGACATAAAGGATGCTTACCTGCATGTTCCCATTTATCCTCCTCACCAGGCTTATCTGAGATTCACGATTCAGGATTGCCATTACCAATTCCAGACGTTACCTTTTGGTCTCTCCACGGTGCCGAGGGTATTCACCAAGGTGATAACAGAGATGATGGTCCTCCTTCGTCACAAAGGAGTCAATATAATCCCTTATCTGGATGACCTCCTGATAAAGGCGAGATCCAGGGAGCAGTTATTACAAAACATATCCCTCTCACTGTCAATACTCCAACAACACGGGTGGATCATAAATTACCCAAAGTCACAGTTGGAACCGACGACAAGGTTGTCTTTCCTCGGGATGATTCTGGACACAGAAGTTCAGAGAGTATTTATTCCACTGGAAAAGGCTCTGGAAATCCAGAAAATGGTAAAACAGATACTGAAACCATCAAGTGTGTCGATCCATCAGTGCATTCGGTTGTTGGGGAAGATGGTGGCAGCCTACGAGGCCATACAGTTTGGCAGGTTCCATGCCAGAGTAATCCAGTGGGACCTGTTAGACAAGTGGTCGGGGTCACACCTACACATGCACAGAAAGATAATCCTGTCGTCAAAAACCAGGATTTTGCTCCTGTGGTGGTTGCACAGCTCTCACCTGCTAGAGGGACGCAGGTTCGGCATTCAGGACTGGGTCCTAGTAACCACGGATGCAAGTCTCCGAGGCTGGGGAGCAGTCTTGCAGGGAGAAAACTTCCAGGGACGTTGGCACATCAGGAAGCCTGCCTTCACATAAACGTGCTGGAGCTAAGAGCCATTTACAACGACCATCAACAAGCAGTACATCTTCTTCAAGAACGTCCCGTGCAGATCCTGGCGGACAATGTAACAGCAGTCGCATACATAAACAGGCAGGGCGGAACAAAAAGCAGAGCGCCAATGGCAGAGGCGACAAAAATCCTCCGCTGGGTAGAAACACATCTACAAGCTCTGTCGGCAATATTCATTCCGGGAGTAGACAACTGGGAAGCAGACTTCCTCAGCAGACACGATCTCCATCCAGGAGAGTGGGGCCTCCACCAAGAAGTCTTCGCAGAGGTGACAAGTCTTTGGGGGGTTCCTCAAATAGACATGATGGAGTCTCGTCTCAACAAGAAGCTTCAGAGATACTGTTCAAGGTTGAGAGACCCTCAAGCAGTAGCAGTGGATGCACTGGTGACCCAGTGGGTGTTTCCGTCAGTGTATGTTTTCCCTCCACTTCCACCGATCCCAAAAGTACTCAGGATCATAAGAAAGACAAGGGTTCGAGCAATCTTCATTGCCCCAGACTGGCCAAGAAGGGCTTGGTACCCAGATCTTCAGCAGTTACTCATAGGAGATCCTCGGCCTCTTCCTCCTCGGGAGGACCTGCTGCAGCAGGGGCCGTGTGTGTACCAAGACTTACCGCGGGTACGTTTGACGGCATGGCTGTTGAGCTCCGTATCCTAGCCAGGAAGGGTATTCCTAAGGAGGTCATCCCCACCCTTATTCAGGCCAGAAAGGGAGTAACGTCAAAACATTACCACCGTATTTGGAGAAAATATATGTCTTGGTGTGAATCCAAGAAAGCTCCTACAAAAGAGTTTGACTTAGGACGTTTTCTCAATTTGTTTTGCAGGATGGTGTGGAGACGGGCCTACAATTGGGATCAATCAAGGTTCAAATTTCGGCCTTGTCAGTGTTCTTCCAAAAACAATTGGCCTCTCTTCCAGAGGTTCAGACCTTCGTGAAAGGGGTTCTGCACATCCAGCCTCCATTCGTGCCTCCAGTGGCACCATGGGACCTTAACGTAGTATTGCAGTTCCTTCAATCGGATTGGTTTGAGCCTCTACAAAAGATAGAGTTGAAGTTTCTCACTTGGAAAGTGGTGATGCTTTTGGCATTGGCATCCGCAAGGCGGGTGTCTGAATTGGGGGCCTTGTCTCACAAGAGCCCTTACCTGATTTTCCATGAAGATAGGGCAGAGTTGCGAACTCGCCAACATTTTCTTCCAAAGGTGGTTTCTGCTTTTCACATAAACCAACCTATTGTGGTGCCAGTAGTTACTGACACATTCACTGATTCAAAGTCTCTAGATGTGGTTAGAGCTTTGAAAATCTGTGTTGATAGAACAGCTCATATACGGAAAACAGAGGCTCTGTTTGTCCTGTATGATCACAACAAGATTGGCTGTCTTGCTTCCAAGCAAACTATTGCACTTTGGATTAGAAATACGATTCAGCAAGCTCATACTATGGCTGGATTGCCGTTACCAACGTCGGTAAAGGCCCACTCAACTAGGAAGAAGGGCCGAGCAGCTACTAGTTTGACACTACAAGTTTGACACCTTGGCCGACGAGGACCTAAAGTTTGGTCAATCGGTGCTGCAGGGTCATCCGCACTCTCCCGCCCGTACTGGAGCTTTGATATAGACCCCATGGTCTTGATGTCGTCCCCAGCATCCTCTAGGACGCATGAGAAAATAGGATTTTAATAACCTACCGGTAAATCCTTTTCTCCTAGTCCGTAGAGGATGCTGGGCGCCCATCCCAGTGCGTACTTTACCTGCAGTTTAGTTATTACAGTTACACAAGTTGTGTTATCTTGGTTTCCAGTGGCGCACCCAGGGGGGGGTTTCCGAGCACCCAGAAACCCCCCTCCACCAAATTTTTTTTTTTTTGCTGCATGAGTATTATTAATGGCTGTCTAGCGTCCTCTGCAGCCTGCTGTCTTCCTGGTGGCACTTGTAAGTGCTTAATAAAAGTTTAATTTATTTTAATTATAGTACATATATATCCATGGGGGTAATTCCAAGTTGATCGCAGCAGGAAATTTGTGCACTGCAGGGGGGGGGGGGGGGGCAGATATAACATTTGCAGAGAGAGTTAGATTTGGGTGGGTTATTTTGTTTCTGTGCAGGGTAGATACTGGCTGCTTTATTTTTACAGTGCAATTTAGATTGCAGATTGAACTCACCACACCCAAATCTATCTCTCTCTGCACATGTTATATCTGCCTCCCCTGCAGTGCACATGGTTTTGCCCAACTGCTAAAAAATTTCCTGCTGCGATCAACTTGGAATTATCCCCCATGTGCATACATATATACACATGTATATACATACATACATATAAACACACACAATATTTATACATGCGTATATACAGTAGACGTGTACTATATGTATGTATATGTGTATATGTATGTGTGTGTGTGTTGTGTATATATATATATATATATATATGTATGAAGAAAGAATGTATAGACCAGTGCGCTTCTCTAGGAATCGACAATGATAAAGTTTTATTCTCCTGAATCTGGTACGCTTACCTGGGTGACTGTGGGGCTATCATTAGATAACCAGAGATATTACGCTATGCAGCGATGTTTTGTCTCTCTAATTTATAGATGGTGATAATGGTGAGAAACATCACGATTGGCATCTTATTAGACGTGTTATAAAGATTTCATCCGGTACGCATTCACTTATTATTAACATCAACATACACCTTTAAGAACTTACTGCACCATAGGCGCTTGTTCTTCTCCATCTTTTTTGCTATATATATATGTATGTATGCATGTACGCATGTTTAATATGCTATGTATATGTGTATGTATGTATATATATATATATATATATATATATATAGAGAGAGAGAGAGAGAGGTGGATCGGCACTCCCACTGATGGCCACAGTTAGCACCGGTGCCCTCTTGAAACAAATACTTACAAATATGGAAAGGGGGAAGTGGCACTCTGCGTCTTTAAACAGGCAAAAAGTGTATTCAACAACACATCTACAGGTCCTGTAGATGTGTTGTTGAATACACTTTTTGCCTGTTTCAACACGCCGAGTGCCGCTTCCTCCTTTCCGTATTTGTGTGTATATATATATACACATACATATATATATATATATATATATATATATATATACACACACACACACACACACACTAGTTTTACGGACCCAGCATATACTGGGTCACCTCAGTCCCCACCCCCGTGATTGGCTCCACCCAGTTCTGGAAACCCCCCCCATGCAAATACTGCGTTGGCCACTGGTTTCAGCATGTTGCTGCAATTAGTTCATGCCTGTTGGCGTGTGTTACGTTGAATGCCATGTGTGCAGCATGGTTGAGGGTGTGAGTTGGTAGATATCTCACCACTAGTTAAGTAATTCCTTTCCTAGAAATGTCAGTCTCCCTGGGCACAGTTCCTACAACTGAGGTCTGGAGGAGGGGCATAGAGGGAGGAGCCAGTTCACACCCAATGAAAAGTCTTTAGAGTGCCAATGTCTCCTGCGGATCCCGTCTATACCCCATGGTCTTGATGTCGTCCCCAGCATCCTCTACGGACTAGGAGAAAAGGATTTACCGGTAGGTTATCAAAATCCTATTATCAACACTTATACCTACTGTAGCTGGGCATTCTCATCTGGGATATTTTAAGTGTATTTTTTTATTGCCCTTATTGTTATTTTTTACACTGTTCTTATTGAAAATTATTATGAATATTAATAGCTGGCTGCTGTCTCTAATTTCCATGATTTTCATGCAGTCTCTAACACATGCATCATTTAGTTAAATTACCTAATATAACGTTAAACTTACACACACAGTGGCACTGCTGCTGCTGCCTGCTGCCTGTCTGACTCTGCACTCTGCTGCCTGTTTACCACTGACCGCGCCCTGACGTGTGACGCAGATCACCAGCCAGCACTGCAGAACTGGTCTGGACTGGTCTGCATCATCACGTGTGCTCAGGCTCTGCAGCAGCTTCCATCCCGCCCCGCAGCCCACCTCCTGAGTCCTGACTGACTCAGTGAGTCGGTCCTATCAGTGGCTGTGGCTGTACTGTGACGGCGACGAGGGAGGGGGAGTGCTGCTGTGGGCGGACTAAAGGCTGAACTAGTCAGTGCGCACTATGCGCGCTGTGAGATGCCGGCATCTGGCGTCAGATGCTGGCGCCGCACAGTGCGTACAGAGCAGTTTAGCATAGTACCGCCTACAGCACTCCCCCTAACACACAGGCAGCCACTGGTAATCGGAGGCAAGCCAGGACGGACGTAGGCTGGCAGCTGCTGCAGGCTACAGGACCAGGCTGGCTCCAGGCTCCAATATGGCGCTGCCAGTGTGATGCGTCCATTAAGGGTGGCGCCCTGCACGGCCGCTCAATTCGAACATGCCTGGAGCCGGCCGTGGATCGATCAGTGTGGAAACACCCTTATAAAAAGGAAATGAGTAAGGAAATTATAATTCAGTGTCTACACATATGCTATGGGAGTGGGGGAAATTTTTTTAGGGTATGTAACCAGTATGGTGGCCATCTTGGATGCAACTCTAATTTTGTTTAGTTGGGAAGGTAGTCATGTAACATATCAAACAGATGCAGAATTACATAAGAAAAACATTGGTGTACTTTGTTTTAACATATCTTTATTCATTCTTGAGTTTTAACTGAGTTTTCTTTTGCAGGTTACTCATTTCCTTTTTATAATTATGTTTTCACACTTATGGACTACCTTGTACAATACAATAAATCAATCTGTAAACACACATGATCCAGAATGTATAAATATGGTAAGTACTGTATATGTCAGTTTAGAGTGCATTTCTATTTACATACAGTCCCAAGTAGAGATGTGCACCGGAAATTTTTCGGGTTTTGTGTTTAGGTTTTGGGTTCGGTTCCGTGGCCGTGTTTTGGGTTCGAACGCGTTTGGCAAAACCTCACCGAATTTTTTTTGTCGGATTCGGGTGTGTTTTGGATTCGGGTGTTTTTTTCAAAAAACCCTAAAAAACAGCTTAAATCATAGAATTTGGGGGTCATTTTGATCCCAAAGTATTATTAACCTCAATAACCATAATTTCCACTCATTTTCAGTCTATTCTGAACACCTCACACCTCACAATATTATTTTTAGTCCTAAAATTTGCACCGAGGTCGCTGGATGACTAAGCTCAGCGACCCAAGTGGCCGACACAAACACCTGGCCCATCTAGGAGTGGCACTGCAGTGTCAGGCCGGATGGCCCTTCCAAAAAATACTCCCCAAACAGCACATGACGCAAAGAAGAAAAAAAAGAGGCGCAATGAGGTAGCTGTGTGACTAAGATAAGCGACCCTAGTGGCCGACACAAACACCTGGCCCATCTAGGAGTGTCACTGCAGTGTCACGCAGGATGGCCCTTCCAAAAAACACTTCCCAAACAGCACATGACGCAAAGAAAAAAAGAGGCGCAATGAGGTAGCTGTGTGAGTAAGCTAAGCGACCCTAGTGGCCGACACAAACACCTGGCCCATCTAGGAGTGGCACTGCAGTGTCAGGCCGGATGGCCCTTCCAAAAAATACTCCCCAAACAGCACATGACGCAAAGAAGAAAAAAATGAGGCGCAATGAGGTAGCTGTGTGACTAAGATAAGTGACCCTAGTGGCCGACACAAACACCTGGCCCATCTAGGAGTGGCACTGCAGTGTCACGCAGGATGGCCCTTCCAAAAAACACTCCCCAAACAGCACATGACGCAAAGAAAAATGAAAGAAAAAAGAGGTGCAAGATGGAATTGTCCTTGGGCCCTCCCACCCACCCTTATGTTGTATAAACAGGACATGCACACTTTAACCAACCCATCATTTCAGTGACAGGGTCTGCCACACGACTGTGACTGAAATGACGGGTTGGTTTGGACCCCCACCAAAAAAGAAGCAATTAATCTCTCCTTGCACAAACTGGCTCTACAGAGGCAAGATGTCCACCTCATCATCATCCTCCGATTCATCACCGTGTACATCCCCTTCCTCACAGATTATCAATTCGTCCCCACTGGAATCCACCATCACAGCTCCCTGTGTACTTTGTGGAGGCAATTGCTGCTGGTGAATGTCTCCATGGAGGAATTGATTATAATTCATTTTAATGAACATCATCTTCTCCACATTTTCTGGAAGTAACCTCGTACGCCGATTGCTGACAAGGTGAGCGGCGGCACTAAACACTATTTCGGAGTACACACTTGTGGGAGGGCAACTTAGGTAGAATAAAGCCAGTTTGTGCAAGGGCCTCCAAATTGCCTCTTTTTCCTGCCAGTATACGTACGGACTGTCTGACGTGCCTACTTGGATGCGGTCACTCATATAATCCTCCACCATTCTTTCAATGGTGAGAGAATCATATGCAATGACAGTAGACGACATATCCGTAATCGTTGTCTGGTCCTTCAGTCCGGACCAGATGTCAGCATCAGCAGTCGCTCCAGACTGCCCTGCCTCACCGCCAGCGGGTGGGCTCGGAATTCTGAGCCTTTTCCTCGCACCCCCAGTTGCGGGAGAATGTGAAGGAGGAGATGTTGACAGGTCGCGTTCCGCTTGACTAGACAATTTTCTCACCAGCAGTTCTTTGAACCCCTGCAGACTTGTCTCTGCCGGAAAGAGAGATACAACGTAGGTTTTAAATATAGGATCGAGCACGGTGGCCAAAATGTAGTGCTCTGATTTCAACAGATTGACCACCCGTGAATCCTTGTTAAGCGAATTAAGGGCTCCATCCACAAGTCCCACATGCCTAGCGGAATCGCTCAGTGTTAGCTCCTCCTTTAATGTCTCCAGCTTCTTCTGCAAAAGCCTGATGAGGGGAATGACCTGACTCAGGCTGGCAGTGTCTGAACTGACTTCACGTGTGGCAAGTTCAAAAGGTTGCAGAACCTTGCACAACGTTGAAATCATTCTCCACTGCGCTTGAGACAGGTGCATTCCACCTCCTATATCGTGGTCAGTTGTATAGGCTTGAATGGCCAGATTTGGTGTATGTTTAGAAAGATGGGACAAGGGATGGAATGGTGGAAGCATAGACCGAGTATAGTATGGTCTTCTACATGTAAATGCAAATGATGTAGACTTGGCAAAGTAACATACGCATGTGTCAGTAGGAGTATCTGATGTAACTGTTCAAACATTAATGATGATGACCTTGCTATGCTATATAAAGTAACAGCCGCCATCAGCCTGCATTCAAGAACGAGGGGAGTGAGCAGTAGGTGCATGATGGAGACGGGACTCTGCAGCTGTGGGAGAAGAGCCATATCTGCATAAAAAATGAAAATCGCATGATACTCTTTATGCATAAAGACTGCCTGGCCACTGGGGACTATTGCAGCCAGTGCAGGAGCTGTCAGCCTATAGTGACAAGTTCAACACATAGGCTGTATACAGGACAGCTGATCTCTGTTCTAAAACATCTCCAGAATATGGTTACTTAGAGAACATAGCACCAGCTGTAAGCATTTAAGACCTGCCATAAAACTTTTTCCAATTACCTGCGAATGGGCGAATTGTCATTACAAGGGCACTGCAATTTGCCCCCCTCATGGCTAGATCTTGCCCTGGACTTGCAGATTTTTGTAGGCAGTCCTATGGTGCTGCAAACAGTCTGTAAATTCAGCTGTACTGTAAGTGTGGCATACAATCCGCAATATACTCCTTTCACACATGAGACCTCCGGTGATTTCCCGGGTCTCGCAAGTTGGCAAATAGCAGGGTCTCAGTCCAACCCTGGTAAAGAGCAGGGTCGTGGACCTGGGACGTTTTCTTTCACACCTACCAAAAACCCAGGTCAATGAGCGTTCACATGCAGACACCAGTTTTTTGCTGCATGTGTGAAAGGTGTATTACTCGTTCCACAATGAAGTCGGGTGTAATTGGATTGACCCCATAGTATCCCTGCAATTGCTGAACTTGTAATTCCTGACAGCAGTTACGTTAAGGTATCATTACCAAATGAATTCTAACAAAAGGGAACAAATGGTATTTGATACCACAGTTGAGGATCTCCATTTTTGATTTTTTAATGCTATATTGTTGGTATTAGGCTATTTTGTTTTATAACGTCGGAACAATAATTTATTTATATTAGAGATGTGCACGGATTCTCATGTTTTGGTTTTGGATTTGGTTTTGACAAAACCACCTTCAGCGTTTGTTTGTTTGTTTTGGCGAAACCACCCTCAAGTGTTTTGGACAAATGCTGGCTGGCTAAAGTAAGAAAAAGACCAGCGGCACAAACACGGCAGTTACTTTCAAATAATTTAACACATCTATGAAACACTGTAGCACAGCAGTGGCAGACAGGATAGCAGTCTAATAAACTATGTGACTCTATAGAAATTATTTTTTCTTTATTAAGAAAAGAGGCCCCAGGGCAGTACATGGAAATGGAGGTGGAGTATGTAGTGGCAGGCAGCTAAAGTATTGATTGATTGATTGATTGATTAATTAATTAATTGAAATTAATTAGTTGAATACTTAAGAAAATCAAATTTAAATCAGTCGGTTTTGTATCAACTTAGAAGAGAAAAGGCTACATAAGAATATAATGTTAATAGCCAAGGATTCCTGACAAGGGTTGGAAAAGAAGCCAAGAAGATAAGTAATTGCACTGCAGAGCAGCAAACCACAAATTAGACTATCTTACCCTGACAAATATTAGGAGGCTGACATGCTGGCCATACTACCCCCTCTACCTAACTGGATAACATACCCCTGTAGTACATTTATAATAAGCTCCAGAGAGACTGAGTATTGCTCTAATCCATGAACTACAGTACAAGCTTGCAAGCATTTCTGTTGACTGTTGTGAAAAATCTATCTTGTTCATATTACTGAATGATACAAAATATGCTCCATAATTTTTTTTATGAGGCACCACAGTATTTCTAGTTGAAAATGTGTTGAAAATTAGTAATGTATTAGAACAATAACCAATAAAAATGTTTGATATGTAAAAAAGTCCTTCAACAATGTCACCCCAAAAACAGCATTATAAGTTCTTATTCTTTCTAATTAATTTATTATATGCTGCCATTCAAACAGACACAAGGCAGCATGATAAGAATGTAGCATGAGCCGGTAAAGAAGATTTTTTCTGAAAACATAGAAGACCATCATGAATACTCTCAAAAACTAAAGCCCATAATGAAATGAAAAGTGATGCACAATGGAATTGTCCTTGGGCCCTCCCAGCCACCTTATTTTGTATATTAAAAAGGACATGTACAGTTCAACAAACCAATCACTTCAGCATAGGAACTGTCACTTGTGTGGCTGAAGTGCCTGGTTTGTTTGGGTTCCACAAATAAGCTACCAATTGGCTTAAAGTAGCTAACAGTGTTATTTATCACATTGGTAACATGTCAGTCTCATCATCATCCTCAGCAATGCCCTCCTCCCTGTTAATATCATAAAACAATATTTGCTCATCCCCACTGGAATCTATAATTACAGAAAACATTTCTGTTTGTTGTAATTAGTGACACATGGTTTTCCTCTTAGAATTTGTAATTCATTTTAGCGAACATCGTTGTTTCCAAAAAAATTTGGATGTAACTTTTTACACCGATCACTCACAAGGTTTTAAACTGCTGGACAGCTTGTTATTATTTTACAGATTTTGATCATTTGCGTGAACACGCTGCAAATGAGGCAACAGTGCGAGATGTGTAGATGATTAATGTGTCTACCTGTACTAACTTTGGCTTCACAATTGGCCTTGACAAATGTTTTGGTACAAATAAGAATTTTTTTGTACAGACAGATAGACAATAGCAATACTATCAGGCAGGCACCCGGCAGTAACAAAACCCAATTTATAATAAAGTATATATGTTGTGTCACTCTTAAAAATAAGTTAGGCTGTTGGCATGGAGGGTTACAGTTAGGCTGCATGGATGGAGGGTTAGGGAGAGGATTAAGATTAAGGATACTTACCTATACTGGCCCTGTTGGGATTTCAAGCAGTCGGGATACCAGGGGTTGGTATTCTGACCACCGGCATCCAGTAACCAACCCCTCTGCTCAGGCTCATACACATTGTGGTAAAAACTATATAGTTTCTAGTGTACTGTCAGCAGCAGCTGGTACAAGGATGGTCAAGGTCTCTAATTAGTAATATTGATAAAGAAATAAAGAGGTACCAGTGCTAGCTGTAATAGTTAATACACAATAGAACGGCTTGTCAATATTCAAAATGTATTAAATCACAGATTAACCATTTCAAAAATGATAAGTATAATTCTAAAAAAGCATTTAAAAAGCCACATGATAAGCACTGTGCCAATATAAAGTTTTGGATAGTCAACCACAGATCAAATTTCATCTATCTGGCTAGGACTCTCCCCTGAAAAATAGTCCACACAGTCACTGAAGTGAGCAGCAGGTTTTCAGAATAACTCATAATGATCCTAATAGAATTCAGTTGTAGGTGTCACTGGAAGGCCAGAACCTTATGTGCAGTCTAGAGATGTGCACCGGACATTTTTCGGGTTTTGTGTTTTGGTTTTGGATTCGGTTCCGCGGCCGTGTTTTGGATTCGGACGCGTTTTGGCAAAACCTCCCTGAAAATTTTTCGTCGGATTTGGGTGTGTTTAGGATTCGGGTGGTTTTTTTTTTTCAAAAAACCCTCAAAAACAGCTTAAATCATAGAATTTGGGGGTTGTTTTGATCCCATAGTATTATTAACCTCAATAACCATAATTTCCACTCATTTCCAGTCTATTCTGAACACCTCACACCTCACAATATTATTTTTAGTACTAAAATTTGCACCGAGGTCGCTGGATGACTAAGCTAAGCGACCCAAGTGGCCGGCACAAACACCTGGCCCATCTAGGAGTGGCACTGCAGTGTCAGACAGGATGGCACTTCAAAAAATTAGCCCCAAACATCACATGATGCAAAGAAAAAAAAGAGGTGCAAGATGGAATTGTCCTTGGGCCCTCCCACCCACCCTTATGTTGTATAAATAAACAGGACATGCACACTTTAACAAACCCATCATTTCAGTGACAGGGTCTGCCACACGACTGTGGCTGAAATGACTGGTTGGTTTGGGCCCCCACCAAAATAGAAGCAATCAATCTCTCCTTGCACAAACTGGCTTTACAGAGGCAAGATGTCCACCTCCTCCTCATCGTCCGATTCCTCACCCCTTTCACTGTGTACATCCCTCTCCTCACAGATTATTAATTCGTCCCCACTGGAATCCACCATCTCAGGTCCCTGTGTACTTTCTGGAGGCAATTGCTGGTGAATGTCTCCACGGAGGAATTGATTATAATTCTTTTTGATGAACATCATCTTCTCCACATTTTCTGGAAGAAACCTTGTACGCCGATTGCTGACAGGGTGACCGGCTGCACTAGACACTCTTTCGGAGTACACTGTGGGGGGGGGGCAACTTAGGTAAAATAAAGCCAGTTTGTGCAAGGGCCTCCAAATTGCCTTTTTTTCCTGCCAGTATATCTACGGACTGTCTGACGTGCCTACTTGGATGCGGTCACTCATATAATCCTCCACCATTCTTTCAATGGTGACAGAATCATATGCAGTGCCAGTAGACGACATGTCAGTAATCGTTGGCAGGTCCTTCAGTCCGGACCAGTTGTCAGCACTCGCCTCAGACTGCCCTGCATCACCGCCAGCGGGTGGGCTCAGAATTCTTAGCCTTTTCCTCGCAGCCCCAGTTGCTGGAGAATGTGAAGGAGGAGCTGTTGACGGGTCACGTACCGCTTGACTTGACAAGTGTTTCACCAGCAGGTCTTTGCACCTCTGCACACTTGTGTCTGCCAGAAAGAGAGATACAACGTAGGCTTTAAACCTAGGATCGAGCACGGTGGCCAAAATGTAGTGCTCTGATTTCAACAGATTGACCACCCGTGAATCCTGGTTAAGCGAATTAAGGGCTCCATCCACAAGTCCCACATGCCTAGCGGAATTGCTCCGGTTTTAGCTCCTCCTTCAATCTCTCCAGCTTCTTCTGCAAAAGCCTGATGAGGGGAATGACCTGACTCAGGCTGGCAGTGTCTGAACTGACTTCACGTGTGGCAAGTTCAAAGGGTTGCAGAACCTTGCACAACGTTGAAATCATTCTCCACTGCGCTTGAGTCAGGTGCATTCCCCATCCTTTGCCTATATCGTAGGCAGATGTATAGGCTTGAATGGCCTTTTGCTGCTCCTTCATCCTCTGAAGCATATGGAGGCTTGAATTCCACCTCGTTACCACCTCTTGCTTCAGATGATGGCGGGGCAGGTTCAGGAGTGTTTGCTGCTGCTCTAGTCTTCGGCACGTGGTGGCTGAATGCTGAAAGTGGCCTGCAATTCTTCGGGCCACCGACAGCATCTCTTGCACGCCCCTGTCGTTTTTTAAATAATTGTACACCACCAAATTCAATGTATGTGCAAAACATGGGACGTGCTGGAATTTGCCCACATGTAATGCACGCACAATATTGGTGGCGTTGTCCGATGTCACAAATCCCCAGGAGAGTCCAATTGGGGTAAGCCATTCTGCGATGATGTTCCTCAATTTCCGTAAGAGGTTGTCAGCTGTGTGCCTCTTATGGAAAGCGGTGATACAAAGCATAGCCTGCCTAGGAACGAGTTGGCGTTTGCGAAATGCTGCTACTGGTGCCGCCGCTGCTGTTCTTGCTGCAGGAGGCAATACATCTACCCAGTGGGCTGTCACAGTCATATAGTCCTGAGTCTGCCCTGCTCCACTTGTCCACATGTCCGTGGTTAAGTGGACATTGGGTACAACTCCATTTTTTAGGACACTGGTGACTCTTTTTCTGATGTCTGTGTACATTCTCTGTATCGCCTGCCTAGAGAAATGGAACCTAGATGGTATTTGGTACCGGGGACACAGTACCTCAAGCAATTCTCTAATTCTAAAACTTTGCAGCAGGATGACTGCCGTAATATTTTATCTTCCTCGCAAAGGACTGTTGGACAGTCAATTGCTTACTGGAAGTAGTACAAGTGGTCTTCCGAGTTCCTCTCTGGGATGACGATCGACTCCCAGCAGCAACAACAGCAGCGCCAGCAGCAGTAGGCATTACACTCAAGGATCCATCAGAGGAATCCCAGTTAGGAGAGGACTCGTCAGACTTGCCAGTGACATGGCCTGCAGGACTATTGGCGTTCCTGTCTAAGGAGGAAATTGACACTGAGGGAGTTGGTGGTGTGGTTTGCAGGAGCTTGGGTACTAGAGGAAGGGATTTAGTTGTCAGTGGACTGCTTCCGCTGTCACCCAAAGTTTTTGAACTTGTCAATGACTTCTGATGAATGCGCTCCAGGTGACGTATAAGGGAGGATGTTCCTAGGTGGTTAACGTCCATACCCCTACTTATTACAGCTTGACAAAGGCAACACATGGCTTGATACCTGTTGTCCGCATTTCTGTTAAAATAATTCCACACCAAAGAGGTGATTTTTTTTTCATTTGACCAGGCATGTCAATTACCATATTCGTCCCACGGACAACAGGTGTCTCCCCGGTTGCCTGACTTAAACAAACCACCTCACCATCAGAATCCTCCTTGTCAATTTCCTCCTCAGCGCCAGCAACACACATATCCTCATCCTGGTGTACTTCAACAGTGACATCTTCAATTTGACTATCAGGAAATGGACTGCGGGTGCTCCTTCCAGCACTTGCCGGGGGCGTGCAAATGGTCGAAGGCGCCACCTATTCCCGTCCAGTGTTGGGAAGGTCAGGCATCGCAACCGACACAATTGGACTCTCCTTGGGGATTTATGATTCAGAAGAACGTACAGTTCTTTGCTGTGCTTTTGCCAGCTTAAGTCTTTTCATTTTCTAGCGGGAGGATGAGTGCTTCCATCCTCATGTGAAGCTGAACCACTAGCCATGAACATAGGACAGGGCCGCAGCCATTCCTTGCCACTCCGTGTCGTAAATGGCATATTGGCAAGTTTACGCTTCTCATCAGACGCTTTTAATTTTGATTTTTGGGTCATTTTACTAAAAAAAAATTTTGGGGATTATACATGCTCTCTACTATGACATTGGGCATCGGCCTTGGCAGACGACGTTGATGGCATTTCATCATCTCGGCCATGACTAGTGGCAGCAACTTCAGCACGAGGTGGAAGTGGATCTTGATCTTTCCCTATTTTACCCTCCACATTTTTGTTCTCCATTTTTTAATGTGTGGAATTATATGCCAGTAATATATCAATAGCAATGGCCTACTGTACTGTACTATATATGTATACTGTTGGTCACCAAAATGCTGCACTGTAATACTAGAAGCTATAGAAAAGTATATATATTATTGTATATATCAGTACAAAGCGGTGTAACTGTGACACATGTGTCCTGACAAGCAGTATAGAAGCTATAGAAAAGTATATATATTATTGTATATATATATATCAGTACAGAGCGGTGTAACTGGGACCCATGTGTCCTGACAAGCAGTATAGAAGCTATAGAAAAGTATATATATTATTGTATATCAGTAGTAGTACAGAGCGGTGTAACTGTGACACATGTGTGTCCTGACAAGCAGTATAGAAGCTATAGAAAATTATTTAAAATTATTGTATATAACAGTACAGAGCAGAGTAACTGTGACCATGTGTCCTGACAAGCAGTATAATGGATATAGAAAAGTATATATATTATTGTATATATCAGTACAGAGCGGTGTATCTGTGACCATGTGTCCTGACAAGCAGTATAGAAGCTATAGAAAATGATTTCAAATTATTGTATATATCAGTACAGAGCATTGTAACTGTGACCATGTATCCTGACAAGCATTATAGAGGCTATAGAAAAGTATATATAATATTACTGTATATCAGTACAGAGCGGTGTAACTGTGACACATGTGTCCTGACAAGCAGTATAGAAGCTGTAGAAAAGTATATATAATATTACTGTATATCAGTACAGAGCGGTGTAACTGTGACACATGCGTCCTGACAAGCAGTATAGAAACTAGAGATGAGCGCCGGAAATTTTTCGGGTTTTGTGTTTTGGTTTTGGGTTCGGTTCCGCGGCCGTGTTTTGGGTTCGACCGCGTTTTGGCAAAACCTCACCGAATTTTTTTGTCGGATTCGGGTGTGTTTTGGATTCGGGTGTTTTTTTCAAAAAACCCTAAAAAACAGCTTAAATCATAGAATTTGGGGGTCATTTTGATCCCAAAGTATTATTAACCTCAAAAACCATAATTTCCACTCAATTTCAGTCTATTCTGAATACCTCACACCTCACAATATTATTTTTAGTCCTAAAATTTGCACCGAGGTCGCTGTGTGAGTAAGATAAGCGACCCTAGTGGCCGACACAAACACCGGGCCCATCTAGGAGTGGCACTGCAGTGTCACGCAGGATGTCCCTTCCAAAAAACCCTCCCCAAACAGCACATGACGCAAAGAAAAAAAGAGGCGCAATGAGGTAGCTGTGTGAGTAAGATAAGCGACCCTAGTGGCCGACACAAACACCGGGCCCATCTAGGAGTGGCACTGCAGTGTCACGCAGGATGTCCCTTCCAAAAAACCCTCCCCAAACAGCACATGACGCAAAGAAAAAAAGAGGCGCAATGAGGTAGCTGACTGTGTGAGTAAGATAAGCGACCCTAGTGGCCGACACAAACACCGGGCCCATCTAGGAGTGGCACTGCAGTGTCACGCAGGATGGCCCTTCCAAAAAACCCTCCCCAAACAGCACATGACGCAAAGAAAAAAAGAGGCGCAATGAGGTAGCTGACTGTGTGAGTAAGATAAGCGACCCTAGTGGCCGACACAAACACCGGGCCCATCTAGGAGTGGCACTGCAGTGTCACGCAGGATGGCCCTTCCAAAAAACCCTCCCCAAACAGCACATGACGCAAAGAAAAAAAGAGGCACAATGAGGTAGCTGACTGTGTGAGTAAGATAAGCGACCCTAGTGGCCGACACAAACACCGGGCCCATCTAGGAGTGGCACTGCAGTGTCACGCAGGATGGCCCTTCCAAAAAACCCTCCCCAAACAGCACATGACGCAAAGAAAAATAAAAGAAAAAAGAGGTGCAAGATGGAATTGTCCTTGGGCCCTCCCACCCACCCTTATGTTGTATAAACAGGACATGCACACTTTAACCAACCCATCATTTCAGTGACAGGGTCTGCCACACGACTGTGACTGATATGACGGGTTGGTTTGGACCCCCCCCAAAAAAGAAGCAATTAATCTCTCCTTGCACAAACTGGCTCTACAGAGGCAAGATGTCCACCTCATCATCATCCTCCGATATATCACCGTGTACATCCCCCTCCTCACAGATTATCAATTCGTCCCCACTAGAATCCACCATCTCAGCTCCCTGTGTACTTTGTGGAGGCAATTGCTGCTGGTCAATGTCTCCGCGGAGGAATTGATTATAATTCATTTTAATGAACATCATCTTCTCCACATTTTCTGGATGTAACCTCGTACGCCGATTGCTGACAAGGTGAGCGGCGGCACTAAACACTCTTTCGGAGTACACACTTGTGGGAGGGCAACTTAGGTAGAATAAAGCCAGTTTGTGCAAGGGCCTCCAAATTGCCTCTTTTTCCTGCCAGTATAAGTACGGACTGTGTGACGTGCCTACTTGGATGCGGTCACTCATATAATCCTCCACCATTCTTTCAATGTTGAGAGAATCATATGCAGTGACAGTAGACGACATGTCCGTAATCGTTGTCAGGTCCTTCAGTCCGGACCAGATGTCAGCATCAGCAGTCGCTCCAGACTGCCCTGTATCACCGCCAGCGGGTGGGCTCGGAATTCTGAGCCTTTTCCTCGCACCCCCAGTTGCGGGAGAATGTGAAGGAGGAGATGTTGACAGGTCGCGTTCCGCTTGACTTGACAATTTTGTCACCAGCAGGTCTTTGCACCCCAGCAGACTTGTGTCTGCCGGAAAGAGAGATCCAAGGTAGGTTTTAAATCTAGGATCGAGCACGGTGGCCAAAATGTAGTGCTCTGATTTCAACAGATTGACCACCCGTGAATCCTTGTTAAGCGAATTAAGGGCTGCATCCACAAGTCCCACATGCCTAGCGGAATCGCTCCCTTTTAGCTCCTTCTTCAATGCCTCCAGCTTCTTCTGCAAAAGCCTGATGAGGGGAATGACCTGACTCAGGCTGGCAGTGTCTGAACTGACTTCACGTGTGGCAAGTTCAAAGGGCATCAGAACCTTGCACAACGTTGAAATCATTCTCCACTGCACTTGAGACAGGTGCATTCCACCTCCTATATCGTGCTCAATTGTATAGGCTTGAATGGCCTTTTGCTGCTCCTCCAACCTCTGAAGCATATAGAGGGTTGAATTCCACCTCGTTACCACTTCTTGCTTCAGATGATGGCAGGGCAGGTTCAGTAGTTTTTGGTGGTGCTCCAGTCTTCTGTACGTGGTGCCTGTACGCCAAAAGTGTCCCGCAATTCTTCTGGCCACCGACAGCATCTCTTGCACGCCCCTGTCGTTTTTTAAAAAATTCTGCACCACCAAATTCAAGGTATGTGCAAAACATGGGACGTGCTGGAATTTGCCCATATTTAATGCACACACAATATTGCTGGCATTGTCCGATGCCACAAATCCACAGGAGAGTCCAATTGGGGTAAGCCATTCTGCGATGATCTTCCTCAGTTGCCGTAAGAGGTTTTTAGCTGTGTGCGTATTCTGGAAAGCGGTGATACAAAGCGTAGCCTGCCTAGGAAAGAGTTGGCGTTTGCGAGATGCTGCTACTGGTGCCGCCGCTGCTGTTCTTGCGGCGGGAGTCCATACATCTACCCAGTGGGCTGTCACAGTCATATAGTCCTGACCCTGCCCTGCTCCACTTGTCCACATGTCCGTGGTTAAGTGGACATTGGGTACAACTGCATTTTTTAGGACACTGGTGAGTCTTTTTCTGACGTCCGTGTACATTCTCGGTATCGCCTGCCTACAGAAGTGGAACCTAGATGGTATTTGGTAACGGGGGCACACTGCCTCAATAAATTGTCTAGTTCCCTGTGAACTAACGGCGGATACCGGACGCACGTCTAACACCAACATAGTTGTCAAGGCCTCAGTTATCCGCTTTGCAGCAGGATGACTGCTGTGATATTTCATCTTCCTCGCAAAGGACTGTTGGACAGTCAATTGCTTACTGGAAGTAGTACAAGTGGGCTTACGACTTCCCCTCTGGGATGACCATCGACTCCCAGCAGCAACAACAGCAGCGCCAGCAGCAGTAGGCGTTACACGCAAGGATGCATTGGAGGAATCCTAGGCAGGAGAGGACTCGTCAGAATTGCCAGTGACATGGCCTGCAGGACTATTGGCATTCCTGGGGAAGGAGGAAATTGACACTGAGGGAGTTGGTGGGGTGGTTTGCGTGAGCTTGGTTACAAGAGGAAGGGATTTACTGGTCAGTGGACTGCTTCCGCTGTCGCCCAAAGTTTTTGAACTTGTCACTGACTTATTATGAATGCGCTGCAGGTGACGTATAAGGGAGGATGTTCCGAGGTGGTTAACGTCCTTACCCCTACTTATTACAGCTTGACAAAGGGAACACACGGCTTGACAAATGTTGTCCGCATTTCTGGTGAAATACTTCCACACCGAAGAGCTGATTTTTTTGGTTTTTTACCAGGCATGTCAACGGCCATATTCCTCCCACGGACAACAGGTGTCTCCCCGGGTGCCTGACTTAAACAAACCACCTCACCATCAGAATCCTCCTGGTCAATTTCCTCCCCAGCGCCAGCAACACCCATATCCTCCTCATCCTGGTGTACTTCAACACTGACATCTTCAATCTGACTATCAGGAACTGGACTGCGGGTGCTCCTTCCAGCACTTGCAGGGGGCGTGCAAATGGTGGAAGGCGCATGCTCTTCACGTCCAGTGTTGGGAAGGTCAGGCATCGCAACCGACACAATTGGACTCTCCTTGTGGATTTGGGATTTCGAAGAACGCACAGTTCTTTGCGGTGCTTTTGCCAGCTTGAGTCTTTTCAGTTTTCTAGCGAGAGGCTGAGTGCTTCCTTCCTCATGTGAAGCTGAACCACTAGCCATGAACATAGGCCAGGGCCTCAGCCGTTCCTTGCCACTCCGTGTGGTAAATGGCATATTGGCAAGTTTACGCTTCTCCTCCGACAATTTTATTTTAGGTTTTGGAGTCCTTTTTTTACTGATATTTGGTGTTTTGGATTTGACATGCTCTGTACTATGACATTGGGCATCGGCCTTGGCAGACGACGTTGCTGGCATTTCATCGTCTCGGCCATGACTAGTGGCAGCAGCTTCAGCACGAGGTGGAAGTGGATCTTGATCTTTCCCTAATTTTGGAACCTCAACATTTTTGTTCTCCATATTTTAATAGGCACAACTAAAAGGCACCTCAGGTAAACAATGGAGATGGATGGATATACTAGTATACAATTATGGATGGACTGCCGAGTGCCGACACAGAGGTAGCTACAGCCGTGGACTATTGTACTGTACTGTGTCTGCTGCTAATATAGACTGGATGATAATGAGATGTAGTATGTATGTATAAAGAAGAAAGAAAAAAAAACCACGGGTAGGTGGTATACAATTATGGATGGACTGCCGAGTGCCGACACAGAGGTAGCTACAGCCGTGGACTACCGTACTGTACTGTGTCTGCTGCTAATATAGACTGGATGATAATGAGATGTAGTATGTATAAAGAAGAAAGAAAAAAAAAACCACGGGTAGGTGGTATACAATTATGGACGGACTGCCGAGTGCCGACACAGAGGTAGCTACAGCCGTGGACTACCGTACTGTACTGTGTCTGCTGCTAATATAGACTGGATGAGAATGAGATGTAGTATGTATAAAGAAGAAAGAAAAAAAAACCACGGGTAGGTGGTATACAATTATGGATGGACTGCCGAGTGCCGACACAGAGGTAGCTACAGCCGTGGACTACCGTACTGTGTCTGCTGCTAATATAGACTGGATGATAATGGGATGTAGTATGTATAAAGAAGAAAGAAAAAAAAAACCACGGGTAGGTGGTATACAATTATGGACGGACTGCCGAGTGCCGACACAGAGGTAGCTACAGCCGTGGACTACCGTACTGTACTGTGTCTGCTGCTAATATAGACTGGATGATAATGAGATGTAGTATGTATAAAGAAGAAAGAAAAAAAAACCACGGGTAGGTGGTATACAATTATGGATGGACTGCCGAGTGCCGACACAGAGGTAGCTACAGCTGTGGACTACCGTACTGTACTGTGTCTGCTGCTAATATAGACTGGATGATAATGAGATGTAGTATGTATAAAGAAGAAAGAAAAAAAAACCACGGGTAGGTGGTATACAATTATGGATGGACTGCCGAGTGCCGACACAGAGGTAGCTACAGCCGTGGACTACCGTACTGTGTCTGCTGCTAATATAGACTGGATGATAATGAGATGTAGTATGTATAAAGAAGAAAGAAAAAAAAAACCACGGGTAGGTGGTATACAATTATGGATGGACTGCCGAGTGCCGACACAGAGGTAGCTACAGCCGTGGACTACCGTACTGTGTCTGCTGCTAATATAGACTGGATGATAATGAGATGTAGTATGTATGTATAAAGAAGAAAGAAAAAAAAACCACGGGTAGGTGGTATACAATTATGGATGGACTGCCGAGTGCCGTCACAGAGGTAGCTACAGCCGTGGACTACCGTACTGTACTGTATCTGCTGCTAATATAGACTGGATGATAATGAGATGTAGTATGTATAAAGAAGAAAGAAAAAAAAAACACGGGTAGGTGGTATACAATTATGGATGGACTGCCGAGTGCCGACACAGAGGTAGCTACAGCCGTGGACTACCGTACTGTGTCTGCTGCTAATATAGACTGGATGATAATGGGATGTAGTATGTATAAAGAAGAAAGAAAAAAAAACCACGGGTAGGTGGTATACAATTATGGACGGACTGCCGAGTGCCGACACAGAGGTAGCTACAGCCGTGGACTACCGTACTGTACTGTGTCTGCTGCTAATATAGACTGGATGATAATGAGATGTAGTATGTATAAAGAAGAAAGAAAAAAAAACCACGGGTAGGTGGTATACAATTATGGATGGACTGCCGAGTGCCGACACAGAGGTAGCTACAGCTGTGGACTACCGTACTGTACTGTGTCTGCTGCTAATATAGACTGGATGATAATGAGATGTAGTATGTATAAAGAAGAAAGAAAAAAAAACCACGGGTAGGTGGTATACAATTATGGATGGACTGCCGAGTGCCGACACAGAGGTAGCTACAGCCGTGGACTACCGTACTGTACTGTGTCTGCTGCTAATATAGACTGGATGATAATGAGATGTAGTATGTATAAAGAAGAAAGAAAAAAAAACCACGGGTAGGTGGTATACAATTATGGATGGACTGCCGAGTGCCGACACAGAGGTAGCTACAGCCGTGGACTACCGTACTGTGTCTGCTGCTAATATAGACTGGTTGATAATGAGATGTAGTATGTATAAAGAAGAAGAAAAAAAAACCACGGGTAGGTGGTATACAATTATGGATGGACTGCCGAGTGCCGACACAGAGGTAGCTACAGCCGTGGACTACCGTACTGTGTCTGCTGCTAATATAGACTGGATGATAATGGGATGTAGTATGTATAAAGAAGAAAGAAAAAAAAAACCACGGGTAGGTGGTATACAATTATGGACGGACTGCCGAGTGCCGACACAGAGGTAGCTACAGCCGTGGACTACCGTACTGTACTGTGTCTGCTGCTAATATAGACTGGATGATAATGAGATGTAGTATGTATAAAGAAGAAAGAAAAAAAAAACCACGGGTAGGTGGTATACAATTATGGATGGACTGCCGAGTGCCGACACAGAGGTAGCTACAGCTGTGGACTACCGTACTGTACTGTGTCTGCTGCTAATATAGACTGGATGATAATGAGATGTAGTATGTATAAAGAAGAAAGAAAAAAAAACCACGGGTAGGTGGTATACAATTATGGGTGGACTGCCGAGTGCCGACACAGAGGTAGCTACAGCTGTGGACTACCGTACTGTACTGTGTCTGCTGCTAATATAGACTGGATGATAATGAGATGTAGTATGTATAAAGAAGAAAGAAAAAAAAACCACGGGTAGGTGGTATACAATTATGGATGGACTGCCGAGTGCCGACACAGAGGTAGCTACAGCCGTGGACTACCGTACTGTACTGTGTCTGCTGCTAATATAGACTGGATGATAATGAGATGTAGTATGTATAAAGAAGAAAGAAAAAAAAACCACGGGTAGGTGGTATACAATTATGGATGGACTGCCGAGTGCCGACACAGAGGTAGCTACAGCCGTGGACTACCGTACTGTGTCTGCTGCTAATATAGACTGGTTGATAATGAGATGTAGTATGTATAAAGAAGAAAAGAAAAAAAACCACGGGTAGGTGGTATACAATTATGGATGGACTGCCGAGTGCCGACACAGAGGTAGCTACAGCCGTGGACTACCGTACTGTGTCTGCTGCTAATATAGACTGGATGATAATGGGATGTAGTATGTATAAAGAAGAAAGAAAAAAAAACCACGGGTAGGTGGTATACAATTATGGACGGACTGCCGAGTGCCGACACAGAGGTAGCTACAGCCGTGGACTACCGTACTGTACTGTGTCTGCTGCTAATATAGACTGGATGATAATGAGATGTAGTATGTATAAAGAAGAAAGAAAAAAAAACCATGGGTAGGTGGTATACAATTATGGATGGACTGCCGAGTGCCGACACAGAGGTAGCTACAGCTGTGGACTACCGTACTGTACTGTGTCTGCTGCTAATATAGACTGGATGATAATGAGATGTAGTATGTATAAAGAAGAAAGAAAAAAAAACCACGGGTAGGTGGTATACAATTATGGATGGACTGCCGAGTGCCGACACAGAGGTAGCTACAGCCGTGGACTACCGTACTGTACTGTGTCTGCTGCTAATATAGACTGGATGATAATGAGATGTAGTATGTATAAAGAAGAAAGAAAAAAAAACCACGGGTAGGTGGTATACAATTATGGATGGACTGCCGAGTGCCGACACAGAGGTAGCTACAGCCGTGGACTACCGTACTGTGTCTGCTGCTAATATAGACTGGTTGATAATGAGATGTAGTATGTATAAAGAAGAAAGAAAAAAAAAACCACGGGTAGGTGGTATACAATTATGGACGGACTGCCGAGTGCCGACACAGAGGTAGCTACAGCCGTGGACTACCGTACTGTACTGTGTCTGCTGCTAATATAGACTGGATGATAATGAGATGTAGTATGTATAAAGAAGAAAAAAAAAACCACGGGTAGGTGGTATACAATTATGGATGGACTGCCGAGTGCCGACACAGAGGTAGCTACAGCCGTGAACTACCGTACTGTGTCTGCTGCGACTGGATGATAAATAATGATATAAAAAATATATATATATCACTACTGCAGCCGGACAGGTATATATTATATAATGACGGACCTGCTGGACACTGTCTGTCAGCAGAATGAGTTTTTTATTTTATAGAATAAAAAAACACCACACAAGTCACACGACGTGTGTTTAACTTTTACAGGCAGACATTCACAATACAATATAGTATACTATATACTGGTGGTCAGGTCACTGGTCAGTCACACTGGCAGTGGCACTCCTGCAGAAAAAAAGTGTGCACTGTTTAATTTTAATATGTACTCCTGGCTCCTGCTATAACCTAACTGCTCCCCAGTCTCCCCCACAATTAAGCTGTGTGAGCACAGTCAGATATTATACATAGATGATGCAGCAGCACACTGGGCTGAGCACAGATATGGTATGTGACTGAGTCACTGTGTATCGTTTTTTCAGGCAGAGAACGGATTATATTAAATAATATAAAACTGCACTGGTGGTCACTGGTCAGTCACTAGTATAACTAACTAATACTATCAGCAAAATTCTGCACTCTCTGTCTGAGTACTCCTCCTAAGCTCCAGTAAATGAAGTGTCACTGTCTCACTCTGTCACTAGTATAACTAACTAATACTATCAGCAAAATTCTGCACTCTCTGTCTGAGTACTCCTCCTAAGCTCCAGTAAATGAAGTGTCACTGTCTCACTCTCACTCTCCTATCTATTTCTTCTCTAAACGGAGAGGACGCCAGCCACGTCCTCTCCCTATGAATCTCAATGCACGTGTAAAATGGCGGCGACGCGCGGCTCCTTATATAGAATCCGAGTCTCGCGATAGAATCCGAGCCTCGCGAGAATCCGACAGCGTCATGATGACGTTCGGGCGCGCTCGGGTTAACCGAGCAAGGCGGGAAGATCCGAGTCGCTCGGATCCGTGTAAAAAAAGCTGAAGTTCGGGCGGGTTCGGATTCCGAGGAACCGAACCCGCTCATCTCTAATAGAAACTATAGAAAAGTATATATATTACTGTATATCAGTACAGTGCAGTGTAACTGTGACCCATGTGTGTCCTGACAAGCAGTACAGAAGCTACAGAAAAGTATATATATTACTGTGTATATATCAGTACAGAGCAGTGTAACTGTGACCATGTGTCCTGAAAAGCAGTATAGAGGCTATAGGAAAGTATATATATTATTGTATATATCAGTACAGAGCGGTGTAACTGTGACCATGTGTCCTGACAAGCAGTATAGAAGCTATAGAAAAGTATATATTATATTCTGGTGGTCCCCAGTCCCCACAATGCAGCACACTGATCAGATATTTGCAGCACACTGAGCACAGATATGGAGCATTTTCAGGCAGAGAACATAGATATTTTCAGCATACTGAGCACAGATTATTTGCAGCACACTGAGCACAGATATTTTCAGCACACTGAGCACAGATTACGGAGCTTTTCAGGGAGAGAACGCAGCCACGTCCTCTCCATTCAATCTCCAAAGCACGAGTGAAAATGGCGGCGATACGCGGCTCCTTATATAGAATACGAATCTCGCGAGAATCCGACAGCGGGGTGATGACGTTCGGGCGCGTTCTGGTTAACTGAGCAAGGCGGGAAGATCCGAGGCTGCCTCGGAACCGTGTAAAATAGGTGAAGTTCGGGGGGGTTCGGATCCCGAGGAACCGAACCTGCTAATCTCTAGTGCAGTCCCTTTGTTTTATTCAGGTGGGATGTAATCCTCTAGATGCTGAGAGGGTAGGACGGCCAGAAACGCTGCAGTGATAGTTCCAATGGGGGGGAGGTGGGGGGGAGGGGGGGGGGACTGTCCAGATAGATGACAGAATCAAAGTTTTGTTGGTCCAAAAGTCAGGCACGGGTAGGTTAAAAAGGCTCAAAGCGTTTCACTTCCTCAGGAGAAAGTCTGAAGGGTAATGGAGAGGGTTATTATTAGGCATACTTTGCAGTGGGACTACCAGTCCCAGCAACTAAACCCTGCATTCCAGTACTTGGAGAACCACAACCACTTGGAGAACCTATAGTCCCCTGTAAAGGACATATTAAAATAAAGACACAACACCTGATTTGTTAATCATTTTTTTTACTGCACCTTCACATGCAGGGCAGAGGCATTTAAGCTCTTTTACATGACTGCCGCCTCCAAAGGGATTTCCACAGCATCTTTACCTGGTGAGGGACGCCAGCATTTAGGCTCTTTTACATGGCTACCACCTCCCCAGGACGTCCTCCAGCATCTTTTCTCTTCAGGAGCTCTTCTCAGCTCCTCATCTGCCATTGGAGTGCATGCCCCATGCCTCATGCTGACGCAGTGAGCCACGATTGGCTCACCGTAGCCATCTTGAAATTCAAAATTGGCACCGCGAGTGAGCCATTTACAGCTTTCTGTACCATTTTTTGAAAATGGCAACTGCACCAGACATGAGCGTTCCTCTCATGGGATTCAGGAGAGGAAAGCTATGGCACCCGCGCTTTCAGTGCCACCAATGCTATAAGGTACAGGCACTCGCTCACACCCCCCACACCACTACCACTGCCGCCCCTTCCGTCCCCACAGAATTGGAAAAACCCCTTGGCATACACCAGCAAAACAAAGCCCAGATACAGTGCATCTGAGAAGTATTCACAGCACTTGACTTTTTCCACATCTTGTTATGTTAGAGCCTTTTTCCAAAATGGAATACATTCATTTTTGCCCTCAAAATTACACACACACACACACACACACACACACACACACACACACACACACACACACAAAATACCCCATAATAACAATGTGAAAAATGTTTTGGGGCGATTTTTGCAAATGTATTAAAAATAAAAAACTAAGAAATCACATGTACATAAGTATTCACAGCCTTTGCTTAATACTTTATTGATACACCTTTGGCAGCAATTACAGCCTCAAGTCTTTTTGAATGTGATGCTACAAGCTTGGCACACCTATCTTTGGGCAGTTTTGCCCATTCCTCTTTGCAGTACCTCTCAAGCTCCGTCAGGTTGGATGGGAAGCATCGGTGCACAGGCGCTTTCAGATCTGTCAGAGATGTTTAATTGGATTCAATTCTGGGCTCTGGCTGATCCACTCAAGGACATTCACAGAGTTGTCCTGATGCTACTCCTTTGATTTCTTGGCTGTGTGCTTAGGGTCGTTGTCCTGCTGAAAGATGAACCAATCACCCCAATCTGAGGTTAAGAGCGCTCTGGAGCAGGTTTTCATCCAGGATGTCTCTGTACATTGCTGAATTCATCTTTCCCTCTATCCTGACTAGTCTCCCAGTTCCTGCCACTGAAAAACATCCCCATAGTATGATGCTGCCACCACCATGCTTTACTGTAGGGATGGTATTGGCCTGGTGATGAGCGGTGCCTGGTTTCCTCTAAACATGACGTCTGACATTCACACCAAAGAGTTCAATCTTTGTCTCATCAGAACAGAGAATTTTATTTTTTCATGGTCTGAGAGTCCTTCAGGTTCATTTTGGCAAACTTCATGTGGGCTATTATGTGCTTTTTACTAAGGAGTGGCTTCCATCTGGACACTCTACCATACAGGCCTGAATGGTGGATTGCTGCAGAGATGGTTGTCCTTCTGGAAGGTTCTCCTCTCTCCACAGAGGAATGTCGTAGCTCTGAAAGAGTGACCATTGGGTTCTTGGTCACCTCCATGACTAGGGACCTTTTCCCCTAATCGCTCAGTTGAGGTGGCCAGCCAGCTCTAGGAAGAGTCCTGGTGGTTCAGAACTTCTTCCATTTACGGATGATGGAAGCCACTGTGCTCATTGGGACTTTCTAAGCAGCAGATATTTTTCAGTACCCTTCCCCAGATTTGTGCCTCGAGACAATCCTGTCTCGGAGGTCTACAGACAATTCCTTTGACTTCATGCTTAGTTTGTGCTCAGACATGCACTGTCAAGTGTGGGACCTTATATAGACAGGTGTGTGCCTTTCCAAATCATGTCCAATCAACTGAATTTACCACAGGTGGACTCCATTTAAGCTGTAGGAACATCTCAAAGTATGATCTGTGGAAACAGGATGCACCTGAGCTCATTTTTGAGCTTCATGGCAAAGGCTGTGAATACTTATGTAAATGTGATTTCTTAGTTTTTTATTTTTAATAAATTTGCAAAATCACAACATTTTTTTTTTACTTTGTCATTATGGGGTATTGTGTGTAGAATTTGGAGGGAAAAAATGAATTTATTCCATTGTGGAATAAGGCTGTAACATAACAAAATGTGGAAAAAGTGAAGCGCTGTGAATACTTTCTGGATGCACTATAAATATAGATTTTATACATGTTTGAAAATCTGAGACTCCATTTATCGTAGATGTATGGGGTCCTTTTCTTGTACTATTTATGGATGGCTCGAATACAAAGCCTTAAAAATAAGCATTATTTGTTTTTGCACTTGAAGGTACTTCTGTGCCTTTGTTGCACCCCAGAAAGTTGTGTGTATGCCTCTTTAAAGTGACTTACAGTGTCATGTTGCTACAGCAGGGGTTAAGGTCAGGCCAGAGTCCGTTCACATGTTCTAGCTAGTGATTGGACAAAGGAAGTCAAGGGAGCAGAGGAGCCTTGTGGGGAAAAAAAGGTGAAGTTGTGAGGAAGCCATTGTAGTGCTGGACACACTGAGAGGAGCAGAGCTGGAGATGACAAGATGGATGAAACTGGGTAATTACGCTATGTGATGGAAAGTAGCACTGCAGAGCTGAAGCAGCGGGTTGCTACCAGAGTGCAAAGAACAGACATGAGATGCCGCAGCCTGGGACCGGACACCGCCAGGCCTATTGAAAGGATGCCATGGCCATCTTGCAATGCTAAAAAAAAAAGATGTGACAGGTCCAACCAGTGGAAGTAACTACAGCAGAGGATCGGAGTAACCCTTGGTTACATACACTGTGCATTATTGTATGGAGTGTAGGGTTGTCACCAGGCCCTAAAACAACAGCTTACAGACTAGCCCCTTATTTGAATACAGTTATCAGGACAGAGACATACTTTCTAAGAAGAGCTTGAGCGACATTTAGCCATTTAAATGAGTAAAAGTACTTAGTTGTTTATCCAAGGAATATTGAGTTATTAAAGAAAGGAATAATGAGGTAACCCATCTAAGGAATATTTACTACAGAGTAAACTGCTTTTGTTAGAGACACTAGGCTACCTTTACTAACTACATCCTTTTTGCATAACTGACTCACAGTGACATTTCTATTAAAACCCAGGGCTAATCTGTTTTACAAGTGTCATTACCATTCCATTGCAAAACTGTGGCACTTCACAATCAAAAGAGAGCTCCAATGTAATTTGTCTGTGAAGACTGAAACATTAGGGAAAGTTAAAAATATAGAAATAGTCATTGAGAATAGTTTTTTTCATCACTCTCCTTATCACCCTCATTATTGTTGTGTTGTTAGAATATGCATATAGCTGTGATAAGATTGATTGTCCTATTGAATTACTAAATGTTTAAGCATATTGTAAGCTATGGTTAACTGTTATTTGCTGATCTTTAATGCAATATTATTCTTGTGATTGACTTATTTTTTTCAAATAAATAATTATCCTCTTTAATCGTTTTTGGCTCAATAAAAAGACATCCTGTTGAAATTGCTAACTGTACATTCCTGTTGAATATCAATCTAACTTATCGCTCTGAGCAAGGTACTACAGACATAGAAAGGGGGAGAACACTTTATGGAAAAGGTCTGTCACATAGCCACTGAACAACTGTGATACCTCTTCTAACCACTTAGACAGGGATCAGTATGATTTACTGGTGGCCAGGATGCCGTCCGTCAGTACCAACATCATCATCCTGGCCAACATTATGATGGCAATGGGGTGAACGCAAAGTGTCCCCTTGCTAGCTCACTGTGCTCGCCATGGTGCAGGCTCAATGGCTCGCTGTGCTCACCACATGTTCTATTCCCACTCTATGGGTGTCGTGGACACCCACAAGTGGGAATAGTCCCTGGTCATCAGTATTTCATCTGTCGGCATGTCAGTCTGTCAGCTGTCTGGATTCTGGCATCGGTATACTGACCGCCGGGATGCCAACAGCTGGCAAATTAACTGCATCCACTTAGACATACCTGCCAATCTCAGGATGTAACACCTTCATGGTTGTTATATACTTTTTGTTTGTGACCTACCACCGCTAGTTTATTGGGAGTGAGTTGACATTTTGTTTAAGTGAGTGCTATATGGTTTGATCACAGTTTCTTAAAAATTATTATTTATATTTGTTTGTTGTTGCATTTGAACAAAAGACACATTTTATACACTGGCCACTGGATTTTCCTGCTTTTTTATATTTTGTATTATTTTTATTTGTTTACCACTGATCAGGATACCGGTGGTGAGAAGACCAGCATCAGAGTCCATACACAGCTGAGAATCCAGACACTGGAATCCCGACTGCTAGAAAACCAAATGAGGGGGAGGGGGGAATGTGGAGGAGGTAGGAGCACTAAAGGGAGGCGTAAGGTTAGGCTGCAGGAGGGGAGGGTTTGGGTTAGGCTGCAGGAGGTGAGGGTTTGGTTTAGGCTGCGGCAAGGGAGGCATAGGCAAACACAGGGGGGTTTCTGGTAGAGATGAGCGCCGGAAATTTTTCGGGTTTTGTGTTTTGGTTTTGGGTTCGGTTCCGCGGCCGTGTTTTGGGTTCGACCGCGTTTTGGCAAAACCTCACCAAATTTTTTTTGTCGGATTCGGGTGTGTTTTGGATTCGGGTGTTTTTTTCAAAAAACCCTAAAAAACAGCTTAAATCATAGAATTTGGGGGTAATTTTGATCCCAAAGTATTATTAACCTCAAAAAACATAATTTACACTCATTTTCAGCCTATTCTGAACACATCACACCTCACAATATTATTTTTAGTCCTAAAATTTGCACCGAGGTCGCTGTGTGAGTAAGATAAGCGACCCTAGTGGCCGACACAAACACCGGGCCCATCTAGGAGTGGCACTGCAGTGTCACGCAGGATGTCCCTTCCAAAAAACCCTCCCCAAACAGCACATGACGCAAAGAAAAAAAGAGGCGCAATGAGGTAGCTGTGTGAGTAAGATTAGCGACCCTAGTGGCCGACACAAACACCGGGCCCATCTAGGAGTGGCACTGCAGTGTCACGCAGGATGTCCCTTCCAAAAAACCCTCCCGAAACAGCACATGACGCAAAGAAAAAAAGAGGCGCAATGAGGTAGCTGACTGTGTGAGAAAGATAAGCGACCCTAGTGGCCGACACAAACACCGGGCCCATCTAGGAGTGGCACTGCAGTGTCACGCAGGATGTCCCTTCCAAAAAACCCTCCCCAAACAGCACATGACGCAAAGAAAAAAAGAGGCGCAATGAGGTAGCTGACTGTGTGAGAAAGATAAGCGACCCTAGTGGCCGACACAAACACCGGGCCCATCTAGGAGTGGCACTGCAGTGTCACGCAGGATGTCCCTTCCAAAAAACCCTCCCCAAACAGCACATGACGCAAAGAAAAAAAGAGGCGCAATGAGGTAGCTGACTGTGTGAGAAAGATAAGCGACCCTAGTGGCCGACACAAACACCGGGCCCATCTAGGAGTGGCACTGCAGTGTCACGCAGGATGTCCCTTCCAAAAAACCCTCCCCAAACAGCACATGACGCAAAGAAAAAAAGAGGCGCAATGAGGTAGCTGTGTGAGAAAGATAAGCGACCCTAGTGGCCGACACAAACACCGGGCCCATCTAGGAGTGGCACTGCAGTGTCACGCAGGATGTCCCTTCCAAAAAACCCTCCCCAAACAGCACATGACGCAAAGAAAAAAAGAGGCGCAATGAGGTAGCTGTGTGAGTAAGATTAGCGACCCTAGTGGCCGACACAAACACCGGGCCCATCTAGGAGTGGCACTGCAGTGTCACGCAGGATGGCCCTTCCAAAAAACCCTCCCCAAACAGCACATGACGCAAAGAAAAAAAGAGGCGCAATGAGGTAGCTGACTGTGTGAGTAAGATTAGCGACCCTAGTGGCCGACACAAACACCGGGCACATCTAGGAGTGGCACTGCAGTGTCACGCAGGATGTCCCTTCCAAAAAACCCTCCCCAAACAGCACATGACGCAAAGAAAAAAAGAGGCGCAATGAGGTAGCTGTGTGAGTAAGATTAGCGACCCTAGTGGCCGACACAAACACCGGGCCCATCTAGGAGTGGCACTGCAGTGTCACGCAGGATGTCCCTTCCAAAAAACCCTCCCCAATCAGCACATGATGCAAAGAAAAAGAAAAGAAAAAAGAGGTGCAAGATGGAATTATCCTTGGGCCCTCCCACCCACCCTTATGTTGTATAAACAAAACAGGATATGCACACTTTAACCAACCCATCATTTCAGTGACAGGGTCTGCCACACGACTGTGACTGATATGACGGGTTGGTTTGGACCCCCCCCAAAAAAGAAGCAATTAATCTCTCCTTGCACAAACTGGCTCTACAGAGGCAAGATGTCCACCTCATCTTCACCCTCCGATATATCACCGTGTACATCCCCCTCCTCACAGATTATCAATTCGTCCCCACTGGAATCCACCATCTCAGCTCCCTGTGTACTTTGTGGAGGCAATTGCTGCTGGTCAATGTCTCCGCGGAGGAATTGATTATAATTCATTTTAATGAACATCATCTTCTCCACATTTTCTGGATGTAACCTCGTACGCCGATTGCTGACAAGGTGAGCGGCGGCACTAAACACTCTTTCGGAGTACACACTTGTGGGAGGGCAACTTAGGTAGAATAAAGCCAGTTTGTGCAAGGGCCTCCAAATTGCCTCTTTTTCCTGCCAGTATAAGTACGGACTGTGTGACGTGCCTACTTGGATGCGGTCACTCATATAATCCTCCACCATTCTATCAATGTTGAGAGAATCATATGCAGTGACAGTAGACGACATGTCCGTAATCGTTGTCAGGTCCTTCAGTCCGGACCAGATGTCAGCATCAGCAGTCGCTCCAGACTGCCCTGCATCACCGCCAGCGGGTGGGCTCGGAATTCTGAGCCTTTTCCTCGCACCCCCAGTTGCGGGAGAATGTGAAGGAGGAGATGTTGACAGGTCGCGTTCCGCTTGACTTGACAATTTTGTCACCAGCAGGTCTTTCAACCCCAGCAGACCTGTGTCTGCCGGAAAGAGAGATCCAAGGTAGGCTTTAAATCTAGGATCGAGCACGGTGGCCAAAATGTAGTGCTCTGATTTCAACAGATTGACCACCCGTGAATCCTTGTTAAGCGAATTAAGGGCTGCATCCACAAGTCCCACATGCCTAGCGGAATCGCTCCGTGTTAGCTCCTTCTTCAATGCCTCCAGCTTCTTCTGCAAAAGCCTGATGAGGGGAATGACCTGACTCAGGCTGGCAGTGTCTGAACTGACTTCACGTGTGGCAAGTTCAAAGGGCATCAGAACCTTGCACAACGTTGAAATCATTCTCCACTGCACTTGAGACAGGTGCATTCCATCTCCTATATCGTGCTCAATTGTATAGGCTTGAATGGCCTTTTGCTGCTCCTCCAACCTCTGAAGCATATAGAGGGTTGAATTCCACCTCGTTACCACTTCTTGCTTCAGATGATGGCAGGGCAGGTTCAGTAGTTTTTGGTGGTGCTCCAGTCTTCTGTACGTGGTGCCTGTACGCCGAAAGTGTCCCGCAATTTTTCTGGCCACCGACAGCATCTCTTGCACGCCCCTGTCGTTTTTTAAAAAATTCTGCACCACCAAATTCAAGGTATGTGCAAAACATGGGACGTGCTGGAATTTGCCCATATTTAATGCACACACAATATTGCTGGCGTTGTCCGATGCCACAAATCCACAGGAGAGTCCAATTGGGGTAAGCCATTCCGCGATGATCTTCCTCAGTTGCCGTAAGAGGTTTTCAGCTGTGTGCGTATTCTGGAAAGCGGTGATACAAAGCGTAGCCTGCCTAGGAAAGAGTTGGCGTTTGCGAGATGCTGCTACTGGTGCCGCCGCTGCTGTTCTTGCGGCGGGAGTCCATACATCTACCCAGTGGGCTGTCACAGTCATATAGTCCTGACCCTGCCCTGCTCCACTTGTCCACATGTCCGTGGTTAAGTGGACATTGGGTACAACTGCATTTTTTAGGACACTGGTGAGTCTTTTTCTGACGTCCGTGTACATTCTCGGTATCGCCTGCCTAGAGAAGTGGAACCTAGATGGTATTTGGTAACGGGGGCACACTGCCTCAATAAATTGTCTAGTTCCCTGTGAACTAACGGCGGATACCGGACGCACGTCTAACACCAACATAGTTGTCAAGGACTCAGTTATCCGCTTTGCAGTAGGATGACTGCTGTGATATTTCATCTTCCTCGCAAAGGACTGTTGAACAGTCAATTGCTTACTGGAAGTAGTACAAGTGGGCTTACGACTTCCCCTCTGGGATGACCATCGACTCCCAGCGGCAACAACAGCAGCGCCAGCAGCAGTAGGCGTTACACGCAAGGATGCATCGGAGGAATCCCAGGCAGGAGAGGACTCGTCAGACTTGCCAGTGACATGGCCTGCAGGACTATTGGCATTCCTGGGGAAGGAGGAAATTGACACTGAGGGAGTTGGTGGGGTGGTTTGCGTGAGCTTGGTTACAAGAGGAAGGGATTTACGGGTCAGTGGACTGCTTCCGCTGTCACCCAAAGTTTTTGAACTTGTCACTGACTTATTATGAATGCGCTGCAGGTGACGTATAAGGGAGGATGTTCCGAGGTGGTTAACGTCCTTACCCCTACTTATTACAGCTTGACAAAGGGAACACACGGCTTGACACCTGTTGTCCGCATTTCTGGTGAAATACCTCCACACCGAAGAGCTGATTTTTTTGGTATTTTCACCTGGCATGTCAACGGCCATATTCCTCCCACGGACAACAGGTGTCTCCCCGGGTGCCTGACTTAAACAAACCACCTCACCATCAGAATCCTCCTGGTCAATTTCCTCCCCAGCGCCAGCAACACCCATATCCTCCTCATCCTGGTGTACTTCAACACTGACATCTTCAATCTGACTATCAGGAACTGGACTGCGGGTGCTCCTTCCAGCACTTGCAGGGGGCATGCAAATAGTGGAAGGCGCATGCTCTTCACGTCCAGTGTTGGGAAGGTCAGGCATCGCAAACGACACAATTGGACTCTCCTTGTGGATTTGGGATTTCAAAGAACGCACAGTTCTTTGCGGTGCTTTTGCCAGCTTGAGTCTTTTCAGTTTTCTAGCGAGAGGCTGAGTGCTTCCATCCTCATGTGAAGCTGAACCACTAGCCATGAACATAGGCCAGGGCCTCAGCCGTTCCTTGCCACTCCGTGTGGTAAATGGCATATTGGCAAGTTTACGCTTCTCCTCCGACAATTTTATTTTAGGTTTTGGAGTCCTTTTTTTTCTGATATTTGGTGTTTTGGATTTGACATGCTCTGTACTATGACATTGGGCATCGGCCTTGGCAGACGACGTTGCTGGCATTTCATCGTCTCGGCCATGACTAGTGGCAGCAGCTTCAGCACGAGGTGGAAGTGGATCTTGATCTTTCCCTAATTTTGGAACCTCAACTTTTTTGTTCTCCATATTTTATAGGCAGAACTAAAAGGCACCTCAGGTAAACAATGGAGATGGATGGATTGGATACTAGTATACAATTATGGACGGACTGCCACGGTTAGGTGGTATAAAAAAACCACGGTTAGGTGGTATATATTATAATAATAATACAATTATGGATGGACGGACTGCCTGCCGACTGCCGACACAGAGGTAGCCACAGCCGTGAACTACCGCACTGTACACTGGTTGATAAAGAGATAGTAGTATACTCGTAACAACTAGTATGACACTATGACGACGGTATAAAGAATGAAAAAAAAACCACGGTTAGGTGGTATATATTATAATAATAATACAATTATGGATGGACGGACTGCCTGCCGACTGCCGACACAGAGGTAGCCACAGCCGTGAACTACCGCACTGTACACTGGTTGATAAAGAGATAGTAGTATACTCGTAACAACTAGTATGACACTATGACGACGGTATAAAGAATGAAAAAAAAACCACGGTTAGGTGGTATATATTATAATAATAATACAATTATGGATGGACGGACTGCCTGCCGACTGCCGACACAGAGGTAGCCACAGCCGTGAACTACCGCACTGTACACTGGTTGATAAAGAGATAGTAGTATACTCGTAACAACTAGTATGACACTATGACGACGGTATAAAGAATGAAAAAAAAACCACGGTTAGGTGGTATATATTATAATAATAATACAATTATGGATGGACGGACTGCCTGCCGACTGCCGACACAGAGGTAGCCACAGCCGTGAACTACCGCACTGTACACTGGTTGATAAAGAGATAGTAGTATACTCGTAACAACTAGTATGACACTATGACGACGGTATAAAGAAAGAAAAAAAAATACCACAGTTAGGTGGTATATATTATAATAATAATACAATTATGGATGGACGGACTGCCTGCCGACTGCCGACACAGAGGTAGCCACAGCCGTGAACTACCGCACTGTACACTGGTTGATAAAGAGATAGTAGTATACTCGTAACAACTAGTATGACACTATGACGACGGTATAAAGAATGAAAAAAAAACCACGGTTAGGTGGTATATATTATAATAATAATACAATTATGGATGGACGGACTGCCTGCCGACTGCCGACACAGAGGTAGCCACAGCCGTGAACTACCGCACTGTACACTGGTTGATAAAGAGATAGTAGTATACTCGTAACAACTAGTATGACACTATGACGACTGTATAAAGAATGAAAAAAAAACCACGGTTAGGTGGTATATATTATAATAATAATACAATTATGGATGGACGGACTGCCTGCCGACTGCCGACACAGAGGTAGCCACAGCCGTGAACTACCGCACTGTACACTGGTTGATAAAGAGATAGTAGTATACTCGTAACAACTAGTATGACACTATGACGACGGTATAAAGAAAGAAAAAAAAATACCACGGTTAGGTGGTATATATTGTAATACAATTATGGATGGACGGACTGCCTGCCGAGTTCCGACTGCCGACACAGAGGTAGCCACAGCCGTGAACTACCGCACTGTACTGTGTCTGCTGCTAATATAGACTGGTTGATAAAGAGATAGTATACAATACATACAACAATATACTACTATACTGGTGGTCAGGCACTGGTCACCACTAGTCACACTGGCAGTGGCACTCCTGCAGCAAAAGTGTGCACTGTTTAATTTTAAATTAATATAATATTATGTACTCCTGGGGGCTCCTGCTATAACAACCTGCAGTGCTCCCCAGTCTCCCCCACAATTATTATAAGCTTTGCCTTTTATACATTGATGTGCAGCACACTGGGCTGAGCTGAGTGCACACAGACTGAGTCACACTGTGTGACTGGCTGCTGCTGTGTATCGTTTTTTTTCAGGCAGAGAACGGATATAGCAGAGAACGGATATATTATATTAAAATAAATAAAAGTTAACTAACAACAACTGCACTGGTCACTGTGGTAAACTCTGTCTGACTCTGCACAATCTCTCTCTCTCTTCTAATCTAATTTCTAATGGAGAGGACGCCAGCCACGTCCTCTCCCTATCAATCTCAATGCACGTGTGAAAATGGCGGCGACGCGCGGCTCCTTATATAGAATCCGAGTCTCGCGAGAATCCGACAGCGTCATGATGACGTTCGGGCGCGCTCGGGTTAACCGAGCAAGGCGGGAGGATCCGAGTCTGCTCGGACCCGTGAAAAAAACATGAAGTTCGTGCGGGTTCGGTTTCAGAGAAACCGAACCCGCTCATCTCTAGTTTCTGGTAGCCTGGAAACCCCCATCCTCTTGGCCAGCAATAGTATATAATATGCTTACTTATGCTGCCGGCACAATATGCAGTTTAAAGGTCAAAGTAGAGCTGCTGCACATGCCCACTGGTAGCAGCTTCTTCAGGATTGTTGTGTGTGTGGATCTGAGTGTTCAATCATTGCACTGGACCAGAGCATGGAGGTGGGAGAATGTGTGCTTATAAAAGTGCAGTTCTGTCCCCTACTAGTTCTATTACGTTTTTTGTATATATTTACTGTATTATGGAATGTTTAACCTTTTCCTGGTCACTTATTTAATCAAATATTTGATTAAATAAAACATATTGATTAAAACATGTTTGATGCAGCCTATGCTATAGACCATTTATAGTATTAATTATGTATACTGTATTCCATACACTATCCAGTATATGTTAAAAAAAATAGTGTATACATATATGCCACATCCTGACTGTCGGGAACATGTACCCAATCCCAAAATGACTGTAGCATTTACTACTAACACTGTTAAGCCACAGAAACACAATTCTGCTCACCAAATGCACATGGTACTGTGTACTCCTTGCATAATTCTGGTGCATACGTTATTGTTGCTGATCTGGACGTGTCTTTATTTGCTTAGTGATTTTTTTAATGTGATATTTTTCCAACTAACATTTTTTTATAGAGATGTGCGGCGGGCACTTTTCGTGTTTTGGTTTTGGTTCTGGTTCCATCCTCGTGTTTTGGTTCTGGATTGGTTTTGCCAAAACCACCCTTTCGTGTTTTGGTTGATTTTTGAAAAAAACCCAACATAAAAACAGCTAAAATCACAGAATTTGGGGTAATTTTGATCCTACGGTATTATTAACCTCAATAACATTCATTTCCACTCATTTCCAGTCTATTCTGAACACCTCAAAAGGTCAAAAGGTTGCACAGAGGTGGCTGGATGACTAAGCTAAGCGACACAAGTGTGCGGCACAAACACCTGGCCCATCTAGGAGTGGCACTGCAGTTGCAGACAGGATGGCACTTAAAAAAACTAGGCCCCGAATAGCACATCATGCAAAGAAGTAAAAGAGGTGCAATGAAGTAGGTGTATGACTAAGCTAAGTGACACAAGTGTGCGGCACAAACATGGGACGTGCTGGAATTTGCCCAGATGTAATACACACACAATATTGGTGGCACAGGAGCGCGTATCCCTAAACCACACACACACACACACACGGCAAAGCCTGTAAAATTAATTTGGATAATAACCCTTTTATTTGGAGCCATTATAATAATATGCAGCACAGGTGAGCGTACCCCTACACCACACAGGGCAAACCCTGTAAAATTGATTTGGATAATAATATAAGTAATGTATACAGTATAAGCCTTTTATGTGGAGTAATTAATATACAGCACAGGACATAACCACTGGACTTATGGTAGCACAAGACAGCACCACTGGACTAGACTTATACAGCAGTACCGCTGGACATATATGGCAGTATCACTGGACTGGATTTATACGGCAGTACCGCTGGAATTATACGGCAGTATTACTGGACTGGATTTATACGCCAGTACCACTGGAATTATACGGCAGTATCACTGGAATTATACGGCAGTACCGCTGGACATATACGGCAGTATCCCTGGTCTGGATCTATACGCCAGTGCTACTGGAATTATACGGCAGAAGACACCACCACTGTGACTGGACTGATGCAGCACAAGACATTACCACTGTCAGTGGCAAACGCAGGATTTGCATGGGGGGGTTTCCAGAACTGGGCGGAGCCAATCACGGGGTGGGGACTGAGGTGACCCAGTATATGCTGGGTCCGTAAAACTAGTGTGTCTGTGTGTGTGTGTGTGTGTGTATATATATATATATATATATATATATACACATATATCTACACATATATATATATATATACATACACACACACATACATATACACATATACATAGCATATTAAACATGCATATATATATATATATATATATATGTACACACACATACAGTACACATATATATACACATGTATATATATATCATATGTGTGTGTGTTTATATGTATGTATGTATGTATGTATGTATGTATATACATGTGTATATATGTATGCATATGGATATATATGTACTATAATTAAAATAAAGTAAACTTTTATTGCACTTACAAGTGCCACCAGGAAGACAGCAGGCTTCAGAGGACGCTAGACAGTCATTAGTAATACTCATGCAGCTAAAAAAAAAAAAAAAAAATTTTAGTGGAGGGGGGTTTCTGGGTACTCGGAAACCCCCCCTGGGTGCTCCACTGACTGTACTGATGCAGAACAACACAGCACCACTGGACTGAACATATACAGCAGCACTGGACATATGGCAGCAGAGGACACCGCCACTGTGACTGGACTGATGCAGCACAGGACACTACCACTGAACTGATGCAGGACACCGAGGACGGAGACACGTCCTCTCACTACACTCTCCAACGCCGGAGTGAAAATGGCGGCACAGCTCCTTATATGAAATCCAAACCCCGCTAGAATCCGACAGCGGAATGATGACGTTTTGCCTCGTTCTGGTTTCCGAGTCAGACGGGAAAACCCGAGCCGGGCTCGAGTAGTGAAGTCTGGTATGGGTTGGTCCTCAGGGAACTGAACACGCTTATCTCTATTTTTTTATTATCAATGCAAACAAATGCAAATTGCCTTAATTGAAGACAGTTGTGTACTTTCTATTAACAAAGTGATTTATTTATTAAATAACATCAGGGCCATAACTAGGGGTGTGCGAGTGGTGCCATTGCACAGAGCAGAGTGTCCTGGGGTCAGTACTGTTGCACTTGGCACCAAGAATCACTGCTGAGAGCGTCTTTACGACACTATGATCAGTGCCTTGCTGCTAAGGTCATGGCAGTCCCGCCCACCCATGCCCTAGGGTGCAGCTTTATGATGGCACATGCTCAGGTGGAGGGGGCAGCAGCAGAACTTAAGCCCTGTTTTTTTGCCAAGTAACATAACCTGAAATAGAAAGTTTAAACTTATTTGTAACAAATAAAAAAATCTCATTAAAAGAGGAGTTGACCTGTGTTATTTTTTTGCTCATTTTATACCTGGATTGTTAAAAAAAAAAAAAAAAAAAAAGATACAGTAACTAAACATAAGTTTGAAGGTACTGCAAAATCAGTAAATAAAGAGTAATTAATAGTAAAAATATATCACACTAAAAGAATGGAGAAAACAAATTCTGGTGCAACGCATGGAAAGTGCATTATTAAAATAATAAAAATGAGTAACTGGTGATAATTTTTCCCCTTGCTGTCAGCACCAATAATAAATAGAACTACTGTACCCTCTACAGGCCACAGAAGAAAAGTTTTAACCAGAAATGGGCACTGGTTCACTAGTTTTTAATACTTTGTGGAGCCCTGTTATCAGGGCCGGTGCAAGGTCTCTCTGCACCCTAGGCAAAGTTTCAGCCTAGCACTAGAGATGAGCGCCTGAAATTTTTCGGGTTTTGTGTTTTGGTTTTGGGTTCGGTTCCGCGGCCGTGTTTTGGGTTCGAACGCGTTTTGGCAAAACCTCACCGAATTTTTTTTGTCGGATTCGGGTGTGTTTTGGATTCGGGTGTTTTTTTCAAAAAACACTAAAAAACAGCTTAAATCATAGAATTTGGGGGTCATTTTGATCCCAAAGTATTATTAACCTCAAAAACCATAATTTACACTCATTTTCAGTCTATTCTGAATACCTCACACCTCACAATATTATTTTTAGTCCTAAAATTTGCACCGAGGTCGCTGTGTGAGTAAGATAAGCGACCCTAGTGGCCGACACAAACACCGGGCCCATCTAGGAGTGGCACTGCAGTGTCACGCAGGATGTCCCTTCCAAAAAACCCTCCCCAAACAGCACATGACGCAAAGAAAAAAAGAGGCGCAATGAGGTAGCTGTGTGAGTAAGATTAGCGACCCTAGTGGCCGACACAAACACCGGGCCCATCTAGGAGTGGCACTGCAGTGTCACGCAGGATGGCCCTTCCAAAAAACCCTCCCCAAACAGCACATGACGCAAAGAAAAAAAGAGGCGCAATGAGGTAGCTGTGTGAGTAAGATTAGCGACCCTAGTGGCCGACACAAACACCGGGCCCATCTAGGAGTGGCACTGCAGTGTCACGCAGGATGTCCCTTCCAAAAAACCCTCCCCAAACAGCACATGACGCAAAGAAAAAAAGAGGCGCAATGAGGTAGCTGTGTGAGTAAGATTAGCGACCCTAGTGGCCGACACAAACACCGGGCCCATCTAGGAGTGGCACTGCAGTGTCACGCAGGATGTCCCTTCCAAAAAACCCTCCCCAAACAGCACATGACGCAAAGAAAAAAAGAGGCGCAATGAGGTAGCTGACTGTGTGAGTAAGATTAGCGACCCTAGTGGCCGACACAAACACCGGGCCCATCTAGGAGTGGCACTGCAGTGTCACGCAGGATGTCCCTTCCAAAAAACCCTCCCCAATCAGCACATGATGCAAAGAAAAAGAAAAGAAAAAAGAGGTGCAAGATGGAATTGTCCTTGGGCCCTCCCACCCACCCTTATGTTGTATAAACAAAACAGGACATGCACACTTTAACCAACCCATCATTTCAGTGACAGGGTCTGCCACACGACTGTGACTGATATGACGGGTTGGTTTGGACCCCCCCAAAAAAGAAGCAATTAATCTCTCCTTGCACAAACTGGCTCTACAGAGGCAAGATGTCCACCTCATCTTCACCCTCCGATATATCACCGTGTACATCCCCCTCCTCACAGATTATCAATTCGTCCCCACTGGAATCCACCATCTCAGCTCCCTGTGTACTTTGTGGAGGCAATTGCTGCTGGTCAATGTCTCCGCGGAGGAATTGATTATAATTCATTTTAATGAACATCATCTTCTCCACATTTTCTGGATGTAACCTCGTACGCCGATTGCTGACAAGGTGAGCGGCGGCACTAAACACTCTTTCGGAGTACACACTTGTGGGAGGGCAACTTAGGTAGAATAAAGCCAGTTTGTGCAAGGGCCTCCAAATTGCCTCTTTTTCCTGCCAGTATAAGTACGGACTGTGTGACGTGCCTACTTGGATGCGGTCACTCATATAATCCTCCACCATTCTATCAATGTTGAGAGAATCATATGCAGTGACAGTAGACGACATGTCCGTAATCGTTGTCAGGTCCTTCAGTCCGGACCAGATGTCAGCATCAGCAGTCGCTCCAGACTGCCCTGCATCACCGCCAGCAGGTGGGCTCGGAATTCTGAGCCTTTTCCTCGCACCCCCAGTTGCGGGAGAATGTGAAGGAGGAGATGTTGACAGGTCGCGTTCCGCTTGACTTGACAATTTTGTCACCAGCAGGTCTTTCAACCCCAGCAGACCTGTGTCTGCCGGAAAGAGAGATCCAAGGTAGGCTTTAAATCTAGGATCGAGCACGGTGGCCAAAATGTAGTGCTCTGATTTCAACAGATTGACCACCCGTGAATCCTTGTTAAGCGAATTAAGGGCTGCATCCACAAGTCCCACATGCCTAGCGGAATCGCTCCCTTTTAGCTCCTTCTTCAATGCCTCCAGCTTCTTCTGCAAAAGCCTGATGAGGGGAATGACCTGACTCAGGCTGGCAGTGTCTGAACTGACTTCACGTGTGGCAAGTTCAAAGGGCATCAGAACCTTGCACAACGTTGAAATCATTCTCCACTGCACTTGAGACAGGTGCATTCCACCTACTATATCGTGCTCAATTGTATAGGCTTGAATGGCCTTTTGCTGCTCCTCCAACCTCTGAAGCATATAGAGGGTTGAATTCCACCTCGTTACCACTTCTTGCTTCAGATGATGGCAGGGCAGGTTCAGTAGTTTTTGGTGGTGCTCCAGTCTTCTGTACGTGGTGCCTGTACGCCGAAAGTGTCCCGCAATTTTTCTGGCCACCGACAGCATCTCTTGCACGCCCCTGTCGTTTTTTAAAAAATTCTGCACCACCAAATTCAAGGTATGTGCAAAACATGGGACGTGCTGGAATTTGCCCATATTTAATGCACACACAATATTGCTGGCGTTGTCCGATGCCACAAATCCACAGGAGAGTCCAATTGGGGTAAGCCATTCCGCGATGATCTTCCTCAGTTGCCGTAAGAGGTTTTCAGCTGTGTGCGTATTCTGGAAAGCGGTGATACAAAGCGTAGCCTGCCTAGGAAAGAGTTGGCGTTTGCGAGATGCTGCTACTGGTGCCGCCGCTGCTGTTCTTGCGGCGGGAGTCCATACATCTACCCAGTGGGCTGTCACAGTCATATAGTCCTGACCCTGCCCTGCTCCACTTGTCCACATGTCCGTGGTTAAGTGGACATTGGGTACAACTGCATTTTTTAGGACACTGGTGAGTCTTTTTCTGACGTCCGTGTACATTCTCGGTATCGCCTGCCTAGAGAAGTGGAACCTAGATGGTATTTGGTAACGGGGGCACACTGCCTCAATAAATTGTCTAGTTCCCTGTGAACTAACGGCGGATACCGGATGCACGTCTAACACCAACATAGTTGTCAAGGACTCAGTTATCCGCTTTGCAGTAGGATGACTGCTGTGATATTTCATCTTCCTCGCAAAGGACTGTTGAACAGTCAATTGCTTACTGGAAGTAGTACAAGTGGGCTTACGACTTCCCCTCTGGGATGACCATCGACTCCCAGCGGCAACAACAGCAGCGCCAGCAGCAGTAGGCGTTACACGCAAGGATGCATCGGAGGAATCCCAGGCAGGAGAGGACTCGTCAGAATTGCCAGTGACATGGCCTGCAGGACTATTGGCATTCCTGGGGAAGGAGGAAATTGACACTGAGGGAGTTGGTGGGGTGGTTTGCGTGAGCTTGGTTACAAGAGGAAGGGATTTACTGGTCAGTGGACTGCTTCCGCTGTCACCCAAAGTTTTTGAACTTGTCACTGACTTATTATGAATGCGCTGCAGGTGACGTATAAGGGAGGATGTTCCGAGGTGGTTAACGTCCTTACCCCTACTTATTATAGCTTGACAAAGGGAACACACGGCTTGACACCTGTTGTCCGCATTTCTGGTGAAATACCTCCACACCGAAGAGCTGATTTTTTTGGTATTTTCACCTGGCATGTCAACGGCCATATTCCTCCCACGGACAACAGGTGTCTCCCCGGGTGCCTGACTTAAACAAACCACCTCACCATCAGAATCCTCCTGGTCAATTTCCTCCCCAGCGCCAGCAACACCCATATCCTCCTCATCCTGGTGTACTTCAACACTGACATCTTCAATCTGACTATCAGGAACTGGACTGCGGGTGCTCCTTCCAGCACTTGCAGGGGGCGTGCAAATGGTGGAAGGCGCATGCTCTTCACGTCCAGTGTTGGGAAGGTCAGGCATCGCAACCGACACAATTGGACTCTCCTTGTGGATTTGGGATTTCGAAGAATGCACAGTTCTTTGCTGTGCTGCTTTTGCCAGCTTGAGTCTTTTAATTTTTCTAGCGAGAGGCTGAGTGCTTCCATCCTCATGTGAAGCTGAACCACTAGCCATGAACATAGGCCAGGGCCTCAGCCGTTCCTTGCCACTCCGTGTGGTAAATGGCATATTGGCAAGTTTACGCTTCTCCTCCGACAATTTTATTTTAGGTTTTGGAGTCCTTTTTTTACTGATATTTGGTGTTTTGGATTTGACATGCTCTGTACTATGACATTGGGCATCGGCCTTGGCAGACGACGTTGCTGGCATTTCATCGTCTCGGCCATGACTAGTGGCAGCAGCTTCAGCACGAGGTGGAAGTGGATCTTGATCTTTCCCTAATTTTGGAACCTCAACATTTTTGTTCTCCATATTTTAATAGGCACAACTAAAAGGCACCTCAGGTAAACAATGGAGATGGATGGATTGGATACTAGTATACAATTATGGACGGGCTGCCGAGTGCCGACACAGAGGTAGCCACAGCCGTGAACTACCGCACTGTACTGTGTCTGCTGCTAATATATAGACTGGTTGATAAAGAGATAGTATACTCGTAACTAGTATGTATGTATAAAGAAAGAAAAAAAAACCACGGTTAGGTGGTATATACAATTATGGACGGGCTGCCGAGTGCCGACACAGAGGTAGCCACAGCCGTGAACTACCGCACTGTACTGTGTCTGCTGCTAATATATAGACTGGTTGATAAAGAGATAGTATACTCGTAACTAGTATGTATGTATAAAGAAAGAAAAAAAAACCACGGTTAGGTGGTATATACAATTATGGACGGGCTGCCGAGTGCCGACACAGAGGTAGCCACAGCCGTGAACTACCGCACTGTACTGTGTCTGCTGCTAATATATAGACTGGTTGATAAAGAGATAGTATACTCGTAACTAGTATGTATGTATAAAGAAAGAAAAAAAAAACACGGTTATGTGGTATATACAATTATGGACGGGCTGCCGAGTGCCGACACAGAGGTAGCCACAGCCGTGAACTACCGCACTGTACTGTGTCTGCTGCTAATATATAGACTGGTTGATAAAGAGATAGTATACTCGTAACTAGTATGTATGTATAAAGAAAGAAAAAAAAACCACGGTTAGGTGGTATATACAATTATGGACGGGCTGCCGAGTGCCGACACAGAGGTAGCCACAGCCGTGAACTACCGCACTGTACTGTGTCTGCTGCTAATATATAGACTGGTTGATAAAGAGATAGTATACTCGTAACTAGTATGTATGTATAAAGAAAGAAAAAAAAACCACGGTTAGGTGGTATATACAATTATGGACGGGCTGCCGAGTGCCGACACAGAGGTAGCCACAGCCGTGAACTACCGCACTGTACTGTGTCTGCTGCTAATATATAGACTGGTTGATAAAGAGATAGTATACTCGTAACTAGTATGTATGTATAAAGAAAGAAAAAAAAACCACGGTTAGGTGGTATATACAATTATGGACGGGCTGCCGAGTGCCGACACAGAGGTAGCCACAGCCGTGAACTACCGCACTGTACTGTGTCTGCTGCTAATATAGACTGGTTGATAAAGAGATAGTATACTCGTAACTAGTATGTATGTATAAAGAAAGAAAAAAAAACCACAGTTAGGTGGTATATACAATTATGGACGGGCTGCCGAGTGCCGACACAGAGGTAGCCACAGCCGTGAACTACCGCACTGTACTGTGTCTGCTGCTAATATATAGACTGGTTGATAAAGAGATAGTATACTCGTAACTAGTATGTATGTATAAAGAAAGAAAAAAAAACCACGGTTAGGTGGTATATACAATTATGGACGGGCTGCCGAGTGCCGACACAGAGGTAGCCACAGCCGTGAACTACCGCACTGTACTGTGTCTGCTGCTAATATATAGACTGGTTGATAAAGAGATAGTATACTCGTAACTAGTATGTATGTATAAAGAAAGAAAAAAAAACCACGGTTAGGTGGTATATACAATTATGGACGGGCTGCCGAGTGCCGACACAGAGGTAGCCACAGCCGTGAACTACCGCACTGTACTGTGTCTGCTGCTAATATATAGACTGGTTGATAAAGAGATAGTATACTCGTAACTAGTATGTATGTATAAAGAAAGAAAAAAAAACCACGGTTAGGTGGTATATACAATTATGGACGGGCTGCCGAGTGCCGACACAGAGGTAGCCACAGCCGTGAACTACCGCACTGTACTGTGTCTGCTGCTAATATATAGACTGGTTGATAAAGAGATAGTATACTCGTAACTAGTATGTATGTATAAAGAAAGAAAAAAAAAACCACGGTTAGGTGGTATATACAATTATGGACGGGCTGCCGAGTGCCGACACAGAGGTAGCCACAGCCGTGAACTACCGCACTGTACTGTGTCTGCTGCTAATATAGACTGGTTGATAAAGAGATAGTATACTACTAATATTATATATACTGGTGGTCAGGTCACTGGTCACTAGTCACACTGGCAGTGGCACTCCTGCAGCAAAAGTGTGCACTGTTTAATTTTAATATAATATTATGTACTCCTGGCTCCTGCTATAACCTATAACTGGCACTGCAGTAGTGCTCCCCAGTCTCCCCCACAATTATAAGCTGTGTGAGCTGAGCAGTCAGACAGATATATAATATATATAGATTATGCAGCACACTGGCCTGAGCCTGAGCAGTGCACACAGATATGGTATGTGACTGACTGAGTCACTGTGTGTATCGCTTTTTCAGGCAGAGAACGGATATATTAAATAAACTGCACTGTGTGTCTGGTGGTCACTCACTATATAATATATTATGTACTCCTGGCTCCTGCTATAACCTATAACTGGCACTGCAGTAGTGCTCCCCAGTCTCCCCCACAATTATAAGCTGTGTGAGCTGAGCAGTCAGACAGATATATATAATATTATTTATATATAGATAATAGATGATGCAGCACACTGGCCTGAGCCTGAGCAGTGCACACAGATATGGTATGTGACTGAGTCACTGTGTGCTGTGTATCGCTTTTTTCAGGCAGAGAACGGATTATAAATAAAACTGGTGGTCACTGGTCACTATCAGCAAAACTCTGCACTGTACTGAGTACTCCTAATGCTCCCCAAAATTAGTAAATCAAGTGTCTCTCTAATCTATTCTAAACGGAGAGGACGCCAGCCACGTCCTCTCCCTATCAATCTCAATGCACGTGTGAAAATGGCGGCGACGCGCGGCTCCTTATATAGAATCCGAGTCTCGCGATAGAATCCGAGCCTCGCGAGAATCCGACAGCGTCATGATGACGTTCGGGCGCGCTCGGGTTAACCGAGCAAGGCGGGAAGATCCGAGTCGCTCGGACCCGTGAAAAAAAACATGAAGTTCTGGCGGGTTCGGATTCAGAGAAACCGAACCCGCTCATCTCTACCTAGCACCCCCTAATCTACAACCATCCATGTACTGTCTGTGGTCCCACAGAACCCCCCATGGGTTACTTACCTTATGTTGTTTTCCCTCATCATTGGCATGGTTCCTCTTACAGGCAGCAGCAGCATTACAGTGACACTGCTGGGTGCTGACATGTAGTTAGGTGCTGCTTGCTGCTGTATAGCTGGGATCCAGGGGCCTGGAGAAGGTGCATCAGGGCTATGAGTACGACTTTGGGCGTGGCCCTCGGGAGCCATAGTTACAACTGCCTCCTATGTGCATTCACATGACTTGATGATACACGTGTCGGCACGGAGGAAGCACAGAGGCATTATGCAGCACAACCTGATAGCGGCAGTTGTACCTGATTAGACATGCCGCCAGCGCAGTGTAAAAGGAGGATGTCTCGTAAGGAGACATCCTTCAATTTATTGCGTGATGGATTCAGTGGCGCCCTCCAAGGGCTGGCGCCCCTAGGCAGCCGCCTAAAGCTGCCTAATGGAAGAGCCGGCCCTGCCTGTTATGACATATTGACAACTTCATTTATCGTCTGTAGTTTATATCTGAGGATAAGCATGTCTAGTAATGGCAGAGCTGTAACAAAGAGACTGTCAGAAATAAGTGAACATTACAAAAACGAAAAAAGGCTATTGGTATTCTGTTTTAAAAATATATGTCCTTTCAGGTAAGTAGAGCAGCAGTGCAATTGCAACAGGTAATTTGTAAATTTCCATAATGAGTGGTAATGGGGAGGAGCAGCCCTCAGTATGCTTAGACTAATACCCCTTTTACACCGCATTCCTTGGTCCAGCTCAGGTCAAGGAACACGGGTTTCAAGCTGTTGTACAGCAGCTTGAAACCTGCCCATGCTGCTGGCTGGACCTGGGATATTGCTGGGGCTTACCTCTGGAAATGACCTTCTCTCCAAGCACCTGGAATTTGGCTCTCCCTATACAGTGAACAGAACCTAGGTCTGACGACCCAGATCACCTGTTCACAGTGTCCTGTACCCGGGTAGCTGCTTAGGTTGGATTCCTGGGTCACTGGACCTGAGTTAACCGTTTTACACCAAGCCATGACCATGGTTAACTTGGCAATAGCCAGGGTTATTGCAGCAGTGTAAAAGGGGTATAAGTGAAGGGAACAAGAGAATGACAGGAGGTGAGTGTCACGGTTTTGTGCACAAGGTTACCTGGATCAGATGATGACTGACGTCCAGGGTCTGAGACTTGGAGCTGGAGTTGAGGAGGCTGAATATAGCTCTTTTGCATGGCATTTGGTAGCAGTGAGAACTGCCTTTGATATGAGTTCAGGGTAATTTACCACGCAGGAGTAATGTACTGGACTAGTTACTGGCTGAAGAAAGCTGGGCTGGACTGGTTACTAGCTGAGGAATACAGCTGGACCGGACTGGCTACTGGCTGAAGAAATGCTGCTGGACAGGACTGGTTACCAGCTGACAAATACAGCTGAACCGGACTGGCTACCAGCTGAAGGGATGCTGTCTGACAGCTCAGACGCGCATAGCAAATCAGGAGAGTGCCACTACGTGGCGCTCCCTGATTGGCTGAAGGGACCCTCTGTGACAGGAGTCACGGGGGGGTCTCAGCATTCGGAGATAGGGGTCCCATGTGTAAACATGGGACCCCTTTCAGTTTGTGGATCGGGTATGCGGTTTGTTTTTTTGCCAAGTACGTGGATTACAAAAAAAGAACAGGACACACTGGATTTAGGTGATTATAATTTTATTTTCAGGTACCCCGGATTCTACTTGGAGACGTGGCCAGAGTCGGCGTGTGAACATAGGTAAGTATGTGTGTGTCGGCATGTGTGTAATAAAGTTTTACTTTCACGGTGTGCGTGTCCTGATTTTATTTGGGTATTTTTTTTGCAGAAGAACTACAGGTACCAGCGGGCCCGTTTCCCCCCGCGTGCTGGTACTTGTGGTTCTCCAAGTACCAGCTTGCGGGGGAGGCTTGCTGGGACTTGTAGTACTTCTGCAAAATACAATATTCTTTTATTTTACACAAGGCTATCAGCCCCCATCCGCAGACCTTGGATGGGGGGATAGCCTCGGGATTCACCCCTGGCCCTTGAGTGGCTGGGGGGGGGGGACCCACTCCTCCAGGGTACCCCGGACAGGGGTGACTAGTTGGGGATTTAATGCCACGGCCGCAGGGACCGGTATAAAAGTGTCCCCCGGCTGTGGCATTATCCCTCCAGCTAGTGGAGCCCGGTGCTGGTGTAAAAAATACGGGGGACCCCTACGCTTTTTGTCCCCCGTATTTTTTGCACCAGGACCGGACGCAGAGCCCGGTGCTGGTTCTAAAAATACGGGGGATCCCCAGTCAATTTTCCCCCCATATTTTTACAACCAGGACCAGCTCAAAGAGCCCGAGGCTGCTTATGCTTAGGAGGGGGGACCCCACGCAATTTTTTTTCAGGGTTTTTTAACCATTTTTGTGCCGTCCAAAAAGTCGAATCCAGGACACACACATCTGTCAATTGGTCCGTTTTTTATTGAATATGTCGAATTCCGGCACCCGCCGGCCGGAATTCGACAGTCGAATTGTGTCGAATTTAAAAACGGGCGAAAAAAAGCCGCAATTCGCCCGGAATTGCATATACCCCATAGCCTCTATCACTCTTTAGCACTGAACTTTTCACTCCCTCCTTGCATATCTGACCCTGCATCTCTCAATTGTACCCCAGCCAGCGGCTGTATCACTATAGCAGAGCTGCTGGTTCCATTTTGCCACCAATATTGACCCCCCTCCCTTCCCCCTGCAGGGGAGGAGGAGTATGTATATATACATTATACCTGACCTGGACCATCCTGCATCTGCCAAGGTATATACCTCAGCTTTCAGCTACAGAGTAGGAGGGGAATACACCAGCAGCACCTGCAGTGCACATTGAGACACTGCGGCCATGGACAACTCTGTTTGGTGGTCACCTGTCACTGCACTACATGTCCCAAGTAGCCAGAGCACACAACAGAATGGCCACAGTCCCCTCTACCTTCACACCAGTGCGTGTTGGGAACTCCGGGTAAGTGGGGCTGTTGCTCTCCATGGGCCGATGTCCACCTGTATGTGGAGAGGGGATGCAGCATTTTTCCTGGGGTCTCTGTCCACTGTACTCAGCTCCGAGTCCAGGCATATAGATCAGCTGTGCGGACAGCTGGAGCCAATCAGTGGCAACAGACGCAGATCCAGTCAGGTTAGGATCAGTGTTTGCAGTGGCAATATGCCATATTGCTATATACTACCCCACTTTGAGCATTAATCTTAAACACCAAGAGCCCTGATTATATTAATAACTATCAACCAATATTTCTCTGACGTCCTAGTGGATGCTGGGTACTCCGTAAGGACCATGGGGTATAGACGGGCTCCGCAGGAGACTGGGCACTCTTAAAAGAAAGATTAGGTACTATATCTGGTGTGCACTGGCTCCTCCCTCTATGCCCCTCCTCCAGACCTCAGTTAGTATCTGTGCCCGGCCAGAGCTGGATGCACCCTAGGGGCTCTCCTGAGCTTCCTAGAAAAGAAAGTATTTGTTAGGTTTTTTATTTTCAGTGAGATCTGCTGGCAACAGACTCACTGCACGTGGGACTGAGGGGAGAGAAGCGAACCTACCTGCTTGCAGCTAGCTAGGGGTTCTAAGGCTACTGGACACCATTAGCTCCAGAGGGATCGAACACAGGCCCAGTCCTCGGTCGTCCGGTCCCGGAGCCGCGCCGCCGTCCCCCTTGCAGAGCCAGAAGAACGAAGAGAAGTTGAAAATCGGCGGCTGATGACTCCGGTCTTCATTAAGGTAGCGCACAGCACTGCAGCTGTGCACCATTGCTCCCTTAGCACACCACACACTCCGGTCACTGATGGGTGCAGGGCGCCGGGGGGGGGGGCACCCTGGGCAGCAATTAGATTACCTTACTTGGCGAAAAGCACATAATACAGTCTGATAAACTGTATATGTGCATTAACCCCCGCCATTAAAGTACATAAAAGGACAGAAGCCCGCCGCTGAGGGGGCCGGCCCTTCTTCCTCAGCACACCGGCGCCATTTTCTCTTCACAGCTCAGCTGGAAGGAAGCTCCCCAGGCTCTCGTCTGCAGTATCCTGGTACACAAAGGGTAAAAAAGAGAGGGGGGGCACATAAATTTAGGCGCAAAACTGTGTATATAAGCTGCTATAGGGGAAAAACCACTCAGTATAGTGTACATCCCTGTATTATATAGCGCTGTGGTGTGTGCTGGCATACTCTCTCTCTGTCTCTCCAAAGGGCCTGGTGGGGGAACTGTTTTCAAATAGAGCATCCCCTGTGTGTGTGGTGTGTCGGTACACGTGTGTCGACATGTCTGAGGTAAAAGGCTCCTCTAAGGAGGTGATAGAGCGGATAAGTGTGTGGGAGGGTGTCTCCGTCAACAACGCCGACACCTGTTTGGATATGTGTAAGTGCTGAGGTAAAATTATTGCACAAAAGGTTAGGGAACAGAAAGGAAATCTACCCTGGTCTGTCCCTATGTCACAGAGTCCTTCAGAGTCTCTCTATGTTCACTATCCAAAATAACAAAGTATCGACACGGAGTTTAACTCCACTGTCGACTACGATAATGCAAAGTTACAGCCAAGAGGGCTAAAAGTAGAGATGAGCGGATTCGGTTTTACTCGGTTTTACTCGGTTCTCAAAACGGCATCTTATTGGCTCACGGATGTCACGTGTTTTGGATAGCCAATAAGATGCCGTTTTGAGAACCGAGTGAAACCGAGTAAAACCGAATCCGCTCATCTCTAGCTAAAAGATATTCAATATATGATTATTGGAATAAAAGATGATTTGCATATCACTGATGACTCATCTGTCCCTGACACGAGAGTACACATGTTAAGGGGAAGAATGCTGAGGTAAATTTCCCTCTTCTCATGAGGAAAAAGAGCGGGAATCTCCAGACAAGAGACGGCAGCTTCCCACAAGAGAATTCTCAGGCTGTATCCTTTCCCCACTAGGGCCAGGATGTATTGAGAATCTTCCCCTTAGGTGTCCTGTTTGCACTAGCTATTCTCAGGGATCCTGCAGATAGCGTGCACATTCTAGTATACTACCCAAACCGGCGATTGTGTCGGCAAGGGTTTATAGCACTGTGGCAGCGTGGACAGGTACCTTATCAGCATAGATTGAGACCCTAGTATGCATATAAATATTTTAAGATGCTGTCTTAAGTAATAGATATATATAATTATAAAGCATGCCCAAAGGGACATGAGTATACTGGGTCCTAGAGACAAAAGCTATGTCGATTTCTGCTTGACGTGTCCTGTAGAATATACATTGGACAGATGATGCCGACTTAAGAGGCATATGGAAGGCTGAGGATTGTGTGGAGAAAGGTTCTCGGGCCTGGTCTCCACAGTTATAGCTGGTAATTCGGATATTTTGCCTTATATTCCCGCATAGCCTAGGAAAGCACGACATTATTAAATGCAGCTTTTCGAATAAAGAAACAAGAAAGTCTGAGGTGCGTCCTTTCTTGTCAGAGCCGGGGGCAGAGGAAAGAAGCTGTACAACACAGCTAGTCCCCAGGAACAGAAGTCCTCCCCGGCCTCTACAAAAATCCACCGCATGTTGCTGGGGCTCCACAGGCGGAGCTAGGCCTGGTGGGGACACGCCTTCGTAAGTTCAGCCACAAGTGGGTTCACTCCCTGTTAGATCCCCGGGCAATAGAAATTGTATCGCAGGGATACAGGCTGGACTGTGAAAAGATGCCCCCTCACCGAGGACCCGGCGGGCTTCCCCCCAAGAGAGGGAGCCAGTGTTAACTGCAATTCACAAATTGTATCTTTAACAGGTGGTGGTCAAAGGTCCCCTCCTTCAACAAGAGGGTGTTATTATTCGACCATGTTGTAATCCCGAAACCAGACGGTTCGGTTAGACCCATATTGAATTAAAATCCCTGAACATATACCTGAAAAGGTTCAGGTTCAAGATGGAATCGCTAAGAGCGGTCATTGCATGCCTGAAATGAATCGGGACATAAGGGATGCATACCTTCGTGTCCCCATTTATCCACCTCATCAGGCGTACCTCAGAATTGCGGTACGGGATTGTCATTACCAATTTCACCAAGGTAATGGCGGATATGATGGTGCTCCTGCGGAAGCAAGGTGTCACTATTATCACATGCTTGGATGATCTCCTCATAAAAGCGAGATCAAGAGAGCAGTTGCTGGACAGCGTATCACCTTCTCTGGAAGTGAAACGGCAACACGACTGGATTCTATATATTCCAAAGTCGCAGTTGGTTCCTACAGCTCATCTGCCTCGCCTAGGCATGATCCTAGACACAGACCAGAAGAGGGTTTATCTCCCGATAGAGAGATATCAGGAGCTCATGACACTGGTCAGGAATCCATTGAAAACCAAAACAGGTGTAAGTGCATCACTGTACTCGAGTCCTGGGAAGGATGATGGCATCATACGAGGCCATCCCCTTCGGCTGGTTCCATGCAAGGACAATGGAACTTACTGGACAAGTGGTCCGGATCACATCTTCAGATGCATCGGTTAATCACCCTATCCCCCAGGGCCAGGGTGTCTCTCCTGTGGTGGCTGCGGAGTGCTCACCTTCTCGAGGGCCGCAGATTCGGCATTCAGGACTGGGTCCTGGTGACCACGGATGCAAGCCTCCGAGGGTGGGGGGCAGTTACACAGGGAAGAAAATTCCAAGGTTTGTGGTCAAGCCAACATACTTGCCTTCACATCAATATCCTGGAACTAAGGGCCATATACAACGCCCTAAGTCAAGCGGAGTTCCTGCTTCGCGACCAACCGGTTCTGATCCAGTCAGACCGCAGGGGCTCATGTAAACCGCCAGGGCGGCACAAGGAGCAGGGTGGCGAGGGTAGAAGCCACCAGAATTCTTCGCTGGGCGGAGAATCAAGTAAGCGCACTGTCAGCAGTGTTCATTCCGGGAGTGGACACGACCTCCACCCGGGAAAGTGGTGACTTCATCAGGAAGTCTTCACGCAGTTTTGAAAATTGATGGAAACTGCCTCAGGTGGACTACATGGCGTCCCACCTCAATAAAAAGATAAAAAAGGTTTTACGCTGGGTCAAGGGACTCTCAGGCGATAGCTGTGGTCGCACTAGTAACACCGTGGGTGTTCCAGTCGGTCTATATATTCCCTCCTCTTCCTCTCAGACCCAAGGGCTGAGAATTGTAATAAACGGAGGAGTGTGAACAATGGCCCTCATTCCGAGTTGTTCGCTCGGAGATTTTCATCGCATCGCAGTGAGAATTCTCTTAGTGCGCATGCGCAATGTTCGCACTGCGACTGCGCCAAGTAACTTTACTATGAAGAAAGTAAGTTTACTCACGGCTTTTTCATCGCTCCGACGTTCGCATTGTGATTGACAGGAAATGGGTGTTACTGGGCGGATGCACGGCGTTTTAGGGGCGTGTGGCTGGAAACGCTACCGTTTCCGGAGAAAACGCAGGAGTGGCCGGGGAAACGGTGGGTGTGCCTGGGCGAACGCTGGGTGTGTTTATGACGTCAGCCAGGACCGAAAAGCACTGAACTGATCGCACAGGCAGAGTAAGTCTGAAGCTACTCAAAAACCGCTAACTCGTTTGTAATCGCAATATTGCGCATACATCGGTCGCACATTTAAGAAGCTAAGATCCACTCCCAGTAGGCGGCGGCTTAGCGTGTGTAACTCTGCTACATTCGCCTTGCGAGCGATCAACTCGGAATGAGGGCCAATATTCTTTGCTCCGGATTGGCCAAGAAGGACTCGGTACCCGGAACTGCAAGAAATGCTCTTAGAGGACCCATGGCCTCTGCCTTTCAGTCAGGACATGTTGCAACAGGGACCCTGTCTGATCCAAGACTTACCGCGGCTGCGTTGGACGGCATGGCGGTTGAACGCCGGATCCTAGCGGAAAAGGGCATTCCGGATGCAGTTATTCCTACGCTGATAAAGGCTAGGAAAGACGTGACAGCAAGACTTTTTCACTGTATATGGCGAAAATAGGTTGCTTGGTGTGTGGCCGGGAAGGCCCTACAGAGGAATTCCAGGGGGGTCGATTCCTGCACTTCCTACAGTCAGGAGTGACTATGGGCCTAAAATTAGGATCCATAAAGGCCAAGATTTCGGCCCTATCCCTTTTTCTCTCAAAAAGAACTGGCTTCACTGCCTGAAGTTCAGACGTTGTTACAGGGGTGCTGCATATTCAGCCCCTTTTGTGCCTCCAGTGGCACCTTGGGATCTTAACGTTGTGTTGGATTCCTAAAATCCCACTGGTTTGAGCCACTTAAGACCGTGGAGCTAAAATATCTCACGTGGAAAGTGGTCATGCTTTTGGCCTTAGCTTGGACTAGGCGTGTGTCAGAATTGGCGGCTTTGTCATGTAAAAGCCCATATCTGATCTTCCATATGGAAAGGGCAGAATGGAGGACTCGTCCCCAATTTCTCCCTAAGGTGGTATCATCGTTTCATTTGAACCAACCTATTGTGGTGCCTGCGGCTACTAGGGACTTGGAGGATTCCAAGTTGCTGGACGTAGTCCAGGCCCTGAAACTTTATGTTTCCAGGACGGCTAGAGTCAGAAAAACTGACTCGCTATTTATCCTGCATGCACCCAACAAGCTGGGTGCTCCTGCTTCAAAGCAGACTATTGCTCGCTGTATCTGTAGCACCATTCAGCTTGCACATTCTGCTGCTGGACTGCCGCATCCTAAATCAGTAAAAGCCCATTCCACGAGGAAGGTGGGCTCTTCTTGGGCGGCTGCCCGAGGGGTCTCGGCTTTACAACTTTGCCGAGCTACTACTTGGTCGGGTTCAAACACTTTTGCAAAATTCTACAAGTTTGATACCCTGGCTGAGGAGGACCTTGAGTTTGCTCATTCGGTGCTGCAGAGTCATCCGCACTCTCCCGCCTGTTTGGGAGCTTTGGTATAATCCCCATGGTCCTTACGGAGTACCCAGCATCCACTAGGACGTCAGAGAAAATAAGAATTTACTCACCGGTAATTCTATTTCTCGTAGTCCGTAGTGGATGCTGGGAGCCCGTCCCAAGTGCGGACTCTCTGCAATACATGTATATAGTTATTGCTTAACTAAAGGGTTATTGTATGAGCCATCTGTTGAGAGAGGCTCAGTTATTGTTCATACTGTTAACTGGGTATAGTTATCACGAGTTGTACAGTGTGATTGGTGTGGCTGGTATGAGTCTTACCCTGGATTCCAAATCCTTTCCTAGTAATGTCAGCTCTTCCGGGCACAGTTTCCCTAACTGAGGTCTGGAGGAGGGGCATAGAGGGAGGAGCCAGTGCACACCAGATATAGGCCCTCATTCCGAGTTGTTCGCTCGGTATTTTTCATCGCATCGCAATGAAAATCCGCTTAGTACGCATGCGCAATGTTCGCACTGCGACTGCGCCAAGTAACTTTGCTATGTAGAAAGTAATTTTACTCACGGCTTTTTCATCGCTCCGGCGATCGTAATGTGATTGACAGGAAATGGGTGTTACTGGGCGGAAACACGGCGTTTCAGGGGCGTGTGGCTGAAAACGCTACCGTTTCCGGAAAAAACGCAGGAGTGGCCGGAGAAACGGTGGGAGTGCCTGGGCGAACGCTGGGTGTGTTTGTGATGTCAAACAGGAACGACAAGCACTGAACTGATCGCACAGGCAGAGTAAGTCTGAAGCTACTCTGAAACTGCTAAGTAGTTAGTAATCGCAATATTGCGAATACATCGGTCGCAATTTTAAGAAGCTAAGATTCACTCCCAGTAGGCGGCGGCTTAGCGTGTGTAACTCTGCTAAATTCGCCTTGCGACCGATCAACTCGGAATGAGGGCCATAGTACCTAATCTTTCTTTTAAGAGTGCCCAGTCTCCTGCGGAGCCCGTCTATACCCCATGGTCCTTACGGAGTACCCAGCATCCACTACGGACTACGAGAAATAGAATTACCGGTGAGTAAATTCTTATTTATTCCTAGAAACTAGGACTAGGGGCAGAGCTAGACTTTTAGGGGGCGACCGGTTTACTGTTTAATTTAGACTCCGCCCTCTCCAATCCCAACTCCTCCCCTCTCCAGCAAGAGCAGTACAGTTAAGAGTTACCCTGGCCTGTGCAGCTCCCATGACACACACACACACACACACACACACACACACACACACACACACACACACACACACACACACACACCCTTCAATAAGAACAGCATCAGGTAACATACGCCATCCTTTTTATGTATTCCTTATGTTGTATTTGAAATGTAACTTAGCTATAGTCCTGTTTAGTACAATGTCCACAATTATAGTAGTAGAGGCGAGTGGAGGAATGTGAAAAATTACCTTTTTTCAATCATTGTCGAAGCATATTTTTGGTCCATGTAGATCCTCTTCAGTTTTTAGTGCTGTTATTGCTCATTGTAACAGTTGTTATTTACACAGCTCACTTATACTGGACTCATCAGTCACCACACATACAGCACTTTAGGAAATACCATATGCACATATAGCAACAGGGACAATCTGATGTCCTGTTCTGGCGGGTTGGGTTTGGGTGACCGACATTTGGGATCCCGCCGGCCACCATACCGATGCCGGGATCCCGATCTATAGATTGCCGGCGGACGGTCACACAACTACATCCCATTTTGGCCATCTGAAAGCCTGGCAGAGCAGCTCCACCTCCTGGCGCACTGGTCGGCCAGCAAAGCCATGCCCCTGCGACTCTCTGCATGCCCATTTTTACCATGTTCACTACAAAGTTGTAGTTGATTCTTGCCACAAGTCTGTTCCTGTTTGCTTGTAACAGTGTTGTCATACCACTGAAGATATACACTTATAGGCATATGTTCAATTCATGTCTGATCCTTTCCGATGGAAAGGATCCGACATGTGTGTATTCAATGCCGCTGCCAAACTTGCCAGGTTTGGCCCGTTCCCAACAATTCCAAACCACCGGTAGGCCCCACTGCCTGGGGCCCCTCCTCCTCTAGGGATCAGGTTCTAGACTGTGAACTTGAATTATATATTATACATATGTTACCTTATACTGCACAGGATTATGATGTAGTCCCTACAGTACGTTGCTGTCATTCATCTGGCACATTATCATGCATGCACTAGCATTAATTACTATATAAATTATCAAGGAGTCCAGACCAGGTGCTCTCTAATGTTTAGCCAATCCTCTGTGGTGGCAGGCCACACACCCTTTGGAGGCTGGCCACACCTCTAAGCATGGGCCCTACCACTGCATACCCCCGGTGGGCCCTTCATGCTGCATTCCGACACCGAGTTTGTCTGCATTCCTGACATTGACATTAGCAATTATAGTTATCGTTATAATTCCAATTCAGAGTTTTGCATTCAAATTTGGATGTAAAATAATTTTTGTTGCACTGCTATCATGATTTAAGTATCAAGTTGTTTCAACATGTTTTTCCCTGTTTCCCTCTCTATGAAAATAAGAAGCACATAACTGTGATAGGGAGATACAGCTGTCTGACAAGCAGCAAGTGTCAAGTGTCATTTTTCTTACTGCTAGATTACATACTTTTGATTCCTGTAGAGCTGCCTGACAGTGAAAAATACCAGTCACCAATCTATCAGTTAACGATACTATCATTTTCTGCTTACATTTTCCTACTGTTTAAATTGCCCTGTTCCATTGCCAAGAACACAGTCTATTCCAAATGAAATTTCCCTAAGACACATTTCTGTACTCTTTTCAAAGACAGCTGCTTTCATCGGATCATATAATAAACATATGATTCCTGTTATTTAATTCACCATACATTGTATTTATAACGTTCCAGAATCTCCCTTGAAGCTGTCCCATGTTGTCTTTATCTAATAGCTACGCCAGAGGTGTGAGGATTGCTACATAGTTACACTCGAAAATAGTGTGGCAGTGCCGTAACTAGACATTTTAGTGCTGTGTGCAAGAAACAGCATTGGCGCCCCTCTCCCTGTCATGTTTTGAAATTAATTCTACCCCAATTCCTCCCCCTTCCCGAGCCGTAACTAGACATTTTGGTTCCCGGGTTACGGTTGTTAGGTCGACACTCGTTAGGTCGACCACTGAAGGTCAACAATGCCATTAGGTCGACATGCATTAGGTCGACATGTGGTAGGTCGACAGGTCAAAAGGTCGACATGAGGTTTTTTTTTTTTTTAAATCTTAATTTTTTGTATTGTTTCATACTAATGATCCCCGTGGAGTATGATTGGAACAGTAACCTGCCGAGCGAAGCGAGGCACCTTGCCCGAAGCATGGCGAGTAAAGTGAGCCATGCGAGGGGACACGGTGCACTAATTTGGGTTCCCCATCACTTTATGGAGAAAAAGACACAAAAAACAGACAAAAACCTCATATCGACCTTTTGACCTGTCGACTTAGTACATGTCGACCTAATGACCATGTCGACTTAAGGCATGTCGACCTAATGGCAATGTCGACCTTCAGTGGTCGACCTAATGAGTGTTGACCTAAGTTGGGTCGACCCAGCAACCCATACCCTTGGTTAACTGTGCCAAAAACAGCAATGGTGCCCCCCCCATATGTTAAATAGGGACAGCGACCACCTAAAAAACGGGGGAGGGGGGGTTGTCTTGCAGGGATGGGGTGTGACTGTACAATAGCAGCCCCAATTCAAATTATGACACACAATAGTGCAATACCCCATATACAAGTTTTACCACACTGTACAGTCCCTTATTATGCCATACAGTACAGTAGCACCCCTTATACACAGTATACCACACAGTACACACAAAGTCCTCTCTCTGCAGTACACCATGAAAAGTGGCCACAAAAAAAGTAAATATACTGGAATTTGTTAATTTATAACTTGTTATAAGCCAATATTATGTAGATATGAAATTATTCTAAATTAAGAAGTTTTTTTTATTGATTAAATTAGTTTTTGTAAGTTTACACACAAACATACCCACCTGTGCGCCTTTCCCTCAGCCACAGCCGTCCTCTCCCAGCTGCAGGACCTGGCCACCGCCGCTTTCCTTACCCGGGACTGTCTGTAGGGCGTTCACACCGCCATCTGCGCGCCTCTCGCTCAGCCACCTGCAATGTCACCCGGTGACAGGACCCAGTGCTTTCTTACCCAGCACTGCAGGGCGCTCACACCTCCATCTACGTGCCACTCCCTCGGCCACCCACAATCTCACCCGGCAGCAGGACCCAACGCTTTCTTACCCAGCACAGCAGGGCGCTCACACCTCCATCTGCGTGCCACTCCCTTGGCCACCCACAATCTCACCCGGCAGCAGGACCCAGCGCTTTCTTACCCAGCACTGCAGGATGCTCACACCTCCATCTGCGCGCCTCTCCCTAGTCCACCCACAATCTCACCCGGCAGCAGGACCCAGCGCTTTCTTACCCAGCACTGCAGAGCACTCACACCTCCATCTGCGTGCCTCTCCCACGGCCACCCACGATCTCATCCGGCAGCAGGACCCAGCGCTTTCTTACCTGGCACTGTCTGCTGGAAACTCACACCTCCATCTGCGCACCTCTTCCCCGGACACCCACAATCTCACCCGGCAGCAGGACCCAGCGCTTTACCCGGCACTGCAGGACGCTCACACACACACCTCCATCTGTGCCACCTCTCCCCCAGCAGGACACACATATTGGAGCAGCTGTAGCAGGAGAAAAGGCTGCGGGACACTGTCATGCATATGGTACAGGAGGGACACCGTTAGGACATTGACAGGCAGTGGCAGTACTGGAGGTGGTGGTGGGGGGAATCCTATAATATCCGGAAAACTAGCTCCGCAAAAGGAGCAGCTTTTTGGAAGTGATAATATTGTGCAAAGCTGATTGGTACTTTATCTCTCTCCACTTTATCACTTTCCAAGGCTTAGTACATCTGCCCATAATCTGATATAGACAGACAAATGTTTCTCTGGTAAAGTATTAAATAAAGGGGATGGATACAGATGGTCAAATCACAATATCAAGCATCTCTCAAGCAATTGGTGATGGAGCCCACTCGCAAAGATTCAATATTAAATTTAATTCTTACAAATGGTGATAGGATATCCGACATATATGTAGGTGAGCACCTGGGATCCAGTGATCATCAAGCAGTATGGTTTAGTATAAAGACAGGATCCAACTCCTGTCACACAAAAACAAAGGTGTTGGATTTTAGAAATGCTGATTTTGCAAAAATGGAGAGATGTTTAAGTGATTCATTGGCGGACTGGTGGAATTTGGAAGGAGTGCAGGAGAGGTGGGAAAAACTGAAAAGTGCAATACTAAGTGCAACTGATCTTTGTATCAAAAGGGTTAGGAAAACCACCAGGAAAAGGAAGCCAGTGTGGTTCACAAAAGAAGTATCAACTAGTGTGAAAGCAAAAAAGATGGCTTTTAGGAAATACAAACAGACTCAAAATAATAATGACAAAGAGGTATATCTTGACAGACGGAAGGATGCTAAGAAAGTGATCAGATGTGCAAAGGCAGAAGCTGAGGAAAAAATGGCCCAGTCAGTAGATAAAGGAGTCAAAACTTTTTTTAAGTATATAAGTGAAAGGAGAAAATCAAATGGAGGAATAATAAGACTTGAGATAGAGAGTGAGCATTTGGTGGAGGGTGACAAGGCAATAGCAGATCACCTAAATAATTATTTTTGCTCAGTATTTACTACAGAAGAAGGGATGGGGCCACAGTTAAGTTGCAAGGACATTCATAAAAATAAGGTAGTTGAAAGTACATTTACAGAGGAGAAGGTCCTAACAGAACTTTCACAACTAAAAGTGGATAAATCAATGGGACCAGATGGGATACACCCAAGGATACTCAAAGAGCTAAAAGATGTGCTGGTTACACCGTTAACAGAATTATTTAACCAGACACTAAATACAGGTGCTATTCCAGAGGACTGGAAAAGAGCAAATGTAGTTCCACTGCACAAAAGTGGAAGCAAGGAAGAAGCAAGTAACTACAGACCAGTAAGCCTTACATCAGTAGTGGGGAAAGTAATGGAAAAACTATTAAAAGAAAGAGTTGTGGAATATCTTAAATCAAACCACTTACAGGATCCAAAACAGCATGGATTTACTAGTGGTAGATCATGCCAAACAAATCGTATTGACTTTTTTGACTCTGTGACAAAAATAATAGATCAAGGGGGAGCAGTAGATGTAGTGTCAAAGTCAGAAAAATATCCCCATACACACTGCCATATTTGCACCGCACACTGGTCCGCGCTGCGCATGCGTACGCTCTCCCGTGAAGGCGCATACCCGCAATAGCGTGCACCCGCGGGCGCACGGTATGCGTATTTACGGTAGAGTTTATGTAGTCATAGCGTGCGACTCATTCGTTACATATTTTCACAATTAATGTAGTTTGTAGATCATGATCCCTTTGATAGTTTCTGAAAGTTTGGTTAATATAGAATGTCCCTGAGCTGAGGAATCCCTCTTTGTATCGTAGGAAGGGTCTAACAGGAGTCATGCAGTAGTGTTTGGTACCCATCGGAAGAGTATTTAAATAGCAATATTCCGGTGTTGGTTTGGAGCGTATTAATCGCTCGTGCGGATAGTTATGGACATACGAAGTTTATGTCCATTTCTACTATTTACTCATACTCAGGTATGCGGCGGGAAACCTAGTTCCCCACCCACCTGAGCTGTTTGAAATCGTCACAGCCCACCTGTATGAATCAACCTATGACCTTTTGTTATGATACAGGGCCGAATTCCGACGTCCAATGGACAATGGGATTGTAGGGACTGTAGGATTGCATTGTGTGTGGGGCATAAATAGGCAGGCCGACCACATCCAGCTCTCACTCTTCAACGGTTCTCATTGCTGAAAATCGGGTGCTGGATGTCCAGGCGCATGCGATCGTTTCCCCTTGTGCGTAAGTTTCTCTCCGTAATCATTGTCTTACTGTGAGCCAATTTCTCTCATCTCTCTCCATTTCTCTCTCTCTCTCTCTCTCTCCTTTCTCTTTTCTCTCACATCTCCCCTAGACTAGTATTGTATTGTATTAGATAGTATTGTATTTTGGTTAGGAAGTCTCTGTTATATTGTAGTGTATCGTTTGTACTGTTATCCCCTTTTACAAGTATATTAGATATAATACAATTAATAGGCTTTGGACCCTAAACCAGTATCTGTGTATTTCCTATAGTGTTAAGTGTTCACTTGAGCGTCGGTGACGCTCAAGCAGCTTTGTAGTTAGTCAGGTTACACAAGGTTGCACTTACACCCTGTATTCACATTAAGGTATTCTGTGTATTTCATTGGTATAAGGTTTAGACATAAAGGTATAGCGTTGTGAGCGTCTGCGCCGCTGGTGATCTCCTCGTGGTCTCGAGCGTCCGCTACGCCATAGCGAATCATTACTCTAGTCATAGCCCTTAACGTGCTGTCCTGTGATCGCTGGGCCGTGAGCGAACGTGACGCTTGAGCGTCTCGCCTACGGCGGAGCGATCGTTACGCAACCAGCGTACCCGTACGGTACTTCTTAAGTAAACAGCGTACAGTGTTCTTAGACTTCATAAAGGGTTGTTTATACGACAAAGGAATTTAGCATTGTCAATTGGGGACTCGTCCTGTCCTTCACATATCTGCACTAGGTAGATCAGCAGACATTATCCCTCAGCAAAGGGCGGGAGGTTGTCTCGTAGTGCTGACGGGATAAGCGTCTGCTTCGCTTAGATAACGAGTGCTGAAGGAATCCGGGAACCGGAGGTAAGAACAAAACGCTAGTGTCTTTTAAAACTGTTTATTTTTCTGTCTTGCGGACACGCACATATATATATCTGCATTTCTTTTTCATTTGTGTATTTTCGTATATCACTCTCCTGTCTGCCAGTTTTATAGTTAATAAACGTGCTGAGAGAGATTTGCCGCTATTTCAATAGTTTGAGTAAAAGTAATATAGTTAAAATATAGACAAACACACAGCTTGTCAGTGTGGTGCGCGGTAGATGATAAAGGATCCTCTACATTGATAAAAGTAGAAATTGTGTTACGGTGGATCTTTGTTTGCGTACACGTGTCTCTAACAAAGACTAGCGTACGCAATCCAAAGGCAGACGCACGCAGCGTATATTACGCAAAGGAGCGTCTGTGTACGCCCACGTAACTCAAACCACAAGTTGATTTTCAACGCAAAGCGATAAGTAGCGCAACGCGGTAAATAATGCAAGGCGATAAATAGCACAAATTGATTTCAGCTTTCCAAAACTTAGTTTAAATACCTTACTTTACTGTAATACCTCTGGGGAGAGCTATCAGACTACGGGAAATGATTTTTCTGATCAGAAAACTATAAGAATGATATTGGGTTGAAAACGGTATGAGTGTATTGAATCCCGCTTTGTGGACTTTGTGATCTATGTGATAATCCCGCTTTGTGAACTTTGTGATCTATGTGGAACGTGATGAGCACGATCTGAGTGAAAACGTGCAACAGAGTGTGATAAAGTTTTCGTTGTATTACGCTCTGGCTGTTTTGGAGCACAGTAGGGAGACTCCAATGATCCTACCATTTATGGGCAACAAGTGTCTATAAGTGGTACGATTGGACCGCACGGTTGTATGTGTGACCAATAACGCAACGTGATATGAGGTCGTATATCCATGCGTAAATCTTGCCCTCATACGTGTTGTAGGGAGCACATGCAAGCGTGATTTGTGTAAAGAAAAAGGAAGGGAATTTTCTCAAGAAAATCTCTAGAGATAGGGCCTGCAACGGCTACACGTGTCTGCTAGAAGGCGGAACGGAGATACCCGGAGCAGAAGAAGTTCAGTGGAAGAGCTTTAAGGATTTCCAACGAAGTTCTGTGTTTGGTGCATTTTAGGAAGTTTTTCTGTGTTAAAAAGGTCCACAATGGCAGCCAAGTGCACAATACAGAGACGGTCGGAGGTCAGGATTCAGACTCCAGAGGCTTGCAGACCCCAAGGGTCTGCTCGGTCAGTAATGTGGGGGAAATATGGTCCCCACACTGAGACCTTTTGTGATGAATGGACACGAATGACTGCGGGGGATAAGACACCATTTCCCGGGATAGGTAGTTTTGACTCAGAGGTGTTGCGTAATTTAAGGCGAAGGATATGTCTCATCAAATCAGCAAAGAGACGAATCAAGCATTATGATTGTTTACAGATATGGCAACAGGAGAGTGAAATGCAAAGAAATGTAACTTACTTACCTAACTTTCATCTTGAGAGGGGAGAGATGGCAATGGAGGGGATTGTGGTTGCGGAGAGAAGCACAAGGGTAAACAATAAAAATGCTCTTAGCAACAGTAGTACAGATAATAAGAATAAATGTGATAAATGTAACAATGCTAATTGTAATGCTGTTGAATGTACAACTATTAACCCATGCAAGTCGCACCCCATGTTAAACTTTCCTCAGGAACACCAACAAGAAAGTGAACCCAGAACGATGTCGGCACCTCCTCCAGAAGCCATCACACAAGACATCCAGGTGGACGCGACCCAATCGGTAAAAACTGTAATCAAACCCCCTAATGGAGGGTCAGGTGAGGTCGTGTCCACAGGTATGTATGGTATTATACATCACGCACAAACAAATGTACCTTATATAACAGAATCAATTCAGAATGACATTACTGGACTTAATCCTGTTAGGGTAATTGCAGTACCAAATGGGGAAACTGACTCTTCAGGAATCACTCCTGTCAGGAACATCGCCATGTACTGCCCTTTTTCCCGAACAGAATTAAGAACAATTCTGTCTGAATTTCCTGATCCCAGGAAAGACTTAGTTGCTTGTCAAAGATACATTAGAGTGCTAGGACATACTGCAGAGCCGAATAACAAAGATTGGAGGACAGTTTTGAGGGCATGTTTACCCCCCGATGTTGATTCATTGAAATTTATCGCTGATTGTAAGCTAGATGAGGAAGTGCCACTAACAAACGAGTATAACCAAGATAATGTAAAAAGAATCAATCTACAGTTGAAAGAATATTTTCCTACAGTAGCAAAGTGGAATAAAATCTATACAATAAGACAAAAAGAAGGTGAATCCGCAGAAGAGTATTTTCACCGGGCTCTGCAGGATATGGTTAGGTACACTGGTATAGATGACATTGAAACTAATGTACACCACAGAGAGGTAGCTGTGTCCGTATTAGCGAGCAACTTGAAAGACACACTAAAAATTAGGGTACAAACCTCAATACCTCATTGGAGAGGTATCTCGGTTGCAGCATTAAGAGAGTCCGCTATCGAGCATGACCGAAATATCAAAAGAACCAGGGAAGCGCAGGGAGAGCGGTTGATGACACTAAACATCCAAGCACTAGAGAATGCATCAAGTCGACCGGAACCCCAGGCCCCTAGCACATGGAGAAAGCCAAGGATTTGTTACAATTGTAGAAGAGAAGGGCATTATGCCAACAACTGTAATAACCCACATAAAGTTAGACCCCCTAGACCAAGAAATGAGCAAAATTATAACACACACAATTATAATTAGGGATCACATAGGCAGGAAAGGTGATCATTGGGACTGATGGTAATCCTGAGGTAACGGTTAATAAATTGGGAGGTCATTCACTGAAGACACAGGAATGACCAGGTGAAACGTTGTAAATGTATTTGTGAAGAAAAATGTTTTTTTCTCTCTCTCTCTATCCCCATCTCTGACGATTATTGGTAAGAATTCACACATTGCATATCCACTTGGTCCTTGCAGAAGTCTACCAAACCCCAGCATGACCTATCCGCCACAATGTATTTCTGGCCAGATACAGACAGTGGAATATGGAGGTGCTGGTGGGGAGGGACTGCTCAAGGAAACCATTAGACACGTAGATATGACAGCCTAATAAGTCTGACAAAGTTTTTCTAATGCTAACAATGTTTTCTTAATGTTGACAATGTTTAAAAATGTTTTGTTTCTCTTTTCTCATTGGTGGTTATTGTCGAGTTATGTAATGTATATATGCACATGAATTGTTCTCTATCTCTTTTGTTTTTTTTGTTGTCTCTCTCTTCCCACTCATGTTTCCATGGTTTAAAGATGGTATGTCACCCCTCAGTTGGACCAATGGTAATGCCAGATTTTTTTTTTTTGCTCCTTACAGAAAGATCGCTGGTTAGGAAGGAATATTGCATCACCAGAATGTTCGTTTGGAAGACTGAGAGACAGCACCTTTGAGAGGACAGCAGAACAAGAAGAACAACAAGACGAGAGAACTTATTATCGTAACAAGTTCTCTCCCCCCCCTCAAACTGTTTTCTTATGCCCCCTTTACAAATTTCTTCTTTTCTCCTCCTGTAAGATGGACTTGCCCCAAGAGACTGTGATATGGATTTTCCCGTTAACCATGATGTTGACCAGAGCAGTCTGTTTCGGTGAGAGTACCAGTGAGGTCGAGAAAGGATCCAGAAAGGTCCTGATGACTGAGACGGAGGTGTAAATTTCCAATAGCAACCCAATCACCAAGCAAAGGCGAGTACCGGGCACGATCTAACAACCATGTTATCTGTAAACATTTTCTTTGAAGGATTGTTAGTTCAAAAAGAAAAACTGTATCTGTAGGCTCTGTGATAATCTGGTTGAAGATGGATGCATAAAGAAATGCCAATCCAGTTTTAATATCCATATGGACCGGCATCCATTGAGTGACTATCACTCTTTAGTGGGTAACGTGTTAAATAAAACAGATTGTTGGGTATGCTCTCAAGTACCTCAGGGTCATAGCAAATCAGGGCTAGTGCCATTTCCTTTAACGTTAGGGGAGGTACTTGAGCTAAGTGGTGGGAGACCGGTGGACCGGAGGTTTAATATCTCCAGCCCTCCTAGTTTGAAGCTCCACCAATACCATGTGGATAGGTCCCTCTTATGTTTCAACATCTCCAATCCCAGAAAACCGGGAAATTGGGAAGTGTCGTGGAGCAATTTAACCATGACCTTTTCACACAGAGCAGATAGAATGCCTACAGATACAGAGCTGGTACGCCACATAGCCAGTAGAGGAAAATCTTTCCGGTATCGATATACCTTAGGAAATAGGATTACTAGAGTTGGAGAGGTATCACCAGGATACTGTGCACATATCGTACAAACTGATACGTGCATTAAGCAGATGGAAGAATTAGGGTCAGGAGATTTCACCTGGAAGGTTTGTAACATGGTCATGTCCTTCTCCGTCCCTTATGTTCTCCCCGATGATGCATATTTCATATGCGGGAGAAAGGCGTACAAGTGGCTTGCCCCAAACTCTGAAGGATTGTGTTATATTGGAAAAGTATTGCCTGAAGTGATGACTGTTACACATGACAAAATGAAGGACATACACCGTGGTGCCCAAGCTCCTTATACTCACACTCATTACGAGCACCGAGTTAAAAGACAACTGTCAGAAAGGTTAGAGCATCCGGCCTCTGATCTTATCCATGAATCCACCGGGATTCAGGTTCTGGTAGCGTTAGATTTCACTCGCACCGCTCGAGGAGTGATGAACTATAAATACATTTCCGCACTCGCCAATTTGTTAGATAATATCACTGAAATGTATGATGACACGTTTAGATACACTGGAAGAGAACTTCAAGCTTACAAAACAGAACTAGTTCAGCATAGGATGGTTCTTAATTATCTTACAGCAGTAACAGGCGGATATTGTGTTACATTGGCAACACAGTACGGCATAAAGTGTTGCACGTATATCACAAATAGCACCGAGGATCCGGTAGAGGTCATAGACCAAAAGATGGACGATATTCTCCAATTGAAGTGGGAATTTCGTCGGAAACACAATCTCACCCTTGCTGCTGTAGGTAATGAGCTGACTGGTTGGGTGTCATGGTTGAACCCGCGAAATTGGTTCTCCGGTTTGGGAGACTGGGCTCAAGGAGTCATAATGGATGTTGGAAAGTTCCTCCTATGTATCTTAGGTGTTGTTATATCTATTGGATTGATATTTAGATGCGGGCAGGCTTTAATGAGGTGCAAACAAAGTACAAAAGTGATGAGCTTGAGGAGTGAGGAAACTGTAATTAACCTGGATTTGATTTATGACCCAATGATAGAAACCATGATGTGATGAAAATGCGATTATACGGTCCGTTTCTTTCACCTGTTTTTCTGCTTTTCTCCAAGATACAAAGACCCCCTTGGACGAGGAAGTTGACGAGACGCTATACAGACAACAGACAAGCACCAAAGATGAAGTTTTGACAACCTATGATATGGACACTTGATGAACTTTGCCATGGATCCCCAGTTTCCCTAGTATTTTTAAACTCACGCTAGCCCAACATTTTTTGTAAATCCGATGGCTCTGACAAAGCTATTTGCTCATGCCCAAGGAGCAATACAGCGCAAAGAAGACGACTCTCAACAGATACCGAACACAACTTCAACGACAGATGTACATTTCCCTGACATAGAATATCATTGCATTTTCCATAAGTGTTCTTCACCTTCATTTCTACAACCCTCAGGTAATAACACACATAGTATAGGGAATACAGGCACAGATATCAGCAATCACATATCCCCCCATTCATGTATCATCAACTAAAATGTGCTCCCCATTTTGTTCAAAATCCGAAAAGAGCTCGGTAAAGTTTGACAGCCCATCCACAGACCTGTACCACAGGATAAGAAGGAATTCAAATGTATACTTCGCAATACCTCGAAGCTTGATTTACCACACGTACGGCACGATGATACATGACCCTCCAAACATGGACTCATACACACATGCTTCTGCTTTCTCACTAGGTCATACCCTCTTCACACCTACTCCTCTCTCCTCCCTCACCCAACCATGGAAATGAATTAACCACTGACATATATTTTTCTCCTTTTGAAATGTTTTCAGGAAGTGGCAGTTATTATTGACTGCCAAAGGGTGGACTGTCAAAGTCAGAAAAATATCCCCATACACACTGCCATATTTGCACCGCACACTGGTCCGCGCTGCGCATGCGTACACTCTCCCGTGAAGGCGCATACCCGCAATAGCGTGCACCCGCGGGCGCACGGTATGCGTATTTACGGTAGAGTTTATGTAGTCGTAGCGTGCGACTCATTCGTTACATATTTTCACAATTAATGTAGTTTGTAGATCATGATCCCTTTGATAGTTTCTGAAAGTTTGGTTAATATAGAATGTCCCTGAGCTGAGGAATCCCTCTTTGTATCGTAGGAAGGGTCTAACAGGAGTCATGCAGTAGTGTTTGGTACCCATCGGAAGAGTATTTAAATAGCAATATTCCGGTGTTGGTTTGGAGCGTATTAATCGCTCGTGCGGATAGTTATGGACATAAGAAGTTTATGTCCATTTCTACTATTTACTCATACTCAGGTATGCGGCGGGAAACCTAGTTCCCCACCCACCTGAGCTGTTTGAAATCGTCACAGCCCACCTGTATGAATCAACCTATGACCTTTTGTTATGATACAGGGCCGAATTCCGACGTCCAATGGACAATGGGATTGTAGGGACTGTAGGATTGCATTGTGTGTGGGGCATAAATAGGCAGGCCGACCACATCCAGCTCTCACTCTTCAACGGTTCTCATTGCTGAAAATCGGGTGCTGGATGTCCAGGCGCATGCGATCGTTTCCCCTTGTGCGTAAGTTTCTCTCCGTAATCATTGTCTTACTGTGAGCCAATTTCTCTCATCTCTCTCCATTTCTCTCTCTCTCTCTCTCTCTCTCTCCTTTCTCTTTTCTCTCACATCTCCCCTAGACTAGTATTGTATTGTATTAGATAGTATTGTATTTTGGTTAGGAAGTCTCTGTTATATTGTAGTGTATCGTTTGTACTGTTATCCCCTTTTACAAGTATATTAGATATAATACAATTAATAGGCTTTGGACCCTAAACCAGTATCTGTGTATTTCCTATAGTGTTAAGTGTTCACTTGAGCGTCGGTGACGCTCAAGCAGCTTTGTAGTTAGTCAGGTTACACAAGGTTGCACTTACACCCTGTATTCACATTAAGGTATTCTGTGTATTTCATTGGTATAAGGTTTAGACATAAAGGTATAGCGTTGTGAGCGTCTGCGCCGCTGGTGATCTCCTCGTGGTCTCGAGCGTCCGCTACGCCATAGCGAATCATTACTCTAGTCATAGCCCTTAACGTGCTGTCCTGTGATCGCTGGGCCGTGAGCGAACGTGACGCTTGAGCGTCTCGCCTACGGCGGAGCGATCGTTACGCAACCAGCGTACCCGTACGGTACTTCTTAAGTAAACAGCGTACAGTGTTCTTAGACTTCATAAAGGGTTGTTTATACGACAAAGGAATTTAGCATTGTCAGTAGCATATCTAGACTTTAGTAAGGCATTTGACACTGTCCCACATCGCACACTGCTAAATAAACTTGAAAGCGTGGGGGTGGATTATAAATCAGTTAAATGGATAAGAACCTGGTTGCAGGATAGGAAACAGACAGTTGTAGTTAATGGAGTGCAATCTATGGAGGGAAATGTTACCAGTGGAGTACCCCAGGGATCTGTACTTGGTCCAGTTCTCTTTAATATCTTTGTTGGTGACATTGCAGATGGTATTGAAGGGAGGGTATGCCTTTTTGCAGATGATACAAAGATATGCAACAGGGTAGACACACCGGGAGGGGTAAAACAAATGATTGATGACCTAGGTAGGCTTGAGAAATGGTCAAGAACGTGGCAACTACAGTTTAATGCTAAAAAATGCAAAATCATGCACTTGGGTCTCAAAAACCCAAAGGCTAAATATAGTATCAAGGGTACTATAATGGAAACTACTGATGAGGAAAGGGATTTAGGAGTCACTATTTCAAGTGACTTGAAGGCAGGAAAGCAATGCAACAAAGCAATGAGAAAGGCAAGTCAGATGCTTGGTTGCATAGGGAGAGGAATCAGTAGTAGGAAAAAAGAAGTGATAATGCCACTGTATAGGTCATTGGTGTGGCCCCATCTGGAATACTGTGTCCAGTTCTGGAGACCATATCTCCAGAAGGATATAAATACATTAGAGAGTGTACAAAGAAGGGCAACTAAAATGGTGCATGGCCTACATCACAAAACGTACCCGGAAAGGCTAAAAGATCTTAACATGTATAGTTTGGAGGAGAGAAGGGAAAGGGGGGACATGATAGAAACTTTCAAATATATCAAGGGTCTTAACAAAGTTCAGGAGGGAAACATTCTTCAAAGGAAGAGAAATATTAGAACTCGAGGACATACACTGAAACTGGAGGGGGGGAGGTTCAGGGGAAATTTAAGGAAAAATTACTTCACAGAAAGGGTAGTGGATAAGTGGAATAGTCTCACATCAGAGGTGATAGAGGCTAAGACTGTAGAGCAATTTAAACATGCTTGGGATAGGCATATGAATATCCTTACAAATAATTAAGGTTCAAAAAGGGTTGAGATTACCTAAAGGATAAAAAAAGGGGCAGACTAGATGGGCCAAGTGGTTCTTATCTGCCATCAAATTCTATGTTTCTATGTTTCTATGTAATAATTAGCAGTATCATCTGGTAGGCTCAGAAGTGGAGTGTGCCTTGTTGAAGAGGGCGTCACATGGTTGAATCTAATATAACATCCCTTTGCTTATCTGTTGCTGAACCTTCTGGCTGAGCTCTTTATATAATGCAATTCAACCATCAGTATTCATCAACAAGAATAAGCAATTTCAGTAAATGATTATAGATACCACTCTCTTAGAAAGTACAAAGCTGGAATATGAGAGTCTGGAAGAGCTGCTCTCTTCCATAATTTGTTACAAGTTATACAAGGAGAAAACAGGACTAGGAGATGTCTGTGTTACTAGTAAATGCTAATTACAGTACCCAATTCATTGAAGTCTGTCTGTAGCTTTAGAGAGTTATTGCGCAATACTAAAGTTGCATTTACGATGCTATAAAAATGAAAGTACAAATTAAGTTAAAAAAATAAATATTGTAGCAAAGGCGTTAAACATCCTACGTTTGATAGTATTGTAGTGTGATATCAGATCCAAACAAGAACACTCCCTCTCTATATTAGGCTGCCAGCCACATCTAATACACATCTCTAGCTAAAAAAAAAAAAAAGTACAGTAGGCGCCCCCTGGTGTAGTGTTTTAAAAACAGCAGTGTATATTTTATACTGCTACATATTAACCCCTCACCAGATACACAGTATGATCAGATTACAAATATAATTGCCATAAAAAATTGGCCTTTTTTAAATTATACTTTATTTCTTTGTCAAGATATACTATATGGCCCACTACAAAAGGCCAGAACTGTTAAGACTTTCATCTCTTCTGGTTTGTTCTGATGTGCAAATGGTTATACTCCGCCAAAGGTTTTTTCCAATGTTATCCCTGCAGAATTTGCAAATAATGGTGTAAGCAGTATCAACACAAGTAAAAAAAAACTTGAAAAATAAAATTACCTAACCACTGTCACCATATTGCTACATTCCATACCAGCACCATATTTATGCTGTTCTTCTTCTGGGGTCAGGGATCAGTAAGTGCTCTTCATCCACTGGGCTGCAGCACATGCGAACATCTTCACCCCTCTGCACACTATGGAGGACTGATGTACAGTATGTCCACTTAGGCTCATCACTTGAAAACCCTGGTATCTTCCTGTCACTTGCAGACCCACTTTATCTGTCAGTTATTTATGTGGTATTACTTGTCCGTTTCCTGCTTGTATTTCTTACCAGCTCTTCTATCTGTGTCATTCTCTCTCTGTAGGTTGCGAAAGGGTTAGGGCACTGGTTCCCAAACATTCTTGAATCAAGGTGCCCTAGAATATAACCATATTCCCCACTGCCCCCTAAGGCTTAAGAGAAATGATGCTATGAAGCAATTCAGCAAAATTAATAAATAAAGTAAATTATGCTTACCTGCATGCTTAGGCTCAGTATGTGGTGGTGGACAGGGTTGTTCTTCCACATACAGTATTTTATGTTTGACAACCAACAGGTCTGGTTTTGCCTATCGCATTGACCTAGGTAGGTCTTCACAGCACAGCCCTTTCCTGGTTCTCATCCTACCTATCTAATCACTTTTTCAGTGTTCACTTCTCTGAATCCACTTAATCTTCGCTACCTCTATAAAATAAGATTTTACACTTACCGGTAAATCTATTTCTCGTAGTCCGTAGAGGATGCTTGGACTCCGTAAGGACCATGGGGAATAGACGGGCTCCGCAGGAGGCATGGGCACTATAAGGAAGACTTTGGACTCTGGGTGTGCACTGGCTCCTCCCTCTATGCCCCTCCTCCAGACCCCAGTTAGAGAAACTGTGCCCAGAGGAGATGGACAGTACGAGGAAAGGATTTTTGGGAATCCCAGGGCAAGATTCATACCAGCCACACCAATCACACCGTATAACTTGTGACAACTACCCAGTTAATAGTATGAACAAACAACATAGTCTCGGTCTAAACCGATGAAACTATAACATAACCCTTATGTAAGCAAAAACTATATACAAGTCTTGCAGAAGAAGTCCGCACTTGGGACGGGCGCCCAGCATCCTCTACGGACTACGAGAAATAGATTTACCGGTAAGTGTAAAATCTTATTTTCTCTAACGTCCTAGAGGATGCTGGGACTCCTTAAGGACTATGGGGATTATACCAAAGCTCCCAAAAAGGCGGGAGAGTGCGGATGACTCTGCAGCACCGATTGAGCAAACAGGAGGTCCTCCTCAGCCAGGGGATCAAATTTATAGAACTTTGCAAAGGTGTTTGACCCCGACCAAGTAGCTGCTCGGCACAACTGTAATGCCAAGACCCCTCGGGCAGCCGCCCAAGACGAGCCCACCTTCCTAGTGGAATGGGCCTTAACCGATTTAGGCAATGGCAATCCTGCCGTAGAATGCGCCTGCTGAATCGTGTTACAGATCCAGCGAGCAATAGTCTGCTTTGAAGCAGGCGCGCCAACTTTGTTGGCTGCATACAGAACAAACAGCGCTTCAGTTTTCCTAACCCTCGCTGTTCTGGCCACATAAATCTTCAAAGCCCTGACCACATCAAGGGACTCGGAATCCTCCAAGTCCCGTGTAGCCACAGGCACGACAATAGGTTGATTCATATGAAAAGAAGAAACCACTTTAGGCAGAAATTGAGGACGAGTCCTCAATTCTGCCCTATCCACGTGGAAAACCAGATAGGGGCTTTTATGTGACAAAGCCGCTAATTCCGAAACACGCCTTGCAGAAGCCAAGGCCAACAACATGACCACTTTCCAAGTGAGATATTTCAACTCCACTGTTGTGAGTGGTTAAAACCAAGGTGACTTGAGGAAACTTAATACCACATTAGGATCCCACGGCGCCACCGGAGGTACAATAGGAGGCTGAATATGCAGCACCCCCTTCACGAATGTCTGTACTTCAGGAAGAGAAGCCAATTCCTTTTGAAAGAAAATGGATAAGGCCGAAATTTGGACCTTTATGGACCCTAATTTTAGGCCCAAAGTCACTACTGTTTGCAGGAAGTGAAGCAGACGACCCAAATGGAACTCCTCCGTAGGAGCAGTCCTGGCCTCACACCAAGAAACATATTTTCGCCATATACGGTGATAATGTTTCAATGTCACGTCCTTCCTAGCCTTGATCAGGGTAGGAATGACCTCCTCCAGAATACCTGTTTTCGCTAGGATCCGGCGTTCAACCGCCATGCGATCAAACGCAGATGCGGTAAGTCTTGGAACAGACAGGGCCCCTGCTGCAGCAGGTCATGTCTTAGAGGAAGAGGCCACGGATCTTCTGTGAGCAACTCTTGCAGATCCGGATACCAAGTCCTTCGTGGCCAATCTGGAACAATGAGGATTGTTCTTACTCTTCTTAGTCTTATTATTCTCAACATCTTGGGTATGAGAGGTAGAGGAGTGAACACATAGACTGATTTGAACACCCAAGGTGTCACTAGAGCGTCCAACGCTACCGCCTGAGGGTCCCTTGACCTTGCACAATACTGCTTTAGCTTTTTGTTGAGACGGGACGCCATCATGTCTATCTGAGGCAGTCCCCACCGACCCACGATCTGTGCGAAGACTTCTTGATGAAGTCCCCACTCTCCCGGATGCAGGTCGTGCCTGCTGAGGAAGTCCGCTTCCCAGTTGTCCACCCCCTGGATGAATACAGCTGATAGGGCGCTTACATGGCCTTCCGCCCAGTGAAGAATTCTGGTTGCTTCTGCCATGGCCTCTCATTGTCTGACTGAATCAGAACCGGTTTGTCCCGAAGCAATGCCTCCGCCTTGCATCCTTTATGTCCAGGGACACCATCCAATCCCCCCCCCCTCCAGGCTGGTGATGACTGCTCTGAGCGATACCATCTTGAACTTGAACTTTCTCAAGTACAAGTTCAGGGATTTTAGATTCAAAATGGGCCTGACCGAACCGTCCGGTTTCGGGACCACAAACAGGGTTGAGTAATACCCCTTTCCTTGCTGGAGAAGAGGAACTTTGACTATCACCTGTTGAAGATACAATTTTTGAATTGCAGTCAACACTAACTCCCTCTCTGACGGGGAAGCTGGCAGAGCCGATTTGAAAAACCGGCGAGGAGGCACATCTTCGAATTCCAGCCTGTATCCCTGAGAAACAATCTCTACAGCCCAGGGATCCACCTGTGAGTGAACCCAGACCTGGCTGAAAAATTGAAGACGTGCCCCCACTTGAGCTGACTCCCCCCGGGAAGCCCCAGCGTCATGCGGTGGACTTTGCAGATGTAGGGGAGGACTTCTGCTCCTGGGAACTAGCTGCATGCAGCTTTTTTTCCCTTGCCTTTTTCTCTGGCAAGGAAGGACGATCCCCGTACCTTCTTGCTTTTATTGGAACGAAAGGACTGCATTTGATAATGAGGTGCCTTTTTAGTATGCTGCGGGGGGACATAAGGTAAGAAATTCGATTTACCGGCCGTAGCAGTAGAGACAAGGTCCAAGAGGCCTTCTCCAAACAACTCCTCCCCCTTGTAAGGCAACGACTCCATATGCCGCTTTGAGTCGGCATCCCCCGTCCACTGTCGGGTCCACAGGAGTCGCCTAGCAGAAATAGACATAGCATTTATTCTGGAGCTTAGTAAACAAATGTCTCTTTGAGCATCCCTCATATATAAAGCAGCATCTTTGATATGCTCTAGGGTCATTAGAATGGTATCCTTATCTAGGGTGTCAAGTTCCGTAGATAAGGAATCTGTCCATGCTGCGACAGCACTACACACCCAGATGCCATAGCCGGTCTAACGATAGTACCGGAATGTGTGTAAATGTGCTTTATGGTAACCTCCTGCTTACGATCAGCAGGATCCTTGAGGGAAGCTGTATCCTGAGAAGGTAGTGCCACCTTCTTGGATAAGCGTGTCAGCGCCTTGTCTACCTTCGGTGAAGATTCCCATTGTATCCTGTCCTTTTGTGGAAAGGGATACGCCATAAGAATCCTTTTGGGAACTTGTAGTCTCCTATCTGGAGATTCCCAAGCCTTTTCGCACAAGTCGCTTAGTTCAAATGAGGACGGAAAAGTGACCTCAGGCTTTTTCCCTTTATACATGTGTACCCTCGTGTCAGGTTCCTCAGTGATATGCAAAACCTCTTTAATGGCAATAATCATGTAACGAATACCTTTCGCCACCTTTGACTGTAATTTTGCATCCTTATAGTCGACACTAGAGTCAGTATCTGTGTCGGTATCTGTGCCAGTGATCTGGGATGTGGTGCGTTTTTGAGACCCCGAAGGTCCTGGTGCCACAGGGACAGGCATGGTCTGACTACCTGACTGATCCCTAGCTTCAGCCTTGTCTAATCGTTTATGCAGTAAATTTACATTTGCATTCAAGACATTCCACATATCCAGCCAGTCCGGTGTCGGCGTTGCCGACGGTGACCTGACCATCATGCACTCCCCCTCCTCCTTAGGTGAGCCTTCCTCGTCAAACATGTCGACACACATGTACCGACACACTTCACACACACAGGGAATCTCTTTTCTGAAGACAGGTTCCCCCTGAGGCCCCTTAGAGAGACAGAGAGAGAGTGTGCCAGCACACACCCCAGCGCTATATAACCCTGGAGAAAAACACAGATTGTTTACCCAGTAGCGCTGCTTAATGTATAAACGCCAATAATGTGCCCCCCCCCTCTACTTTAAAACCCCATTTCACCGTGTGTCAAGCAGGGGAGAGTCCGGGGAACTTCCTCTCAGCGGTGCTGCGGAGAGAAAATGGCGCTGGTGAGTGCTGAGGGAGAAGCCCCACCCCCTCGGCGGCGGGCTTCTGTCCCGCTCAAACTTACTAAAAAATGGCGGGGGCTCTTTTATATACATGTACAGTGCCCACCTGTACATGTATATAGACTTTTGCCATAGGAGAGGTGTTTTATTGCTGCCCAGGGCACCCCCCCTGCGCCCTGCACCCTTACAGTGACCGGAGTGTGTGAGGTGTATGGGAGCAATGACGCACAGCTGCAGTGCTGTGCGTTACCTCAGTGAAGCACCGAAGGCTTCTGCCGCCTGAGACGTCTTCTGTCTTCGTTTCTTCTGGCTCTGTGAGGAGAACGGCAGCGCGGCTCTGGGGTGAACGCCCAGGACGAACCTGTGTTCACTCCCTCTGGAGCTAATGGTGTCCAGTAGCCGAGGAAGCAGAGCCTATCATTTAAGTAGGTCTGCTCCTCTCTCCTCAGTCCCTCGATGCAGGGAGCCTGTTGCCAGCAGTACTCCCTGAAAAAGAGAAAAAATCCTAACAAAAATGCTTTCTAAGCAGGAAACTCAGGAGAGCTCCCTGCAGTGCACCCATTCTCCTCTGGGCACAGTCTAAAACTGGGGTCTGGAGGAGGGGCATAGAGGGAGGAGCCAGTGCGCACCCAGAGTCCAAAGTCTTTCTTAAAGTGCCCATGCCTCCTGCGGAGCCCGTCTATTCCCCATGGTCCTTACAGAGTCCCAGCATCCTCTAGGACGTTAGAGAAATTGGAGTACCACAAGGTTCTGTTTTAGGTCCTCTGCTTTTCTCAATCTATACCTAATCTCTTTGTAAACAAATCAGCTGCTTTGAACTTCAGTATCACCTGTACGTGGATGATACCCAAATCTACCTATCCTCCCCAGATTTGTCACCATCTGTATTGGTCTGTTTCACGGAATGCCTTTCTGCTGTTTCATCTTGGATGTTATTTCGCTCTCATTATCTCCCGCAATGATTATTGCAATTGTCTCCTTACTGGTTTTAGAAAGAACAGACTCTTACCACTACAATCCATTCTGATTGCAGCTGCAAGGTTAATCTTAAGATTTGTCAGTCCCTCCACTGGTGACCCTTATTCTACCATATTCGATATAAAATACTTTTACTAATACACAAGGCTATTAACCAAACTACACCATCATACATCTCTTCTATCAAAATATCACCAACCCGACCTCTCTACTTTGTACAAGATCTGTGTTTCTCATCCACACTTATTACTTGAATACTGTATGCAATTTTGGGCACCATATTACAAAAAGGATATCCTGGAGCTAGAAAAGGTTCAGAGGCGGGCGACCAAACTAATCAAGGGCATGGAGACGCTGGAAAACGAGGAAAGGCTTGCAAGGCTAGGCATGTTGGAAAAGAGGAGACTAAGAGGGGACATGATCAACATCTACAAATATATAAGGGGTAAATACACAGAGCTTGGGAGGGCTGTTTTCTATAAGATCAGCACAGAGGACACATGGTCACTCGCTTAGGTTAGAGGAGAGGAGTTTCGCTTAGGTTATAGGAGAGGAGTTTCCACACATTGAGGCGGAAAGGTTTTGTCACAGTAAGGACAATACGTGTTTGGAATTCCCTGCCTGAGAGAGTAGTAATGGTGGACTCAGTCAACACCTTTTAAGAATGGGTTAGATAAATTTCTATTGGATAAAGATATTCAGAGTTATGGTGCATAGGCACGCATTATAGTTAATATAACTTGTCCTAACATAAAAATAACTAGTCCTATAATAAGACTGCATAGGAGACCACAAATAGGTTGAACTCGATGGACAATTGTCTTTTTTCAACCTTAGTTACTATGTTACTATGTTACTATGTTACTATGTTACTCATTCTCATTCATGATTACAGGACTTTCTTCGAGCTGCACCCACTCTGTGGAATGCCCTCCCATGCACAATTAGCATCTCCTCTAGTCTCCAAACCTTCAAGTGTTCACTGAAAACTCACCTGTTCAGGCAAGCTTATCAAATTCCAGAATTGCTCACATAACCATCATAAGCTATTTTACTGAAGAACATCCCCTCTATACAGTCCACACATAATCTCATGCATTTTGTCTTTATTCACTTCACATCCTCCTGACCCCTGGTCAACATTGATGTGTGACTATATGATACAGCTCTTTGCAGTCTGGCTGGACCATTTTCCAATAGATAGTACAAACATTTGTACTTTTGTATCAATGCCTATTCTCCCCATAGATTGTAAGCTTGCGAGTAGATCCTTCCTACCACTATGTCTGTCTGCTATTACCCGGTTTGTTCTATCACTGTTTCCAATTACAAAATGCAATGGAATAATGCTGAATTATATAAGATACTGCTAATAAATAAATAAATAATAATACAATTTGATTTGATAACAGACCACCAATGCGTGGCACCCCTGCAAGTGCCCTGTACTTACACATAGAATGGCCATTCAACCAGAATATACCCAATTTGGTAGGGAAACTAATTAAGACATGGGAAGCAATATTCTTAATTCTGCGGAAAACATTTTAAGTGCAAAAAGGTGCTGATACAGTAGGGGGAATATGGCGCTGTACAATGTGAAACAGAGGGACAAAGGATAGACAAAACAATAAGAGAACTAAACCTTAATGAACCTTTCATACGGCAGTATGGATGGTGTAATGGTTAGCATTACTGCCTCACAGCACTGAGGTCATGGGTTCGATTCCCACCATGGCCCTAACTGTGTGGAGTTTGTATATTCTCCACATACTTGCGTGGGTTTCCTCCCACAATCCAAAAATATACTGGTAGGTTACTTGGCTTCTGACAAAATTAACCCTAGCATGAATGTGTGTGCGTGTACATGTGGTAGGGAATATAGATTGTAAGCTCCACTGGGGCAGGGACTGATGTAAATGGGCAAATATTCTCTGTAAAGTGCTGCGGAATATGTGTGCGCTATATAAATAACTGGTAATAATAATACCTTTACTATGTTACAATAATGATAACACAGCAATAAAAAATGTAACATAATTTTGGTTTTGAACAGCAATTCTGCATGGATCGCATTTGTAAAGCTGCTCACAATGCAAATGCAGTAGTTGCTGTTAAATACCTCATTGCTGCATTTGCGATCTCAGCGCTGTGACCGTGCCACAACATCATGACAGCTTGCTCAGGCTGGCAGTTGCAGGGGGGGCCAAGAAATCTGTGTCTGAGACGCAGACTTTGGCTTCACCGACTGAGTGTCATGCTCGTTGGCAGGGGTTTCATGTGCTGAGTGTCATGCTCGTTGGCAGGGGTTTCATGTGCTGGGTGTCATGCTCGCTGCCTGGGGTTTCATGTGCTGGGTGTCATGCTCGCTGCCTGGGGTTTCATGTGCTGGGTGTCATGCTCGCTGCCTGGGGTTTCATGTGCTGGGTGTCATGCTCGCTGCCTGGGGTTTCATGTGCTGGGTGTCATGCTCGCTGCCTGGGGTTTCATGTGCTGGGTGTCATGCTCGTTGCCACTTACATTATTGAAATCATTCTTACTGTGCAGCATTTTTTCCACACATGCCTAAAACTTTTGCACAGTACTTTACACATATACAGTGTAATATATATATATATATATATATGTGTGTATGTATATATATATATATATATATATGTAGTGTATGTATATGTGACATTTTGGAGAATACAGTTTCTTTCTCAAGCTAGCTGCCGAGCCTCCACTTTATTCAAGTGCAGTATGCACTTTCTGTAAAGACTGTATCAAGCATCCTTGGTATTTAGAGAAACAAGGTGACTATGGGGTTCATTCCGAGTTGATCGCTCGCTAGCAATTTTTTGCAGCGCTGTGATCAGGTTAAATCTCGGCAAAACTGTGCATGCGTATGCGCGTTGTACGGGTACAAAGCGGATCCGTGCTGTGCGATGGATTTAACGAAGAATCCATTCGCACAGCCGATCGCAAGGTGATTGACAGAAAGAGGGCGTTTGTGGGTGTCAACTCACCGTTTTCTGGGAGTGTTTGCAAAAATGCAGGCGTGTCAAAGCGTTTGCAGGGCGGGTGTCTGACGTCAATTCCGGGACCAAAAAGACTGAAATGATAGCAGCGGCTAAGTAAGTCCAGAGCTACTAAGAAACTGCAAAAAAAAAATTTGTGCCGTCGGCTGCAAAAGCATTCGCACACTTGCAAAGCGAAAATACACTTCCCCATAGGTGGCGACTATCTGATTGCAGCACTGCAGAAAGTTGCTAGCGAGCAATCAACTCGGAATGAGGGCCTATATTCTGATCTCTTACAAATGTGTCCTGTTACACTATTGCTACAGTCTCACCAAACATCCCTTCTTGGCATGCCAGTTCCTGGAAGACTTGGCTTGTGCTGAGATGCACATATGCAAGTGTCATATACCAAATTAATCAGTGCTGTCTTGAGAAGTGATTTTGTCACATCCGATTGTGACTAAGGTGCACATTACAGCAAAAATAGAGGCTACATCCCTCGGCCCGCTGTGTATGAGGACAAATCTGTACCTATAAAAACACAGACATGCTACTATTCTTGTAATTAAGGTACCAAACATACAGAAAATGGTTACTGACAATAAGTAAATACAGTAAATTAACGTAAACATCCCACTGAGTATTTACTTTAATCCTATCATGAAAAGGTAGTGGAGAATGACCCTAGTGCTGGGAAGATTGGAAAAGGGCCTCAATGTCCAACATCCTGGCTTCCAAACAGTGCAAAACCCTATCCTTCACCAATAATCACAGATAAAATAACCAGTACACTACAGAAAACAAAAAAGAGCCTTGATCTCCCCTATTAAGCACCCAACCAGTGGCATAACTACCGAGGGTGCAGGTGGTGCAGCTGCTATGGGGCTCTGGCTGCTTCAAGGGCCCGCAGTTCCCCCTGCACCCTGTCACGGGCTGCCTCCAAGTCCCACTCCCCTTTCACTCCCGGCCATGGGAAAAAATGACAGTCACCGACAGCTCCACCCCCCCCCCTCCTCCCACCGCTCCACCCCCAGGTTGCAGCTGCACGGACGGTGTAGCAAGAGGCGCCCTACCTGGTCGACTCCAAGTCCTGACGGCAGAGCAGAGCAATGCCGTGATTTGGGGGATGAGGCCTATTGCCGTGAAGTGCCATCCCCCATCAGAGACCTCCGCTATAGTCAGGTACTGCATAAATCCTGCTCCCTCCGTCCCACTCTCCTCCCCCCCCACTCCCTGACACTCTCTCTTGCTCCTCTCTCTCGCGCTCTCTCTCTCTCTCTCCCTCTCTCCCTCTGATAGTCTCTGTCTCCATCTCTCTTCCTGACACTCAAACTCTCTCTATCCCTGACACTCTCTCTCTCTCCCTGACAGACTCTCTCTCTCCCTGACACTCTCTCTCTCTCTGACAATGGGCCTAATTCAGATCTGATCGCAGATGTGCTAAATTTAGCACATCTACGATCAATCACACAAACATGCGGGGGGACGCCCAGCACAGGGTTAGTCCGCCCCGCTTGTCAGGCCCGACCCCCCCCCCCCCCCGGGCACAAGTACATAAGCTGGCAGGAGTTACTCATCGCTATGAGGGTCGCAGCGGCTGCGCGTGACGTCATGCAACTGCCGCGGCCCGACCCCCCCAACGGTCCAGGCACACCTACGTTGCCCGGACTGTGCCCCCTAAATGGCGGCAAAGCACCACCGACCCGTCCCCTCCCGCCCAGCGGCCGCCTCTGCCTGTCAATCAGGCAGAGGCGATCGCAGGGCTGAGACAGCCATCGGCTTTCTGGCATGCGCCGGTGCACTGCAGCGCCAGCGCTTGCACAGTTCAGACCTGATCGGCTGCTGTGCGAAAATGCACAGCACAGATCAGGTCTGAATTAGGCCCAATGTCTCTCCCTCCCTGACACTGTCTTTCTCCCTCTCTCTCCCTAACAATGTCTCTCTCTCTCTCTCTCTCTCTCTGACACACTCTCTCTCCATCTGTCTCTTCCTGACACACACTCTCTCTCTCACTCTGACGCTGTCTCTTCCTCTCTCTCTGTTAATGGTGGTAATTCTGAATTGATCGCAGCAGCAAATTTGTTAGCAGTTGGGCAAAACTCGTGTGCACTGCAGGAGGGGCAGATATAATATGATATGTGCAGAGAGATATAATATGTGCAGAGAGAGTTAGATTTGGGTGGTTTATATTGTTTCTGTGCAGGGTAAATACTGGCTGCTTTATTTTTACACTGCAATTTAGATTTCAGTTTGAACACACCCCACCCAAATCTAACTCTCTCTGCACGTTATATCTGCCCCCCTCCCCTTGCAGTGCACATGGTTTTGTCCAACTGCTAACAAATTTTCTGCGATCAACTCTGAATTAGGCCCACTGTCTCTCTCTTTTTCTCTTTCCCTGATACTCAGACTCTCTTTCTACCTGACACTGTCTCTCTCTCTGGCAATATCTGTCTCCCTCCCTGACACTGTCTCCCTCTCTCTCCCTGACATGGTCTGAAACAGGGGTACAGTTCCCACTACACTGCAAAAATAAAAAACTGCCTGCATGAAACAATAGTAAACAAAACCATTTTTGGTGTCATCCCTAATGCCACATTCTTATTTGTACTGTGCATTCCAGACTTTGCTTATTAAGAAAATACAGTAAAAAAAAAAAGAAAAAGTAAAAACTAGGTACGATTGGGGTGAAAACCCCACAGAATGAATACTGACATTAATATTTGAATGTAACTGGATATATTAGGACAAGCACAGGTGTGAGTTAAAGGAATGAAGGGATTGTGTAATATCTAACACAACATTATAATAAAATGATGCACTTCACACCGCAATCCCAAACAAATCTGTGGTGTTGTGTGCTATATTGCACATCTTTACACTAGGGCATGTTACTATGATCAGTTAATTTTTAGTTGTGAACTGACAGTCCACCAGTTACAACAGAAAAAGGAGGAAAAGGAAGGAAAGAAGGACGTGGAATTTAAATGGAGGCATATTCAAATGCTATCCAAGATGAATATCAATTCTATTAAGAATTCTGATATTCAAGAATCCGATGCAAAAGCATCTCTGATTCCAGATATATAAAAAATTCAGTTGATGACACAAAAATATTCAAATGTGTTAAAAATTCAGTTGATGTCACACCAGTTTCTGGACTTTTTCAATCTACTCCACAATTAGGGCACTCCCCAATAAACAGTATCCAATATAAATGTTCTTATTCAAACAAGGCCATGTTATTCACAGTTCAAATTTGTATTAAAATTAGGATTTTCATCTAGTGTGGCACTTTATCAGTCATGTGTTCCAAGTTAAGGGATCCAGATGAATAATTAACCAGTAGTCCACTGGACTGCTCCATCCAGCACAACCCATCCAGTCTGAGGGACATTATCAAGGACAGCAAAATCGGCATTACTACACCAACTGTGAACCAGGATCCATCCACCATTTGACTGCCGTTGCCGTACAGGCTAATTATTAATCTGGATCCCTTAACTTGGTACACATGACTGGTAAAGTGCCACACTAGCTGGAAATCCTAATTTTAATACAAATTTGAACTGTGAATAACATGGCCATGTTTGAATAAGAACTAACAATAATAAATACATCAACAGCAAAAGATTAAAGAAGGAGAGTATAGGCCCTTTAAAGGACAAGTAGGGCATCTTAATAAAATACAATAATGATATAGCGGAAAAATTAAATGAGTTTTTCTCATCTGTGTTCACAATTGAGGACCATATGTCGGGATTAACACATAACCTCAGCAATGATACTGCCCCACTACTAAGTGCTTATCTAAGAGAGGAAGTAGTCTGTGACAGATTAAAATAAATTAATTAATAAATCACCTGGTCCCGACAGAATTCACCCAAGGGTTCTCTTGGAACTACACTCCATACTAGCAAGACCACTATTTTTGATCTTCAATGACTCACTTACATCAGACATGGTTCCCAAAGACTGGCATATAGTGGAAGTAGTGCCGATATTCAAAAAGGGAAGTAAATCTGAACAGGGTAACTATAGACCAGTTAGTCTTACATCTATAGTGGGGAAAGTACTGGAAGGTATTTTAAGGGATAGAATACGGAAGTTCCTTGAAGCCAATAAGGTTATTAATAGGAACCAACATGGATTTGTGAAGGATAGATCATGTCAAACAAACTTACAAGGCTTTTATGAAACAGTTAATGCAAACCTAGATCAGGGTAGGGAAGTGGATGTAATCTTTTTAGACTTTGCCAAAGCTTTCGATACAGTACCGCACATGAGACTTCTCTACAAGTTACAAGAACTGTGGCTAGGCAGCAAAATATGCACTTGGGTTAGAAATTAGTTATATAACGGGGAGCAGCGAGTTGTGGTAAATGGAACTTTTTCAAATTGGACTGAAGTACTAAGTGGTGTGCCACAAGGGTCTGTACTTGGACCACTAAACTCCAGGCCTGCTGCACAGACTGGGGGGTCTTCGTAGCCTCAGCAACTGATCTTAATGACCTGACTGACACCACAACACCCTACATCAGATTCTGCAAGGACAAACCTATTACATCTACAACAACAACAAGCCATGGTTCAACGCCCAGTTCAGGCAACATACTCAGGGCAAAGAGAAGGCATACAGCAGCAGCGACAGAGCACTATTCAACTGCGATAGGAACTCTCTAACGAAAGGAATTGGGCTGGCTAAAAAGCAGTTATCGGACAATATAGCAAACGATCTCTCAACCAATGACCCCGTATCTGTATGGAAAGGAATGCAGGCCATCACCAACTACAAAAAAAAACCCTAAGCACTCCGCCATGCACCAGAAGCTAACAGACAAGCTGAACCTCCTCTATTGCAGGTTCGATAAAGATGACCCCTGCAAACCAAACCACCACCCCCCCACATTGACCTCACCTCCGGTTGCCAACCCCAGGTATTGCAAACTTCCCACAAGGAAGTGGAGAAGATGTTTAAGAGGGTCAAACCCAGGAAGGCACAGGGTCCTGACGTGGTGTCACCATCCGCCCTGAGAACATGTACTGGTCAGCTTGCCCCCATATTCTCCAGGATATTCAACAAATCACTAGAGCTGCGCAGAGTTCCCTCCTGCCTCAAAAGTTCCACAATTGTTCCAGGTCCCAAAGAAACCTACCATCACAAGCCTAGATCACTACAGACCAATAGCAGTGATGTCTGTGGTCATGAAAGTGTTCGAGCGCCTTGGCGAAGTCAAAAATATTACATAGAGGGAACATACAGACTCCACACATTATGAGTCGCTAAGCTTGCAAATACGTGCAGCGAGCACAGCAATATATGGTAACATACGCATTTACACAGACATGCCACAGAGATAGATTCAACACATATTTCATACAGCACATAAATTTGAACATACCAAGCACCAGACATCATAAGGTTTTAAATGATATAATGGAGTAACGTCATGTATGTGTATTATTGGAATGGAGAAAGAAGGACATGTCGTGATTGGTATCAAAGTAACCAGATTAATGGGTGTATCAATTTGATGCCTGTTACTAAGTTGTAGCTCATTGCAACAAGTAGATATGATTAAATGTAGGAATATGAAGTCACTTTTACTGGAACAAAAGATATGTTCAAAGAGTATGTGATGGACAGGAAACCAGAGACTAGCAACCTTGAACAAAAGCCCTCACACTGACCAATGACTCATCATGAATGAGAAAGTTCCCTCCCCTAGACCAATAGCAATAGATCTGTATACCCCCAAAGGTCTCAGAGATATAGCTGATGCCACATAGAAGAGCTTCCTGTTTGTCCCAGATGCTGATCGAGATGGGTTTCTGCCGATACTCTGCAGTGAGCATGGAGGGAGAGCTAAAGATGGAGGAGGGGGGAGCGTAGTAAGCATTGAGCAAAATATGGTGATGTATTGCTGGCCGTGTCTGTATTTGAATTAGTTTGTAATAATTGCTTACTGTATAAATTGTTACCATGTATATGTATATATATACTGCAACAATAGCTTGGCACTCTGGACTATATCGAAGTAAATGTGGTGCCCTCCCCACATGCATAGATAGTTCCTCAGTTCTTATAAATAAGAATAAAGGGTGGCACTCCAATATTTTCAATATCAATGGATTCCTTTAGTGAAAATGCATATTAAGTCGTCGTCAACGTTTCAAGGCCCTCCGGCCTTTTCGTCAGGACGCAATTACAAAAGTGCAAAATAGTGGATATACAGCATTGCAAACAGAAAATCTCTAACATACCTTTTATAAGATGCAGGTGTACCACAGGTGCTGGCGTCCGTCGTCCTCCCGTTCGGCTAGCGTGACGTACTTCCGGATCTGACATCATCCCAGCGCCCGTCCGGCCGGTCACCAGAGTCTCCATAGCAACCGCCGCGGCTCTCTCACTGCCTTCCGGGAGTGCGGTGTGCGCCCTCCTGTGGTCACTACAAAAATATGCATTAACATATCATATACAGTGACAAAAAACAATCTTAAATCAAGTGAAAAGATGTGAAAAACTATGTGAAAAAAGTGAAACAAATAGTGATGATATTCTAATACATGTTACTAGTTTAAAATCAAAGAATTAAAAACAATGCCAGAGATATACTCAATATCGTGGTTAATCCAAAATCTCTCTCTACTGCTAATGCACAAAGCCAAATATTTTTATATGCTTATATATTAAATCTACAGTATATTTGGTTAAATTACAGCTAGACATCTTAATATCATAATGTTCCACCAAAAGAAAAATTAAATATACCCGTCTAAAGATCTTATGTTGTTAAGCTAGATGGTATCCACTTCACTGTTCTATTTCATAAGAATATACTACAAGAGATCTTCTCATTGAGACCCCTTGGAGCTATAGTATCCAGAATGTGGATCCACTTGGATTTACATTGACTCAACCGTCTCTTTCTAGTCAAGTCATGCCCAGTCAAGTCCTGCCTCGGGCAATGAAAGCTTTGTGGCCAACAGTGAGTGGTGATAGTGAGCTACCTATCTTTAAAAACAAACAGCTTATGCCATGTTACAAAAGAGGCAAGAACCTGAGAGACATACTGGAGTGCCAAGCCATTGTTGCAGTGAGGATTGCAAAGGAATCCACACAGTGCTGTGGCACCAGAGCAGTTTGATTAGATTTATTGTTTTTTTAAACATTGGACAGTTGCTTCTGTCATACCAGAGGGAGCCAGAGATATTTCTGTGGTCTGCTAGCATCACCTGCTTTTGCTATACAATATTGCAGCATGGAATCAACAGCTTCCCCTCAGGAGCCGATTACCTTTGCCGGGTTACAACAAAGGATAGGAGAGACTATCAGCTTTACAGAGGAACAGGCATCGTCAATTTTATTCCGAACCACGCCATTATCTGATGTTGATCTATCCACGGCGGATGATTTGTATCACCTATTGCTAAAATGGAGGAAGAGGGAGACGGATTATTTTCTTCATGGTTCATCACTTTCGGATTATTATAGAGCGAAACTTATCCCACGGGGTTTTAGGGTTAGGAATAGACCGATCGGCCGCAATAGTGCAGAGTTTTGCCGACAATGGATCGCGATATTAAACAAATGCAGTCTTGACCTTATGCTCTTGGTGATCCAGAAGGCAGGGAAAGAACTGCAAATATCAAGGAATAAGATCAGTGAATTTAAAATGATCCATAAAACAATTATGGATGATATGAAACATAAAGCCCTGTGGGAGAAACTGGAGAATCAGTGTGAGACATATAAACAATTACTGATTAAATTCAAGAGAAACAAACTGAATGTAGTCCAGACTGATTATGAGGACCAAAGAGTCTATCGGTGGCTGTCGGGTACAACGCCTAGGAACAGGCCGCTTTCAGGGCCGCTCCCGTTCATCATGGCGAGAGAGACAACAGCAAAGAGACAAGTCTAATAGTGACAGCGACTTTAATATAAATGACTCTGATGATCCCCAGACCTCGCAAAAGACCCCAGTAAGTAAATTCACTCGTTCAAAAAACGACAATCCTGGACCAAGCCCACATGCAGTCAGAAAGACTACAAAAAACCGCCCCCACAAACAAGACAAAGCGCAAGAATTAGTCTTTAATTTGTCAGCGTATAAGTTAAGTGACGTTGAAATCTCAGTAGTTAATAAAGGACTATCATATATTCCAAGTAACCCCCATAACGATCTGAATTGGAAGATCGATCTCCATAAATTTAACCGCTCATTGAGAATAAAGGAATTCTTCCAACACAGACCGCCAGGCAAAAGCAACATCTTTGATGGGTTTTATTAGAAATATCCAAGACCCCAGTTTGATCCACCCTCCAATAATCCTTCATTAAGAACTTTTTCACGTCTATTGGATGAGTCAGTGGGAAAGTCCAGACAACAGAAAGCAGCAATCCAGAGTTTGGCATCTAATCCTGAGATCGTTATTCGCCCCGCAGACAAGGGCGGGGCTATTGTCATCCTGGACACTGCCAAGTACATATGTGACATTGATCAACAATTGGCGGATGGACATACATATAGGAGACTTTCCTACAATCCGATGGAGACTTTCAAACAGGACCTTGATAATATTCTATCTACAGCATTAAAAGATGGTTTGATAGATCATAAATTGCTAGGGGCTTTATCTCAATCCTATCCCAGGGTCCCAATACTATATACTATTCCCAAGGTGCACAAGGATGCAAAGAATCCCCCGGGCAGACCCATTATATCTGCCCGAGGGTCTTTATTACAGCCAATATCACAATTTTTAGATTTTCTGTTACAGCCGTTAGTGATGAAACAGGAAACTTTTTTGAAGGACACTACACAATTTTTGTTGAAACTTGAAAAAAATGGGGCAGATTCCAGCAGGAGCCTTGTTGTGCACCTTGGATGTAAAAAATCTGTATACGATTTTACCGCACTCCATGGGTTTAGAATGTATGAGGAGCTTTCTATATTCTAACCAGTTTTGTGATCTTGATATCCCATTATTTTTACAGTTGTTTGAATTTATACTAACACAGAATTTTTTCCTTCACAACGGTAAATTTTACCTAGAGTGCACTGGCTGTGCGATGGGGACAAATGTTTCCCCATCGTAACGCCAATGTATTTATGTTCTAACAAGAACGTAATTTTTTCTTTTCAGATCAGGGTATTCATCAAAAGATCATGATGTATACAAGGTATATAGATGATCTCTTTATGATCTGGACGGGATCAGAGAGTGAATTGATCCAACTGATTACGCAAATCAATGCTCTTGATCACCCTGTAAAATTTACATTTCAATACAGTTGCAAAGTAATTAATTACTTAGATGTGAGGGTAAAGGATGTAGATGGTAGGGTCTCCACGGAGTTGTACCATAAAAGTACCAATCGGAATACGTTATTACATTACAGCAGTTGCCATCCACCTCCTTTGAAAAAAGCTCTCCCTAGAACATAGATGTTGAGAGCAGCAAGAATCACAAGTGACGTGAACACATTGGAACCGGTCTTAGATCATGTTCAAGATAAATTTGCACATAGAGGATATCCCAGATCACTTTTGGAAGAATCCAAGCGAAAAGTGCTAAATACTCTGAGGGAGGTCCTTTTGAGATCTGATACCCCCAAGATTAAACCAGATAGGATCCCATTAATATCGGAATACACTCTAGTCAGTCAAGTCATGCCTCGGGCAATGAAAGCTTTGTGGCCAATAGTGAGTGGTGATAGTGAGTTACCTATCTTTAAAAACAAACAGCTTATGCCATGTTACAAAAGAGGCAAGAACCTGAGAGACATACTGGTTAAATCTAGAGTAGAATACACTCCTAATACAGGCAAGACAACCTTTTTGGTTCAGAAAAAGAAAATGGGGTGCTATAGGTGCATATCATGCACAACATGCAATTATCTAGAACCAGGGCCATACTTTAAACACCCACACACTGGACATAAATATAAGATCAATCATGTATTGACATGTACAACCCAATATGTAGTGTACATCATAATATGCCCCTGTGGGCTCTATTATGTAGGCCAAACAACACGGACCTTTAGGGAGAGGATGGCCCTACACCGATCGGCCATTAAGGCCGCATTGGAAGATAAAGACTGCAACCACCCTGTGGCACGCCACTTCAAAAAAGCGCATCATCCACTCACCTCTTTGAAATATAAGATCATCGACAACGTCCCCCTTGATGTTAGAGGAGGAGATAGAAAGAGACGGTTGAGTCAATGTGAATCCAAGTGGATCCACATTCTGGATACTATAGCTCCAAGGGGTCTCAATGAGAAGATCTCTTGTAGTATATTCTTATGAAATAGAACAGTGAAGTGGATACCATCTAGCTTAACAACATAAGATCTTTAGACGGGTATATTTAATTTTTCTTTTGGTGGAACATTATGATATTAAGACGTCTAGGTGTAATTTAGCCAAATATACTGTAGATTTAATATATAAGCATATAAAAATATTTGGCTTTGTGCATTAGCAGTAGAGAGAGATTTTGGATTAACCATGATATTGAGTATATCTCTGGCATTGTTTTTAATTCTTTGATTTTAAACTAGTAACATTTATTAGAATATCATCACTATTTGTTTCACTTTTTTTCACAGTTTTTCACATCTTTTCACTTGATTTAAGATTGTTTTTTGTCACTGTATATGATATGTTTATGCATATTTTTGTAGTGACCACAGGAGGGCGCACACCGCACTCCCGGGAGGCAGTGAGAGAGCCGCGGTGGTTGCTATGGAGACTCTGGTGACAGGCCGGACGGGCGCTGGGATGACATCAGAGCCGGAAGTACATCTTATAAAAGGTATGTTAGAGATTTTCTGTTTGCAATGCTGTATATCCACTATTTTGCACTTTTGTAATTGCGTCCTGACGAAAAGGCCGGAGGGCCTTGAAACGTTGATGACGACTTAATATGCATTTTCACTAAAGGAATCCATTGATATTGAAAATATTGGAGTGCCGCCCTTTATTCTTATTTATAAGAACTGAGGAACTATATATATATATATATATATATATACTGTACATTGTGATATATTGAATACCTATTCTTTTAATAACAAATAAATACACCAATGAGCTTTGGAACTCAGATAATGTGTGGGTGTATTGTTTTTCTCTTATGGGATGCAGTGTTTTGCGATGTATAGCACACATTCATAGCACTTATGGGATGCAGTGTTTTGCGATGTATAGCGCACATTCATTGCACATGGTAATAAGATGCGCAGCCGTCCACAGTATATATTAGAGCTGGCATTTTAAATATTTGTTAGAAAGCAATTTGACTTTCACAGATGGGGGCTCGGAACCGCGATATCACGTTCCTAATGATGCACTGTACATTACAAATCACATCCGTGTGTTCTGTTGTGTTACCAGTAAGGCGCTGATATGAAATTCAAGGGACAGTGTGTTTCTCACAATATTTAAAATGCTAAAGTGTATTTTTATTGTTGCAAAACAAAGTTCAAATAAGTCATATTGTGTTTGATTCAGATTGGATTGTTTATCTGTTAATTAGATTTAAAGTACATTTAAAAGTTGCTGCATAGCCATAATATAGCTGTGTTAGCATGCTGAGAAAATTTGTATACTTTTTAAACTCAGGCCTAAAATAACTTTTGGTGCCTGTATAGAGTGTGATTTCTTTGTGATAAAGGAGCCGCATGGTCTGTCCTCCATTTTGGCCTAGCCACATGGCCTGTCCACCATCTTGTGTAATCCTCATGGATGTGAAAGGGGGAGGAGAAGTGGCCATTTTAGGAAGGTCACTTTCTAAATAGCTGATTTTCAGTCTGGTCAGAACAATCAGTTTCCTTTGTTACAAGTTTTCCACATATCAACAAATCCAGCAACATTTCTAAGTTACCAATGAATTTATTTAACCCATGCCATAGTCAATTACAAATAGTTTCAATTGGGCCTAGTGAGAGTAAATGGTGAGATAAGTGAATGCTTTTTTTGCTTGTCTGTGTGTAATTACCTTACATCAAGTGGGGGGGATTGCACACAGATAGAAAAAGGAAAGAGAGGTGTTTTTTTTTCTTCCAAGACTTGTGGAGTCTGTTTACTAGGGTAGGATAGCCATTGAAATGCAAATTAACTTGTGTAATGACTTATTCTTGTACAGGCAAGGCAAATATCTTTGATATGCAAATTAGAGGAAGTGAAGAGGTGAGGTGTCTCATAGGAGTGCAGTAAATGGTATATATATAATATTATAATTATGTGTATATTTATATCAGTGTATGTTCTGCAAGATATCTATCCAATCTGAATCATATCATTTAAATCATAGGTTATTACAGTCATTATAGACCTGTGTGAAATCGGATACATTTGTTTGCTATATAGATAAATTTGAAATAAGTATTAAGGGTGTACTCATAAAACATAAAACACATTTCTGGCCTAGTCGTTAAAGGTTTATACAGAACAAGTGTGGGTTGTGTTAGTGAGCAATAATAGTTTGTATTGCTCACATTTATAGAGATTGTGTGATTTGTTGAATTGCGGATGCACGTTTGTACACATGGTACGGACAAAGTACAGGAGCGCGCACGTGGCGCAGGGTCGCACACGTGGCGTAAAAGGCACGCACGGTCACGTGTTTATGCAAGGTTGCGTAGGATTGTGGACGCTAAGTACAAATCACACGATAGTTGTTCAGGTAAAGGCGGGGTAGTATACATTTAATACAATAGCACATAACTATCCGATTTCAAAAGCAGGTTACCTTAAATATTTTGTTTAAAACTGTAAGTACCTCTGGGGTAAAGTAACCAACCTAGGAGAGTGGTATTTTCTGTACAGAAAAGAAAAACAAGGTGTATCTGAGTGAGTGAAAGTAAGAGTGAGTGGAGCTGAACCCAGGAAATTCGGGTTCCGTGGGAACACTTGGTTAGTAAAGGCCCGGTGGCATAAGGTTCGCTACCTTACGTGAACATAAAGAGAGAAATACGCAAATTGTGTGGAGATTTGCAGAGGAGCGTAATAAGGAATTGTGAAAAATAAGAATTGTGAATTGAAGTAAAGGTGAATCCCAAACGTATAGATTTTTTTTTTTGTTACGCTCTGGCTGAGGAGCGCAGCTTGTGAATTTGACTCCCGCGATCGTAAGGCATATAGATAACTAGTATCTATAAGCTGTGCGATTGAACCGCACGTCTGGGTGTTTTACATAGCACAAAGTGATATTATTGTGTAATAAGCGCTGTGGAGAGCATACACAGACGTGATTGTGTAAAAGGAAAGAGAAAGGGGTTTTTCTTTGATAACGTCAGGAAATCTCCCTGGTGGGCTTCCACTGGAAAGGGTGAGCAATAGTTATTAGGAAACTGTTTTTTCACCCTACAAAAATTCCAGTGGAAAGATACCGAAAAGGAATTTTTCGCTGCCTCTCTCAGGAACATATTCCAACAGAGCCTCCACCAAAAGAAATTGCGGTGCTGTAAGGTCTTATAGGAGCCCTAGGTTGGGTACATTGCGATCCACTATCGACAGTGTATCATTGTACTGGCCAATGTGGGCGAGAGCGGGTGAAGAGCGCTCGGAGAACTTTAACTGTCTGCTTGCATTGAGTATTTTGGTGTTTGTGGGAAAAGGCCCACAAATATGGGAGCCAGTTGCTCAAGTGAGAGACGTTCAACAGCGAGTGTTCAGGCTGAAGAATTGCAGCCCAGGGGGTCAGCAAGGTTTATTATGTGCGGGAAATATGGTCCACACGCAGAGGCTTATTGCGATGAATGGGTATGTATGACTGCAGGGGATAGGGCATCATTTCCTAGGGTTGGTGAGTTTGATCCTAAGGTATTGCAGGTGGTATGTCTAACCAAAGTCATATAAGACAAGAACGGAAATATAAGAACTGTTTGAACTTGTAGCAACAATAAAGAAGTAGAAAAAAAAAGAGAAAGCAAGTACATATGTAGATGTGGAAGCAGTTACGGCCAGCATACAAACTATAAAAAATAATAAAAATAATAAAAATATGAATGTAACCTATATATGTACTAATGAATGTCGAAGTTTTATTTAGGAGGAGAAGGCGACCTGACTGGTTTCAGCCATTTCTCATGCACTCAGAGGAGTATCCAACTGGTAAAAGAAGAGCAGTAGCCTGCGGGGGAAGTGGCTGAGACCAGTGGAACTGATAAGTATGGACTCATTCGAATGTACATATATAGTAAAAACCAAAAATAAAAAAATAAAATTCAAGAAAGTAACGTCAGAAATCGAGAAAATCCTGTCCGCACATTAGTATTTGCCAGTAGGAAAGCGGACAGAAATAGGTTAACCCCCGGGTATTTCTTTTAGTTACCATATAAGAAGTATTCATTCCTAGTAATTAGTGATGAGCGGGTTTGGTTTCTCGGAAACCGAACCCCCCCGAACTTCACCCTTTTTACACGGGTCCGAGCCATACTCGGATTCTCCTGTATGGCTCGGTTAACCTGAGTGCGCCCAAACGTCATCATCCCGCTGTCGGATTCTCGCGAGATTCGGATTTTATATAAGCAGCCGCCGCCATTTTCACTCGTGCATTGGAAATGTTAAGCGAGAGGACGTGGCTGGCGTCCTCTCCGTTATTGTTGAACTTGATTGTGCATTATTGCTTAATTGTGGGGAGGGCTGGGGAGCAGCTGTATAATATAGGAGGAGTACAGTGCAGAGTTTTGCTGATCAGTGACCACCAGTTATCCGTTCTCTGCCTGAAAAAAACGCTCCATATCTGTGCTCAGTGTGCTGCATATATCTGTGCTCACACTGCTTAATTGTGGGGACTGGGGAGCAGCTGTATTATATAGCAGGAGTACAGTGCAGAGTTTTGCTGACAGTGACCACCAGTATACATTGTCTGCCTGAAAAACACTCCATATCTGTGCTCAGTGTGCTGCTTTATTGTGGGGACTGGGGACCACCAGTATAATATTATATAGGAGGAGTACAGTGCAGAGTTTTGCTGACCAGTGACCACCAGTATATAATATATAGCATTACGGTACAGTAGGCCACTGCTGTACCTACCTCTGTGTCGTCATTAAGTATACTATCCATCTACATTCTATACCTGTGGTGCACTTCAGTTGTGCAGTTTTCTGACACAGTGACCACCAGTATATATAGCAGTACGGTACGGAAGGCCACTGCTGTACCTACCTCTGTGTCGTCATTAAGTATACTATCCATCTACATTCTATACCTGTGGTGCATTTTAGTTTTGCAGTTTGCTGACACAGTGACCACCAGTATACTATATATAGCAGTACGGTACGGAAGGCCACTGCTGTACCTACCTCTGTGTCGTCATTAAGTATACTATCCATCTACATTCTATACCTGTGGTGCATTTTAGTTTTGCAGTTTGCTGACACAGTGACCACCAGTATACTATATATAGCAGTACGGTACGGAAGGCCACTGCTGTACCTACCTCTGTGTCATCATTAAGTATACTATCCATCTACATTCTCTACCTGTGGTGCATTTTAGTTTTGCAGTTTGCTGACACAGTGACCACCAGTATACTATATATAGCAGTACGGTATGGAAGGGCACTGCTGTACCTACCTCTGTGTCGTCATTAAGTATACTATCCATCTACATTCTATACCTGTGGTGCATTTTAGTTTTGCAGTTTGCTGACACAGTGACCACCAGTATACTATTTATAGCAGTACGGTACAGAAGGCCACTGCTGTACCTACCTCTGTGTCGTCATTAAGTATACTATCCATCTAGATTCTATACCTGTGGTGCATTTTAGTTTTGCAGTTTGCTGAAACAGTGACCACCAGTATATATAGCAGTACGGTACGGAAGGCCACTGCTCTACCTATCTCAGTGTCGTCAAGTATACTATCCATCTAGATTCTATACCTGTGGTGCATTTTAGTTTTGCAGTTTGCTGAAACAGTGACCACCAGTATATATAGCAGTACGGTACGGAAGGCCACTGCTCTACCTACCTCTGTGTCGTCAAGTATACTATCCATCCATACCTGTGGTGCATTTCAGTTGTTCGCAGTATATATAGTAGTAGGCCATTGCTATTGATACTGGCATATAATTCCACACATTAAAAAATGGAGAACAAAAATGTGGAAGTCAAAATAGGGAAAGATCAAGATCCACTTCCACCTCGTGCTGAAGCTGCTGCCACTAGTCATGGCCGAGATGATGAAATGCCATCAACGTCGTCTGCCAAGGCCGATGCCCAATGTCATAGTAGAGAGCATGTAAGATCCAAAAAACAAAAGTTCAGTAAAATGACCCAAAAATCTAAATTGAAAGCATCTGATGAGAAGCGTAAACTTGCCAATATGCCATTTACGACACGGAGTGGCAAGGAATGGCTGAGGCCCTGGCCTATGTTCATGGCTAGTGGTTCAGATTCACATGAGGATGGAAGCACTCATCCTCTCGCTAGAAAAATGAAAAGACTTAAGCTGGCAAAATCACAAATCCCCAAGGAGAGTCCAATTGTGTCGGTTGCGATGCCTGACCTTCCCAACACTGGACGGGAAGAGCTTGCGCCTTCCACCATTTGCACGCCCCCTGCAAGTGCTGGAAGGAGCACCCGCAGTCCAGTTCCTGATAGTCAAATTGAAGATGTCACTGTTGAAGTACACCAGGATGAGGATATGGGTGTTGCTGGCGCTGGGGAGGAAATTGACAAGGAGGATTCTGATAGTGAGGTGGTTTGTTTAAGTCAGGCACCCGGGGAGACACCTGTTGTCCGTGGGACGAATATGGCCATTGCCATGCCTGGTCAAAATACAAAAAAAATCAGCTCTTCAGTGTGGAATTATTTCAACACAAATGCGGACAACAGGTGTCAAGCCGTGTGTTGCCTTTGTCAAGCTGTAATAAGTAGGGGTAAGGACGTTAACCACCTCGGAACATCCTCCCTTATACGTCACCTGCAGTGCATTCATCATAAGTCAGTGACAAGTTCAAAAACTTTGGGTGACAGCGGAAGCAGTCCACTGACCACTAAATCCCTTCCTCTTGTAACCAAGCTCCTGCAAACCACACTACCAACTCCCTCGGTGTCAATTTCCTCCTTACCCAGGAAAGCCAATAGTCCTGCAGGCCATGTCACTGGCAAGTCTGACGAATCCTCTCCTGCCTGGGATTCCTCCGATGCATCCTTAAGTGTAACGCCTACTGCTGCTGGCGCTGCTGTTGTAGCTGCTGGGAGTCGATCGTCATCCCAGAGGGGAAGTCGTAAGACCACTTGTACTACTTCCAGTAAGCAATTGATTGTCCAATAGTCCTTTGCGAGGAAGATGAAATATCACAGCAGTCATCCTGCTGCAAAGCAGATAACTCAGGCCTTGGCAGCCTGGGCGGTGAGAAACGTGGTTCCGGTATCCACCGTTAATTCAGAGGCAACTAGAGACTTGATTGATGTACTGTGTCCCCGGTACCAAATACCATCTAGGTTCCATTTCTCTAGGCAGGCGATACCGAAAATGTACACAGACCTCAGAAAAAGAGTCACCAGTATCCTAAAAAATGCAGTTGTACCCAATGTCCACTTAACCACGGACATGTGGACAAGTGGAGCAGGGCAGACTCAGGACTATATGACTGTGACAGCCCACTGGGTAGATGTATTGCCTCCCGCAGCAAGAACAGCAGCGGCGACACCAGTAGCAGCATCTCGCAAATGCCAACTCGATCCTAGGCAGGCTACGCTTTGTATCACCGCTTTCCAGAAGAGGCACACAGCTGACAACCTCTTACGGAAATTGAGGAACATCATCGCAGAATGGCTTACCCCAATTGGACTCTCCTGGGGATTTGTGACATCGGACAACGCCACCAATATTGTGCGTGCATTACATCTGGGCAAATTCCAGCACGTCCCATGTTTTGCACATACATTGAATTTGGTGGTGCAGAATTATTTAAAAAACGACAGGGGCGTGCAAGAGATGCTGTCGGTGGCCCGAAGAATTGCGGGCCACTTTTGGCATTCAGCCACCGCGTACAGAATACTGGAGCACCACCAAACAGTCCTGAACCTTCCCTGCCATCATCTGAAGCAAGAGGTGGTAACGAGGTGGAATTCAACCCTCTATATGCTTCAGAGGATGGAGGAGCAGCAAAAGGCCATTCAAGCCTATACATCTGGCCACGATATAGGCAAAGGAGGGGGAATGCACCTGACTCAAGCGCAGTGGAGAATGATTTCAATGTTGTGCAAGGTTCTGCAACCCTTTGAACTTGCCACACGTGAAGTCAGTTCAGACACTGCCAGCCTGAGTCAGGTCATTCCCCTCATCAGGCTTTTGCAGAAGAAGCTGGAGACATTGAAGGAGGAGCTAAAACAGAGCGATTCCGCTATGCATGTGGGACTTGTGGATGGAGCCCTTAATTTGCTTAACCAGGATTCACGGGTGGTCAATCTGTTGAAATCAGAGCACTACATTTTGGCCACCGTGCTCGATCCTAGATTTAAAACCTACGTTGTATCTCTCTTTCCGGCAGACACAAGTCTGCAGAGGTTCAAAGACCTGCTGGTGAGAAAATTGTCAAGTCAAGCGGAACGTGACCCGTCAACATCTCCTCCTTCACATTCTCCCGCAACTGGGGGTGCGAGGAAAAGGCTAAGAATTCCGAGCCCACCCACTGGCGGTGATGCAGGGCAGTCTGGAGCGAGTGCTGACATCTGGTCCGGACTGAAGGACCTGCCAACGATTACTGACATGTCGTCTACTGTCACTTCATATGATTCTCTCACCATTGAAAGAATGGTGGAGGATTATATGAGTGACCGCATCCAAGTAGGCACGTCAGACAGTCCGTACGTATACTAGCAGGAAAAAGAGGCAATTTGGAGGCCCTTGCACAAACTGGCTTTATTCTACCTAAGTTGCCCTCCCTCCAGTGTGTACTCTGAAAGAGTGTTTAGTGCAGCCGCTCACCTTGTCAGCAATCGGCGTACGAGGTTACTTCCAGAAAATGTGGAGAAGATGATGTTCATCAAAATGAATTATAATCAATTCCTCCGTGGAGACATTCACCAGCAGTAATTGCCTCCACAAAGTACACAGGGACCTGAGATGGTGGATTCCAGTGGGGACGAATTAATAATCTGTGAGGAGGGGGATGTACACAGTGAAAGGGGTGAGGAATCAGAGGATGATGATGAGGTGGACATCTTGCCTCTGTAGAGCCAGTTTGTGCAAGGGGAGATTGATTGCTTCTTTTTTTGGTGGGGGCCCAAACCAACCAGTCATTGCAGTCACAGTCGTGTGGCAGACCCTGTCGCTTAAATGATGGGTTCGTTAAAGTGTGCATGTCCTGGCTGAGAACATCAAGTCTGCCCCTGGGCCTAACCATCAAGAGGAACAGGGAACTGTGGGGGAAGAGCACCAGGACCAGGATCAGCAGGGACATCCCCATTGCTTCTGAGTATGCCCCCCACATTCTCCTACCCACCCATACTATGATCTTACCAAAATAATGTTATCCCAATTTTACTTCTGCCACTAGTTACCTGCTATTGTGTGTTTTTTCTTTTTCTTTTTTCCTTCAATAGCTCGCTTCCAACCCACCATGTGTTTTTCCTGTAATGTTTACCTCCACTGATTGCACACCTTTTCATTGTGCCCTACATGCAGGGTTCATCATACTACTACATAAGCATCAGTTTTCCCATATATGAACTTGGCCCTTGTATGGCTCAACTCACACAGTGTAACCTTCAAAGTGCGCCCAACATTGCTGCCCCATATGGTACACTTGTGGATGGGATGAAAAAAACATGGACCTTGTGGTTTTGTTGGAACCCTACTCTAAACTGTAGGACTCTGAAATAACCCCCATTTTGTGTCATCTCTTCTAGGGATGGACTAATCCACCCTGGGTAATCCTACGCTGAGCGCCCAAGATGGCTGCTGCACTTGGTACCTGTGAGGGTGGAATACACAACTCTTGGAAGTTATTACCCAAAATGCCTACACCAATCCTGCATTATGCTTTCTGGGTGCTTAAGGTTTTCTTTTATGTCTGTGTGGCTTATCTATTGTTGTATTACTCAAATCCTCTGTATCATGTGTATTGTTTTTGATGTCTGTAAAGCGCCTTGAGTCCTGTTGGAGAAAGAGCGCTATATAAATAAAATTATTATTATTATTATACAACAGGAAGAAACATTTGTGATGATCCGCAACAAGATACCCCCTTGTTTGTGCCTGGATGACACAGTTACACACAAAATGAACACACGAGGGGGGTTAATTCTTTAAAGAAAACCAAATACCTATGATTACTCGGGTAGATTCACCATAATACAGGGTTGGTGTTGCTCCCCAGAGTCAGAAAACCAAATATTCTAGAAAGAGAAAAGAAGACTCTATCTTGGGGGCACTCTTTGAAATATAAATAGGGCCAGATATACCCTTAGGTATCATTAAAATATAACCTTTAATTGTATCTTTAAAATTAATAGGAATTTGAAAAGGAAAAATATATAAACACACACACAGGTTTATTCATATACACCTTGGGATCACTTGTCTATCACAAGGAGTTCAAAAAACACTGATTGCTCACTATGGAGCTTATTGGTTCAGAGAACACTGATTGCTCACCGAGGAGCTTGTTTTAATTATTTTTATTCAGATTTTTTTATAACCAATTATGATCTCTCACTGTTTAAACAACCATATCATGAATAGGTATTGATTTACCGAACGTCAGCTCCTATATTCTCAAACATATGTATAATTATAAAAATTCAAAATTTGCCCAAATGGTATATACACAGTGTTGAGAGATGCAGAATGCCCATCATATTTATATGGTATCTTATGCGCTCATTAGTAGCCCGACATAAATAGTTGGTATAGAGAGAAAAAAGGAAAGAGTAAAAAAGATGATCAGTATGCCATGGTACATTGCTTCTACTGTCTCACCGTCATGAGCTCAAGGTTTTTGTTAGCTCAGCGGCCGGTGGATGAGAGGGCAGCGACCTTGAAATTTCTGACCAGAAAGAGGATAAGTGGCCATACTGCTTTCCCTGTTAGAGCGGATGGAATGTCTCGATATCCTAGGACATTGCAGGACACTGCACCGCAATCCAGGGATGAGTGTTAACCGAAATTGAGTACAATTCCTGCCTGTTTAATTTTCAGGAAATTGCAGGGAGATGATAGGGAGTGGTTCAATGTTAAACCAGTGCCGTGCACATTCTCACATAGAAATGCATTTATCAAAAAAGCCGTTCTCCACACAGGCTATTAGCAAAGTACTTTCCCAAATTTATTTTCAGGTATACTTTATCGGTATACTAATATTGTTAGGCTCACTTAACATAATTCATTATTTTCTCTAACATTTGACCATAGCTGAAAATAGGAAGATTACCGTTCTAAAGGCAGCAGGACTTCTGGACGGAGCAGCGTATGTTGGTTGTAGGACCAGTGATTCTAACTTTCACAAGGCGACATTGCCATGCTGATTCCAGCCGTGCCAAAACGCGTTTTCACTTTTCACCCGTAGGCTTGCTCACTTCACTGCACTATCTTCCTATTTTCAGCTAGCTCTCATCCACGGATTGTGGTGCAGCGTCCTTGCTCTGTCCTATGATATCAAGGCGCTGCAACCGCTCTAACGTGGAAAGCAGCACAGCTACTAATCTTTTTTCCGGCCAGTAATACCCGAAGCGCTGCTGTTTTCATATTTGCCGTCCGCTGCACCGGTCCTAGTGACCAGAGTACATGACGAAAAGAGATCTCAGCAACTGGACTGGGTTTGCGGTCATAAAAACTTTTCATTCTAGCTGGGTTTGCTGCTACTTTTTAGCCCAACACATATTGTTCAGTGACCTATGGTCAAATGTTAGAGAAAATAATGAATTATGTTAAGTGAGCCTAACAATATTAGTATACCGATAAAGTATACCTGAAAATAAATTTGGGAAAGTACTTTGCTAATAGCCTGTGTGGAGAACGGCTTTTTTGATAAATGCATTTCTATGTGAGAATGTGCACGGCACTGGTTTAACATTGAACCACTCCCTATCATCTCCCTGCAATTACCTGAAAATTAAACAGGCAGGAATTGTACTCAATTTCGGTTAACACTCATCCCTGGATTGCGGTGCAGTGTCCTGCAATGTCCTAGGATATCGAGACATTCCATCCGCTCTAACAGGGAAAGCAGTACGGCCACTTATCCTCTTTCTGGTCAGAAATTTCAAGGTCGCTGCCCTCTCATCCACCGGCCGCTGAGCTAACAAAAACCTTGAGCTCATGACGGTGAGACAGTAGAAGCAATATACCATGGCATACTGATCATCTTTTTTACTCTTTCCTTTTTTCTCTCTATACCAACTATTTATGTCGGGCTACTAATGAGCGCATAAGATACCATATAAATATGATGGGCATTCTGCATCTCTCAACACTGTGTATATACCATTTGGGCAAATTTTGAAATTTTTATAATTATACATATGTTTGAGAATATAGGAGCTGACGTTCGGTAAATCAATACCTATTCATGATATGGTTGTTTAAACAGTGAGAGATCATAATTGGTTATAAAAAAATCTGAATAAAAATAATTAAAACAAGCTCCTCGGTGAGCAATCAGTGTTCTCTGAACCAATAAGCTCCATAGTGAGCAATCAGTGTTCTTTGAACTCCTTGTGATAGACAAGTGATCCCAAGGTGTATATGAATAAACCTGTGTGTGTGTTTATATATTTTTCCTTTTCAAATTCCTATTAATTTTAAAGATACAATTAAAGGTTATATTTTAATGATACCTAAGGGTATATCTGGCCCTATTTATATTTCAAAGAGTGCCCCCAAGATAGAGTCTTCTTTTCTCTTTCTAGAATATTATTATACAACATAAGGGTGGGTGGGAGGGCCCAAGGACAATTCCATCTTGCACCTCTTTTTTATTTAATTTTTCTTTGCATCATGTGCTGTTTGGGGACAATTTTTTTGAAGTGCCATCCTGCCTGACACTGCAGTGCCACTCCTAGATGGGCCAGGTGTTTGTGTCGACCACTTGTGTCGCTTAGCTTAGTCACACAGCGACCTTGGTGCGCCTCTTTTTTTCTTTGCATCATGTGCTGTTTGGGGACTATTTTTTTGAAGTGCCATCCTGCCTGACACTGCAGTGCCACTCCTAGATGGGCCAGGTGTTTGTGTCTGCCACTTGGGTCGCTTAGCTTAGCCATCCAGCGACCTCGGTGCAAATTTTAGGACTAAAAATAATATTGTGAGGTGTGAGGTGTTCAGAATAGACTGGAAATTAGTGGAAATTATGGTTATTGAGGTTAATAATACTATGGGATCAAAATGACCCCCAAATTCTATGATTTAAGCTGTTTTTTAGGGTTTTTTGTAAAAAACACCCGAATCCAAAACACACCCGAATCCGACAAAAAAATTTCGGTGAGGTTTTGCCAAAACGCGTCCGAATCCAAAACACGGCCGCGGAACCGAATCCAAAACCAAAACACAAAACCCGAAAAATGTCCGGTGCACATCACTACTAGTAATGCCCCTAGTCAAGATGAGCTCGGAAATGTTTGTTGGACCATGTACAGACCCTTAATACGGGATGAGAAGGATTGAATGAATACTTTGCATGACCTAGAAGCTTGTTAATTTTTTTTGTCTTTTGCAGTTATAGAAAATTCTCCGTCTGGATAAGATCACTGGTAAACACTAATTCGGCAAATGGGAGGAACGAAAGAAGTGCAACATTACCCTTTGACATAGGCGTGCGCAGCACATTTTATTAGGGGGTGCACCGTTGGAGGGGTGTGTCTAGCACCGCCTTTTGGGCGTGTCTAGCACCATCTATTGATGGTCAACGCAATATAAAATATCCACCCTTGTACCAATCCTAATAAAGCAGATACATTGTCAGATGTTGTGGTGTGCACCAAACAAACAGCCCTGATGGCACTCACTGCAATTACACTGCTCCTCCTCAGCCTGGTCTGGCTCCCCCTCTCTTTCCCCTGCAAGCTGCAGCAGCTTACTTACAAGTCAGTCACTCACTGACACTGACAGTCACAGACTAGTACTCCTGCTGCTGGAAAAACGAGTGACGTGTCAATGTTGCTGCCGACCGCCTGCCAGTATTGAATTTGTCTTCCTAAGAGGAACGCTGACTGCATGCTGATCCTCATCAGTGGCTGGCATTGGCATAGCATAGAAGGAAAGAGGTGGGCGCGTGGCGGGTGGGCGTGCGAGCAGCATGACGTAATCACGTCACATCATGCTGTTTTTGTACATGGAGGTGGAGCCGGGAGTTTGAAAGCCGGTGGCAGTGGCACCCTTGATTAACCCAGGCGTCCGGTCAGTAATGCAGTCCTGACAGGGTGCAGCGCAGAGGGGACAGTAATCAGCCTGCTCGGCTATTGCTGCTTCAGGCATGTGAGATCGGGTGCCAGACATTAGGGGGTGCCTGTGCGCACCAGGCACCCCCCCTGCGCACACCTATGCCCTTTGACAAAAACCTGCTGAAGTAACGATTGGGCCCCTATGATGCTAAATCCTTTCCTTTCCTTCTTTTTCCTAACAGAAATGGCCCCTGACTAACGTAACAGAGATTTTGTTAAATGTGAAATACATATATTGTACTCCCGCTCAGGAAGTACAAGGTATGTTAGATACCCTCAAAGACTAATGTTGCATTACACTGTTCTAGATTCATGTCCATCACAGGTGGAGGAAATTATCTCACAAATACCGGGTTCCCTTTGGACCAAAGATGGACAGGACACTGGATTGATGGCGAATGTAGCCCCAGTAGCAGTACAAGTAAAAGATGGTAGGATAGCTCCAAAAATTCCCCAGTATACTCTGAAGCCAGAGGTAGAATTAGGAGTGTACCCCGTCATAGAGTGGCTGCTACAGCAGGGCATCCTAGTCAGGACGCCCAGCACAGCCAATAGTCCCATCTTACCTGTGAAAAAGAGTTGGGGGAGGGGTTACAGGCTAGTGTAGGATCTAAGGGGGATAAACAAGATAGTTGAGAGTCAATTCCCCGTAGTGCCCAATCCAGTTGTCATTTTAATAAAAATCCTCTCCACCTCTACAAACTTATCTGTCACCAACCTCTATTCTGTTTCTCCACAGTTTCCTCTTCATCTTTTGCGTTCACACAGGGTGGTACAATACATGGATCAGATTACAGTTCAAACACTACATGCCTAATTGGTCCTTCAGAGTTCTACCCGAACCCAGTATATCTCACCAGCACGATAACACCAGTATTACTGCAGTGTGCCTTGTCATGCACAAAGGGTGGAGGAAGGATGAGAATACTGGTGAAGGGAAATTTTGCATAGACACTGATATGCCCATTGGTGAACACAGACCTGATATTTTCTTCTTCTTTCTCTCCTCTAGAGATGTTTTTTTTTATTTTTTTTTGAGTTATGCTCATGGTACTCTACATTGCAAACATACAACAGTTAAATTAAGATACAAATTTGTGTTCCCTACAGGAAAAGGAGGTCTGGAAGTTGAAGGGGTATGGTTAGGAGTCCCCAGGACTCTGGAGGGATGGACAAGGTAAGCCAGTGGCCCCCAGGACGTATATCCCAAGCCTAGCTGAGGCGTCATATGGTCTGACTCACCTAGGGTAAGGAAGGTATGTGCAAATTGGTAAGAGCTTAATGGCGTGTACCAGGGTCATCTTCTCAGGCAAGCAGGAAAGCAATGACCTGTCTTACTTGCATGAGGAAGAACATTTGGTAAGGTAGTACTAACAGAGCCATCCCATATCCCTCCTGCAGATGGACCTTTTCAGGTAATACAAATCGACTTCATACAGTTAACACCCTTTAGGAATTATTGTTATGTATTGGTGTGCACTAATGTTTTCTCAAACTGGGTAGAGACATTTCCTTCCACCACGGATGCTGCTGTGTTTACCGCAAAGAAAAATTGTGCAAACATTTGTGTGTAGATATGGTACCCCTAGAAGTAGGAGCAAAGCTTGAAACTGGACTATTGTGGCCATAGACACTGCCACTAGTATTATGTAGCATCGGAACCACTCCCAGATCTTCACTTAACGAATCACCCTCTTCGAAATTTTTGGTTTTTGTGTCTTTTTGTGTTTGGAAGACAACCTCATGTCATGATTGATCCGCACAATGATCAGAAATACACCAATGAGGTGACAGTATCTTGACCTTATCGAGATGAGCCAGCATTTGAGAACGTGACAAAAGAACTTGAAACTGTTGATTCCTGGTATGCCAAATACTAACTGTCTCGATTGTGAACCAAGAGACAGTGTGATTGTTCTTACGCTCAGGTTGCCTAATAGACAGGTGGGAAGGACCATACCAAGTTTTGTTGACAGCACTATCCCAGTGAAAGTAGCCAAGAGAGAGACTTGGGTCCACAATTCCCATTGCAGGAAAGTCGGAAGTCCGGAAGGAACTCATAGATGGAGTGAGATCGCAAAAGTATCACCAGAGAGTCTGTTCCGTGAAGACTGAGAGGCGGCACTATTGAACACTACCTGAGCGTACTAAAGGATTACAGAAAGACCAGTCGTTGTAATTGATTTGCTATGGACAAGATTTGTTTTGTTCTATTTTCTTTTTCTCTCTTTTTCCCGCTGACAAACATTTTTGTTTCAGGGCATTCTATTTTTGCGAGGTTTTTAATGAGGAGTTGAGTGTGGGACTGGAACTGGTTCTGGAGGAAGGAGTGATTTCCTTATAGGATCCCAGGATTAGCCGATCAGTTTGTTAAAGCCAGAGAAAAATCAAAGGTCTAGTAATTACGGAGTTCGGAAGTAACGTGATAGGCTATTGTCTGTGGAATACTGTATTTTGTAGTTATTGTGACCCCACATTTGAAGATGAGAGCATCCAGAGATGTCAGTCTAGCAATAAGGTGACAGACATCCTTTGAGTGATTACCACTAACTAGTGGGTAAGGTCTTAAACCAAACAGAATGTTGGATGTGCTCACAGGTGCCTCTAAGAAGAAAAGATACAGGATTAGTGCCATATTTTTTTTAGAGTTAGCTGAGGTACTTGAATTACACGGAAGAGGAAGGGGACCGGTGGACAAAGAATATAATATAACTAGACCCCCTAGCCTTAAGATCTACCAGTACCATAGATAAATCCTTTGTATGTTTAAATCTTACCAATTTCAGGAAATTGGGAGGTAATCAGGAACAATCAGACAATGGCTATTCACACATAGCAGATAAAGAGCTCATTAATATATGTGGAAGAAAGGTTTATGAGTGGCTCTCTCCGAACTCCGAAGGTTTATGTTATCTAGGAAGGACCCTACTTATAACCCTTGTTCAATGATAAAAGAGACCTAGCAAACGTTCCAGAAATGGAAACAATGGGGTAAATTTACTAACATTCGTATTTTCCCGTTTCAGGTCAAAGTTCAATCACGAATGACATCGAAAGTGTAAAACTGCAACTTTTTGAATTTGTTACGACGGATTTACTAAGCTGCCGTATTCGGGTTTTTCTTTTGTTCCGATGTCGATGTCATTCGTGTTTTTTTTTTTATTTTTACGGCAGTGATTAGCAAAACACTGCCGACTTTTTTACAATGAATCTCGGCCGGATCTGTGTGATCCGTGCTGGGGTTCATTTTTTTTTTTTTTTTAAATTAAACACTGTAAAATCCTTAAAAAAAATTGCGCGGGGTCCCCCCTCCTAAGCATAACCAGCCTCGGGCTCTTTGAGCCGATCCTGGTTGCAGAAATATGGGTAAAAAAGTGACAGGGGTTCCCCCATATTTAAGCAACCAGCATCGGGCTCTGCGCCTGGTCCTGGTTCCAAAAATACGGGGGACAAAAAGAGTAGGGGTCCCCCGTATTTTTAAAACCAGCACCGGGCTCCACTAGCTGGACAGATAATGCCACAGCCGGGGGTCACTTTGATATAGTGCCCTGCGGCCGTGGCATCAAAAATCCAACTAGTCACCCCTGGCCGGGGTACCCTGGGGGAGTGGGGACCCCTTCAATCAAGGGGTCCCCCCCCCAGCCACCCAAGGGCCAGGGGTGAAGCCCGAGGCTGTCCCCCCCCATCCAAAGGGCTGCGGATGGGGAGGCTGATAGCCTTTTGTGATAATAAAAAGATATTGTTTTTAGTAGCAGTACTACAAGGCCCAGCAAGCCTCCCCCGCATGCTGGTACTTGGAGAACCACAAGTACCAGCATGCGACGGAAAAACGGGCCCGCTGGTACCTGTAGTACTACTACTAAAAAAATACCCAAAAAAAGACAAGACACACACACCGTGAAAGTAAAGATTTATTACATACATGCACACAAACATACATACATACTTACCTTATGTTCACACGAGGGTCTGTCCTCTTCTCCAGTAGAATCCAAGGGGTACCTGTTGAATAAATTCTACTCACCAGATCGCGGGTCCCAGGCTCCTCGGGGCATCCATTTGTAATCCAGGTACTTGCATAAAATAAGAAAACGGAAAGCCGAGCCACGAACTGAAAGGGGCCCCATGTTTTCACATGGGACTCCTTTCCCCGAATGCCAGAAACCCACTCTGACTGATGTCTAAGTGGGTTTCTTCAGCCAATCAGGGAGCGCCACGTTGTAGCACTCTCCTGATCGGCTGTGTGCTCCTGTACTGAGTGACAGGCGGCACACGGCAGTGTTACAATGTAGCGCCTATGCGCTCCATTGTAACCAATGGTGGGAACTTTCTGCTCAGCGGTGACGTCACTTTAGGTCAACCGCAGGGCAGAAAGTTCCCACCATTGGTTACAATGGAGCGCATAGGCGCTACATTGTAACACTGCCGTGTGCCGCCTGTCATACAGTACAGGAGCACACAGCCGATCAGGAGAGTGCTACAACGTGGCGCTCCATGATTGGCTGAAGAAACCCACTTAGACATCAGTCAGAGTGGGTTTCTGGCATTCGGGGAAAGGAGTCCCATGTGAAAACATGGGGCCCCTTTCAGTTCGTGGCTCGGCTTTCCGTTTTCTTATTTTATGCAAGTACGTGGATTACAAATGGATGCCCCGAGGAGCCTGGGACCCGCGATCTGGTGAGTAGAATTTATTCAACAGGTACCCCTTGGATTCTACTGGAGAAGAGGACCGACCTGCGTGTGAACATAAGGTAAGTATGTATGTATGTTTGTGTGCATGTATGTAATAAATCTTTACTTTCACGGTGTGTGTGTCTTGTCTTTTTTAGGGTATTTTTTAGTAGTAGTACTACAGGTACCAGCGGGCCCGTTTTTCCGTCGCATGCTGGTACTTGTGGTTCTCCAAGTACCAGCATGCGGGGGAGGCTTGCTGGGCCTTGTAGTACTGCTACTAAAAACAATATCTTTTCATTATCACAAAAGGCTATCAGCCTCCCCATCCGCAGCCCATTGGATGGGGGGGGACAGCCTCGGGCTTCACCCCTGGCCCTTGGGTGGCTGGGGGGGGGACCCCTTGATTGAAGGGGTCCCCACTCCCCCAGGGTACCCCGGCCAGGGGTGACTAGTTGGATTTTTGATGCCACGGCCGCAGGGCACTATATCAAAGTGACCCCCGGCTGTGGCATTATCTGTCCAGCTAGTGGAGCCCGGTGCTGGTTTTAAAAATACGGGGGACCCCTACTCTTTTTGTCCCCCGTATTTTTGGAACCAGGACCAGGCGCAGAGCCCGATGCTGGTTGCTTAAATATGGGGGAACCTCTGTCAATTTTTCCCCCATATTTCTGCAACCAGGATCGGCTCAAAGAGCCCGAGGCTGGTTATGCTTAGGAGGGGGGACCCCACGCAATTTTTTTAAATAAAATAACAACTTTCCCACCCCTTCCCACTGATATACATGCACGGATCTCATGGATCCCTGCATGCCTATCCAATCACGGGAAAAAAAAGCAGGTCTGGTTTTTTTTAGCACTTTTTTACGAGTTGTAATTTTTCACGGCAGTGTTTGTTTTTTTTTTGCTTTGCACTTCTTAGTAAATTACCGAGATTCATACTTAAACAGCCGCGTTTTGACCGATGGTGTATTCATTCGTAATTTTTTTCTTGGACTTGCAAAAAATTACGAATGCCCTCATCACTGCCGTGATTATTGCTTAGTAAATTACCGAGATGACACTTTGATGAAAAAACGGCATCTCGGTCAAAATCGGGAGCTTAGTAAATTTACCCCAATGTTTAGAGAATGATAGGAATATGTAAATCATGAAAATTTTATGTCACTTTCACAATTTGTTTGTGTTTTCTCCCTCTACCCAGCTGAACCTCAATCGAATCCGAACATCAGTGTACGAAGACGTAGGTACATGTATGTATGAAATGTTCATTCAAATCACACATTATAGGCCAAAGCACTGTCCCAGCATACTCTATAGGTTGAATGTTGTCCCACACCCAACCAGTGGTCCCGTGACTGCCGAGTGTATATAGAGGATGTCTCGTCCTCCTCCCTGTCTTCCCCAAATATAGTCAAATGTCTGATTTGCAAAATGAATACATACGTGTGTCTAGGTCACCGATTATTGTCTGAAATATTTTTTCTTATGTTAATAATTTATGGCAGTTATTGTTTACTGCCAAAGGGTGGACTGTTGAAGTAAAAAATATTACATAGAGAGAACATACAGACTCCACACATTGAGTCTCTATACTTGCAAATACGAGCAGCGAGCACAGCAATATATGGTAACATACCCATTTACACAGACATGCCACAGAGATAGATTCAACACATATTTCATACAGCACATAAATTTGAACATACCAAGCACCAGACATCATAAGGTTTTAAATTATATAATGGAGTAACGTCATGTATGTGTATTATTGGAACGGAGCAAGAAGGACATGTCGTGCTTGGTATCAAAGTAACCAGATTAATGTGTGTATCAATTTGATGCCTGTTACTAAGTTGTAGCTCATTGCAACAAGTAGATATGATTAAATGTAGGAATATGAAGTCACTTTTACTGGAACAAAAGATATGTTCAAAGAGTATGTGATGGACAGGAAACCAGAGACTAGCAACCTAGAACAAAAGCCCAAAAACTGACTTCAAACTAGATATTGAATGCCCTCTGGTTGCAAAATGTTGAGCTACTGGTTTATCCAACACCTTGGAAACCAGTGCAGCTCGAATTGATGTGCGATGATTGGCCATCCTGTCACGAAAGTTTCTTGTTGCCAATCATCGCACATCAATTCAAGCTGCACTGGTTTCCAAGGTGTCGGATAAACCAGTAGCTCAACATTTTGCAACCAGAGGGCATTCAATATCTAGTTTGAAGTGTATGTTGATCGACCATGTACCAAGACCCTCACGTGGGGGTGACTGGGAAAGGCTGTTAAGGCAAAGAGAGGTCAAATGGATCTATGAGCTGGACACTTTAGCACCACGAGGGTTAAATGAGGCAAATCCATTTAATATTTTTCTCGGATAGGGCTATGACTAGACATCTTTACATGTTTTTTAATCACATATGTTTTTTACATATATGATCATTTATATGTGTTGTTTTGTTTTTTGTCCTTTTGTCTTTTTTAACTATATTGTCTTTTATGTTGGTGATTACCTTGGATTACCTAGCGGCAGAGGTTATATCACACACCCTGTATGGATTCCATTACGCCCTGGGATATGTATATCCATATTCTTTAGTTTTAGCATTCTTGCAATATACATTCTCCAGCTCACTTTGATAGTTTTTATGAACTCTTTTGTCTATATTTAGGGGACTGTGGGTGTGCTACCTGTATACTTTTTGGTGGCTACTAGTATTTGTTGTCTTTATTATAGGAATATGGTTATCTCAGGTTGTGTTAATATTGAAATTGAATAAGTATGTGTTTATCACGATATAAGTGTTCAAGCTCTTATGTAATATTCTCTACCCAGGACGGTTATGGAGTCTATTTATACCCATGTTTAATACATCCAACATTTGTTTGTTGTGTTCCATATAATCTATACACTCTGTACGGAATAACCATTGTCTTTATTGCTAGGTTTTTTTCTTGTTGCTATGGCAGTTTAGCGACGGCTACTGCCTTTCCAGGTCATGTGATCGCGTTGTGCAGGTTTATTACGTGTATCACAGTGACCAGTATAGTCAGTGTCGTTGCTTAGCGACGGCCGGCAGCCGTCCTTACGCAGCCTGTGCTTCCGGTCACATGGGTGCGTTCCACGGGCAGTGGAACGCACACCACTTCCGTTATCGCGGCTATCAGCCGCAATTAACAATCTTTGATCCATTAATAGCATACTTTATTGTGTCCACATGCCATGTATGTGTTTGGCGCTACGACACAGTGGATGGGTTATATCTATATTTCAGAATGGACACTGCAGTACTAGTGTTTTTGTTATTTCCTGTTGGTTGATTGATGGGTGGGGTTTGTGATATGCCTCTGCTATGAAGGTGCTTCAGGGTTTTGTGTGTGTGAACCTGATGTGATTCTATCTGTCTTGAAAAAGGCTCAGATGGAGCCGAAACGTCGACATCTTTTGCTGATATACCGTTGACTGTCTCTATGTGAGATACACCTGTGAGTTGTAATACATTTTTCATCATCAAGGAAGTGGTGAGTGCCTGTACTCTTTTTGGATATGTTCTGGACTACTTGAGAGCCCTTTACGGAGCACCGCCCATGTTGTGAACTGCAGCATTGAGTTTGGACTTACTGGATAGATATATATATATATATATATATATATATATAATCGGCAGAGGTCCGGCACAGCCACTTAAATAATTACCATAGTTACCACACAGTTACCACACTGGGTGCCTTCACAGGGAGATAGTCAGCAAGAACAGCAGGTGCGGCACTCCAATGATTTGAAAACACGTTATCTATGAATAACGTGTGTTCAATCATTGGAGTGCCGCACCTGCTGTTCTTGCTATATATATATATATATATATATATATATATATACTGTACATTGTGATATATTGAATACCTATCCTTTTAATAACAAATACATACACCAATGAGATTTGGAACTCAGATAATGTGTGGTTGTATTGTTTTTCTCTTATGGGATGCAGTGTTTTGCGATGTATAGGGCACATTCATAGCACATGGTAATAAGATGCGCAGGCGTCCACAGTATATATTAGAGCTGGCATTTTTTAAATATTTGTTAGAAAGCAATTTGACTTTTACAACCCTTAGACTTAACCTGATTGGTTCAGTCTAGACCGGATCTAATTTCTACCATCGGTGAGAAAATATTTTTTTTTTTTTGAAAGTACGTTTTATTAAGGTTTTAACATGAAATGGAAAATACAAGTCGTAAGTGTGAGACACATTGCATATATACAGAAACAAGGCTACAGAACAGCAAGCATTAAAAGAACTATACCATTTCACCTTGAGTGTAACGTCATCTTTTTCGTAGAAACTCTCAAACCTGACAAGACAGACACAAAACGGGGAAGGTTGGGAGGGGTGTAGGAGGCAAAAGGGTGAGAATTAGATGGAGTGGGGAGGGGGGAGAAGATAGAATAGTGAAGAAAGAAGAGATACCTAAGGTAGGAAAGTTAAGCGTGGGCCTAGTATTTCAATGAGTAGAATAGAATGGGACTTCGATTCACCTCTAGAACATAGAAAACATTCAGACCTGATTGGGGGAGGTTATAGCAAGCAATACATAATAAATATAATGCAACAAAACACCATAGATGATATAATGAAATCACACAGCGGGCGTTAGCAGTATTCGAGCCCTCGTCCATTGTTGAGAGCCAAAAAATGTTGATATAATGGATTTGCTTTCATCACCCAGAGAGTTTATATAAAAGTCCCATTTTTTATAAAAAGTAAAAGTGGGATGAGCCTCAGTGAGTAATAAAGATCTCATATCAAAGTACAGTAGGTGTAAGAGATGGGATTTGAGCTCATGAATGGTGGGTGCCGTTTTCTTGATCCAATGTATTAATATCAACTTTTTAGCCAAAGTCAATACCGTGACAACAAATGGGATATAACGAGAGGTTTCAGCACCAAAGGTCCATTCCCTGAAGTCCAAAAGTAGACAAGCCTCAAGGGAGGGTGATAATGAAAGTCGCAGTGTGGCATTCAGATAGCATATTATTTTCATCCAGAACCTGCGCACCTTGGAGCAGTCCCAAAAACAGTGAAATAGTTTCGCATTAGACATATTACACTTAACACAATTCCCAGATTCCCCAAAAAGCATATATTTTCTCTGAGCTGGAGAAATATAAGCTCTATGCAGAAGGCGTAGATGAGTTTCCTGTAAATATGCGAAATGCAAATATTTAGTGTATTTGCAATAGTTTTGAAGCAACAATACCTCTGCCCCATGTAGCCTTGGCATAACTGCAGCCCACCCGGTAAAAACTTTTTGAGAGTGCTGAGGTGTTTTAACCTTAGATTCCATGAGTAGAGGGTAAAGATGTCTTATCCTATATTGAATAATGGGTCTAGAGCTTGTAATCTGAGTAGTACATGAGAGTCAATGGTTAACGGGAAAACAACCGGGAGAGACTGTATATAGTGTCTGACTTGGAGATATAAGTAGAACAGAGTATTAGGTAGAGAATATTGTTGCTGTAATTCAACAAAAGAGAGGACATAGCCTCCCGGGTCGAAGACCCTGTTCACTAGAGCAATCCCTTTTTGTTTCCAAACCTGAAAAGAAGGGTTATGAAGGGAGGGTGGAAAGTTTGGCTTACCCCAGAGGGAAAGGTAAGGGGAAAACCTATAGTCCCTGTGAAGTTTTTTATGTAAGCTCAACCAGGAAATGTAAGTGTCATGAAATATCACATGGGAATATCCATTTTTAGGAATGTCGCTAAATTAAAGGTGAAGCAACGCTGAGGGGGAATAAGGGTAGAACATAGCCTTATCCAAACTTACGTCAGTAAATGTGGATGTATCAAGCAGCCAGTCGCTGGCATATCGAAAAAATACTGCCAAAGTGTAGGCAGCAAAATCTGGGATGCCAAGGCCCCCTTGGGTTTTAGACAATATGAGTTTGGAGAGTGCAATTCTGGGTCTTTTGCCATTCCATAGAAAATTTGAAATAGAGGCATTCACCGTAAGAATGTCTCTGTTCGTAGCAATAGGGAGCATTTGAATTGCGTAGAATAATTTATGAAAGATGACTGTCTTAACCGCAGCAGCCCTACCTAGCAGTGAAAGAGGGAGGGAGTTCCAAGAAGTCATTAACATAGTAATTTTGCTTACGAGGGGGGAGAATTTTGCTTGGTATAATTTATCTATTGTATTAGAGATATAAATTCCAAGGTATTTTAATCGGGTGGAATTAATTTTAAATTCAGAGAACACTGGGGAAGAGGAGAGGTCGAGAGAATATGTGCCTAAGGGTAAAATTTCTGATTTGTCTACATTTACCTTGTAACCCGAAATATGACCAAAACTAGTAATTAGAGACATGTTTACAGGAATGGAGTTCAAAGGGTCTGAAATAAAGAGCAGCATGTTATCTGCGAATAGAGACACTTTCAACTCATAATCTGAGATGCGTATACCACGAAAGCCTGTGGAGTTTTGTAGCATTATAGCCAGGGGCTCTATAGCTATTGCAAAGAGGAGGGGGGACAGGGGGCATCCCTGTCTCGTACCTCTATGCAAAGTGAAGCGGTCAGAGAATTGGCCGTTACACATGATTTGGGAAATTGGATTTGTATACAGCATCCTAATATAGGAGAGGAATGTAGGGGGAAATCTGAAATGTTCCATTGTGTGGAATAAATGTGGCCAAAGAACAAGGTCAAAGGCCTTTTCTGCATCCAGTGACATAACCACTCCCGGGGGGGCAATGCCAGAGGATTGTTGGAGATGTTGGACAGCTGACAAAACTTTTCTGACATTAAGGACCGAATGCCTTCCCGCTATAAATCCGGTTTGGGCAGAATTAATAATTAGAGGAAGAACTTTCTTGAGTCTATCTGCCAGAATTTTAGCTAGTATCTTGTAATCTGAATCAAGCAAGGAGATAGGCCTGTTAGAAGTAGGTTGGCATAAGTCTCTGTTTGGTTTAGGTAAGATTCGAATATATGCTGCGTTAAAGTACAAAGGTATAGTCCCGGATTTCAGCATGTGATTAAAACCAAGTACAAGCGGATCCAAAATGTCAGAATGCATCAGTTTGTAAAAGCTCCCATCAAATCCATTTGGACCCGGGGCTTTTGTTGTCTGCAGAGATTTAATAACAGTGGAAACTTCTTCGTGATTAGTTTGCATGTCAGCCGAAAGAAGGGGAAAAGGGATATCATGCCAGGGGGGTATATTAGAGGAGGGTGGTTCGTGGGGATTCAATTCCTCCACAATCGGAGGGGAGTAAAGGGTGGAATAAAAATCTTTCATAAGCTGCGCTTTCTGTTTATTGGTAGACGTGTAGGAGCCGTCTGGGTATCGTAAGGGTTGGACTGCTGTGGAAGATCTTGCACCCTTCAAAATATTTGTAAGCAACTTTCCAGATTTGTTCCCAAATCTATGATACTTAAAATTAGTATTATAAAAATATTTATTACCTTGTCTGGTGAGGTATTCATCAAAATGCGTTTTGGCTATGACATATTTTAGTTTGCTATATGTAGTAGGGGTTCTACTAAGTTCAGCGTAGGCCGCAGACAGGGTCTGCTGGAGGAGGAGATAAGAAGCAGTATAGGACTTATTAAGTTTAGCTACATAGGAGATTATATCACCTTTTAGTACTGATTTGGCTGTTTGCCAAAAAAGAGGTTGGTCTGAAGCAGCTTGTAATTCGTTATTACTTGAGAATCTTTTCCAGCTGTCTGACAACATCTCCTTAAAATCAGGGGAAGCGTGGAGGTGAGAGGGAAAGCTCCAAGAGATCTGTGTCGACCGATCCGAAGAGATGTGTAATTCAAATCTCAGTAAGAAATGATCAGACACAGAAATCGGTTCTATATGAACTGAGGAAACTCTAGTGAACAGGGTCTGTGAGAGCAGCAAGTAATCTATCCTAGACAGGGAGTGGTGAGCGGCTGATAAACACGTATATTCTTTTACAGTAGGATTCAAAGCCTAGCCATATATCTACCAACATCAATCGGGAAACCAAGTAGGGCACGCCAAATTTGGGTAGAGAGCAGTAGTGATTGGGAGTAGAGGATCTATCCAGATGTCTATCCGAAATAAGGTTCAAATCACCACACACCACCAGGGGTTCATGGAGAAACGGTGTAAGTTTAGAAATCAGCTTTAAGAAAAATTGTTTTTTATAGACTGTGGGTGCATATACATTACAGAGGATATAGGGGGTAGAAAATAATGAGACATGAGCTATAACAAATCTTCCCTCTGAATCTGTAATTATCTTTGATATTGTTAGGGATATTCTATGTTTAATTAGTATCACAACTCCTCTGGCCTTAGAGGTATACGGGGAAGATGCTAGCAGTTTCCATCCTAACATTTGAAGTTTCAACATTTCTGCATTAATTAAATGCGCCTCCTGAATAAAAACCAGGTCTAAATTCAGTTTTACAGTATACCAATATTTTCCTGCGCTTTGCAGGGTAATTGAACCCACCCACATTCAGGGATCCTACCTTAATTGAGGTCATTGAGAATATGGAGCAAAAGTATATAACTGGTCCAGTTCCCAAAATGAAAGGTTGCTGTGAGAGAAAGAGAAGGACAGGGGGGGGGGGGGAGGAAAGAACACAGGGGGGAGGGGGAGACACACATACAGAAAACAAGAAAAAATAAACGTGACATGCACAGCACGTCAAATGCAAGTGCGGAACTATCATGCAACTTCCAGACAATAACAAAATTTATCTGAACAGACAATTTGGTAACAAAACTATACCCACTATAACCCAGAGCATAACTCCCAACGTCCCCGGCTAAAGAGCCAGAAATTCTCCTCAATACTGGTTAGGGATGGAATGGACATTCCATAAACATATAATCCCCCGAAGAAGAGGGATAACACCCTGAGGAAACTTGTATGAGGTTTAGAAAGGAACTGTTAAGGCTGATCAGAAATATCATCCTCAGAGACTTTTGTTTTGTCACAAAGGAAATCAGCGGCATCATCAGGGGACAAAAAGTCAAAGTGCTTGTCCTTATCGAAAATGCACAATTTGGCTGGATAAATCAGGGCAAACTTCTGCTTGTCAGCTATTAGGCGTGTGCATATCGGAGAGAAGGCTCTTCGTGCTTTGGTTAACTCTACGGAGAAATCTTGGAAAAGACGCAGCGTTTTGCCTTCCCATTTAATAACAGGCTGTTTCCTGGAGGCTCTCCAGATTTCCAATTTATGCGTGTAGCTTAGGCACTTGAATATAGTGACCCTAGGTCGGGTATCAGTAGAGCGAGGGGGGTGCCTATGCGGTGAACTCGTTCAATAACCATATCGTGACATAGTTCTTGAATCCCCAAGAGCTGGGGGAGAGTAGATTTCACAAATTGTTCCAGGGACGGACCCTTAAATGACTCAGGGAGCCCCACCACCCTGATATCGTTACGCCTAGAACGATTTTTGATTTCTTCTAGGCGATAAGTAATAGCATAGTTCTCTCTTTCCAGCCTTTTAACAGCGCCTTGATAATCAGTCAAATTATGGGCTATGGAGCCTATCCTATTTTCAGCGGTGGAAACCCTGATATTTAGCTGATGTATTTGATTAGAAATGTCACTTACCGCTTTAGATAGAAGCGGGCCAACAGTTGAGGAAATTGCATCAACTAGATTCCTATAACAAAGGGGGAAATCATGGTGTCTCTGTGGGAGAGCCTTATCAGCATCCTGGGACTCAGTTGCTGGTTTCTTTGATAGCGGAGAAGCCGCCAGCATCTCCGTGTCCAGCGCCACTACAGGGTCAGGGCTCCTCTTCACTTGGCGCAGCGTTTGCTGCTGCGAGCGTGCTGGCTGGATGTGACAAATTTGTCCATCTCGAGGTGCAGGCAATACAAGGGAAGATGCGGGGGGAGTGGAAGCTAAAAAGCCTTGTAAAAGCGGCAAATTAGCCGAGGACGGAGGAGAGCTGTGAGACGCACTGCTCACTCCATGCACCCGGAACTAGAAGTGAGAAAATAACATTTTTAAACACAATCAAATAAAACATTCTTACAAAAATAAAATAATATTTTCCACATAGCACATGCTCCAAAACTACTTAACAGACTTTAAAAGTCCCGGCGTGCGTCCCATCATTCGTCTGATCTTCCGGCAGGTAAAACAGGAAGTCGCCATGCTTCCTGTCCGTGGAACGCACCCACTCCCCATTGGAATGCGGCGCTCCATGACCTACAGCTATTTTCTATGAGCTTCCGTGTGTTTGGAGCGCATCGATACTTGACTTCCTGTATATGGGGGGTCATTCCGAGTTGATCGTAGCTGTGCTAAATTTAGCACAGCTACGATCATTCACACTGACATGCAGGAGGACGCCGAGCACAGGGCTAGTCTAAAGGGCAAATTAGAAGAATGAGACGTAACTGCTCGGACATAGCTTTGTTCAAAGAACAAGCAGAAGTCCTGAAAGAAAAATTTGTTGTGAAAGGGTAGAGGAGGAATATATAATTGAACATATAAATGAGGTCTCAACTGTAGAAAGAAAGGAATTATTTACAGCCTAAGGAGAAAACAGATGAAGATAGTCAAATTATTTTACCCTTTATCACAGCCTATAATGGCCAATATAAAGACATAGAAAAAGTAGTAAAGCGTCATTGGCACCTTTATCAAGTGACCCCATCTTGAAAACCATTCTCCCCGATTTATCCCAAATTTATATATAGGATATATAGGAAAGCCCCTAATCTTAAGAATAAAATAGTAAAGAGTGCAATACCACCCAAAAGATCAGGTCGTATAAAAACAAAAGGGTTCCATAGATGTGGGGTCTGTAAAATGTGCAGAAGTCTTACCATACAGCCTAGTAAGATGGAGAATTTTACTTTGAATGTTACAGGTAAAACATACACTATAGCAGATTTCATAACTTGTAATACAAAGAATTGCGCATATCTTTTTGAATGCAACTGTGGTCTACAATACATGGGACGAACTTCCAGACCTTTAAAAGATCGATGGTCAGAACATGTAAGAAATATTAATAAGGGGTATGAAACCCATTCGATTTGAAATCACTTCAAAATAACTCATAATAATAAGTGTTCAGGGATCAAATATGTTCTGGGTATTAATGTGGTTCAAAGCCATTGGAGGAAGAATAATGTAGAGGAGAGGTTGGCCCAATTGGAAATTAAATGGATTTTTGATATGGGCACTCTTTATCCTCGAGGTTTAAACCTAGACTTCGAGTTAAAATGGTTTTTATATATAAAAAGATTTTTTTATAATTATTTTTAATTTTTTAGGATGCCCTTTCAAATTAATTATATAGGTTTTTTAAGCAGTTTTACATTTTCCTATGAAATCCTGCCAATGTTTATTAAATGTGCCCCAATTTTATGATGGATATTTAATGGTGGAAATCATGCTGCTACATAATTTGATGGCATACTATTGGTGTAATATTGTGTTTAATAATGTGTATGTCTATATGTCGATTCTTGTTTTGTAAAAATGCCAGGGATGTCTATGGGTAACATTGGCAATATCCCGGTATTGTTAACAGTGTCCGTATTACATGCTCCATATACAGGAAGTCAAGCGCCGATGCGATCCACACACCGGAAGCACATAGTAAATAGCTATAGGTCATGGAGTGCCGCGTTCCACGGACAGGAAGCATGATGACTTCCTGTTTTACCTGCTAGAAGATCGGTATGTTCCCAGAATGATGGAACGCACGCCGGGACTTTTAAAGTTTTTTAAGTAGTTTTGGAGCATGTGCTATGTGGAAAATATTATTTTATTATTGTAAGAAAGCTTTATTTGATTGTGTTTTACATTTTTTTCACCGTGGTAGAAATTAGATCCGGTGTAGTCTGAACCAATCAGGTTAATTCTAAGGGTATATATACCCTATAGACTGATATCCACCACACACCTTGAAAAAGGCTCTTCTGAGAGCAGAAACACGTTGGTGGCTAGACAGACCTATCAGCTTCTCTGTGGGAAAGGATTGGGAGTGGCCATTCTCCAGCAGTGATCCAGTGCCTGAACCCGGGAAGGTATCGGATAATTCACGCTGTTTGTGGGTGGGCGCTTCTGTCACCCCATAGAATCTGGTACAAAAGCTGTGTTATCTATTGGTGGATTTGAAATTTTACATGATATGGTATTGACCAGTATTTTGAATTAAAAACGTACTTCACTATTTGCATTTTTCCTTTCCTTTCATATTTGGCTGAGTGTGGTTTAAGGAGCCCTGGGAAATTGCCAAAAGGAAAAGTATTTGGCGGCTTTCTGTAAAATTCTTAAGAAAGAGACATCCGATTACATGATCATCTAGAGCAGGCCTGGCCAAACCGGTCCTCGAGATCTACCAACAGTTCACATTTTCCAGACCACCTAGCTGGTGCACAGGTGTAGTCATTACTAATTTAGATGTGCTGCATTCATTCCTAACTGACAATTCTACAGATCTCCAGGAGGCCTGGAAAACATGAACTGTTGGTAGATCTCGAGGACCGGTTTGGCCAGCCCTGATCTAGCGACTAAAAATGGATTTATGAACTGAGACTGACCTAAAAATAGGAAAACTGTGAAATTAGACCCTGCTTAACTGGGCGCCACCTTGTAAAAAGTGCAACCTTCACACAGGAAGAAATTATGCAGAAATATACATTCCTTATATGTGTATCCTGAATCTTCCCATCAATACTGGATCTTGGATTTCATCCACTCCACATGTGGAAGAAAATAAACTTTCATGTGTAGTACAGTCAATTTATTTAGACAGATTTCAATACACACAACTGACAACATAAATCACAAATTCCCTCTAAAGCTCCACAGCGATGCCCTTAGAGAACTGAACAATTACCAGATGTTGTAGAGAACTGGTGGTAAACAGTTCTCAATACCAGTTCTTAATAATCACCCAAAGGAGGTCTGGTCTCCGCTCAGCACTCCAAAGACGGCTCTGGAACCATGAAGTCTCTAACACAATCGACCAACGCGTTTCAACCCTTGTAACTCAGGTCTTTCTCAAGGCAGTGTCTGACACTAATTTCACAATTTTCCTGTATTTCATAAGTGTATTGGAGAGAAACTTTATTTTGACATCTGCTATACTAGGCTGCCTTAAGTTTATTTGCGCAGGGATTCATCACCTAAAGCAGGCATGTCCAAACTGCGGCCCTCCAGCTGTTGAGAAACATGCCCTGACACAGCTTCAGCATTCTCTGACAGCAAAACTGTGTCAGGGCATGCTGGGATATGTAGTTTCACAACAGCTGGAGGGCCGCAGTTTGGACATGCCTAACCTAAAGCATTTTGTCACACATACTGTATGATCAAAAAATATCCTTAGGATTGACTGTTCCAGCGGTGCGCACAATTGCAAATATCCCAGTTCTGTTCTGCATTTTGGGGGTGTAGGTGACCACCCTTGCACTTGTTGCTGCACCTTTGTTTTGAAGCGCAAGTTCTTCATTTTTGTTTTTCTTGGTCTGCACTGAACTGTTCACGTGCTGCTGTGGTGAAGATGTATTATGAATGGACAAATCGCACCATTCCACATAACCGACGTGGAAACTGTGGAGCACCATGTGCCATTGATGTGAGAGGTGAATGTCTCCTCCCACATCAATGAGACCGGCTGACATGCTTCAGTGAAGAGCTCACCGTTAAAATGAACCTGGTGTCTACCAGACGTGTGTCTAAAATGACAGTTCAGCTGGTCTAGTTGCTGTCCATGCTGCACATGGCGGTTACTCTGGCTATTAACTAGTGGTCATAATAATGTGACTCACCATGTAGTAGTATTATATTACATTAGCCAGTCATCAAGTTGATGTAATGTAAATCAGTTATAGCCCAACAAATACTGGACATTTGTGGCATATGAGCTACGTGAAACAGAAGTTTTAAATTGACCATTAAAAACTTTCTTTTTTAGAAAGCGATTCAACGTTCTGGATATGGAATGGGTCAAATGGTGAGTTCTTGCCATCACCTGGCCAGAGAGTGACGATGTATAAGTATGAAAATTAAATATGTTTGTTTAGGTTAAAATAATACCATTTTATTTACTTATCTGCTCTTACATGATCTTATTTTTATTTCATTATTTGGGATTTAGTTTTATAATACACTCCCTTTAAAAAGAAGCCACACTCCTGGAGGTATATTTACTAAAGTGCAGGTTTTTAGAAGTGGAGATGTTGCCTATAGCAACTAATCAGATTCTGGCTATTATCTTCTAGAAGGTGCTGTCAGCGTCTGGAGTCTTACCGGTACGCTGGGGCAGCGGGGCTGGCTTCTCTGGCGGTGTGCGGGCAGCGGCGGAGGTGGGCTGCTGCGCCGGGTCCGTGGGCAGCAGTGGCAGTTGTGAGGGGGTCCGCTCGTGGCGGCGAGATGCCGCTACAGCGGGTAGCTCTTGCTGAGCCATTGCTAGGAGACCAGAGGCAGTGAGCAATGTGGCTTTGCAGAAAGGTCTGCATTACTGGGCGCCGCCATGTTGGAGACCAAGTTTTAAGCATAGTTCGTGTTTCCTGTTTTTTCCAGCCAATCCAGGGGAAGCTCTCCCTATAAAAGGGGGCTGGTTTAGGACAGGGACGCCAGTGCTTCAAGTTACAACCCTGTTGTAGGTGCTTTAGCCTGTGCTCCCAGGATCCTTGTCGTATTCTGGTTACTCCTGATCCTGCTTGGTCGGTACTCTGTTGCTGCTGCAGTCCTGCCGTTCCTAACCTGCTACTGCCTGTGGAAGCGCTTCTGGAAAACCCGGTCCAGTAAGACTCTTTGGGCACAGTCGGCCCCGGGTATTCTGCCTTGTCTTTCAAGCCACACTCCACAGATCTACGTTACCAACCACGTCTTTGTACCACGACCACAATCTGCAGATTGTTATCTTCAGCCTCATCCTCCAAACCACAGTCCACTGTCCTTGTCTCCAGCCACGTCGCTAACTACCATCTACAGTTTCACAGTTAATTTTCTACAGTCTCGTCTTTCAAATTACAGTCCACAGTTCTTTTGCCTCCAGCCACGTCTTTTAACCATCGTGCTCCAGCCACAGTTCTCTACCTCAGCCCTGTACATAATAAATACTATTCATTGACTCTCAGCCCCGCCTAGGAAGGAACTATATCCAACCCTCTCATCTTGTTCACCAACAGCCAACTACCTCCTCGGGCAAGTCTCAGCTGCAAGATCCTCATACTTTGCTAGACGTGACAGTAAGCAGTGGCCAAATGGATTCGACGGGTGATCAGGCCTCAGGAGGGGATTCAACTGCAGATATCTGGTCTTGTTTAAGTAACCAGGAGGCCACACAATCTCAAATTGGGCAGTTCATGCAGAATATGTCCGAACGTCTCGACTCTCTCTGTGTTGCCATGACGGCCCCTCAAGTATCTACAGCTGCTCCCACATTAGCACCCCCGGTCCCGCTTCCTCCTGTACCAGTACCACTTCCACGGTTGCATTTGCCATCTCCCAGTAAGTTCAATGGGAATCCAAAACAATGCCGCGGGTTGCTTAACCAGTGCGAAATCCAGTTCGAGCAACAGTCGGCCAACTTCCCATCAGAACCAAAGTAGCTTATATAATTTATTTACTTACCGGGCAAGCGTTGGAATGGACTTCACCCTTGTGGGAGAGGATGGACCCCATCCTGTCTAACTATTCAGAATTCGTGGCCACCTTTCGCAGAATCTTCGACGAACTGGGCAGGACTTCTGCCACCTCATTGGAGATCCTGCGCCTGCGTCAAGGCACACGTACGTACGTACGTACGTACGTACGTACGTACGTACGTACGTACGTGTGCCTTGACGCAGGCGGTCAGTACGTGATCCAGTTTCGTACTCTCTCCTCAGAACTGAACTGGAACAAGGAGGCTCTCATTGCAGCTTTCTGGAGCGGTCTCTCTGAAAAGATCAAAGATGACCTCGCAACTCAGGACATACCTGATAAGTTGGATAAATTAATTTCTTTATGCAATAAATTAGACCTGAGGTACAGAGAACGCTGTATGGAGAGGTCGCGGTCAAATCACCCTAAGCCTAGAGTTGTTCTTCCACCAACACCATCATCACCAACTGTGGAAGAACCCATGCAGATCAATCGCTCCCGCCTCTCCAACGAAGAACGTCAGAGACGGCGACAAGGAAACCTCTGCTTGTATTGTGGTGTATCTGATCACTTTGTCAAAACTTGCAATCTACGTCCGGGAAACGCCCGCTCCTAGCTTGTGCTGGAGAGGTCAAGCTAGGAGAATTCTCAGAATTACATACCAAAAAAGAGTCTGTCTTGTTAACCCAATTGGAGCTCCCTTCTTCTTCTCTTCTCATCCCTGCACTACTCGACTCCGGAGCTGCCGAAAGCTTCATCACATCAGCTCTGGTCAAACGATCTGGAATACAAACGGTTCCCTTGGAACGTACCATTTCTGTTACTGCGGTGGATGGAGTTATATCCCTGAGGGTATAATATTCTTTCGTACTATTCCTCTCAAGATGAAGGTCGGAGTTCTTCATTTAGAAAAAATCTCTTTCCTTGTAATTCCTAAAGCCTCTCATGAACTGATCCTAGGGTTTCCATGGTTAATCAGACACAATCCCAACATAGACTGGTAGACTATGGATGTTCTCTCTTGGGGACAAGACTGCTTCCAGAACTGTTTACCTTGAGTAAGACCTCTCTGTTCTTCCAGTCCCTCCAGCATTCCTGTGGAATACCAAGCCTTTCAAGATGTTTTCAGTAAGCATGGGGCGGACACCTTGCCCCCGCATCGTACTTGGGATTGTCCCATTGAGCTAGTACCTGGTAAGACTCCTCCCCAAGGTCGAATCTACCCTCCCTCACTTCCCGAGACACAGGCCATTTCGGAGTATATTCGGGAGAACTTGGATAAAGGGTTCATCAGGTCTTCCACATCTTCGGCCGGGGCGGGGTGTCACGATCCGGGTATCTGGACGCCATTACTTACCCTTCAGATGCCTCCTAAGACGGGCTCAGCGTTCCAGGACCGGATTCCGCTGTTCCTGAGTTTCCACATGCAGAGTGGTCTTTTCATCAGCCGCGGCCTCCGCTGTGCCCGCGTGGTTAAATGTGCATCTATCAGCCTGGCGTCTCCTGTCTCCGGTGGCCGGCGCCGCCATTACTGTTTCCCAGACCACATGGATTACAAACCAAACTTCCCTCCAAGTGTCTGCATGGGCGCAGCCATCTTGGATTCTGTCATCTGATCATTTCCACCAATCTGCTGTCTGTGTTGTTGATTTGCATAATTGCCTAGCCAACCCCTTCCTTGCTGCAGGTATAAGTAAGCTGTACCTGAGCAAGGAAGACGTCAGTGCTTTGGTTGTCAAACCTAGTTCCTGTTTGTCTCTCTTCTATGATTGTCTTCCAGGTTCCAGCTCCTGTCTCAAGACTTCCACCATAGAGACCCGCACCAGCATTCCACCTGCGGTGTAGCCTGACTCTCCAATCCATTGTGGATTCATCTGTTTCCAGCTACAACACTACCTGCTTCCAGCCTCAGCTTCCAGCAGAGTACAGCTTCCCTTAAAGGGCCGGTGTCCTTTCTACACTTTACCACTCTCCACCGGAATTATTATTTCTCCGCTCTCAAGTTCTACATTTCAGTTCACATTTCATCGCTCCCAAAGTTCATTTATTATTTAACTGGTTCCAGCCAGTATCCACTCCGTGCTAACAACAGTCTGGTTCCAGCCAGTATCCACAGCAGCTGTTTTACCTTCAGCAACCCAGCTCTTCCTGGAACACCAGCTGGTACAATCCTGGGTTATCTCCATTGCTACAGCCGGGCCTGGTAAGGACTTTCCATCTAGAAGATCATAAGAACTATCTCACACTACCAGTGCCCTGTGGCTCCTGCCATGCTGTAGTACTCAGGAACTGTATTTATTCTTTGCTGACTTTTACGTTTTCTTTTATTGCTGCTGTGATGCGGAGTTGTCATAATAAACATCATTGACTTTTATCTAAGTTGTCGTGGTCACGCCTTCGGGCAGTTATTATTCATGTTACTTACATGTCCAGGGGTCTGATACAACCTCCCAGGTTCCGGTACATCTCAGCCCCTACAACTGAGGCTGCCTCCCGTCAGCTCAGGCCCTCAGTTGTGACAGTAAGCACTGACCTAATGAATCCAGCCGGAGACCAGGATCAAGCGGCCAGGCCGATGCAAGAACTGGCAGCCCGACTAGAACATCAGGAGGCTGCACAGGGCCACATCATCCGCTGTCTCCAGGATCTCTCTACTCGGCTGGATGGGATTCAGACAACTCTCCGTGGATCAGGCGCGTCTGGTGCGTCAACCACAGTGACTCCAGCTATAACCCCACCCACCTTACCCATTTCTGCTCCACGTCTTCATCTTCCAACGCCAGCAAAATTTGACGGATCTCCAAGATTCTGCAGGGGATTTCTCAACCAGTGTGAGATTCAGTTTGAGCTACAACCTGGCAATTTTCCCAGTGACCGTACAAAAATTGCCTACATTATTTCTCTTCTCAGTGGCTCAGCCCTTGATTGGGCATCACCGTTATGGGAGAGGTCCGACACCCTGCTATCTTCTTACACTGCATTTGTGTCAACATTCAGGCGCATCTTCGACGAGCCAGGCAGGGTAACTTCAGCTTCGTCTGAGATTCTCCGTTTACGCCAGGAATCACGTACTGTAGGACAATATCTTATACAGTTCCAGATCCTGGCATCCGAACTGGCATGGAACGACGAGGCCCTGTATGCTGCATTCTGGCATGGTTTATCCGAGCGTATTAAAGATGAGTTAGCTACCAGAGACTTACCCTCCAAGTTAGATGAGCTAATCTCACTTTGTACGAAAGTTGACTTACGTTTCAGAGAGAGAGCAACTGAGCGTGGAAGATCATCTGCTCCAAAATCTTCTACTCCTCCTCCTCCTCCTCGCCAACTGTCACCAACTACAGATGAACCCATGCAAATTGGCCGTTCCCGTTTAACTCCTGCTGAGCGCCGAAGACGTCTCTCCGAGTTTCTCTGTCTGTATTGTGCAGCTCCGTCTCACACCATTAATGCCTGTCCCAAACGTCCGGGAAACTCCAAATCCTAGCTCGCCAAGGAGAGGGCCGGCTAGGAGTAATGATCTCCTCTCCATCTCCTCAAGATTGTAACCTCCCAGTCTCGCTTCAAGTTGCTCAACGTTATCAGAACGTCATTGCCCTCCTGGATTCCGGAGCAGCTGGGAACTTTATTACTGAAGCCTATGTTAAACGGTGGTCCCTACCCACCGAGAGACTTCCTTCGTCCTTTTCCTTAACTGCTGTGGATGGCAGTAAAATTTTTGATACAGTTATTTCTCTAAGGACTCTACCAGTTCGTCTGAGAGTGGGAGTTCTTCATTCCGAACTTATTTCATTTTTAGTGATTCCAAGAGCCACACATCCTGTGGTCCTGGGCCTTCCATGGCTCCGTCTTCACAATCCTACAATTGATTGGACGACTACGCAAATCCTGGCATGGGGTTCCTCCTGTACTAAGACATGTTTGTTTAAAGTGTTGCCTGTCTGTTCTTCCTCCCCCAGGTCGTCTGATGTTCCACCTCCTCCATATCAAGATTTCACGGATGTGTTCAGTAAAGCTTCTGCTGATATCCTTCCTCCTCATAGAGAATGGGACTGCCCGATTGATCTCGTTCCAGGGAAGGTTCCACCTCGAGGCCGAACTTATCCGTTGTCTCTCCCCGAGACACATTCTATGGAGGAATACATTAAAGAGAACCTAGCAAAGGGGTTCATTCGACCTTCTTCTTCTCCAGCCGGCGCAGGCTTCTTTTTTGTAAAGAAGAAAGATGGTGGTCTGCGGCCGTGCATCGACTACAGAGGTTTGAACGACATTACCATCAAGAACCGCTATCCTTTACCCCTGATTACTGAGCTCTTTGACAGAGTTAGCGGAGCTACCATCTTTACAAAGCTGGACCTGAGAGGTGCATACAATCTCATCCGGATCCGTGAGGGTGACGAGTGGAAGACCGCATTTAACACCCGTGACGGACATTATGAGTACCTCGTCATGCCCTTCGGATTGAGCAATGCTCCAGCTGTCTTCCAGCATTTCGTCAATGAGATCTTCAGAGACATTCTATACCGTCATGTCGTGGTCTATCTAGATGATATCCTCATTTTTGCCAACGATTTAGAGGAACATCGTTTCTGGGTAAAGGAGGTTCTGTCCCGTCTCCGTGTCAATCATCTCTACTGCAAATTAGAGAAATGCGTCTTTGAAGTCAAGTCCATTCCGTTTCTAGGGTACATTGTGTCCGGTTCCGGACTAGAGATGGATCCTGAGAAACTACAAGCAATCCAGAATTGGCCGGTACCCTTAACCCTCAAAGGGGTCCAGAGGTTCTTAGGGTTCGCCAATTATTACCGAAAGTTTATACGAGACTTTTCCACCATTGTGGTGCCTATTACTGCTTTCACCAAGAAGGGTGCTAACCCGTCCAAGTGGTCTGAAGAAGCCATGCAAGCTTTTCATCTTTTAAAACAGAGGTTCATCTCTGCACCTGTCCTGAAACAGCCTGACATCGACTCTCCTTTCATCTTAGAGGTGGATGCCTCCTCCGTTGGAGTAGGAGCGGTGTTATCTCAGAGGGCTAAAGATGGTCATTTACATCCTTGCAGTTTCTTCTCACGGAAGTTCTCCCCAGCGGAGCGCAACTATGCCATTGGCGACCAGGAGTTGCTAGCCATCAAGCTCGCTCTAGAGGAGTGGAGATATCTGTTGGAGGGAGCTTCTCATTCAATCACCATCCTTACAGACCACAAGAACCTTCTATATCTAAAAGGCGCACAATGTCTCAACCCTCGTCAGGCCAGATGGGCACTTTTCTTTTCCAGGTTCGACTTTAAACTCCAGTTCTGTCCGGGCTCTCAGAATCGCAAGGCCGATGCCCTTTCCCGCTCATGGGAGCAAGAAAATGAGTCAGAGTCTTCAGACAAGCATCCTATTATAAATCCGTTGGCATTCTCCACGGTAGGGATGGACTCTACGCCCCCATCAGGGAAAAGTTTTGTGAAGCCGACACTAAGGAAGAAGCTCATGCATTGGGCCCATGCTTCCCGTTTTGCCGGACATACAGGTATCCAAAAAACCCTGGAGTTTATCTCTAGGTCCTATTGGTGGCCAACTCTGAAAAAGGACGTTTTGGAGTTTATTGCATCTTGCCCAAAGTGTGCTCAACATAAAGTATCCCGCCAGTCGCCTGCGGGGCAACTGGTTCCACTATCTGTTCCCCGTCGACCATGGACCCATTTGTCGATGGATTTTATTACAGATTTGCCCATGTGCAACAAGTTCAATACCATCTGGGTGGTAGTTGACCGGTTCACCAAGATGGCACACTTCATTCCTCTCACCGGTCTTCCGTCAGCTTCCAAGTTGGCTCAAGTATTCATACAAGAGATCTTCCGACTCCACGGTCTTCCAGAAGAAATTATCTCAGATCGAGGAGTTCAATTCACAGCCAAATTCTGGCGAAGTTTATGTCAAGTCCTCCAAGTCAAGTTAAAGTTTTCCACGGCTTACCATCCTCAGACCAATGGTCAAACTGAGAGGGTGAATCAGGACTTGGAGGCCTTCCTCCGCATCTATGTGTCCTCCTCTCAAGATGACTGGGTTCAATTACTTCCCTGGGCCGAGTTCTGTCATAACAACCAGTATCATTCTTCATCTTCCTCAACACCATTCTTCACCAACTTTGGATTCCACCCTAAAGTCCCTGAGTTCCAACCGCTTCCAGCAACTTCTGTTCCCGCAGTGGATATCACCTTGCATCAGTTTGCCAATATCTGGAAGAGCGTACGATCAGCTCTGCTCAAGGCATCGTTCAGGTACAAGAAGTTTGCGGATAAGAAGCGTCGAGCAGTTCCTGCTCTCAAGGTGGGTGATCGGGTATGGTTATCCACGAAGAATTTGAGGTTAAGAGTTCCCAGTATGAAGTTTGCACCTCGCTACATCGGTCCTTTTAAAATTGATCAAGTCATCAATCCTGTTGCTTACAGACTCCAGTTACCTCCCTTCTTAAAAATACCCAGGACATTCCATGTTTCCCTGTTGAAACCGCTAATCTTGAATCGGTTTCATTCCTCACTTCCACCAACTCCGAAAGTCCAAACTCAACGAGGCGTTGAGTATGAAGTGGCCAAGATCCTGGACTCACGTCACCGTTACGGTCAACTTCAGTATCTCATTGACTGGAAGGGCTATGGTCCTGAAGAACGCTCTTGGACCAATGCCTCTGACGTCCATGCTCCTGCCTTGGTCCGAAATTTCCACGCAAAGTTTCCTTTAAAGCCTAAGAAGTGTCCTGGGGCCACTCCTAAAGGGGGGGGTGCTGTCACGATCCGGGTATCTGGACGCCATTACTTACCCTTCAGATGCCTCCTAAGGCGGGCTCAGCGTTCCAGGACCGGATTCCGCTGTTCCTGAGTTTCCACATGCAGAGTGGTCTTTTCATCAGCCGCGGCCTCCGCTGTGCCCGCGTGGTTAAATGTGCATCTATCAGCCTGGCGTCTCCTGTCTCCGGTGGCCGGCGCCGCCATTACTGTTTCCCAGACCACATGGATTACAAACCAAACTTCCCTCCAAGTGTCTGCATGGGCGCAGCCATCTTGGATTCTGTCATCTGATCATTTCCACCAATCTGCTGTCTGTGTTGTTGATTTGCATAATTGCCTAGCCAACCCCTTCCTTGCTGCAGGTATAAGTAAGCTGTACCTGAGCAAGGAAGACGTCAGTGCTTTGGTTGTCAAACCTAGTTCCTGTTTGTCTCTCTTCTATGATTGTCTTCCAGGTTCCAGCTCCTGTCTCAAGACTTCCACCATAGAGACCCGCACCAGCATTCCACCTGCGGTGTAGCCTGACTCTCCAATCCATTGTGGATTCATCTGTTTCCAGCTACAACACTACCTGCTTCCAGCCTCAGCTTCCAGCAGAGTACAGCTTCCCTTAAAGGGCCGGTGTCCTTTCTACACTTTACCACTCTCCACCGGAATTATTATTTCTCCGCTCTCAAGTTCTACATTTCAGTTCACATTTCATCGCTCCCAAAGTTCATTTATTATTTAACTGGTTCCAGCCAGTATCCACTCCGTGCTAACAACAGTCTGGTTCCAGCCAGTATCCACAGCAGCTGTTTTACCTTCAGCAACCCAGCTCTTCCTGGAACACCAGCTGGTACAATCCTGGGTTATCTCCATTGCTACAGCCGGGCCTGGTAAGGACTTTCCATCTAGAAGATCATAAGAACTATCTCACACTACCAGTGCCCTGTGGCTCCTGCCATGCTGTAGTACTCAGGAACTGTATTTATTCTTTGCTGACTTTTACGTTTTCTTTTATTGCTGCTGTGATGCGGAGTTGTCATAATAAACATCATTGACTTTTATCTAAGTTGTCGTGGTCACGCCTTCGGGCAGTTATTATTCATGTTACTTACATGTCCAGGGGTCTGATACAACCTCCCAGGTTCCGGTACATCTCAGCCCCTACAACTGAGGCTGCCTCCCGTCAGCTCAGGCCCTCAGTTGTGACACGGGGTTTTTCTTTGTCAAAAAGTAGAATGGGGGTTTGCGGCCCTGTATTGACTATAGAGGTCTCAATAACATATCAATTAAGAACAGATATCCATTACCCCTGATTCCAGAACTGTTCGACCGTGTTAAAGAAGCTACTGTATTTACTAAGCTGGACTTACGGGGGGCCTACAATCTTATACGTATTCGCCCAGGTGACGAATGGAAGATGGCATTTAATACCCGCAATGGCCATTATGAATACCTGGTAATGCCTTTTGGCCTATGTAACGCCCCAGCCGTCTTTCAAGAGTTTGTTAACAAAATCTTCAGAGACCTCCTCTATGACTGCTTAGTAGTGTATCTGGATGACATACTCATTTTTTCTAGGGATCTTAAGACCCATCGGGAACAAGTCAAAGAAGTGCTAACTCGTTTACGAAGGAATCAATTATTCTGTAAATTAGAGAAGTGCACCTTCGAAGTACCCACGATTCCATTCCTCGGTTACATTCTTTCAGGGCAGAGGTTACAGATGGACCCCGCGATTCAGGATTGGGCACTTCCAGCTACCCTTAAAGGAGTTCAACATTTCCTGAGGTTCGCTAACTTCTACCGAAGATTCATTCAAAATTATTCTTCTGTCATAGCTCCCATAACCGCATTAACTAGGAAAGGAGCTGATCCTGCCAAGTGGTCTCCGGTGGCTTTGGAAGCCTTTTCGTCTTTAAAGGAGTCCTTCACGACCGCTCCAGTTCTTCGACAACCTGATCTCAGCCGTCCGTTCTTGGTTGAGATTGATGCCTCTACTGTAGGAGTAGGAGAAGTATTATTCCAGCTCTTTGAGGACAAGAAGGTCCATCCTTGTGCGTTCTTCTCGCGAAGATTTTCCCCCGCTGAACAGAATTACACTATTGGGGAACAGGAATTACTGGCGATTAAGTTGGCCTTTGAGGAGTGGAGGTATTTGTTGGCGGGAGCTCAGCATCCAATCTCGGTAACCACGGATCACAAGAACCTCCTGTATCTACAGTCAGCCCGATGTCTGAACCCACGCCAAGCAAGATGGGCACTCTTCTTTACCCATTTTAACTTTGAACTTAGTTACCGACCAGGTTCCCTCAACAAAAAGGCAGATGCATTATCTCGCTCCCTAAGTTCTGAAGAACCCTCTGACCATTCAAAAGAGCAATTTATCCTGGAATCCACCTCTTTTTCAGCAACTAATACCTCTCCACTTCCTCCTCCAGGAAAGATATTCGTTGCACCAAATCTTCGCAAAAACTTCTTACATGGGCTCACTCCTCTTCCTTCATGGGCCATGCAGGTGGTCATAAAACACTCAAATTCATTCAACGCTCCTACTAGTGGCCTCATCTCAGGACTGACGTTCAGGAATTCATGGCTGCCTGTCCAAAATGTGCCCAGCATAAGAGTCCCAAAGGTTTTCCAGCCGGGTTACTCCATCCATTGCCTGTGCCACTAAGACCATGGACGCATATTTCTATGGACTTTATTACTGATTTACCTACGTAAGGTGGACGGAACACCGTATGGGTCATTGTTGACCGATTCTCTAAAATGGCACACTTCGTTCCTCTGGCTAATCTTCCATCAGCATCCCACTTGGCAAAAATATTTATAGCAGAGATCTTTTGACTTCATGGCCTACTGCAGGAAATCGTGTCTGATAGAGGTCCTCAGTTTGTGGCCAAGTTTTGGAGATCCCTATGTTCTGCTCTTGATGTGAAATTGAACTTCTCCTCAGTATATCATCCCCAAACGATTGGTCAAACAGATAGAGTGAACCAGGATCTGGAGACTTTTCTGCATTTATTCATGTCCTCCTCACAGGACGACTGGCTGGACTTCCTCCCATTCGCAGAATTTGCCCATAACAATCTCTATCACTCTGCCACAAAATCTTCTCCATTCTTCATTAATTATGTTTACCATCCGAGAGTTCCTGACTTCCAACCTCTGCCTATGCTCGAGGTTCCTGCCGCAGAGTCAACACTTCGACGATTTATTGAAACCTGGAAACAAATTCACAAGGCCTTGCTCAAGACATCCAAGAGGTATAAGACCTAAGCTGTACAAAGCTTTAAGGTAGGAGATCGGGTTTGGGTTTCCACACGTAACCTAAGATTAAAGGTTCCTACAAAAAAGTTTGCTCCTAGATTTATTGGGCCCTACCCAATCGAAAAAGTTTTGAATCCTGTGGCTTATAAAGTGAAATTACCTCCGCAGTTAAGAATCCCTAATGCATTTCATATTTCTCTCTTAAAACCTTTTATACTTATTCGATTCAGAGCTGCTTTGCCTAAATCACCCAAGATCCAATCAGCACAAGGAGATGAATTTGAGATTCACAAGATGCTTGATTCTCGCAGATGTTATGGTCGCCTCCAGTACCTTGTAGATTGGAAGGGATATGGACCAGAGGAGAGATCTTGGGTAGAAGCAGAAGATGTCCAAGACTTCTTCGGACATTTTATGCCAAGTTCCCAACTAAACCATATAGGTGTCCGGAGTCCACCCGCAAAGGGGGGGTACTGTCAGCGTCCGGAGTCTTACCGGTATGCTGGGGCCGCGGGGCTGGCTTCTCAGGAGGTTGGCTGCTGCGCCGGGTCCGTGGGCAGCAGTGGCGGCAGTGAGGGTGTTCACTCGTGGTGGTGGGATGCTGCTACAGTGGGTTGCTCTTGTTAAGCTGTTGCTAGGAGACCAGAGGCAGTGAGCAATGTGGCTTTGCAGAAAGGTCTGCATTACTGGGCACCGCCATGTTGGAGACCAAGTTTTAAGCATAGTTCCTGTTTTCTGTTTTTTCCAGCCAATCCAGGGGAAGCTCTCCCTATAAAAGGGGGCTGGTTTAGGACAGGGATGCCAGTGCTTCAAGTTACAACCCTGTTGTAGGTGCTTTAGCCTGTGCTCCCATGATCCTTGTCGTATTCTGGTTACTCCTGATCCTGCTTGGTCGGTTCTCTGTTGCTGCTGCAGTCCTGCCGTTCCTAACCTGCTACTGCCTGTGGAAGCGCTCCTGGAAAACCCGGTCCAGTAAGACTCTTTGGGCACAGTCGGCCCTGGGTCTTCTGCCTCATCTTTCAAGCCACACTCCACAGATCTACGTCACCAGCCACGTCTTTTTACCACCGACCACAATCTGCAGATTGTTATCTTCAGCCTCATCCTCCAAACCACAGTCCACTGTCCTTGTCTCCAGCCACGTCTTCAACTACCATCTACAGTTCCACAGTTCATTATCTACAGTCTCGTCTTTCAAATTACAGTCCACAGTTCTTTGCCTCCAGCCACATCTTTTAACCATCGTGCTCCAGCCACAGTTCTCTACCTAAGCCCTGTACATAATAAATACTATTCATTGACTCTCAACCCCGCCTACGTTCTTCATTGCTCCGTGTCCATGCGAAGGAACTATATCCAACCCCCTCATCTTGTTCACCCACAGCCAACTACCTCCTCGGGCAAGTCTCAGCTGCCAGATCCTCAAACTTTGCTAGACGTGACATGTGCTAGATAAATAACTGGAATTTGATTGTGTAACATCTTCACTTCTAAAAACCCACACTGTAGTAAATATACACCCTAGTCACGTGCATGAAATTGACCACAGAAGGGCAAAGTAGTCCAATAAGAGTAAGTGACACACACTAATGTGATGTGCCCCCATATATATCATGACACCTCACAGGAGTGTGGTTATGGCTGATCTGTATGGCACAAATCCTTGGAGTAGTACCCTGCTTTATGGATATGTCAGGCCCCAGGTTCCTGTAAATTTTGATTTTGGTATCCAAATTATTATGAAGTTTTTGGATTCACATGATGGGGTCCAGGACTCGAGGCGGAAAATTTACTGAAAGTCAATTTTAGTCGATTTGCATTTTTTTGTGAAAAGGACACAATATTGTGAATCACTAATTTACTAAAGATAAATTTGCATGGAAGTCATATCAAATGTGACTTTGTACCCCAAATTGTGGCAATTCACCATTGTTGCAAACATCTTCCAAATTACATTGGTATCCTTGGGAATCGCAAATTTACAAATAATAATTTATGTCAAATCGCTCCACGTCACACCAAAATTGCGGTTAAATGAATGCACTGATTTTTTTTGAGCATGTACTCATGGAACAACCATTTTTTTTTGCCTGAGACCCATCAAAAGCACCAACAAAATCGCACATAAATTGCGACAAAGTCGCACCTCAATACACCACTTCCAAAAAAGCAACATGTGAAATCCACTGTAATTAACACTAAATCAACCAGAATGATGATAAAAGCCCACCAACTCATCTTCAGCACTCACTTTCTGCTCTTAACTATGTCACAGGCTGGTGATGGAGTAACTTGGATGCATGCAGTGATATCATGTGGTATGTAGCAGCAGACTGAAAGGGCCCAGGAGCAATAAATAGAACAGAGGAACAAGAAGTCAGGGGTGACACAGAACCTATGTAGGCCTATGTTCTTTCATGGATGGATGAACCTCAATGCAGTGTCTGATGATGAGGTCATACAGATATCCAACTTAATGTACCTGTATGACCTTGTCAAAACTCAGCTTGAGCCAGACACTGCACAGTCACAAGCCTTACCAGGGCAACACAAACTGCTGACTGTTCTGTACTTCATGGCTACTGGGAGCTTTCAATCAGTCACATGGTAGGGATCACCCAACCCACCTTCTCATGTTACCTGGGCCAAAACCTTGCTCCAATCAAGACCCTCTCTGGCACCTATATCTGATTCCCTAGCTAGGAGTCAAAGTGATACGATGTCTGTGTAGCTTTTTTATAGGATTGCAGGCATGCCAAATGTCCTGGATGCTATACACTGCATGCACATTGACCACCTAGGGAAAGAGCACATGTGTTTCTGAATCACCACCACACCTATTCCACCAATGTGCAGGTGGTTTTGATGCAAATCAAAGAATCATGAGCATTGTGGTCAGCTATCCTTGCTTATGCCATGATTCCTTTATCCTTGTTCAGTCATCCCTGTGTGCAAAGTTTGAGGTGGGACAAATGTTGAAGGAATAGCTGATTGGTAAGTATACATTCCTCTGGTTACTTCCCCAATACCCATCTAGCAATGTGGTCATTTTAACTTTCACATAATTTCTCTAACGTCCTAAGTGGATGCTGGGGACTCCGTAAGGACCATGGGGAATAGCGGTTCCGCAGGAGACTGGGCACAAAAGTAAAGCTTTAGAACTACCTGGTGTGCACTGGCTCCTCCCCCTATGACCCTCCTCCAAGCCCCAGTTGGATTTTTGTTCCCGAACGAGAAGGGTGCACACTAGGTGGCTCTCCTGAGCTGCTTAGTGAAAAGTTTAGTTTTAGGTTTTTTATTTTCAGTGAGACCTGCTGGCAACAGGCTCACTGCATCGAGGGACTAAGGGGAGAAGAAGCGAACTCACCTGCGTGCAGAGTGGATTGGGCTTCTTAGGCTACTGGACATTAGCTCCAGAGGGACGATCACAGGCCCAGCCATGGATGGGTCCCAGAGCCGCGCCACCGGCCCCCTTACAGAGCAAGAAGACAGAAGAGGTCCGGAAAATCGGCGGCAGAAGACGTCCTGTCTTCAACAAGGTAGCGCACAGCACTGCAGCTGTGCGCCATTGCTCTCAGCACACTTCACACTCCGGTCACTGAGGGTGCAGGGCGCTGGGGGGGGGGCGCCCTGAGACGCAATAAAAACACCTTGGATGGCAAAAAATGCATCACATATAGCTCCTGGGCTATATGGATGCATTTAACCCCTGCCAGAATACATAGAAAAACGGGAGATAAGGCCGCCGATAAGGGGGCGGAGCCTATCTCCTCAGCACACTGGCGCCATTTTCCCTCACAGCTCCGTTGGAGGGAAGCTCCCTGGCTCTCCCCTGCAGTCACTACACTACAGAAAGGGTTAAAAAAGAGAAGGGGGGCACTAATTACGCGCAGTATTAAAGATACAGCAGCTATAAGGGGAAAAACACTTATATAAGGTTATCCCTGTATATATATAGCGCTCTGGTGTGTGCTGGCAAACTCTCCCTCTGTCTCCCCAAAGGGCTAGTGGGGTCCTGTCCTCTATCAGAGCATTCCCTGTGTGTGTGCTGTATGTCGGTACGTTTGTGTCGACATGTATGAGGAGAAAAATGATGTGGAGACGGAGCAGATTGCCTGTAATAGTGATGTCACCCCCTAGGGGGTCGACACCTGAGTGGATGAACTGTTGGAAGGAATTACGTAACAGTGTCAGCTCTGTATAAAAGACAGTGGTTGACATGAGACAGCCGGCTACTCAGCTTGTGCCTGTCCAGACGTCTCATAGGCCGTCAGGGGCTCTAAAGCGCCCGTTACCTCAGATGGCAGATATAGACGCCGACACGGATACTGACTCCAGTGTCGACGGTGAAGAGACAAATGTGACTTCCAGTAGGGCCACACGTTACATGATTGAGGCAATGAAAAAATGTTTTACACATTTCTGATAATACGAGTACCACCAAAAAGGGGTATTATGTTCGGTGAGGAAAAACTACCTGTAGTTTTCCTGAATCTGAGAAATTAAATGAGGTGTATGATGATGCGTGGTTTTCCCCCGATAACAACTGATAATTTCTAAAATGTTATTGGCATTATATCCTTTCCCGCCAGAGGTTAGGGTGCGTTGGGAAACACCCCCTAGGGTGGATAAAGCGCTCACACGCTTGTAAGAACAAGGGCTCTACCCTCTCCTGAGATGGCCGCCCTTAAGGATCCTGCTGATAGAAAGCAGGAGGGCATCCTAAAAGGTATTTACACACATACTGGTGTTATACTGCGACCAGCAATCGCCTCAGCCTGGATGTGCAGTGCTGGGTTGGCGTGGTCGGATTCCCTGACTGAAAATATTGATACCCTAGATAGGGACAGTATATTATTGCCTATAGAGCATTTAAAAGATGCATTTCTATATATGCGTGATGCACAGCGGAATATTTGCCGACTGGCATCAAGTCTAAGTGCGTTGTCCATTTCTACCAGTAGAGGGTTATGGACACGTCAGTGGTCAGGTGATGCGAATTCCAAACGGCATTTGGAAGTATTGCCTTATTAAGGGAGGAGTTATTTGGGGTCGGTCTTTCAGACCTGGTGGCCACGGCAACAGCTGGGAAATCCACGTTTGTACCCCAGGTCGCCTCTCAACATGAGAAGACGCCGTATTATCAGGCGCAGTCTTTTCGTGGGCAAGCGGGCAAAAGGTTCCTCATTTCTGCCCCGTGACAGAGGGAGAGGAAAAAGGCTGCAGAAATCAGCCAGTTCCCAGGAACAGAAACCCTCTCCCGCCTCTGCCAAGCCCTCAGTATGACGCTGGGGCTTTACAAGCAGAATCAGGCACGGTGGGGGCCCGTCTCAATGAATTTCAGCGCGCAGTGGGCTCACTCGCAAGTAGACCCCTGGATCCTTCAGGTGATATCTCAGGGGTACAAATTGGAATTCGAGACGTCTCCCCCTCGCCGTTTCCTAAAGTCGGCTTTACCGATGTCTCCTTCTGACAGGGAGACAGTTTTGGAAGCCATTCACAAGCTGTATTCCCAGCAGGTGATAATCAAGGTACCCCTCCTGCAACAGGGAACGGGGTATTATTCCACACTGTTGTGGTACCGAAGCCGGACGGCTCGGTGAGACCGATTCTAAATCTAAAATCTTTGAACACTAACATACAGAGGTTCAAATTCAAGATTGAGTCACTCAGAGCAGTGATTGCGAACCTGGAAGAAGAGGACTACATGATGTCTCGGTACATCAAGGATGCTTACCTTCATGTCCCAATTTACCCTTCTCACCAAGGGTACCTCAGGTTTATGGTACAGAACTGTCACTATCAGTTTCAGACGCTGCCGTATGGATGGTCCACGGCACCCCGGGTCTTTACCAAGGTAATGGCCGAAATGATGATACTCCTTCGAAGGAAGGGAATTTTAGTTATCCCTTACTTGGACGATTCCCTGATAAGGGTAAGATCCAGGGAACAGTTGGAGGTCGGTGTAGCACTATCTCAGGTAGTGTTGCGGCAGCACGATTGGATTCTCAATATTCCAAAATCGCAGCTGATTCCGACGACTCGTCTTCTGTTCTTAGGGATGATCCTGGACACAGTTCAGAAAAAGGTGTTTCTGCCAGAGGAGAAAGTCAGGGAGTTATCCGAGCTAGTCGGGAACCTCCTATAACCGAGCCAAGTCTCAGTACATCAATGAGATGGTTATGGAAAAAATGGTGGCTTCCTATGAAGCAATCCCATGCGGCAGATTCCACGCAAGAACTTTCCAGTGGGACCTGCTGGACAAATGGTCTGGGTCGCATCTTCAGATGCATCAGCGGATAACCCTGTCACCAAGCACAAGGGTGTCTCTCCTGTGGTGGTTGCAGAGTGCTCATATTCTAGAGGGCCGCACATTCAGGACTGGGTCCTGGTGACCACGGATGCCAGCCTGCGAGGCTGGGGAGCAGTCACACAGGGAAGGAATTTCCAGAGCTTATGGTCAAGCCTGGAGACATCACTTCACATAAATATCCTGAAGCTAAGGGCCATTTACAATGCTCTAAGCTCAGCAAGACCTCTGCTTCAAGGTCACCCGGAGTTGATCCATTCGGACAACATCACGGCAGTCACCCACGTAAACAGACAGGGTGACACAAGAAGCAGAAGGGCAATGGCAGAAGCTGCAAGGATTCTTCGCTGGGCGGAAAATCATGTGATAGCACTGTCAGCAGTATTCATTCCGGGAGTGGACAACTGGGAAGCAGACTTCCTCAGTAGACACGACCTCCACCCGGGAGAGTGGGGACTTCACCCAGAAGTCTTCCACATGTTTATAAAACTCGACAAGTATTGCGCCAGGTCAAGGGACCCTCAGGCAATAGCTGTAGACGCTCTGGTAACACAGTGGGTGTACCAGTCAGTGTATGTGTTCCCTCCTCTGCCTCTCATAACCAAGGTACTGAGAATTATAAGATGGAGAGGAGTAAGCACTATATTCGTGGCTCCGGATTGGCCAAGAAGGACTTGGTAACCGGAACTTCAAGAGATGCTCACGGAGGATCCGTGGCCTCTACCTCTAAGAAGGGACCTGCTCCAGCAAGGACCCTGTCTGTTCCAAGACTTACCGCGGCTGCGTTTAACGGCAGGGCGGTTGAACGCCGGATCCTGAAGGAAAAAGGCATTCCGGATGAAGTCATCCCTATCCTGATCAAAGCCAGGAAAGATATAACCGCAAAACATTATCACCGCATTTGGCGAAAATATGTTGCGTGGTGCGAGGCCAGTAAGGCCCCGACGGAGGAATTTTCAACTAGGTCGATTCCTACATTTCCTGCAAACAGGAGTGTCTATGGGCCTGAAATGGGGGTCCATTAAGGTTCAAATTTCGGCCCTGTCAATTTTCTTCCAAAAAGAACTAGCTTCAGTCCCTGAAGTTCAGACGTTTGTGAAAGGGGTACTGTATATACAGCCTCCTTTTGTGCCTCCAGTGGCACCTTGGGATCAAAATGTAGTTTTTGGGTTCCAAAAGTCACATTGGTTTGAACCACTTAAATATGTGGAGTTAAAATATCTCACATGGAAAGTGGTCATGCTGTTGGCCCTGGCCTGGGCCAGGTGCGTGTCAGAATTGGCGGCTTTATCCTGTAATAGCCCTCATCTGATTTTCCATTCGGACAGGGCGGAATTGAGGACTTGTCCTCAGTTTCTCCCTAAGGTGGTTTTCAGCGTTTCACCTGAATCAACCTATTGTGGTGCCTGCGGCTACTAGGGACTTGGAGGACTCCAAGTTGCTAGACGTTGTCAGAGCCCTGGAAATATAGGTTTCCAGGACGGCTGGAGTCAGAAAATCTGACTCGTTGTTTATTCTGTATGCACCCAACAAGCTGGGTGCTCCTGCTTCTAAGCAGACTATTGCTCGTTGGATTTGTAGTACAATTCAGCTTGCACATTCTGTGGCAGGCCTGCCACAGCCAAAATCTGTAAAAGCCCATTCCACAAGGAAGGTGGGCTCATCTTGGGCGGCTGCCCGAGGGGTCTCGGCTTTACAACTTTGCCGAGCAGCTACTTGGTCAGGAGCAAATACGTTTGTAAAATTCTACAAATTTGATACCCTGGCTGAGGAGGACCGGGAGTTCTCTCATTTGGTGCTGCAGAGTCATCCGCACTCTCCCGCCCGTTTGGGAGCTTTGGTATAATCCCCATGGTCCTTACGGAGTCCCCAGCATCCACTTAGGACGTTAGAGAAAATAAGAATTTACTTACCGATAATTCTATTTCTCGTAGTCCGTAGTGGATGCTGGGCGCCCATCCCAAGTGCGGATTGTCTGCAATACTGGTACATAGTTATTGTTACCAAAAAATCGGGTTATTGCTGTAGTGAGCCATCTTTTCTAGAGGCTCCTCTGTTATCATGCTGTTAACTGGGTTTAGATCACAAGTTATATGGTGTGATTGGTGTGGCTGGTATGAGTCTTACCCGGGATTCAAAATCCTTCCTTATTGTGTACGCTCGTCCGGGCACAGTATCCTAACTGAGGCTTGGAGGAGGGTCATAGGGGGAGGAGCCAGTGCACACCAGGTAGTTCTAAAGCTTTACTTTTGTGCCCAGTCTCCTGCGGAGCCGCTATTCCCCATGGTCCTTACGGAGTCCCCAGCATCCACTACGGACTACGAGAAATAGAATTATCGGTAAGTAAATTCTTATTTTTTATTTATGTTTTGCAATACAGGGGACTCAGGAGATGGATGTTTCTCCTGGCTTCTGACTAAATTTTTCACACATCAAAATCTATATTCCATCGTCTTGATAGATCGTCCGGGACTGAGGTGTATAGCATTGATAAGATCTGTGACTTTGTGCGCTGCTGCTGCGTGTTGCATAATCTGCGCTAAATCGCCCATTTCCACTGGATTATGCAACACACAGAGAGCAGGTAGGGCTACCGGTTTCATCTAGCAACTATGTGAGCACAGAGAGTGGGAGGCGATTAGGTCAACAGTAATATGCAACTGCTTCACAGTATTTCACACATTACTATCTTAAAAAAAAACTAAAAATGTGTTTCCTAAAAATGAACAATTTACTCAGCATCCAGAGCAAAGCATGTAGTTCCACCTGAAATGTGTGCCCAATACTGAAAAATAACTTACCATTACCCATGTCACTTAGAGATAAAGTATATGAATGTTTTTGTTTCATACACTTTCACTGATATGTCAGTGTATTTACACATTTTTAACCCATACAAAGTATACCAAATCAGTTAACACTTCTTTCAATGGCCATAATGTTTTCAATAAATTAACTGAATGGGAATAGGCTTCACACTCAAAAGATTAAAATTGTACTTAAACAAGACTGATTTACAACAGGTTTTATTTGTTCAACATCATTTTATTAAGTTAATCAATTCACATTAAAGTGGTGTTTATGTTTGTAAATGAAGGCAGAATTTGGACTCGTACACATGTTAATATTAGTAAAGCACAATGCAGAATTTGTGTAAAAAAACAGATTTCTTCCAAGCCAAATGTGCAAACACACAGATCATAGTAAACAAACATGAGAAATGTTAGCATTAGCATATTACTCACCCTGCTCCTGTGGGGCATCTGTATCCTGTACATGGAGCGCCTAAACCACTTCTGGGGGTATTATGGTCTGCAGTGGCTCTTCATACTCCAGCCATTTCAACTGGAGGGGAGAGCCAGCACCACTCTACCTATTCATACATGACTGGGGGCTGGGCTGGAGAGACAGAAGGGGAGCTGAAAAGATGGGGCTGAGCTGGAGAGACAGAAGGGTGCTGGAAAGATGGGGCTGAGCTGGAGAGACAGAAGGGTAAGTGAAAAGATGGGGCTGAGCTGGATACACAGAATGGGGCTGAGGTGGAGAGACACAGGGGCTGAACTGAAGATACACAGCAGGATGGTCCTGGAGAGAGACAGGAGGATGGTGCTGAAGAGATGCAGAAGGATAGCTAGAGACACAGGGCTGAGCTGGAGAGACAATGCTGGGGGCTGTGCTTGAGACACAGCTGAGGGCTTAGCTGGAGACACATGGCCTGGGACTGAGCTAAAGAGACACATGGCCTGGGGCTGAGCTAAAGAGACAACACCAGGGACTGAGAGGCAGAGATAACACTGGGGACTGTGCTGGAGAGACATGGCCAGGGACTGAACAGCAGGGACAGGGAACTCAACTGAGTGACAGGAGACTGAGTTGAAGAAGCATGGCAAGGGGTTGATTTGGAGATATAGGAGGCTGAACTGAAGTAAATGGGGACTGATCTGGAGAGACATGGCCATGGGCTGAAGTGGAGAAACAGGGGCCTTAGCTGGAGAGACAGGGCTGGAGGCTGAACTGGAGTGAAATGGGTCTCAGTTGGGGAGATATGGCCAGGGGCTGAACTGAAGTAATGGGGGCTGAGCTGGAGATACATGGCTGGGGGCTGATCTGGAGTGACGGGGCTGAGCTGGAGAGTTATAGCTGGGGGTGATCTGGAGAGAGAGGGCGGGGGGAGCTGAGCTGGAGAGAAAGGGGTCTGAGCTGGAGAGACAGGGTGGTGGGGCTGAGCTGGAGTGACACAGGCTGAGCTGGAGAGATAGAGCTGGGGGCTGAGCCAGAAAGGTAGTGCTGGGGGCTATGCCAGAGAAATAGAGCTGAGGGCTGAGCTGGAGAGAAAGGACCAGGGGCTGAGCTGGAGAGACAGGAGGGGAGCTGGGAAGATGGGGCTGAGCTGGAGAGACAGAAGGGGAGCTGAAGAGATGGGACTGAGCTGGAGACACACAATGGGGCTGACCTGGAGAGACGTAGGGGGTTGAGCTGGAGAGATGCAGGAGGATGGTCCTGGAGAGATGCAGGGGGCTGAGCTGGAGAAACACAGGAGGATGGTGCTGGAGAGATGCAGGACAGCGCAAGATAGAAGCATGGGATATGGCACTGGAGAGACAAAGGAGAGTAAAAAACAGTGATGCAGGGGCCTGTTGCTGGAGAGACAAAAGGGGATGAGCTGGAGTGATGCAGGGGGGATGGCATTGGAGCGACACAGGGGCATGATGCTGTAGAGATGCATTGTGCGGCATTGTAGAGATGTAGGTGGATGATTCTCTCTAGGTATTTGATCAGGGAGGTTCACATTTTTTCCTTGCCTCCAAAACTTCTATTACTATGTATTATCTGATTGAACCTCTGTTGTATGAAGATGACATACTATTAATGGGCAAACAGGTGACTTTTGTACCACATAATCTCCTACAGTATACAGTACATTGCCTTGCTAAAGTATTAACCCCCCCCCCCCCCTTTTTGCATTTTTTCATGTTTTGTTGTCTCACAACCTGGAATTAAAATGGATTGTTTGAAGGTTTGCATCATTTCATTCACAGAACATGCCTACAACTTTAAAGATGTTTTTTTTATTGTGAAGCAAACAAATAGGACAAAATAACAGAAAACTTCAGCGTGAATTACTTTTCACCCCCCTAAAGTCAGTGTTTTGTAGAGCCACCTTTTGCGGCTATTACAGCTGCAAGTCGCTTTGGTTAAGTCTCTATGAGCTTGCGACTGGGATTTTTGCCCATTCCTCATGGCAAAACTGCTCCAGCTCCTTCATGTTGGATGGTTTCCACTTTTGAACAGCAATCTTCAAGTCTGGCCACAGATTCTCAATTGGATTGAGATCTGGGCTTTGACTAGGCCATTCCAACACATATCGTTAAATACGTATACACAGCTTCCCCACACCACCGTGTGTTGGACAGGTGTGTATACTCTTGGGCGCTGGTATCTACTAGAAAGATGGAGATCAAATAATGGTGCAGACTGCCGCTCCTAATTAAGGATAATTGCAATCCTTATACGAAACAAAAAAAAACAATCACCACGGGGATATAACCCCCTGTGGAAAATCAGGAGCGCTGTCTGCACCAATTAAAGAGACAATGAAATATACAATGAAATTAATAATACTTAAAAAGAAGTAAAATTTATTAATCTACAATGCTGCAGCATAGATAGCATTCAATCAACACATGATCTGCATAATAAATACTAAGATACAATCAATCCACATATATCTAATAATTTGGGCTATATTGCACTGTGTTTATGAGGCTTGGATTTTGATATAACTATATTTCACAGTGTCCACTCATTAAATAATGAACAAGCTATTAATGACTTTTCAAACACTAAATGTGTTCAGGAGTCCTCAATTTCTTGATGTTCCAATTGAACATGTTTGCACACATATATATAGAGTTAGAAAATGGGTAATTACCATCCACTCAAAGTATTTAGGTCACCTCCAAAATTTGGTATAATGAGATAGTCCCGATTTCAAAGCTCCCTCTGCTGGTACTTATCCGTTTTATTGCAGAATATCTGGAGAAGATGTCATGGGGACTTATCCACAGTGCTCTGGCTCCCTCTGCTGGTGGTTAGCCACAATTGCAAATGCACTGACTGATGGTCATACCACACAGCGGTGTTTACATTCGTGAGTGGAAGGTGAACGTCCTCAGTCTCGGTCACTTCAAAAACGCGTTTCTCCGCCTACTAGATGCACTCAGCGGCTTCCTCAGTTTGAATGACCATACTCTCTGGGTTCAGTTTATATAGCCACCCTGATTTGAACTTCCCGTGGCCGTTCGCGCATGCGCACTCTGGCGTGCGTTCCAAGCCTCATTTTCACTCTATGTCTTAAATAGACTCCGGTGGCCATTTTGTAGCCTCATACCAAGCCTCTCTTTCATATGAAGATCGATATTTCTACTATGAAATCCAAGCCTCGTTTTGAATCCAGGAAGTTAATACAGCTTCTCTTTCATAAGTTAAATAATCATCTATCCAAGCCTCGTTTTTAGCCCAATTCTTTACTAACATGCATGATTACTAATATAAGACTCTAATAGCTGATTTCACTCATTATTTAATATCACTTAATTAAGAAACTAATTGTAAATACCAGACTATCGATACCTCATTTTTACATTATTACTCATAATGTAACATATTCTCACATACTAATAAGCCACATTTATTAAAAAACATTTTTATATATACAAATGTCTCTCCCAATAATAGGGAGAAAGGGACAGTTCTAAATGCCCTTATATTGTGGTCCATCTGCATACCCACAATCCCCACATATCATCATATGAAATACAAAGTCTCCATCTCCATCTTTCAGTATCACAAGGAACCGTGACTGCTGTTACTTATCTATGAATATATATATAATTTAGCAATTTTCAACATTTTACAAGGTATTAAATTTGGTTTAACTCAACTGAATCGTTAAGTCCCTGAGGAATCAAAGTTTTAAGATTAAAAATCCAGAAGGCCTCCTTCTTACACAACCTCCTGAACCTATCCCCCCCCTGTTTGTTATCGCCACCTGTTCGATGGCCATAATATTTACATTCTCACTATTCCCCTCCCCACATTCCAACATATGGCGATAAAGATGAGTACTTCCAGCTCTTTTGTCTATCTGTCGTTTGTGCTCCATGAACCTCGTGTGGAGTGCCCGAGTGGTGCGCCCCACATATTGTGCTCCACATCCGCACTGTAGTACATAAATAACGTATGTAGACCTACAGTTCAGAAAACTTTTTACATTGAATTTTTCACCTGATGTATTTGAGGAGAAATGTATCATTTTCTTCGCTGTATGTCTACATGTTTCACAATTAGTTCTACCACACTTATGAAATCCTATTGGTGGTTTGGGTAGCCATGTATTTATTTGTCCCCCTTGTGCCCCTAGTGATACAGATTTATCACATGGTCTATTAAAAAAACTGGGTGCTAATGCAGATTTCAAACTATCAGATTTTTGGAATATAACTTGTTCACTGAGCTCTAAATTAGAATTCAACACTTCGTCCAATTTCAGGATCGGAGAATTCTTTTTGATGATCTTCTTAATCTCATATGCACTGGTATTATACTTCGTTACAAACATTGTTGTCCTATCTATCTTCTTTTTATTTTTCCTGGCACTGGTTCTAACGGTATCTAATAAGGTACCCCTTTCTATATTTTCCACTTCCCTCCAGGCCTGATCCAACACAGATTTTGGATAGCCCTGCGTAAGAAATGCCCCATATAAGGATTCCATCTGTTCTTTTGCTCCTTCATTAGAGGAACAATTTCTTTTTATCCGAAGGAACTGGCCCTCAGGTATGTTGTCTTTCCATCGCTGCAAATGACTGCTTCTATAATGTAGGTACCGATTTTGATCCACTTCCTTAACATACGTACTAGTTACTATACTCTCATTTTCAATCTTAAGCGCTATATCCAAGAAAGTCACTTGTGTAGGGTGGCAATGCCCCGTGAATTTTAGCCCAAATTTATTACAGTTCAAACTAGCTACAAATGACTCAGCTGACTCCGTGCTCCCCTCCCAAACAAAAAATAAATCATCTATGAAACGGCCATAGAGGACCAGGTTCGCCCCGAGATCGCCGCCCCAAATATGTTGTTCCTCAAACCGCCCCATGAATATGTTGGCGAAACTCGGAGCAAACCTAGTCCCCATGGCCGTCCCCCTAATCTGTAAATAATACCGCTTATCAAAAATAAAATAATTGTGTTGCAATATGAATTTAATGCTCTCCAGAATCAACCATCTCAATTCCGCCCCTATATTTGGATCTCTTGCCAAATAAAATTCTACTGCTTCAATCCCCAAATAGTGTTCAATATTGGAATATAGTGATTCCACATCGCATGTAATAAAACAATAATTAGATTGCCATTTGATGTTTTTAATTAAATTTAAGAAAAAAGTAGTGTCCTTAATATGTGATTTTAATTCAATAACATAACCCTGTAAAAAAACTATCTATAAAAAAAGACAAATTGCTGGTCAGTGAATCCACCCCCGCAATAATGGGTCTCCCCGGTGGATTCACTAACGTTTTATGCACCTTAGGCAAACAATAATATGTAGGAATCACAGGGTTCTCACAAAACAAAAAGCGTTGTGTTTCCTTGGATATAGCGCCCAAACTAAATGCCTTATTTACCAAGATTTTTAATTCTTTCTGAAACTGGGCGGTGGGGTTGTGTGTCATCCTTGAATATAGGCTGGCGTCACCCAGTTGTCTATTCGCCTCCGCCAAATACATCACTGTATCCATTACCACAACCCCACCGCCTTTATCAGCCTGTTTGATGGTCAAAGAGGGATCACCCTTCAACATTTTCAATGCTAATCGTTCTTGTGTATTTAAATTGTCTTTCAATGATTGTCTATCAGACTTATAGCACATCTCCCTAAACTGTTCCAATGTTGATTTATAGAAGCTCTCAATATAGGGCCCTCTATATGCCAACGGATAAAATTCAGACTTGTTCTTGAACTTAGTATTTTCATTTGCATCAAATATTTTAATATAAGCCTCCTCATTTGAATTATTCGTTGATTCACCTGCCAATGATTCTAATATATTGACCATTGCTTGATCCTCTTGATCCAATATAATCGGAATCCCTTCATTACCTCTCTTTTTCATGTTTTTTATTGCGAAATATCGCTTCCTACTCAGGGACCTGGTGTATCTATTCAGATCAACGAACAATTCAAATAAATTGGGCTTTTTAGCAGGGGCAAAATTTAAACCCTTCTCCAGTAATCTTAACTGATCATCATTCAATTTTTTCGAAGATAGATTGAACACCCCTTTTCCTTTTACTTTAATTTCATGCTTTTCACTTGACCTATTCTTTCTCCCCCTTTTTCCTCTAGTTCTTGTTCTCTTTGTCTTTTTCCTGACCACCCTACCCATGGAGGTACGGATAATTTTTTGGAGGACAGTCACAGATTTCAAAATCGTCCTTACAAAAAATACGAAGGAGTAGGGTGGTCAGGAAAAAGACAAAGAGAACAAGAACTAGAGGAAAAAGGGGGAGAAAGAATAGGTCAAGTGAAAAGCATGAAATTAAAGTAAAAGGAAAAGGGGTGTTCAATCTATCTTCGAAAAAATTGAATGATGATCAGTTAAGATTACTGGAGAAGGGTTTAAATTTTGCCCCTGCTAAAAAGCCCAATTTATTTGAATTGTTCGTTGATCTGAATAGATACACCAGGTCCCTGAGTAGGAAGCGATATTTCGCAATAAAAAACATGAAAAAGAGAGGTAATGAAGGGATTCCGATTATATTGGATCAAGAGGATCAAGCAATGGTCAATATATTAGAATCATTGGCAGGTGAATCAACAAATAATTCAAATGAGGAGGCTTATATTAAAATATTTGATGCAAATGAAAATACTAAGTTCAAGAACAAGTCTGAATTTTATCCGTTGGCATATAGAGGGCCCTATATTGAGAGCTTCTATAAATCAACATTGGAACAGTTTAGGGAGATGTGCTATAAGTCTGATAGACAATCATTGAAAGACAATTTAAATACACAAGAACGATTAGCATTGAAAATGTTGAAGGGTGATCCCTCTTTGACCATCAAACAGGCTGATAAAGGCGGTGGGGTTGTGGTAATGGATACAGTGATGTATTTGGCGGAGGCGAATAGACAACTGGGTGACGCCAGCCTATATTCAAGGATGACACACAACCCCACCGCCCAGTTTCAGAAAGAATTAAAAATCTTGTTAAATAAGGCATTTAGTTTGGGCGCTATATCCAAGGAAACACAACGCTTTTTGTTTTGTGAGAACCCTGTGATTCCTACATATTATTGTTTGCCTAAGGTGCATAAAACGTTAGTGAATCCACCGGAGAGACCCATTATTGCGGGGGTGGATTCACTGACCAGCAATTTGTCTTTTTTTATAGATAGTTTTTTACAGGGTTATGTTATTGAATTAAAATCACATATTAAGGACACTACTTTTTTCTTAAATTTAATTAAAAACATCAAATGGCAATCTAATTATTGTTTTATTACATGCGATGTGAAATCACTATATTCCAATATTGAACACCATTTGGGGATTGAAGCAGTAGAATTTTATTTGGCAAGAGATCCAAATATAGGGGCGGAATTGAGATGGTTGATTCTGGAGAGCATTAAATTCATATTGCAACACAATTATTTTATTTTTGATAAGCGGTATTATTTACAGATTAGGGGGACGGCCATGGGGACCAGGTTTGCTCCGAGTTTTGCCAACCTATTCATGGGGCGGTTTGAGGAACAATATATTTGGGGCGGCGATCTCGGGGCGAACCTGGTCCTCTATGGCCGTTTCATAGATGATTTATTTTTTGTTTGGGAGGGGAGCACGGAGTCAGCTGAGTCATTTGTAGCTAGTTTGAACTGTAATAAATTTGGGCTAAAATTCACGGGGCATTGCCACCCTACACAAGTGACTTTCTTGGATATAGCGCTTAAGATTGAAAATGAGAGTATAGTAACTAGTACGTATGTTAAGGAAGTGGATCAAAATCGGTACCTACATTATAGAAGCAGTCATTTGCAGCGATGGAAAGACAACATACCTAAGGGCCAGTTCCTTCGGATAAAAAGAAATTGTTCCTCTAATGAAGGAGCAAAAGAACAGATGGAATCCTTATATGGGGCATTTCTTACGCAGGGCTATCCAAAATCTGTGTTGGATCAGGCCTGGAGGGAAGTGGAAAATATAGAAAGGGGTACCTTATTAGATACCGTTAGAACCAGTGCCAGGAAAAATAAAAAGAAGATAGATAGGACAACAATGTTTGTAACGAAGTATAATACCAGTGCATATGAGATTAAGAAGATCATCAAAAAGAATTCTCCGATCCTGAAATTGGACGAAGTGTTGAATTCTAATTTAGAGCTCAGTGAACAAGTTATATTCCGAAAATCTGATAGTTTGAAATCTGCATTAGCACCCAGTTTTTTTAATAGACCATGTGATAAATCTGTATCACTAGGGGCACAAGGGGGACAAATAAATACATGGCTACCCAAACCACCAATAGGATTTCATAAGTGTGGTAGAACTAATTGTGAAACATGTTGACATACAGCGAAGAAAATGATACATTTCTCCTCAAATACATCAGGTGAAAAATTCAATGTAAAAAGTTTTCTGAACTGTAGGTCTACATACGTTATTTATGTACTACAGTGCGGATGTGGAGCACAATATGTGGGGCGCACCACTCGGGCACTCCACACGAGGTTCATGGAGCACAAACGACAGATAGACAAAAGAGCTGGAAGTACTCATCTTTATCGCCATATGTTGGAATGTGAGGAGGGGAATAGTGAGAATGTAAACATTATGGCCATCGAACAGGTGGCGATAACAAACAGGGGGTGTGATAGGTTCAGGAGGTTGTGTAAGAAGGAGGCCTTCTGGATTTTTAATCTTAAAACTTTGATTCCTCAGGGACTTAACGATTCAGTTGAGTTAAACCAAATTTAATACCTTGTAAAATGTTGAAAATTGCTAAATTATATATATATTCATAGATAAGTAACAGCAGTCACGGTTCCTTGTGATACTGAAAGATGGAGATGGAGACTTTGTATTTCATATGATGATATGTGGGGATTGTGGGTATGCAGATGGACCACAATATAAGGGCATTTAGAACTGTTCCTTTCTCCCTATTATTGGGAGAGACATTTGTATATATAAAAATGTTTTTTAATAAATGTGGCTTATTAGTATGTGAGAATATGTTACATTATGAGTAATAATGTAAAAATGAGGTATCGATAGTCTGGTATTTACAATTAGTTTCTTAATTAAGTGATATTAAATAATGAGTGAAATCAGCTATTAGAGTCTTATATTAGTAATCATGCATGTTAGTAAAGAATTGGGCTAAAAACAAGGCTTGGATAGATGATTATTTAACTTATGAAAGAGAAGCTGTATTAACTTCCTGGATTCAAAACGAGGCTTGGATTTCATAGTAGAAATATCGATCTTCATATGAAAGAGAGGCTTGGTATGAGGCTACAAAATGGCCACCGGAGTCTATTTAAGACATAGAGTGAAAATGAGGCTTGGAACGCACGCCAGAGTGCGCATGCGCGAACGGCCGCGGGAAGTTCAAATCAGGGTGGCTATGTAAACTGAACCCAGAGAGTATGGTCATTCAAACTGAGGAAGCTGCTGAGTGCATCTAGTAGGCGGAGAAACGCGTTTTTGAAGTGACCGAGACTGAGGACGTTCACCTTCCACTCACGAATGTAAACACCGCTGTGTGGTATGACCATCAGTCAGTGCATTTGCAATTGCGGCTAACCACCAGCAGAGGGAGCCAGAGCACTGTGGATAAGTCCCCATGACATCTTCTCCAGATATTCTGCAATAAAACGGATAAGTACCAGCAGAGGGAGCTTTGAAATCGGGACTATCTCATTATACCAAATTTTGGAGGTGACCTAAATACTTTGAGTGGATGGTAATTACCCATTTTCTAACTCTATATATATGTGTGCACACATGTTCAATTGGAACATCAAGAAATTGAGGACTCCTGAACACATTTAGTGTTTGAAAAGTCATTAATAGCTTGTTCATTATTTAATGAGTGGACACTGTGAAATATAGTTATATCAAAATCCAAGCCTCATAAACACAGTGCAATATAGCCCAAATTATTAGATATATGTGGATTGTTTGTATCTTAGTATTTATTATGCAGATCATGTGTTGATTGAATGCTATCTATGCTGCAGCATTGTAGATTAATAAATTTTACTTCTTTTTAAGTATTATTAATTTCATTGTATATTTCATTGTCTCTTTAATTGGTGCAGACAGCGCTCCTGATTTTCCACAGGGGGTTATATCCCCGTGGTGAGTGTTTTTTTTCATTCCAACACATTTAAATGTTTCCCCTTAAACCACTCGAGCGTTGCTTTAGCAGTAAGCTTCGGGTCATTGTCCTGCTGGAAGGTGAACCTCCATCCCAGTCGCAAATCACAGGCAGACTGAAACAGGTTTTGCTCAAAAATATCCCTGTTTTTAGCACCATCCATCTTTCCCTTGACTCGAAACAGTTTCCCAGTCACTGCTGCTGAAAAATATCCTCACAGCATGGTGCTGCCACCAACATGTTTCACTGTGGGGATGGTGTTCTTGGGGTGATTGGATGCATTGGGTTTGCGCCAGACATAGCGTTTTCCTTGGTGGCTGAAAAGTTCAATTTTAGTCTGACCAGAGCACCTTCCTCCATACATTTGGGGAGTCATCCACATGCCTTTTGGCAAACTCAAAACGTGCCTTCTTATTTTTAACATTAAGTAATGGCTTTTTTCTGGCCACTCTTCCATAAAGCCCAGCTCTATGGAGTGTACGGCTTATTGTAGTCACATGCGCAGATACACCAGTCTCTGCTGTGGAACTCCTTCAGGGTTACCTTTGGTTTCTGCGCTGCCTTTCTGATTAATGCCCTCCTTGCTTGGTCTGTGAGTTTTTGTGTCCGGCCCTCTCTTGGCAGGTTTGTTGTGGTACCATGATCTTTCCATTTGAAGATGATGGATTTGATGGTGCTCCGTGTGGATAATCAAAGATTTGGATATTTTTTTTTATAAGCCAACCCTGACTTGTACTTCTCAACAACTTTGTCCCTGACTTGTTTGGAGAGCTTCTTGGTCTTCATGGTGTGATGCCTCTTGCCTCTGGGGCCTTTCAGAAAAAGTGTGTTTATACTGACAGATCATGTGACACTTAGGGCGGGATTCAATTCTTTTCACCCCTTTACACACCCATTCTGTTTCTGCCCTCAGGGACGTTGTATAATTATTTCAGCTCGCTACCCCAGGAGTAGCGAGGCACCCAACCCTTTACACAGCTAAACCTGATTTCTATGGGTGCAATATGTGCGATAACGGAGATCGTTTAGAAAGGAAATTGGGCGTGATATATCATTTGAATCTCACCCTTAGATTGCACACAGGTGGACTTCATTTCACTAATTGTGGCTTCTGAAAGTAATTGGTTGCACCAGAACGTTTGAGGGGCTTCATAGCAAAGGGGGTGAATACATATGCACATGCCAATTTTCAAATTTTTTATTTATACAAATTATTTTTTATATAAATTTTTCTCATTTCACTTCACCAACTTAGACTATTTGATGCATATTCATCACATAAAATTCAGATTAAAAAAATAAATAAATAACAGGTTGTAATGTAACAAAATAGGTAAAAAGCCAAGGGGGGTGAATACTTTATCAAGGCACTGTATGAATATTGAATACCAGATCAAGGCACTGTCTGCCCAGGGAGGCTCAAATGTTTCCGAGGTCCCCTGTTGCAGAGAACCACCAAATAGGTAAAAAAGACTCAAGCACAGGGGATACACAGGGGTTACAAAAACACATGAAGTACTGTACTTGGGGACCCAATAAAAAAAGACTCAAAGGAGATGCTGAAAAATAATTAAAACTTACACTGATGACATAGAACATTTTTCTTTCTTTTTAAGGGACCTATCATTGTAGCCTCAGCTGGTGGCAGGAGTGCTAAAAATCATAGCCCCTAAAGCAATCATAGCCCCTAAAGCTTATGGGAGATATTTCCCCATAGATTGTAAGCTTGCGAGCAGGACAATCCTACCTCTATGTATGTCTGTTATTACCCAGTTTTGTTTCATCATTGTTGTTCCAATTGTAAAGCACAATGAAATATGCTGCACTGTATAAGAAACTGTTTATTAATATATAAATAAAAGAATGTACAATGCTAGGCTGCAAAATGCAGAATGGTATGGTACATCATGCCATCGTACTACTGTATTGTGCCATGTGTACGCATGGTGCGATATGTCGGCCTGTTGGCCAGTGATAGGCCGGGAACACATTGTTCTGATGTGTATCCAGGTCAAGAAATACATGTAACAATGCAAAGAGAATAAACAGCAACAGACATCTGACAACACACATTTGATAACAAGGGAGGATGCATCAAACCTTGGAGAGACTGAGAGAGAAAGTTCCAAACAATTAGCTCCTGTCATTTTTCAAACACAGCCTGTAACATGACAGAAGCTGATTGGTCATCTTCTGCACTTTATCTCTCCAAGGTGTGATAAATCTCCCCCAGACCAGCAGGTTGCATTAATTGCCCTTCCAGCAGGTTTAAATGTCCTACCAGCAGGTTGAGTGAAATGTCACACCAGCAGGTTACAAAATAGTTTATTTCCTTCTGTGATGGCTAGATTTTTGATATTTTGTTTAGTCTTATTCATTTGTATTATACTTGGAGTATTGTGAGATCACAATGTAATTCCACTTATGCATTTTTAATGTTGTGAAATTGAATTGAAATTAAATTAAAAGTTTAATAAATTACAAATATGTGCTGATTTCTGTTTTTGTGTGTAATTAAAACTGTGTTGAATCAATCAAGCCTATGACCAAATGCACAGGGATCAACAGTTATAAGTAATCTCTCTAACAAAAATAAACCACTAGGTAAATATAGTTTTGATTGTCACTAAAACTAAGACCCTCACAGAAACCTGTTCTGTACCTGTGTTTGCAAATAGTTACTTGTCATGGAAATTAGAAAGACAATTTCAAAAGATTCTTTGAATTACCAGAGGCCATATAAAGAAAGTACAAAAAATATTATTTGGAGAACAATCTAACACAATGTGACATGGTATAATCTTGCATTCAGTTTGTTCTGCTAACATAAACAATTCAGACTTTTTCATAGAATAATGGGGGTAATTCCAAGTTGATCGCAGCAGGATTTTTGTTAGCAATTTGGCAAAACCATGTGCACTGCAGGGGAGGCAGATATAACATGTGCAGAGAGAGTTAGATTTGGGTGGGGTGTGTTCAATCTGCAATCTAATTTGCAGTGTAAAAATAAAGCAGCCAGTATTTACCCTGCACAGAAACAAACTAATCCACCCAAATCTAACTCTCTCTGCAAATGTTATATCTGCCTCCCCTGCAGTGCACATGGTTTTGCCCAATTGCTAAAAAAAAAATCCTGCTGCGATCAACTTGGAATTACCCTCAATATTTTGAGCATTTTACATGTGGTCAAAGTCATTTCTGCTTCACACAGCATTTGTAATTAGAATAATATGAACATGTGGGAATACAATTAATACACACATCTTTATTCTGACACTTATAATTGAGGGCCTAATTTAGACCTGATCGCAGCAGCAAATTTGTTCTCTAATGGGCAAACCATGGGGGTAATTCAGAGTTGATCGCAGCTGCAAATTTGTTAGCAGTTGGACAAAACCATGGCCCTCATTATGAGTTGTTCACTCGCTAGCTGCTTTTAGCAGCATTGCAAACGCTAGACCGCCGCCCTCTGGGAGTGTATCTTAGCTTAGCAGAATAGCGAACGAAAGATTAGCAGAACTGCTACTAAATAATTTGCAGCAGTTTCTGAGTAGCTCCAGACCTACTCCTAGACTGCGATCACCTCAGTCCGTTTAGTTCCTGGTTTGACGTCACAAACACACCCTGCGTTCGGCCAGCCACTCCTCCGTTTCTCCAGCCACTCCTGCATTTTTATCTGGCACGCCTGCGTTTTGTAGCACACTCCCTGAAAACGTCCAGTTTCCGCCCAGAAACACCCACTTCCTGTCAATCACACTACGATCCCTCCAGCGATGAAAAAACGTTGGTCGGTCTTGTGTAAATCTACTAAGTTTTGTGTTAAATTACTAAGCGCATGCGCGATGCGTACCATGCCCATGCGCATTTTCCACCTAATCGCTGCGTTGCGAAAATCGGCAACGAGCGAACAACTCAGAATGAGGGCCCATGTGCACTGCAGGGGGGCAGATATAACATGTGCTGAGAGAGTTAGATTTGGGTGGTATGTGTTCAAATTGAAATCTAAATTGCATTGTAAAAATAAGGAATAAGTATTTACACTGCACAGGAACAAAATAACTCACCCAAATCTAACTCTCTCTGCACATGTTATATCTGTTCCCCTGGAGTGCACATGGTTTTGCCCAATTGCTAACAAATTTGCTGCTGCGATCAACTCTGAATTACCCCACATGTGCAGTGCAGGTGGGGCAGATGTAACGTGCAGAGAAAGTTAGATTTGGGTGGGGTGTGTTCAACCTGAAATCTAAATTGCAGTGTAAAAATAAAGCAGCCAATATTTACCCTGCACAGAAACAAAATAACCCATCCACATCTAACTCTCTCTACACATGTTATATCTGCTCCCCTGCAGTGCACATGCTTTTGCCCATTAGAAAAACGAATTTGCTGCTGTAATCAGGTCTAAATTAGGCCCCAAGTTCCTACAGAACAATAGTAGCCATTAGTCTCGGTTCTATGAGAGTGTAGGCCAACCAATGTGTCACTTGACAACATATGACAATTTACAACTCATTAGCCTCCTACCCAACTGTTGAATAAAACCAGTGAGAAGTGATAGCATTTCTACCGTCACTAATAAAGGTCTTCACCTGTAACACCCACCTTTTGTGATACCCCCACCGCATCCCACCTGACTGTGGAGTCTCTGCTTATTGTTATTAGGCCCTTTGCGAAATAATATTTGTAAATACATATATAATAGCACAGACGCTCTGTGCAATACAATCTGTGTACATTGGACAGTGGAAAAGTGAGTGCCCATGGCCACGTATAGTGTATACTGGTGGCTGTAGTTGAACTAGTGCAGGGAGCCAGAGCGTGGTTATAGACCGTTGGATTGAATCCACACACCGGCTACACGTAAACTCGTGCCCCTGGGCAGCGGTCAATGGAAAAAAAGAAATCTGCGCACTTACCCGGAGTCCCCCCTCAAGGAGAGAAGCAGGACGGCGCAGCTCTGGTGCCTTTGTTTTACAAGAGGGGCGCCGAGAAACTACCGCATCCCCCAGCAAGCAGCGTGAGGGAGAGAGCGTCTGGCGGCGGCCAGCGGAGCTACCCAGATGAGCCAGTCAACGGGACAGTGTGGAGGTGCGGGTAGCTGGCGGGCGGTCCGGAGGTGGGTCCGGAGACGGAGTATAGGTGCGGCTTGTGGGCAGCAGCCAGATCAGAGGCGGAGCAGGGGCTTAGCTTGTGAATAGCAGCCAGCCCAAGAGATGGAGCAGAGACGCGGCTTGTGGGGCAGCAACCTGGCACAGGGGCGGAACGAAGGCGGGCCGAGAGTCGGAGCTGACTTCAGCCTAGAGAGCCGAGAAGGGGGTTCAGAGGCGACATCTGAAACCCCTAGCCACATACATTGGCAGCTCACTGACCGAGTCCAGCTCCAGAGAGCACAGAGACAACGGCCAGGAGCCACTGCAGGGGTTGGAATCGAAGTCACTTATAAGGTACTTATCCTGAACCCTCACAGCAGCCCCATCAGCAGCCCAACTCCCTAGTATCAGCTGTTTCACAGACTTTGCTAGGAAGTAGAATAGACATTACGAGGAGTTTGCCCACATACATGCTATACGCCCTCTGCAGCTTAAGACTTCCCAGGACTGATAGGATCCATAAACTCCTACCTAAACTAGAGACACAGATCCATGCATCAAACCTCTATACCTAGTGAAGTTTCCTGAAGGATGACAAGTACTGTAACACAGTAGTCACCGCTGAACTTATACTGTCCTACGCCTATTTATATATCCTTTATATGTTTAAACAGAAGGAAGTCCTCCAAACAAGTTTATAGCAATAGCAACAGAGTATCGGTTACAGCGCCCACAAAATCTGTGTAATCGTTTTCAGCGGGGGCTAGGAGCATCCTTCGGCCCAAACGTAATAATAAACGCTGCCAGTCCGGAAGTCATTATCCGTTGTTGCCTGATGAGAGTTTACACAGACTCCGTTGTAGGCTGATAAGGAGCATTCTTTGTGAGGCTTTGGTGGAGCATCGGCAGAATCAGAGCAGAATTACCAAAGAAATCCAGAGATATCATTTTCACTCAGTATAACTAGGCTTACCGAGGTTTGCATGAGGACAGGGATTCTGGATCAAATCTGACTGGTCCCGTTTAGTTTTGCTAGGCACTTTTGACGGAAGTTGTATCAAAAGTCTACCCCAAACCCATAACGGAGAGATTTTTCGACTTTATTGTTGCTTACTTAGAAGCTTTATTTATCACCTCCTACACGAGACAAGCCCCATTCCCCAGTGACTCAGACTTACCGGAGTGTCTTTATCAGCGTACTACTCTAATGTGCACCAATGTAAGGTAAAGAGTACTCCAACCGACTGGGACATAATATTGGGGTCAAGGTAGCTACCTAACTAGTTGGCAGCAGCCACACTAACTTACGTACTTGGTAGCAAAGTTGTAACGGTACTGCTTTACTTGATTTATAGAGAAAGTAACATACATGGTAATTCACTTGAAGTTTATTGTATAGTAGATGTGTAAGACTTTATTTAATTATTTTGCATTTAGGGAACCTGATACGACGAAGAGTCGTTATGAATACAGACAAGAGTTCCAGCAAAATAAATATGGTTTTAATGTTCTATATTGTCATCGACACTTTAGGCTGAGTTGTAATGGTTATATAACCCATTTCTTGTGCGTGCCTTAAATTCTCTTGTTGTAAAGAACAAATTTCATTAAATACATCGTTTGGAACCCACCTTCATCACTGAACAGTGTGAAATTCCTGCGATACTTCGGAGTAGGATTCGAAGGTAAAACAAACGGAATACTTGTGGATCATAAGGTAACGGTGACATCAGTACATAATTGCTGGAGAAGCAACAGAAATAGTGCAGTGTAGTCACACTTGTAACTACGTGACCTAAAATACCCAGGTTATTACAAATATTTTTGGCGTCCACTAACAGGATATCTGTAAAATGTTGGATCCACAAACCCCCGCATCGACATCAGGCAGGAGGCTTCTCCCATTGTCCCCAGAAAGGAAAATTCAACTTCAACTACTACCACGACGGCATCACCTATAACTATGCCGTACTATTTTGGGGCCCCGTGGTTGCCTACATACTCCGTAAATGTACGAAATCTGGCTCCAGCACTCTTAAGGAGTTCAAGGTCAAAACATATTCTTTGTTTCGGCTATACTCACTTAGTAAGAATTAACAAGTGGAGATTGTGATGGGACAACTGACAGGCTCTGCGTTATGTGAGGTGAAGGCCTGGGAGGATGAGGAAAAAGAGACGGTGAAAGATATTTTCCAAAAACTTGGGAGTAGATTCGATTCCAAAACAATAGCGGAGGTCAAAAGCCGCCTTTATGGAAGGAAGCAGCGACCCAACAAATCACTGCGGGACTTCGCCCTGGGACTACAGGAGGAAATTAAAGTGGTAAAAATCCTCGATGCCTATGAGATTGTCCTGGCCGACGATACTCTAATTTATTCATAGCAGGAGCTCAAGGGGAGACGACTCGCTCTCAGTTACGAATGTGGAAGCGTCAACAGCCAAATTGCTAATTTTCTGAATTTAAGGAGGCAATCCTCCAAATCCTTCGGTTAAACCAAAGTGACGAAGCTGATCACGAACCGGCAGCTGAAAAACTTGACGAGGAGAGTGCACACGAAGATAAAGTGTGCCCCAGGTTCGAGACCCTGATACCAAAGGGGGCCGTCTCTCAGCAGGCCCAAGTCCCAGCAGGAACAGACCCTATCAGTATGCTTGGCAGTAAGCTTACGGAGCTCACGCTGAATTTGGCTCAGATGAATCAACGAATAGACGGGTTAAGCGTTGGGCAAGTTGATAATCGGCGAAGAGAATGGCGTCAAGGGTGCAGTTGCCGTAATCAACCTCGTTGGGACATACCCAGAGAGTCGGGCCGACGACCCACGGATCAATTTGACTCCCAGGGGAGACCGAGCTGCAGGGGTTGCCAACATAGTGGACATGTCGAGCGAAACTACCCTAATGTAAATTTAAACAGGGAGACCCTGAGGCAAGGGACCGACCCTCGGGAGGAAGCCGAGTAACCGGTCCATCATTGCAGGAGTGGTGGCCCAGGTATGTTGGTGAGTGCCCACATCTGAAGATTCGGATTAATGGGGTCGAAGTGCCGGCTCTCCTGGATATGGGTTCTCAAGTATCTCCTATCCGCCTCCCAGAGTTCCTTCAAAATTGGGACGAGGACACCATCGTAACTCCACCAACTACCTAGCTCCATCTACTGGCCAGCAACGGACAGCCAACCGAGGATATTGGGAACCCGATATGAGGATAGGGAAGGCCAAGTTGCATCGGCAAGGGTGCCTAGTTACCACTGTACCTAGTATACATTTACCTCCGATTATCTTAGGCATGAATATCCTGAAGAACTGCCCCGACGAATTAGTGGAAGCTTTACGATGCGAGATGAGGACTGCGGCTCCCAGAGAGCGGAGGGCCTTACAACAGACAGTCCGATTACTTGAGAAGCAGAGGAGGTTTGCCAACATTTGGGGAGAGATTGGAAAGGCCCGAGTTACCGATCAGCAACCAATCTTGTTAGAGTCCAAGTCCGAGCAGGTGGTGTGATGTAAGACCAGGATAGGTCCCCTGGGACGTAATTATGAGGTTCTTGTAGAATCTTGCGACCATGATGGACAGCAGCCTTTTGCTGTAGCAAGAACATTGGCGATCTTAGAACATGGACGGGTACCTGTGCGCGTGCTCAACCCGCATAACTACCCTATCCGACTCTACAAACACTACCCAGTAGCCAGGGTAAGTCAAGTAGACTTCCAAGATATTGTGGGACAGAGTGGGATCACAACTTCAGGTGAGGCATCAGCGAAGGAGTCCATCAAAGATACGGGAACTCCATGGTAGACCGACGTGCAGATCGGCGATGAGGAGACATCAGATGCTCAACGAGAGGGAGTACTTCAGGTGGTATGATGAAACGCTGAGGTTTTTAGTCAACACCCCTCTGATTTCGGCAAGGCCGAGAAAGTATTTCATCGAATACCTACAGGAAAAACTCCTCCGATTAAAGAGGCATCGCCCTTTACCTCCGACCATGTATCAGCCTGTGAGAAACATGCTCGCCGAGATGAAAGAGGCTGGAGTAATTCAAGAGAGCCACAGTCCGTGGGCAGCACCGATTGTGATCATGAAGAAAAAAAATGGCAGCCTCTGATTCTGCGTAGATTATCGCAGATTAAATGCTGTCACTCATAAGGATGCTTACCCACTCCCAAGAATCGAAGAGTCCTTAACGGCCTTGAAAACGGCCGCCTACTTCTCCACGTTAGATCTTACCAGCGGGTTCTGGCATATTCAAATGGCCCCTGAAGATAGAGAAACGACGGCCTTCACCACCCCAATGGGCCTATTTGAATTTAATCAGATGCCTTTCGGACTCTGTAACGCACCAGCTACCTTCCAGCGGGTCATGGAACATTATCTTGGCCATCACAATTTTGAGACCGTATTGTTATACATCGACGATGTCATCACCTTTTTGAAGTTACGAGGATCACCTCAGGCATTTGGAGGAGATATTCAATTTACTGATTAGTGCTGGACTGAAGCTCAAACCAGCCAAATGCCATCTACTTAAACCATAGGTTCGGTATCTTGGTCATGTTGTCAGTGCCGAAGGAGTGATGCCTGACCCGGAGAAAATCAATGCTGTACAAGGTTGGCCGGTACCCCGAACAGTCCGGGATGTCCAAAGTTTCCTAGGATTCATCGGTTATTACAGGTGTTTCATTAAACAATTTGCCTGAGTAGCCACCCCATTACACGAACTCCAAAGAGGCAGATCGGGTGTTGAGAAAAGGGGCTCGTCTTTCATAGATTGGAGAGAGGAACATCAAAAGGCCTTCGACCAACTGAAAGTTGCATTGACGGAGGCTCCGCTGCTCGCTTATCCCAACTATGATAAACCCTTTGAAGTATACACCGATGCCAGTCACCGTGGCTTGGGGGCTGTCTTATCCCAGAGACAGAATGGACGGGAGCGAGTTATTGCCTATGCTAGCTGGAGCCTTCGCAAAACCGAGCAGAACAGTGAAAATTATAGCACCTTCAAGCTGGAATTGTTAGCTCTTGTCTGGGCCGTCACAGAAAAATTTAAGGATTACTTGGCCGCCACCCCGTTCATCATCATGACGGATAACAATCCGTTGGCCCATTTGTCCACCGCTCGACTGGGAGCCCTTGAACAAAGATGGGTATCCCGTCTAGCCAACATCAATTATGCGGTCTCTTACAGAAGTGGGAAATCGAATGGCAATGCTGATGCCCTATCGCGGCTGCCAACTACGGATATCGCAGAAAAAGGTGAAGATGTTGATAAAGATATCGAGATTCCAGCGTTAAAATTTGGTGGAATGAGTCGAACTGCCACATCTGACCCTTTATCTGCCGTCATTGATTCACAGGTTAAAGACTCACCAAGTGACCCAGCCACCGGCGACTGACCAAGTATTCAACGACAAAGCCCCATGTTAAGGGAACTAGTAGCTTTACTCCAACAGAACCGCCGGTTAAATCGAGTACAGAGAGCTGAAGCTGATCCAGAATTGATAAAATGGCTGCAACATCGGGATCGTATCCAGCTGAGACGAGATCTCCTAGTGCGAGTCAACACAGACCCTGGCACTCATCAGATGGTTACTCAAATTGTCGTTCCCAGAGGGCAGGCCACCTTACTATTGACAGCCTATCATGATCAATCCGGGCGCTTCGGCATGCAAAAGACAGAAGCAATATTAAGAAAGAGATACTTCTGGATTGGCATGAGAGAAGACATTAAAGGTGGTGCCGAAACTGTGTACCGTGCAGTCTCAAGCGACATCCAGATGCTAGTCAGAAAGATGCATTACACCCCATTAAAAGTAGATACCCATTGCAAATTGTCGCTATGGACCACGTGAAGCTCGAACCTAGCCCCAGCGGGTATCAGTATGCCTTGACTATGACTGACCATTATAGTAAATTCCTGGTTATGGTACCAGCTAAAGACCTTACAGTAAAGACCACCGCTGAACTGTTCCTCAAACATTTCGCTAGGCCTTATGGATCTCCTGATTGCATCCTGACGGATGAAGGTCCTGCGTTTGAATCACAACTTTTTCAAGAACTTTGTTCTTATTATGGTTGTCGGAAAGCGAGAACTACAGTCTACCACCCGCAGGAGAATGGCCTGTGCGAACGAGCTAATCAAACCATCATTAGTATGTTGAGGAGTCTGCCGATGGGGGATTGGGCCAAATGGCCAACTCTACTTCAGGAGCTTACGTATCTGTATAACAATACGGAACATTGCTCCACAGGGTTTACGCTTTACTACCTGATGTTTGGCCGGCGAGGAAAGTTGCCTCAGAACTTAGAATTGTTACCTATGGAGATTCGTGTTGATAACCCCCAGACTGACTGGGTCTGTGAGCACCAACGGAGAATAAAAAAGCCCAAGCAATTGTGGAAAAAAGACTAGGGGTGGTCCATCAGCGTCAAGAAGGAAATTATAATGCACGTAGCTGGCCCATGCCTATAAAAGTCGGAGATAGGGTCTGGAGAAAATGGAACCATCGCCATAGTAAATTGGATACGTTGTGGGAAAGCCTTTCCTATGTCGTGATCGGTGTTCCGGGCGGTGAACACTATACTTACAAAATCCGCCGCGATCTGGAGGGACCAGTCAGTGTCGTGTCCCGTGAACAAATCAAACCTTGTACCGCAACAGTTCCTGAGAAAGGATGAACCGTGCCTGTAGCAGACGGTCAGGGAGCTTCAAAGCTCATACCATTCCATGATCCCATGGAGCTCTTATTGTTCATGGACGGTCCTACTATGCCAAGGTTGGTAGAATCTATAGCTCCAGACCCCATAGAGGAAGGGTCCCTTGAGTGTAATGACTCCGCTTGTAGTAAAAGTGTTTCGGAAGAGGGGGAGATGCTTACCCCAGTAAATTGGAGACCAAAACGCAGTACCCGAGGTACATTACCTTTAAGGTATCGAGATTAAATCACTCTGGTATATATATATATGAGTATGGTATTACTATCTGTAATTAATCCTTATCAATTGTAAGATTAGTTTCTGTATTGTATGTCAGAATGGTCAAATGCGTGAGGACACGCATCGTTCTACTGGGGTGGTATGTGACAACCCCACCGCATCCCACCTGACTGTGGAGTTTCTGCTTATTGGTGGTCATTCCGAGTTGTCCGCTCGGTAAAAATCTTCGCATCGCAGCGATTTTCCGCTTAGTGCGCATGCGCAATGTTCGCACTGCGACTGCGCCAAGTAAATTTGCTATGAAGATTGGTATTTTACTCACGGCATTACAAGGTTTTTTCTTCGTTCTGGAGATCGTAATGTGATTGACAGGAAGTGGGTGTTACTGGGCGGAAACAGGCCGTTTTATGGGCGTGTGGGAAAAAACGCTACCGTTTCCGGAAAAAAACGCAGGAGTGGCTGGAGAAACGGGGGAGTGTCTGGGCGAACGCTGGGTGTGTTTATGACGTCAAACCAGGAACGACAAGCACTGAACTGATCGCAGATGCCGAGTAAGTCTGGAGCTACTCAGAAACTGCTACGAGGTGTGTAATCGCAATATTGCGAATACATCGTTCGCAATTTTAAGAAGCTAAGATTCACTCCCAGTAGGCGGCGGCTTAGCGTGAGCAAATCTGCAAAAATCAGCTTGTGAGCGAACAACTCGGAATGACCCCCATTGTTATTAGGCCCTTTGAAAAATAATATTTGTAAATACATATATAATAGCACAGATGCTCTGTGCAATACAATCTGTGTACATTGGACAGTGGAAAAGTGAGTGCCCGTGGCCACGTATAGTGTATACTGGTGGCTGTAGTTGAACTAGTGCAGGGAGCCAGCGCGTGGATATAGACTGTTGGATTGAATCCACGCGCTGGCTACACGGAAACTCGTGCCCCCGGGCAGAGGTTAATGGAAAAAAAGAAAACTGCGCACTTACCCGGAGTCTCCCCGCAAGGAGAGAAACAGGATGGCGCAGCTCTGGTGCCTTTGTTTTACAAGAGGGGCGCCAAGAAACTACCGCATCCCCCAGCAGGCAGCGTGAGGGAGAGAGCGTCCGGCGGCGGCCAGCGGAGCTACCCGGACGAGCCACTTAACGGGACAGTGTGGAGGTGCGGCTAGCTGGCGGGCGGTCCGGAGGTGGGTCCGGAGGTGGAGTATAGGCGCGGCTTGTGGGCAGCAGCCAGATCGGAGGCGGAGCAGGGGCGCAGCTTGTGAATAGCAGCCAGCCCAAGAGACGGAGCAGAGGCGCGGCTTGTGGGGCAGCAACCTGGCGAAGGGGTGGAACGGAGGCGAGCCGAGAGTCAGAGCTGACTTCAGCCTAGAGAGCCGAGAAGGGGGTTCAGAGGCGACGTCTGAAACCCCTAGCCACATACATTGGCATCCCACTGACCGAGTCCAGCCCCAGAGAGCACAGAGACAATGGCCGGGAGCCACTGCAGGGGTTGGAATCGAAGACACTTGTCAGGTACTTATCCTGAAACCTCACAGCAGCCCCATCAGCAGCCCAACTCCCTAGTATCAGCTGTTTCACATACTTTGCTAGGAAGTAGAATAGACATTACGAGGAGTTTGCCCACTGAGAATGCTGATTTATATACAGGAATGAAAGCTATACCTTAAACACACCTTAAATACACTTTACCATGGAGCCGCTGCGGCCACTATACTTAATACACACTCTACGTACTTTTTACGCTATTAGAGTGCAATGCGATACTAATACACAGTGGCGGATTTAGGGGGGGGGCACCAAGGCACGTGCCCCCCCTGTCATTTTTTTTTTTACTGTGCAGTCAAATAATGTCCGCACACCCGCCCGAATCAATGATCAGGCTGCTGGATGTCAGTCACAGTCAGCCGCTGTAATTCTTCCCCTGTCAGCTGCTCCACCTTCCTGCATGTTTGGAGGTGGAGCTTCCAGATTCAATCCCACCGCAGCGCCGCTGCCGCTAAGGGACAGCTCACCGCCAGCCCACCCACACACAGCGCAGCGCACTGCCGCCGGGGGTCTGGGACAGCACGCCGCCGCCGCTGAGGGACAGCGGAACGCAAGCCCGCCCACCCACACACAGCGCACTGCCGCCGGGGGTTCGGGACAGCAAACAGTCGCCACCGCCGCTGAGGGACAGCGGAACGCCAGCCCACCCACACACAGCGCACTGTCGCCGGGGGTTCGGGACAGCGCACCGCCAGCCCCTGGAATTACAGTACACCGCCATCCGCCGCTGAGGGTCCCAGCCAGGGCAGACACCAAAAGTAGATGTAAAAAAACAAGATCTTTCCCCAGCGCACAGTACAGGGTATACCATAAGAAAAAATAAACCAAATTGGTTTCAATTCCTTAAATTTCTTTTTTATTCGATAATTCAAGAGAGGTTTAATATTCAGTTAAAAATACATATCAATGAAAAAGGTGACTGCCTATTACCGGTAAACATACATATAACAATCACAAACACAGAAAAAACATATAGATGGGGATTTTTTAAAATAAATATTCACTATACCCCACGATGGTATAGTGGTCTCCAGTGCAAAAAATGAAATGCAACCAATTCTCATAGGTTGGATGCGCTGCTCTGCGGCTTACTCCTTCTATGTTAATAGGTAATGACCACAGAATTCCTCTTAAAGTCACAGTCCTTCTTTAAGGGGGGGGGGGGGGCACACTCCCAGTTATACAACTGCACTTGTAGAGGTAGATGATTTTTCCAAACAGGTTGTGCACATCCCTACAGGTATTCTGTGGTCATTACCTATTAACATAGAAGGAGTAAGCCGCAGAGCAGCGCATCCAACCTATGAGAATTGGTTGCATTTCATTTTTTGCACTGGAGACCAGTGGGGTATAGTGAATATTTATTTTTAAAAATCCCCATCTATATGTTTTTTCTGTGTTTGTGATTGTTATATGTATGTTTACTGGTAATAGGCAGTCACCTTTTTCATTGATATGTATTTTTAACTGAATATTAAACCTCTCTTGAATTATCGAATAAAAAAGAAATTTAAGGAATTGAAACAAATTTGGTTTATTTTTCCTTATGGTATACCCTGTACTGTGCGCTGGGGAAAGATCTTGTTTTTTTGTGTTCATAAGTTAGTGGAGCTAGGTAGTAGCCCCACTCCTTGCAGCAGCACTTTACAGTTTAACCTATTTTCTCTCTTTAGCGCAGTGCCAAAACTGTTTTTTTTGTGTGCAAAAGTAGATGTACGCTGCGCAGGTGCTGCGGACTGGACGCCCAGGCCAAGAAGAATCCTGGCCCTGCATTCTGCACTGGTTGTGAGTGTGTGTCTGGCAGGTACGTGCAGTCAGGGGAGGCAGTGCCACCCCTGCCATTTATGAGCCATTAATGATTAAAATAATATAAAGAAAATACTTATGACACATTTTCTGTGTCATACGTAATCTCTTTATATTATACTATGCATTTTAAAACTTTTAATCACTATTAGCAGTGGGGGGGGGTGGGGCGGCAGCGGCAGGACCCGGCGGGACCCGGCGCTACAGTAGAGCCACAACTACAGGAGCGCGGCGTGTGGGCAGCGGCGGTGGGACCCGTTGTTAGAGCTGCCTACAGCAGTGGCAGCTCCAGAGATAACGGGAGCACCAGAGCTGGGGTCAGCACGCTGACCACCCAGGCGAGGGGGCGGAGGTGGGGGGGGGCAGTTGTGGGGTGGGAAGGGTCTGGCCAGCTCACCCCCAGATCACTTGGACTGCAGTTCTCCCCCAGATGATCTGGGGGTGAGCTGCAGTCCAAGTGATCTGGGGGTGAGCTGCAGTCCAAGTGATCTGGGGGTGAGCTGCAGTCCAAGTGATCTGGGCAACATCACTTGGACTGCAGCTCACCCTCAGATCACTTGGACTGCAGGGACAGGGAAAAATAAAAAAAATAAATGTAAACAAAAAGATATATTTGTATCACAGCTGCCCGCCGCTCACTGCCGCAAGCTGCACCGCCACTGAAAGCTGACCAGCGCAGACAACAACTGGCGGTGGTCAGAGGGGCATCAACGCCGCAGCAACAAAGGACAGCTTAGTACTGCCGCATTCCCCGCAGATCATGGGCTCATCTGCCACCGACAACCACAGTCCCTTCCGCACCTCCGCTGCACATATCAGGTAATGTTCCCCTGCTTCCCTATGTCCCTGCTGTCACTCTCTCAGTCCCTGCTGTCACTCTCTCCCTGTCCCTGAATTGTGGGTTATACCGTATGCTATAATGTGAATTTCGGGTCATACTGTGTGCTGTAATGTGAATTTCGGGTCATACCGTGTGCTGTAATGTGAATTTTGGCTTATACCGTGTGCTGTAATGTAATGTGAATTTCGGCTCATACTGTGTGGTAAAATATGAATTTCAGCTCAAATGGTGTGCTGTAATGTGAATTTCGGCTCATACCATGTGCTGTAATGTGAATTTTGGTTCATACCGTGTGGTAAAATATGAATTTCGGCTCATACTGTGTGCTGTATTGTGAATTTCGGCTCATACCGTGTGGTATCAGGTGAAAGGGGCGCCAGTACTAGATAGTATAAGGGGTCCTACTACACTGAAGGACACACCCCTGTTTGAGTGGCCACACACCCTTTTCCGGAGGTGCGCGCATAATTGCAACCTTCACTTCTCCATACCCCCACTTAAAAATTTCCACTTCGACCACTGTGTGTGTGTATATATATATATATATATATATATATATATAAAAAACCTCAGTGCCTCCCCAGCCAGGGACCTCACCGCACGTCACTGGTGTCTGGTGAGTGTCGCTGTGTTTTACTGGGTGACTACATAAGCTCCTTCTCGGGTTCACTGAATGAAACCCGTATTTATCTTTGTGGGCAGAAGTATAACTGAACCTCAAAATAACGTAGCTAGCAATAGGCCCTGATTTTGTCGCAATTGATACAGTTTAGTGTTTATTGCAAATTATGTAATCTGGGTAGAGGACCTTGCTGTGTATAATCCATAATTAGTCAGGAGCACACATTAGAGAATGATGAGCATTTGTTGGGTGGTATTCTACAGTTGCATGGCTACTTTTGGGACTCTTGTTTACTGCCTGCCCAGACCTTGGTTTTGGATATGTGACAATGTTTTGAGACCCTGATTTATTGCATTATTGCCTGCGTGTTCCTGACCTCTGCTTTGGACTTGACACTCCTTATGTTTTTTGATTTACGCTACCTCTGTAAAGGGCCCCACACACTACTGTGACATGTCCCTCGCGATCACCCCGGCAGACTCCTGGTAGGGGAAGGAAGGGGGGGTGCAGGATCGGCCAAAATACATCGCATGCTGTCCTTTTGCATACGATGTATCTTGGGCGATCCTGGCCGATCCCAGCCACGCCTGTGGGGTCGGACCAGATTGAATGTGCAGCACATTCAATCTGGAGGATCCGATCTGATGCTCACGGGAACGCGCATCAGATCGGATTGGAAACGCCTCCAAAATGCCCGATTTCATCCGATATATTGGGCCGAATGCCCGAAATCGGTTGAAATCGGGTTCCCATTGTCCTAGTGTATGGGGCCCTTTAGACTTTGCTGTACACATGGATAGTGACTGTGTCTTTGCTGTTACCCGTCACACAATTGGACACACCCACTGAAACTTGGTCACACCTACTCCACTTCTAACTCCACCCCTCCTTGATAGCCCAACCCCTTATGGTGCCCCCCCTGTAATTTTTTTCTGGATCCGCCACTGCTAATACACTTTAAACCTTAGCAGGGAAAGAAAGACACGACACCAGTTTGTAGTTAAACCACTGGGTTCCGACACCACAGCGTATTATTACTGAAAGGGGGTTACAATACAACAGAGTAATGGCTACATTCAATGGTACATACGTGATTGTATTTGCCGCGCTACCCGGTGGGGTCCTCGGTCATCTAATAGATAACTTTGTGAGTCTTGTGTCTGACCAGGCCTGTAGCAGGCTCTCTTTATACAATTCATCCAAAACTTAACACAATGGATACTGTAATTTATTTGTCCATTGGACACAGGGATGGTCATTTACAGTACAGGAGAGGTCATAGGTCGGTTTGAATAGGTGGGCGATGTCTGTTCCAACTGCTCTTGTGGGTGGTCTCCTCTGGATTCCCGGCGCATACATAATGTACAGTAAATACAGTTTATATCTATATTCTGCTCCTGCACATAACTATCCGCAGGAACATGCGATCTTCCTCAAACCAACACCGGAATGTTACCCTTAAAATACCCTAAGGCTGGATACCAAACACCACCTTATAACCTTGTTCTGTCCCCTCCTATCCTGTAAAGGTGAATCCCTTTGTTCTGAAACCATTTAAACTGCTGTAACTTGCTGCTGTAGTGCAGGGACGCTATGTGTAAAATGTGCACTATTTGGATTAAATATGTAATGTGTTTTGATGGCTTTTCCATGCGTTCACAAACTCTACCGTAAATACTCATACCATGCGCTAATGCGTAGTTCCGCTGGAGCGACCATACGCAAATTGCGAATATGCGCACGCACGGCAGAGCAAGTACGCACACGGAGGCCATCTGTGCGTAGTTTGTACGTAATGTATGTACTGCAATATTTTTGACTTTGACAGTCCACCCTTTGGCAGTCACCAATAACTGCCACTATCTAATCACTAAACAGAAAAATATCTATACAATATCTACAGAAGCTTTGATGATCGGGGAGAGTTGTAGGTGGGAAATGTATGACCTAGTGGGATAGTAAAAAGCATGTATGTATGAATCCATGTCTGAGGGGCATGTATCATTGTGCCGTATATGTTCTAAATAAGCTTCGAGGTACTGCGAAGTATACATTAAATCCTTCTCATCCCGTACTAAGGGTCTGTAAATGGGTCAACAAACACTACCGAGCTCTTTTCAGCTTCTTCTTCCAACAAATGGGGTACACATTTAGTTGATGATACATGGAGGGGGAACATATGTGAGTGCTAGTATATGTGGATATCACCTGTCGACTATGTGTGCTGTTAACTGGAGGTTGCAGAGATGAAGATAAGACACATATCTAAAATACATTCACATAAACATTTTGGGTAGGGCCGATGTCTTTTCCGGATGGATGTATCTGGGCAGAGGGGGAAACAAATGAAAAATGGGTGAAAGAAACAGGCCATGAAATTCATTTGCAATCCTTATCATAACACTGTCTCTATGGATGGGTCATAAATTAAATCTGCTGCTATAACAGCACCCTCGCTCCTTAGACTCATCAACTTTGTGCCGTGCTTGCGCCGCGTCAGAATTTGAACACACCTAAATATCGAACCAATAGTTATGATGACTCCCAGGATACAAAAGAGAAACTTCCCTACACTCATAATAACATTTTGAGCCCACTCTTCTAAACCTGAGAACCAATTTCGTGGGTTCAACCATGAGACCCAGCTGGTCAGTTCATTACTCACAGTCGCTAAGGTAAGGTTGTGCTTCCTCCTGAACTCCCACTTCAACTGCAAGATATCGTCCATCTTTTGATCGATGATCTCCGTGGGGGCATCAGTACTGTTCGTAATATACGTACAGCACTTCACACCATAATGAGTTGCCAGAGTAACACCGTACCCACCTGTCACGGCTGTGATATAATTAAGGACCATCCTGTGCTGAATCAGTTCCTGCTTGTAAGCTTGTAACTCCCTTCCCATATAACTGAAGGTGTCGTCATACATCTCAGTGATATTATCTATCAAGTTCGCTAGCGCATGGATATACCTATAATTTATAATTCCTCTGGCAGTATGGGTGATGTCTAATGCGAGAAGGAATTGAATCCCAGTGGATTCGTGGATCAAATCAGAGGCTGCGTGCTCTGTCCTATCTATGAGGTGTCTCTTGATGATGTGTTCATAGTGAGTATGAGTATAAGGAGCCTGAGCACTGCGGTGAACGTCTTTCATCTTATCATGGGTTATGGTCATGACCTCGGGCAGAACTCTCCCAATATAACACAATCCCTCTGAGCTCATGGCAAGCCACTTGTATGCCTTCCTCCCACATATGAAATAGGCATCATCTGGGAGAACATAGGGGACAAAATATAACATCACCATATTACAATTTTTCCAAGTAAAGAAACCAATCCCTAGTTCTCCCATCTGCTCAGTACAAGTATCGGGCTGGATGATATGAGCACAATACCCTGACGATACTTTTCCAACCCACATGGTCTTGCTTCCACGAGTATACCTATACCGAAAATACCTCCCACTGTTGGCTATTTGGCATACAAGTTCAGAGTCCATGGGTATCCTATCAGCTCTGTGTGAAAAGGTCATTGTCTGGTTATTCCACATCACTTCCCAATTTCCCGGTTTTCGGTAATTGGAAATATTAAAACACAATAAGGACCTGTCTACATGATACGGGTGGAGCTTCAAACTAGGGGGCCTAGAGATATTGAATTTCTTGTCCACCGGTCTCCCTCCCCATAATTTGAGTACCTCATCTATTGCTAAAGGGTACGGTACTAATCCTGACTTGCTCTGACCTTGAGGTACCTGTGAGCACACCCAGCATTCTAAGCAAAAGGATAAAAACAGCGCTACCAGGTTCTAATATTCATACAAATATACAAATTTTAATAAATGATATTAAATACCATAAACACATGCACATAAAATCAAATAAACATCAAATGCAAATAAAATAAGCCTCAATGCCAGTATTATGACCAATGTGATTTTCCATGGACTCTGTAAAGGCCAAGTGATAATTATGAATGTTCCAATGCTTTAACATGCAATGACCATGCACGGATAACCAGTTTATAATTACCAGGTCCCAAGTGGAAAGATAGCCGGGTATTCCACCTAGCGAGGTGAAGATGATTCTGTCCTACGCCAATGTAAATGGTGGTTCTCTCCTTTTATTAAACGTCCACATTAATGGATTCTGGATCGGTGTCCGGATGGGTGAATATTGAATGGGTAAGAGCTCTAAATACCACTGTGGGTCATCCCAAACATAAATGTCCAAATTTATGAAAAGCAATGGATGGTCGATTCCATGGACCGCTGCAGATGGTCCCAATCACTGGCCTGGCGACGTCCTGGTCATAGGCTGGCAACCTAATTTATGAAAAGCAATGGATGGTCGAATCCATGGACCGCTGCAGATGGTCCCAATCACTGGCCTGGTGACGTCCTGGTCATAGGCTGGCAATCTAACGCGTTTCACTGTTTGTTTGGCAGCTTTATCAAAGGTAGTGTACTATAGGCTCAATACCCCTTATATAGGGGATTCAATAACACAGATAATTAGCACCTGAACAAACTTAATGACATAAACATATTTAAAACAGTCTTAAATTCTCTAGAAAGCAGCAGGAGAACAAACCATATGATACTCTAATCTTCAAATTAAAAAACGAAATTTGTAAACCACTTAAAAAGCCTTTTTATATTTGATATATTCTAAGGAACTATCATGTGATCTTAGTCACATGATCGCTCTTTCGCTCGTCATTGGCTGTTGTCCACAACAATATACATTGCTATGACAACTCTGTTATCCCTATTCAGACTTCCGGATAGTATGACACATATCTATGCCCTTATCTGGATTTCCGGCAACGTCATACTTCCGGTCACGTGCGTATAATCACGTGATCGGACGGCAACTCACGACGGGGGAAACACATAGCTCCCATATACCTTTTAGGGCTGATAATGACGTCCTCTTTCTAATCATGTGACTACAGCCCACCAACGTCATATTTCCGTTCACGTGGGCATAGTCACATGATCGGACAGAGACCCGTGACGTGGGTGCAATCACATGATCGGACGGCAGCCCATAACGGAGAAGACACTCTCAAATACATAACCCCTATACCTCTAATGGGGCTTGCGGTGACATCATCCTTCTAATCATGTGACCATCCTCAACTCTGGATGTAATCACATAACAAAACAAAAATAACAACACTACAAACGATGTACGGACGTATTCCTGGTCCCATGTCTATATCTTCTCGGTGGATAATAAACAAATAAGGTCACGTGGTCAGACAGACGGCATCTCACAATAAAACAAATACTTTCGCTCAATGGCTCCCTCTCGTGGTATACATTTAATTTCCCAGTATCATTACAAGCATATTTATACATACTGATTCTATATTCCATTCATGTAATTTGAGCATATTCTTTTAAGAAGATCTTAATACTTAATTCCTAAATAATGATAATACCCATTTCTCTTTTAAATAGTTATTTAGAATCTATCCATATATATAACTAAACCAAATTCCATAGTTATATGTCCTAACTCCCAAAGGTAGATAGATATAACTGTCCCAAGTTCCTATATCTACCAGACTGATTGTGTGAAAATAAAAAGGGGGGGAGGGGGGAAAGGGAAGAAAGGGAAAAACCAACAAATGAGAATAAATCATAAAACTGAATTGAGTTCTATTGCTTCGTTGAGACCATAGGGATGTAAAGAATTGAGCTTAAATATCCAGAAAACCTCTTGTTTACAGAGGATTTTAAACCTATCACCTCCTCGTTTCGTTTTTATAATCTGCTCTAATCCGGTGACTTTTAATGTACTTGGGTCTCCTTGGTGGTGTTCAAAAAAGTGTCGAGATACACTATGGTCCATTTTCTTATTAATGACATTACGTCGATGTTCCATGAATCTAATTTTTAAGGGACGTGTAGTTCTACCAATGTACCTCATATTGCAGCCACAATGTAGCATATAAATCACCCAATCAGTGTCACAATTGATAAAGCTTTTTATACTATATATGTCCTTATCTGTATCTATAGTGATGGTTTTTGTTCAATTCATAGTATGGGTGCAAGTGGTGCATCTCGTTTTTCCACACTTAAAGAAACCCGTAGTCCTAGTGGCTAGCCACCCTCCTTCTCCAGATTTTTACTTAGGTCAGAATCATTTTTTAACATACTCGGAGCCAACATTGTTTTGAGCGATCTGTTCTTCTTAAATATAACTTTCGGAACGGAAGGTAAGTCATCTTTTAGAAGGGGGTCCTGTTTCAAAATGTTGCAATTTCGATTAAAGCTTTGTTTGATTTCTCCAGATCTACTGTTGAATTTGGTAATAAAAGCTAAATCTCTACACCGAAAATCCGTCTTTTTCCTTTCCCCAAAAATGAGTGTCTCTCTATCTAACTCTGAAACTTCCTCAAATGCTTTTCTTACTATTTCCCTGGGATAGCCCCGACAACTAAAGGAATCAATCATGGACCCTGCTTGTTCTGAGAATACATCCCCTTTGGAGCAATTACGTCTTATTCGCAGTAATTGCCCTTTCGGAATGTTTTCTTTCCAGGCTGTATAATGCTCACTGGTGTAATGAAGATATGCATTACTGCCTATCTCTTTAACATAATTTCTTGTCTGAATTTTGTCATCAATAATCGGCAGGGTTAAATCCAAATAATTAATTTTTTGCCTATCATAAGTATGTGTGAAGGTTAAATTAAAAGTGTTAGTGTTAAGTGCTGTGACGAAATTAGAAACCGTGTCTGAATCCCCATCCCAAATGAAAAATAAATCATCTATGTAGGTTTACAAATTTCGTTTTTTAATTTGAAGATAAGAGTATCATATGGTTTGTTCTCCTGCTGCTTTCTAGAGAATTTAAGACTGTTTTAAATATTTTTATGTCATTAAGTTTGTTCAGGTGCTAATTATCTGTGTTATTGAATCCCCTATATAAGGTGTATTGAGCCTCTAGTACACTACCTTTGATAAAGCTGCCAAACAGACAATGAAATGCATTAGATTGCCAGCCTATGACCAGGACGTCACCAGGCCAGTGATTGGGACCATCTGCAGCGGTCCATGGATTCGACCATCCATTGCTTTTCATAAATTAGGTTGCCAGCCTATGACCAGGACGTCGCCAGGCCAGTGATTGGGACCATCTGCAGCGGTCCATGGAATCGACCATCCATTGCTTTTCATAAATTTGGACATTTATGTTTGGGATGACCCACAGTGGTATTTAGAGCTCTTACCCATTCAATATTCACCCATCCGGACACCGATCCAGAATCCGTTAATGTGGACGTTTAATAAAAGGGGAGAACCACCATTTACATTGGCGTAGGACAGAATCATCTTCACCTCGCTAGGTGGAATACCCGGCTATCTTTCCACTTGGGACCTGGTAATTATAAACTGGTTATCCGTGCATGGTCATTGCATGTTAAAGCATTGGAACATTCATAATTATCACTTGGCCTTTACAGAGTCCATGTAAAAATAACATTGGTCATAATACTGGCATTGAGGCTAATTTTATTTGCATTTGATGTTTATTTGATTTTATGTGCATGTGTTTATGGTATTTAATATAATTTATTAAAATTTGTATATTTGTATGAATATTTGCACCTGGTAGCGCTGTTTTTATCCTTTTGCTTGCTTTGTCACATGTGGTGACTGACTATCACCCTAATTTAACAGCTGCTCAAGAAATCAGCTCTGTTAAAGCGCCCGGAAAGAATATACTAATTTATTAGTATATTTTTAAAAACATTTTCTGTTTACACCCAGCATTCTGTCTGGTTTAAGACCTTACCCACTAGTGAGTGGTAATCACTCAACAGATGACGGTCCATGTCGATATTAAGGTTGGACTGACATCTCTGGATGCACCCATCCTCAACTATATTCTCACAATTCCTACAAATACAATATTCATCAGACAATAACCCCTCACAGTGCCTCCGAGCTCCCTGACTACCAGAGCGCTTACTGATGCCAGCTTTTACTAAAGTGATGCGCTGATCCTGAGATCCTACAAATTCATACTTGCCATCAGAACCCATTCCAGATCCCTGCTCGACCTCTCTGGGACCCTCACCAAAACAAACTGTCCTTATCAAAACCAGAATTACTAACAGAACCCGAAACGCAGTCTCTTGTGATCGATCCATTTCGTTAGGGGAAAGGAGGAAAATAAGAAAGAGAAGAGAAAGGAAAAAAATGCAGGGGGAGGTGAAAAAAGAAAGTGGTACGACAACCGTTCTATATCTTGTTACTCTTTGTGCTCAGATGCCCTTCAACAGTCCTGCCTCTCAACTTTCCCGGAACAGACACTCCAGTGATACGAGATTCTCTACACTCTGCTCTTTGTCACAAGTTCTCTCCGGGTCAGCGACCTTCTTGCAGTGGGACAAGTGGATCCAATTCTCTCTTTCGGTGACCTTCAATGCTGTTGTACTGGTTAACAAGACTTGATATGGTCCTTCCCACCTGTCTATGAGGCAACCTGAGCGTAAGAAATTTCGAATCATCACATATTCCCCAGGTTCAATGGCATGACAATTACTGTTCAGTAGGTCAGGAATCACCAGCTTTAAATTTCTTTGTTGATTTCTCAGCTGCTGGCTCATCCCAACCAAATATTTCACAGTCACTTCATTATTACATTTCAAATCATCCTGGGGGTCTATCATTACATGAGGTTGTCGACCAAAAAGGATTTCAAAGGGTGATAGGTTAAGGGGAGACCTGGGAGTGGTTCTGATGCTGTACAATACTAGTGGCAAAGCTTCTGGCCACGACAATCCAGTTTCAGTAATTAATTTGCTCAGCTTGTTCTTAATAGTGCTATTAACTCTCTCCACCTTTGCACTCGCCTGTGGACGGTACGGAGTATGCAGCTTACTATTAATTCCCATCAGCTTGCACATGACCTGAAAGACTGCACCTGTACAATGTGTACCCCTATCACTTTCAATTATTCTAGGGATACCATATCTACACACAAATTCCTGCACAATTTTCTTTGCAGTGAATGTAGCAGTATTTGTGGCAGCAGGGAACGCTTCTACCCAGTTGGAAAATATGTCAATACAAACTAACACATATTTTAAATTCATACAGGGTGGTAACTGTATGAAATTGATTTGTAGTACTTGAAAAGGTATCCGGACTCCAGGTCGACAGCACAAAGGTCGACACACATTAGGTCGACAGGGTCAAAAGGTCGACGGGGTCAAAATGTCGACAGGAACAAGGTCGACATGGAAATAGGTCGACATGAGTTTTTCACGATTTTTTTCTTTTTTTGAACCTTTTCATACTTAACGATCCACGTGGACTACGATTGGAACGGTAAAGTGTGCCGAGCGAAGCGGAGCGGAGCGAAGGCACCATGCCCGAAGCATGGCGAGCCAAGCGAGCCATGCGTGGGGACGCAGTGCACTAATTCGGGTTCCCGGTCACTCTACGAAGAAAACGACACCAAAAAAACATAAAAAACTCATGTCGACCTTTTTCCATGTCGACCTTGTTGTTGTCGACCTTTTGACCCTGTCGACCTTTTGACCCTGTCGACCTAATGTGTGTCGACCAATTGGTGTCGACCTAAAGTGTGTCGACCTTTGTGCTGTCGACCCTGAGTCCCAGACCCCTTGAAAAGGTCCGTCTGTTGGAGGGATATGGTATTGCTCTGTTGGTATTGACTTTCCAATATTCTTCCTCAAGCAAGTAAAACATGTCATTGCTCTCTTACCTGCATGAGAAGAGAATCCTGGTGCACACCAGTAGGCTCTCACCAGCTTACACATCATCTCTTTACAAAGATGAGTCAGACCGTGTGCCGCCTCAGCTAAGCTTGGAAGATATGCTCTGGGGGCCACCGGCTTACCTTGTCCACCTGTCCACAGTCCTGAGGATTCCAGGCCATATCCCTTTGACCTCCAGACTGCCTTTTCCTGTAAAGAACACAAATCTTGCATTTCAATTAATTGTTGTGTGTTGATCGTGTTAAATGTCATCAGTGGTGTGATGTTCGTTTGTATGGGGGTGCTGGCTGCTGATTTAGCAGCTTCATCTGCCCGGCTGTTACCAAGTGAAATTGGGTCTTGGTTGTAAGTATGTGCTTTGCACTTGATAACAGCCACTCTGTCTGGTTCCTGTATCGCTGTTAGAAGTCTGTTTATGTGGGACGCATGCGCTACAGGTGTGCCAGCTGCCGTCATAAAATTTCTGAGGCGCCACAGGGCCCCGAAATCATGCACCACTCCAAAGGCATACCTTGAATCTGTGTATATATTAGCTGACTTACCCTTGGTCAATTCACACGCTCTGGTTAGGGCAACCAACTCAGCAACTTGTGCTGAGTGCGGTGGGCCCAGGGGTTCAGCTTCTATGATACCTCTGTCGTCTACAACTGCATATCCAGTGCACAGGTCTCCCGAGTCCGTCTGTCTATGGCAACTACCATCAGTGTAGAAGGTAAAGTCTACTCCTTCCAGTGGGTTGTCACTGATGTCAGGTCTTGCAGTGAAAGTCTGATTCAGGTATTCCATACAATCATGCGTATCAGTGTCTGCACTAAATACTCCTTCACCATCATTCTCATCCTCCACCCTTTGTGCCTGTCCAGGCACACTTGGCAAGTAAGTTGCAGGATTTAGTGAGCTGCATCTCTTAATGGTGATGTTTACAGGGGCCATCAGTGATAATTCCCACGTTGTAAACTGAGCAGATGAGACATGTCTGGTTTGGGCGGAGTTCAGTAAGGCTGATACTGCATGAGGTGTATGGATTTTCAGGTTGTGTCCTAACACCACGTCCTCGCTTTTACTTACTAGCAAAGCTATCGCTGCAACACTTTGCAAGCATGTGGGGAGAGACCGCGCTACGGTGTCCAACTGTGCACTGTAGTAAGCTACCAGTCTGCTGGCATCACCATGTCTCTGGGTTAACACTCCTGCCGCGCACCCTGCACTTTCTGTACCGTATAATTCAAAGGGCTTATCATAATCTGGCATACCTAATGCAGGTGCCTGTGATAGGCACTGTTTGAGTCTCTCAAAGGCCAGTTCGGACTCATCTGTGTGCGAGGTCCATTCTGGTTTGTTCGAAGAGACCATTTCTTGCAAAGGTAAAGCCAGCATAGAGAACCCTGGAATCCAGTTTCGACAGTACCCACACATTCCAAGGAAAGTGCGGATCTGTTGCTGCGTTTGTGGCAGAGTCATGTCGTGAATCACCTGTATTCTATCAGTGGTGAGGTGTCTAAGTCCTTGAGTCAAGCAATGTCCAAAATATTTTACCCTGGTCTGGCACAACTGCAACTTATCCTTTGAAACCTTGTGTCCCATTTGGGAAAGATGAAACAGAAGCTGTTTCGTGTCTTTCAAGGACGATTCGAGTGAGTCAGAACACAACAATAAGTCATCGACATACTGTATTAGCACTGATCCACTCTCAGGTTGAAAGGATTGTAAACAGTTGTGCAAGGCCTGGGAGAAAATACTTGGGCTGTCAATTAAACCTTGGGGGAGACGAGTCCAGGTGTACTGTACTCCCCTGTATGTAAAAGTGAAGAGGTATTGGCTCTCAGGGTGCAGAGGGACAGAAAAGAAGGCAGAACAGAGGTCGATGACAGTGAAGAATTTTGCAGTAGAGGGGATTTGCATGAGGATGACTGCTGGATTGGGCACTACGGGGAATTGGCTCTCAACTATCTTGTTTATCCCCCTTAGATCCTGCACTAGCCTGTAACCCCTCCCCCCACTCTTTTTCACAGGGAAGATGGGACTATTGGCAGTGCTGGACATCCTGACTAGGATTCCCTGTTGTAACAACCGCTCTATGACGGGGTACACTCCTAATTCTACCTCTGGCTTTAGAGGATACTGGGGGATTTTTTGAGCTATCCTACCATGGGAATTTTGTGGTCAGCGGTGAAGTTACTTTCGGTCAACTTCTGACCACAAAGTTCCCACCATTGGTTACAATGGAGCGCATAGGCGCTACATTGTATTACTGCCGTGTGCTGCCTGACAGACACTACAGGAGCACACAGCCAATCAGGAGGGTGCCACGAAGTGGTGCTCCCTGATTGGCTGAAGGAACCCTCTTAGACAGAAGTCAGGGGGGGTTCCTGGCAGTCGGGGAAAGGGGTCCCATGTGAAAACATGGGGTCCCTTTCAGTGCGTGGTTGGGTGTCCGTTTTTTTATTTTGCAAAGTACGTGGATTACAAATAGAACAAAAGAGGACCGATCTACACTGGATGATGTGAGTATAATTTTTCCTACAGGTACCCCATGGATTCTACATGGAGAAGAGGACCAACCCTCGTGTGAACATAGGTAAGTATGTATGTTTGGTGGTGTGGATGTATGTAATAAACTTTTACTTTCAAGGTGTGTGTCTCCTTTTTTTATTGGGGTATTTTTTTAGTAGTAGTACTACAGGTACCAGTGGGCCCGGTTTTCCTCCGCATGCTGGTACTTGTGGTTCTCCAAGTACCAGCTTGCGGGGGGGGGGCTTTCTGGGACTTGTAGTACTGCTACTAAAAACAATATTCACATTTTGTCAAAAAGGCTATCAGCCCCCCATCCGCCGCCCTTGGATGGGGGGACAGCCTCGGGCTTCACCCCTGGCCCTTGGGTGGCTGGAGGGGGGGACCCCTTGATTTAAGGGGTTCCCACTCCTCCAGGGTACCCCGGCCAGGGGTGACTAGTTGGGTATGTAATGCCAGGGCCGCAGGGACCAATATAAAAGTGTCCCCCGGCTGTGGCATTATGTTTCTGGCTAGTGGAGCCCGGTGCTGGTTTCAGAAATACGGGGGACCCCTACGCTTTTTGTCCCCCGCATTTTTGGAACCAGGACCAGGCGCAGAGCCCGGTGCTGGTTGATTAAATATGGGGGAACCCCTGTCACTTTTTTCCCCATATTTTTTCAACCAGGACCGGCTCAATGAGCCCGAGGCTGGTTTTGCTTAGGAGGGGGGACCCCACGCATTTTTATTTTTTATTTTTAACAATGTTTTATTTTTTACGAAAGGTGCACAATGAAGCCCAGCACAGATCTCACAGATCCGGCCGATATTCATTGTGTTAAAGTCGGCAGTGTTTTACAATACACTCCCGTAAAACACTGCCAAAAAATACGAATGACATCGACATCGGTAAATACGAAAATGCAGAATACGACAGCTTAGTAAATTAGTCGTAATAAATTCAAAAAGTTGCAAATTTACACTTTCGATGTCATTCGTGTTTGAACTTTAACCTCATTCGGAAAAATACGAATTTTAGTAAATATACCAAATTGTTTTTCCCGTGGTTTTTATACCTACCGTCGAATTTAACACTGACCTGGCCGCCCTTGTATCTACAAGAAAAGGTAATGGTACACCAGCTACATCAACTGTGACCTCATGTTCGCTACCAAGGCTAGCAATCAGCTTCACTGGCTGCAGACTACAGGTGTGGCCCAACCCCTATTGTGTGGTGAGACCCTCCCGCAGCGCATTGGCAGCTACAATATGTGAGGGGGGTAGCTGAGAATTTTCAGAGGCCTGCCAGTCTCTCCTTAGTGGGTACCTCCTTGTTTCCCCTGCATGTGGCTCGTAATTTCTCCTAGGTGGTCCCTGATCCCAATTATGTGCATTGTAGTGTGGTTCATATCCTTGTCTAGGGGGTCGGTATACATTATGTGTACCTATATTCCTACAGTCCCTTGCAAAATGTCCTTCTTTCTTACAATAGAAGCATATTATTGACTGTGACTTACCATCAGGGGTCTGGAGTTTTGGCTTAAGTGCTTTCGTTGTAAGAGCATTTATACTTACTGTCATCAGTTTATCCCCCTGAGACTCCCTGTGTTTACTGATGTTCCTATCGTGCTCGATAGCGGACTCTCTCAATGCAGCCACCGAGATACCTCTCCAGTTTGGTAGAGAGGTCTGTACCCTTGTTCTTAATGCCTCCTTTAACCCGTCCATTAATACAGTAACAGCTACCTCCCTGTGATGCGCATTATCTTTTATGTCCTCGATCCCAGTGTATCTAGACATTTCCTGCAGTGCTCGATGGAAATATTCGGATGCCGTTTCACCTTCCTTTTGTCTTATGGAAAATATTTTATTCCATTTGACAACAGTAGGGAAATATACTCCTAATTGCTGATTGATTTGCCGTACATTCTCCTGATTGTATTCATCAGTGAGAGGTACTTCTGCGTCTAACTTACAATCGGTTATGAATTTTGCGGGGTCAATATTTGTAGCACTATTCGCCAATCTTTGTTCGTGGGTTCGTTGGCATTACCTAACTCTTTAATGAACCTCTGGCATGCGACTAGATCTTTTCTGGGATCGGGAAATTCTGACATAATTGACCTTAACTCTGCTCGGGACCAGGGACAGTGCATGGCAATGTTCCTGATGGGAGTGACTCCCTGAGTGTCAGTCTTCACATTGGGGACTGCAATCACCCTGACAGGATTTAATTAAATTACATCATTCTGGTTTGATTCTACAATGTGGGGAGCTATTGTCTTTGCATAATGTATGGTACCATACTTACATGTGGACACGACCTCACTTATCCCTCCGCTAGGGGGCCTTGTTACTGCTCTTGTTGGTTGAGCCGTGCCCACCTGAGTGTCTTGTATGGTGGCTGCTAGAGAGAGTGCCGAAGTCGTACTGGGCTCATCTTCCTGCTCGCAGTCCTGGGGAAAATATAAAATGGGATACAACTGACAAGGGTTAGTGTTAGTACATTTATCAATTACTCTCCTATTCTGTACCAATGTACCATTGTCTGTAGCCACTTTCTCCCCCACAATATATGGTGGTGGTGGTGCGGTCGCCATTGCTTTCCCGCTAGGTTTGGAACCTGCTGCGCGAGCTAATTCCCTTTGCCCATCCCCCTCTTGCTGCCAGAAATTTAAACAATTTGTATGTCTAATCCTTTGTCTCCTGGATTTTATCAGACATATCCTTATCCTTGAGTTCTGTAATACCTCTGGTTCAAAGCTGCCCACCCTAGGGAATGGTTCCCTATCTTTGTTAATCATACATACCAATTCATTGCAAAAAGCCTCCGTGTGTGAACCATACTTTTCATAAAATAATAAACCTTGCTGACCCTCTCGGTCGCAAATCTGACCTTTTCGATCCCACTTCTTCAGCCTGAACCCTAGCTACTGAACGCCCACTGCTTGTGCAATTGGATCCCATCGCGGACTTTTTGCCAATAAACGAAATCCCCAATGCACACCGCAGATAGACGGTGAAAGACACCTAGCGCTTTCACTCGCTCCTTCTCCACTGAGTACCACGACTCACTGCAATAGTGAACACCGCGAACCCAGCGATGCCCTATCTAGTTTCTATTTACTGGAAGTGTTTAGGAGTGACTTACCTATTCCAGTAAATATACACTGCTGGAGATTTTCCTGAGAGAGACCAGCGAAAGCTCCCTATAACCTTATACACAAATCACACTTGTGTATGCTCTATACAGCGCTAATGGTACCACGATTTTACGCAAAAGCTCGTAAAGGGGTATCCAGTTGCACTATATATATCGCACCAACAAATGCGCGGTCCAATCGCACAGCGTATAGGTACTTGTTACCTATCTGCCGTACAACCACGGGTCGATGTACAAACTGCGACCCTCAGCCCGGAGCGTAATACAAAAACCTTTTTACTTCAATACTTCGCAATACTTATGCACTATCACGCTCCTTTGCAAATCACCTCACGATTTGCGTATTTTAATCTATATTAACGTGAGCCAGCTGCCTCACGCCACCAAGCCTTTACTTACTTGGTGTACCACGGGACCCGATTTCTGGAGTTCAATACGTTCACTCTTACATTCGCTCACTCAAATATACTTTGTTTTTCTGTACAGAAAATTTGGATTCATTCAGGTTGGCAGCTTTACCCCAGAGGCAATTTAAAAAAAAAAATTATACTACATTTTGTTTATACAAAATTTTTTTTTAGAAACTGGGTAGTTTTGTGCTATCGTAGCGTGGCTACTGTCCCACCTTTAAACTAAACGAACTATTGTGTAATTTGTATTTAGTGCCCGTACTCTTACGCAATTTGCGACCGTGTGTCTCTTACGCCGCGTGTGCAATTCCGTACTTTGTCCGAGACACGTGTACAAAACCGTACGTCCGCAATAGCACAAATCATACAACTCTATAAATGTGAGCAATAAAACTACTATTGCCCACTAAACACAACACAGTTTCTTTCTGTATAAACCTTTACAACTAGGCCAGACTGCGTTTGTGCTTTACGCTTACTTCCTTAAATATTTATTTTAGTTTTAACTATATAGCAACAAATATCTCCGGTTTCACACAGATCTAAATTAATTTAGCAATCTGAGTGTTATGGCAACAATGTGAGGGTATACAAAGAGTATGGGTGCTGTGTATGCTTTTGGCGCCAAAAAAAATTTCACACATTTTTAAATAGCTTTTTTCCTGTTTATTTTACGGGTTCTACCAGCATCTCTACAAACCATACTGAGCAGACGCCATCTAATCAGCAAATAAATAGGGTTTTCAGTGCATCCATCGACCAGGAAAAGGATACGTAGGATACTTTCTGTCCGCCCTTTTGCTGATAGATTAAGTCTGCTGTGACCTGTTAGGCTGTGAGTATGTGGAAAACCGGACGGAGCCCCCAATTGAGAATGCTGATTTATATACAGGAATGAAAGCTATACCTTAAACACACCTTAAATACACTTTACCATGGAGCCGCTGCGGCCGCTATACTTAATACACACTCTACGTACTTTTTACACTATTAGCGTAAAGAGTCCCATACTGCGTACGGACTTTGCGTACAAACGCCGCGCTGATGGTACAAAGTATACACAACACGTACACACCCAATGAATACACTTTAAACCTTATACAGCAATGCAATGCGATACTAATACACTTTAAACCTTAGCAGGGAAAGAAAGACACGACACCAGTCTGTAGTTAAACCACTGGGTTCCGACACCACAGCGTATTATTACTGAAAAGGGGTTACAATACAACAGAATAATGGCTACATTCAATGGTACATACGTGATTGGATTTCGCCGCGCTACCCGGTTCGGTCCTTGGTCATCTAATAGATAACTTTGTGAGTCTTGTGTCTGACCAGGCCTACAGCAGGCTCTCTTTATACAATTCATCCAAAACTTAACACAATGGATACTGTAATTTCTTTGTCCATTGGACACAGGGATGGTCATTTACAGTACAGGAGAGGTCATAGGTCGGTTTGAATAGGTGGGCGATGTCTGTTCCAACTGCTCTTGTGGGTGGTCTCCTCTGGATTCCCGGCGCATACATAATGTACAGTAAATACAGTTTATATCTATATTCTGCTCCTGCACATAACTATCCGCAGGAACATGCGATCTTCCTCAAACCAACACGGAATATTACCCTTAAAATACCCTACAGCTGGATACCAAACACCACCTTATAATCTTGTTCTGTCCCCTCCTATCCTGTAAAGGCGAATCCCTTTGTTCTGAAACCATTTAAACTGCTATAACTTGCTGCTGTACTGCAGGATGTGCACTATTTGGACTAAATGTGCACTATTTGGATTAAATGTGCACTATTTGGATTAAATATGTAATGTGTTTTGATGGCTTTTCCATGAGTTCACAAACTCTACCATAAATACTCATACCACGCGCTAATACGCAGGTCCGCGGGAGCGACCATACGCAAATTGCGAATATGCGCTTGCACGGCAGAGCAAGTACGTGCATGGAGGCCATCTGTGCGTAGTTTGTACGTAATGTATGTACTGCAATAATTTTCGACTTTGACACCACATACATGCTATACGCCCTCCGCAGCTTAAGACTTCCCAGGACTGATAGGATCCATAAACTCCTACCTAAACTAGAGGCACAGATCCATGCATCAAACCTCTATACCTAGTGAAGTTTCCTGAAGGATGACGAGTACTGTAACACAGTAGTCACCGCTGAACTTATACTGTTCTACGCCTATTTATAAATCTTTTATATGTTTGATCAGGGAGGAAGTCCTCCAAAGAAGTTTATAGCAATAGCAACAGAGTATCGGTTACAGCGCCCACAAAATCTGTGTAATCGTTTTCAGCATTGGCTAGGAGCATCCTTCGGCCCAACATAATAATAAACGCTGCCAGTCCGGAAGTCATTATCCGTTGTTGCCTGACGAGAGTTTACACAGACGCCGCTGTCGGCTGATAAGGGGCATTCTTTGTGAGGCTTCGGCGGAGCATCGGCAGAATCAGAGCAGAATTACCAAAGAAATCCAGAGATATCATAGTCACTCAGTATAACTAGGCTTACCAAGGTTTGCATGAGGACAGGGATTCTGGATCAAATCTGACTGGTCCCGTTTAGTTTTGCTAGGAACTGTTGACGGAAGTTGTATCAAAAGTCTACCCCAAACCCGTAATGGAGAGACATTTTGACTTTATTGTTGCTCACTTAGAAGCTTTATTTATCACCTCCTACACAAGACAAGCCCCATTCCCCAGTGACTCAGACTTACCGGAGTGTCTTTATCAGCATACTACTCTAATGTGTACCAACGTAAGGTAAAGAGTACTCCAACCGACCGGGACAATATATTGGGGCCAAGGTAGCTACCTAACTAGTTGGCAGCAGCCACACTAACTTACGTACTTGGTAGCGAAGGTGTAACGGTACTGCTTTACTTGATTTATAGAGAAAGTAACATACATGGTAATTCACTTGAAGTTTATTGTATAGTAGATGTGTAAGACTTTATTTAATTATTTTGCATTTAGGGAACCTGATACGACGAAGAGTCGTTACGAATACATCGTTTGGAACCCACCTTCATCACTGAACAGTGTGAAATTCCTGCGATACTTCGGAGTAGGATCCGGAGGGAAAACAAACGGAATACTTGTGGATCTTAAGGTAACAGTGACATCAGTACATAATTGCTGGAGAAGCAACAGAAATAGTGCAGTGTAGTCACACTTGTAACTAACTACGTGACCTAAAATACCCAGGTTATTACACTTTCTCTAAAAGTTGAACATGCTTATCAGTAGTCAGATACCTCCAGGACTTTAGCCCTAGGTGGTAGTGGCATATCAATTATAGAGTATTAATTAGTGTGTTGGTAGACAAGACACTAACCAAGTCTTAAGTCATTTTTGTAATCAACAGTTCAATATCCACACAGCAGGTGATCTAAGAATAACAACTGGCCTTAATATACTATAACCTCCTCTAAGGATTAGATGAAAGGTTGATATGCAACAGTCAGTGTACATTTGCCACTGAACCACAGTGTATGATATGCTGAGTAGTGGGCTCCACTTGCATACATTGACAAGTTACACCACTACAATAGATAAGACAATGGATAATGCTTAAAGGAGGGTAAATATAATCTAATAATACAGTACATGCCAACAATGTAAGGGTTAGAAATAACAGAATCATTTTAAACTCTCCAAGCCAGGGACAGGCAGCAGATAAAATATAGTCAAAGGAATAGCTATTGTCAGTAACACATAAGAAATATATTGACCGGGTATCAGCAATAGTGAGGTAGATCTCGGCAGCACATGTCACTACAATATGGGTAACCCATTAGGCCAGCTATGTAAACTTGCCTTGACCAACAAGATTCTCCCTTCCTATTGTGTGACACTCTATGCAGTCGGATGGAACACACTCTTGTTTGTGGCCATACAATATCTGTAGTCATGAGGTATGCAAATGTACTTCCTTTTGTTTACACACATTCACCCGAGAGTGTGTACCACTAGGAAATTGAATGGCCACAAACATTTATTCTTACTAAATTACATTGTCTTCATGTAATTTATAACATTTTTACTGTGAAATACTTTATGCGCTTATAAACACATTTCTCTGCATGAGGGCTGCCATCAGAATTCAGAATTTATGGGGCCTTGGACAGAAAAAATAGGCAGCCCTCTCTAAACACACACACACACACACACACACACACACACACACACACACATACACACGGGTAAATTTACTAAGATGGGAGTTCTATTTAAGATGGGATGTTGCCCATAGCAACCAATCAGATTCCAGGTATTATCTTCTAGAAGGTGCTAGATAAATGAGAAGTAGAAGCTGATTGGTTGCTATGGACAACATCCCATCTTAAATAGAATTCCCATCTTAGTAAATTTACCCCATAGTTTTCCTACCCCTGCAGCGCACACATCTTACCAATCTCGTCAGCAGCGGTGCATGTGTACATTGAGAGGGCCCGAGTGTCAGGAGTCTTTGGTCCTAGGACTGAAATACAGACTGTCCCCCCTTGGTGGCAGTCCTGCTCTGCATTCTCACCCCTTACATATTTTGGTGTTTATCTTGGTAAAACATGGCATCTTTACTTACCACAGTAAATATATATTGTTTTTATATTTTTCTCATATTTTTTTCTCTGTTATTATTTAAATAATCATATGTATTTTTATGATGACATAACTACAGTATTTTTGAGCCATGACTTTGCCTTCATTATGCTAAAGGATATATTCAGGCTTTTTTAATGAGATCACTATTATGTATTTGTTTTAAATTAATTAATTAATGACATATAGGACCTTATTGCTAATGTGACCATTTGTGGCCTCTGATGCCACTAAATGTAACAATATTACCAACATAAGGATCATTCATTGGAATGTTAGATGCATAAGTGATACACTATGTTCTTCTCATACAGTACCTCCTGTCAAAATGGACACACTGGGGTAAATTTACTAACATTCATAATTTTCCGTTTGAGGTCAAAATTCAATCACGAATGACAACGAAAGTGTAAATATGCAACTTTTTGAATTTATTACGACTAATTTACTAAGCTGCCGTATTCTGCATTTTCGGTTTTTCCGATGTCGATGTCATTCATTTTTTTAGGCAGTGTTTTACGTGAGTGACTTGTAAAACACTGCCGACTTTAATACAATGAATCTCGGCCGGATCTGAGAGATCCGTGCTGGGCTTCATTGTGCACCTTGTAAAAATAAAATAAAAAATGTTTAAACTTTAAAAAAAAATTGCGTGGGGTCCCCCCTCCTAAGCCAAACCAGCCTCGGGCTCTTTTAGCCGGTCCTGGTTGCAAAAATATGGAAAAAAAATTGACAGGGGTTCCCCCATATTTAAACAACCAGCACCGGGCTCTGCGCCTGGTCCTGGTTCCAAAAATACAGGGGACAAAAAGCGTAGGGGTCCCCCGTATTTTTGAAACCAGCACCGGGCTCCACTAGCTGGACAGATAATGCCACAGCCGGGGGTCACTTTTATACAGCGCCCTGCGGCCGTGGCATTAAATACCCAACTAGTCACCCCTGGCCGGGGTACCCTGGAGGAGTGGGAACCCCTTAAATCAAGGGGTCCCCCCCCTCCAGCCACCCAAGGGCCAGGGGTGAAGCCCGAGGCTATCCCCCCCATCCAAGGGCTGCGGATGGGGGGCTGATAGCCTTTGTTGAAAGTGTTGAATATTGTTTTTAGTAGCAGTACTACAAGTCCCTGCAAGCCTCCCCCGCAAGCTGGTACTTGGAGAACCACAAGTACCAGCATGCGGAGGAAAACCGGGCCCGCTGGTACCTGTAGTACTACTACTAAAAAAATACCCCAATAAAGACATAAGACACACACCTTGAAAGTATAACTTTAATACATACATCCACACCACCATATACACATACTTACCTTATGTTCACATGAGGGTCGGTCCTCTTCTCCATGTAGAATCCATGGTGTACCTGTTGAAAAAATTATACTCACATACTCCTGTGTAGAAGGCTCTTCTGCTTGTAATCCATTTGTAATCCATGTACTTGTCAAAATAAAAAAAACGGACACCCGACCTCGAACTGAAAGGGGCCCCATGTTTTCACATGGGACCCCTTTCCCCGAATGCCAGAAACCCCCTCTGACTTATGTCTAAGAGGGTTTCTTCAGCCAATCAGGGAGCGCCACGTTGTGGCACCCTCCTGATCGGCTGTGTGCTCCTGTACTGTCTGACAGGCGGCACACGGCAGTGTTACAATGTAGCGCCTATGCGCTCCATTGTAACCAATGGTGGGAACTTTGTGGTCAGCGGTGAGGTTACTTTCGGTCACCCGCTGACCACAAAGTTCCCACCATTGGTTACAATGGAGCGCATAGGCGCTACATTGTAACACTGCCGTGTGCCGCCTGTCAGACAGTACAGGAGCACACAGCCGATCAGGAGGGTGCCACAACGTGGCGCTCCCTGATTGGCTGAAGAAACCCTCTTAGACATAAGTCAGAAGGGGTTTCTGGCATTCGGGGAAAGGGGTCCCATGTGAAAACATGGGGCCCCTTTCAGTTAGAGGTCGGGTGTCCGTTTTTTTATTATGACAAGTACGTGGATTACAAATGGATTACAAGCAGAAGAGCCTTCTACACTGGAGTATGTGAGTATAATTTTTTCAACAGGTACACCATGGATTCTACATGGAGAAGAGGACCGACCCTCGTGTGAACATAAGGTAAGTATGTGTATATGGTGGTGTGGATGTATGTATTAAAGTTAAACTTTCAAGGTGTGTGTCTTATGTCTTTATTGGGGTATTTTTTTAGTAGTAGTACTACAGGTACCAGCGGGCCCGGTTTTCCTCCGTATGCTGGTACTTGTGGTTCTCAAAGTACCAGCTTGCGGGGGAGGCTTGCTGGGACTTGTAGTACTGCTACTAAAAACAATATTCATTTTTTTACACAATGGCTATCAGCCTCCCATCCGCAGCCCATGGATGGGGGGGACAGCCTCGGGCTTCACCCCTGGTCCTTGGGTGGCTGGAGGGGGGGGACCCCTTGATTGAAGGGGTCCCCACTCCTCCAGGGTACCCCGGCCAGGGGTGACTAGTTGGTTATGTAATGCCAGGGCCGCCGGGAGCTATATAAAAGTGTCCCCCGGCTGTGGCATTATGTATCTGGCTAGTGGAGCCCGGTGCTGGTTTCAGAAATACGGGGGACCCCTACACTTTTTGTCCCCCGTATTTTTGGAACCAGGACCAGGCGCAGAGCCCGGTGCTGGTTGTTGAAATATGGGGGAACCTCTATCATTTTTCCCCCCATATTTTTGCAACCAGGACCGGCTCAAAGAGCCCGAGGCTGGTTTTGCTTAGGAGGGGGGACCCCACGCAATTTTTTTTCTAAAAATGAACACTTTCCCATCCCCTTCCCACTGATAAACATGCACGGATCTCATGGATCCCTGCATGCCTATCCAAACACGGGATAAAAAAGCAGGTCTGGTTTTTTTTTAGCACTTTTTTACGAATTGTATTTCTGCACGGCAGTGTTTGGCTATTGTCGGCAGTGTTTGTGATTTGCACTTTTTAGTAAATTCCCGATTTCTACCAAATTGCAGGCGTATTTGACCGATGGTGTATTGATTCGTGATTTTTTCCTAGGACTTCCAAAATATTACGAATGCCCTCATCACTGCCGAGATTTTTGCTTAGTAAATTACCGAAATGACACTTTGAAGAAAAAACGGCATCTCGGTCAAAATCGGGACCTTAGTAAATATACCCCACTGTGTGTTCTATAGACTGACACAGAAGCAATGACTGGCATCCATAAAATGACTCCACAACTGAAGAAATTGTTGGCTGTGATACATTTTTATGTCAGAGGTTCTTTTCAGAGCACAGTGAAAGTCTCAGAAGAGACTAGATTCAGATAGGTACTCATGCCGGTACTTTGAGCAATTATGTTATCACCCAGGTTATTTGCCATTGGATAAGGGTTTCCTTGTTCACAGAAAGCAGCAGTTTCTTGAAATTGCTAATTTTCCGCATGTGGTAGGGCAGTGGATGAGTCTCATATTGTCCTGGGGTCATTGGGAAGGATACAAACCTTTTTTTGTAATAGCAAATATATCCATTCAATAAGTGTCCAGGCCATATGTAATACATTTCTTCTCATGCATAGCCTGGTTTCCAAATGGCTTTCATTACGAGGCAATCAGTCATATAGGGCAAATCATCACAGAGACAAGGTGGAGATGAGTGACTATTAGGTAAGTATATTTTTTGCCATACATATGTACTGCAGTAATAGGACTTTGGCCATGTAAGTATTGCTGCCCACACAGCACTATAGCTGCCACAACGCTCCAAATTTCTTTACAATGTTTCCCTATGCAGCTTTCCACAGAGGTTCAGGATTTTTCTTAAAATATGTATTCCTCTATTTTCCCATCAGTAATTATTTTCTAAACTTTTTTTTTTTTAGCTTCTCATTCCTTCCTTACAACTAGATTTTGCAGCATATGCCTCCACCGGGCTATTCATTGAGGAAGCTGGGTGACCATAGGAAATGCATTGATCTTATGTACAGTATCTGGACACCTGGCACTCCATTGGACTTCTGTTTGGACATTGCCATTCTCCTTGGAACATTCTGCAGCATTCTGGATACCTGGTGGATACTCTCTCAGTCTGTTCATCTGCAAATTCAGTTACTAAAGGCACTGTTTGGACATACAGATTCACGTACTGGTAATACCGTGCTGCTAAAATCGGATCCTGGATGGACACAAAGGAGAAAGTTCTAATCTAAACACTGATTGATACCGGAGCCGGTCTGATACTGCATGACTCTAATATATCAATACACCTGTAGCCTAGCTAGTGGTTGCTATCCATATCATTTTTATTGTGGTTTTTAATGAATGTGGATTTTCTTTACCATAAACCATCAATCATATATTAATTGTGTAAACTGGTTTTACTACTTCTTATTCATTAAATGAGCCCATAAACATATTATAATTTATTAGATAAGGTATGATAATTTTAGAGGAGACTTTTTCATAATGTCGCATGATAAATGTTGTTGCTATGTGTTTAATAAAGCTTCTGACGCATTTTTAAAGTATAACAACTAGGTGATGGATATTTATTAACAAATATATATATTGGTGCTGATACAGAGGTGCGTGATAATTGCACAGTATGCCGATGTACAGCTAGCGGAGTCATTATTTGCTAATGTGCATGCTGGAATTGTTCTAGAAACACCTATGGAGTGTTACCCTGAGTTAAACACAAATGCAATGTTACGTACAGAGCCGCTGGTGTCAGATATGGCAATACCATGGGCATTCCTGGGAGGTGGCCTAAAGGGGCTACAAAAAGTCTTCTGGGCATGTTATGGGAGTGTTGAGGTCATGTGTCTGCAAGCGGGCTGTGTTCTCAGGTGCCATGGGCAGGCACTTCCATAGATGCCACGTTCAGATGGAGGTGTTACATCTGTCATAGGACTAATTGGTTTAGTGGACTACGAAAATAATTCATATTTGTATGCAAACCCGATGGTTTGTGTAAAAATACGATATTTGAGGGTCTGCACAGGTGCAAGAAGGGTTCTACACATGTGCAGGACAGTTCTTGCAATATCGTTGACATGCTACAGCATTTTTTTTTTTGGGGGGGGGGGGGGGGGTGGAGACTGACACCAGACACCGTTCTTCAAAACAGGTGCATGTTGCACCCATTTTGAAGACATGATGGGCCCAGGGCCTGCTTAGTTGGATACAGATTCCTGGACCTGGGTGTCCAGATCCCATGGCCAGCCTGTGTGTATTACACGGCCAACCTTATGGTCGCGATGGTGATCCAAGGCTGCATCCTCAGAAGCAGCACTGTGATCTCACTAATGCTAACAGGAAGGGTCTATCTCTTACAGATGCCTCCTGCTGCATTTGTATTTTAATGACACAGAATTTCACAGCCACTTCTTTGCGATTGTGCAAGTCCTTACAACCATGGGGGTCATTCCGAGTTGATCGCTAGCTGCCGTTGTTCGCAGCGCTGTGATCAGGCTAAAAATCGTCATTTCTGCGCATGTGTACGGGTCGCAGTGCGCACGTGCGACGTACTTTTACAAAAAACTATGCAGTTTTACACAAGGCCGAGCGACTCTTTTCCGTCGCACTGTTGATCGGTGAGTGATTGACAGGAAGTGGGTGTTTCTGGGTGGTAACTGACCGTTTTCCAGGAGTGTGCTAAAAAACACAGGCGTGTCAGGTAAAAACGCAGGCGTGCCTGGGGAAACGGGGGAGTGGCTGGCCGGACGCAGGGCGTGTTTGTGACGTCAAAACAGAAACTAAACAGACTGAAGTGATCGCAAGAAAGGAGTAGGTAGGCAGCTACTCTGAAACTGCTTGAAACAATTTCAGCACTGTTCTGCTAACCTTTCGGTCACACTTCTGCTAACCTTAGATACATTCCCTGAGGGCGGCGGCTTAGCGTTTGCACTGCTGCTAAAAGCAGCTAGCGAGCGATCAACTCTGAATTAGGGCCGATGACTTAAGCCCTAACGTATTCCTCACCTGTTGTTCGAGTATCCCAACATCTACAGGCTAAGTATTGTTTTGGAATCTATACTGGCAGACATTAGGAGGGGCTTTATATTTAGATATAACTGCATAGTCTTGTAAAACTATACTCATATTCTTTCTATTTAGATTCTTCATGTTATACATTGCATATACTGGTCACACAGTTTAACCTAGAGTCTGTTGATGTATGCACAAGGAAGCATATTCTGCAACACAGCCTTATTTATTTTTCAAGGACTATTTCATAAGATTGAAACAAGTCAAAATTATTGAACAACATGAAATTGGGGCAGTACGGATGGTGTAATGGTTAGCATTACTGTCTCACAGCCCTGAGGTCATGGGTTCGATTCTCACCACCGCCCTGACTGTAGAGTTTGTATAGTCTCCCTGTACTTGCATGGGTTTCCCCCCAGGTACTCTTCCATAATCTAAAAATATACTGGTAGGCTAATTGGCTCCCAACAAAATTAACCCTATTATGAATGTGTGTGCGTGTACATGTGATAAGGAATATAGATTGTAAGCTCCAGGGGCTGAAGTGAATTGCCAAATATTCTCTGTAATACACTGCGGAATATGTGTGTGCTCTATAAGTAACTGGTAATACTAATAATAATAATATTGCTAACAGGAAACCACTGTCGTCTTCACTCTCATGAGTTGCACTTACACAATTAAAATAATATGTCCAATACATAATATGGGTATTAGCATAGTGACAAAAAACTTTTAATATTTTTGTATATATAGTACACATCATAATTAATGAAAAATTGGGAAATACATACATCATAAGGTACAGTTAGTGGCAATATGCAATTGAATAAGCTTAAATTAAACATTTATTTCCAATGACAAATATTTAAATTCTTGGACTATCTGGAAATGGGTATAGGTTGTACTGTATACAGATGTTTGAGATCTCACTGCAAATTTGTAATTAAAACAGTTGCATACTTTTTGTACCTATGGCTGTTGTCATGGTAACAGACAGTTGAGAGTCTCTGGGGATTTAGCCGAGTTTTGAAAGGGTGAGGGCACATGGATATTCCTCTGAATATTAGATATAGAAATACCAACACTTTAAAAGCAACACATTCATATTTCAAACAATTTAATAAAAGCCTGCAGAAATTATTACAATTGTTCCATGAAATGACAAGAAGGATTGAAATATCAAAAACATTCAGATAGGGGAATCAGGAATTCACTGTCACTTCATGAGCTTATCTTTCTTCCTGAACAAAGGTTCATTTCAGACTCTCTGCCACTGTTTCTTATACTTGGTACTTGCATGACAGCTGGCTTAAATTGTGAATGTTCCTGGTAAGGTGAATAAAGTAATGTTTTTTTATTTTTCTGTATTAGAAAAGTTTTTATTCTAATTACTGTTATGACTTGACATAATGTTCCCTAAGCTGAACATGACTGATGTTGCTTATGTGACATTGCGTAAAAGCTGGATACTGTATATTCAAAATAGTTATATAGCATTTGAAATGTGTTCTATATGGCAAATATATGTACATACATAATACTAGCTACAGTAAATGTGTTAGACAGTCCTTCCCTTAGTTTAGTGTGATAACATCACTACTCAGAGCTTTCACTGTGGTCAAGCGCAGGTCAAATGTATCTTGACAAGTCAGTGCTCACTAAATGCTTAACATGTGCAAATTGAGCATTCACATAATGTAGAACCCCAGCATCTAAGGAACCCTTTAGCCACAATGAACATACTTTAAATATGAGGACAAAGTGAAGGTTGTGAAGATGGCTCTTGTCGTCTAAGTAATGCATAGTGTTTTAAAATGCAATGTGTATAAGCTCTTAAGGTCCATTTGTTTTGCATCATGCTGTGGACTATGAGTGCCATTATCGATTTAATAGGCTTTGAGAATGATTGTTAAACACTTTTAAATGATCTCCATGTGTATGAGGATTAAATTGTTATTTATATAGCACACAGGATTATAGCAAATGCTGAGACTTTCATCCTGGGTAGATAATAAAATAATGTGTACTACTGTATGCACTGTGCTATACTGCAAATAAATAAATAGATGAATAAATAGAAAACTGAAATAAATATAAAAAAGGGACAAATGACAATTGCAACATCCACGTATTTCCACGTATAGTCCAGTGACTATTTCAATAAGAATGCAATGATTTGAAAGAGATCTGATTTTTTTTTGTATTGTAAAGGAAGCATCAGATTGGATGTGACTACAACTCCACAAAGTAAACCTACCCGATAGTAGTAAAATAGAAGCCACTTTACATGAAGGTTTGGTCCATTTGGGTTCTGGATGATAGGTCTACAGTCAACAGGTCAACCCTGTATGTTCAACATGTATTATATTGAAAGATACAAAAGGTCAATATGGTCAAAAGGTCAGCATGTAAAAGGTCAACAGTGTTTCAGGTCAACAGGTACAAAAGGTTGACAGGGTCAAATGTTCGACATGACAATGGTCTACACACATTTGGACAACACACTTTTTTTCATAATTTACCATCCACGTGGACTACAATTGTGAATAGTAACCTGTGCCGAGGTCTCCACGCAAAGGGACGTGCAATACTAATTGGAGTCACGTGGTTTAACATAGAAAATGCCACCCAAAAAACAAACAGAAATGGAGTCAACCTGTTTTGAGTGTCTACCTTTCACATGTCAACCTTTTGACCCTGTTCATTTATTGCATGTTGACCATAGGGAGTCTATCCAATGATCCGCACTCGGTCTGTTTGTCCAGAAGGAAAATCCCCGCTTTCCAAGCTACCCTCCATTTTTTTATTTACTATTACAGGGCCTGGAATGAATTCCTCTCACAATGTACTCTCACAATGCCACAATAAACTTTGAGCAACTCCATAATTCATCAGTTTTCCCATTGAAATGCATTAGGATAAAAGGAACAGACTGGAAGGTTATGAAAATGAGTAATCATTTCTTTTCAGTAGCTGGAAACAGAATTATCTTCGTTAAAAGGTATGCTTTCACAGCTCTTTGTTAATGGAAAAATGTGCTTTGGATCACATCAGATTATTCATAAATTGTATCAATGAACTGCACTGATACAATGTACTGTAGCTCGTTGTAGTAAGTTGTGAGACCCTATTGTATGTGTATTCTCACCACTGATAACCCATATACTGTAGAGTGGTTTTCCCATTATCTGTCCAATAGAGCAAAGCCCCTCCATACTGATTAGAGACTAAAAAGCAACAAGTTTGTTTGTATACTTATCTATCCAGTTATGACACACATTATATAACAGAATATATGTGAATTGCTGTGACATGTAATTCCAGCATGAATTTGTAGTGGACAAGCTGAGAAAATGAGCACACACAAATGCGACTATAAGGGGTTTTTATGTTTTTGGTTCACATCTACTCCAGTGAGGCAACTGGAGGTGTGCAGGGGCATTCTTAGTAGGCAAAGTACCGTAATGTTGTCAGTAGTGGCTCGTACCATGGGCAAGCTGGCTTTTTTCCCCGGGGCACCGCTGTCCGTGGCAAGAGCCGCATCCTGACCCCCGGCTGCAGCAGGCGTTACTGACTGACGCTACAGGTCATAATTGACCTCTAGTGTCTGTGCTGCGCTGCTATGGGAGAGACGTCATGACGTCTCTCCCATAGAGAGGAGCCGGTGGCCAGAGATGGAGGGCAGTGCAGCAACGGTCGGGAAGCAGGAGCGGGACTGGTAAGTATTGTGTTGGGGTTTTTTGTGTTTGTTTGTAAGCAGTGCAACTGGGGCACAGCTACATGGGGCACAGCCACTGGGGGCACTGCTACAGGGGGCACAGCCACTGGGGGCACAACTACTGGGGGCACTGCTACAGGGGGCACTGCTACAGGGAGGGGGCACAGCTACAGGTGGCAAATCAACTGGGGGCACAGCTACTGGGGGCATAGCTACAGGGGTCACAATTACTGGGTGCACAGCTACTGGGGTCACAACTACTGGGGGCACAGCTACTGGGTTCATAGCTACTGGGGGCACTGCTACAGGGGGCACAGCCACTGGGGGCACAACTACTGGGGGCACTGCTACAGGGGTCACAGCTACTGGGGCACAGCTTCTTGGGGCACAGCTACAGGGGGGCACAAGTACAGGGGGATAACTGTGGCCATGCCCCTTCCCTATGAAGAAGCCATGTCCTTATTTTTGGGTGCTGGCAAACTCTATTTTCCATTGGGGGGGCGCCACAGGAAACTTTCACCCTGGGCACCACAAGGTCTAAAACCGGCCCTGAATGTTGTGTTCATGCAACTGGGTCTATGCAAGCCAACACGAAGGTATATACTGTATATGCATATACTGCATACTGTACACACACAGGTGTCAGAATGGTGGAAAGGGGGGACAAGAGAGCACTCTGCACCCCCCCCCCCCAAACATTTAAGATACGCCTTTTAATGGACTGGGTCGCGGGGCGCCATCTAGAGATACAGTACCTCAGGCTGTGTGTCTGTAGATAACCCCCTTTCCGGCTGCTCCACTTCCTGCCTCCCCACAGCCCTTCTCTGCATGCTGTCTGAACCCTTTACCCCTCCCCCTGCACCTAGCTCTGACCCCTATAGTGCATGGTTAGCTACTTTGGTGTGACCCTACCAGCCCTGCGCTCTTTTCACCTCCCACTTCATATGTTTCTTCCTCTCCTCTTAACCCTCAGCTCCCAATTGGTCCCTTCTCTTTCCCCACCTTGGACCCAAACTGCAACTCACCATGACACTCCTCTGTGCAGCACCCACCAACCACCCAAACCCTACATTTCCCACTGGGTTCAGCTGAAAATATACTCTGTAAGAGGGAAGAGCCAGGTTTCTTTACTGTCCATGCACAACCTCAAATGGGAGCGAGCTCTCAATTAATCCTCTGGATCATTTACTGATAATAGCAGCTTACACACATGCTGTCTACTGTCTGTATATGCACAGTAGGTCCACAGCATAATCAAATTGGGTACAGCTCTCCCAGGCAACAGTATGCTCGGCCAGGTGCCTACACTTGAACAAACTTTACTCCAGTGGCATGATTAATGGAAAATTTTTCAGTGTCTTTATTGTCCTGGCACTGTCACCGGGATAAAAGAGCAAAGTACAAAATCGCACCTTATAAACTTGTGAATTCATACACCACGTCAACGCCATCCCCAGAAGCGGGACCACATACGCGACCCGATGATGCTTATAAGATCACACCATAAACCATGATGAGGCACTGAAATGTTGCTCTATGTATGTGTGTATGTATATGTGTGTGTGTGTGTGTGTGTGTGTGTGTGTATGTATGTATGTATGTATATATATATATATATATATATATACATACAGAAATATAGTCCGAAGGGCGCTAGAGCATCAAAACCAATTGTCCGTATAAAAGTCCTCTTACAGGACATGAATGTTTAAAAGCAAATGTCCCGACTTAGAACACGCGCTGGTGTTCGCAGAATCACGGTGTCTGGTGCCTTAATGATAGGAGTGCATGCACACACCTAAGTATATAAATAGTATTTGTATTCGGCACTCATGAAATAAACATCACAACGGGGTCAGAAACAATTCCGCCCACGATACGCTAGGAATCAGAAAAAATCCTCCCAAGATTCAGAAAATTCTAGTGCTAGTTTCCAAAGCGAGTCTGAAGGAGCACGTGCAGCAGTGAGATCAAAGCACATCCCTGTCAAGACCAGGGCTCAGAGAGGAGCACCAATAGAAGAAGAACCAGACAAGGCCGCCAGTGTGAAAGGCAGAGGCGCAAAGAATTCAAAGACAAAGAAATAATCTTTAATTTATCCTCTAGTCCTCTTACACCTTCGGAGACTGCAGTGTTACGACGAGGTCTCAGCTTAGTCCCTACAAACACTCACCGGCAATTTGACAGCAAGATTGACCTAGCCCGCTTCAGCAGACAGTTACGCCTTAGTGAATACTTTGACAAAAAGGATACTTTACCAAAAGCAACTGAGGACACCACATCTACATGTCCCGTTCGGACTAAATCTAACTTTGACCCTTTATACCTGAATTCCACAATTCGCGCCTTTTCACGCACCATGACGAAAGAAATCGAGTCCACAACTATTGATGTCGGAGGTAAGATTAACAACCTTTCTGCAGCTGAACGTTCTGCATTGAAGTCACTCTCTACAAGAACTGATATCACTATCCGTCCGGCTGATAAAGGTGGAGGGATAGTTGTACAGGACTTACAAGACAATCTTGCTGAGGCTTATGCACAGCTATCAGATACAGCCGTTTATCAGAAATTGGACAGAGATCCTACTGATTTATATAAACATGAACTGAATGACTGTTTGAGGTATGCAGTTGATGAGGGAATCATTGATGCCTCAACTATGGAGGCATTAAGGATCCCTGAACCAACAATCCCTGTGCTATATACCGTGCCCAAACTGCACAAAAACCGGACAAAGCCTCCGGGACGTCCAATTGTTTCTGCTCGTAATTCCATATTTTACCAGGTAGCAAGATACTTAGACCATTACCTGTAACCAGTGATTCAGAGTGAGCAGACATATTTGAAGGACACGTCAACTTTTTTGTGTAAACTGTGTAATCTTGACCCTATTACTTCAGAGACATGGTTGTGTACAGCTGATGTTGTAAGTTTATACACTAACATTCCACACAGCCGAGGTATTACAGCTGTTGAGAGCTTGAATAGCAACAATACACTGTACAATGGTCCAGATAAATCTCTGTTTGTGAAATTACTACAACTGGTTCTCACACGTAACTACTTCCTATTCAACAAGGAATATTACTTACAAACTCTTGGCTGTGCCATGGGGTCTCCGGTCGCACCGGCCTATGCCAATGCCTTTATGTTCAAAGTTGAACATGATCTGTTCTTTGGTAAACCTGAATATGCAAGCAAAATCATTTTCGACACCAGGTACATAGATGACGTGTTCCTCCTTTGGCGAGGCACGAGGTGTGAGTTTTTGAGCATGATGGCTGACATTAATACCCAAGATAACAATATCAAATTCACTTTTGATATTCAAGAGAAAGATATACATTTTCTTGATGTACTTGTGAGTCGAGATGGTGAGGTGTTAAGTACCTCTCTTTACACTAAGCCTACTGACTGTAACAATTTATTATTAGCTTCAAGCCATCATCCTGCTCCACTTAAAAAGGGTCTACCGTACTCTCAGTTCTTGAGAGTATGTCGCATCTGTAGTAATTTTGATGATGAATGTAAACAGCTTGATATTATGACCACTAAGTTCCTAGAAAGGGGATATTCCAACAATGCACTGACCAGTGCTAGGAAAAAGGCGCTCACAGCGCCGAAGGTTAAAGAACCAGACATTTCTAGTCAGAGCCGCATAACAAATACTATGATTTATGTGAATCAGTATACAACTGCCAGTACTAGATTAATGTCAAAGGCGAAGGGTATTTGGCCTATTGTTCAAACTGACCCTGACCTACCATCTTTATCCAAGAAACGGATAATGCCTTGTTATAAACGAGGACGTAGTATTCGTGACATAATTGTGCACAGTGACATTTCTGATTTTGAATCCCAGGCACCCCAACATTTTCTTACCAAAAAAACGGGTAATTATAAATGTTTAGGGTGTACCACTTGCACATACCTAGAAACAGGAGACACTATAGTACATCCGCACTCTTGCAAATGAATCAAAGTGCAACATTGTTTCACATGTACCTCACGCTATGTGGTGTATTGTATCATTTGCCCCTGTGGATTATACTACATAGGGAAGACCACATGCATGTTTAAAGTACTCATGGCCCAACACAGGAGCGCTATTAAATCCGCGCTTGAAGGCAAACCAGCCGAACAACCTGTTTCTAAACATTTTAAGTTACGAGGACACACTTTGTCTTCATTAAAATACAAAATGATAGACATGGTCCCGGAAAGCAGGAGACGTAGTGACAGATCTAGGCTCTTGCTACGAAGGGAAGCACAGTGGATTGACAAGCTCAACACTGTAACACCTAAGGGGTTAAATGAAACACTTTCTCACAGCAGTTTTCTGTGATGATTTTCTTCATCTCTACATGTTGTTTTCATTAATTGATCTAATTGATTCCCCCTGGTTAACCATTTAAGTCAATTGTGATGTGGTGTTGTATAATCGCCCCGATTGCCATACTCGTATATAATCTTTGATATAACGTGTTGCATTTTATCCTGTGGATGATCATTGTATTTACAAAGTATCGTTTGAATATTAAACGTCATTCATTCATTTCCATGTCTGTAGTGTGGTGAAGGGTTAACACTCTCTTGTTACGTAATTAGTCCATGCTGCATGACATCAGCTGGAAGTCTAACTCTGGGGCTTCCTGGACTGCACTGCACCTGGTGATTTCATTTGTTTTATAGGTAAGACTTGTTCTGTTGTATGTATATGCCTGACGAAGGTTTGTGAATAAAACCGAAACGTTGCACATCAAAATCGGGAGACTGGACCCGTTTATTTGAATTAAGTCCTGGAGTGCCGCTTCATTGTGCTTATATTTTCAACCTGAAAAGTTGATTTAGAGGGCACCGGGCAAACTGACTGTGATGTTTATTTCATGAGTGCCAAATACAAATACTATTTACACATATATATATATCTATATATATATATATATACACACACACACACACACACACACACAGCAGAACAGACGAGGCGGCACTCGCAGATTCAAATGGCGGAAAAAGACTTTTAGTCATGTAACAAAGTTTCGGGGATTTTCACCCCATCATCAGGTTGATGATGATGGGGTGAAAATCCCTGAAATGTTGTTACACGACTAAAATTCTTTTTCCACCGTTGAATCTGGGAGTGCCGCCTCGTCTGTTCTACTGTATAGATGAGTTAAACACCCTGGAATGGCACACCAGTAAACTACAACTATCGCGTGACACTGCCCTAGGTGAGTGCCGGGTTTTGGAATTGTAATGTATGTGTGTGTGTGTATATGTTTGTATGTGTATATATATATATATATATCTGTCTTCTTTTAAATAATTCATCATAGATCATGTTCCAGCATCTTTAGGGGGTGGGAATAGATCTAAAAATCTTTTAATTAAAGAATCCCAGTGGATTATGCGATTAGGCACCATTTACCCCATGGGGCTTAAAGAGAAAATTAATTGGAATACTCTATGATCTTAGAGAATTGATACAGGCGCTTTATTCCATCTGCATGAATTTTGGGAATTATTTACACTATTGTTTTTATGTTTTGTTATGTCTTTCACATGTTTCTGTTTGTGGTAATATATTTTTTGTTGTTATCAATATTTTTTGCTATAAGTGTTTCCCCCTGTTCTTTCCCTCACAGGCTCCGGGAGACAGAGCATGCGCAGGACGCGCTGGAGGTTGAAGCAGGAAGTCCAGTCATGCTGAACGCAAGCCAGCAGGCACCATGGAAACGGTTCCTGTCTTCACAGGAAGCGCGTCACTGCAGCAGGCCGGCGCCGGGAGTCCTGATGAACGGACGTGGACAGGTGAGTAACTATAATGGTATTTAATTGTGTGTCTGTGTTTGATTCAACTGTTATTGTCTGTGATCCTGACGAAGGGGCTGAGTCCCCGAAAACGTTTACGTTTGATCTGACTTTAATACAAGTTTTTGCTATGATGATAGTCCCTGAATGCCGTTCTTTTTGGACAAATATGAAGTTTTTATGAACAGGACACCGGGGCATTTATGCCCTGTATTGGAGTGCCGGCTGAATAGGATTCCTATCTATGTGCAGGTTTGCACCAGTTGCATGGCACCAGTGTATTTATCCTTTTATTATTCACACAGACTTTTTTGGGACATTGTTATTGTTTTTAAATCACTTGTCTGGGGTGTATGCCATTATGCCCATTACTTGGAGTATTCTATGACTTGCATTGGTCTGTTGCTGCAGTGGATGTGGGACTATTAATTATCAATATATACTATTTCTGCATTTTCTGATTCCAAGCATGATGGAATCATCTGCATCTACCACAGAAATGCATGGGTGCTGTAATATATCTGCACCACCACAAGGAGCCACTTTTAGTTATACTGCAGCACAAATTGAGACCATTCTCTTTAATGATGAAATGATCACCAGTGATCCAGTAGTTAACTCAGAGGATTTATATCAACAGCTACTGAAGCTGAAACGCCGCGAGACAGACTATTTATTACATGGGATATCATTATCTGAATATTATCGCAAGCATAAAATCCCTAGAGGTTTTAGGGTACACAACGTGCCCACTATCGGCCGCAATAACCCTGAGTTTGTGGCCAAATGGATCGCTATTTTGAACAAGTGTTCATTTGATCTTATGGTGTCTGTCATAGAGGAATCCAACAGAGAATTACAAATCACCAAACAGAAAATAGCCAATTTTGAGAAAGATCATTTGCACACTTTAGAGGTAGAATCCAGCCAGGATTGGCTGAACAAGCTTGAGATACAACATAATGAATATAAAATTTTTTTAATTAAATTCAAGAAACAGAAGAAACGTACTGTGGACGGTGACTACGATGACAATCACGTATACAAATGGCTATCGGGAGGCGATAATGGAAACCAAAGTCGCAGAAATGCGTATAAGAGACGCCCTTGGCAAAAACGTAATCCTGGTTCTCGGAAGGAATATCAGACATCAAATAGTGATAGCGACTTCATTGTCTCTGAGTCTGATGACACCTCCCGTACAGCAAGTGTCCCTTTAGGCAGAGGTCTCAGGAATGGTATGGATCCGCAAGCCATCCTCCCACCCGCAGGGGGGGCCAAAACCAGAGGGGGAAGAAAAAACCAAGAGACCAAGAAGACTTAATTTTCAATTTGTCTCAAAGATCGTTGAAACCCCTGGAAATTCAAGTGTTAAATAAAGGTTTGAGTTTTGTGCCCACCAACAAATACAATGAATTCAGCTGGAAGAGAGATGCTCATAAGTTCTCAAGGAACCTACGTCTTAAAGAACATTATCAACATCAACAAGAAACATCGGTGACCACTATTTTGGACCCTTTTCTGAAACTATCTTCTAGCTCTAAATATGATCCAGTCTCCAATAATGCGTCATTAAAGACTTTTGGACGATTTCTTGATGGTGCCGTTTCCAGATATACAACAGCACCAGGCGCAATTCGGCACAATTTGTGTAGAGATGAGACTCAGGCATTACAAGATCTTGCTAAATATGACGATATTGTAATCAGGCCCGCCGATAAGGGCGGGGCAATCGACATTCAAGATATTGGTGACTATAGAGCAGAAATTTTGTCACAATTATCTGACAAACAGGTTTACTTAAAATTACCAAAAGATCCCATTGAGCAATATCAATTAGAATTAAAAAGCATCCTTAAAAAAGCATGTGATGACCAGTTGATTTCCTCTAAGGTTTATAACAAATTGGTGGTACAACATCCGAAGATCCCCGTTCTGTATACCCTCCCTAAGGTGCATAAGGATAGGGCGAAACCACCTGGTCGTCCTATCCTTTCAGCCCGTGAGTCTTTGTACCAACCGGTTGCTCAATTGTTAGATTGTATTTTACAACCTCTATTGTCCAAAAAACAGTTGTTTCTTAAAGATACGACATCATTTCTGTTAGAGCTCTCTAAATTTGATGGAGTTGCTCCAGGAACTCTTATGGTATGTATGGATGTCTCAAGTTTGTATACTTCTATTCCCCATGATGGGGGATTGTGTGCAATGCGCCAGTTCCTTAATTCTTTTCTTGATGCTAAAGAGTTTGATCATGATCTTTTTTTGACCCTCTTGGAATTGACATTACGATGAAACTATTTTTTGTTTGACGGTAATTATTACCTCCAACTACGGGGGTGTGCCATGGGGTCGCCTGTGGCCCCCTCATATGCTAATGTTTTTATGTTTAGTTTTGAGGATGTCACATTCCTTGAGGATCCTAACATTTGTCACAATGTATTATGGTACACCAGATACATTGATGACATGTTTATGTTGTGGACAGGGGGTGTAGATAATTTAGAAAAAATGTTGTCTGTGATTAATGGTGCACAATCTCCAATTCGGTTGACATATACTTACAGCTTCACTGAAGCTGTTTTTCTAGATGTTAAAGTTTTGTTAAACAACTGTAAATTTGAGACAGAGGTGCACCACAAAGCCACAAACAGAAATACCTTTTTGCAAGCTTCCAGCCATCACCCTGACCTTTAAAACAGGGCCTCCCACTGTCTCAGATGATGAGGATTGCAAGAATAACAAGTGATTCTGATAAAACAGTAGGACAAATTGACAACCTCATAGTTAAATTCATTGAAAGAGGCTATGATAAGAAAATCCTTCTAGAACAGAAATCCAAAGTATTGGGTATGTCACGTACTGATTTATTACATCCGCGGGAGAAAGATAAGCAGGATGTACTTCCAATGGTATCTGACTACACAGTGGCCAGTCCCATTATAAGAAGAGCCACTCAAGCACTGTGGCCTATGGTGAGATCTGACCCTGATCTACCTGTCTTCAGGAAAGTTAGACCTATGGCTACATTTAGGAGGGGTAGTAATCTCCGAGATCGCCTTGTACACACAGACATTACTGGTTTGGGGGTATCTAGGCCCCCCAATGTGTATAGTAAGAAGCCAGGGTGCTACAAGTGTGCTAACTGTGCAACGTGTAGTCATTTAATTGCATGTAAATCTTTTAAACATCCCCATAACAATAAAATATACGAGATTCGACATGTCCTCACCTGTAGCACCTCATTCGTTGTTTACGTGATAGTCTGCCCTTGTGGGTTGTACTACATTGGTCAGACTATCCGTAAATTTAGTGAACGAATGTCGGCACATCGTTCCGCCATTCGTCTCACTCTGGAAGGGAGGTTTATTGATCAACCTGTGGCAAAGCATTTCAGGGAGAAGGGCCACTCTCTGTCTTCTTTAAAATATTTCATCATAGATCATGTTCCAGCATCTTTACGGGGTGGGAATAGATCTAAAAATCTTTTAATTAAAGAATCCCAGTGGATTATGCGATTAGGCACCATTTACCCCATGGGGCTTAACGAGAAAATTAATTGGAATACTCTATGATCTTAGAGAATTGATACAGGTGCTTTATTCCATCTGCATGAATTTTGGGAATTATTTACAATATTGTTTTTATGTTTTGTTATGTCTTTCACATGTTTCTGTTTGTGGTAATATATTTTTTGTTGTTATCAATATTTTTTGCTATAAGTGTTTCCCCCTGTTCTTTCCCTCACAGGCTCCGGGTGACAGAGCATGCGCAGGACGCGCTGGAGGTTGAAGCAGGAAGTCCGGTCATGCTGAACGCAAGCCAGCGGGCACCATGGAAACGGTTCCTGTCTTCACAGGAAGCGCGTCACTGCAGCAGGCCGGCGCCGGGAGTCCTGATGAACGGACGTGGAAAGGTGAGTAACAATAATGGTATTTAAATGTGTGTCTGTGTTTGATTCAACTGTTATTGTCTGTGATCCTGATGAAGGGGCTGAGTCCCCGAAAACGTTTACGTTTGATCTGACTTTAATACAAGTTTTTGCTATGATGATAGTCCCTGAGTGCCGTTCTTTTTGGACAAATATGAAGTTTTTATGAACAGGACACCGGGGCATTTATACCCTGTATTGGAGTGCCGGCTGAATTGGATTCCTATATATATATATATATATATATATATATATGCAAAAATTAAATTTTATCTTGCAGGGGGCCACAACATGAAAAAGTTCTGGTGCCCCTTGTACATGGGAAGATACACAATTTGTCTGTGCACACATCTTTTGAGCAATGTATACACCTGAAAAATCATACATTTTTAACTATGTAACAGTGCTGCTAGATGATGGTGTCCGGTTAATAGATCTACAGTAAAAAGACAGACAGCTAATACGTTGACCATATAGCGCATATAGGCATATGTTGAAGAAAAATACTTGTAAAGAGTAATCTCACCTACATCCAATGTAATGTGCTGCTTAATGATAACTGATAGTAATGTAATAGGTTCCGAGATGACAAAACATGATTTCGGCAACTTCACTTGCTACAGTAAATTTAAAGCGGCAATCAGTATACGGCATATATCTTTATACAGTAACTGATTGCTGCTTTAAATTTAGTGACTAGGACTGGCCATACACTAAAAGATTTATTGTCCAATTTGGCTGGTTGGAAGGAAAATCTGGTAATGTATGGGAGCAAATGACAAGTGACTATTTGCTCCCGAACACTGATAAACAGACAAAAATGGTGAATCAAATTGGCTAAATTTATTTGATTTAACCAATTTGTCTGAACGACCGTTTTTGTAAGTTTTCCGGCATTTTGGAGCAAACGGTCAATTGTCATTTAAACAGAAAACAAAAATAATCAATTACCCAAGGCGCAAACACATCTATGCAGCCACCTGAGGATGAAAGGGCCACTCAACCCTTATATAGCAAGTACAATAACGTAAAATCAACAGGTAAATGGCGCTCAATGTGGTTTCTCATATGACAATAAGCAATAGATACTTAGAGTCCAAATGAAGATCAAATCAATCCCGCAGATTGGAAAGTCCTGTTTTATGATCCTCAGATTATGTTCCCTCAAGAGAGGACCTCTGTCTCCAGTAGTCGCTCAAGATGACATAAAAAGAAAATAATGAAAGATCATGGTGCAATACGTCCCAAACTTCTTTCAAGCAACAACAGATACAGATGTTAACATCCAATGCGTACCCCACTCACAGTGTATAGGGTATTTATCCACACATAAAGGTATCTTTGTCGTGATAATGGCGTAATAAATCTCTGTTAGATGTTGCGTACCATACTCACTTCTCCACAGGTAAGGACCCTCGCATCAAGGTTTCTTTCGACGCTCCAAACCAAATTCTGGTCGCCAAGCCCCCCCGATGTCCCGGCCTCCTCTGCCGTCGGCCCCGCTCCCTTCCTGACCGCTGCTCCACTCCACACTCTGCAGCAGCCGCCTTGGTCAATTGTCATTTGCTTCTATACATTACCAGATTTTCCTTCTAAACAGCCAGATAAGTCTTTAGGTGTATGGCCAGTTTAGCTAGCCCAAATCATGCCACTAATCTTGAAAACTCTTACATAATTCCCTTTGCCACACTGGATCAATCCCTTTTGTACTGTACATTGCAGTATATTTGAGGAAGTCATTAGAAGTTCAAGACTTTTACCAATATTGTTCTACCTTGAATGTTTTTGATGGCAGCATTTTTCTGAAATTGTGATCGCCACAGAGTGTAAAGAACAGCTGGAGCTACTTGACCAATGGCTGTTGCTGGGGATGGATTAAGATGTGGTCCTCAAATTAGGATAATGTACAAACTGAGGAGAAATATTTATGCAGAGAGGTGGATATCTGTTGAAGATGAATAGGGCACATTAATGCTTCAGGCTTGTGGAGATTTTAAGATGGTCCAATAGAGGGAGATGAGCCTCTGATGAGCCTCTATTTCTAGCATATTTAAACATGCTAACAACAGTACATAAATATGCGATGAAGGCTGCATTTGATATAAAGTTGCTGCAGTTGTGTATTTATCATGTTAAATTGCTACACAATGAATACAAACAAAATTCTGCACGCTGCATATTTGAAGCTGTTTCTGCTCATGTAGGAGAGTGATGTCACAGATGTGTGATTATTCACAGACTGTCAGATTATGCAGTGAACAGCGTGATTATCAGGAAATAATCAGACTAGTAAATGAGCATTATCACTTGTCAAGAGAATCTACTTATAATATCATTATAGTTATTCCCTTCCTCGGAACAGAATATTAATTATTTATATTTCCATAAAATTGAAATTGTGAAGAAGCATGTGAAATACAACAAACTGCATTCCTAATGTAGCCTACTCTTGTTATCACTTCTCATACAATGTTCCCCTTAATTCATGCATGGGTTTCAAAAGCATAATACTGAATTAAATATAAATTACTTAAGGGAACATTACAGTGCAATATCAATTGACCAGAGCAACTATATTATATTCATAGACAAAAACAATGTTTCATTAGCCCCTAAAATATATTAATAGCCCCACATCAACCTCAGGTTACATTAAAATACCCACAAAAGAAAGCTTCTTAGTTGCCAGTGAAAAAACACAAGTATGGCAAAACCAGAACTTTTCCAGACTGATTCTCTATTGCACCAACCCAAAAGTATATGGACCGTAGAACAATATAATATCAATCAAGATTTATTTTACTATATATAAAAATATACATTAATAAAGGAAAAATATAAAAGGAATATAACTCATACAAGTCATTGTCATATGTCCTTGAAGTTGCATGAAACATACATTTAGCCCAGTAAACTCATTCAGATTTTCCCCCTACATGACAAGATGTAATCTGATGTATGGATCTTCAAATAACGTTTCTAAAAACTTATGTTTTTAGGATATCTAAGCCCTGGGTTTTTTATGTAATCAATGGTTTAGGATGTGTAAGGGTTAATATCATTGGATAGATCAACTGGTAGGAGTTATCAATATTAGCCAGCCTATCAAGTTTTATAGGGTTTGGTCAGGTGTCAACATGTACTGTAAATAGGCAGGAAGAGGGTCCATCTTAATTTTTCCAGTTATGTTCCCCAGGACTAGGTTGGCTAAGTGTCACTCAGTGTTACACTGTTTCATTGTGATTTTCTTTCTGTGGACTATTCTACCCTTTCTCTCTTTTTCTTTTGTTCTATCCTCTCTGTTCTCATGTATTTCTCCTTTTGCCTGTTCCTTATTATTGGTATATTGTTTCACTTGTTCAACTCACCCCTTGCAGCCAACTCACCCCCCAGAACTTTCACTGTAATTGATTTCCCCATTGTCCAGGTAGAAATGGAGAGAACAACAACTCTTGACACTTTGTTAAGCCTTTGTCATTTGCCTGTGGAAAAGGTGTGTGAGCTATGTAACCTGAGTTGTTTGCAAGTGCACATAAAATTTTGCTGAAGCAAATATAGTCAATGTTGGGGCTTCTCAATTTTGTTCATGTAATGCCCATGGGGAGGATTTTTTTGCAGGCAATTAGAAAGAGCAACTACAGGTGTTCACATTTATCTTCAATCAAAAGAAGATTTCTACATTTTGTTGGCTTTCTTGTGTGATTTTAATGATGTTCACATTTGGTTGCAGTTGTTTACAGATGTATCAGGTTTTATTGGTTGTGGGACATTTTTTGTTGGCAAACGGTGTACAGAGCGTTTGTCTGATTCTTGGCAGGAGAAAGATTTGACCACCAATATGCTGCTTTTGAAGTTGTAGTGATTGTAGTGGCAATTGAGCTTTCACCACTTAATTTTAGTAATCAGAGCATCGTTATTTTGGTGCGATAACCTAGGCATTGCACTGGCTATCAATAACCAGAGGGTGGCATCTACTCCAGATTTACGATTTTGAGGCATTAGGTTCTATTTTGCCTGCATAGGAGCATTGACTTTAAGGTGGGCCATGTCCCAGGTTTTGAAAATGAGAGCACTTTATCCAATTTTTAATGGGTTAGCACCCTTTGCTAGTTTTTATCATGTAACGTTTTTGTCTGGCAGACCATCAGGCCAGAATTGCAGAACTCGCTTTAAAGGCTTTGACTCTGCGTGCTCTAAAGAATTATTTGGCAGCTTGTAGTCACTGGCAGGGTTTCCTTGTGTCAGGCAGTAAGGGAGGTAAAACAGTTCATGACAGTTGGTGTTTGTGTGGGAGTGGCATAAGTTGGGTCATTCAAAGGCAGTGATGTATGCCACATTAGTTGGCATATAATGTTTCCTCAAAATTGAATAGAATGGCTGATCCTAACAAATCATTTCTAAAGGTCCATACCACACGGTGAGATTCGGCAGAGATGACTGCTTACGATACCGATTTTGGCTAAGTCACAATGTTGACTATCTTTTACACGAGATAGTCAAAATTGACTTGCCTGCACAGTCTATTTTTGTTTGTGATGTCGATCCCGTGGGACCGCGCATCGGCATCGCAAGCTGTGTGTAGATGGTGCAATATGCAGTAACTTACTTACGTTTTTGACTATATAGTCAAAATCGTAAGAAAAGTTAAGTGCATATCGCACTGTGTGTGCACACCGTAAGGTGATGAAGGGTTTGATATATGGGTGTGCGGAAATAGAGGAAAACAGGAGCACTGGTCTCTTAAACAAACCAAGAGAATTTTTAAAGAGGGGTGGTAGGATTATCCACTGATGATTAGTATTTTTGTTTTGTGGAGGTGCACCCTTGAAAGTATGAGAGTATAAGCTAATGAAGCACTAGAAGAGTACTCTCTTTGCGGGTCACTCACATGCTGTACCTAATTTTTTACTAGCTGCTGACTAGCTGTTTAAAACGTAGCATTTATTTGTATTAAAATTCAAAATGATGCCACACAAAACAAGACAACACAGACAACATGTAAGTGGGTTTTATAAAAGTACTCTTGTATGAGTTCAGGGTGTACCCATAAATCTGACACTTATGGGCCAATATTTACTAAAAAATCGAGTTTGCCCGATTTGAGGTTTTTTTTCTAAGTCCCAATCCGGGAATTCACTAAGCACCAATCTTGGCAGTGTCTGGTCTATTCGTAATGGTTTGAATGACAACGTTCCGAAATACGAATGAATAGACCATCGGTCAAACGCGGCTGTTATTTCATAGAATACGGGCATTCACTATTCATTCGTATTGGGGTGTTAGTTTCTGAGTGCTCAAGTGCGGGTCTGTTTTTTTTCGATTCATTAAAAAAAGCAGCAAAAAAATAGACCTACTTTTTCCAGTCGAGTTTGGATAACCATGTACGGATCAGTGAGGTCTGTGCATGGTTATCTATGGGAAAGGGTCTGTTTAGTGTAAAATCGGAAAAAAAATTGCGTGGGGTCCCCCCTCCTAAGCATAACCAGCCTCGGGCTCTTGGAGCCGGTCCTGGTTGAAAAAATATTGGGGGGAAAATGACAGGGGTTCCCCCATATTTAATCAACCAGCACCGGGCTCTGCGCCTGGTCCTGGTTCCAAAAATACGGGGGACAAAAAGCGTAGGGGTCCCCCGTATTTTTGAAACCAGCACCGGGCTCCACTAGCTGGGGAGATAATGCCACAGCCCGGGGACACTTTGATATCGGTCCCTGCGGCCGTGCCATTAAAACCCCAACTAGTCACCCCTGGCCGGGGTACCCTGGAGGAGTGGGGACCCCTTCAATCAAGGGGGGAGGAGTGGGGACCCCTTCAATCAAGGGGTCCCCCCCTCCAGCCACCCAAGGGCCAGGGGTGAAGCCCGAGGCTGTCCCCCCCTTCCAAGGGCGGCGGATGGGGGGCTGATAGCCTTGTGTGAAATTGTGAATATTGTTTTTAGTAGCAGTACTACAAGTCCCAGCAAGCCTCCCCTGCAAGCTGGTACTTGGAGAACCACAAGTACCAGCATGCGGTAGAAAACCGGGCCCGCTGGTACCTGTAGTACTACTACTAAAAAAATACCCCAATAAAAACAGGACACACACACCGTGACAGTACAACTTTATTACATACATGCACACCAACATACACACATACTTACCTATGTAAGGGGGAGGCTTGCTGGGACTTGTAGTACTGCTACTAAAAACAATATTCACAATTTCATACAAGGCTATCAGCCCCCCATCTGCCGCCCTTGGATGGGGGGGACAGCCTCGGGCTTCACCCCTGGCCCTTGGGTGGCTGGAGGGGAAGACCCCTTGATTGAAGGGGTCCCCACTCCTCCAGGGTACCCCGGCCAGGGGTTACTAGTTGGGGTTTTAATGGCACGGCCGCAGGGACCGATATCAAAGTGTCCCCGGGCTGTGGCATTATCTCCCCAGCTAGTGGAGCCCGGTGCTGTTTTCAGAAATATGGGGGACCCCTACGCTTTTTGTCCCCCGTATTTTTGGAACCAGGACCAGGCGCAGAGCCCGGTGCTGGTTGATTAAATATGGGGGAACCCCTGTCATTTTTTTCCCCCATATTTTTTCAACCAGGCCCGGCTCAAAGAGCCCGAGGCTGGTTGTGCCTAGGAGGGGGGACCCCACGCAATTTTTTTCAGATTTTTAAACACTTTAATCAACTTTTTAAGGTACACAATGAAGCCCTGCATGGATCTCACAGATCCGGCCGGGATTCCTTGTGTTTTGTCAGGCAGTGTTTTACTCATCACTCTCGTAAAACACTGCCTGATATTATGAATCACATCGACATCGGAAAAAACGATTGTGTAAAACTCGGCAGCTTAGTGAATGATCGTATCAGGATTCAAAAAGTTGCAGTAAAATGCACCCGATACCATTCGAGTTCAAACACCCTTCAAAACGGCCAAAACACGAATCTTTGTAAATATACCCCATGGTCGTTAATCACAATATAATAGTAATCAATTATTTGTGTGTGCGTGTGAAGCCAGATTAAGAGGTACATCCCGCAGACAACGTTTCAGGTGACAAAATAACTCCTTATTATATGTAAGTCCTGTAACGGGCCTACTCCTGTTACAAATTGTGAAATTTTCAAGCACAAATGATATCTGCATGTGACGTAATAATCCTCATTAAACCTTTGTGTAAATATATATATATATATATATATATATATTTGTATGTAACAACTTTGACAGCAACTATGAGCAAGTAATCACTTGAAGATACACTTTAATGGCACACTAAGAGCAAGCAAAGATTTTAAGATACATTGTAGATTTATAAAGATATACCCTGCAGGAAAAACAAATAGGTAGCACCATTCTCTTTAATGAGCATTTCATGAGAAAAATGCATGGTCGTATATTTTGAGAGATATTACCAACAAACTTACATGTGATTGACTGGCCTGCCTGTGTCTTTATAATTTAGATTCATAGTAACATAGTAACATAGTATTTGAGGTTGAATAGAGGCAAATTGCCCATCGTGTTCAACCTGTTTTAAGTTGTGATGATTCTACATACTTGCTAAATAATGTTTTATGACTAGTTAGCTACTATAACTCATGTTACCCCCGGATTAGCCACATTGATATTTTAAATATTATAACCTTGGATAGCTTTTTCATTCAGAAATTTATCCATTCCTTTTTTAAATCCAATTACAGAGTCCGCCATTACCACCTTTCCTGGCAGGGAATTTCACATCCTGATTGCCCTAACAGTGAAGAACCCTTTCCTTCGTTGCGTTCGGAACTTTCCTCCAGTTGCAGCGAGTGCCCACGTGTCCTAAACTGTGTTCTTTTAATAAATAATTCCTCTGATAACTCTTTGTGATGTCCCTTTACATATTTGAAGATATTAATAATATCTCCTCTTAGGCGCCTCTTTTCTAGTATATACATTTTCAGCCTAGTAAGTCTTTCCTTATAGTCCAGTCCTTCTAGGCCTTTAATCAATTTAGTAGCTCGCCTTTGAACACTTTCAAGTTCACTGATGTCTTTTTTTATACAATGGTGCCCAAAACTGAACACAATAGTCCAGGTGCGGACGTACCAATGCCTTATACCAAGGCTGGCCAAACTAGTCCTCAAGATCTACCAACAGTTCACATTTTCCAGACCACCTAGCTGGTGCACAGGTGTAGTCATTACTAATTAAGATGTGCTGCATTCATTCCTAACTGACAATTCTAAAGATCTCCAGTAGGCCTGGAAAACATGAACTGTTGGTAGATCTCGAGGACCGGTTTGGCCAGCCCTGCCTTATACAGTGGCATGATTACAGCCGAGTCCCTTGTCTCAATTCCCCTTTTCATGCACGCTACCACCTTACTTGCCTTCTTTACTGCGTTTTGACATTGTGTACGGTTATTAAGCCTATTATCAATGAATACCCCCAAATCTTTTTCCAACTCTGTTTCCCCTAGGCATTCCCCATTTAATATGTAGGATGCAAGTTTGTTTTTAGTCCCAAAATGCATAACCTTGCATTTGTCTGTATTGAACCTCATTTTCCATTTAGACGACCAGAGTTCAAGTTTAGATAGATCATTCTGCAAGGACTCCACATCCAATTCTGAATTAATTACCTTACACAGTTTAGTATTATCTGCAAAGATTGACACTGTGCTTTCCAGGCCTATTTCTAGGTCATTGATAAATATGTTGAACAGTAGTGGTCCAAGTACGGACCCTTGTGATATTCCGCTGACTACTGGGAACCAGGTTGAGGACATCTCGTTGAGCACTACTCGCTGTACCCTGCTATCCAACCAGCTGCTTATCCATGTGCAAATAGTTTTTCCTAGGCCAATCTCCTTTAATTTGATCATCAGTCTCCTGTGAGGAACTGTATCGAAGGTTTTTGCAAAATCTAGGAAGACCACATCCACTGAATTTCCTTGATCAAGATTATTGCTCACTTCCTCGTAGAAGCTAATTAAGTTAGTCTGACATGACCTGTCCCTCACAAACCCATGCTGGTTCTTGCTAATAATCCTAGTGGACTTTAAATACTACTGTATGACGTCCTTTAGAATTCCTTCCAATATTTTCCCCACTATAGATGTTAAACTAACTGGTCTGTAGTATCCCGGAAGATTTTTGGATCCCTTTTTAAATAATGGCACTACCTCAGCTATACGCCAATTCTTCGGTACCATGCCTGATCTAATTGAACTATTGAAAATCAAGTATAGGGGTCGTGCTAGTTGTGAACTAAGATCCATAAGAACCCTCGGGTGAAGTCCATCAGGACCAGGTGATTTATTAATCTTAATTTTGCGTAGTCTCTCCCGAACTACTTCTTCGCTTAAACAAGTATCTAACCATGAATCATTACTGTCACAATTGTTATGCTCTACTCCCACCATCAGTTCTTTACTGGTGAATACTGATGAAAAGAATTTGTTCAGTATTTCTGCTTTTATTTCATCATCATTTATTAATTCTCCTAATTCATCTTTTAATGGACCTATATTCTCATTTTTTAACCTTTTACCATTTATGTATTTAAAAAACTTTTTAGGATTGGTTTTATTCTCTATAGCGATTTGCTTTTCATTTTTCATTTTAGCTGCTCTTATTGCTTTTTTTGCATTTCTTATTACTCTCTTTGTAATACTTGAAAGACTCCTCCTTTCCATTAGATTTAAATGCTTTGAAAGCTCACTTTTTTTTATCCATTTCTGCCTTAACCTTCTTGTTAAGCCACATCGGTTTGAGTTTAATACTCCTGCATTTACTGCCCATGGGAATAAAGTTATGAATATTGCTATCCAGCAACCCTTTTAAAACATCCCACATTTCCGAAGTGTTCTTGTTATTAAACAGAACCTCCCACTCTATGTCATTAAGTGCACATCTAAGCATACTGAAATTAGCCTTCCTAAAGTTAAAAGTTTTGGTGGAACCCCTGTAGCTATGTTTCCTGAAACTGATATCGAATGTGATCATATAGTGATCACTGTTACCCAAAGTCTCCCCAACTTTAGTGTTTGATATAATGTCCACATTATTAGTAATTACTAGATCCAGGGTCGTTTTACCCCTAGTTTGGTCCTCAACTAATTGAGACAAGTAGTGATCCCTAAACATATTTAAGAACCTGCTGCCCCTCCCTTTAGCACATGAATCGTTACTCCAGTTTATATCTGGGTAATTAAAATCCCCAATGACAAGGATGTCCCCCAATCCCGCAGCCATTTTGATTTGCTGCAATAGTTGTTCTTCCTCATGTATGCTAATATCCGGCTGTTTGTAGCACGTGCCTATGACTAGTTTTTTTGCATCAATTCCCCCACTTGAGATTTCTACCCATAGTGACTCCACATTATCGCCAGTCTCCTCATAGATAACCTCCTGTAGGTATGGTTTAAGTGATGGTTTAACATAAAGACATACACCTCCTCCTCTTTTGTTAGCCCTGTCCCTCCTAACAAGAGAATACCCATCCAAGTTAGCAACCCAGTCGTGAGAGTCATCCCACCATGTTTCCGTAATACCTATAATGTCATACTCAGCCTTTGATGCTAACAATTCCAATTCCCCCATTTTACCTGCTAGACTTCTTGCATTTGCAAGCATACATTTTAGTTTATCGGTTCCTTTATTTGTTTGTTTTCCTAAAAATTTTCCATCCTGGTTAACTAGTGCATCCGTAGAGTTACTAATACAGACTGTCCTTCTCGCTCCTTCTCCAACCCCACCGTACTTAGTATTGCCCACCTTACTTTTCTCTTTGGTCAACCCAATGTTCCCGTCTAAATTCACTGCCCTGACATAAGTATTTTCCCTTAAGTCCCGTACAACATTTTCTATAGTCTGCAATGATGACACATAATTGTTATTATTTAATGCTTTAGCAATACCTTTCTTAACACCCTTAATAGAACCCATGTAAATACCCTTACTGGCTGCACTTTCCCTCCCTTCTTCTCCACCCCCATTTATCTCACTACCACCATCCCTACTATACTCACTGCATGACCCATAGTTTCTAGCTAAACCCTCCCCCCAGGCTCCCAGTTTAAAAGCTCCACCAACCTACTAACCATCCTACCCCCCATCACCGCAGCCCCTTCCTCATTCAGGTGCAATCCGTCACAAGAAAAAAGATGGCGCCTAACTGAGAAGTCCGCCCAGTGTTCCAAGAACACAAACCCCTCTTTCCTACACCAGTCTCTGAGCCACACATTTACCTCCCTAATCTCCCTCTGTCTCACTGGGCTAGCGCTTGGCACTGGTAATATTTCGGAGAAAATTACCTTAGATGTCCTTCTTTTTAGTTTCTGGCCTAAGTCCCTATAATCTTTCTTAAGGACATTCCACCTACCACTAACTTTGTCGTTGGTGCCAACGTGCACCAAGACCGCCGGGTCTTTCCCAGCCCCTCCCAACAATCTACCCAGTCCGCGATGTGCCGTACCCAAGCACCCGGGAGACAACAGACCGTACGTCGATCACGGTCCCGGTAGCAGATTGCCCTATCTGCCTTCCTAATGATAGAATCCCCTACCACCACCATCTGCCTGGGCGCCTCTCTAGCTTTCATCCCATCTGAGCCAGAGGGACCACTCCTCCGGTTGCTAGAGTGAGCAGTCTCCTCCAGCTCCATCATTTCGTCGCTATCATCCACCGAATCATCGTCCAATCGGGCAAATTTGTTCGGGTTTGATAGATCCGAGATGTCATGCCTCCCCCTCTTTTTCCCCCTTCTAACAGTGACCCAACTGCCTACCTGATTTTCCTCATCTTCCAGTGACCCCTGCTGCAACTACTCCACCGTTCTATCTAAACTTCACTCGAGATTGTAAATATCCCTCAGTCGCGTAACGGTCTGCTCTAGATCAGTTACCTGGGCTTCCAGGGCAACCGTTCGGTCACATCTCGTGCATATGTATTCACCCTGGGTCGGCTGCTCCAGTTGCGCATACATCTTGCACGACATGCATTGAGTGAGACTCTCAATCACGGCCCCTCCCATTGTTTGAGAACTCAACTCCCTATTACCTTTTGAAAGTACAATAAAGAGAATAAAAACCAACTAACCAATACAATCAATACACAATAAGTAAGTAATCAATACTTATCTGAGTGGGACCTCTCCTGCGGCACCGATACTCCACCTAGCAGTTGCAGTTGTTCCAGCTCACTGCACCTCCTTTTCACTCGGCTTCCGGCCCCTTCTGCTGATTCCAACTCACATACACTTAAAAATCCAAGCTACACTTTAAAATGCAAGCTACCTTACAATGAGCAAGCTCAAATGAGTCTGATCACTGATTATATAGGCTCTCAGCCAGCTGCTTTAATCAGCCCCTCCTCCTCCTGATTACTCACACATATAATCAGTTATTTTGTCACCTGGGACGTACCCACACACACACAAAAAAATTATGTGAAATAATTAATTACTAATATATTGTGATTAATAACCATAAGTGTTAGATTTCCGGGTACACCCTGACCTCATACAAGAGTTCTTTTATATAAGCCTCCACAGGCAAGCAACAAGACACTTCCTAAAGACACAGGTAAATTAAAACCTAGTCAGCAGTCAAAGGTCAGCATGGATAAGCCATTGAACATACCCTTTTGGTCTCAACTAAAACTACAAGATACAGCTACAGGATGCACGGGCACAGAAACCCATCAGCCCCTACCCAACTGTTCAGTTTTTGATCTATACATTCTACATAATCACAAATTGGACTTAACTACAATATTAGAAAACATGATAGCTGGGGTAGATGAACTCTTATTAACAGTTACTAGATCACCAAATGAAAAGCACCAAAAAACACCATAGAAATAAAGTGAAATGGAAAAAACGTTGCTTCACAATCATCAGCTGCACACCAGAAACCACATTAATAAAGTCCTATAAAAGGCCAAGAATAATAGGCCTGTGAGAATCTCTTGGTCCTGTTAGCTCACTTGTCAAACCCTTCATCCAATGAGGCAGTAGAAGAGGAAAATACTCTCTTGGCGGTGCACTCACCTACCTCATTTTTGACAGACTAGCTGTTTAAAATGTAACATTTATTTGTATTAATTAAAATTAAAAATGACACTACACAAACCAATGACACTACAGAAACCAAGACAACACAGACAAAGGTGCAGCAGTATACTGTATAGTGCTGGAAAGTTGGTGAGATTTGATCAGAGATGTGCAGATAAGGTAGGCAGGGGAGGCATTGCCTCGCCTGTCATAGACTTTTTACTCCAGAGTTTTGACTATAAAAATGATTAGAATAATACAAAGAGGATATCTGTAATATATTCTTTGTATTTGTCATATACTTTATATAGTCAAACTCTGGTGTATACTGGAGTATGACAAGAAAGGCTCTGTCTCACCTGCCTCACCTCACAGTATGTCGGTGGTACTTACCTCCAGAATGTGTCAGGATTTGGTCCGCCAGGATTCCGCAGTCAGACTTTTACTCTCATGATCCCAACTGTCAGAATTTCGACCGCATCCCATCAAAACACCATGTTGTCTCTCTGAGTGCACCACATCAGTAAAGTTAACTTAAAGGTTAGTTCTGGATTTTTTCAGTTGCGGAAATAATTGGGGAGCTGTAAATAACAGCATAAAGTCCTGGGCAAGTGCACAGATATGTGAAAGAGTGTTTGGTGGTATGGTGCTACAATACCTCACACATGGTTTAGTGGTACCCAAACTAGGGGGTCTATTTAGGAAACTAAAATAAAGGCTTTTCTCTTTTGTCCTAGGGGATACTGGGAATCCATTTAGTACCATGGGGTATAGACTGGTCCACTAGGAGCCATGGGCACTATAGAAGTTTGATTAGGTGTGCTGGCTCCTCCCTCTATGCCCCTCCTACCAGACTCCATTTAGAAAATGTGCCTGGAGGAGCCGGTCATGTCTCTGGAAGCTCCTGAAGAGTTTTCTGCATTTATTTTCTATGTTTATTTTCAGGTATTACTGGATGGCACCAGCTTGCCATCTTCGTGGGACTTAGGGGGTGGATGGCCCAACCTCTCTCAGGGTTAATGGTCCCATTCCCCGCTGACAGGACGCTAGCTCCTGAGGGAACTATTCGCAAGCCCTACCACGGCGAGCGTATATTCCCGCTCCTCCAGAGAGACTCCAGATTACCTCAGCGGTACCAGGGGGTCATAGCAGGGGGGGAGCGATTATTAGTGTACTAAGTCCCTAATCTAGGTACTTAGTCTGTGACCCGGCTAAGCTTGGCATTAGCCATTAGGGCGCCATGTGCTGGTTCCATACTCTCTCTGTGTCTCCCTGGAAGGGCTCTTTGTGGGTTAATTGTGCATTTAACCTTTTCCTGTGTGTGTGCTATCACTGTTACAGTATGTCAGGCAAAGAGTGTGTTTCATGTAAAGCACAGTGTTCCTCTTCTCCAGGGGGTTCACTAGTGTGTATTTAGTGTAGTATCCCTTCCCAGGCTAGTATGGCTGAACCAGCATGGCTGGACTCCATTAGGGGAATGATTTCCTCCATTTCTACTAAGTTATCTCGGAATGAGAAAGAGATGCAATAATTAAGATAGTCCATGACTGAGTTTATGAAAAAGGACTCAGTACCCAAACCAGCATCTCAGTCCCCTGCCATTTGTCCACAAAAATGTACTTTAGCCCATATGCTGTAGTCTGACTCTGATGACAAGGGGTCAGAAATGGAGAAGGATGAGGTGGACTCAGGGGTGGGGGAGGGTACTCTGTCGCAGGGAATAGAAGCTCTCATAGAAGCTATGTTCTGAATATCCCTGATAAGGTGACAGAGGAGAGTGAGGAATCTTATTTTAATATAAAAAGAAATCCTCAGCCACTTTTCATGTGTCAAAGTAACTAAATACCCTGTTTGAAGAACCATGGGTTAATCCAGATAAGAAAATTCAAATACCTAAACGGATATCATCTTTTCCTTTTCCTCCTGAGGATAGGAAAAAATGGGAGAGTCCACCGGTAGTGGATTCTCCCTAAAAGATGTGGCTGACCGCAAAATTGAGACTACGTTCAAATCTTTGTATACAGCTGCGGGGGTGGCCCATGTGGGTGGATTATGCGAGCCATTGCTAAATAATTGAGAGGTTAAATACCTTGCCTCAACATATACAGTAATCTGCAAATTTTATGGTGGAAGCCATAAAGGATATAGGCTTGCTTAATGTACGCGCTACAGCTATGGCAGTGTCTGCACGCTGGGGTCTATGGCTACGACAGTGGACTCCAGGAAAGGCATGGAAGGCCTACCTTTCATAGGTGAGGCCTTTTTTTGGAGATGAACTAGACAAATGGATCTCCCGAGCTACTGCAGGCAAGTCCACATACCTTCCTTCTGCAGCTCCCCCAGCTGGGTAGGCCTATTCAGGATCCAACTTACAGTCCTTTCAGACGGCCAAGTTTAGGGACAAGGCCAGAGGTCCCACTACCGCCACCAGAGGTGCTAGAAGTAAACCACGGAAATCAGCTACTGCCTGTTCACAGGAACAGAGTTCAGGCCCTGCTTCCTCCAAACCTTCCACATGATGGTGGACCGCAATGCGTGGAAGACTGTCTAGTGGGAGCCCTGCTAAACTTTTCAGTTACATCTGGACAAGATCGTGTCAGGATCCCTGGGTCATAGACCTTATATACCAGGGCTACAGACTAGAGTTCCAGGAGCTCCCACCTCACAGATTCTTCAAATCAGGCTTACCAGTTTCACAAGTTGCAAGAATAAATTTACAGGACGCCATTCAAAAACTGTTACAAACCCAGGTCATTGTTCCAGTTACACCTCATCTACAAAACAAGGGTTACTATTGCAGCTTGTTTGTAGTACTGAAGCCAAACAGTTCGGTAAGACTGATTCTGAACCTCAAATCATTGAACCCGTACTTAAGGAGTGTTCAAATTAAAGATGGAGTCTCTGAGAGTGGTGATCTCAGGTCTGGAGGAGAAGGAATTCCTAGTGTCTCTGGATATCAAGGATGCGTACCTTCATATTCCGATCTGGCCGCCTCATCAGACTTATCTACGGTTTCACGGGTGGTCTTCAGTATGCCGACTGTCAGGATCCCGGCACACAGTATAACGGTGCCGGAATCCCGACAGCTGACATACCGACACTTTTTATCCCTCGTGGGGGTCCACGACCCCCCTGGAGGGAGAATAAAATAGCGTGGCACGAGTAGCGCGCCACCTTGCCCGCAGCGTGGCAAGCACAGCAAGGGGCTCATTTGCACTCGCCACGCTGTTGGTATGCCGGCGGTCGGGCTCCTGGTGCCAGTATGCTGGTCGCCGGGAGCCCGGCCACCAGCATACCATACTACACCCATTTGCCCTGCAGGACTGTCACTACCAATTCCAGGCCCTGCCATTTGGTCGCTCCACGGCACAGAGGGTGTTCACCAAAGTGATGGCAGAGATGATGTTTCTACTCCGCAAACAAGTGAGTGAACATAATTCCGTACCTGGATGATCTTCTGATAAAGGCACCACCCAGGGAAAAGTTGTTGGAGAACATTGGCCTCTCAACCAGACTACTCCTGGATCACGGGTGGATTCTGAACCTACCAAAATCTCACCTAGAACCAATACAAAGGCTTCCTTTCCTGGGAGAAATACTGGACACAGAGTCTCAGAAAGTTTTCCATCCCTTGGAAAAGGCAATGGTAATCCAGTCAATGGTTTGGGCTGTCCTGAAGCCAACCCAGATCTCGGTGCATCTATGCATACACCTTCTGGGGAAAATGGTTGCCTCTTATGAGGCAATTCAGTATGGAAGGTTTCATGCAAGGCCCTTCCAGCTGGATCTGTTGGACAAATGGTCCGAATCGCATCTTCACATGCACCAGAGGATTCGTCTGTTGCCAGAAGCCAGGATCTCCCTCCTGTGATGGCTACAAACTTCCCACCTAGTCAAGGGTCGGAGGTTCAGAATTCAGAATTGGATTCTGCTAAGCACAGACGCAAGCTTTAGAGGTTGGGGTGCAGTCACCCAGGGGGTGCAGTTTCAGGGAAGATGATCAAGTTAGGAAGTCGTCCTTCCTATAAACATCTTGGAACTCAGGGCTATCTACAGTACAATGCTCTTCGACAGGCCGCTTTTCTTCTTCTGAATCAGGCTACTCAGGTCCAGTCGGACAATGTGACGGCAGTGACGTACATAAACCGACAGGGCGGTACAAAAGGCAGAGCAGCAATGTCATAGGTGTCTAGAATTCTCCTCTGGGTGGAAAAACACTCTGTGGCATTGTTGGTGGTCTTCATTCTGGGAGTAGACAACTGAGAAGCAGACTTCCTCAGAAGACGCAACCTGCACCTGGGGGAATGGGGCCTTCACTCAGAGGTGTTCCGGTGGCTGACACATCTATGGGGATATCCACAAATCAACATGATGGCCTCTAGACTCAACAAGAAGCTCAAGCGGTATTGTTCCAGTCAATAGACCCACAAGCAGTGGCGGTAGATGCTCTGACAACTCCGTGGATCTACCAGCTGGTGTACGTGTTTCCTCCACTTCCTCTGATCCCAAGAATTCTAAAAAGAATAAAAAGGGAAAAGATTCAAGCAATCCTCATTTCTCCGTACTGGCAACGAAGGGCCTGGTATGCGGATCTTCTCGAGGTGTTGCTCGAAAATCCGTGGCCTCTACCTCTTCGCGAGGATCTTCTGCAACAGGGTCCATTCATCTTTCAAGACTTATTGCGGCTACGTTTAACAGCATGGAAGTTGAACGGATGATTCTAGCCAGGAGGGGGATTCCTGACAAGATCATCCCGACTATGATTCAAGCCAGGAAGAGGCTAACATCTAAACATTACTACCGTATCTGGAAGAAATATGTCTCTTGGTGTGAGAGCAGACTATACAGTAGAATTCCATCTGCTTTTTCTGCAGTTGAGGATGGATGTGGGCCTATGTCTAGGCTTCATAAAAGTCCAGATTTTTGCCTTGTCTATTTTCTTTCAGAAACAATAGGTTTCTCTCCCTGAGGTCCAGATGTTCTTGAAAGGTGTTCTGCACATCCATCCTCCCTTTGTGCCTCCCACAGCACTTTGGGATCTGAAGTTGGTGCTGCAGTTCCTCCAACTGGACTGGTTTGAACTGTTACAGGAGGTAGTCGTAAAGTACCTGACGTTGAAGACTGTCACACTGTTGGCCATGGCTTCAGCAAGACGTGTGTCAGAGTTGGGGGTGTTGTCTTACAAGAGCCCCTACCTAATTTTCCATGAGTACAGAGCTGAATTCAGGACTCGTCAGCAATTTCTTCCTAATTTGGTGTCAGCAGTTCACATAAACCAGCCTATTTTGTTTCCGGTAGTGACGGACACCTCTGCTACTTCAAAATCTTTGGATGTTGTGAGGGCTTTGAAGGTGTATGTAAAGAGAACCACTCGTCACAGAAAATCGGACTCATTGTTAGTTCTCTATGATCCCAATAAAATTGTCCTGCTTCAAAGCAGTCCATTGCATGCTGGATCAAGCTCATTATCCAGCATGCTTATTCCATGGCAGGCTTACCGGTTCCTAAATCTGCACAGGCTCACTCTAATAGGTCGGTGGATTCTTCTTGGGCGGCTGCCCGGGGTGTCTCGGCTTTACAGCTCTCCCGAGCAGCTACTTGGTCAGGTTCGAACACGTTTGCTAAGTTTTACAAGTTCGATACTTTGGCCTCTGAGGACCTTCAGTTTGGTCAATCAGTTCTGCAGGAACCTCAGCAATCTCCCACCCGGTTTGGGAGCTTTGGTACTTCCCCATGGTGCTAAATGGATTCCCAGTATCCCCTAGGACATAAGAGAAAATAGGATTTTAATTACCTACCCGTAAATCCTTTTCTCGTAGTCCGTAGGGGATACTGGGCGCCCGCCCGGTGCTTCGTTCTTCCTGCACTGTTACTTGATTAATTAATGTTGTTTGGTTCAGCTGTTGCTGTTACTGTTTACAAGTTTTGGTTAGCATGGCTTTCCTCTTGTTATGGTTGTGCTGGTTCGAAATCTCACCACTTTCCTATTTCTATCCTTCTCTCAAAGTTTGTTCATCTCCTCAGGCACAGTTTCCTAGACTGAGTCTAGTAGGAGGGGCATAGAGGGAGGAGCCAGCACACCTAATCAAACTTTTATGGTGCCCATGGCTCCTAGTGGACACGTCTATACCCCATGGTACTACATGGATTCCCAGTATCCCCTTACGGGCTACGAGAAAAGGATTTACCGGTAGGTAATTAAAATCCTATTTTCTTCAGCATCTTAGCTGGAGAAAGCTATTTTTTTTTATTTACTCTATATTTATGTATTTGAAAAGTGATGAAAAATCAGTGATATGTCCACCTGTTCATTCATCTGTCTAGTTCTTGGTGCCCTCATAGGTTTTAACGTGGACTATTGTGAGCAGGGATGGATAGCCCAAAGGGCTCACAGAACAGATCCCATGTGTGCCGATGTGCATGTGGGGCCTGTTTTGTTCATTGACATGTGAGGGGTGGTGCTGCTGCCATAGTTACTCGGTATGCTGTATCTCTGGTGCTGTTCATGTGAGGCCACTTCTACAAAGCATTCCAGGGTCACTTTCAGTTCCCAATCTGCCCCTGCCCAACTTTGAAAGAAAGTGAAATGGAATATGCTAGTGCTACATAAATGTTAATAAATAAATTAATATATTCAGTAGATATTACAGTGAAGAAATATAAAACTTATTGGTGTCACTGGGTCTTTAAAGCAGCATTGGAAATTTTAAACAAATTGTAATACCAAAAGATATTTTATACATTTAACTTTTTTCCCTTTGGGGGTCAATTTGTTTTATTGTTTCCTGTGGGGGCCAATATGTGTGTTTTTTCCTGTGGGGGACAAAGTGTTTTAATTTTTTCATATGCAATGTTTTTTTCATTTGCGCTTACATCTGAGTTGCACTGCGCATGCATGCACTGTGATTGTGTTCATGCAGAGTAGCAGTACAGAGTCCAACACACACACCAATAAGTGTATTTGAAATCTCTTGGGCATTCCTGTGTGGTTACACGGGGTTGGCCAATCGGACACAGATGTAATGTAGTGTGGGCATGTTGCATAAAAAGATGTTCAATTGCTCACACTGGAGGCCATATTCAGACGGTCCGGACGGATGATCTGCACCTAGCATAGGGTTGTTGAAAGTTTCAATAGTGCTACCGATGATGGCGTCTAAAGATGCACAAAGCATTATTGCAGCATCTGTAGACACTAAAAGTGGTTGCCTCAGTCTTTGCATATTTGTTTACATGGATGTACACCAGGGAAGGGCAAAGATAAATAAGTGCCTGTGAGTCCTTACTAGATGTGCGCATTTGGATTTACCCGGATCTCAAAACGGCATCTTTTTGCACCTCGGATGTCACGTGTTTTGGATAGCCAATAAGAAAAATCCGGATAACTCTGAACTCAGAAGGACTCAAAGATACGTTCTGTTACATCACTTCAACATTGAAAATCAGATCCGGCAAATAGGGACTCATCCACCCAAACATGCAAGTTGTTGATTCACTGATGTAAACAACAGTTTTTAAAATTAGGAATAATTTATGCCTAGATTTGAGTTAATCAGAAATAATCTGGACTGTGCAGAATTCCTTTTTAACGTCATTCTTCTGAAAAACTATTTTACAATACAAGTTAATAGATGAGGTTTTTATTGTGGCCTAAAGCAAAATGTTACAGTCTTGTAGTATATGCAAGTAAAATATTAATTTTGATTAATAATAATAATAATAATAATAATATAATAATAATAATAATAATAGTAATAATCATGTATATATACGTACAGTACCATTCTCCAATATATAATGTTTTATGTCTGAAATATTATTGTGCATTTAATCCTTGAGAACCAAGTAGATATTTTTATACACTTAGCTGACAGTTTTATTGTGAGGTATAAAATCTCTTTTAATAAATCTCTGATGCATTAATCATTCCCCTGGACTAGACCACCTGTCATGGCAGAGGTTTACTTACCGCAGAGGGCTGCCATTGTCATCCGTTGACTCATTCAATCAGTTGTGGCTCAATGAAGCAAAGTCACCTCCAGAACTCCTTTCAAAATCTTCTCCTGATATGGTTCAAGAAGACATTTACACAGGCAGCTTGTTGTGCCTATAAATAACGGCCAATTTCTTGTGCACTACACTATATCATATTTGATTTTCCTTAGGAACAGGTCCATAATTTATGTACCATATGTCTTCATTACTAACAATATGCAAGTAGTCAGATGCATGTAAAACTAATAACATTTTCTAAAACATGAAAATATAATGTACACTCAATTATGAAATACAAAATATGATTTCTTTCTTAATTTTAATCAAAACAAATGAATTGAACATTATGTATATATGTTCTAAAGCTAGAATTCCCTGAAAATAAAATCTCTCAGACTACAAAGTCTGTCTATGAAAAACGGTCACTGTCGTTGATCAAAATATGTATTTTTGCAAATTTAAAGTAAATGCATGACAGGCTCACTAGTTAATTTGCCAGCAGTCGGGATCCTGGCGGTCTGGATACTGACGCTGGAATCCTGACTACTGACAATACCAGCAGCCGGAATCCTGTCTCACAGGGGCTATTCCCATTGAGTGGAAATAGAAGCTGTGGTGAGTGCAGTGAGCCACCAAGCCCACTGCGCAGCGAGCCCGCAAGGGGACTCTTTGCGCTCGCCCCGCTGCCAGCATAATGACAGCCGGATTGCCGTTGTCAGTATACTGGCGGCCGGCCATCGGTAAATCCTACTGAACCCTGTATTCCTGCTGCGCAAATGTGGATCACATACTGTTCAAGTGATTTTAGCCTCAGCAAGGCAAGGGGAAAAATTGTAACAGACATAAAGGCTACAAGCAACATGTACTGGTTTATGGATTCATTTATGACCAGACACTCTGTGGGGCTCATAACTACAAAGCGCGCATTTCCTAACTTGTATCTGTCAGTTACACCTCTCTACACCTAGGACTGTCTGGTGTTGCCTGAATGCATTAAATGTATTCCATGTATCTTATGTCCTTTGTAGCGGTAGAAGGAGGAGCAGATATGTCTCTATGGAGGTGTACCTGCTATGGCTGATTTAGTGCACCATGTACTTGATCACCCAATTCCAGGGATATGTATCTTTGTGTGTGTATGTGGGGAAGGGGTCCCCTTCTTCAGTCCCCATAGGCAATCCAATGGTTCAATATACATATACAGTATTTGAACTTGTTATGTCTTATGGAAAGCCGTTTACATACAGTAGTTGCCACTATATAAATTCATCTACACATACAGCTATACAATTTTGTAAAACAAAAAAACAAAAAAAGCAAAACATAACATCGATATTTTGTGAAGTGCAATAAAAATAATATAGAAAAAGCAGAGTTTCTATCTAAAATGATGTGTTACATAGAGCAGGAATTGGAATTAATATAACTAGCTAGAGTGAAGTCAGGTGCAATCTTACTGTAACAGATGGATTAAAGTGCATACAGCCAAGAGACCATATGTGAATGCAGAATGACTGCTGGTGAATGGATCATCAGCCACTAATATCCAAATGATTACTCATTCTTTCTGTTCTCTTACATGCCTGTGGAAAAGAAAATGTAAAAACTGAAATCATTGTGTAAAATGTTCAGTATGAAAAAAGTAATAAACATATATTTTTTGGCCAACTATAGACACATCCAAAAGGGAGCTAAATAACTAATTCTTTCAGATTTCAGTAGGTTTCAGCACATTGGGATTCACATCAGTTTCTTTTCCATAATATGCATATTTTCAAGTTGCTCATGCACACAAAAAATTCATAGACGTGTACATACAATTTTTTTTACAAGGTGGTACAGGCGAATGAGGAGGAGTGAAAAACACATGCCAAGTACAATTCGCTTAATTGTGACTCAAGAAGACATTTACGTGGACGCAGATATGCTCGTCACATCCCTTGTGTATACTAGAGGGCTGACACAATACTATCCAATGATGAGGGAGACTCTTAGCAACACTATCCAGCTGATTCACATTTGCCGTTTGTAAATTAACCTTCAGTAGATAGTACTTCACTCATTAGTATTATGGTTATATTAGACAAATTCATTAATTAAATGTATTAGTTGCCATCCATTCATATTAGATATCCCTGCAGATATACAGTACTTTAGAGGACTTTGGACTGTTTGGTTTGTTTTTTTTAAAAAAGGGTTATAAAATATTATGAAAATTCTGAACTCATTCAGTACTTAAACAGGATGAAAACAGATGGAAAACATACAAACAAGGAACTACAGGTTGAGTATCCCTTATCCAAAATGCTTGGGACCAGAGGTATTTTGGATATCGGATTTTTCCGTATTTAGGAATAATTGCATACCATAATGAGATATCATGGTGATGGGACCTAAATCTAAGCACAGAATGCATTTATGTTACATATACACCTTATACACACAGCCTGAAGGTAATTTTAGCCAATATTTTTTATAACTTTGTGCATTAAACAAAGTGTGTGTACATACACAAAATTCATTTATGTTTCATATACACCTTATACACACAGCCTGAAGGTCATTTAATACAACATTTTTAATAACTTTGTGTATTAAACAAAGTTTGTGTACATTGAGCATTCAAAAAACAAAGGTTTCACTATCTCACTCTCACTCAAGAAAGTCCGTATTTCGGAATAACCCGTATTTCGGAATATTTGGATATGGGATACTCAACTTGTACCAGAAAATCAACCTGCCTTTCACCCTCATGCAAACTCATCTGTGTATTTAAACATATGTTCAAATCTTTCAATCTGCAATCCTCACATTGGCCCTCATTACGAGTTGTTCGCTCGCAAGCTGCTTTTAGCAGCATTGCACACGCTGAGCCGCCGCCTACTGGGAGTGAATCTTAGCTTAGCAAAATTGCGAACGAAAGATTCTCAAAATTGCGAATAGAAATTTCTTTGCAGTTTCTGAGTAGCTCGGGACTTACTCTGCCACTGCAATCAGTTCAGTCAGTTTCGTTCCTGGTTTGACGTCACAAACACACCCAGCGTTCGCCCAGACACTCCCCCGTTTCTTCAGCCACTCCCGCGTTTTTTCCAGAAACGGCAGCGTTTTTTCACACACTCCCAGAAAACGGCCAGTTTCCGCCTAGAAACACCCACTTCCTGTCAATCATATTACGATCACCAGAACGAAGAAAAAACCTCGTAATACCGTGAGTAAAATACCAAACATCTTAGCAAATTTACATGGCGCAGTCGCAGTGCGAACATTGCGCATGCGCAATTAGCGGAAAATAGCTGCGATGCGAAGAAAATTACCGAGCGAACAACTCGGAATGAGGGCCCTTGTCTGAGAACACTATGCAACCAGTATGTATATATGAAAAAAACAGTTGTAATATCATGATTTTCTTGCAATTGTAAATACTATGGTGGTCATTCCGAGTTGATCGCTCGCTAGCAGTTTTTAGCAGCCGTGCAAACGCTATGCCGCCGCCCACTGGGAGTGTATTTTAGCTTAGCAGAAGTGCGAACAAAAGGATGGCAGAGAGGCTACAAAGTTTTTTTGTGCAGTGTCTGAGTAGCTCTAAACCTACTCAGCGCATGCGATCACTTCAGACTATTCAGTTTCTATTTTGACGTCACAAACACGCCCTACGTGCGCCCAGCCACGCCTGCATTTTCCTGGCACGCCTGCGTTTTTACAAACACTCCCTGAAAACGGTCAGTTGACACCCAGAAACGCCCACTTCATGTCAATCACTCTGCGGTCAGCAGTGCGACTGAAAAGCTTCGCTAGACCCTGTGTGAAATGACATCGGCCATTGTAATAGTACGTCGCATGTGCGCATTGCACCGCATATGCATGCGCAGAAGTGCCTTTTTTTGCCTCATTGCTGCACAGCAAACGAAAGCAGCTAGTGATCAACTTGGAATGACCCCCTATGTTTGAAATTTTACTCATTGATGCATAGTTAATTAAAGGCATACTGGGCTAGTGTTTGCATAGTCAAAGTTTAATTTATCACCTTTTAACAGCTAAACAACTTCCTCACTGATAGCCTGTATTAATTAGTCATTGTTTTCCTTTAGATGCTATCTACTGTCAGCTGTGCTGGTCAATGTGCATTCATATACGCAAATTGTTCACTTAGTGTTTCAAAATGAACAGCTGAACAACATCAGTAAATAGGTATATGAATGTTTAACTTTAACAATTGCAACTTCATTGTGCTCTAAGCCTAAATAAGTTTAGTTTTATTTCAAACACACCATGTACCACAAATTGCTTTTCTTCATAGCACTACATGGTATTCTCTTCAAAGCATTTACATCATTCAATCTCTCTGCAACTCAACCCTCTGTAAACATTGCCACTCCAATTATCCACTCTCCTTTTATTAACATTCATGAGATTTTTACTTATCTTTATACACTGACAATAACATCCACAACCTGTCATCATAAAAAAGAAACATTCACAAACATCCAACAGCTGCATTTATCTCTCTCTCTCTCTCTCTCTCCTGCTTCTATTAGCTGGTGACATTGCACCAAATCTGGGTTCCAACCACTTGCCCTACTCACATTCATCTGATTTGCAGCAATATATAAATTCAGCTAACCTCATAAACATGTCTCCCATCACCCCCCAAATCACTAAAATGTGCCTTTATTCCTCATTTCCTATCCTCTGACACATCAACCATCGTCATGGGTGATTTTAATATCACTATTGATAATTCAAAAGCTGCTTCTCATGCCTATAAACTACTCTCTTTAACTTCCTCTCTCAGCCTCAAAGGACTGACTCCCCTGCTCATCAGGAGGGCCACTGCCTTTATCTTGTATTCACCAAGCTATGCTCAGTTTCTGAATTTACTAAAACTCCTTTCCCTCTCTCAGATCACAACCTTACCATCTGCATGCTCTCCTCCATTACTTCAAACCGAATGTCACTGAAGTCCTCCAATCCACCTCAAACCTGCAAAAATATAAATTCTATTAATTTTCAAGTCCTTTCCTCCTCTCTGCAACAGCTCTCCCCTATTTCTGCATTCACTCCTGAGATGGCTGTATCACACATGAACCAGACTCTAGAAATAGCACTCGATTTAGTGGCTCCAGCTACCCATCATACTCCACGTAGACCTATATTTCAATTGTGGCACTCTAAATTAACAGAACACCTACAAAAACTCTCACGTAAAGTTGAATGTAAATGCCGTAAATCTCATATATAAGGCAAACATATTTCCAAACTCTTATCTCTGCTCAAGCCTCTAACCCCAAGTGACTTTTAATACATTTAAATCACTTCTCAAGCCTCCCTCACCCAACCCATCAGTCACTATCAGTGTTCAAGATATTGCCTTTACTTCAAGGACAAGATTAATAAATTTTGAGATTAATTGGTATGCTCTTCCTCAATTCCCTATGTGGACCCGCTGACACCTTCTCTTCGTTTGATCCCACAAATGAACTGTAGATGAAGTACTGTATCAACAGTATTCTCATCTTCCTGTTCTACTATCTTTCCTCTTGATCCTATACCCTCACAAATAAGTAATGCTCTGTCTCCTGTGCTCATCTCAACCTTAACTAAAATTTGTAATATCTGTCTGTCTGTCTCTCTCTTTCTCTCTAACTGTCTTTCCTAACTCACACAAACTATTGGACCTACTTCAGTCAGACTTTCATTCCCAACACTCCACTGAGATAGCACTGAGCAAAGTAGTAAATGATCTGGTCAATGATCTGGTCACTGCAAAGTCTAAAGGCCATTACTCACTTTTTATTCTTCTAGATCTCTCTGTTGCTTTTTTTACAGTTGAACACTCTCTTCTCATACAAACACTATAATCCTTAGGTCTTTAAGACACCGTCCTTTTTTGGTACTCATTCTTCCTATCTAATCATTTTTTCAGTATCCATTTATCTGAATCCACCTCCTCTTCACTACCTCTATCAGTCGGAGTGCCACGAGGCTCAGCCTTATGCCCTCTGCTTTTTCAATCTATAACACATCTCTTGGCAAACTAATTAGCTATTTTGTATTTCAATATTATCTGTATGTGGATGATACTCAAATCTACCAATCTTCCCCTGATTTGTCACCATCTGTATTCATTGACTCTGAACTGCCCTTTATTCCCCACATTTAATCTGTCTCAAAATTATGTTAGATGCATCTAAAAAATAAATCCAAAATGCAATCATATCTTACACAAGACATTGCAAAATCTCTAATCCATGCTCTCATTATCTCCAGCATTAAGTTATTGTAATAGTCTTCTTACTTCTTACCAAAAAGAGACTCTCACCACTACAATCCATTCTGAATGCCGCTGCAAGGCTAATCTTCCTTGCTAGATGTTCATCGTCTGCAGATCCATTCTATCAGTCCCTCCATTGGTTACCTGTATTCTACTGTATTCACTATAAATACTTTTATTCACACACAAGGCCATTAACCAAACTACACCAATGTATCTCTTTTTGTTTATATCAAAATATCTCCCAACCTGACCTCTTTGCTCTTTAAAAGAACTCTGTGGACTTCCCTCCCATGCAATATAAGACTCTCATCCAGGGGTGAATTTAGGGGTCGTAGTGCTCCTAGGCACAACAGTAATGGCTGACCCCCACTGCCTAATTTGATTATTTGTTATTGATTGATTATAAGCCCTCATTTGATGTGATTGACAACTTAATAAAATAATAAAAATGCCATGAACTAAGCTATTTTGATTTAATTTTAATTATGTATTCACATTTACTAAGTAGGACAGCTTATAGCGGCAGTCTTGCCCGTTTACACTCCACTCAAGATGCAGTATGGTACAGTGGAAATATTTTGCAACTACTGGTAAATTTCAGTCTGACAGTAATGAAATAAGCATCCAAGCCCCCTCCCCCCCCCAAAACAAGTGCCACCCCTAGGCACATGCCTTACATGCCTAATTGGAAATTTACCACTGCTCTCATCCAGTCTCCAAACCTTCAAGCGTTCCTTGAAATCTCACCTCTTCAGGCAAGCTTATCAAATTCCATAAATGCCCATATAACCTTCATAAACATTCCTATTCGATTTACATCCCCACTGTAAAATCCACACATATACTCACATATTTTCTCTCTTTTCAATTTTACATCTTCCTGACCTTTGTCCCACATTGCTGTGTGATTATATTATACAACCCACCAAGAACCTTTGCAATCTGTTATGATATCAACTATCCTTGTGTATCAATGCCTATATCCCTTTAGATTGTAAGATTGCGAGCAGGGCCTTCCTACCTCTATGCATAGGCGTGCGCAACACATTTTATTAGGGGGTGCACCGTCGGAGGGGTGTGTTTAGCACCGCCTTTTGGGCGTGTCTAGCACCATCTATTGACGGTCAACGCAATATAAAATATCCACCCTTGTACCAATCCTAATAAAGCAGATAAATTGTCAGATGTGGTGTGCACCAAATACCACTAATGGCACTCACTGCAATTACAGTGCTCCTCCTCAGCCTGGTCTGGCTCCCCCTTTCTTTCCCCTGCAAGCTGCAGCAGCTTACTTACAAGTCAGTCACTCACTGACACTGACAGTCACAGACTAGTACTCCTGCTGCTGGAAAAACAAGTGACGTGTCAATGTGGCTGCCGACCGCCTGCCAGTACTGAACTTGTCTTCCTAAGAGGAATGCTGGCTGCATGCTGATCCTCATCAGTGGCTGGTGTTGGCATAGCATAGAGAGAGGTGGGCATGTGGCGGGTGGGCGTGCGAGCAGCATGACGTAATCACATCACATCACTCTGTTTTTGTACATGGAGGTGGAGCCGAGAGTTTGAAAGCCAGTGGCAGTAATGCAGTCCTGACAGGGTGCAGCGCAGAGGGGACAGTAATCAGCCTGCTCGGCGATCGCTGCATCAGGCATGTGATATCGGGGTGCCAGATATTAGGGGGTGCCTGTGCGCACCCGGCACCCCCCCCTGCGCACACCTATGCCTCTATGACTGTCTGTTATTATCAAGTTTTGTTTTATCACTGTTGTCTTCAGTTGTAAAGCTCAGCAGAATTTACTGCGCTATATAAGAAACTTTTAATAAATAAATTCAGCAAAGAAGATGAGTATATCATTACGGTAGTTCTAATTTTGATCCCCGGATGTCTGCTTGGTATTCCTTGTAAAAGCACATATGAGAAAGAATGATTATCACAAGGGAAAAAAAGAGGAAAAGACAGTAAGGATAAGACAGAAATCTCCTGAGTTTAAAGCTGCTTTGTACATTTGTTGCTTTTTTAGACTAATACCTAGCAAACCAAAAGCACACTACAGATCTTAATGATATTGCTGATGTAGTTCATATTATAAAACAAGGTGTATAACAAAAGATATTAAAAAGTTACACAGTAAACTACAGAATATAATTATAAGCCCTTCCATGATTATTGTATTTTTTTTTAATTATTATAATTAAAATGATGCACCATTTGTTGTAAATATGAGGGAAATGCAATACTGCAATTTAATTGTTCTCTGTGGTGGAAACCTACTACTGTACTGTTTTAGTATTTCTAAAAATTAGTTTATTTTTAAATTGTACTGGTAAATATGATAGCATCTGTGCTCATTTTAATTAGAGCTAAAATGATGCTTCATCTGCAAATTGGGAAGCATACATGAATATGAATATGATTCTTATGAAGCTATAGAAATGCTTTTGGTGCTGCCTAAGGTTACCTCTGTCTGTTCAAATGTTCATACCAGGTTCCCTTACTGTGCTTAGTATGTCCTATATTTTTGCTGGGTTAACAATGTATAAACAATATTTTTGTTCTAAAACAATTATGTTCTTGGTGACTAATGATGGATAACAAGTTTAGTATACAGTAAGCATCATAGCCAGCTTATTACCGTCAGTGATAGAAAGGGAGGGCTGGTAATCAAAGCCAACTTAATGTATAGGCACAGTGACAGATGCCCGGGGCCCCACAATTCTAGAGGCCTTTGTGCAGGGCCACGTGGGGGTCACACAATCAGAGAGGTAATGCATCATTCTCTACCTGCCACCCAGCCTGCAGCCAGATAGTGAATAACTGTCAGCATGCTGATTGGTGGATGGCTGGAACTATCCACCTATCTGAGTGCTGACAGCCATTCACTGTGTGGAAGAGATGTCTGGAACTGCAGGAGAATCAAGTTATAATTTTAATTGGTTCCCGTGAATAGTAGCGTAGGGGACCCAGTGTATTGCATGCCCAGGGCCTACTATGATGTTAAGTTGGCCATGCTAGAAGCTATTGGGCTGTGGGGCAACACAAGCAAGTGGTCCTGGCTCCTCTGCCTAAGGGGTACCATGCAGGGGGCTCTCCTCAGTAGTGCAATTGGAGTGTCACTTTGTGTACTCCCACCAGCATCTCTCTCCTATTTTGGTAGGGTGAAGTTTCTGGAAAAAAGAGAAGGAAATGTTAAATCAGGCCCTGTTCCATCACTGGAACTTTTGGCCTCAGGCTGCAGTTTTCACCTATAGATGCTTGTACAATAGGTGGAAAACCCTAACCAAGGCCAGGTCACCTAATAAGAAAGTGGAAAAGAACAAAACAGACACAGAGTAGGATTAGTGCAGCTATCATTGTCATTTTGACTACGTCATCTGCACACAGCTGTATTTGAATAGACAGGAAACACCCATCCAAAGCTTCTAATTGTATCCTAACACTGTACCACAGACCCAAATGTATAAATTAACTAATACAGGCCCGAAATGCAACAGGGGTATTGTTTCAACAACAATACTACAGCTCTAACTTTGGGGTGTAGTGCACTATCTACAATCTTAAACCTTATAACTGTTAAGGGAGGTACACACGGAGCCATGTTCACTTAATTTCTAAGCAATCTGACTAGATTGCTTAGAAATTAAGAACACATCGCTCCGTGTGTAGGGGTGATGGAGACATCAATGCGCGGCCCCGCGTGTTGCTATCGCCGGTGCTAGATTGGCCTTGCAGGCACAATCTAGCACATCGCTCATTGAAATGAGCGGGGGGAGGGATGTGTGCTGAGCGGTCACTGATCGCTCAGCACACTTCTCTGGGAAAATAAAAGTGGAATGATGTGTGTGCAGGTGTTGCTTACAGAGGTACAGTATATAGGCACACACCAGTGATGAATCAAGCTATGAACTGCTCTGTCAATTAACCAGTGATGTTGGTTTATTGAAGTATAAAAGGTACTCACTGTTGAACACATACTTGGAGCTTGAGCGAAGTAAGTTTCTGTACAGCTCTCCAGCTGGTGAGTGTATGCTACTTGCAGGTAGTGGTGTAGGATGCTGGGACAGCTTTATATCAGGTCTCTCTGGAGCTAAGTGGAAGGCATGCTGCTTCCACTATGCCTCTCTTACATATAGTGACTATTATATCACAAGATGGCCCATGCACATGCTTAGTAGTTATAAGGTTGGAGGATAGACCTCACTGGGTCCTAGTGCCTAGTATACAGATGTAACCATGTTCATCTTTGTGACGATGCAGCATGCTGGTCTTCAACTATTAGCAGCTGGCAATCGCTCAATTAATTCCTAATGAAATTACTTGAGAGATCTCCAGCTGCGAATAGTCACAGGCAGGCACACTATACAGCATGCCGCATTGCAGTAAAAATAAACATGGCTACAACTGTATTTTTAGTGCGGGGAGTGCACTGCTTTCTAACACTAACATTACTACAGCACTGCAAAGGTTAGGAAACACAGACTCATTATTAAGTGAAACTGACAAGAAAAACAGCAGAATAACAATTGTGCGTCAGTCAGTGATTGGCTCGTTGCAATAAATCCAGATTGGCTCTTTGCTAGGGAGCCACAGCTCACTCTAGTGACGGGATTTAAGCTCAGGACAGTGGGCACCGCTGCCTAGGGACTCTGCTACACCTCTACCAATGGAATAGGAGAAATTATTATATCAAAGTATTATAATCAAATTAATCAAATACTACACAGCCCAATCTGTCCTTTATTCAATGCAGAGACTTTAGTGACCTCTCTATTATTCACACAGAATTGCAGTGGACAATATATAATAAAAGATAGAAATAATTAGAGATGTTCAACGACCATTGTTTTGGTTTTGGATCTGTATTAACTTTGTGTTTTGATTTTGACAAAACCGCACTACATGTTTTTGTTTTGGATCTGTATTTTTTCCAAAAATTTTATAAAAACTGCTAAAATCACATAATTGTAGCCTTTTTTGTTCCTACAGTATTATTAAACTCAATAACATCCATTTCCAATAATTTCCAGTCAATTTTGGTCACCTCACAGCTCAAAATATTATTTTCATCCAGTTTAGGTCAAAGGCTACAGCAATCTGGCCGGTAACTAAATGACAGAGCAGTGGCACAAACAAACAGCAATTTATAGTATATCTATGAAACATTTCCACACAGTAGTGGCAGAAAAGAAGTGCAAGATGGAATTGTCTTTGGGCCCTCCCACCCATTCTTATGTTGGATATCAAAAAGGACACACATGCACAGATTAACAAACCAAGCACTTCAGCGACAGGGACTGACATTTTGTGGCTGAAGTGCTTGGTTTGTTTGGGACCCAAAAAACAAGCTACCGCTTGCTGGTGTTGTCTCACAGACCAAAAGTTGCTAGCATGGCCATCTTAACAGCATAGTAGGCCCTGGGCAAAGCAATGTACTGGGTCCCCTACACTACTATTCATGGGAACCAATAAAAATTATAACTTAATCCTCCTGGAGTTCCATGACATCCCTCTACATGCTTCCATACAGTGAATGGCTGTCAGCACTCAGATAGGTGGATAGTCCCTGCCATCCACCAATTAACATGCTGACAGTTACTCACTATCTGGCTGCAGGCTGAGAGGCAGGTAAACAATGCTGCCTCACCTCTCTGATTGTGTAACCATCAACCGCCCTACACAAAGGCATCTAGAATTGTGGGGCCTTGGGCAGCTGTCTATTGTGCCTACACGTTAAGATGGCTCTGATTGCAAACCCTCCCTTCTATCACTGAAGGTAGAAAGATGGCTATGATAATTACAGTATATTAAATTTGTTATCCATCATTAGTGACCAAGGAACATAACTGTTTCAGAACAAAAATATTGTTCAGATATTGTTAACCCAGGAAAAATATAGGACATATTAAGCACAATAAGGAAACCTGGTATGAACATTTAGACAGACGGAGGTAACCTTAGGCAGCAACAAAAGCATTTCTGTAGCTTCATAAAAATCATATTCATGTTTCCTTCACACATTATGCCCACAGTAGTAGTGTTCCTAACACATTATGTGCACAGTAGTACTCATTCACATTATGCCCAAAGCAGTAGTTTTCCTTAAACATTATGCGTACAGTAGTACTCCTTATATTATGCTGACAGTAATAATGCTCCTTCACATTATGCCCACAATAGTAGTGCTCCTTGCACGTAATGCCCACAGTAGTAGTGCTCCTTACACTTTATGCCCACAGTAATAGTACTCTTTACACATTATGCCCACAGTAGTAGTGCTCATTCACATTGTGCACACAGTAGAAGTGCCTTTTAAACTTTATGCCCACAGTAGTAGTGTTCCTTACACATTATGCCCACAGTAGTAGTGTTCCTTACACATTATGCCAACAGTAGTAGTGCTCCTTCACATTATTCCCACAATAGTAGTGCTCCTTACATTTTATGCCCACAGTAGTGGTACTCCTTACACATTATACCCACCATAGTAGTGCTCCTTACACTTTATGCTCACAGTAATAGTACTCTTTACACATTATGCCCACAGTAGTAGTGCTCCTTCACATTGTGCCCACAGTAGAAGTGCTAATAACACTATATGTCCACAGTAGTAGTGCCCCTTCACATTATGCCAACCGTAGTAGTGCTCCTTACACATTATGCCAACAGTAGTAGTATCCTTACATATTATGCCCACAGAAGTAGTATTCCTTATACATTATGCACACAGTAGTAGTGCTCCTTCACATTATGCCGACAGTAGTAGTGTTCCTTACATTTAATGACCAAAGTAGTAGTGCCTCTGACACATTATGCCCACAGTAGTAGTGCTCCTTACATATTATTATTATTATTATTATTATTATTATTATTATTACATATTACTTTCAGGAAGAGTCAGGATACTTGATGGTACTGGGAGCCATACCTACCAACTCAAGGAGTGTCACCCACTGCCACACTGCTAGCAGATGCTCAGGTCAGTGATCCTCACAAAACACTCACTGCAGCGCATTTCCAGTGTGACTTAATGTCATGACCCCACGTCGCACGGCCCAGCAGCTGCCTAAGCATAGGAGCTACGGCCTGCCCCTAAACACAATTATGCAAAGCAAGCAGCTGAGACACAGACTGCCATTCCCCCTGCCAGAGCTTATTTCTGCATGTCGCCGACCAGGACTGGGTCACAGTGCTATCTATGGCATAATGGCAAAGCCAGATTGCAAAAGTTCTTGGTATAACTGCATGGACAGCAGGCTGCACAGCACACATGGCTGCATGAATAATAGCAGAGGTGCACTCTCCCTGCAATACCTTGGCCACCAGGGGAGGCAGCCACACACTCCTCATGCTAGATACCCCCCACTGCTGACCTCCCTCTCTCTTTCTCTGATAAATATCTTGAATGAGGTGGAGAAAAGCAAATGAGGATACTATAGAAGATACAGGCAGTACATCTTTAATTTCATTCTGTTTCTACTGACAATTGAAGAAACATATTGTTAATGACCCACTTGTGATTCTGCATATAAGTCATGGATAGGAAAGTCTCATAGTGTAACCACACACAATTTTGCTCTTGCTTCGGGCATTATATGTAAGAAACACTACAGCTGTAGACATTGTGAATAATGGGCACTGCTGTGTAGTGTAACATGAATAAGGGGCAATACTGTATGTTGTAATGTGACTATGGGGATTTACTGTGTGTAGTAATGTAAGGGGCACTACTATGTGGTGGAATATGAATTAGGTGCACTATGTACGGTGTAATGAAAATAAGATTGTGCTACTGTGTGGTATAATTTGAATTGGTGGTACTCTTGTGTGGCCTTGCCCCTTGCTTGTGAAACCACACCCCTTTTTTGTATCTGGTAAGTAGGGCACAAATTAATAATTTGTAAGGGGGCGCTGAACACCATAGTTCTGCCTAATGGGAGGGGTAAGGTGGTAGGGGAAATGACTTCTGCTAACTCTCCAGTACCTCCTGGTTGGGAGGATGTTAAAGTGAAGTGAGAGAAAGTATGTGAGGATATGTGGGGATGTAAATTGGATGGGAAAGCTTCTGAAGGTTATGTGGGCCGTTCCAGAATTTGATAAGCTTGCCTGAAGAGGTGAGTTAAGGAATGCTTGAAAGTTTGGAGCCTGGAGGAGAGTCTTATTGTGCATGGGAGGGTATTCCAAAGAGTGGGTGCAGCACGAAGAAAGTCTGCAATTGTGAATGGGGGAGCAAGTAATGAGTGTGGATGAGAGACGTAGATCTTGTGCAGAGCAAAGAAGTCGGGTTGGGAGATATTTTGAGATAAGCGAAGAGATGTATGTTGGTGTAGTTTGGATAATAGCCTTGTGTTTAAGTAAAGGTATTTATATTGAATATGGTAGAAAACAGGTAACCAATGGAGAGACTGACAGATTAGATTGCAGTGAAGGTGCTGGAATAGCATCTAGAAAAGCAGGTAGTCAATCGCAGGTCTCACTGGGTTAAGTAGAAGACTAATGTCTTCCACTTTGTCAATATCAGTCCCAAGATGGCTCAGGCAAATACTCAATAGTAGTCCATCTTGGTACATGGGATAAAGCTTTCCTTGACAAGTAGAAACAAGGAGTCTGCATAGTAGAGATGAGCGGGTTCGGTTTCTCTGAAACCGAACCCGCACGAACTTCATGTTTTTTTTACGGGTCCGAGCAGACTCGGATCCTCCCGCCTTGCTCGGTTAACCCGAGCGCGCCCGAACGTCATCATGACGCTGTCGGATTCTCGCGAGACTCGGATTCTATATAAGGAGCCGCGCGTCGCCGCCATTTTCACACGTGCATTGAGATTGATAGGGAGAGGACGTGGCTGGCGTCCTCTCCATTAGAAATTAGATTAGAAGAGAGAGAGAGAGATTGTGCAGAGTCAGACAGAGTTTACCACAGTGACCAGTGCAGTTGTTGTTAGTTAACTTTTATTTATTTTAATATAATATATCCGTTCTCTGCTATATCCGTTCTCTGCCTGAAAAAAAACGATACACAGCAGCAGCCAGTCACACAGTGTGACTCAGTCTGTGTGCACTCAGCTCAGCCCAGTGTGCTGCACATCAATGTATAAAAGGCAAAGCTTATAATAATTGTGGGGGAGACTGGGGAGCACTGCAGGTTGTTATAGCAGGAGCCCCCAGGAGTACATAATATTATATTAATTTAAAATTAAACAGTGCACACTTTTGCTGCAGGAGTGCCACTGCCAGTGTGACTAGTGGTGACCAGTGCCTGACCACCAGTATAGTAGTATATTGTTGTATGTATTGTATACTATCTCTTTATCAACCAGTCTATATTAGCAGCAGACACAGTACAGTGCGGTAGTTCACGGCTGTGGCTACCTCTGTGTCGGCAGTCGGAACTCGGCAGGCAGTCCGTCCATCCATAATTGTATTACAATATATACCACCTAACCGTGGTATTTTTTTTTCTTTCTTTATACCGTCGTCATAGTGTCATACTAGTTGTTACGAGTATACTACTATCTCTTTATCAACCAGTGTACAGTGCGGTAGTTCACGGCTGTGGCTACCTCTGTGTCGGCAGTCGGCAGGCAGTCCGTCCATCCATAATTGTATTATTATTATAATATATACCACCTAACCGTGTTTTTTTTTTTCATTCTTTATACCGTCATAGTGTCATACTAGTTGTTACGAGTATACTACTATCTCTTTATCAACCAGTGTACAGTGCGGTAGTTCACGGCTGTGGCTACCTCTGTGTCGGCAGTCGGCAGGCAGTCCGTCCATCCATAATTGTATTATTATTATAATATATACCACCTAACCGTGGTTTTTTTTTCATTCTTTATACCGTCGTCATAGTGTCATACTAGTTGTTACGAGTATACTACTATCTCTTTATCAACCAGTGTACAGTGCGGTAGTTCACGGCTGTGGCTACCTCTGTGTCGGCAGTCGGCAGGCAGTCCGTCCATCCATAATTGTATTATTATTATAATATATACCACCTAACCGTGGTTTTTTTTTCATTCTTTATACCGTCGTCATAGTGTCATACTAGTTGTTACGAGTATACTACTATCTCTTTATCAACCAGTGTACAGTGCGGTAGTTCACGGCTGTGGCTACCTCTGTGTCGGCAGTCGGCAGGCAGTCCGTCCATCCATAATTGTATTATTATTATAATATATACCACCTAACTGTGGTATTTTTTTTTCTTTCTTTATACCGTCGTCATAGTGTCATACTAGTTGTTACGAGTATACTACTATCTCTTTATCAACCAGTGTACAGTGCGGTAGTTCACGGCTGTGGCTACCTCTGTGTCGGCAGTCGGCAGGCAGTCCGTCCATCCATAATTGTATTATTATTATAATATATACCACCTAACTGTGGTATTTTTTTTTCTTTCTTTATACCGTCGTCATAGTGTCATACTAGTTGTTACGAGTATACTACTATCTCTTTATCAACCAGTGTACAGTGCGGTAGTTCACGGCTGTGGCTACCTCTGTGTCGGCAGTCGGCAGGCAGTCCGTCCATCCATAATTGTATTATTATTATAATATATACCACCTAACCGTGGTTTTTTTTTCATTCTTTATACCGTCGTCATAGTGTCATACTAGTTGTTACGAGTATACTACTATCTCTTTATCAACCAGTGTACAGTGCGGTAGTTCACGGCTGTGGCTACCTCTGTGTCGGCAGTCGGCAGGCAGTCCGTCCATCCATAATTGTATTATTATTATAATATATACCACCTAACTGTGGTATTTTTTTTTCTTTCTTTATACCGTCGTCATAGTGTCATACTAGTTGTTACGAGTATACTACTATCTCTTTATCAACCAGTGTACAGTGCGGTAGTTCACGGCTGTGGCTACCTCTGTGTCGGCAGTCGGCAGGCAGTCCGTCCATCCATAATTGTATTATTATTATAATATATACCACCTAACCGTGGTTTTTTTTTCATTCTTTATACCGTCATAGTGTCATACTAGTTGTTACGAGTATACTACTATCTCTTTATCAACCAGTGTACAGTGCGGTAGTTCACGGCTGTGGCTACCTCTGTGTCGGCAGTCGGCAGGCAGTCCGTCCATCCATAATTGTATTATTATTATAATATATACCACCTAACCGTGGTTTTTTTTCATTCTTTATACCGTCATAGTGTCATACTAGTTGTTACGAGTATACTACTATCTCTTTATCAACCAGTGTACAGTGCGGTAGTTCACGGCTGTGGCTACCTCTGTGTCGGCACTCGGCAGGCAGTCCGTCCATCCATAATTGTATTATTATTATAATATATACCACCTAACCGTGGTTTTTTTTTCATTCTTTATACCGTCGTCATAGTGTCATACTAGTTGTTACGAGTATACTACTATCTCTTTATCAACCAGTGTACAGTGCGGTAGTTCACGGCTGTGGCTACCTCTGTGTCGGCAGTCGGCAGGCAGTCCGTCCATCCATAATTGTATTATTATTATAATATATACCACCTAACCGTGGTTTTTTTATACCACCTAACCGTGGCAGTCCGTCCATAATTGTATACTAGTATCCAATCCATCCATCTCCATTGTTTACCTGAGGTGCCTTTTAGTTCTGCCTATAAAATATGGAGAACAAAAAAGTTGAGGTTCCAAAATTAGGGAAAGATCAAGATCCACTTCCACCTCGTGCTGAAGCTGCTGCCACTAGTCATGGCCGAGACGATGAAATGCCAGCAACGTCGTCTGCCAAGGCCGATGCCCAATGTCATAGTACAGAGCATGTCAAATCCAAAACACCAAATATCAGAAAAAAAAAGGACTCCAAAACCTAAAATAAAATTGTCGGAGGAGAAGCGTAAACTTGCCAATATGCCATTTACCACACGGAGTGGCAAGGAACGGCTGAGGCCCTGGCCTATGTTCATGGCTAGTGGTTCAGCTTCACATGAGGATGGAAGCACTCAGCCTCTCGCTAGAAAACTGAAAAGACTCAAGCTGGCAAAAGCACCGCAAAGAACTGTGCGTTCTTTGAAATCCCAAATCCACAAGGAGAGTCCAATTGTGTCGTTTGCGATGCCTGACCTTCCCAACACTGGACGTGAAGAGCATGCGCCTTCCACTATTTGCATGCCCCCTGCAAGTGCTGGAAGGAGCACCCGCAGTCCAGTTCCTGATAGTCAGATTGAAGATGTCAGTGTTGAAGTACACCAGGATGAGGAGGATATGGGTGTTGCTGGCGCTGGGGAGGAAATTGACCAGGAGGATTCTGATGGTGAGGTGGTTTGTTTAAGTCAGGCACCCGGGGAGACACCTGTTGTCCGTGGGAGGAATATGGCCGTTGACATGCCAGGTGAAAATACCAAAAAAATCAGCTCTTCGGTGTGGAGGTATTTCACCAGAAATGCGGACAACAGGTGTCAAGCCGTGTGTTCCCTTTGTCAAGCTGTAATAAGTAGGGGTAAGGACGTTAACCACCTCGGAACATCCTCCCTTATACGTCACCTGCAGCGCATTCATAATAAGTCAGTGACAAGTTCAAAAACTTTGGGTGACAGCGGAAGCAGTCCACTGACCAGTAAATCCCTTCCTCTTGTAACCAAGCTCACGCAAACCACCCCACCAACTCCCTCAGTGTCAATTTCCTCCTTCCCCAGGAATGCCAATAGTCCTGCAGGCCATGTCACTGGCAAGTCTGACGAGTCCTCTCCTGCCTGTGATTCCTCCGATGCATCCTTGCGTGTAACGCCTACTGCTGCTGGCGCTGCTGCTGTTGCCGCTGGGAGTCGATGGTCATCCCAGAGGGGAAGTCGTAAGCCCACTTGTACTACTTCCAGTAAGCAATTGACTGTTCAACAGTCCTTTGCGAGGAAGATGAAATATCACAGCAGTCATCCTACTGCAAAGCGGATAACTGAGTCCTTGACAACTATGTTGGTGTTAGACGTGCGTCCGGTATCCGCCGTTAGTTCACAGGGAACTAGACAATTTATTGAGGCAGTGTGCCCCCGTTACCAAATACCATCTAGGTTCCACTTCTCTAGGCAGGCGATACCGAGAATGTACACGGACGTCAGAAAAAGACTCACCAGTGTCCTAAAAAATGCAGTTGTACCCAATGTCCACTTAACCACGGACATGTGGACAAGTGGAGCAGGGCAGGGTCAGGACTATATGACTGTGACAGCCCACTGGGTAGATGTATGGACTCCCGCCGCAAGAACAGCAGCGGCGGCACCAGTAGCAGCATCTCGCAAACGCCAACTCTTTCCTAGGCAGGCTACGCTTTGTATCACCGCTTTCCAGAATACGCACACAGCTGAAAACCTCTTACGGCAACTGAGGAAGATCATCGCGGAATGGCTTACCCCAATTGGACTCTCCTGTGGATTTGTGGCATCGGACAACGCCAGCAATATTGTGTGTGCATTAAATATGGGCAAATTCCAGCACGTCCCATGTTTTGCACATACCTTGAATTTGGTGGTGCAGAATTTTTTAAAAAACGACAGGGGCGTGCAAGAGATGCTGTCGGTGGCCAGAAAAATTGCGGGACACTTTCGGCGTACAGGCACCACGTACAGAAGACTGGAGCACCACCAAAAACTACTGAACCTGCCCTGCCATCATCTGAAGCAAGAAGTGGTAACAAGGTGGAATTCAACCCTCTATATGCTTCAGAGGTTGGAGGAGCAGCAAAAGGCCATTCAAGCCTATACAATTGAGCACGATATAGGAGATGGAATGCACCTGTCTCAAGTGCAGTGGAGAATGATTTCAACGTTGTGCAAGGTTCTGATGCCCTTTGAACTTGCCACACGTGAAGTCAGTTCAGACACTGCCAGCCTGAGTCAGGTCATTCCCCTCATCAGGCTTTTGCAGAAGAAGCTGGAGGCATTGAAGAAGGAGCTAACACGGAGCGATTCCGCTAGGCATGTGGGACTTGTGGATGCAGCCCTTAATTCGCTTAACAAGGATTCACGGGTGGTCAATCTGTTGAAATCAGAGCACTACATTTTGGCCACCGTGCTCGATCCTAGATTTAAAGCCTACCTTGGATCTCTCTTTCCGGCAGACACAGGTCTGCTGGGGTTGAAAGACCTGCTGGTGACAAAATTGTCAAGTCAAGCGGAACGCGACCTGTCAACATCTCCTCCTTCACATTCTCCCGCAACTGGGGGTGCGAGGAAAAGGCTCAGAATTCCGAGCCCACCCGCTGGCGGTGATGCAGGGCAGTCTGGAGCGACTGCTGATGCTGACATCTGGTCCGGACTGAAGGACCTGACAACGATTACGGACATGTCGTCTACTGTCACTGCATATGATTCTCTCAACATTGATAGAATGGTGGAGGATTATATGAGTGACCGCATCCAAGTAGGCACGTCACACAGTCCGTACTTATACTGGCAGGAAAAAGAGGCAATTTGGAGGCCCTTGCACAAACTGGCTTTATTCTACCTAAGTTGCCCTCCCACAAGTGTGTACTCCGAAAGAGTGTTTAGTGCCGCCGCTCACCTTGTCAGCAATCGGCGTACGAGGTTACATCCAGAAAATGTGGAGAAGATGATGTTCATTAAAATGAATTATAATCAATTCCTCCGCGGAGACATTGACCAGCAGCAATTGCCTCCACAAAGTACACAGGGAGCTGAGATGGTGGATTCCAGTGGGGACGAATTGATAATCTGTGAGGAGGGGGATGTACACGGTGATATATCGGAGGGTGAAGATGAGGTGGACATCTTGCCTCTGTAGAGCCAGTTTGTGCAAGGAGAGATTAATTGCTTCTTTTTTGGGGGGGGTCCAAACCAACCCGTCATATCAGTCACAGTCGTGTGGCAGACCCTGTCACTGAAATGATGGGTTGGTTAAAGTGTGCATGTCCTGTTTTGTTTATACAACATAAGGGTGGGTGGGAGGGCCCAAGGATAATTCCATCTTGCACCTCTTTTTTCTTTTCTTTTTCTTTGCATCATGTGCTGATTGGGGAGGGTTTTTTGGAAGGGACATCCTGCGTGACACTGCAGTGCCACTCCTAGATGGGCCCGGTGTTTGTGTCGGCCACTAGGGTCGCTTATCTTTCTCACACAGTCAGCTACCTCATTGCGCCTCTTTTTTTCTTTGCGTCATGTGCTGTTTGGGGAGGGTTTTTTGGAAGGGACATCCTGCGTGACACTGCAGTGCCACTCCTAGATGGGCCCGGTGTTTGTGTCGGCCACTAGGGTCGCTTATCTTACTCACACAGCGACCTCGGTGCAAATTTTAGGACTAAAAATAATATTGTGAGGTGTGATGTGTTCAGAATAGGCTGAAAATGAGTGTAAATTATGTTTTTTGAGGTTAATAATACTTTGGGATCAAAATTACCCCCAAATTCTATGATTTAAGCTGTTTTTTAGGGTTTTTTGAAAAAAACACCCGAATCCAAAACACACCCGAATCCGACAAAAAAAATTCGGTGAGGTTTTGCCAAAACGCGGTCGAACCCAAAACACGGCCGCGGAACCGAACCCAAAACCAAAACACAAAACCCGAAAAATTTCAGGCGCTCATCTCTACTGCATAGTAGCACAATCCACTTTTAAAATTTTTCAGGCATAGGGGAGGCATTTCAGTTTTAGTTTTTTATGCTCTGTATCAGGGGTGTATCTAGCATTCTGAGCTCCCTTTGTCCTCTGGCAAAGTAAGAGACTGCCCCCTATTTTCAGGTTAATTATACTCTGTATTTTCAACTTGTTTTTCACTTTTACCTCCCCCAACTCCACTCACACCTTCACCACCATTCGTTCTAACACCTCCCCCAACTCCACTCACGCCTTCACCACCATTAGTATTAACACCTCTCCCAACTCCACTCACACCTTCACCACCATTAGTACTAACACCTCCCCCAACTCCACTCACACCTTCACCACCATTAGTACTAACACCTCCCCCAACTCCACTCACACGTCAGTCTAGCTTCATGTTGTTTGAAACTCATGATACCCTCTTATAGCCTTATCTTCTAATGATATATATTGTCACCCTAATTGCTCTGCAGTATACATTAGACTCCCCCCATAGTACCACTCAGTATACACAACATCCCCATAATATGATTCACTACAAACAATGCCCACCATAATACAACTCAGTATACACACCACCCCATATTACCCCACCCCCGTACACACAGTGCCCCCATATTAACTAGAGATGTGTGGCTGACACTTTTCGGGTTTTGGATCTGGATCTCTATTTGTATTTTGGATCTAGGGTGGTCATTCCGAGTTGTTCGCTAGCTGTTTTCGGTCGCTGCGCAGTGATCAGGCAAAAAATCAGCAATTCTGTGCATGCGGCGCACACGCGCAACATACTTTCACAACAGCCGATGCAGTTTCACACAAGGTCTAGCGACGCTTTTCAATCGCACTGCTGGCCGCAGAGTGATTGACAGGAAGTGGGTGTTTCTGGAAGGTAACTTACCATTTTCTGGGAGTGTGTGGAAAAACGCAGGTGTGTCAGATACAAACGCAGGCGTGCCTGGGGAAACGCAGGCGTGGCTGGCCGAACGCAGGGCGTGTTTGTGACGTCAAAACAGGAACTAAATAGTCTGATGTGATCTCAAGATAGGAGTAGGTCTGGAGCTGCTCAGAAACTGCACAATCTTTTTTTGTAGCAGCGCGGCGATCCTTTCGTTCGCACTTCTGCTAAGATACACTCCCAGAGGGCGGCGACTTAGCATTTGCACAGCTGCTTAAAGCAGCTAGCGAGCGAACAACTTGGAATGAGGGCCTATATTGGTAATGCCAAAACCACCCTTTCGGGTTTTGGTTTTGGATCTGGATGATTTTAGAAAAAGCTAAAATCACAGAATTTGGGGGTGATTTTGATCCTACGGTATTATTAACCTCAATAACATTCATTTTCACTCATTTCCAGTCTATTCCTCACACCTCACAATATTGTTTAAGGCCAAAAGGTTGCACCGAGGTAGCTGGATGGGATGTGGTATGGAAGGTAGATAGTAACTAGGTTGACAGTGTCTAGGTCGACCACTATTGGTCAACAGTAACTAGGTCGACAGGGTTTCTAGGTCGACGGGGTCTCTAGGTCGACATGTTCTAGGTCGACAGGTTAAAAGGTCGACATGAGTTTTTTATGGGTTTTTTTTTTGTTTCGTTTTCTTCATACAGTGACCGGGAACACCAATTAGTGCACCATGTCCCCTCGCATGGCTCGCTTCGCTCGCCATGCTTCGGGTAAGGTGCCTCGCTCCGCTACAGCTGCACTCGGCACAAGTTACCGTTCCCAGTTGTAGTCCACGTGGATTGTAAAGTATGAAAAGGTTCAAAAAAATAAAAAAAATTATGAAAAACTCATGTCGACCTTTTGACCTGTCGACCTAGAACATGTCGACCTAGAGACCCTGTTGACCTAGAAACCCTGTCGACCTAGTTACTGTCGACCAATAGTGGTGGACCTAGAAAATGTTGACCTAATTACTGTCGACCTAGAGACCGAATCCCAGCTGGATGACTAAGCTAAGTGACACAAGTGGGCGGCACAAACACCTGGCCCATCTAGGACTGGCACTGCATTGGCAGACAGGATGGCAGTTTTAAAAAATAGGCCCCAAAGAGCACATAATGTAAAGAAAAAAAAAGTGCAAGATGGAATTGTCCTTGGGCCCTCCCAACCACTCACCCGGGCCCACCCATATGTTGTATAAACATAACATGCACAGTTTAATAAACTCATAATTTCAGCGACAGGTGGTCCCCCTGAAAAAAGCTAGCCAAGTTCTCCGAATCATAGCTAGCTACAAACATACCACCTTCTACTTTGATGACTTTTCACATTATGAGAAGAGGCAAGAGGAATCGGACAGTGTCAAGAAGATGATTAAAAATTAGAGAGGCACACGCAATTAGGAACAACACACAGGCTTTCACCTCCACTCCTATATTGGTGTGGAACAGAAAGGACTTCAACCAAGCAAATATATAATTATTAATTACCACATAACTGGACAAACTAAAAAATAGGGGCCAAAGCCTCCAAATTTGTACCCCCTTCTCCGTGTTTAGGGATTAAGATAATATCGGATTTAATGCTGGGATGCAAATACCGTAAACTGGTGTATACCACATGATTTTAACAGCAGCACCCCTGTATTTTTACAGCATACAGGGCCAGTGTACATTGATTTTCACTGCACCCCAGAATTTTTACAGCATCCAAGACAGGGCCAGTGTACTTTTATTTTAACAACAGCACCCCAGAATTTTTACAACATACAAGACAGGGTCAGTGTACATTTATTTTCACTGCACACCAGAATTATTACATCATACAAGACAGGGCCTGTGTACTTCTATTTTAACAACAGCACCCCTGTATTTTTACAGCATACAGGGCCAGTGTACATTGATTTTCACTGCACCCCAGAATTTTTACAGCATACAAGACAGGACCAGTGTACACTTATTTTACTGCACCCCAGAAATTTGAAAGCATACAAGACTGCCAGTGTACATTTATTTTCACTGCACCACAGATTTTTTACAGCCAGCACCAATGTATTTTCACAGCATACAGGAGGACAGTGCCCCTACTCCCTGTACAACACAGTGACAGCCAGGACAGCAACACCCATTTACAGCTGCAGCATTCCTAACAGCACATGAAACACCAGTAACAGCCAGGACAGCACCCCTAACAGCACAGGTACATCACAGTGACATGAACAGCACCCCTACAGAGCACACACTGACCCCACCTGATGCCACCACCCACAGAGTGAGACAAAGGTCTGACTCCCTCACTCCCCAAGTCTGGAGTGAAAATGGCGGCAACACTCGGCTCCTTATATGGAATCCAAAACTCGCGAGAATCCGACAGCAGGATGATGACATTTTGCCTCATTCTGGTTTCCAAGTCTGGTGGGAAGACCCGAGCCAGACTTGGATTCTGGCTCGGAACGGGATGTTTGGGGGGGGGGGGGTTCAGTTCTCTGAGATCCAAACCCGCTCATCTCTAATATTAACCCCAGTACACATTGTGCCTCCATATTACCCCCAGTACACACATATTGCCCCTGTGCAAACGGCAACCCCACATTACCCACAGTACATTCAGCACCCTGCATCCACTGCTGCTTACACATGCAGCCAAAGGCACGGCTCAGAGAGCAGTGCACTAAGCTTGGCAGTGGTGCTTTCACTGTGTGTATGAGAGAGGGGGCAGGCACAGGGTGGCACCGCTGGGCGAGGCCCCCCTCGGCAAGCATCCCTGGCATGTTCCATCCTGGCACTGGTGTTACTATAATGGGTGCAGTGTGTGCAGTCCAGAGGGGATCCCCACCACACACGCTGCACCCATTTTAAAATGCTCACCCCTCCGGAGTCCAGCGCCAGCATCCGCAGCACTGTTAAAACACCATGAAAATGGCGCATGCGCAGTAGGAAAATCTCAGGGAAAATGGCCGCCCCACAGAGAGGAGGGGGCCCGAATGGAGGAGGCTGAACACGGGCCTCCTCCTCTCTTAAAGTACCCCTGCATCCTGGCCAATGTGTAGATACACCCCTGCTCTGGATATACCCTACGTTTTACAGTATTTTTAGTAACCACCTTTGTGGTGTTATTTTCTGAGGGTGGGTCAAATGAGTAAGAGTATGGGAGAGAGGGAAGGAGGAAGGTGAGTTACACAGGAGCCAGATGACCTACCAGGTGCTTCACATGACACAGGTTTAGGATTACAACTGTAAAATTGAAATCGATAAATACCATGTTGCTCTTAATTTAATTGGGTGCTTAATGATGGCAGTCCTATGCGAGTTTTTTTATGTGCCACAGACTATTATCATAAAAAGTTGTAGACCATTACAAAATAAATAAACATTTATTTTTACCATAAAATATTTCACTAATTAAATACAAAAGTTTTTTTATTACTTCTTTCAAATAAATTATTCAGTAGATAAGACAGTATGTTGAATACATTGACTGCAAGTAAAACTGCAAACTCTCAGCCCTATTTGTATCTTAAACAAATATCTGTCCTTAGCAGAAAAGAAGAAAAACTGTGTTAATTAATGTGAGACACTTTGCTCAGAGCATGGTGTAATACAGTACCGCATATATTATTTATTAGATTTCTTCTGGTTTCTTCTCAATTAACCTAAAAATCATGTTGCTCTGTATAAGGAAAACCAGCTAATAACAAAAACAAATATAGTAACGTTTTCAGGGCTAAAGTTGTTACTTTAGATAAGTTGTTACTTTAGATAAGGCGATTATCCTGGGGAATCCTGTTTCTTCATTGGCTTGCTACGTGCAGGCAGATTGATAATATCGTTTGTACTCGGGATGTGAAAATTTAGTTTTTTTATGGAGATGTTAAAAAAAAAAAAGATATAACTGAATCTACTCATTAATCAGTTAAGGACCTCCGAAATCCAACTGTACAGTAAGTATTCTATATTTGTACTTAGAACACTCCTGATTCCTGCTCATTCACATGCGATAAACTGCAATACAATAACAGAATCTGATTTTTATTCTATTTTGCTGCAGTTTGTGTACACTTTACAACGTAGCTGTCAGTGTAGCTTTTCTTTTATCACTACAAATTAGTTTATAAATGGATCAATGTGGTTTCTCATACTATACCAAGATTTTATATACAAATCATAACATCTTGAGGCCATCTCGTTATAGGGACGAGCGTCTGGCAGACTTGCTGCAGGCTGGTTATAGTGACTAAAGGGAGCCCTGCAGTGAATCTCTCCCCTATGATCACCAGGATGACATAAAATGGAAATTGATTATTATTAATTGAAGGGACAGTATTGGTATAACCAGTGGTGGCTGCTGTCCGCGGGCTCAAGTGCAGACCAGACATTGCATAAAGGGGTCAGGTAACACATATAAACATAAATGCATCGGCAGCTGCAGTGCTGACTACTTAGTGGTGGGGGGGGGGGGGGGGGGGCTGTTAAGCACATTTAAACTTACACGTGAAGATATATGTAATATATGTGCTGGCAGTGTATCCCGGATCGGGGCAGAGGCGACGTGTATCGCAGCTGCTGTGCAGAAACTGAGACTCTGCATTAGGCTTCACTATCCTAAGCACACCCTCAGACTCTCATTGACTAGTTCCACAGGAGTCTGGGGGTGGGCTAAGGGCCGTCTTAACAGCAGTGTAGGCCCCTGGGCACAGCAATGCACTGGGCTCCCTACCCATCCACAAGTGGTAGGGGTGGGTGTGCTGTCAGCGGCAGCTTTGATGTCCCGCGGGCAATAGGGGGTGTTCTATCTTCCACTCAGCATGTAGGACCTGGAGCAGTAATTTCTGCAAATTACTCCTTTACTGCACAGATGGGGCTAAACTGTAAAAGGCGGCATTGGGCTGAATGAAGTGGCCCTGGTACATGAATTCCAGGGTGGTAGGGGGTGTTTAATACGTAGGGGAGGAGAGGATAGTGGAGAGGGCTTAATATTTATCATTTTCCTGTGGGAGGGCAGCTTGTTTGACTGCAGATATCTCAAGTTCCTGAAAATATATTTCTTAGCTTTGAAATGGATGAAAAACTAGAGAGTCCCTCCTTTCAGGAGGTTCTGGGGACTTGGGGATCATAGTTCAGGAGCCAGAGCAATTCACCAACGAAAATCTAAAACGGCATATTTGACGTGTGGAGCTGGAGCAGGGACCAGCTGCTTGAAAACTGATGTCTCTGGTTCTGGGCATAGTAGAGACAAGCTGCCAGTGTCTACCAAAAGGGGAGAGTCTCATCTTTTGGTTATACCCTCAGAAATACTCTAAGTCAGACAGAACGCGAGTCACCATCGGTGTTCCATCATCGATCCCAAGTCACCATCAGTGTTCTGTCATCGATCCCAAGTCACCATCGGTGTTCCGTCATCGATCCCAAGTCATCATCGGTGCTCCGTCATCGATCCCAAATCACCATCGGTGTCCTATCATCGATCTCAAGTCACCATCGGTTTTCTATCATCAGTATTCCTCTGAACTGTGTTTCCTATTACCAATACCAAGTCATCAATATTCCTCTGAACAGTGTTTAATAAACTCTTTATACTTTTTACAAAGTTGTCTTGGTCACGCCTACGGGCATTTGTTCTAAAGGTTCCCTGCATGTCCAAGAACCCTGTACTGCCTCCCAGGTACACATATACCTCAGCCCCTACAACTGAGGCTTCCCCCTGGTCAGCACCAGCCCTCAGTTGTGACATCCCACAGTCAAGGATAATATCATTCTCATGTTATTCATTTCTGCGGCTTTTTGGTTGATGCTGTAAACACTACATATAAATGAATATGTTGCGAGACTTTGTTTGAGTTCTCCTGTTGTTGGGGGGGGTTAAGCGTCAATCATGTAAATGGCAAAACCAACCTTGTTTTGCCTTGTAAATCATTTAGTGCAGAAAGTCTTAAGGTGTGTACACACGGTGAGATAAATCTGTAAGATTTTGACTATATAGTCAAAATCTTATGAAAAGTTAGTGCATATCTCAAGGTGTTATGGTGTGTACACACGGTGAGATTTTTTTCTTACGATTTTGACTATATAGTCAAAATCGTAAGAAAAGTTAGTGCAGATCGCAAGGTGAAAGTCACCTTGCGATCCCGATTTGATGCCGATGCGCGGTCCCGGTCGCAAGAATAGATAGACTGTGAGGCAAGTCAATTTTGACTATCTCTATAGAAGATATAGTCAAATTGATACTTAGCCAAATTGCACATAGTCAGTATTGCAAGCACATAATGAGAGTGCTTGCGATACTGACTATGTGCCGACCTAGCCCCTGTCGCATAATGAGAATCGGGCATGGCCTGAATCTCACCGTGTGTATGGGCCACTACACTTCCTGATTTTCACAGGCTATTACAATCCACCAGCACCCCCCCCCCAACCCCCCCCCCCGTGACATGTAATATCCAAGATTCTTTCAAGATATTCACAGCTACTGTGCCAGCAGAATAAAAAGCAGGATTATTTCATTATTGAAACAAATTAGGGGGAAGTCACATAAGGATTGTAGCTTCCATTAGTTGGAGACGAAATACATTTGGCTGTGAGAAAGTGCTTTAATTCTATTAAAAAAAACACACTCTGCGGAAAAGTTAAATGAATACATTTTATCATACAGAGAGAGGCTGCCTGTTTAGACATTTTATCAATAACCTTTTCCGTTACATGTTACAAAGATATTGGCAGAATCCTGTGGTGGTGTTTCTAAAGAACATATTTAATGCACAGAAACCCATAACAGGACAATGTAACTGCTCACACACACTCAATGGTTCTCATCTGTTTGTTATATAATGGGTTTAAATACTTTACTATTGTGTGGAGCTTTGAGTCTAGCATTTATAGGTTCCGTAACACCAAAGGAGCAAAATATCATTCAGAAGCATTGCAGATGAAAATGGACTTAAATCCAAAACCATGCAAAAAAAAACCCTGAATATGTGGAACCCCCAGTGTTTTGGTGTTGATGTGGGCACAGATAAGGTAGGTATAGATGGTATCTTACATTAGAGATGGCAGCTACAGTGGATTTTAACTTCGTCTTTCTGCAACGACTCCATGAGCTTGTCCTTCACAGGCTGTAGCAGAGAGGCTAGGCCCATACACTCAGTAAAATGATTTAATATAATATATTTGATAAAAAGAATAATCTAGCAATTTTATTAAAGGGTAATGAGAGGACATGGGTAATAAGAGGACATGGGTCCAGGAAATGGTAGGTCTATGTAGAAAATACAGTAATGATCAGCATACAAATTACAACAAATGAAATAATTCTGAAATGCAACAATCATTATCAACTGTGCAATGGGCAAACAATAGGCAATATTTCTCATGGCAATTAAATACACTTCCTTATTCTAACTGCTACAGCACCTTTTTGACAATGTTTAACAGAAAATGCAGTTTCTAAATTACTTCAACACATTATATTCTAAATGCACACATTAAATTTTTCAGTAGCACATATAATGGAATAGCAAAATATATTATCACTCAGTGTACTAGCAAAATCCCAGATTGATCAGTAATTTCCTTATAGGTGAACACAATGTTCTTCACTGGAGTACTCTCTTGCTATGTGGTCACTATTCTATTACTGTACATACATGTACTTGTAATCCACAATAGGGAAAGTTCTAATGCTGATCATTCTTGTTTAAGAGGAAACAACAACTTCAGCTTTTCAGGCATAATGCACATTGAAAATAAGTGACTTGTATTCACTCTTGTATTATATCTTATACATGTCACTGGCAGATTTCATACTGCAGCAAACTTACAATAGGGACCTCTCTCTTGCTCAGCACAACTCATTGTCAGCCTCCATGGGTCCTGCTACATTCCATATGCTGCCAGACTGAAAGTACAAAACTCCTTCACACTGCTGAAACTCTGTTGCGGTCACCAGTGATCTATTTAGCAGGTTCTCAGTGACCCTGGCACTCAGTACCACTTCAGTGTTATAACTTGCTCCAGCTCCGCACCTCAGCATCTGCCCAGCTCAACTGTGCATGTCCAACTACAAAGTATTTTCTCTTTTATCAAAATGTCTCTCCTTATGCTTTATAGCTCCACCAAGTGTTGTCCTCTGGCACTACAATGTCCATATCACTGACCTGGTTTGGGATTGTTGTGGACTCGGGGTATCTTCCGAAGATCGGAAAGAGGAACCGCAACTGGGCTGCAACAGGGATGGCCGAATGTAGGTTTTCCTCATACAGGATTCGGACAGCAGACAGGAAGCACGTGTTGGATATTGAAGATCTCCTGAAAAACAAAAACTTGAAAAGGCTGATGAATCCTCTGCAGACAGATGATAATGAACATGGCTGGAGAACAGGAAGATTGAGAGTAGTAACCGTGATTGGAATGCACGGTGCGGAAGCCTGTGTTTGCTGGACGCACGGTAAATTAGAGGTACAGGACGCGGAAGGCACTGACTGTGCAAGGAGATACAGAAGTGCTTGGTGGCACTGAGGTGCTGGAGACACGGAGGTGCTTGGAGGTACGGAGGTGCTTGAGGCACGGAGGTGCTTGGATGCACGGAGGTGCTTGAGGCACGGAGGTGCTTGGAGGCACGGAGATGCTCAGAGGCACGGAGGTGCTGGAGGCACGGAGGTGCTTGAAGGCATGGAGGTGCTCGGAGGCACGGAGGTGCTTGGAGGCACGGAGATGCTCGGAGGCACGGAGGTGCTGGAGGCACGGAGGTGCTTGGAGGCACTGAGGTGCTTGAGGCACGGAGGTGCTGGGAGGCACGGAGATGCTCGGAGGCACGGAGGTGCTGGAGGCACGGAGGTGCTTGGAGGCACGGAGGTGCTGGAGGCACGGAGGACTGGCGATCACCACTCCTGGGGAACTGATGATACTCAGGCACTGATGCAGTGCCTGGCGCCTGAATTTATACTTTCCACCACCATCTGGTTGGTGGCAAGTGCCTGATGACGTCACCCGCCCAGACGCCGGGCCGAGTGACGGGAGCTGGGAGCTGCCAGTGAGGATGGCCGCAGAGAGGACCAGCGCGCCCGGAGAGGTAAGTAAGGCGGACGGGGCGGCAGCGTGACAGTACCCCCTCCTCTAGAAGTGGCCCCTGGACACTTCCCAGGTTTCGTAGGGTGCTTGGCATGGAAGAGCCAGATTAGTCGAGGAGCTGAGACCTCAGAAGCTCCTATCCAACTTCTCTCCTCAGGACCATAACCTTTCCATTCTACCAGATATTGCAGGTTCTTATGAAGATAACGAGAGTCCAGAATAGTTTTGATCTCGAAGTCTGTCCCAGTTTCAGTTTCTACCGAAGTGGGGCTTGAGGGCTTAGAATGAAAACGATTAAGGATGAGAGGACGAAGGAGAGAAACATGAAAGGCATTCGGTATGCGTAGATGAGAAGGTAATCCCAACTTGCAGACCACAGGATTCAGGATTTGTAGCACAGGGTATGGACCGATGAACCTTGGGGCGAACTTCATGGTGGGTACCTTTAGCCGGAGGTTACGTGTGGAGAGCCATACCCTGTCACCAACCTATTGAGGAGCGGCTCGCCGTTTCTTGTCCGCGAAGAACTTGTATCGGACAGAAACCTTTTTGAGACTAGCATGAACCTTACTCCAAATTTGTCTGAAGTGTAGTAGAGTGGAAGTCACAGCTGGAACTTCTCCTGTTCGAAGAATTGGTAATTCCGGAACTTGTGGGTGGAAGCCATAGTTGATGAAGAACGGAGATTCGCCAGTGGAGGAATGAAATGAATGGTTATGTGCAAACTCTGCCCAAGGCAATAACTCTACCCAGTTGTCCTGTGAAGGGGAGAGATACAGGCGGAGGAAAGTCTCCAAGTCTTGATTGACTCGTTCCGTTTGCCCATTAGTTTGGGGGTGATAAGCGGACGAAAACTTAAGTTTAATTTGTAAGGCCGAGCAGAGAGCTTTCCAAAACCTTGCGGTGAACTGTACCCCTCGATCAGAGACTATTTCTTGAGGCAACCCATGCAACCGAAAATGTTCTCGGACAAATATTAGAGCTAATTTAGGAGCTGTCGGCAGACCAGTCACTGGAACGATGTGCGCCATCTTCGAAAAACGGTCGACGATCACCCAGACAGTGTTGAAACCTTTGGAACAGGGCAAGTCGGTGACGAAGTCCATGGAAATGTGAGTCCAGGGTTTCATAGGAATGGACAGAGGGCGAATTAACCCAGCAGGAGGTAGGCGAGGAGATTTATGCTGTGTACACTGTGGACAAGAATTAACGTAATCCTGTACATCCTTCCTCATGGAGTCCCACCAGTAAGATCTTTGCAGAAACTTGTACATCTTCTGGGCGCCGGGATGACCGGAAAACTTGGAGATATGGGCCCACTGTAGTATCCTCGACCGGAATTTAGCTGGTACGGACATTCTTCCAGGGGGAGGGCCTGGAGTAGTTGAGGCAGCGGAGACAGAAATTGGATTCAGAATTAAACTCCGCTCAAAAGAATCCTCTTCATCTGTGGGAGTTTGTGAACGGGACAGTGCATCCACTTCAGTATTGAAAGTCCCGGCTCAATACTTGATAAAAAAAGAAAATCGAGTGAAGAAGAGTGCCCATCTAGCTTGGCGAGGATTCAAGCACTGTGCGGTTTTGATATACAACAAATTTTTGTTATCACTGTAAATGGTAATCACATGTTTGGCCCCTTCTAAGAGATATCTCCACTCTTCCAAGGCAGATTTAATTGCCAAGAGTTCCTGGTCTCCAATAGTGTAATTTCGTTCAGCCGGAGAGAATTTACGAGAGTGGAAGCCACACGGATGTAATTTCTTATCTGAGTACTGAGAGAGAACGGCCCCAACTCCGACCGAGGATGCGTCAACTTCTAGGAAGAAAGGTTCCTTGAAATTTGGTTGTTGGAGTACTGGAGCGGACATAAAAGCCGATTTCAAGTGGGAAAAAGCCTCTATGCCTTCGGGAGGCCACAAACCCGGGTTGGAACCCTTTCTCGTCAATGCGGTAATGGGCGCAACAATGGTGGAGAAACTTCTAATGAACTTTCTATAATAGTTCGCAAAACCCAGGAATATTTGTATTGCTTTCAAGGAGAGTAGCTGTGCCCAGTCCCGAATGGCGAAAAGTTTCTCCGGGTCCATGCGAAGCTCCATCCCCGAGATGATATAACCAAGGAACAGTATTAATGTTACTTCGAAGGTACACTTGGATATCTTGGCATAGAGATGATTCTCACGTAAACGGCGGAGTACCTCTTTGACCTGTATCCTGTGTTCAGCAAGGTCTTTGGAAAAAATCAGTATGTCATCCAAATATACCACGACACTTAGGTATAACATGGCTCGGAAGATTTCGTTGACGAATCCTTGGAAGAAAGCAGGAGCATTGCTAAGACCGAACGGCATCACCAGATACTCATAATGCCCATCCCGGGTATTGAAGGCGGTCTTCCATTCATCTCCCTCTCTGATGCGTATAAGGTTATAGGCCCCCCTCAAATCGAGCTTGAAAAACGTGGGCACCACAAACTCTATCAAATAGCTCTGTGATTAGGGGCAAGGGGTATTTATTTTTGATGGTAATATCATTTAGGCCGCGGTAGTCAATACATGGTCTTAACCCCCCGTCCTTCTTTTTCACGAAGAAGAAGCCCGCTCCAGCCGGGGAGATAGAGGCGCGAATGAATCTCTTGTGAAGATTGCACTTGATATAGTCTGACATAGCTTGTGTCTCTGGAAGGGACAGAGGATAAATGCGACCCCGGGGCGGCATTTTCCCTGGGATGAGGTCAATGGGGCAGTCCCAAGACCTATGGGGTGGTAACTGGTCAGCCGCCTGTTCCGAGAACACATCCTTGAACTCTTGATACACCTCCAGGTTAAGTTCTTCCTCTGCCTTAGTAGAAACACGAAGCGGACAGACAGGGGTGAGACAGTTAGCGTGACAAAAAGAACTCCAAGACCGAATCTGTGCGGTCTTCCAATCGATATGGGGATTGTGAATTTTGAGCCAAGGCATTCCGTGAACCAGATCGTGATGCATTTCCGGAATCACCAGGAACTCCAAATATTCTTGATGTAGAGCCCCGACCTGTAATTTAACTGGAACCGTGCGCTCTGTTATGATACCCTTGGATATCCTAGTACCATTGATAGCTGTTAAGGAAATAGGCCGTTCGATGGGCCGTACTTCCAAATTCAGGCTTTGGACACAGAGAGAAGAAACGAAATTCCCCGCAGCCCCGGAGTCCAACAGGGCTTCAAAAGACTTGGAAGTAACTTTGGTGGTTTACAATACAGGGAGCATACAGTCCGAAGTCGGAGAAGATTTGGTCGTAACCCCCAACTTGACTCCTCCGGAACAAGCTAGGCCTGCCCGTTTCCCGGACAGGATTTGCAGGACTTGATGAAGTGACCCGCAGCTCCACAGTACAGACAGAGTTTACCCTCATGACGATGCTGTCGCTCTTCCGGAGACAATCGGGATCGGTTAATCTGCATGGGTTCGTCCGGACTTGGGACCACCACTTGCCTTGCAGGGGGAAGCCGGAACCTAGAACGATCCGATCGACTACGTTCACCTCCACGTTCCTGCATCCGGAGATCTACCTTGAAGCAGAGAGAGATCAATTCCTCTAAAGAATCCGGAAGCTCCCGAGTGACCAACTCATCCTTCAGGCGATCAGAGAGACCGTTCCAGAAAGCAGCTCTCAGAGCCTCATTATTCCAGTGAAGTTCAGAGGCAATGGTTTGAAAATGAACCACATACTGACCCACGGATCGGGAGCCTTGACGGATGCGGAGCAAGTCAGAAGAGGCCGAGGTCATCCTGCCGGGCTTGTCAAAAATTCTTCGAAAAGACGTGATGAATTCGGAGTAATTGGAAACCAGTGAATCAGAACGTTCCCATAATGGAGACACCCAATCCAAGTCAGATCCTTCCAGCAGAGAAATAATATATGCCACCTTGGACCGGTCTGTAGGAAAGTTATGTGCAAGTAGCTGGAAATGTACCTCGCATTGGTTTAAAAAAACACGACAATTTTTAGGATTCCCATTATAACGGGACGGAGTAGGCAGCTGAAGGCACGGAGTGGCACCGGCCGATGGCTGAACATTGCTGGAAGCGGCAACTGGTGCGGCTACTGGAACAGGTGCTGGAATTACCGAGGCTAGGGACGCTTGAATCTGATCCAGACACCCGGACAACTCCTGGAGGTACTGCATCACCTGACCTTGTGCCGCTTCCTGACTTTGAACTCGGGAAGCCAGATTCTGGATAGCACTTGATTCCGTGTTCCGATCCCCCGGGACCATGAGGCCTGAGTATACTATCACTGACCTGGTTTGGGATTGTTGTGGACTCGGGGTATCTTCCGAAGATCGGAAAGAGGAACCGCAACTGGGCTGCAACAGGGATGGCCGAATGTAGGTTTTCCTCATACAGGATTCGGACAGCAGGCAGGAAGCACGTGTTGGATTTTGAAGATCTCCTGAAAAACAAAAACTTGAAACGGCTGATGAATCCTCTGCAGACAGATGATAATGAACGTGGCTGGAGAACAGGAAGATTGAGAGTAGTAACCGTGACTGGAATGCACGGTGCGGAAGCCTGTGTTTGCTGGACGCACGGTAAATAATGAGAATATCCCACTGATAGGTACTTATTTAAGCGAGGAAGTAGTCTGTGACCGATTAAAACATTTAAAGATTAATAAATCACCAGGGCCCGATGGTATTCACCCAAGGGTTCTAATGGAGCTTCACTCTGAACTGGCAAAACCGCTATCTTTGATCTTTAAGGATTCAGTTATATCAGGTATGGTTCCCAAAGACTGGCGTATAGCGGAAGTAGTGCCTATATTCAAAAAGGGAAGTAAAGCTGAACCAGGTAATTATAAACCAGTTAGTCTTACATCTATAGTGGGGAAAGTATTGGAAGGTATTCTAAGAGATAGTATTCAGAAGTTCCTTGAAGTCAATAAGGTCATTAAAAGGAATCAACATAGGTTTATGAAGGACAGATCCTGTCAAACCAACTTACTTGGCTTTTATGAAACAGTAAGCGCAAACCTAGATCAGGGTAAAGACGTGGATGTAATCTTTATAGACTTTGCCAAAGCGTTCGATACTGTTCCACACATGAGACTTATCTACAAGCTACAAGAATCAGGGCTAGGAAGCACAATATGCACTTGGGTCAAAAACTGGTTAGATAATAGGGAGCAGCGCGTTGTGGTTAATGGATCTTTTTCAACTTTGACTGAAGTGCTAAGTGGTGTGCCGCAAGGCTCAGTATTAGGACCGCTATTGTTCAATATTTTTATTAACGACCTAACAGAAGGTCTAGAGAGCATGGTGTCAATTTTTGCAGATGATACCAAATTGTGTAAGGCTATAAATACAGAGGAGGATGCCGAGTCTCTTCAGAACGACTTATTTAAATTAGAAGCATGGGCAGCCAAATGGAGAATGCGCTTCAACACAGACAAGTGTAAGGTAATGCACTGTGGTAACAAGAACAAAAATTACACCTACCTACTAAATGGGGTAAAATTAGGGGATTCTGTACTGGAAAAGGACTTGGGTGTCCTCATAGATAGCAAGCTAAGCAGTAGTACCCAAAGTAGGACTGCAGCAAAGAAGGCTAATAAGATATTAGCATGCATAAAACAGGGTATTGATGCTAGGGACGAGAGTATTATACTCCCGTTATATAAATCACTAGTGAGGCCACACCTTGAATACTGTGTACAATTCTGGGCACCATACTACAAAAAGGATATCCTGGAGCTTGAAAAGGTACAGAGGAGGGCGACCAAACTAATTAAGGGCATGGAGACGATGGAATACAAGGAAAGGCTTGAAAGACTAGGCATGTTTACATTGGAAAAGCGGAGACTAAGAGGGGATATGATCAACATCTACAAATATATAAGGGGACAATACACAGAGCTTGCGCGGGACCTGTTTTTGGTTAGATCAACACAGAGGACTCGTGGACACTCGCTCAGGTTAGAGGAGAGGAGATTCCGCACAATACGGCGTAAAGGCTTTTTCACGGTAAGGACAATACGTGTTTGGAATTCCCTGCCCGAGGGAGTTGTAATGGCGGAATCTGTCAACACCTTTAAGAATGGGTTAGATAAATTCCTAATGGATAAGGATATCCAGGGGTATGGTGCATAGTCATGCATTATAGTTACTATAAATAGGGATAAAATGCAACGGCTGACAGCAGCATCAGTCAGAAATTTTAGTCAAATCATCATGCATAGGAGACCACAAATAGGTTGAACTTGATGGACAATTGTCTTTTTTCAACCTCAGATACTATGTTACTATGTTACTATGTTATTAGAGGTACAGGACGCGGAATGCACTGACTGTGCAAGGAGATACAGAAGTGCTTGGTGGCACTGAGGTGCTGGAGACACGGAGGTGCTTGGAGGCACGGAGGTGCTTGGAGGCACGGAGGTGCTTGAGGCACGGAGGTGCTTTGAGGCACGGAGATGCTCAGAGGCACGGAGGTGCTGGAGGCACGGAGGTGCTTGGAGGCATGGAGATGCTCGGAGGTACTCGGAGGCACGGAGATGCTCGGAGGTGCTCGGAGGCACGTAGGTGCTTGAGGCACGGAGGTGCTTGAGGCACGGAGGTGCTTGGAGGCACGGAGATGCTTGGAGGCACGGAGATGCTCGGTAGCACGGAGGTGCTCGGAGGCACGGAGGTGCTGGAGGCACGGAGGACTGGCGATCACCACTCCTGGGGTACTGATGATACTCAGGCACTGATGCAGTGCCTGGCGCCTGAATTTATACTTCCCACCACCATCTGGTTGGTGGGAAGTGCCTGATGACGTCACCCGCCCAGACGCCGGGCCGAGCGACGGGAGCCGGGAGCCGCCAGCGAGGACGGCCGCAGAGAGGACCAGCGCGCCCAGAGAGGTAAGTAAGGCGGACGGGGCGGCGGTGTGACAGTCCATAGGCTGCTATAGAATCCAGGGTTGTCACAAAAATACTGCTATTTCTGTACCTATGGATAATTTACAATGGAAAAATATGTAAAATTTATTTTTTTTAAATGCTAAAAAAAAGCTACAATTTGTGTTATTTGGGCATGTTTATAATCCTACAGTAACAATAACCTCAATAACATTAATTTCCAGTCATTTTAAGTAAATGTTCACATGTTCACAGGTTTGGTATGTAATATCACCGTTCGGGATGCCGAATGTCCCTATCCCGACATCGGCATCCTGGGAGGTGGAATGCCAGCTGGGTGGCGAGTTCAATGAAGCCCTTTGTGGAACCTTACAAGCATCCAGGCGCTATTATTTACAATAAATAGCCAATAATATAATATAATGATAAATCAAGCAGCAAAATATTAGGCTTATATAAATTAGTATTAGCGTTTGCATTATAGAAGAGGCTGGCTACCTCTTCACCAGGTGGCTGCTGATCTACAGAGGCGTATCTGCACCCACTTACACAGCGCCAACAAACCTTATTTTTTCCTTTTATAAATTAGAGCAACTTTTAAAAGATGAAATGAGACACTGGTCAGATAGTGTATCACTTAAAAAGTACAAACAAAATAAACAGATCCCTAGAGGTTTACAAATTTTTAAGGCTTTAGGTATACAGGAAGATATTAACCTTACTGATAACTGTAATAAAGCTTTGGATGAATGTTCCTTTAAGCTAATTGATTTATTGATCAACTATAGGGAACAAAAGGTAAAAGAAATAGGGGAAAAAATAGATGAGGTAAGAAACTCACTGCATTTATAGAAAGAGATAAAAACACCAACAGAAAAGTAGAGACATATGAGAAAGAACTTAGAATCTAAAACAAAAAATTAGCAAGAGATCATAAAGACTACAAACAGAATAAAGTCAGGACATACAGGAAAAGAATGGAGTCTAATAGTAACAATAGATTCAGCAACCCTCATATAGGAGAGCCTCCATACATGAGAAATTGAAATGAAACTACCCACAATACTAAACCACCACATAGAGAAAGGCTTAACAGCCAAAGAGATACACATTGGTCAGATTCTCCTCGCCATTATTCGAGAGAAGATAGAAATTACACCAGTTGGAGAAAAAATAGAAACACAGATCGGGACACTGGAAAAAAGAGACAGGAACCCCATTTTTTAGGAAAGGGCAACCCTCCAGATCGATTCCATTCTCAAAATTGGTTTGCCCCTCTAATGGAGAGAACCCCAAAAAGAAGCAGAGATCTAGATGAAAATGAGGAGGGAGAAGACAGTCATGCAAGAAAACCCAGACTTTAATAAATCAAGATGGCATATTTGATCTCTCTGGAGGATCTCTGACCAATGAACAAATCACTGTACTTAAAAAGGGGCTACATTTTGCCCCCACGCAAGAGCTAAATACAGTATGTTTGATTTGTTTGTTGAACTAAATCATTTTGTCAGAAATCTTTCATGAAAGACATATTTTGCCACTACAAAACTAAAAGAAAAAGAACAAACACCTGTGTTATTGGACCCAGCTGATAGTGAAACATTATCCATTTTAGAAGAACTATGGGAGGATAATAATAACAACAACACAAACATGAATAGAGGAGAAACAACCACCAAGATTTATGATGTAAATGAGATACAACCCCTTCAAAAGAGATCTGCATTTAAGGAAAAATCATAATTTGATCCACTTAATCATAAATCAGGGACCATTTTATATTTCTATAAACGCACCATGGAGGATTTCAAAAAATATATGTGCAGAAAAGAAAAATTGGATCAAGCCCAATCTTCAGAATAAAGAGAAAAAAGCTGTTAGAGAACTAGAAAAGGACCATTCCTGTGCAGTGCAGATAAAGTGTAGGGGTAGTGTTAATGACCAGAGAATGTTATCTGGAAGAAGCCCAGAGGCAATTATGTGATAAGACGTTTTATTGTAAACTAGAGAAGGATCCCACAAGAGAATTTCAGATTGAATATAATTCTTTGCCTGGTGATGCCCTCTGGAGAGAAGTCATATCCTAAGATGAATATTATTTTTTGAGTAGTGTATATATGACCCTATAGTTCCCATTTTATATCACATCCCTAAAATCCACAAGTCACACACTGCACCCCCTGGTAGGCCCATCATTTCTGGTATTGGTTCCCTCACATCTAATTTGTCACAGTTTATTGATTTTTTTCTGCAGAAATATGTTATCAGGTTGAACTCATACATATGTGACATAACATATTTGTTGAATAAATTAAAAGAGATCAAGTTGAAACAAAATTATGCATTTATATCTTTGTACGTACAAGCATTGTACACATATAATTTGCATGATTTAGGAGTAAAAATTGTTATGAGTTTTCTTGATAAAGACCCTGAGATCACTGAAGAATTTAAATTATTTTTGGTTGAAGCTATAACTTTTAATTTAAGCTATTATTTTATGTTTGAAGATCACTTTTATTTACAGGTGATGGGATTGGCCATGGGTGCCAAGTTCGTGCCGAGTCTAGCAAATCTATATATGGCGGCCTTTTGAACAACAATATATTTGGGAAGGACCATATGGTGCAAACTTGGTGTACTATGGCCGATACATAGACGATTTATTTATTGTTTGGGATGGGGATGCACTTGAGGCACAACAGCTTGTTTCATATTAAAATTTTAATGAGTTTAATTTGAAGGTGGTGGATTTTTTGGACTTGATGATCTCGGAGGGTACACAAATTATTACTAACAATTTTAGAAAGAAAGTGGATACAAACAACGTTTTACACTTCTCTAGTGGACATTATGGGGTATATGCAATTGCGGTCGAATTAACGCGAAAGTCGAAAAACGGGACATTTTCGACAAAAAAAACATGTCGAATTGGATTTGTCAATGCAATACAGTACTTTTCGACAAAATATCTTCTGTTTCAGAATCGACTTTTTGCAAATCGACATTTTCAAAATTCGACATGTCTGCAATGGTCAAAATGCGGGTTTTCGACAAAAGTATATTCAATTGAAGAATGACGATTCGACAACAGTGCTTTTCGATAGCAAATTCGTCATTTTCAGTCCGCCTCACTTTGCTGGCGGGATCTAATAAAAAAATTTTTTTTTGCTTTTGGATTGCTAATAGCATATATATTTATATTTGAAGGGATTATCTACTTGGTTTGTCTTTTTTTGACTCACAAGTATTATTTAATTGATTTTTTAAAAGAATATTTTTTTCTTCACTCTGCTGAGGGAAATGTACCCATGATTCCACAGTTTTACCCAGGATACACTTCTGCAAAGCCACTCCTATCTCCTCACTCCCGGTTTTCTGAGACTTCAGGGAGAAGGAGCCATTACAGTCAGCTCTGTTGTGGAATCGTTTTTTTAGGACAATCCCTGCGTTTTAAAACACATTTATATCCTATTTTTGTACTGACTACAATAATGGAGCCTTTTTCTGACCAGATTGTGATGTTCATGCAGGCTGCAAGCATGGAGGAAGAAAGGGTTGGTGGACATCAGGATCAAGGTCAGCAAATGTCTGCATTGGGTGAGCCAGTATTGCGGGTTTCATTTTCACGTCCACGCCAGTATCGCACTAGGTGTGAACTGGAGGATCTCAGCGAGTTCGAGGTGATTCAAAATTATCGCTTATCGACTCGCGACATATATTCGCTGTACGCTCTGTTGGAGGCCGATCTGGAACCTCGGGCACAGACCAATCGCGCAGTCAGCGGTTTCCAGAAACTGCTGGCTACGTTACATTTTTTGGCGTCAGGCACATTCCAGCCTACACTGTCTCAAACATGCGGTTTTTCACAGTCGACACTGTGCGCTGTATAACCCAGGTCATTAGGGCTTTCCGCAAATTGACGATCCAGTTCATCACATTTCCAGAGACGGACAGCGAATGTCGTGAGATCAAATTAGGCTTTTTTACCAAATACAAATTTCCCAATGTTCTGGGCGCGATTGACTGTACCCACGTGCAGATCAGACCGCCACGGAATTCGGAAGAATGTTTTCGGAACCGAAAACATTTCCATTCCATGAATGTACAGGCGGTCTGTGATGTCAACATGAAATTTTTGAATATTTTTGTGGGATTTCCTGGATCGTCTCACGACTCCTTCATCCTAAGTCAGTCATCGCTGTTTGAGAAGTTCGAAACAGGAAACATGCTGGGTGGCTGGCTGTTAGGTATTTATTTTAATTGTTTTTATTTTTTTATTATTTTTTTAATTTATTTATTTATTTTTATATTAGCCACCATTTTTTTCTTTTCTATAGGCGATGCGGGTTATCCCAACAAATAGTGGCTCTTGACCCCATTGTCTAATCCTGTTGGTAGAGCAGAAAAACATTACCAAGAGACACACAAAGCATCGAGGCAAATAATTGAACGTGACTTCGGTGTCCTTAAAAGCTGGTTTCAATGTTTAGACACTTCCGGCGGTGCTCTTTTGTATTCACTGGGAAAGGTTTGCGGCATGGTAAATGCATGTTGTATTTTACACAACATATGTGTCGCAAACCGTTTGCCGGTGACTCTTCGTCGCAGTGCTTTCCGACGCGGGAACCGTTCTTCTGCTCTACCGGTGGGTATGGACGAAGGAGATGATTCCCGACGGACATTGATCCAAAGCTTTTTTTCCGTTGCCTGTGAGTATACTTGTAACATTTGTATTATCGTGTAAACTGAGATTGTAATATTCTAAAAAAACATCTTTATTTATGTATTTCAGAGTTTTACGTCCTGTTGACGCACCTTCCCAGGCCTGTTTTCAAAGTTTCGTCCTGTTGACGACCTGTTACCCCCTGTTTTCTCCTGTTGTTGGGTTGCCGCAAATATTGGACCCGTTTATCCAACTCTACCATGGGCGACCTACTTGTGATGTGGACCTGACCCTCCGCCATGTAGCAGACAACCCCCCTCAGGTGAGATGTATTGCCCAAAACTCCCTCCTGTCCAAGTCACCCCTGCATGTCCAAAGTGCAGCCCTCCGGCATTTGCAAAACTGCACATCCAATCATGCCCTGATACACCAATGCTTACACTGTGTGTCAGGGAATGTTTGGATGTTTAGTTACGCAAGTGCCGGAGGGTTGCATTTGGGGGCCACTGTAACCTGCTTGTGTCGTGTTGCTTGTACCTTGTCTTTTCCATACCAGGGGGACACAATTACCAATAGCTAAAACCTCATACTATTCTCTTCCACAGGTCTTGCGGAGTATCCTTCCCAAGTGGCGTGGATGTGAAGAGACACGACATTTCTCCTGATGTACCATGGGCGACCTACTTGTGATGTGGACCTGACCCTCCACCATGTAGCAGACAACCCCCCTCAGGTGAGATGTATTGCCCAAAGCTCCCTCTTGTCCAAGTAACCCCAGCATGTCCAAATTGCAGCCCTCCGGCATTTGCAAAACTGCACATCCAATCATGCCCTGACACAGCAATGCTTACACTGTGTCAGGGAATGTTTGGATGTGTAGTTACGCAAGTGCCGGAGGGTTGCATTTGGGGCCACTGTAACCTGCTTGTGTCGTGTTGCTTGTACCTTGTCTTTTCCATACCAGGGTGACACTATTACCAATACCTGGAATCTCATACTATTCTCTTCCACAGGTCTTGCGGAGTATCCTTCCCAAGTTGCGTGGATGTGAAGGGACGCGACAGTTCCCCTGATGTACCATGGGCGACCTACTTTTGATGTGGACCTGAACCTCCGCCATGAAGCTGACAACCCCCCTCAGGTGAGATGTATTGCCCAAAACTCCCTCTTGTCCAAGTAACCCCGGCATGTCCAAAGTGCAGCCCTCCGGCATTTGCAAAACTGCACATCCAATCATGCCCTGACACAGCAATGCTTACACTGTGTGTCAGGGAATGTTTGGATGTGTAGTTACGCAAGTGCCGGAGGGTTGTATTTGGGGCCACTGTAACCTGCTTGTGTCGTGTTGCTTGTACCTTGTCTTTTCCATACCAGGGTGACACTATTACCAATAGCTGGAATCTCATACTATTCTCTTCCACAGGTCTTGCGGAGTATCCTTCCCAAGTGGCGTGGATGTGAAGAGACACGACATTTCTCCTGATGTACCATGGGCGACCTACTTGGGATGTGGACCTGACCCTCTGCCATATAGCAGACAACCCCCCTCAGGTGAGATGTATTGCCCAAAACTCCCTCCTGTCCAAGTCACCCCTGCATGTCCAAAGTGCAGCCCTCCGGCATTTGCAAAACTGCACATCCAATCATGCCCTGACACAGCAATGTTTACGCTGTGTGTCAGGGAATGTTTGGATGTGTACTTTCTCAAGTGCCGGAGGGTTGCATTTGGGACAAAGGCCGATGTAACCTGCTTGTACCTTGTCATTGGATGACACAAATACCTGGAATCTCATACTATTCTCTTCCATAGGTCTTGCGGAGTATCCTTCCCAAGTTGCGTGGATGTGAAGGGACACGACAGTTCCCCTGATGTACCATGGGCGACCTACTTGTGATGTGGACCTGAACCTCCGCCATGTAGCTGACAACCCCCCTCAGGTGAGATGTATTGCCCAAAACTCCCTCTTGCCCAAGTAACCCCAGCATGTCCAAAGTGCAGCCCTCCGGCATTTGCAAAACTGCACATCCAATCATGCCCTGACACAGCAATGCTTACACTGTGTCAGGGAATGTTTGGATGTGTAGTTACGCAAGTGCCGGAGGGTTGCATTTGGGGCCACTGTAACCTGCTTGTGTCGTGTTGCTTGTACCTTGTCTTTTCCATACCAGGATGACACTATTACCAATAGCTGGAACCTCATACTATTCTCTTCCACAGGTCTTGCGGAGTATCCTTCCCAAGTGGCTTGAATCCTCATGGATGAAAAGGGACACGACAGTTCCCCTGCTGTACCATGGGAGAACTAAACCAATACCACTGCATCTCATATTTAAAATTGTATTTACTAATAATTTAAATAAAAACCACAGAAAACTTCTCATTTTAAAAATTTATTGAAGAAAAATTTAATTTTATTTTTGAAATAAAAAATGAAATGTAATAAAACAAAAAAATAGTTTGTTCTTCTTTGCATTCTTTTCTTGTGTAGATATCTGTGGGGGGGGGGAAAGCATATTAAGTAAAGACAGACACTAATGTCATGTTCATTCCTTTCCCAAGAACATTTGTGGAACCACACAGCCCAGCATGACCCATTGCTGGGCTGTGTGGTTCCACAAAGGCAGGCGGTCCAAAGTGGAATAGTGGTGTCAGTGGTCAGCACTTTGACACGCCTGCACTTGTGGAACCACACAGCCCAGCATGACCCATTGCTGGGCTGTGTGGTTCCACAAAGGCAGGCGGTCCAAAGTGGAATAGTGGTGTCAGTGGTCAGCACTTTGACACGCCTGCACTTGTGGAACCACACAGCCCAGCATGACCCATTGCTGGGCTGTGTGGTTCCACAAGTGCAGGCGGTCCAAAGTGGAATAGTGGTGTCAGTGGTCAGCACTTTGACACGCCTGCACTTGTGGAACCACACAGCCCAGCATGACCCATTGCTGGGCTGTGTGGTTCCACAAAGGCAGGCGGTCCAAAGTTTCTTGAATATATACATTGAAACATGGCTCTACTCACCTTGGTACGCACAACACGAACTATGCAGTCCACTTCAATTTTCCACCCAATCCTATGAATAAGCCAAAAACAAACACTAGTGAATAGTAAATTCACACAACAGTGAAAGCCTATTGTACACCAATACAAAAAGGATTTTTTGGGTAAAAAAGTGGTATCAGAATAGCTCTTTGGCCCATCATACATGTAGCCACAAGGAGCTTTCATCCGTTACCACACGCGCCCGCATACATGACCGCGCATGTATGCCTAGACATAAAGCTCCTTGGTATTACCCGGTCACGGGTGGGGGAGCCCAACACATATAAAACAATAGTAAGAAAAAAAAAACTAATGGGAGGGGGAGAAAGGGATACATGAAAAACATAACAGTAAATAAAACAATACGACCGGGCTTATGGTGGTTGTCTGTCCGGATCCTCTTCTTCCTCCTGATGGGGCGTCGATGTCCTGGGCGGCCGGGTAGTGGGTTGACTTAGCCTCGGTGCCCGTGCGGTTGTAGATGTTGCGGCCGGTGTTGGTGGTGGAGGCATCTGGTGGGTGGGATACATCCCTGTATATCCTTGGTACAGCTGTGACCGTCTATACCAGGATTGTGGAAGGGAAGGAGGCGTCCATGTGGCTTGTGATGGCGGAAGTGGTGGAACACCAGCGTGTTGATGAGCTGGCTCTGGGAGCTTATCGTACATCATCTGCAGTGTGGTTGCAATGATATGTTGGCTGGATGCCGAATGTCGATGGCTCTCCGACATGTTGTCAACATTGTGTGCCAGGCATGATGTGTTGTCCACCAGCTTGGTCATGGATGTGGCCAGAACGTGAAGGATGTCCATAGTCTCCCTGTGATCTTCTCGTCTGGTCTTTTGAATTTCGGCCGTGCTGTCGGCATGAGCCTTCTGCATTTCAACCAGACCGTTTGCCATGTTCTCCATTGTCCTCTCAATGGAGTCTAGTCTGGTTCCAACGACATTCGTGTAAGTATCCTGGCGGGAAGTAATCTCGGATGCCAGGGTGTGTACCCTCTGAACATTTGAGGGATCCTGCCCTTCCTGTACGTCTGCCACCAATTGCATTTGTGCAGCTGAAAAGAAAATTAGAAATTATTATACACATTCATCATACACTTGTTTGAAGGCTCACAATTCGATATTTACTCACACAGGGATGTAGAAACAGCAGGCTGCTGCACTTCCACCTCGTCATCCTCTGACAAATCCTGTAGGAGATCCGGCCTGAAGAATGAACCAATCCCCGACGCAAGTCCGCTGCTGGTCCGTGGCACCTCTTTTTGCAAAAGAAAAAAAAAATTAAGTTAATAAACTATACAAAAATGGTACCCCTCCCATCCCCCCCCCCCCCCCCCAAAAAAAAAAATACAAACCTTCTCCATCCGGTGGTGCCGCTGCTCCAGGAGCTTCACTTGTCCTCAATTCTGGAGACTTTTCAAGGGTCTGGCTGGATACTTCTGCACGGCTGTCTTCAAACCTAAGAAAAGTCTAATCCGTTAACCCTGTAGACTCAAACAGTTCGGGTGATGGGTCCACAAGGGTAGTGTCTTTTTGAGGCTCTTCGGTCACAGTCCCAGAGCTCCTGGAGAGATGATGATCTGGTGATGGCCTGCGCGCAGGAGCTGTAGTTTGGCGCCCATCTGGTGGTGTGGTCGCCGACGGTGTCTGGCGCACAGGTGACGTTCTGCGCACTGATGTCTGGCGCGCAGGTGATGGTCTGCGCGCTGACGTCGTCTGGCGCGCAGGTGACTTACTGCGCGATGACGATGTGTGGCGCGTAGGTGATGATCTGCGCGCTCCCGATGCTTGCTGCGCAGGTGATGGTCCGCGCGCTGGCGATGTCCTGCGCGCAGGTGATGAACTCTGGGCAGGCGTGTCTGTGAAAAAAAAAACACATTAGCAAATACAAAAATAATTTTTTTTAGCACAGCTCATCTGAATATATTCTTACCATCAGGCCTACTTTTGGACTGCTTGTCTCCCGCCGTCTTCCGTCTTCTGGGCGGTTCTACCTCCTCGGGAAAGCCAGCAGGACGGCTAGAGTCCACACCTCCGCGAACTCCTTCGACCATGGCAGGGTTCATGCGCCTTCTAATAACGTTCTCCCAGGGTAGCCACTTCAGATTGAGAGCCGGACCACCTCCCGTAGCTGTCTCATGTCGGCGCTGAATCCCCATCTTCTTCTTGGTCTGTCTGCGGCAATCACTGTACCACTTCATGCAGTTTCTGGTGCTCCGGCGGTTTCCAGATACTGCAGTGACTTGTCTCGCGATGGCATCCCAGATGTTTCGCTTGGTCTTAGCTGCTGTGGTCTGTGCCCTTAGTCCATACAGAACGTCGTAGGACCTGTCGACGCCATCCACTAGGGCACAGTTTTCCGCCTCAGTGTATCTGGGTCCACGCGGCTTCTTCGGTCCTGCATCTTCACCAGAGGCTTCCTCCTCCGACTGCTCCTCTGGCTGGCTTCTTGCCTTTAGGGATTTAAAAAAAAAAAACATGCATTTACTAAGATCGGTATGTACCTGTGAGTGTCAGTATCCCTGGCAGTGCGCAAAGATACCTGTAGGTGTGCATGGCAGTGCGCAAACTAGGGTGTGTCAAGTTGGATGCTATTGTGTCTGCAGGTGTTGTCAGTATTTACCTGTCTAGGCTTTTTCTTTTTCTTTGACTTCTCCATTTGGTCCCTTGACGACCACGGCTGGTCACTGCATGCCTGGTTGGTCGTATCCTCCTCCTGGGTTGGCTCCCACTCCTCGTTGCTATGCAGGGAAAGTTCTTCTGAGGGGTGGGGGGAAGGGGGGGATCGGGCCTGCTTGTCCCTGGACATCTCTGTTGTAAAAAGAAAAAAAAATACAGTATATATTTTTACAAATTTAACACACATTACATAATTACATGCAAACACACGTCATGCTGCTGGGACCACAGTTCTCAAGCAGGACCAAACACACACAAAAAAAAAAGAATAGAAAAAAAAGCCAAATAAGCCAAAACCCCCGTACAAGCATCCCTGCACATACTGGAGGTCAACCAGTGCTAACACAAAATGGCTGACACAAACAAAATGGCTATCACAAACAAAATGGCTGACACAGTCACCCCAAACTAGCCAAACAGCATCCCTTCACATTCTGGAGGTACACCAGTGCTAAAATAGGAGGGAAAAAACATGTTTGGCAAACAAACGACATGACATGTCGACCGTGGTCAACACAAACTTGCTCCAAATCACATCAAACTAGCCAAAAAGCATCCCTGCACATTCTGGAGGTACACCAGTGCTAAAATAGGAGGGAAAAAACATGTTTGGCAAACAAACGACATGACATGTCGACCGCATGGCTGACACAAACTTGCTCCAAATCACTCCAAACTAGCCAAAAAGCATCCCTGCACATTCTGGAGGTACACCAGTGCTAAAATAGGAGCAAAAAAAACATGTTTGGCAAACAAACGACATGACATGTCGACCGTGGTCGACACAAACTTGCTCCAAATCACCCCAAACTAGCAAAAAAGCATCCCTGCACATTCTGGAGGTACACCAGTGCTAAAAGAGGAGGGAAAAAACTAGAGATGAGCGGGTTCGGTTTCTCTGAATCCGAACCCGCACGAACTTCATGTTTTTTTTCACGGGTCCGAGCGACTCGGATCTTCCCGCCTTGCTCGGTTAACCCGAGCGCGCCCGAACGTCATCATGACGCTGTCGGATTCTCGCGAGACTCGGATTCTATATAAGGAGCCGCGCGTCGCCGCCATTTTCACACGTGCATTGAGATTGATAGGGAGAGGACGTGGCTGGCGTCCTCTCCATTTAGATTAGGAGAGAGAGAGAGAGATTGACCTGAGGCTGATACTGTAGAAGAGAGTGCAGAGTTTAGTGACTGACCACAGTGACCACCAGCAGTGCAGTTGTTTTATTTAATATATCCGTTCTCTGCCTGAAAAAAACGGTACACACAGTGACTCAGTCACATACCATATCTGTGTGCACTGCTCAGCCCAGTGTGCTGCATGCCTGCATGTATATATTATATATCTGACTGTGCTCAGCTCACACAGCTTATAATTGTGGGGGAGACTGGGGAGCACTGCAGTGCCAGTTATAGGTTATAGCAGGAGCCAGGAGTACAAGACAGTCACATACCATATCTGTGTGCACTGCTCAGCCCAGTGTGCTGCATCATCTATGTATATATTATATATCTGACTGTGCTCAGCTCACACAGCTTATAATTGTGGGGGAGACTGGGGAGCACTGCAGTGCCAGTTATAGGTTATAGCAGGAGCCAGGAGTACATATTATATTAAAATTAAACAGTGCACACTTTTGCTGCAGGAGTGCCACTGCCAGTGTGACTGACCAGTGACCTGACCACACTGACCACCAGTATAGTTAGTAGTATACTATATTGTGATTGCCTGAAAAAGTTAAACACTCGTCGTGTGACTTCACTTGTGTGGTGTTTTTTTTTTATTCTATAAAAAACTCATTCTGCTGACAGACAGTGTCCAGCAGGTCCGTCATTATATAATATATATACCTGTCCGGCTGCAGTAGTGATATATATATTTTTTTTATATCATTATTTATCATCCAGTCGCAGCAGACACAGTACGGTAGTTCACGGCTGTAGCTACCTCTGTGTCGGCACTCGGCAGTCCATCCATAATTGTATACCACCTACCCGTGGTTTTTTTTTCTTTCTTCTTTATACATACATACTACTACATCTCTTTATCAACCAGTCTATATTAGCAGCAGACACAGTACAGTTCACGGCTGTGGCTACCTCTGTGTCGGCACTCGGCAGTCCGTCCATAATTGTATACCACCTAACCGTGGTTTTTTTTTCTTTCTTCTTTATACATACATACTACGACATCTCTTTATCAACCAGTCTATATTAGCAGCAGACACAGTACAGTACGGTAGTTCACGGCTGTGGCTACCTCTGTGTCGGCACTCGGCAGTCCGTCCATAATTGTATACCACCTAACCGTGTTTTTTTTTTCTTTCTTCTTCATACATACATACTACGACATCTCTTTATCAACCAGTCTATATTAGCAGCAGACACAGTACAGTACGGTAGTTCACGGCTGTGGCTACCTCTGTGTCGGCACTCGGCAGTCCGTCCATAATTGTATACCACCTAACCGTGGTTTTTTTTTCTTTCTTCTTTATACATACATACTACGACATCTCTTTATCAACCAGTCTATATTAGCAGCAGACACAGTACAGTACGGTAGTTCACGGCTGTGGCTACCTCTGTGTCGGCACTCGGCAGTCCGTCCATAATTGTATACCACCTAACCGTGGTTTTTTTTTCTTTCTTCTTCATACATACATACTACGACATCTCTTTATCAACCAGTCTATATTAGCAGCAGACACAGTACAGTACGGTAGTTCACGGCTGTGGCTACCTCTGTGTCGGCACTCGGCAGTCCGTCCATAATTGTATACCACCTACCCGTGGTTTTTTTTTCTTTCTTCTTTATACATACATACTACTACATCTCTTTATCAACCAGTCTATATTAGCAGCAGACACAGTACAGTACGGTAGTTCACGGCTGTGGCTACCTCTGTGTCAGCACTCGGCAGTCCGTCCATAATTGTATACCACCTACCCGTGGTTTTTTTTTCTTTCTTTTTCATACATACATACTACGACATCTCTTTATCAACCAGTCTATATTAGCAGCAGACACAGTACGGTAGTTCACGGCTGTAGCTACCTCTGTGTCGGCACTCGGCAGTCCGTCCATAATTGTATACCACCTAACCGTGGTTTTTTTTTCTTTCTTCTTCATACATACATACTACGACATCTCTTTATCAACCAGTCTATATTAGCAGCAGACACAGTACGGTAGTTCACGGCTGTAGCTACCTCTGTGTCGGCACTCGGCAGTCCGTCCATAATTGTATACTAGTATCCATCCATCTCCATTGTTTACCTGAGGTGCCTTTTAGTTGTGCCTATTAAAATATGGAGAACAAAAATGTTGAGGTTCCAAAATTAGGGAAAGATCAAGATCCACTTCCACCTCGTGCTGAAGCTGCTGCCACTAGTCATGGCCGAGACGATGAAATGCCAGCAACGTCGTCTGCCAAGGCCGATGCCCAATGTCATAGTACAGAGCATGTCAAATCCAAAACACCAAATATCAGTAAAAAAAGGACTCCAAAACCTAAAATAAAATTGTCGGAGGAGAAGCGTAAACTTGCCAATATGCCATTTACCACACGGAGTGGCAAGGAACGGCTGAGGCCCTGGCCTATGTTCATGGCTAGTGGTTCAGCTTCACATGAGGATGGAGGCACTCAGCCTCTCGCTAGAAAAATGAAAAGACTCAAGCTGGCAAAAGCAGTAGCACCGCAAAGAACTGTGCGTTCTTCGAAATCCCAAATCCACAAGGAGAGTCCAATTGTGTCGGTTGCGATGCCTGACCTTCCCAACACTGGACGTGAAGAGCATGCGCCTTCCACCATTTGCACGCCCCCTGCAAGTGCTGGAAGGAGCACCCGCAGTCCAGTTCCTGATAGTCAGATTGAAGATGTCAGTGTTGAAGTACACCAGGATGAGGAGGATATGGGTGTTGCTGGCGCTGGGGAGGAAATTGACCAGGAGGATTCTGATGGTGAGGTGGTTTGTTTAAGTCAGGCACCCGGGGAGACACCTGTTGTCCGTGGGAGGAATATGGCCGTTGACATGCCTGGTGAAAATACCAAAAAAATCAGCTCTTCGGTGTGGAACTATTTCAACAGAAATGCGGACAACAGGTGTCAAGCCGTGTGTTCTCTTTGTCAAGCTGTAATAAGTAGGGGTAAGGACGTTAACCACCTCGGAACATCCTCCCTTATACGTCACCTGCAGCGCATTCATAATAAGTCAGTGACAAGTTCAAAAACTTTGGGTGACAGCTGAAGCAGTCCACTGACCAGTAAATCCCTTCCTCTTGTAACCAAGCTCACGCAAACCACCCCACCAACTCCCTCAGTGTCAATTTCCTCCTTCCCCAGGAATGCCAATAGTCCTGCAGGCAATGTCACTGGCAATTCTGACGAGTCCTCTCCTGCCTGGGATTCCTCCGATGCATCCTTGCGTGTAACGCCTACTGCTGCTGGCGCTGCTGTTGTTGCTGCTGGGAGTCGATGGTCATCCCAGAGGGGATGTCGTAAGCCCACTTGTACTACTTCCAGTAAGCAATTGACTGTTCAACAGTCCTTTGCGAGGAAGATGAAATATCACAGCAGTCATCCTGCTGCAAAGCGGATAACTGAGGCCTTGACAACTATGTTGGTGTTAGACGTGCGTCCGGTATCCGCCGTTAGTTCACAGGGAACTAGACAATTTATTGAGGCAGTGTGCCCCCGTTACCAAATACCATCTAGGTTCCACTTCTCTAGGCAGGCGATACCGAGAATGTACACGGACGTCAGAAAAAGACTCACCAGTGTCCTAAAAAATGCAGTTGTACCCAATGTCCACTTAACCACGGACATGTGGACAGGACTATATGACTGTGACAGCCCACTGGGTAGATGTATGGACTCCCGCCGCAAGAACAGCAGCGGCGGCACCAGTAGCAGCATCTCGCAAACGCCAACTCTTTCCTAGGCAGGCTACGCTTTGTATCACCGGTTTCCAGAATACGCACACAGCTGAAAACCTCTTACGGCAACTGAGGAAGATCATCGCGGAATGGCTTACCCCAATTGGACTCTCCTGTGGATTTGTGGCATCGGACAACGCCAGCAATATTGTGTGTGCATTAAATATGGGCAAATTCCAGCACGTCCCATGTTTTGCACATACCTTGAATTTGGTGGTGCAGAATTATTTAAAAAACGACAGGGGCGTGCAAGAGATGCTGTCGGTGGCCAGAAAAATTGCGGGACACTTTCGGCGTACAGGCACCACGTACAGAAGACTGGAGCACCACCAAAAACTACTGAACCTGCCCTGCCATCATCTGAAGCAAGAAGTGGTAACGAGGTGGAATTCAACCCTCTATATGCTTCAGAGGTTGGAGGAGCAGCAAAAGGCCATTCAAGCCTATACAATTGAGCACGATATAGGAGGTGGAATGCACCTGTCTCAAGCGCAGTGGAGAATGATTTCAACGTTGTGCAAGGTTCTGATGCCCTTTGAACTTGCCACACGTGAAGTCAGTTCAGACACTGCCAGCCTGAGTCAGGTCATTCCCCTCATCAGGCTTTTGCAGAAGAAGCTGGAGACATTGAAGGAGGAGCTAACACGGAGCGATTCCGCTAGGCATGTGGGACTTGTGGATGGAGCCCTTAATTCGCTTAACAAGGATTCACGGGTGGTCAATCTGTTGAAATCAGAGCACTACATTTTGGCCACCGTGCTCGATCCTAGATTTAAAGCCTACCTTGGATCTCTCTTTCCGGCAGACACAAGTCTGCTGGGGTTGAAAGACCTGCTGGTGAGAAAATTGTCAAGTCAAGCGGAACGCGACCTGTCAACATCTCCTCCTTCACATTCTCCCGCAACTGGGGGTGCGAGGAAAAGGCTCAGAATTCCGAGCCCACCCGCTGGCGGGATGCAGGGCAGTCTGGAGCGACTGCTGATGCTGACATCTGGTCCGGACTGAAGGACCTGACAACGATTACGGACATGTCGTCTACTGTCACTGCATATGATTCTCTCACCATTGAAAGAATGGTGGAGGATTATATGAGTGACCGCATCCAAGTAGGCACGTCACACAGTCCATACTTATACTGGCAGGAAAAAGAGGCAATTTGGAGGCCATTGCACAAACTGGCTTTATTCTACCTAAGCTGCCCTCCCACAAGTGTGTACTCCGAAAGAGTGTTTAGTGCCGCCGCTCACCTTGTCAGCAATCGGCGTACGAGGTTACATCCAGAAAATGTGGAGAAGATGATGTTCATTAAAATGAATTATAATCAATTCCTCCGCGGAGACATTGACCAGCAGCAATTGCCTCCACAAAGTACACAGGGAGCTGAGATGGTGGATTCCAGTGGGGACGAATTGATAATCTGTGAGGAGGGGGATGTACACGGTGATATATCGGAGGGTGATGATGAGGTGGACATCTTGCCTCTGTAGAGCCAGTTTGTGCAAGGAGAGATTAATTGCTTCTTTTTGGGGGGGGGTCCAAACCAACCCGTCATATCAGTCACAGTCGTGTGGCAGACCCTGTCACTGAAATGATGGGTTGGTTAAAGTGTGCATGTCCTGTTTTGTTTATACAACATAAGGGTGGGTGGGAGGGCCCAAGGACAATTCCATCTTGCACCTCTTTTTTCTTTTATTTTTCTTTGCGTCATGTGCTGTTTGGGGAGGGTTTTTTGGAAGGGACATCCTGCGTGACACTGCAGTGCCACTCCTAAATGGGCCCGGTGTTTGTGTCGGCCACTAGGGTCGCTAATCTTACTCACACAGTCAGCTACCTCATTGCGCCTCTTTTTTTCTTTGCGTCATGTGCTGATTGGGGAGGGTTTTTTGGAAGGGACATCCTGCGTGACACTGCAGTGCCACTCCTAAATGGGCCCGGTGTTTGTGTCGGCCACTAGGGTCGCTAATCTTACTCACACAGTCAGCTACCTCATTGCGCCTCTTTTTTTCTTTGCGTCATGTGCTGATTGGGGAGGGTTTTTTGGAAGGGACATCCTGCGTGACACTGCAGTGCCACTCCTAAATGGGCCCGGTGTTTGTGTCGGCCACTAGGGTCGCTAATCTTACTCACACAGTCAGCTACCTCATTGCGCCTCTTTTTTTCTTTGCGTCATGTGCTGATTGGGGAGGGTTTTTTGGAAGGGACATCCTGCGTGACACTGCAGTGCCACTCCTAAATGGGCCCGGTGTTTGTGTCGGCCACTAGGGTCGCTAATCTTACTCACACAGTCAGCTACCTCATTGCGCCTCTTTTTTTCTTTGCGTCATGTGCTGATTGGGGAGGGTTTTTTGGAAGGGACATCCTGCGTGACACTGCAGTGCCACTCCTAAATGGGCCCGGTGTTTGTGTCGGCCACTAGGGTCGCTAATCTTACTCACACAGTCAGCTACCTCATTGCGCCTCTTTTTTTCTTTGCGTCATGTGCTGATTGGGGAGGGTTTTTTGGAAGGGACATCCTGCGTGACACTGCAGTGCCACTCCTAAATGGGCCCGGTGTTTGTGTCGGCCACTTGGGTCGCTTATCTTACTCACACAGTCAGCTACCTCATTGCGCCTCTTTTTTTCTTTGCGTCATGTGCTGATTGGGGAGGGTTTTTTGGAAGGGACATCCTGCGTGACACTGCAGTGCCACTCCTAGATGGGCCAGGTGTTTGTGTCGGCCACTAGTGTCGCTTAGCTTAGTCATCCAGCGACCTTGGTGCAAATTTTAGGACTAAAAATAATATTGTGAGGTGTGAGGTATTCAGAATAGACTGAAAATGAGTGGAAATTATGGTTTTTGAGGTTAATAATAATATGGGATCAAAATGACCCCCAAATTCTATGATTTAAGCTGTTTTTTAGTGTTTTTTTAAAAAAACACCCGAATCCAAAACACACCCGAATCCGACAAAAAAAATTCGGTGAGGTTTTGCCAAAACGCGGTCGAACCCAAAACACGGCCGCGGAACCGAACCCAAAACCAAAACACAAAACCCGAAAAATTTCAGGCGCTCATCTCTAGAAAAAACATGTTTGGCAAACAAACGACATGACATGTCGACCGCATGGCTGACACAAACTTGCTCCAAATCACCCCAAACTAGCCAAAAAGCATCCCTGCACATTCTGGAGGTACACCAGTGCTAAAATAGGAGCAAAAAAACATGTTTGGCAAACAAACGACATGACATGTCGACCGCATGGCTGATACAAACTTGCTCCAAATCACCCCAAACTAGCCAAAAAGCATCCCTGCACATTCTGGAGATACACCAGTGCTAAAATAGGAGGGAAAAAGCATGTTTGGCAAACAAACGACATGACATGTCGACCGCATGGCTGACACAAACTTGCTCCAAATCACCCCAAACTAGCCAAAAAGCATCCATGCACATTCTGGAGGTACACCAGTGCTAAAATAGGAGGGAAAAAACATGTTTGGCAAACAAACGACATGACATGTCGACCGCATGGCTGACACAAACTTGCTCCAAATAACCCCAAACTAGCCAAAAAGCATCCCTTCACATTCTGGAGGTACACCAGTGCTAAAATAGGAGGGAAAAAACATGTTTGGCAAACAAACGACATGACATGTCGACCGTGGTCAACACAAACTTGCTCCAAATCACATCAAACTAGCCAAAAAGCATCCCTGCACATTCTGGAGGTACACCAGTGCTAAAATAGGAGGGAAAAAACATGTTTGGCAAACAAACGACATGACATGTCGACCGTGGTCAACACAAACTTGCTCCAAATCACATCAAACTAGCCAAAAAGCATCCCTGCACATTCTGGAGGTACACCAGTGCTAAAATAGGAGCAAAAAAACATGTTTGGCAAACAAACGACATGACATGTCGACCGTGGTCGACACAAACTTGCTCCAAATCACCCCAAACTAGCCAAAAAGCATCCCTGCACATTCTGGAGGTACACCAGTGCAAAAATAGGAGGGAAAAAACATGTTTGGCAAACAAACGACATGACATGTCGACCGCATGGCTGACACAAACTTGCTCCAAATCACCCCAAACTAGCCAAAAAGCATCCCTGCACATTCTGGAGGTACACCAGTGCTAAAATAGGAGCAAAAAAACATGTTTGGCAAACAAACGACATGACATGTCGACCGTGGTCGACACAAACTTGCTCCAAATCACCCCAAACTAGCCAAAAAGCATCCCTGCACATTCTGGAGGTACACCAGTGCTAAAATAGGAGCAAAAAAACATGTTTGGCAAACAAATGACATGACATGTCGACCGTGGTCGACACAAACTTGCTCCAAATAACCCCAAACTAGCCAAAAAGCATCCCTGCACATTCTGGAGGTACACCAGTGCAAAAATAGGAGGGAAAAAACATGTTTGGCAAACAAACGACATGACATGTCGACCGCATGGCTGATACAAACTTGCTCCAAATCACCCCAAACTAGCCAAAAAGCATCCCTGCACATTCTGGAGATACACCAGTGCTAAAATAGGAGGGAAAAAGCATGTTTGGCAAACAAACGACATGACATGTCGACCGCATGGCTGACACAAACTTGCTCCAAATCACCCCAAACTAGCCAAAAAGCATCCCTGCACATTCTGGAGGTACACCAGTGCTAAAATAGGAGGGAAAAAACATGTTTGGCAACAAACGACATGACATGTCGACCGCATGGCTGACACAAACTTGCTCCAAATCACCCCAAACTAGCCAAAAAGCATCCCTTCACATTCTGGAGGTACACCAGTGCTAAAATAGGAGGGAAAAAACATGTTTGGCAAACAAACGACATGACATGTCGACCGTGGTCAACACAAACTTGCTCCAAATCACATCAAACTAGCCAAAAAGCATCCCTGCACATTCTGGAGGTACACCAGTGCTAAAATAGGAGGGAAAAAACATGTTTGGCAAACAAACGACATGACATGTCGACCGCATGGCTGACACAAACTTGCTCCAACTCACCCCAAACTAGCCAAAAAGCATCCCTGCACATTCTGGAGGTACACCAGTGCTAAAATAGGAGCAAAAAAACATGTTTGGCAAACAAACGACATGACATGTCGACCGTGGTCGACACAAACTTGCTCCAAATCACCCCAAACTAGCCAAAAAGCATCCCTGCACATTCTGGAGATACAACAGTGCTAAAATAGGAGGGAAAAAGCATGTTTGGCAAACAAACGACATGACATGTCGACCTCATGGCTGACACAAACTTGCTCCAAATCACCCCAAACTAGCCAAAAAGCATCCCTGCACATTCTGGAGGTACACCAGTGCTAAAATAGGAGGGAAAAAACATGTTTGGCAAACAAACGACATGACATGTCGACAGCATGGCTGACACAAACTTGCTTCAAGTCACCCCAAACTAGCCAAAAAGCATCCCTGCACATTCTGGAGGTACACCAGTGCTAAAATAGGTGCAAAAAAACCTGTTTTATTAAACAAACGACATCACATGTCGACCACATTGATACCGACACGCACTAAAATAACCCCAAATAAGACAAAAAACATCCCTGCACATGCTGGAGGTACACCAATGCAAAAGCATGACTCAAAAAGTAATTTTAAGAAAAGAAAAAAACGTGAAAAACTACCCCAAAACACAAAACTCCCAAAAAAATGCAGCAATACAAGCAGGAGCTATACACATACCTGCACACATATATATATATACATACCCCAAAGACATACCCCAAACACCCCATGTACACCTCATGGCAACCCCCACTACACAAATACATACATGCAACACCAGACCCACATGTGGTACTTACCTAAAAATGTACAAATAGCTCCAAAAACGACTCTCCTCCGGGGTAACAGGTATCCTCCTGTCTGTCCTGGATTAAAGCCTGCTGGGTGTCCAAACGATACAACAGCAAACAACCAATTTGCTAGCTCTGCACCTCCTCACACCTCTCTGCAGGTTCACAAAATGGCTGCTGAGCACTCAGCAAACAAGCCCTAATAAAGGGCTGCAAACGGCGGGAAGTCGAATTCAGGACGCCCACTACTCGCCGATTGGTCCGTTATTCGCCAAGAGGAGTGTCGAATGCGTTTTGTATTGCATATGGTGAATTCATGGTCCCGGCGGGAGGGCTGCGGCTGTCGAGTACAGTCGAATTTTTAAACTGACGAAAAAAAGGCGCAATTCGTCCGGAATTGCATATACCCCTATATATATACATACCTCCCAACATGACCCTCTCCAAGAGGGACAGAATACTCTGCTCCTGGACTTCCCTCTTAATGTATGATTACCATCACCTGTGTGGAAACACCTTTCTTATCCGGTTACCTGTTCAAAACAGGTGCCGGCAATCCTAAATTAAGAGAAAAGTCCAGAAGAAGAACATTGTGTCCCTCCTGGAGAGGGTCATGTTGGGAGGTATGTATATATATTAGAGATGAGCGCCGGAAATTTTTCGGGTTCTGTGTTTTGGTTTTGGGTTCGGTTCCGCGGTCGTGTTTTGGGTTCGACCGCGTTTTGGCAAAACCTAACCGAATTTTTTTTGTCGGATTCGGGTGTGTTTTGGATTCGCTTAAATCATAGAATTTGGGGGTCATTTTGATCCCAAAGTATTATTAACCTCAAAAACCATCATTTCCACTCATTTTCAGTCTATTCTGAATACCTCACACCTCACAATATTATTTTTAGTCCTAAAATTTGCACCGAGGTCGCTGGATGACTAAGCTAAGCGACCCTAGTGGCCGACACAAACACCTGGCCCATCTAGGAGTGGCACTGCAGTGTCACGCAGGATGTCCCTTCCAAAAAACCCTCCCCAAACAGCACATGACGCAAAGAAAAAAAGAGGCGCAATGAGGTAGCTGTGTGAGTAAGATAAGCGACCCTAGTGGCAGACACAAACACCGGGCCCATCTAGGAGTGTCACTGCAGTGTCACGCAGGATGTCCCTTCCAAAAAACCCTCCCCAAACAGCACATGACGCAAAGAAAAATTAAAGAAAAAAGAGGTGCAAGATGGAATTGTCCTTGGGCCCTCCCACCCACCCTTATGTTGTATAAACAGGACATGCACACTTTAACCAACCCATCATTTCAGTGACAGGGTCTGCCACACGACTGTGACTGATATGACGGGTTGGTTTGGACCCCCACCAAAAAAAAAGCAATTAATCTCTCCTTGCACAAACTGGCTCTACAGAGGCAAGATGTCCACCTCATCATCATCCTCCGATATATCACCGTGTACATCCCCCTCCTCACAGATTATCAATTCGTCCCCACTGGAATCCACCATCTCAGCTCCCTGTGTACTTTGTGGAGGCAATTGCTGCTGGTCAATGTCTCCACGGAGGAATTGATTATAATTCATTTTAATGAACATCATCTTCTCCACATTTTCTGGATGTAACCTCGTACGCCGATTGCTGACAAGGTGAGCGGCGGCACTAAACACTCTTTCGGAGTACACACTTGTGGGAGGGCAACTTAGGTAGAATAAAGCCAGTTTGTGCAAGGGCCTCCAAATTGCCTCTTTTTCCTGCCAGTATAAGTACGGACTGTGTGACGTGCCTACTTGGATGCGGTCACTCATATAATCCTCCACCATTCTTTCAATGTTGAGAGAATCATATGCAGTGACAGTAGACGACATGTCCGTAATCGTTGTCAGGTCCTTCAGTCCGGACCAGATGTCAGCATCAGCAGTCGCTCCAGACTGCCCTGCATCACCGCCAGCGGGTGGGCTCGGAATTCTGAGCCTTTTCCTCGCACCCCCAGTTGCGGGAGAATGTGAAGGAGGAGATGTTGACAGGTCGCGTTCCGCTTGACTTGACAATTTTCTCACCAGCAGGTCTTTCAACCCCAGCAGACTTGTGTCTGCCGGAAAGAGAGATCCAAGGTAGGCTTTAAATCTAGGATCGAGCACGGTGGCCAAAATGTAGTGCTCTGATTTCAACAGATTGACCACCCGTGAATCCTTGTTAAGCGAATTAAGGGCTCCATCCACAAGTCCCACATGCCTAGCGGAATCGCTCCGTGTTAGCTCCTCCTTCAATGTCTCCAGATTCTTCTGCAAAAGCCTGATGAGGGGAATGACCTGACTCAGGCTGGCAGTGTCTGAACTGACTTCACGTGTGGCAAGTTCAAAGGGCATCAGAACCTTGCACAACGTTGAAATCATTCTCCACTGCGCTTGAGACAGGTGCATTCCACCTCCTATATCGTGCTCATTTGTATAGGCTTGAATGGCCTTTTGCTGCTCCTCCAACCTCTGAAGCATATAGAGGGTTGAATTCCACCTCGTTACCACTTCTTGCTTCAGATGATGGCAGGGCAGGTTCAGTAGTTTTTGGTGGTGCTCCAGTCTTCTGTACGTGGTGCCTGTACGCCGAAAGTGTCCCGCAATTCTTCTGGCCACCGACAGCATCTCTTGCATGCCCCTGTCGTTTTCTAAAAAATTCTGCACCACCAAATTCAAGGTATGTGCAAAACATGGGACGTGCTGGAATTTGCCCATATTTAATGCACACACAATATTGCTGGCGTTGTCCGATGCCACAAATCCACAGGAGAGTCCAATTGGGGTAAGCCATTCCGCGATGATCTTCCTCAGTTGCCGTAAGAGGTTTTCAGCTGTGTGCGTATTCTGGAAACCGGTGATACAAAGCGTAGCCTGCCTAGGAAAGAGTTGGCGTTTGCGAGATGCTGCTACTGGTGCCGCCGCTGCTGTTCTTGCGGCGGGAGTCCATACATCTACCCAGTGGGCTGTCACAGTCATATAGTCCTGACCCTGCCCTGCTCCACTTGTCCACATGTCCGTGGTTAAGTGGACATTGGGTACAACTGCATTTTTTAGGACACTGGTGAGTCTTTTTCTGACGTCCGTGTAAATTCTCTGTATCGCCTGCCTAGAGAAGTGGAACCTAGATGGTATTTGGTAACGGGGGCACACTGCCTCAATAAATTGTCTAGTTCCCTGTGAACTAACGGCGGATACCGGACGCACGTCTAACACCAACATAGTTGTCAAGGCCTCAGTTATCCGCTTTGCAGCAGGATGACTGCTGTGATATTTCATCTTCCTCGCAAAGGACTGTTGAACAGTCAATTGCTTACTGGAAGTAGTACAAGTGGGCTTACGACTTCCCCTCTGGGATGACCATCGACTCCCAGCAGCAACAACAGCAGCGCCAGCAGCAGTAGGCGTTACACGCAAGGATGCATCGGAGGAATCCCAGGCAGGAGAGGACTCGTCAGAATTGCCAGTGACATGGCCTGCAGGACTATTGGCATTCCTGGGGAAGGAGGAAATTGACACTGAGGGAGTTGGTGGGGTGGTTTGCGTGAGCTTGGTTACAAGAGGAAGGGATTTACTGGTCAGTGGACTGCTTCCGCTGTCGCCCAAAGTTTTTGAACTTGTCACTGACTTATTATGAATGCGCTGCAGGTGACGTATAAGGGAGGATGTTCCGAGGTGGTTATCGTCCTTACCCCTACTTATTACAGTTTGACAAAGGCAACACACGGCTTGACACCTGTTGTCCGCATTTCTGTTGAAATACTTCCACACCGAAGAGCTGATTTTTTTGGTATTTTCACCGGGCATGTCAGTGGCCATATTCCTCCCACGGACAACAGGTGTCTCCCCGGGTGCCTGACTTAAACAAACCACCTCACCATCAGAATCCTCCTGGTCAATTTCCTCCCCAGCGCCAGCAACACCCATATCCTCCTCATCCTGGTGTACTTCAACACTGACATCTTCAATCTGACTATCAGGAACTGGACTGCGGGTGCTCCTTCCAGCACTTGCAGGGGGCGTGCAAATGGTGGAAGGCGCATGCTCTTCATGTCCAGTGTTGGGAAGGTCAGGCATCGCAACCGACACAATTGGACTCTCCTTGTGGATTTGGGATTTCGAAGAACGCACAGTTCTTTGCGGTGCTTTTGCCAGCTTGAGTCTTTTCAGTTTTCTAGCGAGAGGCTGAGTGCTTCCATCCTCATGTGAAGCTGAACCACTAGCCATGAACATAGGCCAGGGCTTCAGCCGTTCCTTGCCACTCCGTGTGGTAAATGGCATATTGGCAAGTTTACGCTTCTCCTCCGACAATTTTATTTTAGGTTTTGGAGTCCTTTTTTTACTGATATTTGGTGTTTTGGATTTGACATGCTCTGTACTATGACATTGGGCATCGGCCTTGGCAGACGACGTTGCTGGCATTTCATCGTCTCGGCCATGACTAGTGGCAGCAGCTTCAGCACGAGGTGGAAGTGGATCTTGATCTTTCCCTAATTTTGGAACCTCAACATTTTTGTTCTCCATATTTTAATAGGCACAACTAAAAGGCACCTCAGGTAAACAATGGAGATGGATGGATACTAGTATACAATTATGGATGGACTGCCGAGTGCCGACACAGAGGTAGCTACAGCCGTGGACTACCGTACTGTACTGTGTCTGCTGCTAATATAGACTGGTTGATAATGAGATGTAGTATGTATAAAGAAGAAAGAAAAAAAAAACCACGGGTAGGTGGTATACAATTATGGATGGACTGCCGAGTGCCGACACAGAGGTAGCTACAGCCGTGGACTACCGTACTGTACTGTGTCTGCTGCTAATATAGACTGGATGATAATGAGATGTAGTATGTATAAAGAAGAAAGAAAAAAAAAACCACGGGTAGGTGGTATACAATTATGGATGGACTGCCGAGTGCCGACACAGAGGTAGCTACAGCCGTGGACTACCGTACTGTACTGTGTCTGCTGCTAATATAGACTGGATGATAATGAGATGTAGTATGTATAAAGAAGAAAGAAAAAAAAACCACGGGTAGGTGGTATACAATTATGGATGGACTGCCGAGTGCCGACACAGAGGTAGCTACAGCCGTGAACTACTGTACTGTGTCTGCTGCTAATATAGACTGGTTGATAATGAGATGTAGTATGTATAAAGAAGAAAGAAAAAAAAAACCACGGGTAGGTGGTATACAATTATGGATGGACTGCCGAGTGCCGACACAGAGGTAGCTACAGCCGTGGACTACCGTACTGTACTGTGTCTGCTGCTAATATAGACTGGATGATAATGAGATGTAGTATGTATAAAGAAGAAAGAAAAAAAAAACCACGGGTAGGTGGTATACAATTATGGATGGACTGCCGAGTGCCGACACAGAGGTAGCTACAGCCGTGGACTACCGTACTGTACTGTGTCTGCTGCTAATATAGACTGGATGATAATGAGATGTAGTATGTATAAAGAAGAAAGAAAAAAAAAACCACGGGTAGGTGGTATACAATTATGGATGGACTGCCGAGTGCCGACACAGAGGTAGCTACAGCCGTGGACTACCGTACTGTACTGTGTCTGCTGCTAATATAGACTGGATGATAATGAGATGTAGTATGTATAAAGAAGAAAGAAAAAAAAACCACGGGTAGGTGGTATACAATTATGGATGGACTGCCGAGTGCCGACACAGAGGTAGCTACAGCCGTGAACTACCGTACTGTGTCTGCTGCTAATATAGACTGGTTGATAATGAGATGTAGTATGTATAAAGAAGAAAGAAAAAAAAAACCACGGGTAGGTGGTATACAATTATGGATGGACTGCCGAGTGCCGACACAGAGGTAGCTACAGCCGTGGACTACCGTACTGTACTGTGTCTGCTGCTAATATAGACTGGTTGATAATGAGATGTAGTATGTATAAAGAAGAAAGAAAAAAAAACCACGGGTAGGTGGTATACAATTATGGATGGACTGCCGAGTGCCGACACAGAGATAGCTACAGCCGTGGACTACCGTACTGTACTGTTTCTGCTGCTAATATAGACTGGATGATAATGAGATGTAGTATGTATAAAGAAGAAAGAAAAATAAAACCACGGGTAGGTGGTATACAATTATGGATGGACTGCCGAGTGCCGACACAGAGGTAGCTACAGCCGTGGACTACCGTACTGTACTGTGTCTGCTGCTAATATAGACTGGATGATAATGAGATGTAGTATGTATAAAGAAGAAAGAAAAAAAAAACATGGGTAGGTGGTATACAATTATGGATGGACTGCCGAGTGCCGACACAGAGGTAGCTACAGCCGTGGACTACCGTACTGTACTGTGTCTGCTGCTAATATAGACTGGATGATAATGAGATGTAGTATGTATAAAGAAGAAAGAAAAAAAAAAAACCACGGGTAGGTGGTATACAATTATGGATGGACTGCCGAGTGCCGACACAGAGGTAGCTACAGCCGTGAACTACCGTACTGTGTCTGCTGCTAGTATAGACTGGATGATAAATAATGATATAAAATATATATATATATCACTACTGCAGCCGGACAGGTATATATTATATAATGACGGACCTGCTGGACACTGTCTGTCAGCAGAATGAGTTTTTTAATTTTTATAGAATAAAAAAACACCACACAAGTCACACGACGAGTGTACTTTTTCAGGCAGACATTCAATCACAATATACTATACTGCTGGTCAGTGTGGTCAGGTCACTGGTCACAGTGGTCAGTGGTCAGTCACACTGGCAGTGGCACTCTGGCAGCAAAAGTGTGCACTGTTTAATATGTACTCCTGGCTCCTGCTATAACCTATAACTGCTCCCCAGTCTCCCCCACAATTAAGCTGTGTGAGCAGTCAGATATTATACATAGATAATGCAGCACACTGGGCTGAGCACAGATATGATATGTGAGTGTGACTGAGTCACTGTGTATCGTTTTTTTCAGGCAGAGAACTAGAACAGAACGGATTATTAAATAATAATAAATTATAAAACTGCACTGGTGGTCAGGTCACTGGTCATCAGTCACTAGTATAACTCCTCCTAAGCTCCAGTAAGTAAATGAAGTGTCTCACTCTCACTCTCCTATCAATTTTTATTTCTAAACGGAGAGGACGCCAGCCACGTCCTCTCCCTATCAATCTCAATGCACGTGTGAAAATGGCCGCGACGCGCGGCTCCTTATATAGAATCCAAGTCTCGCGATAGAATCCGAGCCTCGTGAGAATCCGACAGCGTGATGATGACGTTCGGGCGCGCTCGGGTTAACCGAGCAAGGCGGGAAGATCCGAGTCGCTCGGACCCGTGTAAAAAAACATGAAGTTCGGGCGGGTTCGGAATCAGAGAAACCGAACCCGCTCATCTCTAATATATATATCCTAAGCGCAGTGCTTTCCTTTGTATTTTTTATTTGAACTGTTTGAGACCTTAAACCAGTCTCTGAGCATTTACAGCTGGGATATTTGTTAATATAAATCTTATAGGGATAGTTCCGCAACAGGTTATTAATGCAGACCTTGGCCTAAAAAGGGATTCTTGGTCTGTGACCGACTTTAAGCTGATAATGTACACAGAATGTGACAATTACTAGTCGGTGGTGCTCCCAGAGTCAGTAATTTTAAGGTATTTACAAGAAGAGAAGAAAGACTCTATGTTGGGGCACTCTTAATAAAAAATTAGACATCTAAAACGTAACTTTTAATAAATATATATAAAAATTAAAGTGACATGGTTAATAAGTTTATACATAGCAGTTATGTCAAACTTAACAAAATAGATATAGTAATGAACGCCTTGGTGAAAAATATTTGTGATACAATAAAAAATGGTCTATCTGTAAGATATAATAGGTTATATATTTTTTTTTTTTTTTTTTTTTGATCCCAACAAGAGATATGCTTTGGTTACCTCTGCGTTATAAATGTTTTCAAGTGAAAAAGAGAGGGAGGTCAATGTAATATGACAAATTAGATTAATTAAATAATTAAATAATTAAATAATTAAAAATGTTGCCTATAAGGGTTACTTTACACCTACTGCTCTATGTTTAGGCAGCCGTGTACCCAGAAAGGCTTTTGCTGGGTAAATATGGTATAAATCGACTTATGCTACAAGCAAAGAGGTCTATGAATGTAGAAGTAATTTATGCAAAATAGAATATTTCGTATATACTTTATTGGGTAAAAACCCTAAATTAGATAATGACAATAAGAAAAGATTAGGTAAGGAAGAAAGAAGTTGAGGTTATAAAAGGAGGTGTCTTACTTCTGCTGTTCAGCTGGGTTGTTTACTGCACCTGGTGTTCGCTGCTGGTCCCCCACGCAGTTACTGACCAGGCCTGCCACAGATTTGCTTCCAAGATCGAACGGGATCAGGCGTATCCTGTGGAGTATGGCCGTAATCTGCTGAATGAGAGAGTATGACTACCAAGATGCTTCTGCTGTCCAGGTTAGTGGATGAGAGAGCATGAAAATTGTAGGCTGTATATAAGGGAGAGCATATGGAGATAATTTTTTCAATATTGCTGATAGAAAATGTACTTTCAAAGATCTCTTCAAAAATATAGGCCTATAATGGATTGATTTCCAATTTAATAGTGAAGAGTACTATTGATTACACATCGATGCACATTATCACAGTAGTTGGTGAAAAGAAATTTGAGATACCTTAATGAATATTAAGTATACAAATGCTGAGAAATACTTGGAAGGTAGATATAACTTAATGATCACATTAGTAAATGTCAATAAACTGAAATTGTTAGTATGCAAAAAAAAAAAAAAAAAAGAAAAAAAAAAAAGGGGGTACAGTTCTCCTGTTTTGCTTTGTAACAGATGTATGCCTCTGATAGAGAGGTTAAGCTATCACCTGATTACAGAAAGAATGCATAATTGTGCTAAGGTTATTACACTCTCATGACCAATTGATGTTTATAATCACATAGCTTAGTAACCAAAAAGCATTTTTTTAGATAATAACAGTTGGGAGAAAAATTGTTTAAAGATCTTATTGCCCAAAAAGGGCGCTTACTAGACCACAGTGTTCCTTCTCTGGGGGTGGGCTGCGCAGTCCCACTGAATCCCACTAAGTAAACCAGACGGACCGTTTCACCTTTAGGATAGGCTTGTTCACTGGTCTATTTGTTAATGAATTGATTATCTTAATTGAGATCAATAAGTGCCGGGAGGTGGTGTTAGCTACCACCAATATTGCAGACTTGCCTACTCTCCCGGAATGGCCGGGAGGCTCCCGAAAATCAGGTGACCCTCCCGGCCCCCCGGAAGAGCAGGCAAGTCTCCCGATTACAGGGGTCCCCCCCTGCCCGGCCGCCCACTTAGCGAGTAAAGTGGGCAGTCCGGGCAGGCGATGACGCGATTCTTGTTGAATTGCGTCATCATAGCCACGCCCCCTGCTGTATAATGCCGGTAATAGCGGCATTACACAGCGGGGGGGGGCTTACACGGCCCGCCTCCATCACGCCCCTGGCCCGCCTACACCACGCCTACACCACGCCTCCGGTCCGCCCGCCTCTGCACTCACATTGCAGCCCGCCCCCCTGCCGAACTGATCTTGCTGCTCTCTCCCGGAGAGAGCAGCCAAAAAGTCGGTAAGTATGCAATATTGTTGAGTTTTTTCCTACTGTAATTATGTATGTATATAAAGGGAATGTGGCCAGGATTCCAACAGCAAGAAGACCAACATAGGAATCCTGACAGATTCTGCATGTAATGACTGGGTATAGGCACTAAGGGAAGGGTTAGGGTTAGGCTGTGGAGGAGTGGGTTAGGATTAGGGATAAGTACAATACTTATCGAAATGCGTCGGTAATCCATCCGTTGGGATTCCACTGTCTGTCTTCTTACAGCCGGGATTTTGTACCCAACCCATATAAACTTGTGAAATTTTTGTTATCAGTTTGTAACTTGCTGTTTGCCCTAGTTCCTTTGTACAGCACTACAGAAATTTTGTGTAACCTTATAGACTGTGAATAATAATAAAAAGCTGTAGCCATATACTGTATAAATACTACTGTGCCTATTCACATTCTGTTAGTTTCCTCACTTGCCATATTAGACAGGGGGCTCTTTACTGTCTTATATCATTCTGAAATGCAGATCATTGGCTCATTTACATAACAGATGTTTTAAGTCCTTTCAAAACTCATTTTGCTTCATCATTCCTGCAAATTAAATTTGACATGTAAAAATGAGCAAAACTGGCTGTGTTTTGAAATTGAACTCATAATTTAGCTCCACTCTAGTTATAGTAATAAATGTTGGTCATCATGTCACATCATCACTATACATAACACATTTTAAGCTTGATTGGTTTACTTAGCTGCCAGGAATTCACAACACATTATGCTTAGTGGAGGCAAAAGCTCTGATGTCAGCAGATCAAAGGGGGTCATCCCGAGTTGATTGTAGCCCTGCAAAATTTTGCGGGGCTATGATCATGACAATAGACATGCGGGGGATCACCCAGCACAGGGCTATCCCGCCCCGCATGTCAGTGCCACCACCCCCCTCCCCCCCCGCAGAAGGGCAAAAGCATCGCACAGCGGCACTGCTTTTGCACTTTAGGAGTAGCTCCCAGCCAGCGCAGATTTAGCATGCTGGCCGGGAGCTACTCGTCGCTCCCCGGCCTGCAGCGGCTGCGTGTGATGTCACGCAGCCACTCTGCGGCCCGCCCTCCGCACGGTCCGGCCATGCCTGCGTTGGCCGGACCGCGCTCATGAAACGGCTGCCAAACACCGCCGTTCTGCCCCCCCCCCCTGCCCAGCGACCGCCTCTGCCTGTCAATCAGGCAGAGGCGATCTTAGCTCAGCGACGGCCTTCGGCCGTCTGGCATGCACCGGCGCACTGCGGCATTGGCGCACTGCGGTGTCGGAGCATGCGCAGTTCTGACCCAATTGCTGCGCTGTGATAAACTGCAGCGTGCGATTGGGTCAGAATGACCCCCAAAGTCTCTGCCTCCAAAATCAGGCATCCTTGAACACAATTCCTCTAGTTACAAATTGGTTACTAGTAACAAATATCTTAGCCGTCAATTTAGATTTTGCTTGTTTGTGGATTATTTTATTGTAAATTAAAAATTTCCAGTTTTCATCAGTGATATGAGGATGATAAATATACCCCTAAGTGTCTGACTGTTCCCGAGCCACCCAGCCTTTCACAATAAATATTATGGTGCTTCCTGGAGTTTTCAGAGAATTCCACTCACATTGAGAAAGAGTCTTATGTTAGCTACTGTAAAGCTAGTGGTACAAGTAGGACTTTTCTATTACAGGTACTCTGTGCATGTGCAAAAAAATGGGCATAGACATGAGTCACAGGGGGCGTGGCCACACATCACAGGGGCGTGTTCACGCGATTTGCCCCTGTTTCTTGGCACTCTGGGGACCAAATTGGTTATTTGCTTTCTGCCTATTTACAAACTGCATTATGTCCTTAAACATTTACAACAGACTGTTTGCATAGTACCTGTGCCAAATAGAATTGCACATAGTACATGTGCTGGGGCTTTACAATTGCAGAGAGAGCGAGCAGAGCAATGAGTTGCAACAAAAAAGATGTCATCTGTAGAACTGCGTCTCCACATTTTTTGTTTTTTTAGCTCATTGGACTCTCCCTCTGCAATTCCAAAACACCAGCACATGTACTATGTGCAATTCTTATATATTTGGAATAGTGATGAGCGGGTTCGGTTCTCGGAATCCGAACCCCCCCGAACTTCACCCATTTTACACGGGTCTGAGGCATACTTGGATACTCCAGTATTGCTCGGTTAACCCGAGCGCGCCCGGACGTCATCATCCCGCTGTCGGATTCTCGCGAAATTTGGATTCTATATAAGGAGCCGCGCGTCGCCGCCATTTTTCACTCGTGCATTGGAAATGATAGTGAGAGGACGTGGCTGGCATCCTCTCACTTTGTTTCAGGGGGCTGCATATCTTTATTCTGGGGACCAGCAGTATTATAGGAGGAGTACAGTGCAGAGTTTTGCTGACCAGTGACCACCAGTATTATACGTTCTCTGCCTGAAAAATGCTCCATATCTGTGCTCAGTGTGCTGCATATATCTGTGCTCACACTGCTTTATTGTGGGGACTGGGGACCAGCAGTATTATATAGGAGGAGTACAGTGCAGAGTTTTGCTGACCAGTGACCACCAGTATTATACTTTCTCTGCCTGAAAAACGCTCCATATCTGTGCTCAGTGTGCTGCATATATCTGTGCTCACACTGCTTTATTGTGGGGACTGGGGACCAGCAGTATTATATAGGAGGAGTACAGTGCAGAGTTTTGCTGACCTGTGACCACCAGTATTATACGTTCTCTGCCCGAAAAACGCTCCATATCTGTGCTCAGTGTGCTGCATATATCTGTGCTCACACTGCTTTATTGTGGGGACTGGGGACCAGCAGTATTATATAGGAGGAGTACAGTGCAGAGTTTTGCTGACCAGTGACCACCAGTATTATACGTTCTCTGCCTGAAAAATGCTTCATATCTGTGCTCAGTGTGCTGCATATATCTGTGCTCACACTGCTTTATTGTGGGGACTGGGGACCAGCAGTATTATATAGGAGGAGTACAGTGCAGAGTTTTGCTGACCAGTAACCACCAGTATTATACGTTCTCTGCCTGAAAAACGCTCCATATCTGTGCTCAGTGTGCTGCATATATCTGTGCTCACACTGCTTTATTGTGGGGACTGGGGACCAGCAGTATTATATAGGAGGAGTACAGTGCAGAGTTTTGCTGACCAGTGACCACCAGTATTATACGTTCTCTGCCTGAAAAATGCTCCATATCTGTGCTCAGTGTGCTGCATATATCTGTGCTCACACTGCTTTATTGTGGGGACTGGGGACCAGCAGTATTATATAGGAGGAGTACAGTGCAGAGTTTTGCTGACCAGTGACCACCAGTATTATACGTTCTCTGCCTGAAAAATGCTCCATATCTGTGCTCAGTGTGCTGCATATATCTGTGCTCACACTGCTTTATTGTGGGGACTGGGGACCAGCAGTATTATATAGGAGGAGTACAGTGCAGAGTTTTGCTGACCAGTGACCACCAGTATTATACCTTCTCTGCCTGAAAAACGCTCCATATCTGTGCTCAGTGTGCTGAATATATCTGTGCTCATATTGCTTAATTGTGGGGACTGGGGACCAACAGTATTATATAGGAGGAGTACAGTGCTGAGTTTTGCTGACCAGTGACCACCAGTATTATACGTTCTCTGCCTGAAAAACGCTCCATATCTGTGCTCAGTGTGCTGCATATATCTGTGCTCACACTGCTTTATTGTGGGGACTGGGGACCAGCAGTATTATATAGGAGGAGTACAGTGCAGAGTTTTGCTGACCAGTGACCACCAGTATTATACGTTCTCTGCCCGAAAAACGCTCCATATCTGTGCTCAGTGTGCTGCATATATCTGTGCTCACACTACTTTATTGTGGGGACTGGGGACCAGCAGTATTATATAGGAGGAGTACAGTGCAGAGTTTTGCTGACCAGTGACCACCAGTATTATACGTTCTCTGCCTGAAAAATGCTCCATATCTGTGCTCAGTGTGCTGCATATATCTGTGCTCACACTGCTTTATTGTGGGGACTGGGGACCAGCAGTATTATATAGGAGGAGTACAGTGCAGAGTTTTGCTGACCAGTGACCACCAGTATTATACGTTCTCTGCCTGAAAAACGCTCCATATCTGTGCTCAGTGTGTTGCATATATCTGTGCTCACACTGCTTTATTGTGGGGACTGGGGACCAGCAGTATTATATAGGAGGAGTACAGTGCAGAGTTTTGCTGACCAGTGACCACCAGTATTATACGTTCTCTGCCTGAAAAATGCTCCATATCTGTGCTCAGTGTGCTGCATATATCTGTGCTCACACTGCTTTATTGTGGGGACTGGGGACCAGCAGTATTATATAGGAGGAGTACAGTGCAGAGTTTTGTTGACCAGTGACCACCAGTATTATACGTTCTCTGCCCGAAAAACGCTCCATATCTGTGCTCAGTGTGCTGCATATATCTGTGCTCACACTGCTTTATTGTGGGGACTGGGGACCAGCAGTATTATATAGGAGGAGTACAGTGCAGAGTTTTGCTGACCAGTGACCACCAGTATTATACGTTCTCTGCCTGAAAAATGCTCCATATCTGTGCTCAGTGTGCTGCATATATCTGTGCTCACACTGCTTTATTGTGGGGACTGGGGACCAGCAGTATTATATAGGAGGAGTACAGTGCAGAGTTTTGCTGACCAGTGACCACCAGTATTATACGTTCTCTGCCTGAAAAATGCTCCATATCTGTGCTCAGTGTGCTGCATATATCTGTGCTCACACTGCTTTATTGTGGGGACTGGGGACCAGCAGTATTATATAGGAGGAGTACAGTGCAGAGTTTTGCTGACCAGTGACCACCAGTATTATACGTTCTCTGCCTGAAAAATGCTCCATATCTGTGCTCAGTGTGCTGCATATATCTGTGCTCACACTGCTTTATTGTGGGGACTGGGGACCAGCAGTATTATATAGGAGGAGTACAGTGCAGAGTTTTGCTGACCAGTGACCACCAGTATTATACCTTCTCTGCCTGAAAAACGCTCCATATCTGTGCTCAGTGTGCTGAATATATCTGTGCTCATATTGCTTAATTGTGGGGACTGGGGACCAACAGTATTATATAGGAGGAGTACAGTGCTGAGTTTTGCTGACCAGTGACCACCAGTATTATACGTTCTCTGCCTGAAAAACGCTCCATATCTGTGCTCAGTGTGCTGCATATATCTGTGCTCACACTGCTTTATTGTGGGGACTGGGGACCAGCAGTATTATATAGGAGGAGTACAGTGCAGAGTTTTGCTGACCAGTGACCACCAGTATTATACGTTCTCTGCCCGAAAAACGCTCCATATCTGTGCTCAGTGTGCTGCATATATCTGTGCTCACACTACTTTATTGTGGGGACTGGGGACCAGCAGTATTATATAGGAGGAGTACAGTGCAGAGTTTTGCTGACCAGTGACCACCAGTATTATACGTTCTCTGCCTGAAAAATGCTCCATATCTGTGCTCAGTGTGCTGCATATATCTGTGCTCACACTGCTTTATTGTGGGGACTGGGGACCAGCAGTATTATATAGGAGGAGTACAGTGCAGAGTTTTGCTGACCAGTGACCACCAGTATTATACGTTCTCTGCCTGAAAAACGCTCCATATCTGTGCTCAGTGTGTTGCATATATCTGTGCTCACACTGCTTTATTGTGGGGACTGGGGACCAGCAGTATTATATAGGAGGAGTACAGTGCAGAGTTTTGCTGACCAGTGACCACCAGTATTATACGTTCTCTGCCTGAAAAATGCTCCATATCTGTGCTCAGTGTGCTGCATATATCTGTGCTCACACTGCTTTATTGTGGGGACTGGGGACCAGCAGTATTATATAGGAGGAGTACAGTGCAGAGTTTTGTTGACCAGTGACCACCAGTATTATACGTTCTCTGCCCGAAAAACGCTCCATATCTGTGCTCAGTGTGCTGCATATATCTGTGCTCACACTGCTTTATTGTGGGGACTGGGGACCAGCAGTATTATATAGGAGGAGTACAGTGCAGAGTTTTGCTGACCAGTGACCACCAGTATTATACGTTCTCTGCCTGAAAAATGCTCCATATCTGTGCTCAGTGTGCTGCATATATCTGTGCTCACACTGCTTTATTGTGGGGACTGGGGACCAGCAGTATTATATAGGAGGAGTACAGTGCAGAGTTTTGCTGACCAGTGACCACCAGTATTATACGTTCTCTGCCTGAAAAATGCTCCATATCTGTGCTCAGTGTGCTGCATATATCTGTGCTCACACTGCTTTATTGTGGGGACTGGGGACCAGCAGTATTATATAGGAGGAGTACAGTGCAGAGTTTTGCTGACCAGTGACCACCAGTATTATACGTTCTCTGCCCGAAAAACGCTCCATATCTGTGCTCAGTGTGCTGCATATATCTGTGCTCACACTGCTTTATTGTGGGGACTGGGGACCAGCAGTATTATATAGGAGGAGTACAGTGCAGAGTTTTGCTGACCAGTGACCACCAGTATTATACGTTCTCTGCCTGAAAAACGCTCCATATCTGTGCTCAGTGTGCTGCATATATCTGTGCTCACACTGCTTTATTGTGGGGACTGGGGACCACCAGTATATTATATAGGAGGAGTACAGTGCAGAGTTTTGCTGACCAGTGACCACCAGTATTATACTTTCTCTGCCTGAAAAATGCTCCATATCTGTGCTCAGTGTGCTGCATATATCTGTGCTCACACTGCTTTATTGTGGGGACTGGGGACCAGCAGTATTATATAGGAGGAGTACAGTGCAGAGTTTTGCTGACCAGAGACCACCAGTATTATACTTTCTCTGCCTGAAAAACGCTCCATATCTGTGCTCAGTGTGCTGCATATATCTGTGCTCACACTGCTTTATTGTGGGGACTGGGGACCAGCAGTATTATATAGGAGGAGTACAGTGCAGAGTTTTGCTGACCAGTGACCACCAGTATTATACGTTCTCTGCCTGAAAAACGCTCCATATCTGTGCTCAGTGTGCTGCATATATCTGTGCTCACACTGCTTTATTGTGGGGACTGGGGACCAGCAGTATTATATAGGAGGAGTACAGTGCAGAGTTTTGCTGACCAGTGACCACCAGTATTATACGTTCTCTGCCCGAAAAACGCTCCATATCTGTGCTCAGTGTGCTGCATATATCTGTGCTCACACTGCTTTATTGTGGGGACTGGGGACCAGCAGTATTATATAGGAGGAGTACAGTGCAGAGTTTTGCTGACCAGTGACCACCAGTATTATACGTTCTCTGCCTGAAAAATGCTCCATATCTGTGCTCAGTGTGCTGCATATATCTGTGCTCACACTGCTTTATTGTGGGGACTGGGGACCAGCAGTATTATATAGGAGGAGTACAGTGCAGAGTTTTGCTGACCAGTGACCACCAGTATTATACGTTCTCTGCCCGAAAAACGCTCCATATCTGTGCTCAGTGTGCTGCATATATCTGTGCTCACACTGCTTTATTGTGGGGACTGGGGACCAGCAGTATTATATAGGAGGAGTACAGTGCAGAGTTTTGCTGACCAGTGACCACCAGTATTATACGTTCTCTGCCTGAAAAACGCTCCATATCTGTGCTCAGTGTGCTGCATATATCTGTGCTCACACTGCTTTATTGTGGGGACTGGGGACCACCAGTATATTATATAGGAGGAGTACAGTGCAGAGTTTTGCTGACCAGTGACCACCAGTATTATACTTTCTCTGCCTGAAAAATGCTCCATATCTGTGCTCAGTGTGCTGCATATATCTGTGCTCACACTGCTTTTTTGTGGGGACTGGGGACCAGCAGTATTATATAGGAGGAGTACAGTGCAGAGTTTTGCTGACCAGTGACCACCAGTATTATACTTTCTCTGCCTGAAAAACGCTCCATATCTGTGCTCAGTGTGCTGCATATATCTGTGCTCACACTGCTTTATTGTGGGGACTGGGGACCAGCAGTATTATATAGGAGGAGTACAGTGCAGAGTTTTGCTGACCAGTGACCACCAGTATTATACGTTCTCTGCCTGAAAAACGCTCCATATCTGTGCTCAGTGTGCTGCATATATCTGTGCTCACACTGCTTTATTGTGGGGACTGGGGACCAGCAGTATTATATAGGAGGAGTACAGTGCAGAGTTTTGCTGACCAGTGACCACCAGTATTATACGTTCTCTGCCCGAAAAACGCTCCATATCTGTGCTCAGTGTGCTGCATATATCTGTGCTCACACTGCTTTATTGTGGGGACTGGGGACCAGCAGTATTATATAGGAGGAGTACAGTGCAGAGTTTTGCTGACCAGTGACCACCAGTATTATACGTTCTCTGCCTGAAAAACGCTCCATATCTGTGCTCAGTGTGCTGCATATATCTGTGCTCACACTGCTTTATTGTGGGGACTGGGGACCACCAGTAAATTATATAGGAGGAGTACAGTGCAGAGTTTTGCTGACCAGTGACCACCAGTATTATACGTTCTCTGCCCGAAAAACGCTCCATATCTGTGCTCAGTGTGCTGCATATATCTGTGCTCATGTAGAGATGTGCCCTACGGGCACATCGGCAGCGCTGGGTGCGTGGCGGCGGCGGGGTGTCCGGTGCAGGGATTACCCTTTTCCCTGCACCGGACCAGAGGCTGCAGAGGGGTTTGAATGTTGGCGCCCTCCGGGAGCCAATCGCGGCTCCCGGAGCGGCGGCCAATCAGGGAGAGACGCGGCGAGCCAATCGGCGCTCGCCGCGTCATAGGCCCCGCCCCCGGCGTCTGACGTCAGACGCCGGGCGGGACCAAGAAGAGAAGCCCGCGCGCAGGAGCGCGAAGAGGACGGCACGGAGGAGCGGGAACAGAAGAAGACAAGACGGGCGGGAACAGCGAGGACGGTCGTCGGCGCGCCGGAGCGCAGAAGATCCCGGCGGCGCGAGGAAGAAGACGGAGCTCGGGTGGCCGCGGAAGAGGCCTGAAGACTCCAGCCCTGGGAAAGAAGATGTCCAGCGGCGGCTGGACGCGGCGATGCGACGGCGGCGCCGCTGGCCAGGACGGGCCAGCGGCCGAAGAGGGCACCGAAGATCCCTGGAGCAGGTGAGGCCTCAGTGAGGCAACTTCACCCCCTCCCTTTTCCTCCCTCGACCACCAGGGACGGGCATTAGGCCCGAGGGCACAAGTCAGGCACTAGGCCTGTGGCACAGGTAGGAGAGTGGGGGTCATTTTCTGATTAGGTGGTTTGGGCATTAGGCCCAAGCCACCCTACCCCTGTGGCACCAGTTAGGCGGGCACTAGGCCCGGGGGCAAATCAGGCAATAGGCCTGTGGGCTTTAGAGGGCGTTAGGCCCTAGTGTATTTGTGGCCAATTAGGGATACAATAAGGTGACCTTGGGCACTAGGCCCAGGTCACCCAACGGGCAACAAGTTAGGCGGGCACTAGGCCCGTGGGTGAAATCAGGCCTCCGGCCTGTGTGCAGCTAGGGGGGCGCTAGGCCCAGTGAATAAGAGCCCCCGAGGTGAGTACGGGTGGCCCTGGGCACTAGGCCCAGGCCACCCCGAGGTATTTAGGAAGGCAGAGCTGAGGCCCACATGAGGGAAGGCACAGGAGGTGGGTAGGCCGTGCGGTGCCCACCCCCTTCCAGCGGCAGGTAGGGATTTAAAGGGACAACACTGTGTGATCTTGTATTCCGATAGTGTGATGTATGTTGTTACCGTGCAGGGCAAAGTGTATGTGTTGTTTAAGTTGTGCATAGTTGTGTCGCACCACCCACACGAGCTAGTTTGAGGGCTCTGTTTATGTAGCTAGTGTAGCGGACGCACACTAGGTTAGAGTTAGGCCCTGCACGGCTGTTTCTCTTTGCCTCCTTACAGGGACCTGTACTGGAGAAGATCGGAGTACCGGAGTGTAAGACGGTGAGTAACCACGGTCTGAGTGTTTGGTTGTGTTTCTTTCTATCTCCCTTCCTTCAGGGCAACGGTGAGCCTTGCACGGCTGTGCAAGGCGGAATTTCCACCTGGTGCGAAAGTGCCGATAGGTGAAATTCGGGCTCTGAGGCGGACGCCAATGATGACCCCCACCTAGCCCGAAAGCACTATTTTTCTAGAGGTCGGAGGGCGTTTCGGTCCACAGGTAGGAGGACGGCACTCAGCAATCTCTTTCCTCCTAGGTCGTCGTGTCCGGGTCCGACGGAAGAGTTGCCAGGTCCGTTGAATGTTCCGGTACCTGAAGGTGAGAGAGAGCGGTGCCTGGTGAGTACAGAGTCTACACCTGCACGGCAGCAGGCACCACACGCACCCCGCAGCCGCACCTCTCACACTCACACTGCTTTATTGTGGGGACTGGGGACCAGCAGTATTATATAGGAGGAGTACAGTGCAGAGTTTTGCTGACCAGTGACCACCAGTATTATACGTTCTCTGCCTGAAAAATGCTCCATATCTGTGCTCAGTGTGCTGCATATATCTGTGCTCACACTGCTTTATTGTGGGGACTGGGGACCAGCAGTATTATATAGGAGGAGTACAGTGCAGAGTTTTGCTGACCAGTGACCACCAGTATTATACGTTCTCTGCCTGAAAAACGCTCCATATCTGTGCTCAGTGTGCTGCATATATCTGTGCTCACACTGCTTTATTGTGGGGACTGGGGACCAGCAGTATTATATAGGAGGAGTACAGTGCAGAGTTTTGCTGACCAGTGACCACCAGTATTATACGTTCTCTGCCTGAAAAATGCTCCATATCTGTGCTCAGTGTGCTGCATATATCTGTGCTCACACTGCTTTATTGTGGGGACTGGGGACCACCAGTATTATATAGGAGGAGTACAGTTCAGAGTTTTGCTGACCAGTGACCACCAGTATTATACGTTCTCTGCCTGAAAAATGCTCCATATCTGTGCTCAGTGTGCTGCATATATCTGTGCTCACACTGCTTTATTGTGGGGACTGGGGACCAGCAGTATTATATAGGAGGAGTACAGTGCAGAGTTTTGCTGACCAGTGACCACCAGTATTATACGTTCTCTGCCCGAAAAACGCTCCATATCTGTGCTCAGTGTGCTGCATATATCTGTGCTCACACTGCTTTATTGTGGGGACTGGGGACCAGCAGTATTATATAGGAGGAGTACAGTGCAGAGTTTTGCTGACCAGTGACCACCAGTATTATACGTTCTCTGCCTGAAAAATGCTCCATATCTGTGCTCAGTGTGCTGCATATATCTGTGCTCACACTGCTTTATTGTGGGGACTGGGGACCAGCAGTATTATATAGGAGGAGTACAGTGCAGAGTTTTGCTGACCAGTGACCACCAGTATTATACCTTCTCTGCCTGAAAAACGCTCCATATCTGTGCTCAGTGTGCTGAATATATCTGTGCTCACATTGCTTAATTGTGGGGACTGGGGACCAACAGTATAATATAGGAGGAGTACAGTACAGAGTTTTGCTGACCAGTGACCACCAGTATTATACGTTCTCTGCCTGAAAAACGCTCCATATCTGTGCTCAGTGTGCTGCATATATCTGTGCTCACACTGCTTTATTGTGGGGACTGGGGACCAGCAGTATTATATAGGAGGAGTACAGCGCAGAGTTTTGCTGACCAGTGACCACCAGTATTATACGTTCTCTGCCCGAAAAACGCTCCATATCTGTGCTCAGTGTGCTGCATATATCTGTGCTCACACTACTTTATTGTGGGGACTGGGGACCAGTAGTATTATATAGGAGGAGTACAGTGCAGAGTTTTGCTGACCAGTGACCACCAGTATTATACGTTCTCTGCCTGAAAAATGCTCCATATCTGTGCTCAGTGTGCTGCATATATCTGTGCTCACACTGCTTTATTGTGGGGACTGGGGACCAGCAGTATTATATAGGAGGAGTACAGTGCAGAGTTTTGCTGACCAGTGACCACCAGTATTATACGTTCTCTGCCTGAAAAACGCTCCATATCTGTGCTCAGTGTGTTGCATATATCTGTGCTCACACTGCTTTATTGTGGGGACTGGGGACCAGCAGTATTATATAGGAGGAGTACAGTGCAGAGTTTTGCTGACCAGTGACCACCAGTATTATACGTTCTCTGCCTGAAAAATGCTCCATATCTGTGCTCAGTGTGCTGCATATATCTGTGCTCACACTGCTTTATTGTGGGGACTGGGGACCAGCAGTATTATATAGGAGGAGTACAGTGCAGAGTTTTGTTGACCAGTGACCACCAGTATTATACGTTCTCTGCCCGAAAAACGCTCCATATCTGTGCTCAGTGTGCTGCATATATCTGTGCTCACACTGCTTTATTGTGGGGACTGGGGACCAGCAGTATTATATAGGAGGAGTACAGTGCAGAGTTTTGCTGACCAGTGACCACCAGTATTATACGTTCTCTGCCTGAAAAATGCTCCATATCTGTGCTCAGTGTGCTGCATATATCTGTGCTCACACTGCTTTATTGTGGGGACTGGGGACCAGCAGTATTATATAGGAGGAGTACAGTGCAGAGTTTTGCTGACCAGTGACCACCAGTATTATACGTTCTCTGCCTGAAAAATGCTCCATATCTGTGCTCAGTGTGCTGCATATATCTGTGCTCACACTGCTTTATTGTGGGGACTGGGGACCAGCAGTATTATATAGGAGGAGTACAGTGCAGAGTTTTGCTGACCAGTGACCACCAGTATTATACGTTCTCTGCCCGAAAAACGCTCCATATCTGTGCTCAGTGTGCTGCATATATCTGTGCTCACACTGCTTTATTGTGGGGACTGGGGACCAGCAGTATTATATAGGAGGAGTACAGTGCAGAGTTTTGCTGACCAGTGACCACCAGTATTATACGTTCTCTGCCTGAAAAACGCTCCATATCTGTGCTCAGTGTGCTGCATATATCTGTGCTCACACTGCTTTATTGTGGGGACTGGGGACCACCAGTATATTATATAGGAGGAGTACAGTGCAGAGTTTTGCTGACCAGTGACCACCAGTATTATACTTTCTCTGCCTGAAAAATGCTCCATATCTGTGCTCAGTGTGCTGCATATATCTGTGCTCACACTGCTTTATTGTGGGGACTGGGGACCAGCAGTATTATATAGGAGGAGTACAGTGCAGAGTTTTGCTGACCAGTGACCACCAGTATTATACGTTCTCTGCCTGAAAAACGCTCCATATCTGTGCTCAGTGTGCTGCATATATCTGTGCTCACACTGCTTTATTGTGGGGACTGGGGACCAGCAGTATTATATAGGAGGAGTACAGTGCAGAGTTTTGCTGACCAGTGACCACCAGTATTATACGTTCTCTGCCCGAAAAACGCTCCATATCTGTGCTCAGTGTGCTGCATATATCTGTGCTCACACTGCTTTATTGTGGGGACTGGGGACCAGCAGTATTATATAGGAGGAGTACAGTGCAGAGTTTTGCTGACCAGTGACCACCAGTATTATACGTTCTCTGCCCGAAAAACGCTCCATATCTGTGCTCAGTGTGCTGCATATATCTGTGCTCATGTAGAGATGTGCCCTACGGGCACATCGGCAGCGCTGGGTGCGTGGCGGCGGCGGGGTGTCCGGTGCAGGGATTACCCTTTTCCCTGCACCGGACCAGAGGCTGCAGAGGGGTTTGAATGTTGGCGCCCTCCGGGAGCCAATCGCGGCTCCCGGAGCGGCGGCCAATCAGGGAGAGACGCGGCGAGCCAATCGGCGCTCGCCGCGTCATAGGCCCCGCCCCCGGCGTCTGACGTCAGACGCCGGGCGGGACCAAGAAGAGAAGCCCGCGCGCAGGAGCGCGAAGAGGACGGCACGGAGGAGCGGGAACAGAAGAAGACAAGACGGGCGGGAACAGCGAGGACGGTCGTCGGCGCGCCGGAGCGCAGAAGATCCCGGCGGCGCGAGGAAGAAGACGGAGCTCGGGTGGCCGCGGAAGAGGCCTGAAGACTCCAGCCCTGGGAAAGAAGATGTCCAGCGGCGGCTGGACGCGGCGATGCGACGGCGGCGCCGCTGGCCAGGACGGGCCAGCGGCCGAAGAGGGCACCGAAGATCCCTGGAGCAGGTGAGGCCTCAGTGAGGCAACTTCACCCCCTTCCTTTTCCTCCCTCGACCACCAGGGACGGGCATTAGGCCCGAGGGCACAAGTCAGGCACTAGGCCTGTGGCACAGGTAGGAGAGTGGGGGTCATTTTCTGATTAGGTGGTTTGGGCATTAGGCCCAAGCCACCCTACCCCTGTGGCACCAGTTAGGCGGGCACTAGGCCCGGGGGCAAATCAGGCAATAGGCCTGTGGGCTTTAGAGGGCGTTAGGCCCTAGTGTATTTGTGGCCAATTAGGGATACAATAAGGTGACCTTGGGCACTAGGCCCAGGTCACCCAACGGGCAACAAGTTAGGCGGGCACTAGGCCCGTGGGTGAAATCAGGCCTCCGGCCTGTGTGCAGCTAGGGGGGCGCTAGGCCCAGTGAATAAGAGCCCCCGAGGTGAGTACGGGTGGCCCTGGGCACTAGGCCCAGGCCACCCCGAGGTATTTAGGAAGGCAGAGCTGAGGCCCACATGAGGGAAGGCACAGGAGGTGGGTAGGCCGTGCGGTGCCCACCCCCTTCCAGCGGCAGGTAGGGATTTAAAGGGACAACACCGTGTGATCTTGTATTCCGATAGTGTGATGTATGTTGTTACCGTGCAGGGCAAAGTGTATGTGTTGTTTAAGTTGTGCATAGTTGTGTCGCACCACCCACACGAGCTAGTTTGAGGGCTCTGTTTATGTAGCTAGTGTAGCGGACGCACACTAGGTTAGAGTTAGGCCCTGCACGGCTGTTTCTCTTTGCCTCCTTACAGGGACCTGTACTGGAGAAGATCGGAGTACCGGAGTGTAAGACGGTGAGTAACCACGGTCTGAGTGTTTGGTTGTGTTTCTTTCTATCTCCCTTCCTTCAGGGCAACGGTGAGCCTTGCACGGCTGTGCAAGGCGGAATTTCCACCTGGTGCGAAAGTGCCGATAGGTGAAATTCGGGCTCTGAGGCGGACGCCAATGATGACCCCCACCTAGCCCGAAAGCATTATTTTTCTAGAGGTCGGAGGGCGTTTCGGTCCACAGGTAGGAGGACGGCACTCAGCAATCTCTTTCCTCCTAGGTCGTCGTGTCCGGGTCCGACGGAAGAGTTGCCAGGTCCGTTGAATGTTCCGGTACCTGAAGGTGAGAGAGAGCGGTGCCTGGTGAGTACAGAGTCTACACCTGCACGGCAGCAGGCACCACACGCACCCCGCAGCCGCACCTCTCACACTCACACTGCTTTATTGTGGGGACTGGGGACCAGCAGTATTATATAGGAGGAGTACAGTGCAGAGTTTTGCTGACCAGTGACCACCAGTATTATACGTTCTCTGCCTGAAAAATGCTCCATATCTGTGCTCAGTGTGCTGCATATATCTGTGCTCACACTGCTTTATTGTGGGGACTGGGGACCAGCAGTATTATATAGGAGGAGTACAGTGCAGAGTTTTGCTGACCAGTGACCACCAGTATTATACGTTCTCTGCCTGAAAAACGCTCCATATCTGTGCTCAGTGTGCTGCATATATCTGTGCTCACACTGCTTTATTGTGGGGACTGGGGACCAGCAGTATTATATAGGAGGAGTACAGTGCAGAGTTTTGCTGACCAGTGACCACCAGTATTATACGTTCTCTGCCTGAAAAATGCTCCATATCTGTGCTCAGTGTGCTGCATATATCTGTGCTCACACTGCTTTATTGTGGGGACTGGGGACCACCAGTATTATATAGGAGGAGTACAGTTCAGAGTTTTGCTGACCAGTGACCACCAGTATTATACGTTCTCTGCCTGAAAAATGCTCCATATCTGTGCTCAGTGTGCTGCATATATCTGTGCTCACACTGCTTTATTGTGGGGACTGGGGACCAGCAGTATTATATAGGAGGAGTACAGTGCAGAGTTTTGCTGACCAGTGACCACCAGTATTATACGTTCTCTGCCTGAAAAATGCTCCATATCTGTGCTCAGTGTGCTGCATATATCTGTGCTCACACTGCTTTATTGTGGGGACTGGGGACCAGCAGTATTATATAGGAGGAGTACAGTGCAGAGTTTTGCTGACCAGTGACCACCAGTATTATACGTTCTCTGCCTGAAAAACGCTCCATATCTGTGCTCAGTGTGCTGCATATATCTGTGCTCACACTGCTTTATTGTGGGGACTGGGGACCAGCAGTATTATATAGGAGGAGTACAGTGCAGAGTTTTGCTGACCAGTGACCACCAGTATTATACGTTCTCTGCCTGAAAAATGCTCCATATCTGTGCTCAGTGTGCTGCATATATCTGTGCTCACACTGCTTTATTGTGGGGACTGGGGACCAGCAGTATTATATAGGAGGAGTACAGTGCAGAGTTTTGCTGACCAGTGACCACCAGTATTATACGTTCTCTGCCCGAAAAACGCTCCATATCTGTGCTCAGTGTGCTGCATATATCTGTGCTCACACTGCTTTATTGTGGGGACTGGGGACCAGCAGTATTATATAGGAGGAGTACAGTGCAGAGTTTTGCTGACCAGTGACCACCAGTATTATACGTTCTCTGCCTGAAAAACGCTCCATATCTGTGCTCAGTGTGCTGCATATATCTGTGCTCACACTGCTTTATTGTGGGGACTGGGGACCACCAGTATATTATATAGGAGGAGTACAGTGCAGAGTTTTGCTGACCAGTGACCACCAGTATTATACGTTCTCTGCCTGAAAAATGCTCCATATCTGTGCTCAGTGTGCTGCATAAATCTGTGCTCACACTGCTTTATTGTGGGGACTGGGGACCAGCAGTATTATATAGGAGGAGTACAGTGCAGAGTTTTGCTGACCAGTGACCACCAGTATTATACTTTCTCTGCCTGAAAAACGCTCCATATCTGTGCTCAGTGTGCTGCATATATCTGTGCTCACACTGCTTTATTGTGGGGACTGGGGACCAGCAGTATTATATAGGAGGAGTACAGTGCAGAGTTTTGCTGACCAGTGACCACCAGTATTATACGTTCTCTGCCTGAAAAACGCTCCATATCTGTGCTCAGTGTGCTGCATATATCTGTGCTCACACTGCTTTATTGTGGGGACTGGGGACCAGCAGTATTATATAGGAGGAGTACAGTGCAGAGTTTTGCTGACCAGTGACCACCAGTATTATACGTTCTCTGCCCGAAAAACGCTCCATATCTGTGCTCAGTGTGCTGCATATATCTGTGCTCATGTAGAGATGTGCCCTACGGGCACATCGGCAGCGCTGGGTGCGTGGCGGCGGCGGGGTGTCCGGTGCAGGGATTACCCTTTTCCATGCACCGGACCAGAGGCTGCAGAGGGGTTTGAATGTTGGCGCCCTCCGGGAGCCAATCGCGGCTCCCGGAGCGGCGGCCAATCAGGGAGAGACGCAGCGAGCCAATCGGCGCTCGCCGCGTCATAGGCCCCGCCCCCGGCGTCTGACGTCAGACGCCGGGCGGGACCAAGAAGAGAAGCCCGCGCGCAGGAGCGCGAAGAGGACGGCACGGAGGAGCGGGAACAGAAGAAGACAAGACGGGCGGGAACAGCGAGGACGGTCGTCGGCGCGCCGGAGCGCAGAAGATCCCGGCGGCGCGAGGAAGAAGACGGAGCTCGGGTGGCCGCGGAAGAGGCCTGAAGACTCCAGCCCTGGGAAAGAAGATGTCCAGCGGCGGCTGGACGCGGCGATGCGACGGCGGCGCCGCTGGCCAGGACGGGCCAGCGGCCGAAGAGGGCACCGAAGATCCCTGGAGCAGGTGAGGCCTCAGTGAGGCAACTTCACCCCCTTCCTTTTCCTCCCTCGACCACCAGGGACGGGCATTAGGCCCGAGGGCACAAGTCAGGCACTAGGCCTGTGGCACAGGTAGGAGAGTGGGGGTCATTTTCTGATTAGGTGGTTTGGGCATTAGGCCCAAGCCACCCTACCCCTGTGGCACCAGTTAGGCGGGCACTAGGCCTGGGGGCAAATCAGGCAATAGGCCTGTGGGCTTTAGAGGGCGTTAGGCCCTAGTGTATTTGTGGCCAATTAGGGATACAATAAGGTGACCTTGGGCACTAGGCCCAGGTCACCCAACGGGCAACAAGTTAGGCGGGCACTAGGCCCGTGGGTGAAATCAGGCCTCCGGCCTGTGTGCAGCTAGGGGGGCGCTAGGCCCAGTGAATAAGAGCCCCCGAGGTGAGTACGGGTGGCCCTGGGCACTAGGCCCAGGCCACCCCGAGGTATTTAGGAAGGCAGAGCTGAGGCCCACATGAGGGAAGGCACAGGAGGTGGGTAGGCCGTGCGGTGCCCACCCCCTTCCAGCGGCAGGTAGGGATTTAAAGGGACAACACCGTGTGATCTTGTATTCCGATAGTGTGATGTATGTTGTTACCGTGCAGGGCAAAGTGTATGTGTTGTTTAAGTTGTGCATAGTTGTGTCGCACCACCCACACGAGCTAGTTTGAGGGCTCTGTTTATGTAGCTAGTGTAGCGGACGCACACTAGGTTAGAGTTAGGCCCTGCACGGCTGTTTCTCTTTGCCTCCTTACAGGGACCTGTACTGGAGAAGATCGGAGTACCGGAGTGTAAGACGGTGAGTAACCACGGTCTGAGTGTTTGGTTGTGTTTCTTTCTATCTCCCTTCCTTCAGGGCAACGGTGAGCCTTGCACGGCTGTGCAAGGCGGAATTTCCACCTGGTGCGAAAGTGCCGATAGGTGAAATTCGGGCTCTGAGGCGGACGCCAATGATGACCCCCACCTAGCCCGAAAGCACTATTTTTCTAGAGGTCGGAGGGCGTTTCGGTCCACAGGTAGGAGGACGGCACTCAGCAATCTCTTTCCTCCTAGGTCGTCGTGTCCGGGTCCGACGGAAGAGTTGCCAGGTCCGTTGAATGTTCCGGTACCTGAAGGTGAGAGAGAGCGGTGCCTGGTGAGTACAGAGTCTACACCTGCACGGCAGCAGGCACCACACGCACCCCGCAGCCGCACCTCTCACACTCACACTGCTTTATTGTGGGGACTGGGGACCAGCAGTATTATATAGGAGGAGTACAGTGCAGAGTTTTGCTGACCAGTGACCACCAGTATTATACGTTCTCTGCCTGAAAAATGCTCCATATCTGTGCTCAGTGTGCTGCATATATCTGTGCTCACACTGCTTTATTGTGGGGACTGGGGACCAGCAGTATTATATAGGAGGAGTACAGTGCAGAGTTTTGCTGACCAGTGACCACCAGTATTATACGTTCTCTGCCTGAAAAACGCTCCATATCTGTGCTCAGTGTGCTGCATATATCTGTGCTCACACTGCTTTATTGTGGGGACTGGGGACCAGCAGTATTATATAGGAGGAGTACAGTGCAGAGTTTTGCTGACCAGTGACCACCAGTATTATACGTTCTCTGCCTGAAAAATGCTCCATATCTGTGCTCAGTGTGCTGCATATATCTGTGCTCACACTGCTTTATTGTGGGGACTGGGGACCACCAGTATTATATAGGAGGAGTACAGTTCAGAGTTTTGCTGACCAGTGACCACCAGTATTATACGTTCTCTGCCTGAAAAATGCTCCATATCTGTGCTCAGTGTGCTGCATATATCTGTGCTCACACTGCTTTATTGTGGGGACTGGGGACCAGCAGTATTATATAGGAGGAGTACAGTGCAGAGTTTTGCTGACCAGTGACCACCAGTATTATACGTTCTCTGCCCGAAAAACGCTCCATATCTGTGCTCAGTGTGCTGCATATATCTGTGCTCACACTGCTTTATTGTGGGGACTGGGGACCAGCAGTATTATATAGGAGGAGTACAGTGCAGAGTTTTGCTGACCAGTGACCACCAGTATTATACCTTCTCTGCATGAAAAACGCTCCATATCTGTGCTCAGTGTGCTGAATATATCTGTGCTCACATTGCTTAATTGTGGGGACTGGGGACCAACAGTATTATATAGGAGGAGTACAGTGCAGAGTTTTGCTGACCAGTGACCACCAGTATTATACGTTCTCTGCCTGAAAAACGCTCCATATCTGTGCTCAGTGTGCTGCATATATCTGTGCTCACACTGCTTTATTGTGGGGACTGGGGACCAGCAGTATTATATAGGAGGAGTACAGCGCAGAGTTTTGCTGACCAGTGACCACCAGTATTATACGTTCTCTGCCCGAAAAACGCTCCATATCTGTGCTCAGTGTGCTGCATATATCTGTGCTCACACTACTTTATTGTGGGGACTGGGGACCAGCAGTATTATATAGGAGGAGTACAGTGCAGAGTTTTGCTGACCAGTGACCACCAGTATTATACGTTCTCTGCCTGAAAAATGCTCCATATCTGTGCTCAGTGTGCTGCATATATCTGTGCTCACACTGCTTTATTGTGGGGACTGGGGACCAGCAGTATTATATAGGAGGAGTACAGTGCAGAGTTTTGCTGACCAGTGACCACCAGTATTATACGTTCTCTGCCTGAAAAACGCTCCATATCTGTGCTCAGTGTGTTGCATATATCTGTGCTCACACTGCTTTATTGTGGGGACTGGGGACCAGCAGTATTATATAGGAGGAGTACAGTGCAGAGTTTTGCTGACCAGTGACCACCAGTATTATACGTTCTCTGCCTGAAAAATGCTCCATATCTGTGCTCAGTGTGCTGCATATATCTGTGCTCACACTGCTTTATTGTGGGGACTGGGGACCAGCAGTATTATATAGGAGGAGTACAGTGCAGAGTTTTGTTGACCAGTGACCACCAGTATTATACGTTCTCTGCCCGAAAAACGCTCCATATCTGTGCTCAGTGTGCTGCATATATCTGTGCTCACACTGCTTTATTGTGGGGACTGGGGACCAGCAGTATTATATAGGAGGAGTACAGTGCAGAGTTTTGCTGACCAGTGACCACCAGTATTATACGTTCTCTGCCTGAAAAATGCTCCACATCTGTGCTCAGTGTGCTGCATATATCTGTGCTCACACTGCTTTATTGTGGGGACTGGGGACCAGCAGTATTATATAGGAGGAGTACAGTGCAGAGTTTTGCTGACCAGTGACCACCAGTATTATACGTTCTCTGCCTGAAAAATGCTCCATATCTGTGCTCAGTGTGCTGCATATATCTGTGCTCACACTGCTTTATTGTGGGGACTGGGGACCAGCAGTATTATATAGGAGGAGTACAGTGCAGAGTTTTGCTGACCAGTGACCACCAGTATTATACGTTCTCTGCCCGAAAAACGCTCCATATCTGTGCTCAGTGTGCTGCATATATCTGTGCTCACACTGCTTTATTGTGGGGACTGGGGACCAGCAGTATTATATAGGAGGAGTACAGTGCAGAGTTTTGCTGACCAGTGACCACCAGTATTATACGTTCTCTGCCTGAAAAACGCTCCATATCTGTGCTCAGTGTGCTGCATATATCTGTGCTCACACTGCTTTATTGTGGGGACTGGGGACCACCAGTATATTATATAGGAGGAGTACAGTGCAGAGTTTTGCTGACCAGTGACCACCAGTATTATACGTTCTCTGCCTGAAAAATGCTCCATATCTGTGCTCAGTGTGTTGCATATATCTGTGCTCACACTGCTTTATTGTGGGGACTGGGGACCAGCAGTATTATATAGGAGGAGTACAGTGCAGAGTTTTGCTGACCAGTGACCACCAGTATTATACGTTCTCTGCCTGAAAAATGCTCCATATCTGTGCTCAGTGTGCTGCATATATCTGTGCTCACACTGCTTTATTGTGGGGACTGGGGACCAGCAGTATTATATAGGAGGAGTACAGTGCAGAGTTTTGTTGACCAGTGACCACCAGTATTATACGTTCTCTGCCCGAAAAACGCTCCATATCTGTGCTCAGTGTGCTGCATATATCTGTGCTCACACTGCTTTATTGTGGGGACTGGGGACCAGCAGTATTATATAGGAGGAGTACAGTGCAGAGTTTTGCTGACCAGTGACCACCAGTATTATACGTTCTCTGCCTGAAAAATGCTCCACATCTGTGCTCAGTGTGCTGCATATATCTGTGCTCACACTGCTTTATTGTGGGGACTGGGGACCAGCAGTATTATATAGGAGGAGTACAGTGCAGAGTTTTGCTGACCAGTGACCACCAGTATTATACGTTCTCTGCCTGAAAAATGCTCCATATCTGTGCTCAGTGTGCTGCATATATCTGTGCTCACACTGCTTTATTGTGGGGACTGGGGACCAGCAGTATTATATAGGAGGAGTACAGTGCAGAGTTTTGCTGACCAGTGACCACCAGTATTATACTTTCTCTGCCTGAAAAACGCTCCATATCTGTGCTCAGTGTGCTGCATATATCTGTGCTCACACTGCTTTATTGTGGGGACTGGGGACCAGCAGTATTATATAGGAGGAGTACAGTGCAGAGTTTTGCTGACCAGTGACCACCAGTATTATACGTTCTCTGCCTGAAAAACGCTCCATATCTGTGCTCAGTGTGCTGCATATATCTGTGCTCACACTGCTTTATTGTGGGGACTGGGGACCAGCAGTATTATATAGGAGGAGTACAGTGCAGAGTTTTGCTGACCAGTGACCACCAGTATTATACGTTCTCTGCCCGAAAAACGCTCCATATCTGTGCTCAGTGTGCTGCATATATCTGTGCTCATGTAGAGATGTGCCCTACGGGCACATCGGCAGCGCTGGGTGCGTGGCGGCGGCGGGGTGTCCGGTGCAGGGATTACCCTTTTCCCTGCACCGGACCAGAGGCTGCAGAGGGGTTTGAATGTTGGCGCCCTCCGGGAGCCAATCGCGGCTCCCGGAGCGGCGGCCAATCAGGGAGAGACGCAGCGAGCCAATCGGCGCTCGCCGCGTCATAGGCCCCGCCCCCGGCGTCTGACGTCAGACGCCGGGCGGGACCAAGAAGAGAAGCCCGCGCGCAGGAGCGCGAAGAGGACGGCACGGAGGAGCGGGAACAGAAGAAGACAAGACGGGCGGGAACAGCGAGGACGGTCGTCGGCGCGCCGGAGCGCAGAAGATCCCGGCGGCGCGAGGAAGAAGACGGAGCTCGGGTGGCCGCGGAAGAGGCCTGAAGACTCCAGCCCTGGGAAAGAAGATGTCCAGCGGCGGCTGGACGCGGCGATGCGACGGCGGCGCCGCTGGCCAGGACGGGCCAGCGGCCGAAGAGGGCACCGAAGATCCCTGGAGCAGGTGAGGCCTCAGTGAGGCAACTTCACCCCCTTCCTTTTCCTCCCTCGACCACCAGGGACGGGCATTAGGCCCGAGGGCACAAGTCAGGCACTAGGCCTGTGGCACAGGTAGGAGAGTGGGGGTCATTTTCTGATTAGGTGGTTTGGGCATTAGGCCCAAGCCACCCTACCCCTGTGGCACCAGTTAGGCGGGCACTAGGCCCGGGGGCAAATCAGGCAATAGGCCTGTGGGCTTTAGAGGGCGTTAGGCCCTAGTGTATTTGTGGCCAATTAGGGATACAATAAGGTGACCTTGGGCACTAGGCCCAGGTCACCCAACGGGCAACAAGTTAGGCGGGCACTAGGCCCGTGGGTGAAATCAGGCCTCCGGCCTGTGTGCAGCTAGGGGGGCGCTAGGCCCAGTGAATAAGAGCCCCCGAGGTGAGTACGGGTGGCCCTGGGCACTAGGCCCAGGCCACCCCGAGGTATTTAGGAAGGCAGAGCTGAGGCCCACATGAGGGAAGGCACAGGAGGTGGGTAGGCCGTGCGGTGCCCACCCCCTTCCAGCGGCAGGTAGGGATTTAAAGGGACAACACCGTGTGATCTTGTATTCCGATAGTGTGATGTATGTTGTTACCGTGCAGGGCAAAGTGTATGTGTTGTTTAAGTTGTGCATAGTTGTGTCGCACCACCCACACGAGCTAGTTTGAGGGCTCTGTTTATGTAGCTAGTGTAGCGGACGCACACTAGGTTAGAGTTAGGCCCTGCACGGCTGTTTCTCTTTGCCTCCTTACAGGGACCTGTACTGGAGAAGATCGGAGTACCGGAGTGTAAGACGGTGAGTAACCACGGTCTGAGTGTTTGGTTGTGTTTCTTTCTATCTCCCTTCCTTCAGGGCAACGGTGAGCCTTGCACGGCTGTGCAAGGCGGAATTTCCACCTGGTGCGAAAGTGCCGATAGGTGAAATTCGGGCTCTGAGGCGGACGCCAATGATGACCCCCACCTAGCCCGAAAGCACTATTTTTCTAGAGGTCGGAGGGCGTTTCGGTCCACAGGTAGGAGGACGGCACTCAGCAATCTCTTTCCTCCTAGGTCGTCGTGTCCGGGTCCGACGGAAGAGTTGCCAGGTCCGTTGAATGTTCCGGTACCTGAAGGTGAGAGAGAGCGGTGCCTGGTGAGTACAGAGTCTACACCTGCACGGCAGCAGGCACCACACGCACCCCGCAGCCGCACCTCTCACACTCACACTGCTTTATTGTGGGGACTGGGGACCAGCAGTATTATATAGGAGGAGTACAGTGCAGAGTTTTGCTGACCAGTGACCACCAGTATTATACGTTCTCTGCCTGAAAAATGCTCCATATCTGTGCTCAGTGTGCTGCATATATCTGTGCTCACACTGCTTTATTGTGGGGACTGGGGACCAGCAGTATTATATAGGAGGAGTACAGTGCAGAGTTTTGCTGACCAGTGACCACCAGTATTATACGTTCTCTGCCTGAAAAACGCTCCATATCTGTGCTCAGTGTGCTGCATATATCTGTGCTCACACTGCTTTATTGTGGGGACTGGGGACCAGCAGTATTATATAGGAGGAGTACAGTGCAGAGTTTTGCTGACCAGTGACCACCAGTATTATACGTTCTCTGCCTGAAAAATGCTCCATATCTGTGCTCAGTGTGCTGCATATATCTGTGCTCACACTGCTTTATTGTGGGGACTGGGGACCACCAGTATTATATAGGAGGAGTACAGTTCAGAGTTTTGCTGACCAGTGACCACCAGTATTATACGTTCTCTGCCTGAAAAATGCTCCATATCTGTGCTCAGTGTGCTGCATATATCTGTGCTCACACTGCTTTATTGTGGGGACTGGGGACCAGCAGTATTATATAGGAGGAGTACAGTGCAGAGTTTTGCTGACCAGTGACCACCAGTATTATACGTTCTCTGCCCGAAAAACGCTCCATATCTGTGCTCAGTGTGCTGCATATATCTGTGCTCACACTGCTTTATTGTGGGGACTGGGGACCAGCAGTATTATATAGGAGGAGTACAGTGCAGAGTTTTGCTGACCAGTGACCACCAGTATTATACCTTCTCTGCATGAAAAACGCTCCATATCTGTGCTCAGTGTGCTGAATATATCTGTGCTCACATTGCTTAATTGTGGGGACTGGGGACCAACAGTATTATATAGGAGGAGTACAGTGCAGAGTTTTGCTGACCAGTGACCACCAGTATTATACGTTCTCTGCCTGAAAAACGCTCCATATCTGTGCTCAGTGTGCTGCATATATCTGTGCTCACACTGCTTTATTGTGGGGACTGGGGACCAGCAGTATTATATAGGAGGAGTACAGCGCAGAGTTTTGCTGACCAGTGACCACCAGTATTATACGTTCTCTGCCCGAAAAACGCTCCATATCTGTGCTCAGTGTGCTGCATATATCTGTGCTCACACTACTTTATTGTGGGGACTGGGGACCAGCAGTATTATATAGGAGGAGTACAGTGCAGAGTTTTGCTGACCAGTGACCACCAGTATTATACGTTCTCTGCCTGAAAAATGCTCCATATCTGTGCTCAGTGTGCTGCATATATCTGTGCTCACACTGCTTTATTGTGGGGACTGGGGACCAGCAGTATTATATAGGAGGAGTACAGTGCAGAGTTTTGCTGACCAGTGACCACCAGTATTATACGTTCTCTGCCTGAAAAACGCTCCATATCTGTGCTCAGTGTGTTGCATATATCTGTGCTCACACTGCTTTATTGTGGGGACTGGGGACCAGCAGTATTATATAGGAGGAGTACAGTGCAGAGTTTTGCTGACCAGTGACCACCAGTATTATACGTTCTCTGCCTGAAAAATGCTCCATATCTGTGCTCAGTGTGCTGCATATATCTGTGCTCACACTGCTTTATTGTGGGGACTGGGGACCAGCAGTATTATATAGGAGGAGTACAGTGCAGAGTTTTGTTGACCAGTGACCACCAGTATTATACGTTCTCTGCCCGAAAAACGCTCCATATCTGTGCTCAGTGTGCTGCATATATCTGTGCTCACACTGCTTTATTGTGGGGACTGGGGACCAGCAGTATTATATAGGAGGAGTACAGTGCAGAGTTTTGCTGACCAGTGACCACCAGTATTATACGTTCTCTGCCTGAAAAATGCTCCACATCTGTGCTCAGTGTGCTGCATATATCTGTGCTCACACTGCTTTATTGTGGGGACTGGGGACCAGCAGTATTATATAGGAGGAGTACAGTGCAGAGTTTTGCTGACCAGTGACCACCAGTATTATACGTTCTCTGCCTGAAAAATGCTCCATATCTGTGCTCAGTGTGCTGCATATATCTGTGCTCACACTGCTTTATTGTGGGGACTGGGGACCAGCAGTATTATATAGGAGGAGTACAGTGCAGAGTTTTGCTGACCAGTGACCACCAGTATTATACGTTCTCTGCCCGAAAAACGCTCCATATCTGTGCTCAGTGTGCTGCATATATCTGTGCTCACACTGCTTTATTGTGGGGACTGGGGACCAGCAGTATTATATAGGAGGAGTACAGTGCAGAGTTTTGCTGACCAGTGACCACCAGTATTATACGTTCTCTGCCTGAAAAACGCTCCATATCTGTGCTCAGTGTGCTGCATATATCTGTGCTCACACTGCTTTATTGTGGGGACTGGGGACCACCAGTATATTATATAGGAGGAGTACAGTGCAGAGTTTTGCTGACCAGTGACCACCAGTATTATACTTACTCTGCCTGAAAAATGCTCCATATCTGTGCTCAGTGTGCTGCATATATCTGTGCTCACACTGCTTTATTGTGGGGACTGGGGACCAGCAGTATTATATAGGAGGAGTACAGTGCAGAGTTTTGCTGACCAGTGACCACCAGTATTATACTTTCTCTGCCTGAAAAACGCTCCATATCTGTGCTCAGTGTGCTGCATATATCTGTGCTCACACTGCTTTATTGTGGGGACTGGGGACCAGCAGTATTATATAGGAGGAGTACAGTGCAGAGTTTTGCTGACCAGTGACCACCAGTATTATACGTTCTCTGCCTGAAAAACGCTCCATATCTGTGCTCAGTGTGCTGCATATATCTGTGCTCACACTGCTTTATTGTGGGGACTGGGGACCAGCAGTATTATATAGGAGGAGTACAGTGCAGAGTTTTGCTGACCAGTGACCACCAGTATTATACGTTCTCTGCCCGAAAAACGCTCCATATCTGTGCTCAGTGTGCTGCATATATCTGTGCTCACACTGCTTTATTGTGGGGACTGGGGACCAGCAGTATTATATAGGAGGAGTACAGTGCAGAGTTTTGCTGACCAGTGACCACCAGTATTATACGTTCTCTGCCCGAAAAACGCTCCATATCTGTGCTCAGTGTGCTGCATATATCTGTGCTCATGTAGAGATGTGCCCTACGGGCACATCGGCAGCGCTGGGTGCGTGGCGGCGGCGGGGTGTCCGGTGCAGGGATTACCCTTTTCCCTGCACCGGACCAGAGGCTGCAGAGGGGTTTGAATGTTGGCGCCCTCCGGGTGCCAATCGCGGCTCCCGGAGCGGCGGCCAATCAGGGAGAGACGCGGCGAGCCAATCGGCGCTCGCCGCGTCATAGGCCCCGCCCCCGGCGTCTGACGTCAGACGCCGGGCGGGACCAAGAAGAGAAGCCTGCGCGCAGGAGCGCGAAGAGGACGGCACGGAGGAGCGGGAACAGAAGAAGACAAGACGGGCGGGAACAGCGAGGACGGTCGTCGGCGCGCCGGAGCGCAGAAGATCCCGGCGGCGCGAGGAAGAAGACGGAGCTCGGGTGGCCGCGGAAGAGGCCTGAAGACTCCAGCCCTGGGAAAGAAGATGTCCAGCGGCGGCTGGACGCGGCGATGCGACGGCGGCGCCGCTGGCCAGGACGGGCCAGCGGCCGAAGAGGGCACCGAAGATCCCTGGAGCAGGTGAGGCCTCAGTGAGGCAACTTCACCCCCTCCCTTTTCCTCCCTCGACCACCAGGGACGGGCATTAGGCCCGAGGGCACAAGTCAGGCACTAGGCCTGTGGCACAGGTAGGAGAGTGGGGGTCATTTTCTGATTAGGTGGTTTGGGCATTAGGCCCAAGCCACCCTACCCCTGTGGCACCAGTTAGGCGGGCACTAGGCCCGGGGGCAAATCAGGCAATAGGCCTGTGGGCTTTAGAGGGCGTTAGGCCCTAGTGTATTTGTGGCCAATTAGGGATACAATAAGGTGACCTTGGGCACTAGGCCCAGGTCACCCAACGGGCAACAAGTTAGGCGGGCACTAGGCCCGTGGGTGAAATCAGGCCTCCGGCCTGTGTGCAGCTAGGGGGGCGCTAGGCCCAGTGAATAAGAGCCCCCGAGGTGAGTACGGGTGGCCCTGGGCACTAGGCCCAGGCCACCCCGAGGTATTTAGGAAGGCAGAGCTGAGGCCCACATGAGGGAAGGCACAGGAGGTGGGTAGGCCGTGCGGTGCCCACCCCCTTCCAGCGGCAGGTAGGGATTTAAAGGGACAACACCGTGTGATCTTGTATTCCGATAGTGTGATGTATGTTGTTACCGTGCAGGGCAAAGTGTATGTGTTGTTTAAGTTGTGCATAGTTGTGTCGCACCACCCACACGAGCTAGTTTGAGGGCTCTGTTTATGTAGCTAGTGTAGCGGACGCACACTAGGTTAGAGTTAGGCCCTGCACGGCTGTTTCTCTTTGCCTCCTTACAGGGACCTGTACTGGAGAAGATCGGAGTACCGGAGTGTAAGACGGTGAGTAACCACGGTCTGAGTGTTTGGTTGTGTTTCTTTCTATCTCCCTTCCTTCAGGGCAACGGTGAGCCTTGCACGGCTGTGCAAGGCGGAATTTCCACCTGGTGCGAAAGTGCCGATAGGTGAAATTCGGGCTCTGAGGCGGACGCCAATGATGACCCCCACCTAGCCCGAAAGCACTATTTTTCTAGAGGTCGGAGGGCGTTTCGGTCCACAGGTAGGAGGACGGCACTCAGCAATCTCTTTCCTCCTAGGTCGTCGTGTCCGGGTCCGACGGAAGAGTTGCCAGGTCCGTTGAATGTTCCGGTACCTGAAGGTGAGAGAGAGCGGTGCCTGGTGAGTACAGAGTCTACACCTGCACGGCAGCAGGCACCACACGCACCCCGCAGCCGCACCTCTCACACTCACACTGCTTTATTGTGGGGACTGGGGACCAGCAGTATTATATAGGAGGAGTACAGTGCAGAGTTTTGCTGACCAGTGACCACCAGTATTATACGTTCTCTGCCTGAAAAATGCTCCATATCTGTGCTCAGTGTGCTGCATATATCTGTGCTCACACTGCTTTATTATGGGGACTGGGGACCAGCAGTATTATATAGGAGGAGTACAGTGCAGAGTTTTGCTGACCAGTGACCACCAGTATTATACGTTCTCTGCCTGAAAAACGCTCCATATCTGTGCTCAGTGTGCTGCATATATCTGTGCTCACACTGCTTTATTGTGGGGACTGGGGACCAGCAGTATTATATAGGAGGAGTACAGTGCAGAGTTTTGCTGACCAGTGACCACCAGTATTATACGTTCTCTGCCTGAAAAATGCTCCATATCTGTGCTCAGTGTGCTGCATATATCTGTGCTCACACTGCTTTATTGTGGGGACTGGGGACCACCAGTATTATATAGGAGGAGTACAGTTCAGAGTTTTGCTGACCAGTGACCACCAGTATTATACGTTCTCTGCCTGAAAAATGCTCCATATCTGTGCTCAGTGTGCTGCATATATCTGTGCTCACACTGCTTTATTGTGGGGACTGGGGACCAGCAGTATTATATAGGAGGAGTACAGTGCAGAGTTTTGCTGACCAGTGACCACCAGTATTATACGTTCTCTGCCCGAAAAACGCTCCATATCTGTGCTCAGTGTGCTGCATATATCTGTGCTCACACTGCTTTATTGTGGGGACTGGGGACCAGCAGTATTATATAGGAGGAGTACAGTGCAGAGTTTTGCTGACCAGTGACCACCAGTATTATACGTTCTCTGCCTGAAAAATGCTCCATATCTGTGCTCAGTGTGCTGCATATATCTGTGCTCACACTGCTTTATTGTGGGGACTGGGGACCAGCAGTATTATATAGGAGGAGTACAGTGCAGAGTTTTGCTGACCAGTGACCACCAGTATTATACGTTCTCTGCCCGAAAAACGCTCCATATCTGTGCTCAGTGTGCTGCATATATCTGTGCTCACACTGCTTTATTGTGGGGACTGGGGACCAGCAGTATTATATAGGAGGAGTACAGTGCAGAGTTTTGCTGACCAGTGACCACCAGTATTATACGTTCTCTGCCTGAAAAATGCTCCATATCTGTGCTCAGTGTGCTGCATATATCTGTGCTCACACTGCTTTATTGTGGGGACTGGGGACCAGCAGTATTATATAGGAGGAGTACAGTGCAGAGTTTTGCTGACCAGTGACCACCAGTATTATACGTTCTCTGCCTGAAAAACGCTCCATATCTGTGCTCAGTGTGCTGCATATATCTGTGCTCACACTGCTTTATTGTGGGGACTGGGGACCACCAGTATATTATATAGGAGTACAGTGCAGAGTTTTGCTGACCAGTGACCACCAGTATTATACGTTCTCTGCCCGAAAAACGCTCCATATCTGTGCTCAGTGTGCTGCATATATCTGTGCTCACACTGCTTTATTGTGGGGACTGGGGACCACCAGTATTATATAGGAGGAGTATAGTGCAGAGTTTTGCTGACCAGTGACCACCAGTATTATACGTTCTCTGCCTGAAAAATGCTCCATATCTGTGCTCAGTGTGCTGCATATATCTGTGCTCACACTGCTTTATTGTGGGGACTGGGGACCAGCAGTATTATATAGGAGGAGTACAGTGCAGAGTTTTGCTGACCAGTGACCACCAGTATTATACGTTCTCTGCCCGCAAAACGCTCCATATCTGTGCTCAGTGTGCTGCATATATCTGTGCTCACACTGCTTTATTGTGGGGACAGGGGACCAGCAGTATTATATAGGAGGAGTACAGTGCAGAGTTTTGCTGACCAGTGACCACCAGTATTATACGTTCTCTGCCTGAAAAACGCTCCATATCTGTGCTCAGTGTGCTGCATATATCTGTGCTCACACTGCTTTATTGTGGGGACTGGGGACCAGCAGTATTATATAGGAGGAGTACAGTGCAGAGTTTTGCTGACCAGTGACCACCAGTATTATACGTTCTCTGCATGAAAAATGCTCCATATCTGTGCTCAGTGTGCTGCATATATCTGTGCTCACACTGCTTTATTGTGGGGACTGGGGACCAGCAGTATTATATAGGAGGAGTACAGTGCAGAGTTTTGCTGACCAGTGACCACCAGTATTATACGTTCTCTGCCCGCAAAACGCTCCATATCTGTGCTCAGTGTGCTGCATACTGTATATCTGTGCTCACACTGCTTTATTGTGGGGACAGGGGACCAGCAGTATTATATAGGAGGAGTACAGTGCAGAGTTTTGCTGACCAGTGACCACCAGTATTATACGTTCTCTGCCTGAAAAATGCTCCATATCTGTGCTCAGTGTGCTGCATATATCTGTGCTCACACTGCTTTATTGTGGGGACTGGGAACCAGCAGTATTATATAGGAGGAGTACAGTGCCGAGTTTTGCTGACCAGTGACCACCAGTATTATACGTTCTCTGCCTGAAAAACGCTCCATATCTGTGCTCAGTGTGCTGCATATATCTGTGCTCACACTGCTTTATTGTGGGGACTGGGGACCACCAGTATATTATATAGGAGTACAGTGCAGAGTTTTGCTGACCAGTGACCACCAGTATTATACGTTCTCTGCCTGAAAAATGCTCCATATCTGTGCTCAGTGTGCTGCATATATCTGTGCTCACACTGCTTTATTGTGGGGACTGGGGACCAGCAGTATTATATAGGAGGAGTATAGTGCAGAGTTTTGCTGACCAGTGACCACCAGTATTATACGTTCTCTGCCTGAAAAATGCTCCATATCTGTGCTCAGTGTGCTGCATATATCTGTGCTCACACTGCTTTATTGTGGGGACTGGGGACCAGCAGTATTATATAGGAGGAGTACAGTGCAGAGTTTTGCTGACCAGTGACCACCAGTATTATACGTTCTCTGCCCGAAAAACGCTCCATATCTGTGCTCAGTGTGCTGCATATATCTGTGCTCCCACTGCTTTATTGTGGGGACTGGGGACCAGCAGTATTATATAGGAGGAGTACAGTGCAGAGTTTTGCTGACCAGTGACCACCAGTATTATACGTTCTCTGCCTGAAAAATGCTCCATATCTGTGCTCAGTGTGCTGCATATATCTGTGCTCACACTGCTTTATTGTGGGGACTGGGGACCAGCAGTATTATATAGGAGGAGTACAGTGCAGAGTTTTGCTGACCAGTGACCACCAGTATTATACGTTCTCTGCCCGAAAAACGCTCCATATCTGTGCTCAGTGTGCTGCATATATCTGTGCTCATGTAGAGATGTGCCCTACGGGCACATCGGCAGCGCTGGGTGCGTGGCGGCGGCGGGGTGTCCGGTGCAGGGATTACCCTTTTCCCTGCACCGGACCAGAGGCTGCAGAGGGGTTTGAATGTTGGCGCCCTCCGGGAGCCAATCGCGGCTCCCGGAGCGGCGGCCAATCAGGGAGAGACGCGGCGAGCCAATCGGCGCTCGCCGCGTCATAGGCCCCGCCCCCGGCGTCTGACGTCAGACGCCGGGCGGGACCAAGAAGAGAAGCCCGCGCGCAGGAGCGCGAAGAGGACGGCACGGAGGAGCGGGAACAGAAGAAGACAAGACGGGCGGGAACAGCGAGGACGGTCGTCGGCGCGCCGGAGCGCAGAAGATCCCGGCGGCGCGAGGAAGAAGACGGAGCTCGGGTGGCCGCGGAAGAGGCCTGAAGACTCCAGCCCTGGGAAAGAAGATGTCCAGCGGCGGCTGGACGCGGCGATGCGACGGCGGCGCCGCTGGCCAGGACGGGCCAGCGGCCGAAGAGGGCACCGAAGATCCCTGGAGCAGGTGAGGCCTCAGTGAGGCAACTTCACCCCCTCCCTTTTCCTCCCTCGACCACCAGGGACGGGCATTAGGCCCGAGGGCACAAGTCAGGCACTAGGCCTGTGGCACAGGTAGGAGAGTGGGGGTCATTTTCTGATTAGGTGGTTTGGGCATTAGGCCCAAGCCACCCTACCCCTGTGGCACCAGTTAGGCGGGCACTAGGCCCGGGGGCAAATCAGGCAATAGGCCTGTGGGCTTTAGAGGGCGTTAGGCCCTAGTGTATTTGTGGCCAATTAGGGATACAATAAGGTGACCTTGGGCACTAGGCCCAGGTCACCCAACGGGCAACAAGTTAGGCGGGCACTAGGCCCGTGGGTGAAATCAGGCCTCCGGCCTGTGTGCAGCTAGGGGGGCGCTAGGCCCAGTGAATAAGAGCCCCCGAGGTGAGTACGGGTGGCCCTGGGCACTAGGCCCAGGCCACCCCGAGGTATTTAGGAAGGCAGAGCTGAGGCCCACATGAGGGAAGGCACAGGAGGTGGGTAGGCCGTGCGGTGCCCACCCCCTTCCAGCGGCAGGTAGGGATTTAAAGGGACAACACCGTGTGATCTTGTATTCCGATAGTGTGATGTATGTTGTTACCGTGCAGGGCAAAGTGTATGTGTTGTTTAAGTTGTGCATAGTTGTGTCGCACCACCCACACGAGCTAGTTTGAGGGCTCTGTTTATGTAGCTAGTGTAGCGGACGCACACTAGGTTAGAGTTAGGCCCTGCACGGCTGTTTCTCTTTGCCTCCTTACAGGGACCTGTACTGGAGAAGATCGGAGTACCGGAGTGTAAGACGGTGAGTAACCACGGTCTGAGTGTTTGGTTGTGTTTCTTTCTATCTCCCTTCCTTCAGGGCAACGGTGAGCCTTGCACGGCTGTGCAAGGCGGAATTTCCACCTGGTGCGAAAGTGCCGATAGGTGAAATTCGGGCTCTGAGGCGGACGCCAATGATGACCCCCACCTAGCCCGAAAGCACTATTTTTCTAGAGGTCGGAGGGCGTTTCGGTCCACAGGTAGGAGGACGGCACTCAGCAATCTCTTTCCTCCTAGGTCGTCGTGTCCGGGTCCGACGGAAGAGTTGCCAGGTCCGTTGAATGTTCCGGTACCTGAAGGTGAGAGAGAGCGGTGCCTGGTGAGTACAGAGTCTACACCTGCACGGCAGCAGGCACCACACGCACCCCGCAGCCGCACCTCTCACACTCACACTGCTTTATTGTGGGGACTGGGGACCAGCAGTATTATATAGGAGGAGTACAGTGCAGAGTTTTGCTGACCAGTGACCACCAGTATTATACGTTCTCTGCCTGAAAAATGCTCCATATCTGTGCTCAGTGTGCTGCATATATCTGTGCTCACACTGCTTTATTGTGGGGACTGGGGACCAGCAGTATTATATAGGAGGAGTACAGTGCAGAGTTTTGCTGACCAGTGACCACCAGTATTATACGTTCTCTGCCTGAAAAACGCTCCATATCTGTGCTCAGTGTGCTGCATATATCTGTGCTCACACTGCTTTATTGTGGGGACTGGGGACCAGCAGTATTATATAGGAGGAGTACAGTGCAGAGTTTTGCTGACCAGTGACCACCAGTATTATACGTTCTCTGCCTGAAAAATGCTCCATATCTGTGCTCAGTGTGCTGCATATATCTGTGCTCACACTGCTTTATTGTGGGGACTGGGGACCACCAGTATTATATAGGAGGAGTACAGTTCAGAGTTTTGCTGACCAGTGACCACCAGTATTATACGTTCTCTGCCTGAAAAATGCTCCATATCTGTGCTCAGTGTGCTGCATATATCTGTGCTCACACTGCTTTATTGTGGGGACTGGGGACCAGCAGTATTATATAGGAGGAGTACAGTGCAGAGTTTTGCTGACCAGTGACCACCAGTATTATACGTTCTCTGCCCGAAAAACGCTCCATATCTGTGCTCAGTGTGCTGCATATATCTGTGCTCACACTGCTTTATTGTGGGGACTGGGGACCAGCAGTATTATATAGGAGGAGTACAGTGCAGAGTTTTGCTGACCAGTGACCACCAGTATTATACGTTCTCTGCCTGAAAAATGCTCCATATCTGTGCTCAGTGTGCTGCATATATCTGTGCTCACACTGCTTTATTGTGGGGACTGGGGACCAGCAGTATTATATAGGAGGAGTACAGTGCAGAGTTTTGCTGACCAGTGACCACCAGTATTATACGTTCTCTGCCTGAAAAACGCTCCATATCTGTGCTCAGTGTGCTGCATATATCTGTGCTCACACTGCTTTATTGTGGGGACTGGGGACCACCAGTATATTATATAGGAGTACAGTGCAGAGTTTTGCTGACCAGTGACCACCAGTATTATACGTTCTCTGCCCGAAAAACGCTCCATATCTGTGCTCAGTGTGCTGCATATATCTGTGCTCACACTGCTTTATTGTGGGGACTGGGGACCACCAGTATTATATAGGAGGAGTATAGTGCAGAGTTTTGCTGACCAGTGACCACCAGTATTATACGTTCTCTGCCTGAAAAATGCTCCATATCTGTGCTCAGTGTGCTGCATATATCTGTGCTCACACTGCTTTATTGTGGGGACTGGGGACCAGCAGTATTATATAGGAGGAGTACAGTGCAGAGTTTTGCTGACCAGTGACCACCAGTATTATACGTTCTCTGCACGAAAAACGCTCCATATCTGTGCTCAGTGTGCTGCATATATCTGTGCTCAGACTGCTTTATTGTGGGGACTGGGGACCAGCAGTATTATATAGGAGGAGTACAGTGCAGAGTTTTGCTGACCAGTGACCACCAGTATTATACGTTCTCTGCCTGAAAAATGCTCCATATCTGTGCTCAGTGTGCTGCATATATCTGTGCTCACACTGCTTTATTGTGGGGACAGGGGACCAGCAGTATTATATAGGAGGAGTACAGTGCAGAGTTTTGCTGACCAGTGACCACCAGTATTATACGTTCTCTGCCTGAAAAACGCTCCATATCTGTGCTCAGTGTGCTGCATATATCTGTGCTCACACTGCTTTATTGTGGGGACTGGGGACCAGCAGTATTATATAGGAGGAGTACAGTGCAGAGTTTTGCTGACCAGTGACCACCAGTATTATACGTTCTCTGCATGAAAAATGCTCCATATCTGTGCTCAGTGTGCTGCATATATCTGTGCTCACACTGCTTTATTGTGGGGACTGGGGACCAGCAGTATTATATAGGAGGAGTACAGTGCAGAGTTTTGCTGACCAGTGACCACCAGTATTATACGTTCTCTGCCCGCAAAACGCTCCATATCTGTGCTCAGTGTGCTGCATATATCTGTGCTCACACTGCTTTATTGTGGGGACAGGGGACCAGCAGTATTATATAGGAGGAGTACAGTGCAGAGTTTTGCTGACCAGTGACCACCAGTATTATACGTTCTCTGCCTGAAAAATGCTCCATATCTGTGCTCAGTGTGCTGCATATATCTGTGCTCACACTGCTTTATTGTGGGGACTGGGAACCAGCAGTATTATATAGGAGTACAGTGCCGAGTTTTGCTGACCAGTGACCACCAGTATTATACGTTCTCTGCCTGAAAAACGCTCCATATCTGTGCTCAGTGTGCTGCATATATCTGTGCTCACACTGCTTTATTGTGGGGACTGGGGACCACCAGTATATTATATAGGAGTACAGTGCAGAGTTTTGCTGACCAGTGACCACCAGTATTATACGTTCTCTGCCTGAAAAATGCTCCATATCTGTGCTCAGTGTGCTGCATATATCTGTGCTCACACTGCTTTATTGTGGGGACTGGGGACCAGCAGTATTATATAGGAGGAGTATAGTGCAGAGTTTTGCTGACCAGTGACCACCAGTATTATACGTTCTCTGCCTGAAAAATGCTCCATATCTGTGCTCAGTGTGCTGCATATATCTGTGCTCACACTGCTTTATTGTGGGGACTGGGGACCAGCAGTATTATATAGGAGGAGTACAGTGCAGAGTTTTGCTGACCAGTGACCACCAGTATTATACGTTCTCTGCCCGAAAAACGCTCCATATCTGTGCTCAGTGTGCTGCATATATCTGTGCTCACACTGCTTTATTGTGGGGACTGGGGACCAGCAGTATTATATAGGAGGAGTACAGTGCAGAGTTTTGCTGACCAGTGACCACCAGTATTATACGTTCTCTGCCTGAAAAATGCTCCATATCTGTGCTCAGTGTGCTGCATATATCTGTGCTCACACTGCTTTATTGTGGGGACAGGAGACCAGCAGTATTATATAGGAGGAGTACAGTGCAGAGTTTTGCTGACCAGTGACCACCAGTATTATACGTTCTCTGCCTGAAAAATGCTCCATATCTGTGCTCAGTGTGCTGCATATATCTGTGCTCACACTGCTTTATTGTGGGGACAGGGGACCAGCAGTATTATATAGGAGGAGTACAGTGCAGAGTTTTGCTGACCAGTGACCACCAGTATTATACGTTCTCTGCCTGAAAAACGCTCCATATCTGTGCTCAGTGTGCTGCATATATCTGTGCTCACACTGCTTTATTGTGGGGACTGGGGACCAGCAGTATTATATAGGAGGAGTACAGTGCAGAGTTTTGCTGACCAGTGACCACCAGTATTATACGTTCTCTGCCTGAAAAATGCTCCATATCTGTGCTCAGTGTGCTGCATATATCTGTGCTCACACTGCTTTATTGTGGGGACTGGGGACCAGCAGTATTATATAGGAGGAGTACAGTGCAGAGTTTTGCTGACCAGTGACCACCAGTATTATACGTTCTCTGCCCGAAAAACGCTCCATATCTGTGCTCAGTGTGCTGCATATATCTGTGCTCACACTGCTTTATTGTGGGGACTGGGGACCAGCAGTATTATATAGGAGGAGTACAGTGCAGAGTTTTGCTGACCAGTGACCACCAGTATTATACGTTCTCTGCCTGAAAAATGCTCCATATCTGTGCTCAGTGTGCTGCATAGATCTGTGCTCACACTGCTTTATTGTGGGGACTGGGGACCAGCAGTATTATATAGGAGGAGTACAGTGCAGAGTTTTGCTGACCAGTGACCACCAGTATTATACGTTCTCTGCCTGAAAAACGCTCCATATCTGTGCTCAGTGTGCTGCATATATCTGTGCTCACACTGCTTTATTGTGGGGACTGGGGACCACCAGTATATTATATAGGAGTACAGTGCAGAGTTTTGCTGACCAGTGACCACCAGTATTATACGTTCTCTGCCCGAAAAACGCTCCATATCTGTGCTCAGTGTGCTGCATATATCTGTGCTCACACTGCTTTATTGTGGGGACTGGGGACCAGCAGTATTATATAGGAGGAGTACAGTGCAGAGTTTTGCTGACCAGTGACCACCAGTATTATACGTTCTCTGCCTGAAAAACGCTCCATATCTGTGCTCAGTGTGCTGCATATATCTGTGCTCACACTGCTTTATTGTGGGGACTGGGGACCAGCAGTATTATATAGGAGGAGTACAGTGCAGAGTTTTGCTGACCAGTGACCACCAGTATTATACGTTCTCTGCCTGAAAAATGCTCCATATCTGTGCTCAGTGTGCTGCATATATCTGTGCTCACACTGCTTTATTGTGGGGACTGGGGACCACCAGTATTATATAGGAGGAGTACAGTTCAGAGTTTTGCTGACCAGTGACCACCAGTATTATACGTTCTCTGCCCGAAAAACGCTCCATATCTGTGCTCAGTGTGCTGCATATATCTGTGCTCACACTGCTTTATTGTGGGGACTGGGGACCAGCAGTATTATATAGGAGGAGTACAGTGCAGAGTTTTGCTGACCAGTGACCACCAGTATTATACGTTCTCTGCCTGAAAAATGCTCCATATCTGTGCTCAGTGTGCTGCATATATCTGTGCTCACACTGCTTTATTGTGGGGACTGGGGACCAGCAGTATTATATAGGAGGAGTACAGTGCAGAGTTTTGCTGACCAGTGACCACCAGTATTATACGTTCTCTGCCTGAAAAACGCTCCATATCTGTGCTCAGTGTGCTGCATATATCTGTGCTCACACTGCTTTATTGTGGGGACTGGGGACCACCAGTATATTATATAGGAGTACAGTGCAGAGTTTTGCTGACCAGTGACCACCAGTATTATACGTTCTCTGCCTGAAAAATGCTCCATATCTGTGCTCAGTGTGCTGCATATATCTGTGCTCACACTGCTTTATTGTGGGGACTGGGGACCACCAGTATTATATAGGAGGAGTATAGTGCAGAGTTTTGCTGACCAGTGACCACCAGTATTATACGTTCTCTGCCTGAAAAATGCTCCATATCTGTGCTCAGTGTGCTGCATATATCTGTGCTCACACTGCTTTATTGTGGGGACTGGGGACCAGCAGTATTATATAGGAGGAGTACAGTGCAGAGTTTTGCTGACCAGTGACCACCAGTATTATACGTTCTCTGCCTGAAAAACGCTCCATATCTGTGCTCAGTGTGCTGCATATATCTGTGCTCACACTGCTTTATTGTGGGGACTGGGGACCAGCAGTATTATATAGGAGGAGTACAGTGCAGAGTTTTGCTGACCAGTGACCACCAGTATTATACATTCTCTGCCTGAAAAATGCTCCATATCTGTGCTCAGTGTGCTGCATATATCTGTGCTCACACTGCTTTATTGTGGGGACAGGGGACCAGCAGTATTATATAGGAGGAGTACAGTGCAGAGTTTTGCTGACCAGTGACCACCAGTATTATACGTTCTCTGCCTGAAAAATGCTCCATATCTGTGCTCAGTGTGCTGCATATATCTGTGCTCACACTGCTTTATTGTGGGGACTGGGGACCAGCAGTATTATATAGGAGGAGTACAGTGCAGAGTTTTGCTGACCAGTGACCACCAGTATTATACGTTCTCTGCATGAAAAATGCTCCATATCTGTGCTCAGTGTGCTGCATATATCTGTGCTCACACTGCTTTATTGTGGGGACTGGGGACCAGCAGTATTATATAGGAGGAGTACAGTGCAGAGTTTTGCTGACCAGTGACCACCAGTATTATACGTTCTCTGCCCGCAAAACGCTCCATATCTGTGCTCAGTGTGCTGCATATATCTGTGCTCACACTGCTTTATTGTGGGGACAGGGGACCAGCAGTATTATATAGGAGGAGTACAGTGCAGAGTTTTGCTGACCAGTGACCACCAGTATTATACGTTCTCTGCCTGAAAAATGCTCCATATCTGTGCTCAGTGTGCTGCATATATCTGTGCTCACACTGCTTTATTGTGGGGACTGGGAACCAGCAGTATTATATAGGAGGAGTACAGTGCCGAGTTTTGCTGACCAGTGACCACCAGTATTATACGTTCTCTGCCTGAAAAACGCTCCATATCTGTGCTCAGTGTGCTGCATATATCTGTGCTCACACTGCTTTATTGTGGGGACTGGGGACCACCAGTATATTATATAGGAGTACAGTGCAGAGTTTTGCTGACCAGTGACCACCAGTATTATACGTTCTCTGCGTGAAAAATGCTCCATATCTGTGCTCAGTGTGCTGCATATATCTGTGCTCACACTGCTTTATTGTGGGGACTGGGGACCAGCAGTATTATATAGGAGGAGTATAGTGCAGAGTTTTGCTGACCAGTGACCACCAGTATTATACGTTCTCTGCCTGAAAAATGCTCCATATCTGTGCTCAGTGTGCTGCATATATCTGTGCTCACACTGCTTTATTGTGGGGACTGGGGACCAGCAGTATTATATAGGAGGAGTACAGTGCAGAGTTTTGCTGACCAGTGACCACCAGTATTATACGTTCTCTGCCCGAAAAACGCTCCATATCTGTGCTCAGTGTGCTGCATATATCTGTGCTCACACTGCTTTATTGTGGGGACTGGGGACCAGCAGTATTATATAGGAGGAGTACAGTGCAGAGTTTTGCTGACCAGTGACCACCAGTATTATACGTTCTCTGCCTGAAAAATGCTCCATATCTGTGCTCAGTGTGCTGCATATATCTGTGCTCACACTGCTTTATTGTGGGGAGAGGGGACCAGCAGTATTATATAGGAGGAGTACAGTGCAGAGTTTTGCTGACCAGTGACCACCAGTATTATACGTTCTCTGCCTGAAAAATGCTCCATATCTGTGCTCAGTGTGCTGCATATATCTGTGCTCACACTGCTTTATTGTGGGGACAGGGGACCAGCAGTATTATATAGGAGGAGTACAGTGCAGAGTTTTGCTGACCAGTGACCACCAGTATTATACGTTCTCTGCCTGAAAAACGCTCCATATCTGTGCTCAGTGTGCTGCATATATCTGTGCTCACACTGCTTTATTGTGGGGACTGGGGACCAGCAGTATTATATAGGAGGAGTACAGTGCAGAGTTTTGCTGACCAGTGACCACCAGTATTATACGTTCTCTGCCTGAAAAATGCTCCATATCTGTGCTCAGTGTGCTGCATATATCTGTGCTCACACTGCTTTATTGTGGGGACTGGGGACCAGCAGTATTATATAGGAGGAGTACAGTGCAGAGTTTTGCTGACCAGTGACCACCAGTATTATACGTTCTCTGCCCGAAAAACGCTCCATATCTGTGCTCAGTGTGCTGCATATATCTGTGCTCACACTGCTTTATTGTGGGGACTGGGGACCAGCAGTATTATATAGGAGGAGTACAGTGCAGAGTTTTGCTGACCAGTGACCACCAGTATTATACGTTCTCTGCCTGAAAAATGCTCCATATCTGTGCTCAGTGTGCTGCATATATCTGTGCTCACACTGCTTTATTGTGGGGACTGGGGACCAGCAGTATTATATAGGAGGAGTACAGTGCAGAGTTTTGCTGACCAGTGACCACCAGTATTATACGTTCTCTGCCTGAAAAACGCTCCATATCTGTGCTCAGTGTGCTGCATATATCTGTGCTCACACTGCTTTATTGTGGGGACTGGGGACCACCAGTATATTATATAGGAGTACAGTGCAGAGTTTTGCTGACCAGTGACCACCAGTATTATACGTTCTCTGCCCGAAAAACGCTCCATATCTGTGCTCAGTGTGCTGCATATATCTGTGCTCACACTGCTTTATTGTGGGGACTGGGGACCACCAGTATTATATAGGAGGAGTATAGTGCAGAGTTTTGCTGACCAGTGACCACCAGTATTATACGTTCTCTGCCTGAAAAATGCTCCATATCTGTGCTCAGTGTGCTGCATATATCTGTGCTCACACTGCTTTATTGTGGGGACTGGGGACCAGCAGTATTATATAGGAGGAGTACAGTGCAGAGTTTTGCTGACCAGTGACCACCAGTATTATACGTTCTCTGCCTGAAAAACGCTCCATATCTGTGCTCAGTGTGCTGCATATATCTGTGCTCACACTGCTTTATTGTGGGGACTGGGGACCAGCAGTATTATATAGGAGGAGTACAGTGCAGAGTTTTGCTGACCAGTGACCACCAGTATTATACGTTCTCTGCCTGAAAAACGCTCCATATCTGTGCTCAGTGTGCTGCATATATCTGTGCTCACACTGCTTTATTGTGGGGACTGGGGACCAGCAGTATTATATAGGAGGAGTACAGTGCAGAGTTTTGCTGACCAGTGACCACCAGTATTATACGTTCTCTGCCTGAAAAATGCTCCATATCTGTGCTCAGTGTGCTGCATATATCTGTGCTCACACTGCTTTATTGTGGGGACAGGGGACCAGCAGTATTATATAGGAGGAGTACAGTGCAGAGTTTTGCTGACCAGTGACCACCAGTATTATACGTTCTCTGCCTGAAAAACGCTCCATATCTGTGCTCAGTGTGCTGCATATATCTGTGCTCACACTGCTTTATTGTGGGGACTGGGGACCAGCAGTATTATATAGGAGGAGTACAGTGCAGAGTTTTGCTGACCAGTGACCACCAGTATTATACGTTCTCTGCATGAAAAATGCTCCATATCTGTGCTCAGTGTGCTGCATATATCTGTGCTCACACTGCTTTATTGTGGGGACTGGGGACCAGCAGTATTATATAGGAGGAGTACAGTGCAGAGTTTTGCTGACCAGTGACCACCAGTATTATACGTTCTCTGCCCGCAAAACGCTCCATATCTGTGCTCAGTGTGCTGCATATATCTGTGCTCACACTGCTTTATTGTGGGGACTGGGGACCAGCAGTATTATATAGGAGGAGTACAGTGCAGAGTTTTGCTGACCAGTGACCACCAGTATTATACGTTCTCTGCATGAAAAATGCTCCATATCTGTGCTCAGTGTGCTGCATATATCTGTGCTCACACTGCTTTATTGTGGGGACTGGGGACCAGCAGTATTATATAGGAGGAGTACAGTGCAGAGTTTTGCTGACCAGTGACCACCAGTATTATACGTTCTCTGCCCGCAAAACGCTCCATATCTGTGCTCAGTGTGCTGCATATATCTGTGCTCACACTGCTTTATTGTGGGGACAGGGGACCAGCAGTATTATATAGGAGGAGTACAGTGCAGAGTTTTGCTGACCAGTGACCACCAGTATTATACGTTCTCTGCCTGAAAAATGCTCCATATCTGTGCTCAGTGTGATGCATATATCTGTGCTCACACTGCTTTATTGTGGGGACTGGGAACCAGCAGTATTATATAGGAGGAGTACAGTGCCGAGTTTTGCTGACCAGTGACCACCAGTATTATACGTTCTCTGCCTGAAAAACGCTCCATGTCTGTGCTCAGTGTGCTGCATATATCTGTGCTCACACTGCTTTATTGTGGGGACTGGGGACCACCAGTATATTATATAGGAGTACAGTGCAGAGTTTTGCTGACCAGTGACCACCAGCATTATACGTTCTCTGCCCGAAAAACGCTCCATATCTGTGCTCAGTGTGCTGCATATATCTGTGCTCACACTGCTTTATTGTGGGGACTGGGGACCAGCAGTATTATATAGGAGGAGTATAGTGTAGAGTTTTGCTGACCAGTGACCACCAGTATTATACGTTCTCTGCCTGAAAAATGCTCCATATCTGTGCTCAGTGTGCTGCATATATCTGTGCTCACACTGCTTTATTGTGGGGACTGGGGACCAGCAGTATTATATAGGAGGAGTACAGTGCAGAGTTTTGCTGACCAGTGACCACCAGTATTATACGTTCTCTGCCCGAAAAACGCTCCATATCTGTGCTCAGTGTGCTGCATATATCTGTGCTCACACTGCTTTATTGTGGGGACTGGGGACCAGCAGTATTATATAGGAGGAGTACAGTGCAGAGTTTTGCTGACCAGTGACCACCAGTATTATACGTTCTCTGCCTGAAAAATGCTCCATATCTGTGCTCAGTGTGCTGCATATATCTGTGCTCACACTGCTTTATTGTGGGGACAGGGGACCAGCAGTATTATATAGGAGGAGTACAGTGCAGAGTTTTGCTGACCAGTGACCACCAGTATTATACGTTCTCTGCCCGAAAAACGCGCCATATCTGTGCTCAGTGTGCTGCATATATCTGTGCTCACACTGCTTTATTGTGGGGACTGGGGACCAGCAGTATTATATAGGAGGAGTACAGTGCAGAGTTTTGCTGACCAGTGACCACCAGTATTATACGTTCTCTGCCTGAAAAATGCTCCATATCTGTGCTCAGTGTGCTGCATATATCTGTGCTCACACTGCTTTATTGTGGGGACTGGGGACCAGCAGTATTATATAGGAGGAGTACAGTGCAGAGTTTTGCTGACCAGTGACCACCAGTATTATACGTTCTCTGCCCGAAAAACGCTCCATATCTGTGCTCAGTGTGCTGCATATATCTGTGCTCACACTGCTTTATTGTGGGGACTGGGGACCAGCAGTATTATATAGGAGGAGTACAGTGCAGAGTTTTGCTGACCAGTCACCACCAGTATTATACGTTCTCTGCCTGAAAAATGCTCCATATCTGTGCTCAGTGTGCTGCATATATCTGTGCTCACACTGCTTTATTGTGGGGACTGGGGACCAGCAGTATTATATAGGAGGAGTACAGTGCAGAGTTTTGCTGACCAGTGACCACCAGTATTATACGTTCTCTGCCTGAAAAATGCTCCATATCTGTGCTCAGTGTGCTGCATATATCTGTGCTCACACTGCTTTATTGTGGGGACTGGGGACCAGCAGTATTATATAGGAGGAGTACAGTGCAGAGTTTTGCTGACCAGTGACCACCAGTATTATACGTTCTCTGCCTGAAAAATGCTCCATATCTGTGCTCAGCGTGCTGCATATATCTGTGCTCACACTGCTTTATTGTGGGGACTGGGGACCAGCAGTATTATATAGGAGGAGTACAGTGCAGAGTTTTGCTGACCAGTGACCACCAGTATTATACGTTCTCTGCCCGAAAAACGCTCCATATCTGTGCTCAGTGTGCTGCATATATCTGTGCTCACACTGCTTTATTGTGGGGACTGGGGACCAGCAGTATTATATAGGAGGAGTACAGTGCAGAGTTTTGCTGACCAGTGACCACCAGTATTATACGTTCTCTGCCTGAAAAATGCTCCATATCTGTGCTCAGTGTGCTGCATATATCTGTGCTCACACTGCTTTATTGTGGGGACAGGGGACCAGCAGTATTATATAGGAGGAGTACAGTGCAGAGTTTTGCTGACCAGTGACCACCAGTATTATACGTTCTCTGCCTGAAAAACGCTCCATATCTGTGCTCAGTGTGCTGCATATATCTGTGCTCACACTGCTTTATTGTGGGGACTGGGGACCAGCAGTATTATATAGGAGGAGTACAGTGCAGAGTTTTGCTGACCAGTGACCACCAGTATTATACGTTCTCTGCCTGAAAAATGCTCCATATCTGTGCTCAGTGTGCTGCATATATCTGTGCTCACACTGCTTTATTGTGGGGACTGGGGACCAGCAGTATTATATAGGAGGAGTACAGTGCAGAGTTTTGCTGACCAGTGACCACCAGTATTATACGTTCTCTGCCCGAAAAACGCTCCATATCTGTGCTCAGTGTGCTGCATATATCTGTGCTCACACTGCTTTATTGTGGGGACTGGGGACCAGCAGTATTATATAGGAGGAGTACAGTGCAGAGTTTTGCTGACCAGTGACCACCAGTATTATACGTTCTCTGCCTGAAAAATGCTCCATATTTGTGCTCAGTGTGCTGCATATATCTGTGCTCACACTGCTTTATTGTGGGGACTGGGGACCAGCAGTATTATATAGGAGGAGTACAGTGCAGAGTTTTGCTGACCAGTGACCACCAGTATTATACGTTCTCTGCCTGAAAAATGCTCCATATCTGTGCTCAGTGTGCTGCATATATCTGTGCTCACACTGCTTTATTGTGGGGACTGGGGACCAGCAGTATTATATAGGAGGAGTACAGTGCAGAGTTTTGCTGACCAGTGACCACCAGTATTATACGTTCTCTGCCCGAAAAACGCTCCATATCTGTGCTCAGTGTGCTGCATATATCTGTGCTCACACTGCTTTATTGTGGGGACTGGGGACCAGCAGTATTATATAGGAGGAGTACAGTGCAGAGTTTTGCTGACCAGTGACCACCAGTATTATACGTTCTCTGCCTGAAAAATGCTCCATATCTGTGCTCAATGTGCTGCATATATCTGTGCTCACACTGCTTTATTGTGGGGACAGGGGACCAGCAGTATTATATAGGAGGAGTACAGTGCAGAGTTTTGCTGACCAGTGACCACCAGTATTATACGTTCTCTGCCCGAAAAACGCGCCATATCTGTGCTCAGTGTGCTGCATATATCTGTGCTCACACTGCTTTATTGTGGGGACTGGGGACCAGCAGTATTATATAGGAGGAGTACAGTGCAGAGTTTTGCTGACCAGTGACCACCAGTATTATACGTTCTCTGCCTGAAAAATGCTCCATATCTGTGCTCAGTGTGCTGCATATATCTGTGCTCACACTGCTTTATTGTGGGGACTGGGGACCAGCAGTATTATATAGGAGGAGTACAGTGCAGAGTTTTGCTGACCAGTGACCACCAGTATTATACGTTCTCTGCCCGAAAAACGCTCCATATCTGTGCTCAGTGTGCTGCATATATCTGTGCTCACACTGCTTTATTGTGGGGACTGGGGACCAGCAGTATTATATAGGAGGAGTACAGTGCAGAGTTTTGCTGACCAGTGACAACCAGTATTATACGTTCTCTGCCTGAAAAATGCTCCATATCTGTGCTCAGCGTGCTGCATATATCTGTGCTCACACTGCTTTATTGTGGGGACTGGGGACCAGCAGTATTATATAGGAGGAGTACAGTGCAGAGTTTTGCTGACCAGTGACCACCAGTATTATACGTTCTCTGCCTGAAAAATGCTCCATATCTGTGCTCAGTGTGCTGCATATATCTGTGCTCACACTGCTTTATTGTGGGGACTGGGGACCAGCAGTATTATATAGGAGGAGTACAGTGCAGAGTTTTGCTGACCAGTGACCACCAGTATTATACGTTCTCTGCCTGAAAAATGCTCCATATCTGTGCTCAGTGTGCTGCATATATCTGTGCTCACACTGCTTTATTGTGGGGACTGGGGACCAGCAGTATTATATAGGAGGAGTACAGTGCAGAGTTTTGCTGACCAGTGACAACCAGTATTATACGTTCTCTGCCTGAAAAATGCTCCATATCTGTGCTCAGTGTGCTGCATATATCTGTGCTCACACTGCTTTATTGTGGGGACTGGGGACCAGCAGTATTATATAGGAGGAGTACAGTGCAGAGTTTTGCTGACCAGTGACCACCAGTGTTATACGTTCTCTGCCTGAAAAACGCTCCATATCTGTGCTCAGTGTGCTGCATATATCTGTGCTCACACTGCTTTATTGTGGGGACTGGGGACCAGCAGTATTATATAGGAGGAGTACAGTGCAGAGTTTTGCTGACCAGTGACCACCAGTATTATACGTTCTCTGCCTGAAAAATGCTCCATATCTGTGCTCAGTGTGCTGCATATATCTGTGCTCATACTGCTTTATTGTGGGGACTGGGGACCAGCAGTATTATATAGGAGGAGTACAGTGCAGAGTTTTGCTGACCAGTGACCACCAGTATTATACGTTCTCTGCCCGAAAAACGCTCCATATCTGTGCTCAGTGTGCTGCATATATCTGTGCTCACACTGCTTTATTGTGGGGACTGGGGACCAGCAGTATTATATAGGAGGAGTACAGTGCAGAGTTTTGCTGACCAGTGACCACCAGTATTATACGTTCTCTGCCTGAAAAATGCTCCATATCTGTGCTCAGTGTGCTGCATATATCTGTGCTCATACTGCTTTATTGTGGGGACTGGGGACCAGCAGTATTATATAGGAGGAGTACAGTGCAGAGTTTTGCTGACCAGTGACCACCAGTATTATACGTTCTCTGCCTGAAAAATGCTCCATATCTGTGCTCAGTGTGCTGCATATATCTGTGCTCACACTGCTTTATTGTGGGGACTGGGGACCAGCAGTATTATATAGGAGTACAGTGCAGAGTTTTGCTGACCAGTGACCACCAGTATTATACGTTCTCTGCCCGAAAAACGCTCCATATCTGTGCTCAGTGTGCTGCTTATATCTGTGCTCACACTGCTTTATTGTGGGGACTGGGGACCAGCAGTATTATATAGGAGGAGTACAGTGCAGAGTTTTGCTGACCAGTGACCACCAGTATTATACGTTCTCTGCCTGAAAAATGCTCCATATCTGTGCTCAGTGTGCTGCATATATCTGTTCTCACACTGCTTTATTGTGGGGACTGGGGACCAGCAGTATTATATAGGAGGAGTACAGTGCAGAGTTTTGCTGACCAGTGACCACCAGTATTATACATTCTCTGCCTGAAAAACGCTCCATATCTGTGCTCAGTGTGCTGCATATATCTGTGCTCACACTGCTTTATTGTGGGGACTGGGGACCAGCAGTATTATATAAGAGGAGTACAGTGCAGAGTTTTGCTGACCAGTGACCACCAGTATTATACGTTCTCTGCCTGAAAAACGCTCCATATCTGTGCTCAGTGTGCTGCATATATCTGTGCTCACACTGCTTTATTGTGGGGACTGGGGACCACCAGTATTATATAGGAGGAGTACAGTGCAGAGTTTTGCTGACCAGTGACCAGTGACCACCAGTATTATATGTTCTCTGCCTGAAAAACGCTCCATATCTGTGCTCAGTGTGCTGCATATATCTGTGCTCACACTGCTTTATTGTGGGGACTGGGGACCAGCAGTATTATATAGGAGGAGTTCAGTGTAGAGTTTTGCTGACCAGTGACCAACAGTATTATACGTTCTCTGCCTGAAAAACGCTCCATATCTGTGCTGCATTGTAGTATATAGTAGGAGTACAGTGCATAATTTTGCTGACCACCAGTATATAATATATAGGAGTACGGTACAGAAGGCCACTGCTCTACCTACCTCTGTGTCGTCAAGTATACTATCCATCCATACCTGTGGTGCATTTCAGTTTTGCACAGCTTGCTGACCACCAGTATATACTATATAGCAGTACAGTACAGAAGGCCACTGCTCTACCTACCTCTGTGTCGTCAAGTATACTATCCATCCATACCTGTGGTGCATTTCAGTTTTGCACAGTTTGCTGACCACCAGTATAACTATATATATAGCAGTACGGTACAGTAGGCCACTGCTCTACCTACCTCTGTGTCGTCAAGTATACTATCCATCCATACCTGTCGTGCATTTCAGTTTTGCACAGTTTGCTGACCACCAGTATAACTATATATATAGTAGTACGGTACAGTAGTCCACTGCTCTACCTACCTCTGTGTCGTCAAGTATACTATCCATCCATACCTGTGGTGCATTTCAGTTTTGCACAGTTTGCTGACCACCAGTATATACTATATAGCAGTACGGTACAGAAGGCCACTGCTCTACCTATCTCTGTGTCGTCAAGTATACTATCCATCCATACCTGTGGTGCATTTCAGTTTTGCACAGTTTGCTGACCACCAGTATAACTATATATATATATATAGCAGTACGGTACAGTAGTCCACTGCTCTACCTACCTCTGTGTCGTCAAGTATACTATCCATCCATACCTGCCGTGCATTTCAGTTTTGCACAGTTTGCTGACCACCAGTATAACTATATATATAGTAGTACGGTACAGTAGTCCACTGCTCTACCTACCTCTGTGTCGTCAAGTATACTATCCATCCATACCTGTGGTGCATTTCAGTTTTGCACAGTTTGCTGACCACCAGTATATACTATATAGCAGTACGGTACAGAAGGCCACTGCTCTACCTACCTCTGTGTCGTCAAGTATACTATCCATCCATACCTGTGGTGCATTTCAGTTGTGCGCAGTATATATAGTAGTAGGCCATTGCTATTGATATATTACTGGCATATAATTCCACACATTAAAAAATGGAGAACAAAAATGTGGAGGGTAAAATAGGGAAAGATCAAGATCCACTTCCACCTCGTGCTGAAGCTGCTGCCACTAGTCATGGCCGAGACGATGAAATGCCATCAACGTCGTCTGCCAAGGCCGATGCCCAATGTCATAGTAGAGAGCATGTAAAATCCAAAAAAATAAAGCTCAGTAAAATGACCCAAAAATCTAAATCAAAATCGTCTGAGGAGAAGCGTAAACTTGCCAATGTGCCATTTACGACACGGAGTGGCAAGGAACGGCTGAGGGCCTGGCCTATGTTCATGGCTAGTGGTTCAGCTTCACATGAGGATGGAAGCACTCATTCTCCTGCTAGAAAACTTAAAGGAGTTAAGCTGGCAAAAGCACAGCAAAGAACTGTGCGTTCTTCTAAATCACAAATCCCCAAGGAGAGTCCAATTGTGTCGGTTGCGATGCCTGACCTTCCCAACACTGGATGGGAAGAGGTTGCGCCTTCCACCATTTGCACGCCCCCTGCAAGTGCTGGAAGGAGCACCCGCAGTCCAGTTCCTGATAGTCAAATTGAAGATGTCACTGTTGAAGTACACCAGGATGAGGATATGGGTGTTGCTGGCGCTGGGGAGGAAATTGACAAGGAGGATTCTGATGGTGAGGTGGTTTGTTTAAGTCAGGCACCTCTATTTTTCTTTGCATCATGTGCTGTTTGGGGACTATTTTTTAAATCTGCCATCCTGTCTGACACTGCAGTGCCACTCCTAGATGGGCCAGGTGTTTGTGTTGGCCACTTGGGTCGCTTAGCTTAGCCATCCAGCGACCTTGGTGCACCTCTTTTTTTTCTTTGCATCATGTGCTGTTTGGGGACTATTTTTTTGAAGTGCCATCCTGTCTGACACTGAAGTGCCACTCCTAGATGGGCCAGGTGTTTGTGTCGGCCACTTGGGTCTCTTAGCTTAGTCACACAGCTACCTCATTGCGCCTCTTTTTTTCTTTGCATCATGTGCTGTTTGGGGACTATTTTTTTGAAGTGCCATCCTGCCTGACACTGCAATGCCACTCCTAGATGGGCCAGGTGTTTGTGTCGGCCACTTGGGTCACTTAGCTTAACCATCCAGCGACCTTGGTGCACCTCTTTTTTTTCTTTGCATCATGTGCTGTATGGGGACTATTTTTGAAGTGCCATCCTGTCTGACACTGCAGTGCCACTCCTAGATGGGCCAGGTGTGTGTGTCGGCCACTTGGGTCGCTTAGCTTAGTCACACAGCTACCTCATTGCGCCTCTTTTTTTCTTTGCATCATGTGCTGTTTTGGGACTATTTTTTTGAAGTGCCATCCTGCCTGACACTGCAGTGCCACTCCTAGATGGGCCAGGTGTTTGTGTCGGCCACTTGGGTCGCTTATCTTAGTCATCCAGCGACCTCGGTGCAAATTTTAGGACTAAAAATAATATTGTGAGGTGTGAGGTGTTCAGAATAGACTGGAAATGAGTGTAAATTTTGGTTATTGAGGTTAATAATACTATGGGATCAAAATGACCCCCAAATTCTATGATTTATGCTGTTTTTGAGGGTTTTTTGTAAAAAAACACCCGAATCCGACAAAAAATTTTCAGGGAGGTTTTGCCAAAACGCGTCCGAATCCAAAACACGGCCGCGGAACTGAATCCAAAACCAAAACACAAAACCCGAAAAATGTCCGGTGCACATCACTAATTTGGAACAGACACACCTTACCTACAATACATAGTGGTTACTCTGCGATAGGGAACCTCTGAAGAAATTGATACTTCCTGGGCAGATGTGTCTTGGTATTCACTATTCATGTAGGAAATCACATGGTCCGCAAGATGCTTGTTTGTGTAGGAATATAACCAATGTCATTGTCATACAGCAGAGGTTCAACCACACTCATGCCTCCTCCAACCTCCTGTCCCTATGTCACCCCAGCCTACTGCTCCATGTCCCATCTATCTCTGTGTCTTTCTAGCTACATGCCCCCCATGTCGCTCAAGCCTTGTGCCCCCTGTGTCTCCTCCTGCCTCCTGCTCCATGTCACCTCTAGATCCCTGCATCATTCCAGCTATCTGCCCCTTGTGTAGCCTCCTGCTCACACTGTCACCTCCAAAAAAGCAGGCAACTGGTCAAAACTATGTTGCGCTACAGGTGGGGCAGATGTAACATGTGCAGAGAGATTCAGATTTGGGAGAAGAGTATTCAAACTGAAATCTTAATTGAAGTATAAAAATAAATACTGTCTGACATTTGAGGACTACATATGTAATCTTACATCCTTGCTGCAGTCACGCTAAACAGCCCTTCAAATTGCTCCATGCCGTGGCGGGACACTGTAATGCCGATAGGCTTTTTTGCATTTTTTCCGCAAAAATGTGTCTTAGACGCACAGTAATGAAATACTGTAGGATGCGCAAGCAGGTTCTGCTGATTAAAATGATATGCCTATATTCTGTGTGTAATAATGGCTGTATATGCATTTGAAATGCCACATACCAGTATTTTCAAGGTAAACACTGTCGCATAGCATTTTGTAAGCAAATACAGTCGCAGTCAGACACACAGTATAGGCATGCTGCCTATCATGTTAATCCGCAGAAGCTGCTTGTCCATCATAATGCATTAGTTTGTGACTAAGACACATTTTCACAGCAACAAAATGCCAAAAAAGTGCAGCGTTACTATGTCCCATAGCACTCACATGTTATGTGTAATGCGACTTGTAGTGCATGGAGTAAAGATGGAAGAGGTCACACCTGTACAGTACATGCAAAAGCAGCCAGTTTTTACCCTGCCCATAAAAAATAAATGTATTTGCTCCCCTTGCATTGTTTGTTCCAGACACAAAGTTAATTGCTTTTTTTGCTTTAATTACAAATCTGAATCAGTCCCCATGTGTGTTAATACACTTTGCCTATCTGCAGACAATATACAGAATGACTCATACACCCAGTCTTGTCTCTCTCTCTGCCCTCTAGAAGGTAAAACACATCTGCCTCTCTTTGTACCCCTTTTTCTTTACATGGGACAGCAGTTTACAGACTTTGCCAATGAGGCTTCAACACTCTCAGTAGTGTACTCTAAGCTGTAGCCCACCCCTTCCACTTAACAGTAAATCTTTATATACTGTACTGTATCATTGAGGACTTTTCTTCCTCCCACTCAGCAATACTGCTGCAGCTCTTACCTCTTCTGGGTGAAGTATGATAGAGACCTCACTGAGATGCTCACACTGAGGGATTTTAGATTTTTCTTTCTGTCTCTCACAGTCTTTATCTCTGTGTTCTCTCTCGCCACCTTTCTTCACGTCTCTCTCTCTCCTTGGGCAACAGATGGACATCATGGCAGCTCCCTCCCTGCTCCCCAGCTCTAAGCTATCTCTACAAAGGAAGGAAATCCTGTTCCCTTTATATGCTAAGGTTCCACTTCCCCTTTGATACAGTTTCCTGTTTGACTACTCCCCTTTTTGGGTCCTGCTATCTGACCACACTACTTTTTCTGCAACACCCTTCCAGGGTTTTGGGCATGGAGTATATGCAATAGTGTCACAGACTTGGTATTCTATAGATCAGTTTCAAAACCCTTTGGCTCAACTGTAGCAAAGGTGAAACATGAAGTCTTTAAGTAATTCTTGCTTATGGAGTAGGTATTGATAGAAAACACTGGTGGCATAAGAAGAAAAACATTGACTGAAGTTATGCTAGTTAATGGCACTGGAATCTGTAAATGTCAACTGGAAACCATTTATGAGACATTTACCTTATACAGACTAGCAGGGCTGGAACTCACTACAAGAAATCAGTAGGCTTACCAAGTTACCAGAGGAATGCAGTACAATATAGTACTTGAACTGGAGCTAGAACTCAAAACTCAGATTAGGGACCAGATACTAATGAACTTAGAACTGAGAATTGCAACAGCCAGCAGACGGGATCTTACTCTGAACCCAGACCTGGAACTGGACCTGGAGCTCAGGAACTGAAAACCTGAAGTGAGGAATTCAAGACTGCCACGCCCTTATCACAGTCCTGGAAACAGCACCTATGACACACAGAACTAGACCCAGATGCAAACATTTAGAGCAGGTAGACCTGTCGCTAACCAGCAGGATAGTGTAACCGATAGCCTGTACAGACATTCAATGCGGAGGGCTGAGTAGAGAGAGTCCAGAGCAGGAGAGAGAGCGGACTCTGCGGGATGTTGCAAACACCAGAGACTGGAGATGAAAACAGGCACAAGTGGGAGCAGAGGCTGGTGGTGTTCACAATGTCAGTTGGTAATCCAGGCATGCAGTGGACACTGAAGGCAGATGTGTTATTAAGGTACTTTAATGTGGCAACTGGAGACCACAGACACAGGTACTGTAATCCGCAGAGAATACAGAGGTTACTGTGGTAGGGAGGGCCATTGACCGTCGATGATTCAAAGTCATTGATTGTTTATGGCCGATGTCTAAAACATTAGCCAATGATGGTGGAGAACCACATGGTTTACTGCCATCGATGGTAAAGGCCAACCAAATAGTTTTTTTCCCTTTACAATTAGTCTTGACACTGAGCATAGCTCCGCCCCCTGACACCCGCAATGCCCCGCCCCCAGTTACTGATTGGCCCACAGTCCACTTCACAGTAAAACAGGGATAACCATCAATGGGTGAAACCATTGAAGGATCCCTAGCAGATGGTTTTATACCATCGATGGTTGCCATCAATGGTACCATCAATGGCAACTATTGATGGATAACCCACCGATGGCCATCCCTACACTGTGGAGAGCAGGAAACAGTAGAGATACCAAGGCCTGGAACCAAGAATGACCCCTGGAAGGCATATGTTATTCTGACAATGAGCTGGCCCCAGGTGCAGATTTAAATAGGAAGTACTGTAGTTCAGGATTATTGGTGCAGATGATCAAGTGAGCATTCCTAAATGCTCAGGTGAATCACCTGGCAGAGATCACCATGGCTGTGCCCTTGTGTCACAACTGAGGGCTGATGACCGTGACTGGGAGCCTCAGTTGTAGGGGTTGACGGGTACTTGAACTTAGGAGGAGCCATGTGACTCCTGGACATGCGTAAAGACAGTAGCAAGGATGCCCGAAGGCGTGACCACGACAACTGGAAATATCTTTCAGTGATTTTATTAAATGAAAAGTCATAAAACTTGCAAAAACAATAGAAAGTCACAAGTGGAAATTTAGGCGTGCAACTGGTTAATACCAGTAACCTGGAATGTAGAGAAAAGTTCTGTAAACTGTAAATGAACTAGGGTTCGCTGGAAAACTGTAGTTGTTGAAGAGTGGCTGCTGGAAAGCCGGAATACAGACACAGATGAGTAATGTGATGTTGTAGAGGGTTAATCACAGAGGTGTCGTGTTACACCACAGAGTGTAACACAGAGGAGTCAGGCTTGAATGCAGGAGAGTTCACTGGAGAATCTGTAGAAGACTGCACACAGAAACCACTGGAGACAAATGAAGCACTGCAGAGAAAGTCCATGGAAGAACTGCTCACTGGAAACACTGAAGACCATTGAAGCACGGACATCCCTCAGTGCTGGGACAGGCTATTTAAACCCACAGGTTAGCAGGGATTGGTGGGCAATTAACCAGAGACCAGAGTACAGCTGCTGTGTAATCAGGCTGGGAGCAGAGTGCAGCTGATTGGCTGAAAAGTAACATGTGATGAAAACAAACATGGCTGCGCCCATGTTTGAACTTGGAGGGAAAGACTGTTTGTAACTTGCATGTGAGTTTTAACCATGAAGCTGCCAGAATCACAGTAAAGAGATTTGAGACAATGAGATGCAGCATGCTGCACACAGACAGCGCAGATGGAATCCAGGCTTGGGACACTGGGACAGTCTCAGGAGGCATTTGGAAGGTAAATACTAATAAGGAATTACCTGGATCGTGACAGTACCCTCCCCTTTAGGAGTGGCCCCAGGACACTTCTTAGGCTTGAGGAGGAAATCTGGCGTGGAAAGCCTGAAGCAACTGGATTGCTAGAAGTCCTCCCAATCTTCTTCATCTGAAAGGACTGAGGAATAACATGTAGAAGGTCCCTTTCCTGGATTAGAAGTACAAGAAAATCGTGCTTTTGAAGCTAGCACTCCAATAAGTCTTAAATTAAATCTTGTTCTAGAACGAGGACTTTTCATACAGAGACCTGTGGAGCTTTTTGGTAATTCTGGAACCTCTTCATGCGTGAAAGCGTAACAGGAAAGAGCAGGACCTCCCATAATGTAGCTTGAGTCATCAACAAATTCACCTTCGGAACCTGAATTGAATCCTGATGAACTTGAACTGGCTGGAACCAGAGGAGTCTTTGGACTAACGGATAGGACTTGATTAGATTCGAAGGTGCTGGAATCGGCTGGAACTGAAGGAGGCTTACTGGAATCGGCTGGAACCAAAGGAGTCAGAATCCGGTTGGAACCGGAATGAGTGGTATCCAAGTGTTCAGTTAGACCATCCTGGACCAAGTCCATGCTGGATGCCAACAGGGTGGTGCTCTCTGAAAACGGCAAACAGGAGTTCATAACTGCATCTGTAGCACAAAAATTTCCATCTGGGAACTCGGCTCTGGATACTTCCCTTGGGGCTGAAATTTCGGTGACCCCTCCTGGGGTTGACGAATCAGACACCTCTCTCAGGGTTGTTTTCTCCAGCACCCCTCCTGGGGTTGACAGATCAGAAACTCCTTTTTGAGAAGACTCATATGCCCCTAGTAGAGCTTGAACATTGGATACCTTTCCTGGAGCTGTAGAAACAGATGCCCCGTCTTGGGCTGCAAAAACAGACGCCCCGTCTTGGGCTGCGGAATTGGATTTCCCCTTGGTGAAGAAAGTTTCATTAAATCTCTTTTGTTTCCCGGAATTGGAAATGGGGCTCCTGGACACAGGACCCCAATTGTAGAATTGGGTTTTTCTTTGATCAACTTTTATATTTTTTTTGACCGGCTCAGAAGGAGCTGAAGATTCCACATAGGAAGGTTGGAAACCAAGAATGCTGTGATGTGGAGATCTATCCCACTTCCTTGGTTTACGGAGAGAACAGTCTTTAATAAAGTGATCAGAACCCCCACAGTAGAAGCAGAGTTGAAACTGCATGCGACGCTTGCGTTCCTCTTCAGAAAGTCTAGACCGTGGCTTACTCCGGAACTTATCTTTACTTGGAGCAAGGGGAAACGACTTGGACATAGAGAGATTGGCAGCTGTTGCATCTGTGTTCTCAGCAGACTGTGGGAAGGCTTTCATGGAGACGGGAGCAGAGATAATAGGAGTATCACAGAGACACTTTGAAATAACTGGAACGATACTAGAAAGAAGGTCTTGTAACTGAACCAACAGTTGACTGAGAGTCAGGACACTGGATGCCCCTGATCCACGGAGGGCCGCTTGGATTTCATCCAGCCGGGAGGAGAGGTCCTGGAGACAGCGACCAACATGGGCTACAGCAGCCTCCTGACGTTCAAGGCGGGTTGCCAATTCTTGAAACAGCCTAAGCGCTTGGGCCTGGTCTCCGGCTGGATCCATTAGGTCAGTGCTTACTGTCACAACTGAGGGCTGATGACCGTGACTGGGAGCCTCAGTTGTAGGGGTTGACGGGTACTTGAACTTAGGAGGAGCCATGTGACTCCTGGACATGCGTAAAGACAGTAGCAAGGATGCCCGAAGGCGTGACCACGACAACTGGAAATATCTTTCAGTGATTTTATTAAATGAAAAGTCATAAAACTTGCAAAAACAATAGAAAGTCACAAGTGGAAATTTAGGCGTGCAACTGGTTAATACCAGTAACCTGGAATGTAGAGAAAAGTTCTGTAAACTGTAAATGAACTAGGGTTCGCTGGAAAACTGTAGTTGTTGAAGAGTGGCTGCTGGAAAGCCGGAATACAGACACAGATGAGTAACGTGATGTTGTAGAGGGTTAATCACAGAGGTGTCGTGTTACACCACAGAGTGTAACACAGAGGAGTCAGGCTTGAATGCAGGAGAGTTCACTGGAGAATCTGTAGAAGACTGCACACAGAAACCACTGGAGACAAATGAAGCACTGCAGAGAAAGTCCATGGAAGAACTGCTCACTGGAAACACTGAAGACCATTGAAGCACTGACATCCCTCAGTGCTGGGACAGGCTATTTAAACCCACAGTTTAGCAGGGATTGGTGGGCAATTAACCAGAGACCAGAGTACAGCTGCTGTGTAATCAGGCTGGGAGCAGAGTGCAGCTGATTGGCTGAAAAGTAACATGTGATGAAAACAAACATGGCTGCGCCCATGTTTGAACTTGGAGGGAAAGACTGTTTGTAACTTGCATGTGAGTTTTAACCATGAAGCTGCCAGAATCACAGTAAAGAGATTTGAGACAATGAGATGCAGCATGCTGCACACAGACAGCGCAGATGGAATCCAGGCTTGGGACACTGGGACAGTCTCAGGAGGCATTTGGAAGGTAAATACTAATAAGGAATTACCTGGATCGTGACACCTTGTTCCTTATTGCTTACATTTTGGAAGTTTTAGCTGATGTATGGAGTAGAGATGTGTGATTGCCAGACTTTATAAGTAAAGCTAAGATCCCAATGTGTGACAAGTAGGCATCAATATTATTAACACTCAGACGGATGTTATTACCAATAACACGCTCTGAGGGTGTTACCTACGCCCCCATTAGGTAGGTTTTCTTAAAAATACACACTAGTTTAGGGTAACTGGCTGATCATATGTACACACAACCACACCTCTTTCAGGCTGGCACACACATGTGCAACTAAGAAATTGTCTGTGTCACCCCTCATTAAAAAATCTCAGTGGTGAAAATCACATTAAGTCACATTTATTAAAAAAAAAAAAAAATACAGTGAAGAGTATGCAAGAAATTGACATTTCCTACAATGTAATGTACACTTCCACACTCCCCAATAGGTATAATCATTAATTACACAAGAGGTTTGGGTGTAATCAAAAACAAAAACATTTGGTCACACATAGGCCCTCATTCCGAGTTGATCGCTCGCTAGCTGCTTTTAGCAGCATTGCACACGCTAAGCCGCCGCCCTCTGGGAGTGTATCTTAGCATAGCAGAATAGCGAACGAAAGATTAGCAGAATTGCAAATAGAAATTTCTTAGCAGTTTCTGAGGGGTGGTAGTCATGTGACCGCCGGTCGGCTGACCGACAGTCACATGACCTCCTCCGTGAGCCCGACGGCTCACTATCCCGATGGTTGGCATGCCGACCAACAGGGACTATTTCCACTCGTGGGTGTCCACGACACCCATAGAGTGGGAATAGAGCCCGTGGCGACCGCAGGTCGCCACCGAGCCCGCAGCGTGGCGAGCGCAGCGAGCCCGCAAGGGGCTTGCTGCACTCGCCCCTCCCCGCCGGTATCCCGGCGTCGGTATGCTGCCGGGATCCCGGCGTCGGTAAGGTGACCGGTGGTCAGGAGACCGCCGGTCACCCATACTACACCCGTTTCTGAGTAGCTCGAGACTTACTCAGCCATTGCGATCAGTTCAGTCAGTTTCGTTCCTGGTTTGACGTCACAAACACACCCAGCGTTCGCCCAGACACTCCCCCGTTTCTTCAGACACTCCCGTGTTTTTCCCAGAAACGCGAGCGTTTTTTCGCACACGCCCAGAAAACGGCAAGTTTCCGCCCAGAAACACCCACTTCCTGTCAATCACAGTACGATCACCAGAACGATGAAAAAACCTTGTTATGCCGTGAGTAAAATACCTAACTTTTGTGTAAAATAACTAAGCGCATGCGCTCTGCGAACCTTGCGCATGCGCAGTAAGCGACTAATCGCAATATAGCGAAAATCGGCAACGAGCGAACAACTCGGAATGACCCCCTTAAAACATAAATGGGCATTTTACTGCTATTTTACACAGGGCCGGTCAGATCCGGCCATAGGCATAGGCAAACTAGGCAATTGCCTAGGGCATTTGATATGCCTATGGGCATCAGCAGCTTCTGCTGATTAAAATTATATGTGGCATGCCTATATTCTGTGTGTAGCATTTCACATGCAGATACAGCCACAGTCTCACACAGTATATAGGCATGCTGCATATCATTTTAATCAGCAAAAGCTGCTTGTGCATCCTAGCCACATTGCAATGCAAATAAGATGCATTTTCATTAAAAAAAGGTGCCAGATGTTAGCATTGTGGCAATATTTATGAGGACACATCTGTATCCAAGTAGAGGCAGAGGTCACAGTGGTAGTGGCAGTGTGATTGCTGTGTGCATGTGAGTGGGTTGGTTGTGCAGTAGTGTTCAGAATATGTGTAAGGAGCATTATGTGTGCCATGTAAAAATGCATTAATAATGTGCAACATGTGCAAGGGGCACTATGCGTGTCATTATGTGTCTAAGGGCATTAATAATGTGCGGCATATGTGTAAAAGGGTACTACTGTATATGTGTCATTATGTGTATAGGGGCACTAATAATGTGCAGCAAATGTGTAGGGTGCACTATGTGTGTCATTATGTGTATAAGAGCATTAATAATGTGTGGCATATGTGTAAGGGACATTATGTGTAAAAGGACATTAATAAAGCTTGTCATAATGTGTAAGGTGCATTATGTTTATAAGGACATTTCCTCTAGGTACCCGGCCCCTGTAGCTGTGCCCTCAGTAGTTGTGACCCCTGTAGCTGTGCCCTCAGTAGTTGTGCCCTCAGTAGTTGTGCCCCCTGTAGCTGTGCCCTCAGTAGCTATGTCCCCTGTAACTGTGTCGCTAGTAGCGCCGCTTACCAAAAAAAAAATACTCACCATACCCACTCCTGCTTCCCGACCGCTGCTGCCCTCCATCTCCGGCCACTGGCGCTGCTCCTCGGATCTATGGGAGAAACATCATGACGCTTCTCCCATAGCACCGCACAGACACTAGAGGTCAATTATGACCTCTAGCATCTGTGGGTGCTCCCACAATGCCGTGCGGAGCGCAATGACATCATCGCGCATGGCACCGGCACCAGTAGCGGATCTTGGTACGGCAGCGGCACTCTCGGGACAGCGGCGCCCCGGGCAAAAATCCTGCCCGTGGCAAGATCCGCTACTGATTTTACATTGCACTTCCCAGCTAACTGGCAGTTTACATTTTACACAGTCGGGTGCATCCCCTCCTCCCGAGCTCTTGGTCTATCTAGGATATCCAGAGAAGGTATTTGCTCTACCTGGGTGTACTGCATTCAGTCTCTGCACTTGTGAGCACTTCCTCCAGTTTACTGTGCTCGAGACCCACATCTTTTTAATCTGCCCCGTTAGGGTCGGTAATTCAGACCTGATCGCTTGCTAGCATTTTTTGCAGCGCTGCGATCAGGTCAGAACTACGCTTGCATATGCACCACAATGCGCAGGTGCGTTGAACAGGTACAAAGCGGATCGCCGCTCAGCGACGGTTTGTGCGAAGACTCCATTCGCACGGGCGATCGCAAGGAGATTGACAGGAAGAAGCTGTTTGTAGGTGGTAACTGACCATTTTCTGGGAGTGGTTGGAAAAATGCAGGTGTGTCCATGTGTTTGCAGGGAGGGTTCCTGACGTCAATTTCCGGTCCCGGACAGGCTGATGTGATTGCAGTGGCTGAGTAAGTCCTGGGCTACTCAGAGACTGCACAAGATCTGTTTGTACAGCTCTGCTACACATGCGTTCGCACACTTGCAAAGCGAAAATACACTCCCCTATGGGCGGCGACTATCTGTTCAGAACAGTGGGGAAAAAAACCCTAGCGAGCACTCAGGTCTGAATTACCCCCAGTGTCCAGGGTGTTGCAAAGTGCATCTAGACTGATACACCTCCCATTGCCCCAGTCTAGCTCTTCAGGGTGTGCAAAATACTGTACCTGAGAGACATGCTTGAAGAGATTTGAACATTATTGAACTAGCTTGGATTTAGTAAACCCAGTTCAACTTGGTTCCTTCCAATTTAGATAAATTTGTTTATTAAATCTAAAATTCAAGAAATTTGAGTGATCTTTCACATTTTAAAACCGTTTTGTCAAATAGTTTAAAGAAATTAAAATCTCTTCTTAATTGCTACAACTACTGTGCAGTGTGCACTTTGCCGTTTTATAAAGTTGCAACTAAAGTACTGCATTAAGTAAACAGAAGATAAAGTAAAACTTGACAGCTTTAATTATATGTATTGCTGAAGTATAAAAAGATTCCCGTATGTATTGGTCCCTAATAAAAAGTAAATTATTTAACTCAACACACACAGTATGGACAGTATCCTGATTTATTGGCGGCTAAAAACTATTGCAACTACAGTAATGACTAGAGATGTGCATGGCCCCAATGTTTTTTGTCAAAACTGCCATTGGTGTTTTGTTTTTTGCAAAACCTCTCTCATGTGTTTTGGTTTTGGATCATAGAATTTGGGCCCATTTTTGTTCCTACAGTATTATTAACCTTAATAACATTCATTTCCAGTAATTTCCAACCACCTCACAGCATACTGGCCAAAGACTGGCTGGCTAAACTAGCAGCACAAACACACGGCAGTTATTTCTGTTTAAAAATGTGTTGCACGTTAGTAATGTATTAGAAAACTTAATATACGTATAAAAACAACTGTCCTGACTAACTCAATCAGTACCCAGTCCTAACCCCTGGACCTAGAAACATAATATGCATCGAATATATTCCTTCCATAATAAAAGCAACTACTAACCAAGTATGTTTCCAAATTTAACCCCTTAAGGCAGTGAAAAGGGGTAAGATTTATTTTCACAGATTCCTCAATGTCTCTTAGGCCTGATGAGCTATCAACTTGGTATTGACTTACAAAGTTTTCCCACACAAAAACCTAAAAACTTAATTCAGGATTTAGTCCTTATCAACCCAAAAGGGGCAAAACAAAAGTGGATTTGGGGGTGCCATTATGACCCCCAAAAATGACAAGGCTACCATCATTAATGGCAATAGAAATGGAGTACAGGTCTGTAGTCTTGGTGGGGCAAATGAATGATGCAGTCCACTACTCTGTAGAGTTAATCAACACCAACAACCCTTCTGGCCTCCCACTCTCAAGCTTCCCCTTTAAAGTAGAGTTTCCAATGATGTTTGCTGTGGAACCTCAACCTGCCCAGTGGTACCATGTTGTGAAGGACCTCCACTGAAACATCATTGAGGCCACAGTGTTCACCAGCTGTGCTCAGGGAAAGTCGGTCTTCATGCCCCACATACCACTTATACCATCATGGTACCTCTTCACGTTCAAGGCTGTAGTTCCCCCTAAAGATCTGCTTGACAATGACCATCAACAAGTCCCAGGGGCAGTTGCTGAAGGAGGCAGGGAATGACTATCAGCAAAAAAAGATGTCTGATGCTAATGGAGTTATATGGGACCTGTTAGCTTGCTCATGCGAGGCATCTCCAGCTACATGGCGTATTGAGGCAAGATGTATGAGGACACATCTGTACATTTATAACTGAACTTCAATTAATTTATATTTAAAAATCATTATAATTTTAATTTATTTAATCTTGATATTACCATGCTTCTGTACCTCAGAGGCATAAAATGAACTAAGCATATAAATTGATATGGGATGAAATTAATGTAAACATTTAATATCAAAGGTCTACCCAGGTGAAACAGGGCGCTTCAGCTAGTAACCAATAAATATATTTGTCTATGTAAAGTATGACCCCAAAAATACAGCCCATAATGAAAAGAAAAGAGGTGCAAGATGGGATTGTCCTTGGGCCCTCCCATACACCTTTATGTTGTATATTAACAAGGACATGCACAGTATAACAAACCAAGCACTTCAGCAACAGGTATTGACACTTTTGTGGCTGAAGTGCTTGGTTTCTTTGGTCCCCCACAAAACAAACAATGGATTTAAGGCAACTAACAGTGTTGTTAATCATCTCTACAGTTGGAAGATGTCAGTCTGATCATCCAATTACTTATTCTCATCAGTGGTGTTATCATCCTCACACAATATTAGCTCATACCCACTGGAATCTATCATTAAAGTCTTTGTACTGTGATAAAGTCTTTGTACTGTGATTGGCAGGAAAGTCTTCCTTGTGAAATTTTTAGTTCATTTTTATGAATATCAGCTTTTCCACATTTTTAGGAAGTAGTCACCTACTCTGGTGACTCACAAGGTTCCCAGACATTTGCTCACTTTCTTGTTCATTTTACAGTACCATAGCCAACATGTCATGAGTTGTTGTTTCATCATTGTATTTTTTTGTTATGTATACATTTGACATGTAATGGACAAATTTCAATAACATACTCTATGTTTATAGATTTACCCCTGATGAAGTTTCTATGAGATAAAATCACGATCTGTACTGCCAATTAGACTCAGTGCCCTTCAAAATGTAGTGATAAACAGCTACAAGAATTTTGTTTTCTTTTTTAAATAATAAATGATGAAACAGTCCCTATTTAATTCTGTGCTTTTAATGCTGTTTTTTGCACCTTTACTAGCTCCTGCTCCAGTTTGACCTTTCCTTCTTCAGGTCATAGTCAGAAAGTGCTGCCTTCAGCCCCACACCCTAACCCTACGGCATTCTGTGTGAAATGGCACCCAAATCCCCGCGGAAGGGACTTTTATTGAATCTGAAACAGGTCACTGGGAAGATGACGTTTTGCCTTGTTTAGAAATCCATGCCTGGTGGGGAAAACCAGAGCTGGCGCTCGGATACAGCAAGTTCAGGTGGGTTTGATTTTCAGAAAAACAAACCCGCACATCTCTAGTGGTGACAGTTAATAAGTGTAAACCCCAAATATCGTTCTGGCCACTAGTCAGCTATCCTGGATCCTTCGCTCAGCCACAGGTTATAAAATCATCAGATTTCACTTTTGAGAGGTTATTAAGTAGAAATAATTACTATTAAAAAATATTCTTATCAAAGCATCAAGGGGAAAAATCATAATTAAACCTTGTACAGATATAGGGAAAATATGTTGAAGCATGAGGAGCTTATGACAGTCACCAGCCAACTGTCTAAAATGATGGCAATTGTATCTTTGCCACATACTGTATCTGAATGTAAAAACCACCATTAAATAGACCAGATTGGTTCATGTACTGTACAGGTATTTAATTACATGTGTCTGTGTTTCTACCATTGATTTCTTGCAACACAGTCACATACTGTACCTCCCAACTGTCCCGATTTTCATGGGATAGTCCCTTTTTTTGGGACTATCCCACTGTCCCACCTGCGGGCCGCAATGGCCCGCGGTGGGGGGGGGACAGTTGGGAGCCTCCTGCACAGCATCTATTCACAGGATACAGAGGGACTGGGGCCATGCCATCGGCTCATAGGACCTCAAAGCCACACCTCGTTTGCATAGGCCACGCATCCTTTCCGGCACGGTGGTGGGCTATGCGCAAGCGTAGGACTCAGGAGTCTCGTTTTCATTTACTCAAATGTTGGGAGGTATGCAGTCAAGGCATATTAGCGCTAGTGATGTGCACCGGACATTTTTCGGGTTTTGTGTTTTGGTTTTGGATTCGGTTCCACGGCCGTGTTTTGGATTCGGACGCGTTTTGGCAAAACCTCACCGAAATTTTTTTGTCGGATTCGGGTGTGTTTTGGATTCGGGTGTTTTTTACAAAAAACCCTAAAAAACAGCTTAAATCAAAGAATTTGGGGGTCATTTTGATCCCATAGTTTTATTAACCTCAATAACCATAATTTCCACTCATTTCCAGTCTATTCTAAACACCTCACACCTCACAATATTATTTTTAGTCCTAAAATTTGCACCGAGGTCGCTGGATGGCTAAGCTAAGCGACACAAGTGGCCGACACAAACACCTGGCCCATCTAGGAGTGGCACTGCAGTGTCAGGCAGGATGGCACTTCAAAAAAATAGTCCCCAAACAGCACATGATGCAAAGAAAAAAAGAGGCGCACCAAGGTCGCTGTGTGACTAAGCTAAGCGACACAAGTGGCCGACACAAACACCTGGCCCATCTAAGAGTGGCACTGCAGTGTCACGCAGGATGGCACTTCAAAAAAATGTCCCCAAACAGCACATGATGCAAAGAAAAAAAGAGGCGCACCAAGGTCGCTGTGTGACTAAGCTAAGCGACACAAGTGGCCGACACAAACACCTGGCCCATCTAGGAGTGGCACTGCAGTGTCAGGCAGGATGGCACTTCAAAAAAATAGTCCCCAAACAGCACATGATGCAAAGAAAAAAAGAGGCGCACCAAGGTCGCTGTGTGACTAAGCTAAGCGACACAAGTGGCCGACACAAACACCTGGCCCATCTAGGAGTGGCACTGCAGTGTCAGACAGGATGGCACTTCAAAAAAATAGTCCCCAAACAGCACATGATGCAAAGAAAAAAAGAGGCGCACCAAGGTCGCTGTGTGACTAAGCTAAGCGACACAAGTGGCCGACACAAACACCTAGCCCATCTAGGAGTGGCACTGCAGTGTCAGGCAGGATGGCACTTCAAAGAAAATAGTCCCCAAACAGCACATGATGCAAAGAAAAAAAAAGGCGCTCCACAGGTATTGAATGTAGATGGATAGTATACTTAATGATGACACAGAGGTAAGTACAGCAGTGGCCTTCCGTACTGCTATTATATATAGTATACTGGTGGTCACTGTCAGCAAACTGCAAAACTAAAATGCACCACAGGTATAGAATGTAGATGGATAGTATACTTAATGAATGACGACACAGAGGTAGGTACAGCAGTGGCCTTCCGTACCGTACTGCTATATATAGTATACTGGTGGTCACTGTGTCAGCAAACTGCAAAACTAAAATGCACCACAGGTATAGAATGTAGATGGATAGTATACTTAATGAATGACGACACAGAGGTAGGTACAGCAGTGGCCTTCCGTACCGTACTGCTATATATAGTATACTGGTGGTCACTGTGTCAGCAAACTGCAAAACTAAAATGCACCACAGGCATAGAATGTAGATGGATAGTATACTTAATGAATGACGACACAGAGGTAGGTACAGCAGTGGCCTTCCGTACTGCTATATATAGTATACTGGTGGTCACTGTGTCAGCAAACTGCAAAACTAAAATGCACCACAGGTATAGAATGTAGATGGATAGTATACTTAATGAATGATGACACAGAGGTAGGTACAGCAGTGGCCTTCCGTACTGCTACATATAGTATACTGGTGGTCACTGTGTCAGCAAACTGCAAAACTAAAATGCACCACAGGTATAGAATGTAGATGGATAGTATACTTAATGACGACACAGAGGTAGGTACAGCAGTGGCCTTCCGTACTGCTATATATAGTATACTGGTGGTCACTGTGTCAGCAAACTGCAAAACTAAAATGCACCACAGGTATAGAATGTAGATGGATAGTATACTTAATGAATGACGACACAGAGGTAGATACAGCAGTGGCCTTCCATACCGTACTGCTATATATAGTATACTGGTGGTCACTGTGTCAGCAAACTGCAAAACTAAAATGCACCACAGGTATAGAATGTAGATGGATAGTATACTTAATGAATGACGACACAGAGGTAGGTACAGCAGTGGCCTTCCGTACTGCTATATATAGTATACTGGTGGTCACTGTGTCAGCAAACTGCAAAACTAAAATGCACCACAGGTATAGAATGTAGATGGATAGTATACTTAATGAATGACGACACAGAGGTAGGTACAGCAGTGGCCTTCCGTACTGCTATATATAGTATACTGGTGGTCACTGTGTCAGCAAACTGCAAAACTAAAATGCACCACAGGTATAGAATGTAGATGGATAGTATACTTAATGAATGACGACACAGAGGTAGTTACAGCAGTGGCCTTCCGTACCGTACTGCTTTATATAGTATACTGGTGGTCACTGTGTCAGCAAACTGCAAAACTAAAATGCACCACAGGTATAGAATGTAGATGGATAGTATACTTAATGAATGACGACACAGAGGTAGGTACTGCAGTGGCCTTCCGTACTGCTATATAAAGTATACTGGTGGTCACTGTGTCAGCAAACTGCAAAACTAAAATGCACCACAGGTATAGAATGTAGATGGATAGTATACTTAATGAATGACGACACAGAGGTAGGTACAGCAGTGGCCTTCCGTACTGCTATATATAGTATACTGGTGGTCACTGTGTCAGCAAACTGCAAAACTAAAATGCACCACAGGTATAGAATGTAGATGGATAGTATACTTAATGAATGACGACACAGAGGTAGGTACAGCAGTGGCCTTCCGTACTGCTATATATAGTATACTGGTGGTCACTGTGTCAGCAAACTGCAAAACTAAAATGCACCACAGGTATAGAATGTAGATGGATAGTATACTTAATGAATGACGACACAGAGGTAGGTACAGCAGTGGCCTTCCGTACTGCTATATATAGTATACTGGTGGTCACTGTGTCAGCAAACTGCAAAACTAAAATGCACCACAGGTATAGAATGTAGATGGATAGTATACTTAATGAATGACGACACAGAGGTAGGTACAGCAGTGGCCTTCCGTACTGCTATATATAGTATACTGGTGGTCACTGTGTCAGCAAACTGCAAAACTAAAATGCACCACAGGTATAGAATGTAGATGGATAGTATACTTAATGACGACACAGAGGTAGGTACAGCAGTGGCCTTCCGTACTGCTATATATAGTATACTGGTGGTCACTGTGTCAGCAAACTGCAAAACTAAAATGCACCACAGGTATAGAATGTAGATGGATAGTATACTTAATGAATGACGACACAGAGGTAGGTACAGCAGTGGCCTTCCGTACTGCTATATATAGTATACTGGTGGTCACTGTGTCAGCAAACTGCAAAACTAAAATGCACCACAGGTATAGAATGTAGATGGATAGTATACTTAATGAATGACGACACAGAGGTAGGTACAGCAGTGGCCTTCCGTACTGCTATATATAGTATACTGGTGGTCACTGTGTCAGCAAACTGCAAAACTAAAATGCACCACAGGTATAGAATGTAGATGGATAGTATACTTAATGACGACACAGAGGTAGGTACAGCAGTGGCCTTCCGTACTGCTATATATAGTATACTGGTGGTCACTGTGTCAGCAAACTGCAAAACTAAAATGCACCACAGGTATAGAATGTAGATGGATAGTATACTTAATGAATGATGACACAGAGGTAGATACAGCAGTGGCCTTCCGTACCGTACTGCTTTATATAGTATACTGGTGGTCACTGTGTCAGCAAACTGCAAAACTAAAATGCACCACAGGTATAGAATGTAGATGGATAGTATACTTAATGAATGACGACACAGAGGTAGGTACAGCAGTGGCCTTCCGTACTGCTATATATAGTATACTGGTGGTCACTGTGTCAGCAAACTGCAAAACTAAAATGCACCACAGGTATAGAATGTAGATGGATAGTATACTTAATGAATGACGACACAGAGGTAGGTACAGCAGTGGCCTTCCGTACTGCTATATATAGTATACTGGTGGTCACTGTGTCAGCAAACTGCAAAACTAAAATGCACCACAGGTATAGAATGTAGATGGATAGTATACTTAATGAATGACGACACAGAGGTAGTTACAGCAGTGGCCTTCCGTACCGTACTGCTTTATATAGTATACTGGTGGTCACTGTGTCAGCAAACTGCAAAACTAAAATGCACCACAGGTATAGAATGTAGATGGATAGTATACTTAATGAATGACGACACAGAGGTAGATACAGCAGTGGCCTTCCATACCGTACTGCTATATATAGTATACTGGTGGTCACTGTGTCAGCAAACTGCAAAACTAAAATGCACCACAGGTATAGAATGTAGATGGATAGTATACTTAATGAATGACGACACAGAGGTAGGTACAGCAGTGGCCTTCCGTACTGCTATATATAGTATACTGGTGGTCACTGTGTCAGCAAACTGCAAAACTAAAATGCACCACAGGTATAGAATGTAGATGGATAGTATACTTAATGAATGACGACACAGAGGTAGGTACAGCAGTGGCCTTCCGTACTGCTATATATAGTATACTGGTGGTCACTGTGTCAGCAAACTGCAAAACTAAAATGCACCACAGGTATAGAATGTAGATGGATAGTATACTTAATGAATGACGACACAGAGGTAGTTACAGCAGTGGCCTTCCGTACCGTACTGCTTTATATAGTATACTGGTGGTCACTGTGTCAGCAAACTGCAAAACTAAAATGCACCACAGGTATAGAATGTAGATGGATAGTATACTTAATGAATGACGACACAGAGGTAGGTACTGCAGTGGCCTTCCGTACTGCTATATAAAGTATACTGGTGGTCACTGTGTCAGCAAACTGCAAAACTAAAATGCACCACAGGTATAGAATGTAGATGGATAGTATACTTAATGAATGACGACACAGAGGTAGGTACAGCAGTGGCCTTCCGTACTGCTATATATAGTATACTGGTGGTCACTGTGTCAGCAAACTGCAAAACTAAAATGCACCACAGGTATAGAATGTAGATGGATAGTATACTTAATGAATGACGACACAGAGGTAGTTACAGCAGTGGCCTTCCGTACCGTACTGCTTTATATAGTATACTGGTGGTCACTGTGTCAGCAAACTGCAAAACTAAAATGCACCACAGGTATAGAATGTAGATGGATAGTATACTTAATGAATGACGACACAGAGGTAGGTACAGCAGTGGCCTTCCGTACTGCTATATATAGTATACTGGTGGTCACTGTGTCAGCAAACTGCAAAACTAAAATGCACCACAGGTATAGAATGTAGATGGATAGTATACTTAATGAATGACGACACAGAGGTAGGTACAGCAGTGGCCTTCCGTACTGCTATATATAGTATACTGGTGGTCACTGTGTCAGCAAACTGCAAAACTAAAATGCACCACAGGTATAGAATGTAGATGGATAGTATACTTAATGACGACACAGAGGTAGGTACAGCAGTGGCCTTCCGTACTGCTATATATAGTATACTGGTGGTCACTGTGTCAGCAAACTGCAAAACTAAAATGCACCACAGGTATAGAATGTAGATGGATAGTATACTTAATGAATGACGACACAGAGGTAGGTACAGCAGTGGCCTTCCGTACTGCTATATATAGTATACTGGTGGTCACTGTGTCAGCAAACTGCAAAACTAAAATGCACCACAGGTATAGAATGTAGATGGATAGTATACTTAATGAATGACGACACAGAGGTAGGTACAGCAGTGGCCTTCCGTACTGCTATATATAGTATACTGGTGGTCACTGTGTCAGCAAACTGCAAAACTAAAATGCACCACAGGTATAGAATGTAGATGGATAGTATACTTAATGAATGACGACACAGAGGTAGGTACTGCAGTGGCCTTCCGTACTGCTATATAAAGTATACTGGTGGTCACTGTGTCAGCAAACTGCAAAACTAAAATGCACCACAGGTATAGAATGTAGATGGATAGTATACTTAATGAATGACGACACAGAGGTAGGTACAGCAGTGGCCTTCCGTACTGCTATATATAGTATACTGGTGGTCACTGTGTCAGCAAACTGCAAAACTAAAATGCACCACAGGTATAGAATGTAGATGGATAGTATACTTAATGAATGACGACACAGAGGTAGTTACAGCAGTGGCCTTCCGTACCGTACTGCTTTATATAGTATACTGGTGGTCACTGTGTCAGCAAACTGCAAAACTAAAATGCACCACAGGTATAGAATGTAGATGGATAGTATACTTAATGAATGACGACACAGAGGTAGGTACAGCAGTGGCCTTCCGTACTGCTATATATAGTATACTGGTGGTCACTGTGTCAGCAAACTGCAAAACTAAAATGCACCACAGGTATAGAATGTAGATGGATAGTATACTTAATGAATGACGACACAGAGGTAGGTACAGCAGTGGCCTTCCGTACTGCTATATATAGTATACTGGTGGTCACTGTGTCAGCAAACTGCAAAACTAAAATGCACCACAGGTATAGAATGTAGATGGATAGTATACTTAATGACGACACAGAGGTAGGTACAGCAGTGGCCTTCCGTACTGCTATATATAGTATACTGGTGGTCACTGTGTCAGCAAACTGCAAAACTAAAATGCACCACAGGTATAGAATGTAGATGGATAGTATACTTAATGAATGATGACACAGAGGTAGATACAGCAGTGGCCTTCCGTACCGTACTGCTTTATATAGTATACTGGTGGTCACTGTGTCAGCAAACTGCAAAACTAAAATGCACCACAGGTATAGAATGTAGATGGATAGTATACTTAATGAATGACGACACAGAGGTAGGTACAGCAGTGGCCTTCCGTACTGCTATATATAGTATACTGGTGGTCACTGTGTCAGCAAACTGCAAAACTAAAATGCACCACAGGTATAGAATGTAGATGGATAGTATACTTAATGAATGACGACACAGAGGTAGGTACAGCAGTGGCCTTCCGTACTGCTATATATAGTATACTGGTGGTCACTGTGTCAGCAAACTGCAAAACTAAAATGCACCACAGGTATAGAATGTAGATGGATAGTATACTTAATGAATGACGACACAGAGGTAGTTACAGCAGTGGCCTTCCGTACCGTACTGCTTTATATAGTATACTGGTGGTCACTGTGTCAGCAAACTGCAAAACTAAAATGCACCACAGGTATAGAATGTAGATGGATAGTATACTTAATGAATGATGACACAGAGGTAGGTACAGCAGTGGCCTTCCGTACTGCTATATAAAGTATACTGGTGGTCACTGTGTCAGCAAACTGCAAAACTAAAATGCACCACAGGTATAGAATGTAGATGGATAGTATACTTAATGAATGACGACACAGAGGTAGGTACAGCAGTGGCCTTCCGTACTGCTATATATAGTATACTGGTGGTCACTGTGTCAGCAAACTGCAAAACTAAATGCACCACAGGTATAGAATGTAGATGGATAGTATACTTAATGAATGACGACACAGAGGTAGGTACAGCAGTGGCCTTCCGTACTGCTATATATAGTATACTGGTGGTCACTGTGTCAGCAAACTGCAAAACTAAAATGCACCACAGGTATAGAATGTAGATGGATAGTATACTTAATGAATGACGACACAGAGGTAGGTACAGCAGTGGCCTTCCGTACTGCTATATATAGTATACTGGTGGTCACTGTGTCAGCAAACTGCAAAACTAAAATGCACCACAAGTATAGAATGTAGATGGATAGTATACTTAATGACGACACAGAGGTAGGTACAGCAGTGGCCTTCCGTACTGCTATATATAGTATACTGGTGGTCACTGTGTCAGCAAACTGCAAAACTAAAATGCACCACAGGTATAGAATGTAGATGGATAGTATACTTAATGAATGACGACACAGAGGTAGGTACAGCAGTGGCCTTCCGTACTGCTATATATAGTATACTGGTGGTCACTGTGTCAGCAAACTGCAAAACTAAAATGCACCACAGGTATAGAATGTAGATGGATAGTATACTTAATGACGACACAGAGGTAGGTACAGCAGTGGCCTTCCGTACTGCTATATATAGTATACTGGTGGTCACTGTGTCAGCAAACTGCAAAACTAAAATGCACCACAGGTATAGAATGTAGATGGATAGTATACTTAATGACGACACAGAGGTAGGTACAGCAGTGGCCTACTGTACCGTAATGCTATATATTATATACTGGTGGTCACTGGTCAGCAAAACTCTGCACTGTGTACTCCTCCTATGTAATATTATACTGGTGGTCCCCAGTCCCCACAATAAAGCAGCACGCTGAGCACAGATATGGAGTGTTTTTCAGGCAGACAACGTATACTGGTGGTCACTGTCAGCAAAACTCTGCACTGTACTCCTGCTATATAATACAGCTGCTCCCCAGTCCCCACAATTAAGCAGTATGAGCACAGATATATGCAGCACACTGTGAGCACAGATATGGAGCGTTTTTTTTCAGGCAGAGAATGGATAACTGGTGGTCACTGATCAGCAAAACTCTGCACTGTACTCCTCCTATATACAGCTGCTCCCCAGCCCTCCCCACAATTAAGCAATAGTGCACAGCACAATCAAGTTCAACAATAACGGAGAGGACGCCAGCCACGTCCTCTCCCTAACATTTTCAATGCACGAGTGAAAATGGCGGCGACGCGCGGCTGCTTATATAGAATCCGAATCTCGCGAGAATCCGACAGCGGGATGATGACGTTCGGGCGCGCTCGGGTTACCCGTGCCATACGGGAGAATCCGAGTATGGCTCGGACCCATGTAAAAAGAGTGAAGTTCGGGGGGGTTCGGTTTCCGAGAAACCGAACCCGCTCATCACTAATTAGCGCAGATATTCAAAGCTTGTAATGAGTGCTCATTTCAGGTGCTCAGAACTGGCATAGTGCAAGCTGAAAAGCTAATTACAACCATTCTTACAAACACATTGAGCATACCTCCCAACATCTTTAGGAGGGAAAGCGGGACATTATCGCGCAGCGAATTTGCATTGTTAAGGGGGCGTGGCCTATTGAAAGGAGCTTCATGGGAGTGCTGCGTTTGCGAGCCACATCCCCTTTTAGTCACTGAGGGGGCATTCACAGCGCTCTGTGAGCTGCTGGCATACCCCCAGTCCTTGTCTGTCTCGTGAACAGTGTCTATTCACTGCTGCTACTCACTAATGCAGAGTGACAGGAGCCTCCCAATTGCTCCGACCCCCCCCCCCCCCCCCCTCACTGCGGGATACTCTGGCCCATTTTCCTCAGAAAATCAGGATAGTTGGGAGATATGCATAAAGTATTGTGTTATTTAGTATGGGAAGACCCATGAAATCAGATACAGATATAGGCCCTGTCCACGTGGGCATTTTCTTTAGGTGTGCAGGGAGCACTGCAGAGGGATGGAGCTTGAAAAAAATGATGTGAATATATATATATATTCTACTTTGCTTCAGTTTGCTCCTTGCAGGCCTGATGAATAATTTTTGTGAAAAACAATTAATTTTGTGAATATCTGTGAAAAACTGCTCTAAACCCTTTAAGTCACATTTTTTAAGCAACCAGATTGCATTTCCCATACTTATAATGGGAAAGGCAATCTGGCCAAATTTACTAAATAAAAAAAAGTAAAAAGACTGCAGTGGGCAGAGGCGGATTGGCCATAGGGCCCACAGGGAAGATTCCCGGTGGGCCGACGCACCCGTGGGGCCTGTTTTGTTTGAGGACATGTGGTCCTATTTATAGACATAATGAATAAGATGCCAAACAATTTGCATACATGAAAATGACTTTGCCACTTAGCCTGTGATTGCAGATGATCTAGTGTATGCTCTGCCTGCTTGGCTGACATATAAGATTGAGTGAATAGTGATTGGGATACGGTTGGTGTAATAAGCAAGAAAATATATCTTTCTAAATAATTATATAGTTTCCTAAATTCTAAAGGTGTATCATACAATGTGCTCATAACATTTAATTGTATTTCCTTTTAACTTCCCCTTGATGCTGGACATGCCCACTATCTGGAAAGTCTTGGGGGGAGGGTGCTGCTGCCATGGCCCATGGCTAGACCTTACACCTCTGGTGCTGCCCAAGTGGGGCCACTAGTACAATTTTTTCCAGGGACGTTTTTTTGTTCCCAATCCGCCCCTGGCAGTGGGCCCTGTGAAAATAACACTGTGCAGGAACCCAGCCAGTGTGATAAGCTCTATATGCCCGATGGACTCACAGGCTGATGACTGTGTAAAAAAATAAATACAAAATTATACTCACCTACACCCAGGGACCGGTGATCAGTGCTCTGGTGAGTGCTGATGGTCATCAGGTCCTCCTGCACTGTTGCGTAACCTCTGATGCAGTAAAGTGATGCTGCGAGGCAGCAGCTTACTTCATAGCACCAGGGGTAATAGCAGGAATAGGATCTAAAGACCGTCAGCCCTCTGTTCACCTGTCCATGGTCTGGTGAGCATGAGTAGCTGTGGGGGTCACGACAGGAAGGGGGGGGTCAACTTGGTGGCGATGTTAGCAGCAATATCATCATACTCAGCGAAAAATACCCCAATATGTCTGTGCAGTGGCATCGCAGGTACAGAGCTTTCGTGCAAGTTCTAGCCCTGCATGCGATTATTGATACATCCTTACGATGTAGCCAACAATTGCATTGCGAATTGGGCTGATTTTAACACATCCGGATACTCAGATGCGCATTGTGATAAATCAACTGCTTAGTGTCTTATTGCTATTAGAGATGAGCGCCGGAAATTTTTCGGGTTTTGTGTTTTGGTTTTGGGTTCGGTTCCGCGGCCGTGTTTTGGGTTCGACCGCGTTTTGGCAAAACCTCACCGAATTTTTTTTGTCGGATTCGGGTGTGTTTTAAATTCGGGTGTTTTTTTCAAAAAACCCTAAAAAACAGCTTAAATCATAGAATTTGGGGGTCATTTTGATCCCAAAGTATTATTAACCTCAAAAACCATAATTTACACTCATTTTCAGTCTATTCTGAATACCTCACACCTCACAATATTATTTTTAGTCCTAAAATTTGCACCGAGGTCGCTGTGTGAGTAAGATAAGCGACCCTAGTGGCCGACACAAACACCGGGCCCATCTAGGAGTGGCACTGCAGTGTCACGCAGGATGTCCCTTCCAAAAAACCCTCCCCAAACAGCACATGATGCAAAGAAAAAAAGAGGCGCAATGAGGTAGCTGACTGTGTGAGTAAGATAAGCGACCCTAGTGGCCGACACAAACACCGGGCCCATCTAGGAGTGGCACTGCAGTGTCACGCAGGATGGCCCTTCCAAAAAACCCTCCCCAAACAGCACATGACGCAAAGAAAAAAAGAGGCGCAATGAGGTAGCTGACTGTGTGAGTAAGATAAGCGACCCTAGTGGCCGACACAAACACCGGGCCCATCTAGGAGTGGCACTGCAGTGTCACGCAGGATGTCCCTTCCAAAAAACCCTCCCCGAACAGCACATGACGCAAAGAAAAAAAGAGGCGCAATGAGGTAGCTGACTGTGTGAGTAAGATAAGCGACCCTAGTGGCCGACACAAACACCGGGCCCATCTAGGAGTGGCACTGCAGTGTCACGCAGGATGTCCCTTCCAAAAAACCCTCCCCAAACAGCACATGACGCAAAGAAAAAAAGAGGCGCAATGAGGTAGCTGACTGTGTGAGTAAGATAAGCGACCCTAGTGGCCTACACAAACACCGGGCCCATCTAGGAGTGGCACTGCAGTGTCACGCAGGATGTCCCTTCCAAAAAACCCTCCCCAAACAGCACATGACGCAAAGAAAAAAAGAGGCGCAATGAGGTAGCTGACTGTGTGAGTAAGATAAGCGACCCTAGTGGCCAACACAAACACCGGGCCCATCTAGGAGTGGCACTGCAGTGTCACGCAGGATGTCCCTTCCAAAAAACCCTCCCCAAACAGCACATGACGCAAAGAAAAAAAGAGGCGCAATGAGGTAGCTGACTGTGTGAGTAAGATAAGCGACCCTAGTGGCCGACACAAACACCGGGCCCATCTAGGAGTGGCACTGCAGTGTCACGCAGGATGTCCCTTCCAAAAAACCCTCCCCAAACAGCACATGACGCAAAGAAAAAAAGAGGCGCAATGAGGTAGCTGACTGTGTGAGTAAGATAAGCGACCCTAGTGGCCGACACAAACACCGGGCCCATCTAGGAGTGGCACTGCAGTGTCACGCAGGATGTCCCTTCCAAAAAACCCTCCCCAAACAGCACATGACGCAAAGAAAAAAAGAGGCGCAATGAGGTAGCTGACTGTGTGAGTAAGATAAGCGACCCTAGTGGCCGACACAAACACCGGGCCCATCTAGGAGTGGCACTGCAGTGTCACGCAGGATGTCCCTTCCAAAAAACCCTCCCCAAACAGCACATGACGCAAAGAAAAAAAGAGGCGCAATGAGGTAGCTGACTGTGTGAGTAAGATAAGCGACCCTAGTGGCCGACACAAACACCGGGCCCATCTAGGAGTGGCACTGCAGTGTCACGCAGGATGTCCCTTCCAAAAAACCCTCCCCAAACAGCACATGACGCAAAGAAAAAAAGAGGCGCAATGAGGTAGCTGACTGTGTGAGTAAGATAAGCGACCCTAGTGGCCGACACAAACACCGGTCCCATCTAGGAGTGGCACTGCAATGTCACGCAGGATGGCCCTTCCAAAAAACCCTCCCCAAACAGCACATGACGCAAAGAAAAATAAAAGAAAAAAGAGGTGCAAGATGGAATTGTCCTTGGGCCCTCCCACCCACCCTTATGTTGTATAAACAGGACATGCACACTTTAACCAACCCATCATTTCAGTGACAGGGTCTGCCACACGACTGTGACTGATATGACGGGTTGGTTTGGACCCCCCCCAAAAAAGAAGCAATTAATCTCTCCTTGCACAAACTGGCTCTACCGAGGCAAGATGTCCACCTCATCATCATCCTCCGATATATCACCGTGTACATCCCCCTCCTCACAGATTATCAATTCGTCCCCACTGGAATCCACCATCTCAGCTCCCTGTGTACTTTGTGGAGGCAATTGCTGCTGGTCAATGTCTCCGCGGAGAAATTGATTATAATTAATTTTAATGAACATCATCTTCTCCACATTTTCTGGATGTAACCTCGTACGCCGATTGCTGACAAGGTGAGCGGCGGCACTAAACACTCTTTCGGAGTACACACTTGTGGGAGGGCAACTTAGGTAGAATAAAGCCAGTTTGTGCAAGGGCCTCCAAATTGCCTCTTTTTCCTGCCAGTATAAGTACGGACTGTGTGACGTGCCTACTTGGATGCGGTCACTCATATAATCCTGCACCATTCTTTCAAAGTTGAGAGAATCATATGCAGTGACAGTAGACGACATGTCCGTAATCGTTGTCAGGTCCTTCAGTCCGGACCAGATGTCAGCATCAGCAGTCGCTCCAGACTGCCCTGCATCACCGCCAGCGGGTGGGCTCGGAATTCTGAGCCTTTTCCTCGCACCCCCAGTTGCGGGAGAATGTGAAGGAGGAGATGTTGACAGGTCGCGTTCCGCTTGACTTGACAATTTTGTCACCAGCAGGTCTTTCAACCCCAGCAGACTTGTGTCTGCCGGAAAGAGAGATCCAAGGTAGGTTTTAAATCTAGGATCGAGCACGGTGGCCAAAATGTAGTGCTCTGATTTCAACAGATTGACCACCCGTGAATCCTTGTTAAGCGAATTAAGGGCTCCATCCACAAGTCCCACATGCCTAGCGGAATCGCTCCGTGTTAGCTCCTCCTTCAATGTCTCCAGCTTCTTCTGCAAAAGCCTGATGAGGGGAATGACCTGACTCAGGCTGGCAGTGTCTGAACTGACTTCACGTGTGGCAAGTTCAAAGGGCATCAGAACCTTGCACAACGTTGAAATCATTCTCCACTGCACTTGAGACAGGTGCATTCCACCTCCTATATCGTGCTCAATTGTATAGGCTTGAATGGCCTTTTGCTGCTCCTCCAACCTCTGAAGCATATAGAGGGTTGAATTCCACCTCGTTACCACTTCTTGCTTCAGATGATGGCAGGGCAGGTTCAGTAGTTTTTGGTGGTGCTCCAGTCTTCTGTACGTGGTGCCTGTACGCCGAAAGTGTCCCGCAATTCTTCTGGCCACCGACAGCATCTCTTGCACGCCCCTGTCGTTTTTTAAAAAATTCTGCACCACCAAATTCAAGGTATGTGCAAAACATGGGACGTGCTGGAATTTGCCCATATTTAATGCACACACAATATTGCTGGCATTGTCCGATGCCACAAATCCACAGGAGAGTCCAATTGGGGTAAGCCATTCCGCGATGATCTTCCTCAGTTGCCGTAAGAGGTTTTCAGCTGTGTGCGTATTCTGGAAAGTGGTGATACAAAGCGTAGCCTGCCTAGGAAAGAGTTGGCGTTTGCGAGATGCTGCTACTGGTACCGCCGCTGCTGTTCTTGCGGCGGGAGTCCATACATCTACCCAGTGGGCTGTCACAGTCATATAGTCCTGACCCTGCCCTGCTCCACTTGTCCACATGTCCGTGGTTAAGTGGACATTGGGTACAACTGCATTTTTTAGGACACTGGTGAGTCTTTTTCTGACGTCCGTGTACATTCTCGGTATCGCCTGCCTAGAGAAGTGGAACCTAGATGGTATTTGGTAACGGGGGCACACTGCCTCAATAAATTGTCTAGTTCCCTGTGAACTAACGGCGGATACCGGACGCACGTCTAACACCAACATAGTTGTCAAGGCCTCAGTTATCCGCTTTGCAGCAGGATGACTGCTGTGATATTTCATCTTCCTCGCAAAGGACTGTTGGACAGTCAATTGCTTACTGGAAGTAGTACAAGTGGGCTTACGACTTCCCCTCTGGGATGACCATCGACTCCCAGCAGCAACAACAGCAGCGCCAGCAGCAGTAGGCGTTACACGCAAGGATGCATCGGAGGAATCCCAGGCAGGAGAGGACTCGTCAGAATTGCCAGTGACATGGCCTGCAGGACTATTGGCATTCCTGGGGAAGGAGGAAATTGACACTGAGGGAGTTGGTGGGGTGGTTTGCGTGAGCTTGGTTACAAGAGGAAGGGATTTACTGGTCAGTGGACTGCTTCCGCTGTCGGCCAAAGTTTTTGAACTTGTCACTGACTTATTATGAATGCGCTGCAGGTGACGTATAAGGGAGGATGTTCCGAGGTGGTTAACGTCCTTACCCCTACTTATTACAGCTTGACAAAGGGAACACACGGCTTGACAAATGTTGTCCGCATTTCTGGTGAAATACTTCCACACCGAAGAGCTGATTTTTTTGGTATTTTCACCAGGCATGTCAACGGCCATATTCCTCCCACGGACAACAGGTGTCTCCCCGGGTGCCTGACTTAAACAAACCACCTCACCATCAGAATCCTCCTGGTCAATTTCCTCCCCAGCGCCAGCAACACCCATATCCTCCTCATCCTGGTGTACTTCAACACTGACATCTTCAATCTGACTATCAGGAACTGGACTGCGGGTGCTCCTTCCAGCACTTGCAGGGGGCGTGCAAATGGTGGAAGGCGCATGCTCTTCACGTCCAGTGTTGGGAAGGTCAGGCATCGCAACCGACACAATTGGACTCTCCTTGTGGATTTGGGATTTCGAAGAACGCACAGTTCTTTGCGGTGCTACTGCTTTTGCCAGCTTGAGTCTTTTCATTTTTCTAGCGAGAGGCTGAGTGCCTCCATCCTCATGTGAAGCTGAACCACTAGCCATGAACATAGGCCAGGGCCTCAGCCGTTCCTTGCCACTCCGTGTGGTAAATGGCATATTGGCAAGTTTACGCTTCTCCTCCGACAATTTTATTTTAGGTTTTGGAGTCCTTTTTTTACTGATATTTGGTGTTTTGGATTTGACATGCTCTGTACTATGCCATTGGGCATCGGCCTTGGCAGACGACGTTGCTGGCATTTCATCGTCTCGGCCATGACTAGTGGCAGCAGCTTGAGCACGAGGTGGAAGTGGATCTTGATTTTTCCCTTTATTTTGGAACCTCAACATTTTTGTTCTCCATATTTTAATAGGCACAACTAAAAGGCACCTCAGGTAAACAATGGAGATGGATGGATACTAGTATACAATTATGGATGGACTGCCGAGTGCCGACACAGAGGTAGCTACAGCCGTGGACTATTGTACTGTACTGTGTCTGCTGCTAATATAGACTGGATGATAATGAGATGTAGTATGTATGTATAAAGAAGAAAGAAAAAAAAACCACTGGTAGGTGGTATACAATTATGGACGGACTGCCGAGTGCCGACACAGAGGTAGCTACAGCCGTGGACTACCGTACTGTACTGTGTCTGCTGCTAATATAGACTGGATGATAATGAGATGTAGTATGTATGTATAAAGAAGAAAGAAAAAAAAAAACCACGGGTAGGTGGTATACAATTATGGATGGACTGCCGAGTGCCGACACAGAGGTAGCTACAGCCGTGGACTACCGTACTGTGTCTGCTGCTAATATAGACTGGTTGATAAAGAGATGTAGTATGTATGTATAAAGAAGAAAGAAAAAAAAACCACGGGTAGGTGGTATACAATTATGGACGGACTGCCGAGTGCCGACACAGAGGTAGCTACAGCCGTGGACTACCGTACTGTGTCTGCTGCTAATATAGACTGGTTGATAAAGAGATGTAGTATGTATGTATAAAGAAGAAAGAAAAAAAAACCACGGGTAGGTGGTATACAATTATGGATGGACTGCCGAGTGCCGACACAGAGGTAGCTACAGCCGTGGACTACCGTACTGTACTGTGTCTGCTGCTAATATAGACTGGATGATAATGAGATGTAGTATGTATGTATAAAGAAGAAAGAAAAAAAAAACACGGGTAGGTGGTATACAATTATGGATGGACTGCCGAGTGCCGACACAGAGGTAGCTACAGCCGTGGACTACCGTACTGTGTCTGCTGCTAATATAGACTGGTTGATAAAGAGATGTAGTATGTATGTATAAAGAAGAAAGAAAAAAAAAACACGGGTAGGTGGTATACAATTATGGACGGACTGCCGAGTGCCGACACAGAGGTAGCTACAGCCGTGGACTACCGTACTGTGTCTGCAGCTAATATAGACTGGTTGATAAAGAGATGTAGTATGTATGTATAAAGAAGAAAGAAAAAAAACCACGGGTAGGTGGTATACAATTATGGATGGACTGCCGAGTGCCGACACAGAGGTAGCTACAGCCGTGGACTACCGTACTGTGTCTGCTGCTAATATAGACTGGTTGATAAAGAGATGTAGTATGTATGTATAAAGAAGAAAGAAAAAAAAACCACGGGTAGGTGGTATACAATTATGGATGGACTGCCGAGTGCCGACACAGAGGTAGCTACAGCCGTGGACTACCGTACTGTACTGTGTCTGCTGCTAATATAGACTGGATGATAATGAGATGTAGTATGTATAAAGAAGAAAAAAAAAAAACCACGGGTAGGTGGTATACAATTATGGATGGACTGCCGAGTGCCGACACAGAGGTAGCTACAGCCGTGGACTACCGTACTGTGTCTGCTGCTAATATAGACTGGTTGATAATGAGATGTAGTATGTATAAAGAAGAAAGAAAAAAAAAAACACGGGTAGGTGGTATACAATTATGGACGGACTGCCGAGTACCGACACAGAGGTAGCTACAGCCGTGGACTACCGTACTGTACTGTGTCTGCTGCTAATATAGACTGGATGATAATGAGATGTAGTATGTATAAAGAAGAAAGAAAAAACACGGGTAGGTGGTATACAATTATGGATGGACTGCCGAGTGCCGACACAGAGGTAGCTACAGCCGTGAACTACCGTACTGTGTCTGCTGCGACTGGATGATAAATAATGATATAAAAAATATATATATCACTACTGCAGCCGGACAGGTATATATTATATAATGACGGACCTGCTGGACACTGTCTGTCAGCAGAATGAGTTTTTTATTTTATAGAATAAAAAAACACCACACAAGTCACACGACGTGTGTTTAACTTTTACAGGCAGACATTCACAATACAATATAGTATACTATATACTGGTGGTCAGGTCACTGGTCAGTCACACTGGCAGTGGCACTCCTGCAGAAAAAAAGTGTGCACTGTTTAATTTTAATATGTACTCCTGGCTCCTGCTATAACCTAACTGCTCCCCAGTCTCCCCCACAATTAAGCTGTGTGAGCACAGTCAGATATTATACATAGATGATGCAGCAGCACACTGGGCTGAGCACAGATATGGTATGTGACTGAGTCACTGTGTATCGTTTTTTCAGGCAGAGAACGGATTATATTAAATAATATAAAACTGCACTGGTGGTCACTGGTCAGTCACTAGTATAACTAACTAATACTATCAGCAAAATTCTGCACTCTCTGTCTGAGTACTCCTCCTAAGCTCCAGTAAATGAAGTGTCACTGTCTCACTCTGTCACTAGTATAACTAACTAATACTATCAGCAAAATTCTGCACTCTCTGTCTGAGTACTCCTCCTAAGCTCCAGTAAATGAAGTGTCACTGTCTCACTCTCACTCTCCTATCTATTTCTTCTCTAAACGGAGAGGACGCCAGCCACGTCCTCTCACTATCAATCTCAATGCACGTGTAAAATGGCGGCGACGCGCGGCTCCTTATATAGAATCCGAGTCTCGCGATAGAATCCGAGCCTCGCGAGAATCCGACAGCGTCATGATGACGTTCGGGCGCGCTCGGGTTAACCGAGCAAGGCGGGAAGATCCGAGTCGCTCGAATCCGTGTAAAAAAAGCTGAAGTTCGGGCGGGTTCGGATTCCGAGGAACCGAACCCGCTCATCACTAATTGCTATCTTTCCTGTTCCCTCTTCTTATTTCATTTCCTCCCTCTTTTTTTATTTATTTTTTTCTGCCACGATCCCTTTTTCCTTTCTTTTTTTACAGTTTCTTCTATATTTTCCTCTTCTTTTAATCGTGCCCTTCCCAAAAGAACTCCTGTCCCCCCCCCCAATACTTCACCTGCTAGAGGTTCTAGACCTCTTCTTTACCTCTGTCTCTCTTCCCTATTTGCGACTCCAGCATACTGTATGAACTACCCTGTTGCATGCACATGCACACTCTGACAATGAACCTCTCCTCTAATTTCCATACTTTGTGGATTCCTATCTCTCTGTAGGGTCCAATTCCCTATCTATTAATGACCCTTCTGTCCCACCACTAGCTGCAGGCTGTAGTATTACCCCATGAGCTTTGATGGCTATTGTCTCTGCTACTAAACATGTTAATAGTTCTGCCCCATCCCCCTCCTCTCTCCCTACGCATCCTTCTGAGACCCATTTTCCTCTTTAAGTCCCTTTGCTTACTTATCTTTCTTATTCCCTAGTCATCTTACACTGTTTACAGCTTCCCTGCTCCAATCCCTCACTGTGAGCTTGTATGAGGCCCCAATTACCTCTTCTCATTTCTTTTATTTTTGTTGCTTTTTCAAGGATATCATGTCTTACTCAAAGGCTTCTGTGAACTTGCCAATGAGACTCTGGGGGCGGGCTTAGGAGGGGGATGCCCAGTGCCGAGACCTGTGTTCTGCACAGCAGCTGTGGTAAACAGCCCCGCTGTCGATCCCTGACACATGCCAGCACATATATTACATACATCTACACATTTATGTGTATCTGTGCTTAGCATTGCTCCCCTGCACAAGGTAGTTGGCGCTGGGCTGCAGCCGCCGCTGATCAGGAATCACGCATATAACATATGCATCTGTGGCTGCTATATTTATTGCAATGACATACAGACGTATTCTCTTACATCCAGCCTCAATACGCCATGCAGTGCGAGATGCCTGGTGTGAATGAGCTGGCAGGTCCCGTGCAACTCTGCTAACGTTGGACATCTTTATTTGCTGAAAATGCTTTTTAATAGCAATGCAACGCATCTAGGACACAAGAGGACACTGTGCTGATTAATTTGATTTATGATCCTTGTATATTGTGTGTGAGTGAGTCTTTATATGGAGCAGGACAGAATTTGTACTGGAAAAAAGCTGCTGCTGCTACATTGTAGCAATTCGTATAGAGTCAGAGACTCAGTCGCACACAGATATACAAGTATCATATATCAAATGACTCAGCACAGTCTCCTTGTGTGTCCTAGTCTCTAATGATGGGATTAAGATGCATTTTTCACCCAAAAAAAAAAAAAAAACTCCTGACGCTAGAAGATTCTTAAGCAACCTGGCATGCCAAGAGAGACTGTTTGGCGTGACTGTAGCAATGATGTATGAGGACATATCTGTATCTCAATGCCAGAGCAAAAAGCATGCAGTCTTACTATTAAACTGAAGAGTAACAGTAACACTTTGAAGTTTGGCCTGCAATAAGTGCATGGAAAAATCACAAATATAAGTCTGACCTATACAAATGCAATAGTTCTTAATGAGCAAGATAGTCTCACAAAAGGATGCTGTAAAACTTAATTACTGACTGTTGTAGACCTTTAGGTTCTTCACTGTTGTCTCACCTGCAGCCTGTGCTCCAATTTGTTATCCAGGTCACTGGTGGAAACTGGTGAGTCCATGCTAACTGGAAGCTTGGGATCCAAATAGTGAGCTGTAACGGGCAATAGATATATAGGGCATCATCGCTTGAAAAGTGATAAAATGGAAAGTGATAAACTACCAGCCAACCAGCTCCTGTCATTTTTCAAACAGGGCTTGTGACATGGCAGTTAGGAGCTGATTGGCTGGTGCTTTTTCGCTCTCCATTTTTTCACTCTCCAAACGATAACGCATCTAGCCCTCAGTCAGTGATCAACTGTTGTGATTACTCTTCCAAAGTGCAATGTGAAGGTCAAAGGTCCTGATGCTATTCTTCAGGGCCAACTTGGAAATGTGGTTCCTTTTCCTAAGGGTTTATATCGGGAAATGGCTTTGTTCCCTTTAGTTCCCAGTCCTGTTTATCAGCTCTTTACTGCTGCCACAGGATCATTGAGTTTGGGGCATACTTAGATAGTGAGTGTTATGCTGCTCTGTGGTCAGATGAGTGGAAGATGGCAGGGATTCCATAAAATATACTGCCATTGGACTGGAGTTTTAATCAATACTAATGACAATGGAGTATGCGGCCACTTGTTTTGGGAGTAGGAATTTGTATATGGTGCAATGACCTGGAGGTTGTGTAGGTTATTAACAGCAACCTGTTGTCCTTTTGCAGTTGTTGCTTAGGCTTGCTTTCAGGTGTTTGTAACATTATGTTCCAGACAAACCACGTTCCTTCCGTTGATACTTGCCTAGCATATTTCTTGTATTGTTGAGAGAAGGATCTCAGGCATTCAAAACTTGTATTACCCCTCCCCTTCCAATCTGCTGTTTTACCTCCCTGATTGCCCTTTCAGGCACAATTAATCTCCATTACCCAACACTGCTCTCTCTTTGTGCCCACCCTCATCCCCTCTAGAATGTAGGCTCTCCAGAGCAGAGCTCTCCTCCTACTTTCTCCTCTATGTAATTGTGTAATTTGCTGGTTGTTACAACTACAAATTGACAATGTAAATTTGCATTAACCACCTAATGTACTGTACATTTTAATTTTGTTTAATGTTCTACCGTCAATGTATTGTGTTATGAAACCCATGCTGCGCCACATAAACAACAGGCAATAACAATAGTAAGTAGTGGAGACCTCCAATATTGGTTCTCCCTGTCACAGTTTTTAACACTGAGGTAAAATGTTATAGTACAAACTACAAACGCCAGCATACCAATGGTATTTTTAGAGTCATTTACTGTCATGTTGCAAAACTGTATGCATCATCCATTTGTGTGTTATTTGTTTGGGTTGTGTATGATATGCCGGATGGCGCGCGGGGGGGGGGGGGGGGGGGGGGTTGGGGGAGGTGCAACAAAAGCCCTTGTGGGCTTGTGCTCGCTACGCAGTGGGCTGGTGCCTTGCTTCACGCACTACAGGTTCTATTCCCACTCTGTAGTGGAAATTTACTAAGCTCGCCGAATCTGTTCTAGTTTGCTTTTTTTTCTAAGTGTCATCTCGGGAAATTACTAAACACAAATCTCGACAGTGTTGGGCTATTCGTATTGAGATACACAGCCGTCCACAAAAATACAAATCAATAGACCATCAGTCAAACATGGCTGTTATTTTATACAACATGGGAATTTACTAAGGATTTGTATTGTCAATCACTGCCGACAATAGCCAAACACTGCCGGGAAAGCATAGAATTTATAAAAAATGGAGCTTTCAAATAAACCTGCTTCTGGCTGGCATGTTTTGATAGTCAGATTAGTGAGATCCGTGCATGCTTCTCTATGTAAAAGTGTCAGAAATAGTTAAAAAAAAAAAAAATGTGTGGGGTTCCCCCTCCTAAACATAACCAGCCTCGGGCTCTTTGAGCCAGTCCTGGTTGTTTAAATACCCGGTAAAAATTGCGTAGGGTCCCCCAGTATTTAGACAACCAGCACCGGGCTCTCTGACCGGTTCTGGATCCAAAAATATGGGGGACAAAAGACGTAGGGGTCCCTTTTTGGATCCAGCATCGGGCTCCACTAGCCAGGGAGGTGAAGCCACAGCCGGGGGACACTTTTATATAGGTCCCTGTGGCTAAAGCATTACTCCCCCCCAACTAGTCACCCCTGGCCAGGGTTCCCTGGAGGAGTCAAGGGCCCTCCCTTCTCCAAGCACCCAAGGGCCAGGGGTGAAGGGCGGTGGATGGGGGGCTGATAGCCAAAATTGTGTAAAAAAATAATATTGTCTCTTGGTTTGGAACTACAAGTCCCAGCAAGACTCCCCCCACTTGCTGGTACTTGGAGAACCACAAGTACCAGCCTGCAGGGAATTAACTGGGCCTGCTGGTACCTGTAGATCCACCACAAGAGAAATACCCATAAAAAAACCTACAACACACACACACCGTGAAAGTAAAAGTTTATCTACACATACATGCACATACACACTCACACATACTTACCTAGTAACCAACGGAACCCATCGGTCCTCTTGTCAAATAGAATCCATAGGTGTACCTATAAAAAAAATTTTTTAAATACTCACCTATTATCCAGTGAAGGATGCAAGGACCTATATAAAAGTGTCCCCCGGCTGCAGCATCACCTCCCTGGCAAGTAGAGCCCGTAGCTGGTTTAAATACGGGGGACCACTATGTCTTTTGTCCCCCATATTTTTGGAACCAGGGCCGGCCAGAGAGCCTGGTGATGGATATCTAAATACCGGGAACCCTACGCAAATTTTTCCCGGGATTTAAACAACCAGGACCAGCTCAAAGAGCCCGGGGCTGGTTATGCTTAAGAGGGGAACCCCACACTTTTTTATTTACTTTTAACTATTAAATACTGTACACAATGAAGCCCTGCACGGATCTCACTGTGCAAGATGATGACACGTCTAAGTAAAGAATAAGAATAAGAACGCAGTACAGAGATTTCTACAAAAAAAAAATATGTTTGTGTAAAAAGTTTAACACAGTACAGATTGTTCCTAGGATTTTACACTTCAAAAGCAGGAGAACTTCCAAAAAGTAATAAATACAAAGCCTGCCAGTGTAAAGAAAATGAAAACATAAGACACTTGCATAATATGGTTTATAATGCAGATTACAATTCCTTATGTCTTAATTTTACTCTCATGCTTTTTAAAACATTACCATGTTTCATTTTGGCACAGCTTGCACATTCTTGTACTAGTCATATTGTGTTTACTTTACTACTTAATACATAGTTTATGTGAATGACTGGAACGGTATGTATTTGTGCCAGCCTTGTCATGCACTGTGAATGAATAAAACAGAAATGTGTAGTACAGTATTAACAAATAATTGCACTTTTCCACTTTCTACTTTTTTTTTTCCATAAATCATGTTAGAATTAGAACGCCGCCTTTCCTGCCTACTGAGTATTTCCTCCCACCTCCAAGATTTTGCATGTGATGCTCCCTATCTCTGGAATTCTCCACCTCTCCCTATCAGACTTTCCACCTCTCTACAAAACTTCAAATAGGCTCTCAAGACCCACCATCTCTCATCCTATTCATAACGCTCTGTTCCATGCTCACTGTCTACCAGTGATGTGCGGCCAGGTGAGGCAGAGCCTCTTCTGTCATACTCCTGCAGAGGAGGATTTACCACAAAGCAACCAAGGCGGCTGCTTAGGGACCTATGGGTCTCAGGGGGCCCTGCGGATCCCAGGGGGGCCCGCCAATAAGGCTGTATGGAGGGAAATTCCAGCACACCGCAGCCTCTGTCAAAAATATACCGGTAAGAGCACTGGGCTGGCTGAATACTCCCAGCAGGCTGTCAGTGATTAGACAGCTGATATGTGCCAGCTGCAGCACACGCCTGTGTCTCATGTCCTGAAGTACTGTGTGTATGATGTCACACGTGCAGAGAGAGGAGCTGAGAGTGCACAGAGAAAAACATGAGGTCTTCCAATGTACTTTATTACAGTATTTTGTTGATTTTGTATAACATCCGCCTATTTCAAATTCCAATCAGGCGAGGCAGATGGTGGGTGGACAGTGTTATTTTTGTTAGACAATGGATCACTCTGTGGTCTGTCTCCATTCCCAGCACTAGACGCAGCTTCACTGCTCTAGTGTTTTCCCTGCTAGTGTCAACTCAGTGCAGGAGTACGTGCTTAGTGCACAGTCTGAGAGAGAGTTCTTCCTGGGAGAGACAACTGCACTGATGTGTAGCCTCTGCTCTCCTCAGTGTGTGACCTTGTCTACCCAGCAGCCGCATCCTGTGTGTACTAAATCGCTGTGTCACCGATGTACTGCTTCACATGTATACTGTGAGTTCCTGCTGCTGCAGAACATCTTCTATATACTACAAGCTGTTATTTCCATTATCTGAATAAACCAATCATCCTGGTTAAGTGCTGTTGTGTGGAATAACATCCCTATCCGACACCGCAACACTCTGCCAGGTTATGGAACCCAATTCGGAAAGGTATTCTAAAACAGAGGTAAATAAGAAATAAAAGTGCAGCTGATTAAAGAAGGAGTACTTTTATTAAATATAGAGAAGAATGTACAGTACAGGGAACAGAGTGACCTTTAGAAAGCTAAAAGGCTCAGAGAATAACACAGTGTGGAAATTCGCCATGGAGATGCAGCCTAAGTGGGAAAAGTTGTGGAAAGTCACAATTGAGTCAGGAGCAAACCCAAACCCAGTTGAAGTGGATAGAGCCATCGGGACGATAGGCTTGGCCGTGGAACAACACGTCTACTCCATTTTCAGCGGGAAAGTGTAAATCAAAGACATGTGGGCAGCTCTGCAAATGGTGTATGAGAACAAAAGTTTTAAGTGGAGGAGAATAAACTTGAGGCGTAAAGACTAGTGATGTGCACCGGACATTTTTCGGGTTTTGTGTTTTGGTTTTGGATTCGGTTCCGCGGCCGTGTTTTGGATTCGGACGCGTTTTGGCAAAACCTCCCTGAAAATTTTTTGTCGGATTCAGGTGTGTTTTGGATTTTGTTGTTTTTTTACAAAACCCCCTCAAAAACAGCTTAAATCATAGAATTTGGGGGTCACACCTCACAATATTATTTTTAGTCCTAAAATTTGCACCGAGGTCGCTGGATGACTAAGCTAAGCGACCCAAGTGGCCGACACAAACACCTGGCCCATCTAGGAGTGGCACTGCAGTGTCAGACAGGATGGCACTTCAAAAAAATAGTCCCCCAACAGCACATGATGCAAAGAAAAAAGAGGTGCACCGAGGTCGCTGGATGGCTAAGCTAAGCGACACAAGTGGCCGACACAAACACCTGGCCCATCTAGGAGTGGCACTGCAGTGTCAGGCAGGATGGCACTTCAAAAAAATAGTCCCCAAACAGCACATGATGCAAAGAAAAATGAAAGAAAAAAGAGGTGCAAGATGGAATTGTCCATGGGCCCTCCCACCCATAGGCCCTCCCCCCACCCTTATGTTGTATAAACAGGACATGCACACTTTAACAAACCCATCATTTCAGCGACAGGGTCTGCCACACAACTGTGACTGAAATGACTGGTTGGTTTGGGCCCCCACCAAAAAAGAAGCAATCAATCTCTCTTTGCACAAACTGGCTCTACAGAGGCAAGATGTCCACCTCCTCCGCATCGTCCGATTCCTCACCCCTTTCACTGTGTACATCCCCCTCCTCACAGATTATTAATTCGTCCCCACTGGAATCCACCATCTCAGGTCCCTGTGTACTTTCTGGAGGCAATTGCTGGTGAATGTCTCCACGGAGGAATTGATTATAATTCATTTTGATGAACATCATCTTCTCCACATTTTCTGGAAGTAACCTCGTACGCCGATTGCTGACAAGGTGAGCGGCTGCACTAAACACTCTTTCGGAGTACACACTGGAGGGTGGGCAACTTAGGTAAAATAAAGCCAGTTTCTGCAAGGGCCTCCAAATTGCCTCTTTTTCCTGCCAGTATACGTACGGACTGTCTGACGTGCCTACTTGGATGCGGTCACTCATATAATCCTCCACCATTCTTTCAATGGTGAGAGAATCATATGCAGTGACAGTAGACGACATGTCAGTAATCGTTGGCAGGTCCTTCAGTCCGGACCAGATGTCAGCACCCGCTCAGAACTGCCCTGCATCACCGCCAGCGGGTGGGCTCAGAAATCTTAGCCTTTTCCTCGCACCCCCAGTTGCGGGAGAATGTGAAGGAGGAGCTGTTGATGGGTCACGTTCCGCTTGACTTGACAATTTTCTCACCAGCAGGTCTTTGAACCTCTGCAGACTTGTGTCTGCTGGAAAGAGAGATCCAATGTAGGTTTTAAATCTAGGATCGAGCACGGTGGCCAAAATGTAGTGCTCTGATTTCAACAGATTGACCACCCGTGAATCCTGGTTAAGCGAATTAAGGGCTCTATCCACAAGTCCCACATGCCTAGTGGAATCGCTCTGTTTTAGCTCCTCCTTCAATGTCTCCAGCTTCTTCTGCAAAAGCCTGATGAGGGGAATGACCTGACTCAGGCTGGCAGTGTCTGAACTGACTTCACATGTGGCAAGTTCAAAGTGTTGCAGAACCTTGCACAACGTTGAAATCATTCTCCACTGCGCTTGAGTCAGGTGCATTCCCCCTCCTTTGCCTATATCGTAGGCAGATGTATAGGCTTGAATGGCCTTTTGCTTCTCCTCCATCCTCTGAAGCATATAGAGGGTTGAATTCCACCTTGTTACCACCTCTTGCTTCAGATGATGGCAGGGCAGGTTCAGGACTGTTTGCTTGTGCTCCAGTCTTCGGCACGCGGTGGCTGAATGCCGAAAGTGGCCCGCAATTCTTCGGGCCACCGACAGCATCTCTTGCATGCCCCTGTCGTTTTTTAAATAATTCTGCACCACCAAATCAATTGTATGTGCAAAACATGGGACGTGCTGGAATTTGCCCAGATGTAATGCACGCACAATATTGCTGGCGTTGTCCGATGTCACAAATCCCCAGGAGAGTCCATTTGGGGTAAGCCATTCTGCGATTATGTTCCTCAGTTTCCGTAAGAGGTTGTCAGCTGTGTGCCTCTTCTGGAAAGCGGTGATACAAAGCGTAGCCTGCCTAGGAACGAGTTGGCGTTTGCGAGATGCTGCTACTGGTGCCACCGCTGCTGTTCTTGCTGCGGGAGGCAATACATCTACCCAGTGGGCTGTCACAGTCATATAGTCCTGAGTCTGCCCTGCTCCACTTGTCCACATGTCCGTGGTTAAGTGGACATTGGGTACAACTGCATTTTTTAGGACACTGGTGACTCTTTTTCTGAGGTGTGTGTACATTTTCGGTATCGCCTGCCTAGAGAAATAGAACCTAGATGGTATTTGGTACCGGGGACACAGTACCTCAATCAAGTCTGTAGTAGCCTTTGAATTAACGGTGGATAACGGAAACACGTTTCTCACCGCCCAGGCTGCCAAGGCCTGAGTTATCCGCTTTGCAGCAGGATGACTGCTGTGATATTTCATCTTCCTCGCAAAGGACTGTTGGACAGTCAATAGCTTACTGGAAGTAGTACAAGTGGTCTACCGACTTCCCCTCTGGGATGACAATCGACTCCCAGCAGCAACTACAGCAGCGCCAGCAGCAGTAGGCGTTACACTCAAGGATGCATCGGAGGAATCCCAGGCAGGATCATGAAGGATACACACAAAAATCCGGGATCGACTACGGAGAGATCTTTTCACCTGTTGCAAGGTACAGCACCTTGAGGTCAGTTATTGCCATTGCTACACTTCATGATATTCCAGTTAGACTTTGATTCTGCATTCCTAAATGGAGAGTTAATTGAGGATATTTATATGGAACCACCTGAACATTATGACGAGAGTATGTTCCAAGAGGGAAAAGTTTGCCTCTTAAAGAAATCTTTGCACAGCCTAAAGCAAATTGGTCATTGTTGGTATGTAAAGCTGGATGCTGTGCTGCTAAAGATGAACTTTGTTAGGTCAGAGACTGATCACTGCTTGTATCACAAAACTATAGAAGAAAAGCGGTTCATCATAGTTGTGTATGTGGATGATCTATTGCTAGCAGGTCAAGAAGAGCACATTACTTATGTAAAACAGCAGCTGAAACAAAGATTCAAGCTAAAGGATTTTGGCCCTGCAAATCATTTGTTAGGCATGAGGATTGTACAAAACCTGAAAGATGGGATTTTTACAATTGATCAACAGACATATATTGAATCAATACTTTGCAAGTATGGAATGTCTGATGCAAAACCAGTGAGCACTCCTATTGACAAAAGCATAAAGATGGTAAAGGCCATGTCACCAACCAGCCAGGAGGCGATAGAGGAAATGAAAGAGGTTCCTTATCAAAATGCTTTTGGTAGTTTAATGTATTGGGACTAGCCCCAACATCACACATGCAGTGAGCTGGGCAAGCCAGTTTGCAATTAATCCTGGGAGGCAACACTGGATTGCAGTCAACAGAATCATTAGGTACTTAAAAGGTACAAGTTCATTAAAGTTGGTGTTTACAAAGTCAAAAGGTATGACTTTGGAAGTTTTCTGTGATGCCAATTGGGGATCAGATGAGGATGACCATCATTCCTATATGGGATACTTGTTCGTTTTGGCAGGTGCAGCCATCAGCTGGGCGAGCAGAAAGCAACCCACTGTTGCCCTATCCACCACTGAGGCGGAGTGCATGGCACTTACAGAAACTGCAAAAGAAGCTTTATGGATAAAAGAGACTTTATGTGAGCTTAGCCTTCTTTACTACAGTGAGACTATCAACATTGCATGTGATAACGATGGAGCTATATATATATATATATATATATATACACACTCCAAATGGCGGCACTCACAAGACTTGGTATTGTAGAATAAACAGACGAACTGCGTCTCAGTGTTCAACGTTTCAGTCGAAGGACTTTTATCAAGAACGTCCTTCGACTGAAACGTTGAACACTGAGACGCAGTTCGTCTGTTTATTCTACAATACCAAGTCTTGTGAGTGCCGCCATTTGGAGTGTATATTTGTTGAGTCTTTCCAGTCTCATGGATGGCACCTGAGAAGCATGTGTTCCTGGGCAGTAAGTGAGTGCCGGTACTACGGTTTTTCTATATATATATATATATATATATATATATATATATATAAATATATATATATATATATATTAGAGATGAGTGGGTTCAGCTCTCAGAGAACCGAACCGTACCGAACTTCACCATTCAAGTCCGGTTCCGAGCCCGGCTCGAGTTTTCCCGCCTGACTCGGAAACCCAAACGAGGCAAAACGTCATCATCCCGCTGTCGGATTCTCGCGGGATTTGGATTCCATATAAGGAGCCGCGCGTCGCGCCCATTTTCATTCCAGTCTCGGAGAGTGTAGTGAGAGGACGTGTCTCTGTCCTCAATGTCTGTGTGGGGGCAGCACGCATCAGTCCAGCCAGTAACAGTGTTGGTGTCCTCTGCTGCTATATGTCCCCAGTGCTGCTGGCTGCTGTGTAAGTCCATTGCATTTTTGCTGTGTTGTCTTGCATCAGACCAGGGGTAGTGTCTTGTGCAGCATCAGTACAGTGACCAGTCACAGTGGTGGTGTCCTCTGCTGCCATATATCCAGTGTAGCTGTATAAATCCCTTTCATTGGTGCTGTGTTGTCCTGCATTAGACCAGGGGAAGTGTCTTGTGCAGCATCAGTCCAGTGACCAGAATCAGTGGTGGTGTCCTCTGCTGCCATATATCCAGTGTTACTGACGTATGATTACCGTGATACTGGCGTATAATTTCTGTGATATTGCCGTATAATTCCCATGATACTGGCGTATAATTCCTGTGACATTGCCGTATAATTCTCGAAACACTGGCATATAATTCCTGTGACATTGGCGTATAATTCTTGTGATACTGACGTATAATTTCTGTGACACTGCCGTATAATTCTCAGAAATACTGGCGTATAATTCCTGTGATATTGCCGTATAGTTCTTGGAATACTGACGTATAATTCCTGTGATATTGGCATATAATTCTAGGAATACTGGCGTATAATTCCTGTGACATTGCCGTATAATTCCTGTGATATAGCCATATAATTCTCGGAATACTGTCGTATAATTCCTGTGACATTGCCATATAATTCTTGGAATACTGTCGTATAATTCCTGTGATACTGCCATATACAGTAATTTCCATGATACTGTCGTATAATTCCTGTGACATTGCCATATAATTCCTGTAGTATTGCCATATAATTCTCGGAATACTGGCGTATAATTCCTGTGACATTAACATATAATTCTCGGAAAACTGACGTATAATTCCTGTAAAATTGCCGTATAATTCTCTGAATACTGGCGTATAATTCCTGTGACATTGCTGTATAATTCCTGTGATATTGCCATATAATTCTCGGAAAACTGACGTATAATTCCTGTGACATTGCGGTATAATTCTCAGAATACTGGCGTATAATTCCTGTGACATTGCTGTATAATTCCTGTGATATTGCCATATAATTCTCGGAATACTGGCGTATAATTCCTGTGACATTGCCATATAATTCTTGGAATACTGTCGTATAATTCCTGTGATACTGCCATATACAGTAATTTCTGTGATACTGTCGTATAGTTCCTGTGACATTGCCATATAATTCCTGTAATATTGCCATATAATTCTCGTAATACTGGCGTATAATTCCTGTGACATTGCCATATAATTCTCGGAAAACTGACGTATAATTCCTGTAACATTGGCGTATAATTCTCAGAATACTGGCGAATAATTCCTGTGACATTGCTGTATAATTCCTGTGATATTGCCATATAATTCTCGGAATACTGGCATATAATTCCTGTGACATTGCCATATAATTCTCGGAATACTGGCGTATAATTCCTGTGATATTGCCATATAATTCTTGGAATACTGTCGTATAATTCCTGTGATACTGCCATATACAGTAATTTCCGTGATACTGTCGTATAATTCCTGTGACATTGTCATATAATTCCTGTAATATTGCCATATAATTATCGGAATTCTGGCGTACAATTCCTGTGACATTGCCATATAATTCTTGGAATACTGGCGTATAATTCCTGTGACATTGCCATATAATTCTCGGAATACTGGCGTATAATTCCTGTGACATTGCCATATAATTCTCAGAAAACTGACGTATAATTCCTGTGACATTGCGGTATAATTCTCGGAATACTGGCGTATAATTCCTGTGACATTGCCATATAATTCTCAGAAAACTGACGTATAATTCCTGTGACATTGCGGTATAATTCTCGGAATACTGGCGTATAATTCCTGTGACATTGCCGTATAATTCTCGGAATACTTGTGTATAATTCCTGTGACATTGCCGTATAATTCCTGTGATATTGCCATATAATTCTCGGAATACTGGCGTATAATTCCTGTGACATTGCCATATAATTTTTGGAATACTGTCGTATAATTCCTGTGATACTGCCATATACAGTAATTTCCGTGATACTGTTGTATAATTCCTGTGACATTGCCATATAATTCCTGTGACATTGCCATATAATTCTTGGAATACTGGCGTATAATTCCTGTGACATTGCCGTATAATTCCTGTGATATTGGCATATAATTCTCGGAATACTGGTGTATAATTCCTGTGACATTGCCATATAATTCTCGGAAAACTGACGTATAATTCCTGTGACATTGCCGTATAATTCTCTGAATACTGTCGTATAATTCCTGTGACATTGCCGTATAATTCTCGGAATACGTGTGTATAATTCCTGTGACATTGCCGTATAATCCCTGTGATATTGCCATATAATTCTCGGAATACTGGCGAATAATTCCTGTGACATTGCCATATAATTCTTGGAATACTGTCGTATAATTCCTGTGACACTGCCATATACAGTAACTTCTGTGATACTGTTGTATAATTCCAGTGACATTGCCATATAATTCCTGTAATATTACCATATAATTCACGGAAAATACTGGCGTATAATTCCTGTGACATTGCCGTATAATTCCTGTGATATTGCCATATAATTCTCGGAATACTGGCGTATAATTCCTGTGACAATGCCATATAATTCTCGGAAAACTGACGTATAATTCCTGTGACATTGCCGTATAATTCTCGGAATACTGGCGTATAATTACTGTGACATTGCCATAAAATTCCTGTGATATTGCCATATAATTCTCGGAATACTGGCGTTTAATTCCTGTGACATTGCCATATAATTCTTGGAATACTGTCGTATAATTCCTCTGATACTGCCATATACAGTAATTTCTGTGATACTGTCGTATAATTCCTGAAACATTGCCATTTAATTCCTGTAATATTGCCATATAATTCTCGGAATACTGGCGTATAATTCCTGTGACATTGCCATATAATTCTTGGAATACTGGAGTATAATTCCTGTGACATTGCTGTATAATTCCTGTGATATTGCCATATAATTCTCGGAATACTGTCGTATAATTCCTGTGACATTGCCATATAATTCTTGGAATACTGTCGTATAATTCCTGTGATACTGCCATATACAGTAATTTCCGTGATACTGTCGTATAATTCCTATGACATTGCCATATAATTCCTGTAATATTGCCATATAATTCTCGGAATACTGGCGTATAATTCCTGTGACATTGCCATATAATTCTCGGAATACTGGCGTATAATTCCTGTGACATTGCCATATAATTCTCGGAAAACCGACGTATAATTCCTGTGACATTGCCGTATAATTCTCAGAATACTGGCGTATAATTCCTGTGACATTGCCGTATAATTCCTGTGATATTGCCGTATAATTCTCAGAATACTGGCATATAATTCCTGTGACATTGCTGAATAATTCCTGTGATATTGCCATATAATTCTCGGAATACTGTCATATAATTCCTGTGACATTGCCATATAATTCTCGGAATACTGGCGTATAATTCCTGTGATATTGCCATATAATTCTTGGAATACTGTCGTATAATTCCTGTGATACTGCCATATACAGTAATTTCCGTGATACTGTCGTATAATTCCTGTGACATTGCCATTTTATTCCTGTAATATTGCCATATAATTATCAGAATTCTGGCGTACAATTCCTGTGATATTGCCATATAATTCTCGGAATACTGGCATATAATTCCTGTGACAATGCCATATAATTCTCGGAAAACTGACGTATAATTCCTGTGACATTGCCGTATAATTCTTGGAATACTGGCGTATAATTCCTGTGACATTGCCGTATAATTCTCGGAATACTGGCGTACAATTACTGTGACATTGCCATATAACTCCTGTGATATTGCCATATTATTCTCGGAATACTGGCGTATAATTCCTGTGACATTGCCATATAATTCTTGGAATACTGTCGTATAATTCCTGTGATACTTTCATATACAGTAATTTCCGTGATACTGTCGTATAATTCCTGTGACATTGCCATATAATTCCTGTAATATTGCCATATAATTCTTGGAATACTGGCGTATAATTCCTGTGACATTGCCGTATAATTCCTGTGATATTGCCATATAATTCTCGGAATACTGGCGTATAATTCCTGTGACATTGCCATATAATTCTCGGAAAACTGACGTATAATTCCTGTGACATTGGCGTATAATTCTCAGAATACTGGCGTATAATTCCTGTGACATTGCTGTATAATTCCTATGATATTTCCATATAATTCTCGGAATACTGACATATAATTCCTGTGACATTGCCATATAATTCTCGGAATACTGGCGTTTAATTCCTGTGACATTGCCATATAATTCTTGGAATACTGTCGTATATTTCCTGTGATACTGCCATATACAGTAATTTCCGTGATACTGTCGTATAATTCCTGTGACATTGCCATATAATTCCTGTAATATTGCCATATAATTCTCGGAATACTGGCGTATAATTCCTGTGACATTGCCATATAATTGTTGGAATACTGGCGTATAATTCCTGTGACATTGCCGTATAATTCCTGTGATATTGTCATATAATTCTCGGAATACTGGCGTATAATTCCTGTGACATTGCCGTATAATTCTCTGAATACTGGCGTATAATTCCTGTGACATTGCTGTATAATTCCTGTGATATTGCCATATAATTCTCGGAAAACTGACGTATAATTCCTGTGACATTGCGGTATAATTCTCGGAATACGTGTGTATAATTCCTGTGATATTGCCGTATAATCCCTGTGATATTGCCATATAATTCTCGGAATACTGGCAAATAATTCCTGTGACATTGCCATATAATTCTTGGAATACTGTCGTATAATTCCTGTGACACTGCCATATACAGTAACTTCCGTGATACTGTTGTATAATTCCAGTGACATTGCCATATAATTCCTGTAATATTACCATATAATTCTCGGAAAATACTGGCGTATAATTCCTGTGACATTGCCATATAAATCTTGGAATACTGGCGTATAATTCCTGTGACATTGCCGTATAATTCCTGTGATATTGCCATATAATTCTCGGAATACTGGTGTATAATTCCTGTGACAATGCCATATAATTCTCGGAAAACTGACGTTTAATTCCTGTGACATTGCCGTATAATTCTTGGAATACTGGCTTTTAATTCCTGTGACATTGCCATATAATTCTCGGAATACTGGCGTATAATTACTGTGACATTGCCATATAATTCCTGTGATATTGCCATATAATTCTCGGAATACTGCCGTATTATTCCTGTGACATTGCCATATAATTCTCGTAATACTGCCGTATAATTTCTGTGATATTGCAATATAATTCTGGAATACTGGCGTATAATTCCTGTGACATCGCCGTATAATTCTCGTAATACTGCCGTATAATTTCTGTGATATTGCAATATAATTCTGAAATACTGGCGTATAATTCCTGTGACATTGCCATATAATTCCTGTGATATTGTAATATAGTTGTCGTAATACTGGCATATAATTCCTGTGACATTGCCATATAATTCTCAGAATACTGGCGTATAATTCCAGTTATCCTGCCATATAATTCCATATAAATCCATATAATTCCGTATAAATCCAGTCCAGTGGTGCTGCCATATAAATTCAGTGATGCTGTCCTGTGCTGTATATTTTTTACTCCAAATAAAGGGGTTATTAATATTTAATCAAAATAATTTTTACAGGGTTTGCCCTGTGAGGTGTAGGGGTAAGCTCTTTTGTGCCACATATTGTGTTATATAACTCCAGAATAATAATGGAGAATAAACATTTGGAGGATAAAATAGGGAAATATCAAGAACCACTTCCTCCTAGTGCTGAAGCTGCTGCCACTAGCCATGATATAGACGATGAAATGCCATCAATGTCATCTGCCAAGGCCGATGCCCATTGTGATAGTAGAGGGCATGTAAAATCCATAAAGCCAAAGTTCAGTGAAAAGACCCAAAAAAAGAAACTGAAATGGTCTGAGGAGAAACGTATACTTGACAATATGCCATTTACGACATGGAGTGGCAAGGAACGGCTGAGTCCCTGGCCTATGTTCATGACTAGTGGTTCAGCTTCACATGATGATGGAAGCCCTCATCCTACTGCTAGTAAAATTAAAAGAGTTAAGTTGGAAAGAGCACAGAAAAGAACTGTGCGTTCTGAAATTGAAACACTAATACCCAAGGAGAGTCCAAGTGTGTCGGCGGTTGTGATGCCTGACCTTCCCAACACTGGATGGGAAGAGGTGGCTCTTCCACCATTTGCAAGTGCTGGAAGGAGCACCCACAGTCCAGTTCCTGATATTGAAATTGAAGATGGCACTGTTGAAGTACACCAGGATGAGGATATGGGTGTTGCTGGCGTTGAGGAGGAAGGTGACAATGAGGATTCTGATGGTGAGGTGGTTTGTTTAAGTCAGGCACCGGGGGAGACACATGTTGTCCATGGGATGAAGAAGCCCATTGTGATGCCTGGGCAAACTTCCAAAAAAAGCCACCTCTTCGGTGTGGAATTATTTCTCCACAAATCCAGACAACAGGTGTAAAGCCATCTGTTGCCTCTGTCAATCTGTAATAAGTAGGGATAAGGATGTTAACCACCTAGAACATCCTCCCTTATACGTCTCCTGCTGCGCATTCATCAGAAGTCAGCGTCAAGTTCAGAAACTATGGGTAAGAGCGTAAGCAGTCCACTGACACCTAAATCCCTTCTTCCTCTTGTACCCAAGCTCCTGCAAGTCACACCACCAACTCCCTCAATGTCAACTTCCTCCTCAGTCAGGAACGTCAGTAGTACTGCAGGCCATGTCACTGTCAAGACTGAGGAGTCCTCTCCTAACCGGGATTCCTCCGTAGGATCCTTGAGTGGTACGCCTGCTGTTGCTGTCGCTGCTGTTGTTGCTGCTGGGAGTCGATCGTTATCCTAGAGGGGAAGTCGGAAGACCACTTGTGCTACTTCCAGTAAGCAATTGACTGTCCAACAGTCCTTTGTGAGGAAGATGAAATATGACAGCAGTCATCCTGTTGCAAAGCAGATGACTGAGGCCTTGACACTTATGTTGGTGTTAGACATGCGTCCAGTGTCCACCATTAGTTCAGTGGGACTTAGAGAATTGATGAAGATAGTGTGTCCCTGGTATCAAATCCCATCTAGGTTCCACTTCTCTAGGCAGGCGATACCGAGAATGTACAAAGATGTCACAAAAGGAGTCACCAGTGTCCTTCAAACTGTGGTTGTATCCGGTGTCCACTTAACAACGGACATGTGGACAAGTGAAACAGGGAAGACTAAGAACTATATGACTGTTACAGCACACTGGGTAGATGTATTGCCTCCCACAGCAACAACAACAGCAGCGGCACCAGTAGCATCATCACGCAAATGCCAACTCGTTCCTAGGCAGGCTACGCTATGTATCACAGCTTTCCGTAAGAGGCACACAGCTGACAACCTCTTACGGAAACTGAGGGACATCATCGCAGAATGGCTTACCCAAATTGGGCTCTCCTGGTGATTTGTGATATCGGACAACACCACCAATTTTTTGCGTGCATTAAATCTGGGAAAATTCCTGCACATCCCTTGTTTTGCACATACAATTAATTTGATGGTGCAGAATTTTTTGAAAAATGACAGGGGTGTACAGGAGATGCTGTTGGTGGCCCGAAAAATTGCGGGCCACCTTCAACACTCTGCCACCGTGTGCCGAAGACTGGAGCGACAGCAAACACTCCTGAACCTTCCCTGCCATCAACTGAAGCAAGAGGTGATAACGAGGTGGAAATCAACACTCTATATGCTTCAGAGGATGGAGGAGCAGCAAAAGGCCATTCAAGCCTATACATTCACCTACGATATAGGCAAAGAAGAGGGAATGCACCTGACTCAAGCGCAGTGGAGAATGATTTCTGTCTTGTGCAAGGTTCTCCAACCCTTCGCACTTGCAACACATGAAGTCAGTTCAGACACTGCCAGCTTGAGTCAGGTCATTCCCCTAATCATGCTTTTGCAGAAGCCGCTGGAGAAATTGAAGGAGGAGCTAAGGTAGAGCGATTCCCCAAAGTATGTGAGACTTTTGGATGGAGCCCTTCATTCGCTTTGCCAGGATTCAAGGGTGGTCAATCTAGTGAAATCAGAGCACTATATTTTGGCCATTGTGCTCGATCCTAGATTTAAAGCCTACATTGTATCTCTCATTCTGGCCGACACAAGTCTGCAGAAGTGCAAAGACCTGCTGGTGAGTAAATTGTCAACTCAAGCAGAACAGCTCCTCCTTCAATTTCTCCTGCCACTTCGGCTGCAAGGAAAAGGATACAATTTCCTAGCCCACCCGCTGGCGGTGATGCAGGGCAGTCAGGAGTGAAAGCTGACATCTGGTCCGGACTGAAAGACCTGCCAACGATTACTGACATGTCTACTGTCACTGCATATGATTCTGTCACCATTGAAAGAATGGTGGAGGATTATATGAGTGACAGCGTCCAAGTAGGCATGTCAGACAGTCCATATGTATACTGGCAGGAAAAAGAGGCAATTTGGATGCCCTTGCACAAACTGGCTTTATTTTACCTAAGTTGCCCCCCCCTCCAGTGTGTACTCCGAAAGAGTGTTTAGTGCAGCTGGTAACCTTGTCAGCGATTGGGGTAGGAGGTTACTTCCACAAAATGTGGAGAAGATGGTGTTCATCAAAATGAATTATAAATTCCTCCAGGAAGACCTTTACCAGCAATTGCCTCCAGACAATACAGAGGTACCTGTGATGGTGGATTCCAGTGGGGATTAATTAATACTCTGTGAGGAGGGGGATGTACACAGTGAAAGGGGTGAGGAATCGGAGGATAAGGATGAGGTTGACATCTTGCCTCTATAGAGCCAGTTTGTGCAAGGAGAGATTGATTGATTCTTTTTTTGGTGGGGGCCCAAACAAACCACTCATTTCAGCCACAGTCGTGTGGCAGACCCTGTCGCTGAAATGATTGTTTTGTTAAAGTGTGCATGTCCTGTTTATACAACATAAGGGTGGGTGGGAGGGCCCAAGGACAATTCCATCGTGCACCTCTTTTTCTTCTTATCATCATGTGCTGTTTGGGGACTTTTTTTTTTTTTTACAGTGCCATCCTGTCTGACACTTCCGTATATGTCCAGTGGTACTGCCATTTAATTCCAGTGATTTGGACGTATAATTCCAGTGATTTGGACGTATAATTCCATTGATTTTGTCATTTAATTCCAGTGATTTGGACGTATAATTCCAGAGATGCTGTCAGTGGACCGAACAATTGCGGCCCACTCTCGACATTCAGCCACTGCGTGACACTACTAGATGGGCCAGGTGGTTGTGTCACTTGGCTTAGTCATACAGCAACCTCAGTGCACCTTTTTTTCTTCGTTGCATTATGTGCTGTTTGCGGACTAGTTTTTGAATAGTGCCATCTTGTCTGCAATTGCAGTGCCACTCCTAGATGGACTAGGTGTTTGTGCCGCACACTTGTGTCACTTAGCTTGGTCATACAGCCACCTCGGTGCAACTTTTAGGCCTAAAAACAATATTGTGAGGTGTGAGGTGTTCAGAATAGACTGGAAATGAGTGGAAATGAATGTTATTGAGGTTAATAATACAGTAGTAGCAAAATTACCCCCAAATTCTGTGATTTTAGCTGTTTTTTATGTTTTTTTCAAAAAACATCCAGGTCCAAAACCAAAACTTGAAAGGGTGGTTTTGGCAAAACCAAGCCAAAACCAAAACACGAAAGTGGAATTAGAACCAAAACACAAAACACGAAAAGTGCCAGCTGCACATCTCTAACACACACACATATATATATATATATATATATATATATATATATTTATATACAGGTTGAGTATCCCATATCCAAATATTCCGAAATATGGAATATTCTGAAATACGGACTTTTTTGAGTGAGAGTGAGATAGTGAAACCTTTGTTTTCTGATGCCTCAATGTACACAAACATTGTTTAATACACAAAGTTATTAAAAATATTGTATTAAATGACCTTCAGGCTGTGTGTATAAGGTGTATATGAAACATAAATGAATTGTGTGAATGTACACACACTTTGTTTAATGCACAAAGTTATAAAAAATATTGGCTAAAATGACCTTCAGGCTGTGTGTATAAGGTGTATATGTAACATAAATGCATTCTGTGCTTAGACTTAGGTCCCATCACCATGATATCTCATTACGGTATGCAATTATTCCAAAACACGGAAAAATCCGATATCCAAAATACCTCTGGTCCCAAGCTTTTTAAATAAGGGATACTCAACCTGTATATATATATATATATATATATATATACACTGCTCAAAAAAATAAAGGGAACACTTAAACAACACAATGTATCTCCAAGTCAATCACACTTCTGTGAAATCAAACTGTCCACTTAGGAAGCAACACTGATTGACAATCAATTTCACATGCTGTTGTGCAAATGGAACAGACAACAGGTGGAAATTATAGGCAATTAGCAAACTACAAAAATGGTCCTGTCAGTTTTTAGTGATGAATCAGTGAGCGAGTGAGTGAGGGTTTTCGCATGTATATATATATTATTGGATCCCCTGCCAGGGAGACTTACGGTGAGCACCGGGGAAGTATACTGCTTTATTTGGAGTGCTACTCAAATTGCTTTTGTGTATGTATATATATATATATATATATATATATATATATATATATATATACGATAATGTCAGCCCGGCACTCTGTTGTAAATCCCGAAATTTCCCTGGTGCCCTCAGTGTAGAATTCCAATAGCTTTCAAGAAAGGCTGCGGCACTCAAGGTCTTAAGAAAAATCAAGTGTATTTGAAATATCAGAAAAACTCCATCCATTGATGGAGTTTTTCTGATATTTCAAATACACTTGATTTTTCTTAAGACCTTGAGTGCCGCAGCCTTTCTTGAAAGCTATATATATATATATATATATATAGGGCCTTAAGAATTCCATACAAAAATGTAAATAATGGCGGTCAGATTAATAAAAATTATTTTATTTTATTTGATCCTGTATCAACAAGCTGGGTTCATCATAAAGGCTTCAAGGGTCCAGCACCAAGAAAGTCTTTCCAACTATTACTTACCTGATGCAAACAGACAGTGGGGTATATTTACTAAGGTCCCGATTTTGACAGAGATGCCGTTTTTTCTTCAAAGTGTCATTTCGGTAATTTACTAAGCAAAAATCTCGGCAGTGATGAGGGCATTCGTAATATTTTGGAAGTCCTAGGAAAAAATCACAAATCAATACACCATCGGTAAAATACGCCTGCAATTTGGTAGAAATCGGTAATTTACTAAAAAGTGCAAATCACAAACACTGCCGACAATAGCCAAACACTGCCGTGCAGAAATACAATTCGTGAAAAAGTGCTAAAAAAAAACAGACCTGCTTTTTTATCCCGTGTTTGGATAGGCATGCAGGGATCCATGAGATCCGTGCATGTTTATCAGTGGGAAGGGGATGGGAAAGTGTTTTTTTTTCTAAAAAAAATTGTGTGGGGGTCCCCCCTCCTAAGCAAAACCAGCCTCGGGCTCTTTGAGCCGGTCCTGATTGCAAAAATATGGGGAAAAAAATGATAGAGGTTCCCCCATATTTAAACAACCAGCACCGGGCTCTGCGCCTGGTCCTGGTTCCAAAAATACGGGGGACAAAAAGCGTAGGGGTCCCCCGTATTTCTGAAACCAGCACCGGGCTCCACTAGCCAGATACATAATGCCACAGCCAGGGGACACTTTTATATAGCTCCCGGAGGCCCTGGCATTACATAACCAACTAGTCACCCCTGGCCGGGGTACCCTGGAGGAGTGGGGACCCCTTCAATCAAGGGGTCTCCCCCCTCCAGCTACCCAAGGACCAGGGGTGAAGCCTGAGGCTGTCCCCCCCATCCAAGGGCTGCGGATGGGAGGCTGATAGCCGTTGTGTAAAAAAATGAATATTGTTTTTTGTAGCAGTACTACAAGTCCCAGCAAGCCTCCCCCGCAAGCTGGTACTTGGAGAACCACAAGTACCAGCATGCGGAGGAAAACCAGGCCCGCTGGTACCTGTAGTACTACTACTAAAAAAATACCCCAATAAAAACATAAGACACACACCTTGAAAGTATAACTTTAATGCATACATACACACCTCCATATACACATACTTACTAGAGATGAGCGCCTGAAATTTTTCGGGTTTTGTGTTTTGGTTTTGGGTTCGGTTCCGCGGCCGTGTTTTGGGTTCGAACGCGTTTTGGCAAAACCTCACCGAATTATTTTTGTCGGATTCGGGTGTGTTTTGGATTCGGGTGTTTTTTTCAAAAAACCCTAAAAAACAGCTTAAATCATAGAATTTGGGGGTAATTTTGATCCCAAAGTATTATTAACCTCAAAAAACATAATTTACACTCATTTTCAGCCTATTCTGAACACATCACACCTCACAATATTATTTTTAGTCCTAAAATTTGCACCGAGGTCGCTGTGTGAGTAAGATAAGCGACCCTAGTGGCCGACACAAACACCGGGCCCATCTAGGAGTGGCACTGCAGTGTCACGCAGGATGTCCCTTCCAAAAAACCCTCCCCAAACAGCACATGACGCAAAGAAAAAAAGAGGCGCAATGAGGTAGCTGTGTGAGTAAGATTAGCGACCCTAGTGGCCGACACAAACACCGGGCCCATCTAGGAGTGGCACTGCAGTGTCACGCAGGATGTCCCTTCCAAAAAACCCTCCCCAAACAGCACATGACGCAAAGAAAAAAAGAGGCGCAATGAGGTAGCTGACTGTGTGAGAAAGATAAGCGACCCTAGTGGCCGACACAAACACCGGGCCCATCTAGGAGTGGCACTGCAGTGTCACGCAGGATGGCCCTTCCAAAAAACCCTCCCCAAACAGCACATGACGCAAAGAAAAAAAGAGGCGCAATGAGGTAGCTGACTGTGTGAGTAAGATTAGCGACCCTAGTGGCCGACACAAACACCGGGCACATCTAGGAGTGGCACTGCAGTGTCACGCAGGATGTCCCTTCCAAAAAACCCTCCCCAAACAGCACATGACGCAAAGAAAAAAAGAGGCGCAATGAGGTAGCTGTGTGAGTAAGATTAGCGACCCTAGTGGCCGACACAAACACCGGGCCCATCTAGGAGTGGCACTGCAGTGTCACGCAGGATGTCCCTTCCAAAAAACCCTCCCCAATCAGCACATGATGCAAAGAAAAAGAAAAGAAAAAAGAGGTGCAAGATGGAATTATCCTTGGGCCCTCCCACCCACCCTTATGTTGTATAAACAAAACAGGACATGCACACTTTAACCAACCCATCATTTCAGTGACAGGGTCTGCCACACGACTGTGACTGATATGACGGGTTGGTTTGGACCCCCCCCAAAAAAGAAGCAATTAATCTCTCCTTGCACAAACTGGCTCTACAGAGGCAAGATGTCCACCTCATCTTCACCCTCCGATATATCACCGTGTACATCCCCCTCCTCACAGATTATCAATTCGTCCCCACTGGAATCCACCATCTCAGCTCCCTGTGTACTTTGTGGAGGCAATTGCTGCTGGTCAATGTCTCCGCGGAGGAATTGATTATAATTCATTTTAATGAACATCATCTTCTCCACATTTTCTGGATGTAACCTCGTACGCCGATTGCTGACAAGGTGAGCGGCGGCACTAAACACTCTTTCGGAGTACACACTTGTGGGAGGGCAACTTAGGTAGAATAAAGCCAGTTTGTGCAAGGGCCTCCAAATTGCCTCTTTTTCCTGCCAGTATAAGTACGGACTGTGTGACGTGCCTACTTGGATGCGGTCACTCATATAATCCTCCACCATTCTATCAATGTTGAGAGAATCATATGCAGTGACAGTAGACGACATGTCCGTAATCGTTGTCAGGTCCTTCAGTCCGGACCAGATGTCAGCATCAGCAGTCGCTCCAGACTGCCCTGCATCACCGCCAGCGGGTGGGCTCGGAATTCTGAGCCTTTTCCTCGCACCCCCAGTTGCGGGAGAATGTGAAGGAGGAGATGTTGACAGGTCGCGTTCCGCTTGACTTGACAATTTTGTCACCAGCAGGTCTTTCAACCCCAGCAGACCTGTGTCTGCCGGAAAGAGAGATCCAAGGTAGGCTTTAAATCTAGGATCGAGCACGGTGGCCAAAATGTAGTGCTCTGATTTCAACAGATTGACCACCCGTGAATCCTTGTTAAGCGAATTAAGGGCTGCATCCACAAGTCCCACATGCCTAGCGGAATCGCTCCGTGTTAGCTCCTTCTTCAATGCCTCCAGCTTCTTCTGCAAAAGCCTGATGAGGGGAATGACCTGACTCAGGCTGGCAGTGTCTGAACTGACTTCACGTGTGGCAAGTTCAAAGGGCATCAGAACCTTGCACAACGTTGAAATCATTCTCCACTGCACTTGAGACAGGTGCATTCCACCTACTATATCGTGCTCAATTGTATAGGCTTGAATGGCCTTTTGCTGCTCCTCCAACCTCTGAAGCATATAGAGGGTTGAATTCCACCTCGTTACCACTTCTTGCTTCAGATGATGGCAGGGCAGGTTCAGTAGTTTTTGGTGGTGCTCCAGTTTTCTGTACGTGGTGCCTGTACGCCGAAAGTGTCCCGCAATTCTTCTGGCCACCGACAGCATCTCTTGCACGCCCCTGTCGTTTTTTTAAAAATTCTGCACCACCAAATTCAAGGTATGTGCAAAACATGGGACGTGCTGGAATTGGCCCAGATTTAATGCACACACAATATTGCTGGCGTTGTCCGATGCCACAAATCCACAGGAGAGTCCAATTGGGGTAAGCCATTCCGCGATGATCTTCCTCAGTTGCCGTAAGAGGTTTTCAGCTGTGTGCGTATTCTGGAAAGCGGTGATACAAAGCGTAGCCTGCCTAGGAAAGAGTTGGCGTTTGCGAGATGCTGCTACTGGTGCCGCCGCTGCTGTTCTTGCGGCGGGAGTCCATACATCTACCCAGTGGGCTGTCACAGTCATATAGTCCTGACCCTGCCCTGCTCCACTTGTCCACATGTCCGTGGTTAAGTGGACATTGGGTACAGCTGCATTTTTTAGGACACTGGTGACTCTTTCTCTGAGGTCTGTGTACATTTTCGGTATCGCCTGCCTAGAGAAATGGAACCTAGATGGTATTTGGTACCGGGGACACAGTACCTCCAACAAGTCTCTAGTTGGCTCTGCAGTAATGATGGATACCGGAACCACGTTTCTCACCACCCAGGATGCCAAGGCCTCAGTTATCCGCTTTGCAGTAGGATGACTGCTGTGATATTTCATCTTCCTCGCAAAGGACTGTTGAACAGTCAATTGCTTACTGGAAGTAGTACAAGTGGGCTTACGACTTCCCCTCTGGGATGACCACCGACTCCCAGCGGCAACAACAGCAGCGCCAGCAGCAGTAGGCGTTACACGCAAGGATGCATCGGAGGAATCCCAGGCAGGAGAGGACTCGTCAGACTTGCCAGTGACATGGCCTGCAGGACTATTGGCATTCCTGGGGAAGGAGGAAATTGACACTGAGGGAGTTGGTGGGGTGGTTTGCGTGAGCTTGGTTACAAGAGGAAGGGATTTACTGGTCAGTGGACTGCTTCCGCTGTCACCCAAAGTTTTTGAACTTGTCACTGACTTATTATGAATGCGCTGCAGGTGACGTATAAGGGAGGATGTTCCGAGGTGGTTAACGTCCTTACCCCTACTTATTACAGCTTGACAAAGGGAACACACGGCTTGACACCTGTTGTCCGCATTTCTGGTGAAATACCTCCACACCGAAGAGCTGATTTTTTTGGTATTTTCACCTGGCATGTCAAAGGCCATATTCCTCCCACGGACAACAGGTGTCTCCCCGGGTGCCTGACTTAAACAAACCACCTCACCATCAGAATCCTCCTGGTCAATTTCCTCCCCAGCGCCAGCAACACCCATATCCTCCTCATCCTGGTGTACTTCAACACTGACATCTTCAATCTGACTATCAGGAACTGGACTGCGGGTGCTCCTTCCAGCACTTGCAGGGGGCGTGCAAATGGTGGAAGGCGCATGCTCTTCACCTCCAGTGTTGGGAAGGTCAGGCATCGCAACCGACACAATTGGACTCTCCTTGTGGATTTGGGATTTCGAAGAACGCACAGTTCTTTGCGGTGCTTTTGCCAGCTTGAGTCTTTTCAGTTTTCTAGCGAGAGGCTGAGTGCTTCCATCCTCATGTGAAGCTGAACCACTAGCCATGAACATAGGCCAGGGCCTCAGCCGTTCCTTGCCACTCCGTGTGGTAAATGGCATATTGGCAAGTTTACGCTTCTCCTCCGACAATTTTATTTTAGGTTTTGGAGTCCTTTTTTTTCTGATATTTGGTGTTTTGGATTTGACATGCTCTGTACTATGACATTGGGCATCGGCCTTGGCAGACGACGTTGCTGGCATTTCATCGTCTCGGCCATGACTAGTGGCAGCAGCTTCAGCACGAGGTGGAAGTGGATCTTGATCTTTCCCTAATTTTGGAACCTCAACTTTTTTGTTCTCCATATTTTATAGGCAGAACTAAAAGGCACCTCAGGTAAACAATGGAGATGGATGGATTGGATACTAGTATTGGATACCTGCCGACTGCCGACACAGAGGTAGCCACAGCCGTGAACTACCGCACTGTACACTGGTTGATAAAGAGATAGTAGTATACTCGTAACAACTAGTATGACACTATGACGACGGTATAAAGAATGAAAAAAAAACCACGGTTAGGTGGTATATATTATAATAATAATACAATTATGGATGGACGGACTGCCTGCCGACTGCCGACACAGAGGTAGCCACAGCCGTGAACTACCGCACTGTACACTGGTTGATAAAGAGATAGTAGTATACTCGTAACAACTAGTATGACACTATGACGACGGTATAAAGAATGAAAAAAAAACCACGGTTAGGTGGTATATATTATAATAATAATACAATTATGGATGGACGGACTGCCTGCCGACTGCCGACACAGAGGTAGCCACAGCCGTGAACTACCGCACTGTACACTGGTTGATAAAGAGATAGTAGTATACTCGTAACAACTAGTATGACACTATGACGACGGTATAAAGAATGAAAAAAAAACCACGGTTAGGTGGTATATATTATAATAATAATACAATTATGGATGGACGGACTGCCTGCCGACTGCCGACACAGAGGTAGCCACAGCCGTGAACTACCGCACTGTACACTGGTTGATAAAGAGATAGTAGTATACTCGTAACAACTAGTATGACACTATGACGACGGTATAAAGAATGAAAAAAAAACCACGGTTAGGTGGTATATATTATAATAATAATACAATTATGGATGGACGGACTGCCTGCCGACTGCCGACACAGAGGTAGCCACAGCCGTGAACTACCGCACTGTACACTGGTTGATAAAGAGATAGTAGTATACTCGTAACAACTAGTATGACACTATGACGACGGTATAAAGAATGAAAAAAAAACCACGGTTAGGTGGTATATATTATAATAATAATACAATTATGGATGGACGGACTGCCTGCCGACTGCCGACACAGAGGTAGCCACAGCCGTGAACTACCGCACTGTACACTGGTTGATAAAGAGATAGTAGTATACTCGTAACAACTAGTATGACACTATGACGACGGTATAAAGAATGAAAAAAAAACCACGGTTAGGTGGTATATATTATAATAATAATACAATTATGGATGGACGGACTGCCTGCCGACTGCCGACACAGAGGTAGCCACAGCCGTGAACTACCGCACTGTACACTGGTTGATAAAGAGATAGTAGTATACTCGTAACAACTAGTATGACACTATGACGACGGTATAAAGAATGAAAAAAAAACCACGGTTAGGTGGTATATATTATAATAATAATACAATTATGGATGGACGGACTGCCTGCCGACTGCCGACACAGAGGTAGCCACAGCCGTGAACTACCGCACTGTACACTGGTTGATAAAGAGATAGTAGTATACTCGTAACAACTAGTATGACACTATGACGACGGTATAAAGAATGAAAAAAAAACCATGGTTAGGTGGTATATATTATAATAATAATACAATTATGGATGGACGGACTGCCTGCCGACTGCCGACACAGAGGTAGCCACAGCCGTGAACTACCGCACTGTACACTGGTTGATAAAGAGATAGTAGTATACTCGTAACAACTAGTATGACACTATGACGACGGTATAAAGAATGAAAAAAAAACCACGGTTAGGTGGTATATATTATAATAATAATACAATTATGGATGGACGGACTGCCTGCCGACTGCCGACACAGAGGTAGCCACAGCCGTGAACTACCGCACTGTACACTGGTTGATAAAGAGATAGTAGTATACTCGTAACAACTAGTATGACACTATGACGACGGTATAAAGAAAGAAAAAAAAATACCACGGTTAGGTGGTATATATTGTAATACAATTATGGATGGACGGACTGCCTGCCGAGTTCCGACTGCCGACACAGAGGTAGCCACAGCCGTGAACTACCGCACTGTACTGTGTCTGCTGCTAATATAGACTGGTTGATAAAGAGATAGTATACAATACATACAACAATATACTACTATACTGGTGGTCAGGCACTGGTCACCACTAGTCACACTGGCAGTGGCACTCCTGCAGCAAAAGTGTGCACTGTTTAATTTTAAATTAATATAATATTATGTACTCCTGGGGGCTCCTGCTATAACAACCTGCAGTGCTCCCCAGTCTCCCCCACAATTATTATAAGCTTTGCCTTTTATACATTGATGTGCAGCACACTGGGCTGAGCTGAGTGCACACAGACTGAGTCACACTGTGTGACTGGCTGCTGCTGTGTATCGTTTTTTTTCAGGCAGAGAACGGATATAGCAGAGAACGGATATATTAAAATAAATAAAAGTTAACTAACAACAACTGCACTGGTCACTGTGGTAAACTCTGTCTGACTCTGCACAATCTCTCTCTCTCTTCTAATCTAATTTCTAATGGAGAGGACGCCAGCCACGTCCTCTCCCTATCAATCTCAATGCACGTGTGAAAATGGCGGCGACGCGCGGCTCCTTATATAGAATCCGAGTCTCGCGAGAATCCGACAGCGTCATGATGACGTTCGGGCGCGCTCGGGTTAACCGAGCAAGGCGGGAGGATCCGAGTCTGCTCGGACCCGTGAAAAAAACATGAAGTTCGTGCGGGTTCGGTTTCAGAGAAACCGAACCCGCTCATCTCTAATACTTACCTTATGTTCACACGAGGGTCGGTCCTCTTCTCCATGTAGAATCCATGGTGTACCATACTTGCCTACCTGACCCTCTCCATGAGGGAGAAAATGCTCTGTTCCTGGACTTTCTTGGTAATGTATGATTGCCATCACCTGTGGTGAAACACCTTTCTTATCAATTAACTAGCTCACCACAGGTGATGGCAATCATACATTACCAGGAAAGTCCAGGAACAGAGCATTTTCTCTAACGTCCTAAGTGGATGCTGGGACTCCGTAAGGACCATGGGGAATAGCGGCTCCGCAGGAGACTGGGCACAAAAGTAAAAGCTTGAACTAGCTGGTGTGCACTGGCTCCTCCCCCTATGACCCTCCTCCAAGCCTCAGTTAGATTTTTGTGCCCGAACGAGAAGGGTGCATGCTAGGTGGCTCTCCTGAGCTGCTTAGAGTAAAAGTTTATTTTAGGTTTTTTATTTTCAGTGAGTCCTGCTGGCAACAGGCTCACTGCATCGTGGGACTAAGGGGAGAAGAAACGAACTCACCTGCGTGCAGAGTGGATTGGGTTTCTTAGGCTACTGGACATTAGCTCCAGAGGGACGATCACAGGTTCAGCCTGGATGGGTCCCGGAGCCGCGCCGCCGGCCCCCTTACAGAGCCAGAAGAACGAAGAGGTCCGGTGAAATCGGCGGCAGAAGACGTTCCTGTCTTCAACTAAGGTAGCGCACAGCACTGCAGCTGTGCGCCATTGCTCTCAGCACACTTCACACTCCGGTCACTGAGGGTGCAGGGCGCTGGGGGGGAGCGCCCTGAGACGCAATAAAAAAAACAGAAATACCTTAGGATGGCAAAAGAAATACATCACATATAGCTCCTGGGCTATATGGATGTATTTAACCCCTGCCAGTTTTCCAGAAAAAAGCGTGAGATAAGGCCGTCGTGAAGGGGCGGAGCCTATCTCCTCAGCACACAAGCGCCATTTTCCCTCACAGTTCCGCTGGAAGGACGGCTCCCTGACTCTCCCCTGCAGTCCCTACAGAATCAGGGTAAAAACGAGAGAGGGGGGGCACTATTGGCAGCTAAATTATAAACAGCAGCTATAAAAGGGAGTAACACTTATATAAGGTTATCCCTATATATATATATAGCGCTCTGGTGTGTGCTGGCAAACTCTCCCTCTGTCTCCCCAAAGGGCTAGTGGGGTCCTGTCCTCTATCAGAGCATTCCCTGTGTGTGTGCTGGGTGTCGGTACGATTGTGTCGACATGTATGAGGAGGAAAATGATGTGGAAGCAGAGCAATTGCCTGTATTAGTGATGTCACCCCCTAGGGAGTCGACACCTGACTGGATGGTTGTATTTAAAGAACTACGTGACAATGTCAGCACTTTACAAAAAACTGTTGACGACATGAGACAGCCGACAAATCAATTAGTGCCTGTCCAGGCGTCTCAGACACCGTCAGGGGCGATAAAACGCCCGTTACCTCAGTGGGTCGACACAGACCCAGACACGGATACTGAGTCCAGTGTCGACGGTGAGGAGACAAACGTAATGTCCAGTAGGGCCACACGTTACATGATCACGGCAATGAAGGAGGCATTGAACATTTCTGACACTACAAGTACCACAAAGAAGGGTATTATGTGGGGAGTGAAAAAACTACCAGTAGCTTTTCCTGAGTCAGATGAATTAAATGAGGTGTGTGATAAAGCGTGGGTTTCCCCCGATAAAAAAGTGCTAATCTCTAATAAATTATTGGCACTATACCCTTTCCCGCCAGAGGTTAGGGCGCGTTGGGAAACACCCCCTAAAGTAGATAAAGCGCTCACACGTTTATCTAAACAAGTAGCGTTACCGTCTCCTGATACGGCCGCCCTCAAAGAACCAGCGGATAGAAGGCTGGAAAATATCCTGAAGGGTATATACACACATACTGGTGTTATACTGCGACCAGCAATCGCATCAGCCTGGATGTGCAGTGCTGGAGTGGCGTGGTCGGATTCCCTGACTGAAAATACTGATACCCTGGATAGGGACAGTATATTACTAACTATAGAGCATTTGAAGGATGCATTACTATATATGCGTGATGCACAGAGGGATATTTGCACCCTGGCATCAAGAGTGAGTGCTATGTCCATTTCTGCCAGAAGAGCGTTATGGACGCGACAGTGGTCAGGGGATGCGGATTCCAAACGACATATGGAAGTATTGCCGTTTAAAGGAGAGGAGTTATTTGGGGCCGGTCTATCGGACCTGGTGGCCACGGCAACGGCCGGAAAGTCCACCTTTTTACCCCAGGTCACCTCTCAGCAGAAAAAGACACCGTCTTTTCAAACTCAGTCCTTTCGTTCCCATAAGTACAGGCGGGCAAAAGGCCACTCATTTCTGCCCCGGGGCAGAGGAAGAGGAAAAAGACTGCACCAGGCAGCCTCTTCCCAGGAGCAGAAGCCCTCCTCTGCTTCTGCCAAGTCTTCAGCATGACGCTGGGGCTTTACAAGCGGACTCGGACACGGTGGGGGCCCGTCTCAAAAATTTCAACGCGCAGTGGGCTCACTCGCAAGTGGACCCCTGGATTCTGCAGGTAGTATCACAGGGGTACAAACTGGAATTCGAGACGTCTCCCCCTCGCCGGTTCCTGAAGTCTGCTCTACCAAAGTCTCCCTCCGACAGGGAGGCAGTTTTGGAAGCCATTCACAAGCTGTATTCCCAGCAGGTGATAATCAAGGTACCTCTCCTACAACAGGGAAAGGGGTATTATTCCACGCTGTTTGTGGTACCGAAGCCGGACGGCTCGGTGAGTCCAATTTTAAATCTAAAATCCTTGAACACTTACATAAAGAGGTTCAAATTCAAGATGGAGTCACTCAGAGCAGTGATAGCAAACCTGGAAGAAGGGGACTATATGGTGTCTCTGGACATCAAAGATGCTTATCTCCACGTCCCAATCTACCCTTCTCACCAAGGGTACCTCAGGTTTGTAGTACAAAACTGTCATTATCAGTTTCAGACGTTGCCGTTTGGGTTGTCCACGGCACCTCGGGTCTTTACCAAGGTAATGGCCGAAATGATGATTCTTCTTCGAAGAAAAGGCGTTTTAATTATCCCTTACTTGGACGATCTCCTGATAAGGGCAAGGTCCAGGGAACAGTTAGAAGTCGGAGTAGCACTATCTCAGTTAGTGTTACGTCAGCACGGGTGGATCCTAAATATTCCAAAATCGCAGCTGATTCCAACGACACGTCTCCTGTTCCTAGGAATGATTCTGGACACAGTCCAGAAAAAGGTGTTTCTCCCAGAGGAGAAGGCCAGGGAGTTATCCGAGCTAGTCAGGAATCTCCTAAAACCAGGCCAGGTGTCAGTGCATCAGTGCACGAGGGTCCTGGGAAAAATGGTGGCTTCTTACGAAGCGATTCCATTTGGAAGATTCCATGCAAGAACGTTTCAGTGGGATCTTCTGGACAAATGGTGCGGATCGCATCTTCAAATGCATCAGCGGATAACCCTGTCGCCAAGGACAAGGGTGTCTCTTCTGTGGTGGCTGCAGAGTGCTCATCTACTAGAGGGCCGCAGATTCGGCATTCAGGATTGGATCCTGGTGACCACAGATGCCAGCCTGAGAGGCTGGGGAGCAGTCACACAGGGACAAAATTTCCAGGGCTTGTGGTCAAGCATGGAAACATCTCTTCATATAAACATTCTGGAACTAAGGGCCATTTACAATGCCCTAAGTCAAGCAAAACCCCTGCTTCAGGGTCAGGCGGTATTGATCCAATCGGACAACATCACGTCAGTCGCCCACGTAAACAGACAGGACGGCACGAGAAGCAGGAGGGCGATGGCAGAAGCTGCAAGGATTCTTCGCTGGGCGGAGAATCATGTGATAGCACTGTCAGCAGTGTTCATTCCGGGAGTGGACAACTGGGAAGCGGACTTCCTCAGCAGACACGACCTTCACCCGGGGGAGTGGGGACTTCATCCAGAAGTCTTCCAAGAGATGGTAAACCGTTGGGAAAAACCAAAGGTGGACATGATGGCGTCCCGTCTCAACAAAAAACTGGACAGATATTGCGCCAGGTCAAGGGACCCTCAGGCAATAGCGGTGGACGCTCTGGTAACACCATGGGTGTACCAGTCAGTGTATGTGTTCCCTCCTCTGCCTCTCATACCAAAAGTACTGAGAATCATAAAAAGGAGAGGAGTAAGAACTATACTCGTGGTTCCGGATTGGCCAAGAAGGACTTGGTACCCGGAACTTCAAGAGATGCTCACGGAGGACCCGTGGCCTCTACCTCTAAGAAAGGACCTGCTCCAGCAGGGACCTTGTCTGTTCCATGACTTACCGCGGCTGCATTTGACGGCATGGCGGTTGAACGCCGGATCCTGAAGGAAAAAGGCATTCCAGAAGAAGTCATCCCTACCCTGATAAAGGCCAGGAAGGATGTAACCGCAAAACATTATCACCGCATTTGGCGAAAATATGTTGCGTGGTGTGAGGCCAAAGAGGCCCCTACAGAGGAATTTCACTGGGTCGCTTCCTACATTTCCTGCAAACAGGACTGTCTATGGGCCTAAAATTAGGGTCCATTAAAGTTCAAATTTCGGCCCTGTCGATTTTCTTCCAAAAAGAACTGGCTTCAGTGCCTGAAGTCCAGACGTTTGTCAAAGGGGTACTGCATATACAGCCTCCTTTTGTGCCCCCGGTGGCACCTTGGGATCTCAATGTGGTTTTGGGGTTCCTAAAATCACATTGGTTTGAACCACTCACCACTGTGGAATTAAAATATCTCACATGGAAGGTGGTAATGCTGTTAGCCCTGGCTTCAGCCAGGCGTGTCTCAGAATTGGCGGCTTTATCTTATAAAAGCCCTTACCTGATTTTTCACACGGATAGGGCAGAATTGAGGACTCGTCCTCAATTTCTCCCAAAGGTGGTTTCAGCGTTTCACGTGAACCAGCCTATTGTGGTGCCTGCGGCTACTAGGGACTTGGAGGACTCCAAGTTACTGGACGTAGTCAGGGCCCTCAAAATATATATTTCCAGGACGGCTGGAGTCAGGAAATCTGACTCGCTGTTTATCCTGTATGCACCCAACAAGCTGGGTGCTCCTGCTTCTAAGCAGACGATTGCTCGTTGGATTTGTAGTACAATTCAGCTTGCGCATTCTGTGGCAGGCCTGCCACAGCCAAAATCTGTAAAAGCCCATTCCACAAGGAAGGTGGGCTCATCTTGGGCGGCTGCCCGAGGGGTCTCGGCTTTACAACTTTGCCGAGCAGCTACTTGGTCAGGGGCAAACACGTTTGCTAAATTCTACAAATTTGATACCCTGGCTGAGGAGGACCTGGAGTTCTCTCATTCGGTGCTGCAGAGTCATCCGCACTCTCCCGCCCGTTTGGGAGCTTTGGTATAATCCCCATGGTCCTTACGGAGTCCCAGCATCCACTTAGGACGTTAGAGAAAATAAGAATTTACTTACCGATAATTCTATTTCTCATAGTCCGTAGTGGATGCTGGGCGCCAATCCCAAGTGCGGATTGTCTGCAATACTTGTATATAGTTATTGTTACAAAATTCGGGTTATTATTGTTGTGAGCCATCTTTTCAGAGGCTCCTTCGTTTATCATACTGTTAACTGGGTTCAGATCACAGGTTGTACGGTGTGATTGGTGTGGCTGGTATGAGTCTTACCCGGGATTCAATATCCTTCCTTATTATGTACGCTCGTCCGGGCACAGTATCCTAACTGAGGCTTGGAGGAGGGTCATAGGGGGAGGAGCCAGTGCACACCAGCTAGTTCAAGCTTTTACTTTTGTGCCCAGTCTCCTGCGGAGCCGCTATTCCCCATGGTCCTTACGGAGTCCCAGCATCCACTACGGACTATGAGAAATAGAATTATCGGTAAGTAAATTCTTATTTTCTCCCTCATGGAGAGGGTCAAGTAGGCAAGTATGTGATGTACCTGTGGAAAAAATTATACTCACAAAATCCAGTGTAGAAGCCTCTTCTTCTTGTAATCCATTTGTAATCCTGGTACTTGTCAAAATAAAAAAATGGACACCCGACCTCGCACTGAAAGGGGCCCCATGTTTTCACATGGGACCCCTTTCCCCGAATGCCGGAAACCCCCTCTGACTTATGTCTAAGAGGGTTCCTTCAGCCAATCAGGGATCGCCACATTGTGGCACCCTCCTGATTGGCTGTGTGCTCCTGTACTGTATGACAGGCGGCACACGGCAGTGTTACAATGTAGCGCCTGTGCGCTCCATTGTAACCAATGGTGGGAACTTTGTGGTCAGCGGTGAGGTTACTTTCGGTCAACCGCTGACCACAAAGTTCCCACCATTGGTTACAATGGAGCGCATAGGCGCTACATTGTAACACTGCCGTGTGCCGCCTGTCATACAGTACAGGAGCACACAGCCAATCAGGAGGGTGCCACAATGTGGTGCTCCCTGATTGGCTGAAGGAACCCTCTTAGACATAAGTCAGAGGGGGTTTCTGGCATTCGGGGAAAGGGGTCCCCTTTCAATGCGAGGTCGGGTATCCGTTTTTTTATTTTGACAAGTACCAGGATTACAAATGGATTAAAAGAAGAGCCTTCTACACTGGATTTTGTGAGTATAATTTTTTCCACAGGTACACCATGGATTCTACATGGAGAAGAGGACCGACCCTCGTGTGAACATAAGGTAAGTATGCGTATATGGAGGTGTGTATGTATGCATTAAAGTTATACTTTCAAGGTGTGTGTCTTATGTTTTTATTGGGGTATTTTTTTAGTAGTAGTACTACAGGTACCAGCGGGCCCGGTTTTCCTCTGCATGCTGATACTTGTGGTTCTCCAAGTACCAGCTTGCGGGGGAGGCTTGCTGGGACTTGTAGTACTGCTACTAAAAACAATCATTTTTTTACACAACGGCTATCAGCCTCCCATCCGCAGCCCTTGGATGGGGGGGACAGCCTCGGGCTTCACCCCTGGTCCTTGGGTGGCTGGAGGGGGGGGACCCCTTGATTGAAGGGGTCCCCACTCCTCCAGGGCACCCCGGCCAGGGGTGACTAGTTGGTTATGTAATGCCAGGGCCACCGGGAGCTATATAAAAGTGTCCCTCGGCTGTGGCATTATGTATCTGGCTAGTGGAGCCCGGTGCTGGTTTCAGAAATACGGGGGACCCCTACGCTTTTTGTCCCCCGTATTTTTGGAACCAGGACCAGGCGCAGAGCCCGGTGCTGGTTGTTTAAATATGGGGGAACCTCTATCATTTTTTTCCCCATAGTTTTTCAACCAGGATCGGCTCAAAGAGCCCGAGGCTGGTTTTGCTTAGGAGGGGGGACCCCACGCAATTTTTTTTTCTTAATTTAACACTGTTTTTTTTTTAAATAAAGGTGCACAATGAAGCCCAGCACGGATCTCTCAGATCCGGCCGAGATTCATTGTATTAAAGTTGGCAGTGTTTTACAAGTCACTCACGTAAAACACTGCCTAAAAAAACGAATGACATCGAAATCGGTAAAACTGAAAATGCAGAATACAGCAGCTTAGTAAATTAGTCGTACTAAATTCAAAAAGTTGCATATTTACACTTTCGATGTCATTCGTGATTGAACTTTGACCTCAAATGGGAAAATACGATTTTTAGTAAATATACCTCAGTGTGTTGTTCAGGCTATTATAGCATGAAATTCCCATTTATGCTAAAGTGAGATTCCTCAATAACACCATGATAGTTTTAAAAGAATTAGCAATAAGAAATAAGATCAAATTTTGATCATTGAATTCAATTTTTTACCCTAATGAGTTCAGATAGATGTTTTCAGTTATGGGTGTGATTATCCTTTAATTCTATATTTTAGTCCAGCATCATAAAAGTTCATGTCATTGCTTCCTGGGAGAACGTAGTTATAAAATGTAATGCTAAATAAAATCACAGCATAATGTTCCATTTATTGAGTTACATGAACCCAAAAACATTGAGAAGAATTTAAGTGAGAATGATAGAGAGATATACAGTAGCAGAGAGTTAGAGTGAGAAAATAGGACAGAGCCAGCATTGGAACTATAGTGGCTAAAGGGGTTTGCAGTGACTGCGGGGCCTGGCGATTACATGGGCTTAGTAATGTCCCTGCTCTGCTCTTCTGAGCATAAGCGTGCACTGCATGCCACGAGAAGCCCCGTTTGGGCTTTCAGTTCACAAACTGAACGCCAAACGGAGCTTCACTATGCGTTCTTTAGAGAAGAAACAAATTAACTGCTTAAAAAGCGCCTCTAAAGTGGACTATATTAATAAAGGAAAATTCCCCTGGTAAATTGCGCGGCCGTGAAACACTATGTGAGTGTTTATAAAGTAAATAGATTAAAACAAGAAACGGCTGTGCAGTATAGCAGGGAAAGAATAAGAGCCGACGTGTATAATAAAAAAAGATTTATTAACCATAAACACACTAGAATAATAAAATAACAATAAAAATAGTGAAGGAATTACATTAATAGGCACACCTTGATTGAATCATATGTAAAGGTATCTCAATCCGTAAAGCAACTGATGCTAAATCTCTAAATGAGTGTCCGCAATCACTGAAAAAAATTCAACTCATATGTCCACTGGGAAGCAATATGCAATAAAGCGGTCCCGGGATTACACAAGCTTGCCATCACCAAACTAGGTGAGAGTGGTGGTAATAGGTACCTCTCCTGTGGGCGGGCTCCTAACACGTTTCGTCACGCTCAACGTGACTTTGTCAAAGGTGTACACCTTTGACAAAGTAACATTGAGCGTGACGAAATGCGTTAGAATCCCGCCTCTAAAGCATACCTTGCACCAGGTATCTGCATCAGAAGCAAGCCGCAGTGATTCAACGTGCCATTGTGCCGACCTGTTCATCTCCGCCAGCCGCATCCATCAGCACGCGGTCTCAACTAAACATATCAGCCCGGCGGCTCCCATCACCTCCTCGCTGCATAGCATCAGTGGGCATTGCAGGACACTTAACCGGGGACGCTCGGTTCTGGACCGGCCCACAGTAGAGGTACCTATTACCACCACTCTCACCCAGTTGCTTTATGGATTGAGATACCTTTACATATGATACAATCAAGGTGTGCCTATTAATGTAATTCCATCACTATTTTTATTGTTATTTTATTATTCTAGTGTGTTTATGGTTAATAAATCTTTTTTATTATACACGTCGGCTCTCATTCTTTCCCTGCTATACTGCGCAGCCGTTTCTTGTTTTAAACTATGCGTTCCATGTCTACACCGACACATGCCCATGCGTCAGCCTCCACGCATGCTCTGAAATGCAGTACAGGGACCCCTGGGGAAGATAAACATGTATTGTCTTTCTCCTACTATGGGAATCATTGATTGCACCTCTTAATAGGGCTACCTGCCCTGCAGGAATCTGAAATGTTGCTCCCAAAGTGAACTTTTTTTTTTTTTAATAATGTATTCAAATTAACAGTAATGTCATAACCAGAATGAAATGAAATAACAAAGTTATACTAAAGTGTCAATTTGCAATTTATGTCAGACTGAAAGAACATTTTAATTACAACAAACATTTGTTACATTTGTTTTTAAAAGGACAATAGTAAGGGTAGTGGACAAGTGGACTAGCCTCCCATCAGAGGTGGTAGAGGCTAAGACAGTAGAGCAATTTAAACATGCATGGGATAGACATGAGAATATCCTTACAAAGAAATAAGGATCAAATAAGTTTTGAGATAAAAAATATGGTGAAAAAAAGGGCAGACTAGATGTGCCAAGTGGTTCTTATCTGCCGTCAAATTCTATGTTTCTACGTTAGTAATAAATGCGAAATCAGGTTTGTTTTGCATTTAATATTATTATTGTCCTTTTAAAACTAGAGATCAGCTGTCCGGATTCCAAGGAAACCGGACGTCTCTAAACATCAGGGATCAGAGTCTACCCGAGCCACAGCTCAGGCATTCCCGTCAGACTCGGATCTCACAAGACTGAACGCCATCTTCCCGGCGTTGGATTCTCGCAGCACTTAGATTCCATATAAGGTGCTGCGGCTGGAACTGGGCGCCATTCCAGTCAACGCACGCTGTCGAATGCTGTGCTATACTGTGCTGTTTAGACTGGCAGTGACCATCCAGAGACTGGCTGTGTGAGCAGTATGTTGACTATATATTGAGGCATGCTTCCTTTGGCTGTGCTGTGTCCATCCAGATACTGGTTGTGCAGTATAGTGACTGCAGGGACGTGCAGTCAGGGGAGGCAGGGGAGGCAGTGCCTCCCCTGTCATTAATGATTAAGTTAATACAAAGAAGATGCATATGACACATATTCTGTGTCATATGTATCTTCTTAATATTATTCTTTACATTGCTCCCCTCTGTATGTGTTTGGGAGGCACCGATCGTGGTGCCTCCCGTTGTCACTGGGGAAAGTATGGGGAGCGGGGGGCGGGCACGGGCGGGGACTAGCCATGGGCTGTAAAAGCCCATTGAAAATATATGGGAAAGCGGCACCATTAGAGGTGCCGCTTTCCTACAGGGACGTGCTTTCAACCTATGAAAGCACGTCCCTGTCAGTGAGGCCACAGTGATTGGCCAGCGGATCCGTCACTGGATCCGCTGTCAATCACTGTGTTGGCGACGCTGGCGGAGGAGGTGCGGGCAGCTGGATGCGGCGATGGTGCGGGCGGCGGGATGCGGCGGTGGTGCGGGCGGCGGCGGTGCGGGTGGCGGGTTGCGGCGGCGGTGCGGCGGCGGAAATGTACCTTTATCTGCAGAGTTTGGCAGCGGAGCGGTTCCAGTTTCAAAAATGGCGCCTCAGCGTCATTTTTGAAATTCAAGATGGCCGCCGCGAGCCAATCACGGCTCGCTGCGTCATCGCCCCGCCCCCTCCGGCTGACTTATATAAGTCAGCGCGAGGTGGAGGAGAGTCAGTCCGACGGCGGAGGAGGAGCAGTGAAGAGCTCCTGAAGAAAGAAGACGCCGGAAGTCCTGGCTGGGCGGCGGCTATGCAAAAGAGCTTAGCAGCCGCCGCCCACCAGGTGAAGACGCTGGAAGCCCTGGGGGGGGGGTGGGGCCCCCCAGGTGAAGACGCCGGAAGCCCTGGGAAGGCGGCAGCCACGCAAAAGAGCTTAAAGGCCGCCGCCCCCAGGTGAAGACCCAGTTTAATAAAGCTTATTTTTGTGTGGTGTTTTATTTTAATATTTTCTTTACAGGTGGACTACAGGTGCCAGCGGGCCCTTTATGTCCGGGCATGCTGGCACTTGTGGTTCTCCAAGTACCAGCATGCTGGGGCAGGCTTGCTGGGACCTTTAGGCTACCTGTAAAGAACAATATTACTATTCTTTGCAGGTGGACTACAGGTGCCAGCAGGCCCTTTATGTCCGGGCATGCTGGCACTTGTGGTTCTCCAAGTGCCAGCATGCTGGGGCAGGCTTGCTGGGACCTGTAGGCCACCTGTAAAGAACAATATTAACACACAATGAACCCCGCACCCACCGCCACCAGGGGTGCGGGGCATAGCACTGGGCTATCAGCCCAGTGCTGGTTATTGCTCGGGAGGGGGAACCCCATTTTTATTTTTTGGGGTTCCCACTTTCCGAGGAATTCCAACCCTGGGCTGACTGGCTGGGGGGGCAGATTAATGTTATGGCAGGGGGACACCACACTGAGTGTCTCCCCTGCTATGGCATTACTCCCCCTGGCTGGTTCTGCCTAGTGCTGGTTTTACTGATGTGTTGGGGGACCACACTTTTTTTTTCTTCTCGGGGGGGGGGGGGGGGGGAGGGCTTGTTAGCTGCCAGTGCCTCCCCAACCAGTGACCTCACCGCATGTCACTGAGTGACTGTATATAGGGGCACGCTGTGCTATACTCTGCTCTTTTGGCTGGCTGTGTCAATCCAGAAGCTTCAGACTAATTGTGGCTGTGCAGTATAGTGACAGTGTATATAGAGCTACACTGCACTATACTCTGTTGAGTCCATCCAGAAACTCCAGACTAATTGTGACTGTGCAGTACAGTGACAGTATATATAGGGGTACGCTGCACTATACTCTGCTGTATTGGCTGTGCTGTTTCCAGAGACTCTAGACCAGGCATGTCCAAACTGCGGCCCTCCAACTGTTGTGAAACTACATATCCCAGCATGCCCTGACACAGTTTTGCTGTCAGACAATGCTAAAGCTGTGTCAGAGCATGCTGTGATGTGTAGTTTCTCAATAGCTGGAGGGCCGCAGTTTGGACATGCCTGCTCTAGACTCACAAGTGGCTGTGCTCTGTATTGTGACTGTGTATAGGGGGCACGCTGCTGTATTCTGTGCTTTAATCTACTGTAAATTTTACTGTTTTGTGTGCATTACCCTAGTGTGCTTTGTTCATGTGCATTGTAAGCCCGGTGATCCATGCAGTTTGAATCGAGCCGCAAGTGAAAAACACAGAAAAATAAAATATATTTATACATAATATTTGTAATGTTTAGTGTGCTTTACCCTAGTGCGCTTTGTACGCTTGCATCTATAAGCCCCGTGATCCACGAAGTTTGTACCTAGCTGCAAGTTACAATAAAACAGATATATATATATATATATATATATATATATATACACACGCACGCACACACACACACACACACACACACACACACACACACACACACACCGTATGTGTTTTTTTTATTTGCTTTGTACTGTTTAGTGCACTTTACTCCAATACACTGTGGCAGTCTTTCATACAGTATATGTGCTATAAACTGCCATGTGCTTGTGCTGCTCCTCTGTCGCTTAGTAACCAGCCAGCTCGCTGTAGCCTTTGGGCAATAATGGTGAAAATATTGTGAGCTGTGAGGTGGTCAAAAGTGAGTGGAAATACTGGAAATTAATGTTATTGGGGTTAATAATTCTCTATGAACAAAAAAGGCCCTAATTATGTGATTTTAGTGGGGGGGGGGTGTTTGACAAATTTTGGAAAAAAAAGCCAAATCCAAAACCAATCATGGCGTTTTGGCAAATCTGAATCCAAAGCCGGACGACGAATCAGAGCCAAATCCAAATCTAACAAAAATGGTCCTGCGTACATCTCTATTTAAAACCAGTAGTCAAGTCTTTTACCTAACTTTGTGCAATCTGTTACAGTGCCAGTAGCACAACTACAGGTTGAGTATCCCGTATACAAAATGCTTGGGACCAGAAGTATTTTGGATATCAGATTTTTCGGTATTTTGGAATAATTGCATACCATAATGAGATATCATGGGGATGGGACCTAAGTCTAAGCACAGAATGCATTTATGTTTCATATACACCTTATACACACAGCCTGAAGGTCATTTTAGAAAATATTTTTTAATAACTTTGTGTATTAAACAAACTATGTGCGCATTGACACAATTCATTTATGTTTCATATACACCTTATACACACAGCCTGAAGGTCATTTAATACAATATGTTTAATAACTTTGTGTATTAAACAAAGTTTGTGTACATTGAGCCATCAGAAAACAAAGGTTTTGCTATCTCAGTCTCACTCAACAAATTCCGTATTTTGGAATATTTGGATATGGGATACTCAACCTGTATCACTAAAAATGTGAAGTAATAACCCCACCTTGAATATCAGTTAGTGGGACATTTATTAAATTAAAGCTACCAGGGATTATTAATTCAATAAGAATAGTACACCACAAACTAACTGTACAAATGCCAAAAGTACATAAAGTACTCCAATTATGTAATGTAATTTAGAATGCAAACAATGGAGAACTATAGTAAAATAATGGACGCATCATAATTACTCCTTTAGAAATGAATACGTGATAATCAAAAATCTCTTAAGTAATTCATCAAAAGAGTCTTTAAAAGGAAGCAGAGTATCTGTTACATCAATACATGGATCATTTCTACTACTCTGAAGCAAGTTTCAACACCATGGGGGTAATTCCAAGTTGATCGCACCAGGAAATTTTTTAGCAGTTGGGCAAAACCATGTGCACTGCAGGTGTGGCAGATATAACATGTGCAGAGAGAGTTAGATTTGGGTGGGTTATTTTATTTCTGTGCAGGGTAAATACTGGCTGCTTTATTTTTACACTGCAAATTAGATTGCAGATTGAACACACCACACCCAAATCTAACTCTCTCTGCACATGTTATATCTGCCTCCCCTGCAGTGCACATGGTTTTGCCCAATTGCTATCAAAAATCCTGCTGCGATCAACTTGGAATTACCCCCCATGTCCCATGTCAGAATGTCTCACAGAGTAAGAAATATGTGATCAAGTTGATAAAAATGTATGTTAAGAGCATTGTGTCTGGAAGACTGGAGTCTGCTCAAACATACATAAGAGGTAGTGTTAGTCTTAGTTGATGGAAAATCACTTTCCTGTATCTATTTATAAAATGTATTTATTTTTATGTAAATTACATTTTAATTAAAATCATTAAAGGAAATATTTATGTACTGTATGCATATTTGAAAGGGTTCTGTATGTTATATTTATTATGTTGACGGTATATGTTAATGATACCGTCAGTCAGGATCCCGGAAGTTGAAAAACAGACGCTAGGATCCCGACACCCATCAGAACACTGGCACCGGAATCCTGAACAGGTCAACATCCTGACGCCGGAATCTCGACAGCCAGAATCCCAAAGGTAAGTACGGTATAGCCGTGAGGGTTAGGGTTTGCTGCCGTGGGTGGTGGTGGTGGGTGTTAGGTTTAGCCACCACCTGGGGGGTTAAAGATTAGTCTACAGGGTGGGGGAAAGGTTAGAGTTAGGCTGTGGGGGGGGGGGGGGGGGGGTTAGGGTTAGGTACCACCGGGGGAAGAGGGTTAGGTTTAGGCATTAAGGGGGGAGGGTTGGGGTTAGGCTACAGAAAGGGGGGTTAGGTTTAGGAACTAAGTGGGGGGGGGTTAGGGTTAGGCACTAAGGTGGGAGGTTAGGGTTAGGCTGTGGAAAGGGAGGGATATGCTTAGGGGACAGGGCGGAGTTAGAATACTTACCTCACCCCTGTTAGAGTCGTGACCATCAGGTTGCCGGCATCGGTATTGTGATACCGTCTACTGGTCGAGCATACCAATTCTATGTTGACACTACAATGTCAACATGGTCACAAAGTCAACATTTAACACTGACATTCACAATGATTAAACAAACAATTTAACAAGTTGACACTTACAATGTCAACACTGACTAAGGGAGACATTTACTAAGCAGTGATAAGAGCGCAGGGGCAAACGCAGGATTTATAAGGGGGGTTTCCGTGTATGTGTTGCTATGTTGTTGCTGCATATAGCAGCATTTACAAGTGCACTGCGATGCGTATTCATCACGGTATGCCACGCTCAGTCGCAGTTAATGGATAGCGGGAACATGCGTCCCACGTTATGAATGACGCGATGTGGTAAGACCATAGCAGAATACATCTACTGTATATACAATATATATATATATATATATATTAGTATGTTCCCTTAGTGCGCTCTTATTATACACTACTGAAATGTCTAATTACTTTATGTCAGTTAGTGTCTGAGTTTACTAACATAAATACTATTATATTTCCAAACGGGAAAGCAAGCTTCAACACAGAGAGAATCCTTTGTCGGTAAGGATCAAAAATAGATAAAAGAAGAAATATCTCTATGGAGCGCTCTTATTCTATAATCTGCTATAATTAGATGACTGTTGGTGGATGTTATATAAAGAGAGGATGACCTTACACATTTATACACCCATATTAGAATCACATATATCTCTTTATTAAAAGATTTTGATTTAAAACTTTTCATAAAACTTTTCCTTTTCTTTTACATTGGAGATACATTTGTATATTTCAACATTATTTGTATAAGGAAAAAAACAACAATATAATGTGCTTTCATTAGGTGGCCTATAATAAGGAATCCCAATAAACGCTATCATATTCTTGGAATAATTTTCTTCAAGTTTTTTCAAGTTTTTTCAACTTGGTAATAAATATTTTTCAGTACAACTTTGGTTCAATTAGAACTTCATACCTTTTGAATACTACAGTTATTCCAATATAAACAGAGAGCTGTTATTTAGAAAACACCCCTGAAGAAGTCGATATAGACGAAACGCGTTGGGTGAAAGCTCATTATATTGTTGTTTTTTTCCTTATACAAATAATGTTGAAATATACAATTGTATCTCCAATGTAAAAGAAAAGGAAACGTTTTATGATAAGTTTTAAATCAAAATCTTTTAATAAAGAGATATATGTGATTCTAATATGGGTGTATAAATGTGTAAGGCCATCCTCTCTTTATATAACATCCACCAACAGTCATCTAATTATATCAGATTATAGAATAAGAGCGCTCCGTAGAGATATTTCTTCTTTTATATATATATATATATATTTATATATACACTGCTCAAAAAAATAAAGGGAACACTAAAATAACACATCCTAGATCTACTGAGCCTCATTTTGACTTGTTTTAAGGACATTACATCAAAGTTGGATCAGCCTGTAGTGTGTTTTTCCACTTTAATTTTGAGGGTGACTCCAAATCCAGACCTCCATGGGTTAATAAATTTGAATTCTATTGATAATTTTTGTGTGATTTTGTTGTCAGCACATTCAACTATGTAAAGAACAAAGTATTTAATAAGAATATTTCATTCATTCAGATCTAGGATGTGTTATTTTAGTGTTCCCTTTATTTTTTTGAGCAGTGTATACACACACACACACACACACACACACACACACACACACACGTGTATATATATCTATATATATATATCTATATATCTATATATATATATGTATATATATTTCTCATATGTCCTAGAGGATGCTGGGATCCACTTCAGTACCATGGGGTATAGATGGTTCCGCAGGAGCCATGGGCACTTTAAGACTTTTCAAGGGTGTGAACTGGCTCCTCCCTTTATGCCCCTCCTCCAGACCTCAGTTTTAGAAATGTGCCCAGGCAGACTGGATGCACTCCAGAGGAGCTCTACTGAGATTCTCTGAACTGACTTATGCTAGGTTTTTATTTTCAGGGAGAACTGCTGGCAACAGTCTCCCTGCTTTGTGGGATTGAGGGGGCAGAAGTAGGAACCAACTTCCTAAAGAGTTTCTTGGCTCTGCTTCTGGCTGACAGGACACCATTAGCTCCTGAAGGGTACTGAACGCTAGCCGTGCCTAGATGTTCACTCCCACAGCACGCCAACACCCCCCTCACAGAGCCAGAAGTCAGAAGACAGGTGAGTGTTAGAAGACAGATCTTCAATCAAAAAAGTGATGGCTAAAGGTACCGCGCGGCTGGCGTGAGCGCAGTGCGCCATGTTGCCCACACATACACAGGCACTGCATGGTGCAGGGCAAGGGAGGGACGCCCTGGGAAGCATGAAACATATGGAAACTGGCATAAATAAGGGGCAAAAGTTGCTGAGGCACAGTCCTACCCCCGCCACTATAAAAAATTACCTCATAAAAGCTGAGGAGAAACACGCCATTGAAGAGTGGAGCTTCCTCCTCAGTCAGCCAGCACACTGCTCAGTGCCATTTTCTCTCTCTCCTCAGGCTGCAGAGACAACGCTGGCCCTCCTCCACTACTGAACAAGTATCAGGGTGCAAAACAGGGGGGGGCACAGTGAATTTGGTGCTATATATTTGTGTGATTAGCATTATAAAAGCACTGCATGTCAGTGGGCATTTTATGTTCACAGACATTGTGTTACTGGCACTGGGTTGTGAACTGGCAAATCCTATCTGTGTCCCTCTGACAGATTTTACTGTGGGTCTGTCCCCTATAAGTCCCGGAGTGTCTGTGGTGTGGTTGTGCACATGTGTGACATGTCTGTGGCAGGGAACTCTTCCTCTGTGGGAGACATGTTAGGGACACAGAGGTGTAATATGACACCAAGAGTCTGACTGGGTGAAAGGTTACATGATAGTGTGAATCATATCAGTAAGAGGTTGGACTGAATCTCATACAGAAAACTGAATATAATCTGCTGAAGATGTGATTTTTAATAGTTCTGCCTTTCATCCACAGGGACCCCTCTGGGTCACATACAAATTTGCATAAGTAGTACAAACTGATACCGACACGGACTCTGATTCCTGTGTCGACACTATTGATTCCAGGGGAATAGGTCCTAAGTTAGCAATAAGCATTCAAAACATGTTTTAGCTATAAAGTAGGTGTTAGAAGTTACAAAGCCCCCTCTTTTACCACAAGGAGAGGGTTTACTTTAGTAAAGAAGTAAGGTAATTTTCCCTCCACCTCAGGAGTTGAACAGTCTCTTGGAGGGAGTCTGATTTAACCTGAAAAGAAATTTCAGATTCCCAAAAGGAATTCAGGCAGCTTACCTTTTTCCAAAAGGTGGGAGTCACTCTGCATTTTAGACAGGGCCCTGACATAAAAGAGGAAAGGTGTTTCTCCCTGCGCCTGGAATGGCTTCACTTAAGGAACCGACAGACCGCAAGTGAGTGAGGTGATCTATTGATGTGGCCAATGCGACACTACTCAGGCCTACCATTGTCTGTGCATGGGTGAGTAGTGCTATTGAAAAGCGGTCAGAAAACTTGTCAATAGACATTGACACAATAGATGGAGACGAGATACTCCTAACGTTAGGTCATATCAAAGACGCTGCTACGTACGTACTAGAAACCATGAAATATATTGGTCTCTTGGGATCAAGAACCGCTACCATGGCAGTATCGGCTCAGAGGGCATTGTGGATTCGCCAGTGGAATGCTGATGCAGATTCCAAAAGAAATATGGAGGCTCTCCCGTATAAAGGTGAGGCCTTGTTTGGTGATGGGCTGGATGCGTTAGTCTCGGCGGCTACCGCAGGTATGTCGACATTCTTGCCTCATGCGCCTACACCGGCGAAAAAGACACATCACTCTCACATGCAGTCCTTTTGGCACAACAAATACAAAAAGGCCAAAGGTTCCCCCGTTTTTTGCAGGTAGGGGAAGGGGAAAAGGAAAGAAATCCGCAGTGTCTCCCGGATCGCAGGAGCAGAAGTACACCCCTGCTTCTGCCAAATCTGCAGCATGACGCTGGGGCTCCCTTGCGGGAGTCCACTCGGGTGGGAGCACGTCTGAAACTTTTCAGCCAAATCTGGATTCAATCTGGCCTGGACCCATGGTCTTACAAATAGTGTCCCATGGGTACAAACTAGAGTTTCAAGACGTCCCCCCATGCCGATTTTTCAAATCGACCTTGCCAGCTTCTCTTCCAGGAAGAGAGGCAATAACAACGGCAATTCAAAAATTATGTCACGATCAGGTTATTGTCCTGGTACCCTTGTCAAAGGAAGGAGAAGGTTTTTATTAAAGCCTCTTCGTAGTTCCGAAGCCGGACGGCTCGGTCAGACCGATTTTAAACCTGAAAAATCTGAATCTCTACCTGAAAAGGTTCAAGTTCAAGATGGAATCCTTGAGGGTAGTGATTTCCAGTCTGGAGGAGGGGGACTTCATGGTGTCAGTAGAAATAACGGATGCTTACTTGCATGTTCCCACTTATCCTCCTCACCAAGCTTATCTGAGATTCGCGGTACAGGATTGTCATTACCAGTTCCAGATGTTGCCATTCGGACTCTCCATAGCACCAAGGGTATTCACCAAGGTGATGGCGGAGATGATGGTCCTCCGTCAAAAAGGAGTCAATATAATTCCTTATCTGGACGATCTCCTGATAAAAGCAAGATCCAGGGAACAGTTGGTGCAGAACATCGCACTCTCCCTGTCAATACTCCAACAACATGGTTGGATCATGAATTTTCCAAAGTCGCAGCTGGAACCAATGACAAGTTTGTCCTTTTTAGGGATGATTCTGGACACAGAGGTACGGAGAGTATTTCTTCCAGTGGAAAAAGCTCTGGAAATCCAGAAAATGGTCAAACAAATATTGAAACCAACAAGCGTGTCGATCCATCAATGCATTCGGTTGTTGGGGAAAATGGTAGCGGCCTACGAGGCCATAGAGTTTGGCAGATTTCATGCCAGAGTATTCCAGTGGGACCTGTTGGAGAAGTGGTACGAATCCCACCTACACATGCACTGGAAAATAATCCTGTCCCCCAAAGCCAGGATTTCGCTCCTGTGGTGGCTACACAGTTCTCACCTACTAGAGGGACGCAGGTTTGGGATTCACGACTGGGTCCTGTTAACCACGGATGCAAGTCTCTGAGGCTGGGGAGCTGTCACACAGGGGTTAAGCTTCCAAGGAAGATGGTCATGTCAGGAAGCCTGCCTTCACATAAACGTTCTGGAATTGAGAGTCATTTACAATGGCCTTCTACAAGCGGTACATCTTCTTCAAGATCATCCGTGCAGATCCAGTCGGACAATGTAACAGCAGTCGCGTACATAAACAGGCAAGGTGGAATGAAAAGCAGAGCGCAATGGCAGAGGTGACAAGGATTCTCCTCTGGGCAGAAAGACATGTAAGAGCTCTGTCAGCAATTTTCATTCTGGGAGTGGACAACTGGGAAGCAGACTTCCTCAGCAGACACAATCTCCATCCAGGAGAGTGGGGCCTCCACCAAAAAGTCTTCGCACAGGTGACAAGTCTTTGGGGAGTTCCTCAGGTAGACTTGATGGCATCGCATCTAAACAAGAAACTTCAGAGATATTGTTCCAGGTCGAGAGACCCTCAAGCAATAGCAGTGGATGCACTGGTGACCCAGTGGGTGTTGCGGTTGGTATATGTTTTCTCTCCACTTCCACTGATTTCAAAAGTTCTCAAAATAATAAGAAGAACAAGAGTTTGAGCAATCTTCATTGCCTAGACTGGCCAAGGAGGGCTTGGTATCCAGATCTTCAGGAGTTGCTCATAGAAGATCCTCGGCCTCTTCCTCCTCGAGAGGACCTACTACAGCAGGGGCCGTGTGTGTATCAAGACTTACCGCGGCTACGTTTGATGGCATGGCTGTTGAGCGTCAGATCCTAGCCCGAAAGGGTATTCCCAAGGAAGTCATCCCCACTCTTATTCAGGCCAGGAAAGGAGTAACGTCTAAGCCAGTGGTTCTCAAACTTGGTCCTCAGGACCCCACACAGTGCATGTTTTGTAGGTAACCCAGCAAGTGCACAGGTGTATTAATTACTCACTGACACATTTTAAAAGTTCCACAGGTGAAGCTAATTATTTCACTTGTGATTTTGTGAGGAGACCTGCAAAACATGCACTGTGTGGGGTCCTGAGGACCGAGTTTCAGAACCTGTGGTCTAAGCACTAGTGCCGTATTGGAGAAAATATGTGTCTTGGTGTGAATCCAAGAAAACTCCTATGGAAGAGTTTGAGTTGGGACGTTTTCTCCATTTTCTGCAGGCTGGTGTGGATGCGGGCCTTAGATTAGGGTCAATCAAGGTCCAGATTTTGGCCTTATCAGTTTTCTTTCAAAAACAATTGGCCTCCCTTCCAGAAGTTCAGACGTTCATGAAAGGGGTTCTGCACATCCAGCCTCCATTTGTACCTCCAGTGGCACCATGGGACCTTAATGTGGTGTTGCAGTTCGTTCAATCAGATTGGTTTGAACCTCTGCAGGAGATAGAATTGAAGTTTCTCACTTGGAAGTGGTGATGTTTTTGGCCTTGGCATCTTCAAGGCGGGTGTCTGAGTTGGGGGTTTTGTATCACAAAAGCCCTTACCTGATCTTCCATGAAGATAGGGCAGAGTTAAGAACTCGTCAACAATTTCTTCCAAAGGTGGTTTCGTCCTTCTACATAAACCAACCTATTGTGGTGCCAGTAGCTACTGACACTTTCACTGAGTCACAGTCTCTAGATGTGGTTAGAGCTTTGAAGATTTATGTCGCATGAACAGCTCGGTTATGGAAAACAGAGTTTCTGTTTGTCCTGTATGCTCCCAGCAAGATTAGGTGTCCTGCTTCTAAGCAGACTATTGCGCGCTGGATAGAGGGACAATTCAGCACGCTCATTCTACGGCAGGCTTGCCGGTACCGAAGTTGGTGAAGGCCCATTCTACTTGGAAAGTGGGCTCATCCTGGGCGTCTCAGCTTTACAACTTTGCCGAGCAGCTACTTGGTCAGGGTCAAACACATTTACTAAATTTTATAAGTCTGACACTTTGGCCGATGAGGACCTCAAGTTTGGTCAATCGGTGCTGCAGGGTCATCCGCACTCTCCCGCCCATACTGGAGCTTTGGTATAACCCCATGGTACTGAAGTGGACCCCAGCATCCTCTAAGACGTATGAGAAAATAGGTTTTTAATACCTACCGGTAAATCCTTTTCTCCTAGTCCGTATAGGATGCTCGGCACCCGACCCAGGGGGTCATTCCGAGTTGTTCGCTCGTTATTTTTTTCTCGCAACGGAGCAATTAGTCGCTAATGCGCATGCGCAATGTCCGCAGTGCGACTGCGCCAAGTAAATTTGCTATGCAGTTAGGAATATTACTCACGGCATTACGAGGTATTTTCTTCGTTCTGGTGATCGTAATGTGATTGACAGGAAGTGGGTGTTTCTGGGCGGAAACAGGCCGTTTTATGGGAGTGTGTGAAAAAACGCTACCGTTTCTGGGAAAAACGCGGGAGTGGCTGGAGAAACGGAGGAGTGTCTGGGCGAACGCTGGGTGTGTTTGTGACGTCAAACCAGGAACGACAAGCACTGAACTGATCGCACTGGAAGAGTAAGTCTCGAGCTACTCAGAAACTGCACAGAGAAGTCTTTTCGCAATATTGCGAATCTTTCGTTCGCAATTTTGATAAGCTAAGATTCACTCCCAGTAGGCGGCGGCTTAGCGTGTGCAAAGCTGCTAAAAGCAGCTTGCGAGCGAACAACTCGGAATGAGGGCCACAGTACGTACTTTACCTGCAGTTTGTTCTTTATAGTTAAACAAGTTGTGTTTCATTTGTTTTCAGCATGTTGCTGTAAATGGTTCATGCCTGTTGGCGTGTGTCATGTTGAATGCCATGTTGCGCCGCATGGTTGAGGTGTGAGCTGGTATGAATCTCACCATTAGTATAAAAGTTAATCCTTTCCTCGAAATGTCCGTCTCCCTGGGCACAGTTCCTATAACTGAGGTCTGAAAGAGGGGCATAGAGGGAGGAGCCAGTTCACACCCTTGAAAAGTCTTAAAGTGCCCATGGCTCCTGCGGAACTGTCTATACCCCATGGTACTGAAGTGGACCCCAGCATCCTCTATGGTACTAGGAGAAAAGGATTTACCGGTAGGTATTAAAATCCTGTTTTATATATATATATATATATATATATATATATATATACTATATACTGTATACATGTATGTCGCTCAAATGTTGCAGTACTCCTTTTATAAATGGTATTGAAACATTGACATATACAACAGTACTGCAGTGAGTCAGTGGAGAAGTTGCCCCATCAACCAATCAGCAGCTCTGTATCATTTTATAGTATGCAAATTATAGGTGTTACTTCTGTGCTGATTGGTTGCCATGGGCAACTTCTCCACTGGCTCACTTCTCCGCTCTTATCACTGCTTAGTAAATGTCCCCTAAATGTCAAACTGCTCTATATGTAGACAATATGAATGTCAACAGTCCTCAACATTTAGATTTTAGCCTAACTATAACCCTAATTGAAGCCTAACCCAATTTGCATTCTACACCTAACAACATGTGGCGACATTCTGACTGTTGACATTTAGATCATGTTGACATTATTGTGTATACACTATGGATGTCGACATGCTGCTTCCCATTTGCAAGAACTTCATATAGTCACTTAGGGTATATTTACTAAAGTAAGGGTTTATAGAAATGGAGACGCTGCCCATAGCAACCAATCAGATTCTAGCTATTATCTCCTAGAAGGTACTAGATAAATGAAGTAGAATCTGATTGGTTGCTTTGGGTGCATGCCACCACACAATGGGGAAATAAGAATAGTGTGGTGAACATAGCTCGCCACCGGGCCCGAAGCCGCACTCGCTGCCAGGATTCTGTCTGTCGGGATTCTGTCTGTTAGGATTCCGGGGTCAGTCTCCTGATGGCCGGGATCCACCACTGAATCCCATTTTGTCCTTAGTGGCATAATAAGAGGGTGAGTCTGGCTTGCAACATTCTTCCAGTGGTGGGCAATAAGCAAATCTTATTCAATGAAAATAAAATTCTTTACAATGTAAAAACAGTGAAAAAGGAGAAGAATAAAACTATGAACAAAAGAAAGTAAACATTTGAAAAGTGCTGTAATAGTATACATTACAGGGGCAGATTCACCTTGCCATGAGGTTTACCTACAGCTAATTGAATTGATCTGCCCTGAGCTGTCCAACTGAGGGCCACTGTCAGTAACTCACTCCTCAGGAGCTTTTTCTCTTCTCACAGTTTTTTCTTTTTTACTATAGTCGTGGTCTCTGTAATGGTGTAAAAGATTGTTTTTTTAAGCACATTTTAAGCAACAAGTTTGTATCCAGAAACATCACATTGGACAATATGACCTGTATCATTAGAAATATTTTTTTTTAAATCCATATAGTATACATGCAGTGCAATGAATAGACTAGAGTACAAAGAAATCCAAGGATGAAGGGAAAAAGGTGTACTGTACAATGAAAACATAAAAGCATTGTAAGCTTATCTTCTGCAAAAGAGAAATTGTTCTAATAAACCCGACTATAACATAAAAAGAGTTATAGTTTGAAAAATGACGATGTGCAAAAAGTATTTAGAGGTAATACAGTGGAATCGTATATATAAAATGTGCTACTGATGCAAAAGAAATAAAATAGTAAATTACTGTACAATCTGTTTTCAGATAGCAAAAAACAGCTGTAGCATAATGTGGCTATTAAAGAAATGCTACTGTAAAATAGGTAAACTGTTCGTAATATCTAGTGTAAAATTAAATTATAGCCAAATGGGAAACCATTGGGGTTGTTCAAGTTTCTATATATGATTGTAAAATAAAGAACCTAGAAACATACATACACAATGTATTAGAAATGTGCTGGGCTTTCCTGGGCAGTGACTTGGAGGTGGCTATTCAGGAGTACGGAGATGCAGTGTCTTTAGGGGCATGTTATGGGAGTATCACGGGTGCAACACAGACGTGGTGTAAGAGAACTACATTCAGCTGGCAACAGAAATCTTGGGGCCTGGTGCAGTGATATCTCTTGGGCCCCCTCAGAGATGTGTATATATATATATATATATAAAAGAGATGTGTAAGAGATATCACTGCACCAGGCCCCAAGATTTCTGTTGCCAGCTGAATGTAGTTCTCTTACACCACGTCTGTGTCGCACCCGTGATACTCCCATAACATGCTCCTAAAGACACTGCATCTCCGTACTCCTGAATAGCCACCTCCAAGTCACTGCCCAGGAAAGCCCAGCACATTTCTAATACATTGTGTATGTATGTTTCTAGGTTCTTTATTTTACAATCATATATAGAAACTTGAACAACCCCAATGGTTTCCCATTTGGCTATAATTTAATTTTACACTAGATATTAAGAACAGTTTACCTATTTTACAGTAGCATTTCTTTAATAGCCACATTATGCTACACAGAGTCGGACTGGCCCACAGGGGTACCAGGGAAACCACCGGTAGGCCCCACTGCCTGAGGGCCCACTCCCTCCTCTAGGGATCAGGTTCCAGACTGTGCACTTGTATTATACATGGTAGATATGTTGCATTACACTGCATTAAACTATTGTGTATTTCAAGCCTCTGTGGAGGCTGGCCACACCCCCTTTGTAGGATGATCACACCCCTAAGTATGGGCCCCTATAACTGCGTTCCCCCGGTGGGCCCTTCATGTCCCAGTCCGACACTGATGCTACAGCTGTTTTTTGCTATCTGAAAACAGATTGTACAGTAATTTACTATTTTATTTCTTTTGCATTTTATATATACGATACCACTGTATGTATATATATATATATATATATATATATATTTCTCTCTCTCTATATATATATATATATATATATATATATATATATACATACAGGGTTGAGTATCCCTTATCCAAAATCCCACATTTTTGGGTCCACTACAGAGATAATAACTTATATATTATACATTATGTGTATATATAGTTATATTATATAGATATATAATATAATATACATATATACTGTATGTGTCATTACCTCAATAAGGCAACCAAAAATGTGTGATTTTGAATTTTTGATAAGGGATATTAAAGTGCAATGGAGTTCGCTGCACTATATAAGAAACTGTTTTTTATATATAAATATATTTATACAGATATATAAATATGTATACCTCTCCTTTCTCCCTCACACACCCAACAGTCTGTGTCTCCCAGCTCCCTCACCCCATCCCAAAGCCCTCACCATTACACTCTTACCCTAGGGAGAGATTCACCTCACACCCCACCAGAAGAGGCTGGCACAGGGCATAGGAATCCTGGCCAGCTGTGCTGCTGCCATGTCCCGTAACTGACTGTAACAGTGGGGCCCCTCTGATCCTTGGGGCCCAGTACAGGTGCTCCCTTTGACCCCCCCTGTCGCCAGCCCTTACTACATTCACAGTGATGCACTGCAGTATTTGTCGTTCCATACATCATCCGCAATCAGCCTGCAGCATGGTTACTCCAGCAAATATTTGTATCGTCCTTGTGCAGAGATAATGCAGATAATCCTTGTGTAGAGATAATGCAGATAATCCTAGTGCAGAGATAATGCAGATAATCCTTGTGCAGAGATAATGCAGATAATCCTTGTGTAGAGATAATGCAGATAATCCTTGTGCAGAGATAATGCAGATAATCCTTGTGTAGAGATAATGCAGATAATCCTAGTGCAGAGATAATGCAGATAATCCTTGTGCAGAGATAATGCAGATAATCCTTGTGTAGAGATAATGCAGATAATCCTTGTGCAGAGATAATGCAGATAATCCTTGTGCAGAGATAATGCAGATAATCCTTGTGCAGAGATAATGCAGATAATCCTTGTGCAGAGATAATGCAGATAATCCTTGTGCAAAGGTAATAGTTGTTTTAGCCCACATTGAATATGAAGTGGGAGGCGGTGCCTAGACAGGTTTTAGGCTGCAGTGTCTACTTCCCAGAGCAGTGGTTTTTAAACTGTGTGCCGTGGCACTCTGGGGTGCCTCAGGACACTTGCAGGGGTGCCCTGGGTTGGTGTTCCAGGACCAATGAAAATTATTTTTGGTCAATGTAATAGGCAAAACCAGTGCTGGTGGCTGTCAATCATAAAATTTGTGGACAAACAGAAGCAAATCCTGTCTCTCACCACACAATTAAACCTAAAAATGACATATAAACACAATTTACTTAATGTAATATTTCTTTCTAAATTTCTAAAAGAGAAACTTTTGTCCTAGGGGTGGCTGTGAGATAAATTCTGATACTCTCGGGCGCCGTGATTCAAAAAAGTTTGGGAACGACTGGCCCAGAGCAGTTAAATAACATTACAGAACAGGTAGCCAGGCACTGTGTCTTCTAAAGTTCTTTCCTACTGTGTTGTATTGGAATATATGCATATCTGGGACTAATAGCTTCAGTGGCAGCAACTTGGTTAAATGTGGAAAATCATTTAAGACTTTGGAATGTAGGTTTTGGAATAAGTATGACCTTTTTGTGACAGGATGATTATCATTGAATTGTGGAAACGGGAAGCAGTGATGGTGGTTGGCTATAAGGGCACCATGACTCTTCTCTTACATCTACTCAATCTCCATGGACTGATTTACAGTATGTTTTCTTTCTGGATTTTCCTAAGTCTGGGTTGCTTTAGTGTTTCTGCCTTAGTTATTTATAGGCATGATAAAATTAATTTTCAATTTCTATTTGTATAATACCCGCAAACCCTTTATATGTTAATGTTTTCCTTTGCCTTAACAGACCAGCTATAATGGACATGGACAAAAGTCATCTTACCCTGGGATGTAGTTATGTGACCAGTGGTCAGGAGACCACCGGTCACAATACCTCCCCCTACATCCCGCACCCTCACAATCCCGACGGTCGGCATGCCGACCCACAGGGACTATAGTGAACAGTTCACTGAAGGAACTGTACGTGGCTACATGGAAATCACACTTTGTCTTTCCCTCTTTGCCAACTATTGACCTAACTAAGAGAAGGTCAAAATATATTTTTTAACAATCTACTATAACCCTGGCATCTCCAGCCTTAGGGATGCCAAGAAGAGCCTCAGTGGTATTTGGCATGGGGCTGGTTTGAACTTTCCCTTTGCCTGGAATTACCCCTTGTCGACTGAATATGAATTAACTGCAGCTGTGTAAAGCACTTAAAGAAGCCTCAATTAGACTATAAAACTGTAATGGGACAGGAAGCCACTCATTAGGAGCTTGCTGGCTTGCATCATTCGATGAGATCAGGACTACACTGATGACTGATTACCTTGAACTGTGGATGCTGTAATTGACTTGAACAGCCGCAATTGCAGAGACATGGGACTTGAGCAGCCCTTTGCTAAGGGATGGGATTTTTCTAACTTGCCCTGACCTAATAACTGTCTGCTGTGCATGTCCCAGCTCTGTCAGTGGATCCAAATTCTTCTGCAGCGCTTAATAAGCAGTTCTGCTTCTATCGGTGGTTCATAGTGTGTACTGTGATGCATACAGTATGTGCCAACCTCTGTGCCAGCACTGGGAGAGGCTCTGCAATTCCATCTAATAAAAATGTAAAGGCAGCTGGTGGCATGTGTAGGAGATAGACGCCTCCTGCATGCATTTGTGAGGATCCAAGTGCTGCGCCTGAGGACACATACTCAGATCACCATCATGATCATCGGTCATGATTCACAATGTTTGTAGACTGAAGCTTACGCAGGCTGGCCGTCAGATTCAGACACCCGGTACAGGGTCTGTGTCCAATGACGCAGACCTGGACCCAGCACACCTTCAAAGTGGGGCAACACAGCCTCATTTTGAAGAACGGTGCCTGGTGCTGCCCCCCAAACGCTGCAGCATGTCAATCCTGCTGTGGCTGACAGGGGGCTGCAAGTGACATCACAAGACTCCCTGCACAGACCCACAAACATTGTATTTGTATGCAAACTATAGGGTTTGTGTACAAATATGAATTTAGCCTCTTGTACCCTGGATTGGTATATTTAAAAATATACCAATGTTGATCAGGTAATATGTCCCTATTATAATGTACCTATATGGACCAGTTATGAAGTACTGTAAGATCCAGTGATGTTTAAAGTGGACCACACCAGGGGTCTGATACCGGGCATGCTGCCAAGTACTGATGTTCGGTACGTTGCACGTGTGCTGGACCTGTACTGCGCATGTGCAAAACGGGTATGTGACATTTATCACACTACGGTATCAGTGATTGACAGTCTGATGCCATTTGGGGGCAGGGAGGGGGCAGCAATGACCTCCTCAAAATGGAGGCATGTTGCTGCTGTTGTTGGGGAGGAACTGAGCCAAATTTCCATCCGAAGACAGATATTTCCAGGCCTCTTTGTAGTAGATCCAGCAGCTGGCTTGCGTGACCCTGTGGGTCAGGCAGCCATCCGATAGTGTACCAGATAATCTGATAATGCATCCTAGGATGCAGCTCGGATGCATGCAGAGGTGTGGCACTTCCTGCTGCACCATATTAGTACTTTTGATGCTGCTGCCATGTAAGCAGCAGCGATAGCCTCTCCATCCACATCTGAATCAGGCTCCAGGTGCAAAGGCTGGATTTGTAAGGGGGTTTTGTATATGTGTTTTGTAAATAAATAAATAAATAAATATATAATACGAGTATACTGTATGGCATATTTATGCACACATTTATTATGCGTACATACACTTACCTGGGGCTGGGAAGTGGAGAGGAGGGGTAGACGGGTCACTGGATGGCAAATGGCATGTGAGGAGCTGCTGCAGTTGGGCATATGCAGCAGTTTCCTTCGTGCATCTACTGTACGTGCAGAGAGCTCTGATGATCAGAGCTTTTCTCTGAGGAGCTGCTGTGCATGCTTGGGAGCTCCATTTGTGGGCATGGCCAATGCAAACACAGCTGAGACACGGTGGCATCAGAAATGAAACTGTTATGAGGGGTTTCTTGGTTCTCATAATCCCCCCACATGTGCCACTGCATAATATATTGCTATCCAAATGACAACAAATTCCACAACAGGCGCTTTTGATAAATGTATGCTAGCAAAAGGACAAACTGCAAACATGTACACTTTCTGATTTTGGAATCACACAGGTACTTCATTTAAAAACGGTACTTATGTTAAACAACTCTGTAAGGCAATATTAATACAGCACCAAGAAAAGTTACAATTATAAACTGCAAAGCTCAAACAAAAAATGATGACTCAAGTTCCCTTTGGAAATCACACCAATGATTTATCTGCACAAGCTGCAGCGTTACAAAACCTTCAAACATAATATTTCTATACACAAGTTGAAAACTGATTTACTACATCTGTCAATAATTCAACAAGCATGTAACTCACAAGAACAAATTCTAGGGTTAATAGAAAACTGCTCCTAGACATCCAACAAGTAAATTGGAAGCCAGCAAACACCTACCCAGACATTTAGCTCACTTGCCTCATGGCTTTGGAGATGAAATAAAAGCAATATATTTCATATTGTATACCAACATTGAATTGCTCCTTGGTTTCTCTTACTGTTATAAGTAAGCACCACATAATGGGCCACATTCTGGATTGGATGCAGCGATGATGATCAAGCGTCGTAGAGAATGTTTTATCCTTTCGGCATTTGCGTCAAAGTCTCACTGTGCATGCATCTAGATTTGCGATTGAGGGGCATGAGTGACAGGGGTTCTCTAAGAAAGGAGGAGGCCCGTGTGCTGCCTCCTCCATTTGACCCCCCTCCTTTCTGCTGGCAGCGCTGGAGAGTCTGAGCGCTAGAGGGCTCAGACTCCACTGCACATGTGCAGATCACCGTGAAAATGGCGCGGTGGCCATTTTCCCAGTGATTTTTCTACTGTGCATGTGCAGAACACAGTGAAAATGGGTGCCGTGACATTTTGACAGTGATTGTTGAGTTGGCGCGGGCCTCCGGAGGGGTAAGTATTTTAAAATGTGTGTGGTGGAAGCAACCTCTGGACTCAGGGGCCCATGTGCACTGCACCCATTATAGATACGCCAGTGATGAGTGGTGCTTTCCTGGGTGGTGACAGAGAGGTGGCTTAGCGGACAGAGGGAGATAATGCGTCTCATAGATGCATTATGGGAGTGATGGGGGCATGTGCTGATATTTCTTGCATACAATGGGGGTCATTCCGAGTTGTTCGTTCGGTAAAAATATTCGCATCGCAGCGATTTTCCGCTTAATGCGCATGCGCAATGTCCGCACTGTGACTGCGCCAAGTAAATTTGCTATGCAGTTAGGATTTTTACTCGCGGCTTTTTCTTCGTTCTGGCGATCGTAATGTGATTGACAGGAAATGGGTGTTACTGGGCGGAAACAGGCCGTTTTATGGGCGTGTGGGGAAAAACGCTACCGTTTCCGGAAAAAACGCAGGAGTGGCTGGAGAAACGGGGGAGTATCTGGCCGAACGCTGGGTGTGTTTGTGACGTCAAACCAGGAACGACAAGCACTGAAATGATCGCAGATGCCGAGTAAGTCTGGAGCTACTCAGAAACTGCTACGAGGTGTGTAATCGCAATATTGCGAATACATCGTTCGCAATTTTAAGATGCTAAGATTCACTCCCAGTAGGCGGCGGCTTAGCATGAGCAAATCTGCTAAAATCCGCTTGCGAGCGAACAACTCGGAATGACCCCCAATGATGTACAATTTGAGTAAGTGGAGGAAAAGGCGCCTTCTAGTGTCTGATAAAAAAATTTTTTAGAAACAATATATGGTGTATACCCAGTGTGAGTAGGAACAGAACACTACTTATCTGGTATTTAAAAAGACTTTTCCTTCAGTCATAGGACCAGTGTAGGAACATGAAAAAAATAAGAACAGGATAACATAGCGCGTACAGTTTTCACGCAATTTTCATACCATTAATCAACATAAAACCAGTTGTATATAAAAAACGTTCGTGGGTATAAGCAAATTCCACAGTTTAAAATCCACAGCCAGGGATCTTTTTAAAAGGTTTTCACAAAGTTTAAAACAACACATACAGTATACACACAAATGGAAGAAATGCAAGCGTACGGGATAAAAAAGTATAAGAGCTTATCTATCCATGTAGGAGATTGAATATATCTAATTGTCCATAGGTATCCAGATAAATGGTAAAAATTCAAACGTACAGGAAATACATATTAAAAAGGCTTATCTGTCCATAAAAGAGGTTCAGGTACATCAGCCCCAATGCGTTTCGTCAATAGTTAAACTTCATCATGGGGGTTATTCTGAGTTGATCGCAGCAGAAACTTTGTTAGCAGTTGGGCAAAACCATGTGCACTGTAGGGGAGGCAGATATAACATGTGCAGAGAGAGTTAGATTTGGGTGGGTTATTTTGTTTCTGTGCAGGGTAAATACTGGCTGCTTTATTTTTACACTGCAATTTAGATTGGAGATTGAACACACCACACCCAAATCTAACTCTCTCTGCACATGTAATATCTGCCTCCCCTGCAGTGCACATGGTTTTGCCCAACTGCTAACAAAGTTCCTGCTGCGATTAACTCAGAATTACCCCCTAAGTAGTGTAGATAATTGAGACACTATCCTCTCCTGACTGGAAATAGCTTGGTTAAGTACTTATATCTGAAATCTATATATATAAAAGGCAAATACCACTGACTCATTACAAAATGTCCTGAACCATAAGGCTGGACTGCCTTGCCAGTGGCAGTTGCAGAGCAGTCCATTATCCAAGTAAGGGAGCCACACCCAGTGATGTTTGACAGTGTTTAGGGGTGGCAGTTGATGTGGCTCCCCTATTTTAATAATGGACTGCTCTGCAACTGCCCAGGGCAAGAAAGTCCAGGAACATAGCATTGTGTCTTCCCCACTCCGTGATTTGGTATCGCTGGCACTATGCATTCTTTGTAGCCCCAGCTGGGTGTTCTGTCTTAACTCTCCTCTGTGAGGGGAAATTCCCAATAATCAACTCACCTCTTTTAACTCCTTTGTGGGTAGAATTTTGAAAAATCCCTTCTTAGTGGGTACCTACATCACAAAATCAAGCTACTGTCCAAATGTTAAGTTACTAGTCCTAATGATTCAGGAGATTCCATGATGAGTCAGTGGTATTTGCTAGATATATATATATATATATATATATATATACATGGCCAAAGAGCGTGGCACTCCTGGTGACTTGTAACAACAAAACTCGCAGATAGGCAGTATAGAGTAACAACGTTTCAATGGCTTGTTTATTATGGCGTTTTCCTCAGGTATTTCCTCCTGAGGAAAATGCCATAATAAACATGGCATTGAAACGTTGTTACTTTATACTGCCTATCTGCGAGTTTTGTTGTTACAAGTCACCAGGAGTGCCACGCTCTTTGGCCATGTATGTGATTTAACACGGAAGCACCCGGTGCAGTGAATCTTCCAATGGAGAGCCGGATCGGATGGACTGTATATATATATATATATATATATATATATATGTACGTACGTACGTACGCAAACTCTGAACGGCGGCACTCGGAAATGAAGACACTGCACAGAAAGCTTATAGCCAATGTTTCAAAGCAAATGGCTTTTTCGTCAGGGCATATACAATACAAACAAAACACTCACCACTTTTAAGTGCTCACCATCAGCATGCAGCTTCCCGCCTCCGGCTTCCTCCGTTCAGCCGTGCACGGGTCAATGACGTCACCTGTGCGCCCATCACCATGGTAACAACTATACACAATGTAACAAAATATAACAGCATTTTAGTACAGAGTCGTACAAATGTATCATGCATACTCATACATAGTAACATTATACCATATGTTTCATATTAAACACTAATGCAAAAGCAAGACAGCGGAAAAAAGAAAAAGGTTGTTTAATACGATTAAACACCATTTTCCAGCAAAACATTTAAAATTTATCACCATCTGACTTGCTTGTCCAAATTTGTTATCTATGTGTTATTTTCCCCTTGCGGCAAGTATTATGTCGGCAAGACGGACTGCGTGGTCATTCCGAGTTGTTCGCTCGGTATTTTTCTTCGCATCGCAGCGATTTTCCGCTAATTGCGCATGCGCAATGTTCGCACTGCGACTGCGCCAAGTAAATTTGCTAAGAAGTTTGGTATTTTACTCACGGCATTACGAGGTTTTTTCTTCGTTCTGGTGATCGTTGTGTGATTGACAGGAAGTGGGTGTTTCTGGGCGGAAACTGGCCGTTTTATGGGAGTGTGTGAAAAAACGCTACAGTTTCTGGGAAAAACGCGGGAGTGGCTGGAGAAACGGGGGAGTGTCTGGGCGAACGCTGGGTGTGTTTGTGACGTCAAACCAGGAACGAAACTGACTGAACTGATCGCAGTGGCAGAGTAAGTCCCGAGCTACTCAGAAACTGCAAAGAAATTTCTATTCGCAATTTTGAGAATCTTTCGTTCGCAATTTTGCTAAGCTAAGATTCACTCCCAGTAGGCGGCGGCTTAGCGTGTGCAATGCTGCTAAAAGCAGCTTGCGAGCGAACAACTCGAAATGAGGGCCCATATTCCTTTATCTGCTAGAGGTGGGAATTGATCCAAATTACTTAGACAGCGTGAGGCAAAGTGGATATTTCTGTTAGACACCCTTAGCCCTAAGGGGCTTAATGAAAATAGGGGTATGCATAGTTTTTTATGACTGTAAGCATTAGAATGCTCCGTTGTCTTGCTTTTGCATTAGTGTTTAATATGAAACATATGGTATAATGTTACTATGTATGAGTATGCATGATACATTTACGACTCTGTACTAAAATGCTGTTATATTTTGTTACATCGTGTATAGTTGTTACCATGGTGATGGGCGCACAGGTGACGTCATTGACCCGCGCACGGCTGAACGGAGGAAGCTGGAGACGGGAAGTTGCGTGGTGATGGTGAGCACTTAAAAGTGGTGAGTGTTTTGTTTGTATTGTATATGCCCAGACGAAAAAGCCGTTTGCTTTCAAATGTTGGCTATAATCTTTCTGTGCAGTGTCTTCATTTCCGAGTGCCGCCGTTCACGAGTTTGCATTATTGGGGAGTTGCTATACCCCCCTAATATGGAAGGCAACGGAACAAGTAAAATTGTTTATGCGGAGAGTGCCGAGCTTCACGTTGTGTGTGTATATATATATATATATATATATATATATATATAGGGCCAGATGTACTAAGCCTTGCAAAGTGATAAATTGCATGGTGATAAAGTACCAAGCAAGCAGCTCCTAACTGCCATTTTTCATTTTTCAAACCCAGTCTGTAACATGGCAGTTAGGAGCTGATTCGCTGTTACTTTATCACCGTGAAATTTATCACTTTTCAAGGCTTAGTACATCTGCCCCAGAGGGGTTTATTCATGTAGCAAAACAGGGCTTTTCTCTGCTAACCGCAATTCACAGAGTGGGTTGCCATGGAGAAGTTCCTCACTTCTCCAGCGGCAACCCTCTCTGTGGTTGTATCACATCACCATACTTTTGTATGGTGAGTTCGATTCAGGTAAGAATGGAAAGCTCAGCTTTCCGCTTTTCCGTGGAGTTAAGGTTCGCCATCTCAGGATGGCGCAACCAGAACATTGGTGCAGAAACAACAGGGAAGCTCAATGCTTCCTTAGTTTCTGTCCGACACCCGACAATAGCTCCGCCCCCCTGACCTCCCAGCAGCCTCTGCAGCCTCCTGAGAACTCAGGCACCGGCGCATGCGCTGAGGGACCCACCAAATGAATCCAACACCGCAGAGGGGGACCGATGGAGAAGACTGCGCAGTTGGAGCCCGGGATATTGCATCGCCAGAGAGGTGAGTGTACATGAATTGCTACTTACTGTATCACAGCTATATATTGCATCAAACCAATGCGATGTATAGTGATATAAGTAACAATTCAGTTTTCGTTTTTTTACATGAATAGGCCATTTAATTTATTTATTGATGATTGTTTTTTGGACTATTTTTTATATGTCTTACCTTTGATCTTAAGAGATTTTACCAATTTAACTATTGATTATTGCCAGCTCAATATTATCTTTTTAAATTCTTAAAGCTTGGTAAAAGAGCATGGGAACTACTATATATAACTTTCTATGAAACCTGTGATTGGTGAAAGTCAAATTTTTTGTTCTAGCAGCCTTTTCTGTGTTGTGCGCAGGTGTTCTCTGTTTATATCTCTACACTGCTGTGTGTTGGGCTGCAGAGGGTCCCAGGAGGCTGCTGCCGTTGAGCAGCAGCAGTCCCCTTTATTTTTCTGCAAGCATTACAGGGAAAGTTAATCGAACTAATCACTGCCCCTCTTCCTGATCTGCCTTATGGCCGATGCTGACAAAACTGCTCCCCATTCCCAGAGCCATGCATACTACCTTTAAAAAAAAGAAAAATGTAGGAAAGGTCATCAACACTTGTCCACGATTTGGCCATGCCCATAGTCCCTGGGCCCGTCACTGCTTTCGGTGGCCCTACACCTGCGTACTGCTGTACAGGGAGCAGGGCCAGAGTGGTCGAACATACTGTGTATCTGTCCTCACAAACCAGATCTTCTTCACACAGGAAGAAGTGGGGCTTGGAAAGCTGAGCTTACTGCAAGATCCTGCAGTCCAACTCTGAAAAAATATTATGTATGAAGGTCTCCGTACTATTGTATGGGTACTGTAGGCAGCATCAGCAATGCCTGTACAATGGAGATCCAATCAGGATCCTGGCGGTCGGGATCCCAGCAGTCGCAATAATGACGCTGGAATCCTGACACTGAGGTTAGATTTCTGCAGGGGGAGTGTTAGGCTGTGGGGAGAGGGGAGGGGTGGTTAGGTTTAGGCTGCTGGGGGGGGTGATGGTTACAGGCACCCCTGGTAAGGGTTAGGGTTAGGCTGTTTATGGTTTAGGATGCGGGAAGGAACGATTAAGGTTATTGGGGAAAGGTAAGTATAATTACTTTGCCCCTGTCGGGATTGTCACCATTGGGATGCCGCTGGTATAACAGATCCAACCCGTGTAATGAATGGCTCAGTAGTGCATTAATTCAGAGTTCTGCGTATGCAGGGAGTCATCTGATTGCAGATTGATCTCCCGCTACAAAGATAGGACTGATGACAATGTTTGTCGATTTTGATGATGGCTACTGTCACACAGTGTTGGACTGGGGCAAGTAGGGCACACGGGAAAATACAGTGGTAGGGGCCCATGTTTAGGGGTGTGGCCAGTCTTCAGAGTGGGTGTGGCCTGCCACCTCATTGGTTTGACTAACTATTAGAGAGTGCAACGTCTGGGCCCCTTCATAAATATATACAGTAAATTCATCTGTTGCATGCATGACAATGTACCAGATTAACAACAGAATTATAACAGCAATGCACTGTAGAAAATACACCATTGTACAGTATTAGGTAACATATGTATAATGTATAATTCAAGTGCACAGTCTGGAACCTGATCCTTAGAGCAGGAGGTGGGCCCCCGGGCTGTGGGGCCCACCGTCGGTTTCCCCTGTACCCCTGTGGGCAAGTCCAAGCCTGCGGTCACATGACAATCGGTGGGAGCAGTGCGGGTGCATAAACAAATATTCACATTTGTTTCTGAGCACATGAAGCAGACTGGATTGCAGATGCTTTACATGCAGCAGGTCCTGAGTGTGTATGAAAATTAGTGATGTGCACCGGACATTTTTCGGGTTTTGTGTTTTGGTTTTGGATTCGGTTCCGCGGCCGTGTTTTGGATTCGGACGCGTTTTGGCAAAACCTCACCGAAATTTTTTTGTCGGATTCGGGTGTGTTTTGGATTCGGGTGTTTTTTACAAAAAACCCTAAAAAACAGCTTCAATCATAGAATTTGGGGGTCATTTTGATCCCATAGTATTATTAACCTCAATAACCATAATTTCCACTTATTTCCAGTCTATTCTGAACACCTCACACCTCACAATATTATTTTTAGCCCTAAAATTTGCACCGAGGTCGCTGGATGGCTAAGCTAAGCGACACAAGTGGCCGACACAAACACCTGGCCCATCTAGGAGTGGCACTGCAGTGTCAGGCAGGATGGCACTTCAAAAAAATAGTCCCCAAACAGCACATGATGCAAAGAAAAAAAGAGGTGCAATGAGGTAGCTGTGTGACTAAGCTAAGCGACCCAAGTGGCCGACACAAACACCTGGCCCATCTAGGAGTGGCATTGCAGTGTCAGACAGGATGGCACTTCAAAAAAATAGTCCCCAAACAGCACATGATGCAAAGAAAAATGAAAGAAAAAAGTATAAACAGGACATGCACACTTTAACGAACCCATCATTTCAGCAACAGGGTCTGCCACATGACTGTGACTGAAATGACTGGTTGGTTTGGGCCCCCACCAAAAAAAGAAGCAATCAATCTCTTCTTGCACAAACTGGCTCTACAGAGTCAAGATGTCCACCTCATCATCATCCTCCAATTCCTCACCCCTTTCACTGTGTACATCCCCCTCCTCACAGATTATTAATTCGTCCCCACTGGAATCCACCATCTCAGGTCCCTGTGTACTTTCTGGAGGCAATTGCTGCTGGTGAATGTCTCCACGGAGGAATTGATTATAATTCATTTTGATGAACATCATCTACTCCACATTTTCTGGAAGTAACCTCGTACGCCGTGATAATGTTGATATTATCTTAAACCATAAAGCTATACCTTTAAACGCACCTTTACCATGTAGCTGCTGCGGTCGCTAGTTCACGCTACGTACTTCGTATGCTATTTGCGCACAGAGTCCCGTACAGTATACGCACTCAGCGTACAAACGCCGCACTGTGGGTACAAAGCACACACAGCGTGCGCACACACAATTAATACACCTTAAAACCTTATACAGTTATGCAATGCAATGATATGATTACACTTTAAAACTTATGCAGCAAAGCTCTGCAATGATGTTATACCTTAAACCTTAAGTAGCGCTGACGGTATAAAGTACCCGCAGTGCGTACACCTTATCAATACCTATACACCTTATACAGATAAATCTACTTTAAACCCTCGTGCAGGAAAGTGAAGACACCACACTGATTTGTAGTTGAAACCACCGGGTTCTAAGGCCACAGTGGATTGATTCCAAAAAGATAAACAATACAATTTATACACTACAGGCTAACAAGTAAATCTACATATAGATTGGTAAATGCTCAATTAGCTTAGTGATATTATTCAGGTGCTCGAAAGGAAGGGGTATTTCTGAGCAAGAAAAAATTGCTTTTTTTCTTGCTCAGAAATACCCCTTCCTTTCGAGCACCTGAATGATATCACTAAGCTAATTGAGCATTTACCAATCTATATGTCTGTTGTGAGAGGCAGAGAGGTTTCTGCATTAGGAGGAGGTGCAGGCCCTGACATGCCACATGGAGCATTATGGGGTTGCTCCAAGGTAGGTAGCTCTTAGCTTAGACATATTTTAGCAAGGAGCCATTATCATGTGGCTCCTTGCTGGTTAATATTAGACCCAGATTGGGGTAATGGAGGTGTGAGGTGTGGTGCCTCTGGACTGGCTGAGCTGGATGGCTTTAGTGTGGCATACCTTTACATTCTATTAACACTTTTCACTTATTAATTTTCTAACACTATTTCTCTATTTTAATTACATTTCATGTTTGTATCACCCCCTCTATAGCTTCGGCTTCCTAAATACTAATTTATTAACACTATAGTTTTTTACACTGGTATGCCACGCTGGGCTTTCTGGCTCATTCTGGTGTTTTGGGGTGCCACACCCTGCACCTAGATATAGCGCTAGGGACCCCAAATATACAGAGAGGCCTTGATGCGGCTTTGGGGCTTAACCACACATTTGCGCAAATATGTGTAACGAAGATCTCTGAATTCTATTATCATGTGGGATTTATATCTGGTTACTGTTATCCATTCAGTGTGCTGGGGAAACAATTGCTTTTTTTCTTAACAAGTAAATCTAAACAGAATAATGGCTACAGAGAATGTACATACGTGAGAATGTTTCGCAAGCGCAACCCGGTCCGGTCCTCCGCAATCTGATAGATAGCGTTGTGAGCCTTCTGTCTGACTAAGCCTGCTGTAGGCTCTCTTTATTCACTTCATCCAAAACATAACACAATGGATATTGTAATCTCTTTGTTCTGTTATCATTTTAAACAGCTATTTCTTTCTGATGTGGTGCAGGGGGCTATGTGTACAATGTGCACTATTTGGGTTAAATATGTAATGTTCTAATAACCCTCTACGCGTTCACAAACCCTACCGTAAACGCGCATACCACGCGCCAAGGCGCATGGCCGTGGAAAGCTCCGTTACGCAAGTTGCGGATATGCGCAAGCACGGCAGAGCGAGTGCCCGCGCAGCGGGCATGTGCATGGGGTTAGTAAAAGGCATATTACTTTAACAGCCGATTGCTGACAAGGTGAGCGGCTGCACTAAACACTCTTTCGGAGTACACACTGGAGGGAGGGCAACTTAGGTAGAATAAAGCCAGTTTGTGCAAGGGCCTCCAAATTGCCTCTTTTTCCTGCCAGTATACATACGGACTGTCTGACGTAGGAAACAAGTATGTGGCGAGGAGAGATCAAAGGCGCTACTAAACACAATAAATCAATAATCGAGAAATTAAATATACATCACATGAGTTCTCTGTGAATTTCTCTTTCTCCAATATCAGAGGTGATTCTTTCTTTTGTCAGTTCAACAACTCTCAGATGTTACATGCATGAAGAAAACAACAAAAACACAAAATGTGTAGTATTGTTTGCCACAATATAATAATAAAATAATAAAATAGTCCCGTGAATTCTTCAGGAAGAGACGGAGCCCTATGTGGTGGAAATCTTGATAGTGGAGAAAGGGACAGTTCCTCACCACCTCTTCATATCAAAGCGGACGTACCAGAACACTTAAAAATATATAGCACCATACATATCAAGGTATCTTTTATACTTCTTAACAAAGCAGGATTTAATTCCGTTCAATTGAACGTACCACACTCACGTTCTCAGAAGATGGATATCCACATATAGCGGTTTCTTTAAAATAGACGTGTAGAAACTTCTCTCCAAAAATTAATTTATTAAACAATTAGACAAAAAATAAAAATGTTTCCATTAAAAAATTCCACAAACTGGTATAGTCAAATAGTGTGGGTCAGATGTAAAATGACTATCATAGGTGAATTCCGGACTAACACCTATGTACCACAAGTAAGCTATACCTTAGGAATTAAGAAGGTAAAGGAAAATCGGTAGAACACGAATGGATCACTGTCTGGAAGCACCAACGCCGTTTCGACACAAGGTCTTTTTCAAAGTGTAAAAAGACCTTGTGTCGAAACAGCGTTGGTGCTTCCAGACAGTGATCCAGGTATAATTCCTAAGGTATAGCTTACTTGTGGTACATAGGTGTTAGTCCGGAATTCACCTATGATAGTCATTGTACATCTGACCCACACTATTTGACTATACCAGTTTGTGGAATTTTTTAATGGAAACATTTTTATTTTTTGTCTAATTGTTTAATAAATTAATTTTTGGAGAGAAGTTTCTACACGTCTATTTTAAAGAAACCGCTATATGTGGATATCCATCTTCTGAGAACGTTAGTGTGGTACATTCAATTGAACGGAATTAAATCCTGCTTTGTTAAGAAGTATAAAAGATACTTTGATATGTATGGTGCTATATATTTTTAAGTGAGTTCTGGTACGTCCGCTTTGATATGAAGAGGTGGTGAGGAACTGTCCCTTTCTCCACTATCAAGATTTTCACCACATAGGGCTCCGTCTCTTCCTGAAGAATTCACAGGACTATTTTATTATTTTATTATTATATTGTGGCAAACAATACTACACATTTTGTGTTTTTGTTGTTTTCTTCGTGCATGTAACATCTGAGAGTTGTTGAACTGACAAAAGAAAGAATCACCTCTGATATTGGAGAAAGAGAAATTCACAGAGAACTCATGTGATGTATATTTAATTTCTCGATTATTGATTTATTGTGTTTAGTAGCGCCTTTGATCTCTCCTCACCACATACTTGTTTCCTACTATTTTGTGTGATCTGAGGTTGGGCGGATCACAAGAGGAGTGAGATTGGGCAGATACTTAGATAGATACTGTGCCAGAATACACACACTTTAAGCTTTGCATTGTCTGACGTGCCTACTTGGATGCGGTCACTCATATAATCCTCCACCATTCTTTCAATGGTGAGAGAATCATATGCAGTGACAGTAGACGACATGTCAGTAATCGTTGGCAGGTCCTTCAGTCCGGACCAGATGTCAGCACTCGCTCCAGACTGCCCTGCATCACCGCTAGCGGGTGGGCTCGGAATTCTTAGCCTTTTCCTCGCAGCCCCAGTTGCGGGAGAATGTGAAGGAGGAGATGTTGACGGGTCACGTTCCGCTTGACTTGACAATTTTCTCACCAGCAGGTCTTTGAACCACTGCAGACTTGTGTCTGCTGGAAAGAGAGATACAACGTAGGTTTTAAATCTAGGATCGAGCACGGTGGCCAAAATGTAGTGCTCTGATTTCAACAGATTGACCACCCGTGAATCCTGGTTAAGCGAATGAAGAGCTCCATCCACAAGTCCCACATGCCTTGCGGAATCGCTCTGTTTTAGCTCCTCCTTCAATGTCTCCAGCTTCTTCTGCAAAATCCTGATGAGGGGAATGACCTGACTCAGGCTGGCAGTGTCTGAACTGACTTCACGTGTGGCAAGTTCAAAGGGTTGCAGAACCTTGCACAACGTTGAAATAATTCTCCACTGCGCTTGAGTCAGGTGCATTCTAGAGATGAGCGGGTTCGGTTTCTCTGAATCCGAACCCGCACGGGTCCGAGCGACTCGGATCTTCCCGCCTTGCTCGGTTAACCCGAGCGCGCCCGAACGTCATCATGACGCTGTCGGATTCTCGCGAGGCTCGGATTCTATCGCGAGACTCGGATTCTATATAAGGAGCCGCGCGTCGCCGCCATTTTCACACGTGCATTGAGATTGATAGGGAGAGGACGTGGCTGGCGTCCTCTCCGTTTAGACACTTGATTTACTAATTTTGGGGAGCATTAGGAGTACTCAGTAGTGTACAGTGCAGAGTTTTGCTGATAGTGACCAGTGACCACCACTTTTATTTATAATCCGTTCTCTGCCTGAAAAAAGCGATACACAGCACACAGTGACTCAGTCACATACCATATCTGTGTGCACTGCTCATGCTCAGGCCAGTGTGCTGCATCATCTATTATCTATATATAATATTATATATCTGTCTGACTGCTCAGCTCACACAGCTTATAATTGTGGGGGAGACTGGGGAGCACTACTGCAGTGCCAGTTATAGGTTATAGCAGGAGCCAGGAGTACATAATATATTATATAGTGAGTGACCACCAGACACACAGTGCAGTTTATTTAATATATCCGTTCTCTGCCTGAAAAAAGCGATACACACAGTGACTCAGTCAGTCACATACCATATCTGTGTGCACTGCTCAGGCTCAGGCCAGTGTGCTGCATCATCTATATATATTATATATCTGTCTGACTGCTCAGCTCACACAGCTTATAATTGTGGGGGAGACTGGGGAGCACTACTGCAGTGCCAGTTATAGGTTATAGCAGGAGCCAGGAGTACATAATATTATATTAAAATTAAACAGTGCACACTTTTGCTGCAGGAGTGCCACTGCCAGTGTGACTAGTGACCAGTGACCTGACCACCAGTATATAATATTAGTAGTATACTATCTCTTTATCAACCAGTCTATATTAGCAGCAGACACAGTACAGTGCGGTAGTTCACGGCTGTGGCTACCTCTGTGTCGGCACTCGGCAGCCCGTCCATAATTGTATATACCACCTAACCGTGGTTTTTTTTTCTTTCTTTATACATACATACTAGTTACGAGTATACTATCTCTTTATCAACCAGTCTATATTAGCAGCAGACACAGTACAGTGCGGTAGTTCACGGCTGTGGCTACCTCTGTGTCGGCACTCGGCAGCCCGTCCATAATTGTATATACCACCTAACCGTGGTTTTTTTTCTTTCTTTATACATACATACTAGTTACGAGTATACTATCTCTTTATCAACCAGTCTATATATTAGCAGCAGACACAGTACAGTGCGGTAGTTCACGGCTGTGGCTACCTCTGTGTCGGCACTCGGCAGCCCGTCCATAATTGTATATACCACCTAACCGTGGTTTTTTTTTCTTTCTTTATACATACATACTAGTTACGAGTATACTATCTCTTTATCAACCAGTCTATATATTAGCAGCAGACACAGTACAGTGCGGTAGTTCACGGCTGTGGCTACCTCTGTGTCGGCACTCGGCAGCCCGTCCATAATTGTATATACCACCTAACCGTGGTTTTTTTTTCTTTCTTTATACATACATACTAGTTACGAGTATACTATCTCTTTATCAACCAGTCTATATATTAGCAGCAGACACAGTACAGTGCGGTAGTTCACGGCTGTGGCTACCTCTGTGTCGGCACTCGGCAGCCCGTCCATAATTGTATATACCACCTAACCGTGGTTTTTTTTTCTTTCTTTATAGTCATACTAGTTACGAGTATACTATCTCTTTATCAACCAGTCTATATTAGCAGCAGACACAGTACAGTGCGGTAGTTCACGGCTGTGGCTACCTCTGTGTCGGCACTCGGCAGCCCGTCCATAATTGTATATACCACCTAACCGTGGTTTTTTTTTCTTTCTTTATACATACATACTAGTTACGAGTATACTATCTCTTTATCAACCAGTCTATATTAGCAGCAGACACAGTACAGTGCGGTAGTTCACGGCTGTGGCTACCTCTGTGTCGGCACTCGGCAGCCCGTCCATAATTGTATATACCACCTAACCGTGGTTTTTTTTCTTTCTTTATACATACATACTAGTTACGAGTATACTATCTCTTTATCAACCAGTCTATATATTAGCAGCAGACACAGTACAGTGCGGTAGTTCACGGCTGTGGCTACCTCTGTGTCGGCACTCGGCAGCCCGTCCATAATTGTATATACCACCTAACCGTGGTTTTTTTTTCTTTCTTTATACATACATACTAGTTACGAGTATACTATCTCTTTATCAACCAGTCTATATATTAGCAGCAGACACAGTACAGTGCGGTAGTTCACGGCTGTGGCTACCTCTGTGTCGGCACTCGGCAGCCCGTCCATAATTGTATATACCACCTAACCGTGTTTTTTTTTTCTTTCTTTATACATACATACTAGTTACGAGTATACTATCTCTTTATCAACCAGTCTATATATTAGCAGCAGACACAGTACAGTGCGGTAGTTCACGGCTGTGGCTACCTCTGTGTCGGCACTCGGCAGCCCGTCCATAATTGTATATACCACCTAACCGTGGTTTTTTTTTCTTTCTTTATACATACATACTAGTTACGAGTATACTATCTCTTTATCAACCAGTCTATATATTAGCAGCAGACACAGTACAGTGCGGTAGTTCACGGCTGTGGCTACCTCTGTGTCGGCACTCGGCAGCCCGTCCATAATTGTATATACCACCTAACCGTGGTTTTTTTTTCTTTCTTTATACATACATACTAGTTACGAGTATACTATCTCTTTATCAACCAGTCTATATATTAGCAGCAGACACAGTACAGTGCGGTAGTTCACGGCTGTGGCTACCTCTGTGTCGGCACTCGGCAGCCCGTCCATAATTGTATATACCACCTAACCGTGGTTTTTTTTTCTTTCTTTATACATACATACTAGTTACGAGTATACTATCTCTTTATCAACCAGTCTATATATTAGCAGCAGACACAGTACAGTGCGGTAGTTCACGGCTGTGGCTACCTCTGTGTCGGCACTCGGCAGCCCGTCCATAATTGTATACTAGTATCCAATCCATCCATCTCCATTGTTTACCTGAGGTGCCTTTTAGTTGTGCCTATTAAAATATGGAGAACAAAAATGTTGAGGTTCCAAAATTAGGGAAAGATCCACTTCCACCTCGTGCTGAAGCTGCTGCCACTAGTCATGGCCGAGACGATGAAATGCCAGCAACGTCGTCTGCCAAGGCCGATGCCCAATGGCATAGTACAGAGCATGTCAAAACCAAAACACCAAATATCAGTAAAAAAAGGACTCCAAAACCTAAAATAAAATTGTCGGAGGAGAAGCGTAAACTTGCCAATATGCCATTTACCACACGGAGTGGCAAGGAACGGCTGAGGCCCTGGCCTATGTTCATGGCTAGTGGTTCAGCTTCACATGAGGATGGAAGCACTCAGCCTCTCGCTAGAAAACTGAAAAGACTCAAGCTGGCAAAAGCACCGCAAAGAACTGTGCGTTCTTTGAAATCCCAAATCCACAAGGAGAGTCCAATTGTGTCGGTTGCGATGCCTGACCTTCCCAACACTGGACGTGAAGAGCATGCGCCTTCCACCATTTGCACGCCCCCTGCAAGTGCTGGAAGGAGCACCCGCAGTCCAGTTCCTGATAGTCAGATTGAAGATGTCAGTGTTGAAGTACACCAGGATGAGGAGGATATGGGTGTTGCTGGCACTGGGGAGGAAATTGACCAGGAGGATTCTGATGGTGAGGTGGTTTGTTTAAGTCAGGCACCCGGGGAGACACCTGTTGTCCGTGGGAGGAATATGGCCGTTGACATGCCAGGTGAAAATTAGTGATGAGCGAGGTTCGGTTTTACTCGGTTTTACTCGGTTTTACTCGGTTCTCAAAACGGCATCTTATTGGCTATCCAAAACACGTGACATCCGTGAGCCAATAAGATGCCGTTTTGAGAACCGAGTAAAACCGAGTAAAACCGAATCCGCTCATCACTAGTGAAAATACCAAAAAAATCAGCTCTTCGGTGTGGAGGTATTTCACCAGAAATGCGGACAACAGGTGTCAAGCCGTGTGTTCCCTTTGTCAAGCTGTAATAAGTAGGGGTAAGGACGTTAACCACCTCGGAACATCCTCCCTTATACGTCACCTGCAGCGCATTCATAATAAGTCAGTGACAAGTTCAAAAACTTTGGGTGACAGCGGAAGCAGTCCACTGACCAGTAAATCCCTTCCTCTTGTAACCAAGCTCACGCAAACCACCCCACCAACTCCCTCAGTGTCAATTTCCTCCTTCCCCAGGAATGCCAATAGTCCTGCAGGCCATGTCACTGGCAAGTCTGACGAGTCCTCTCCTGCCTGGGATTCCTCCGATGCATCCTTGCGTGTAACGCCTACTGCTGCTGGCGCTGCTGTTGTTGCCGCTGGGAGTCGATGGTCATCCCAGAGGGGAAGTCGTAAGCCCACTTGTACTACTTCCAGTAAGCAATTGACTGTTCAACAGTCCTTTGCGAGGAAGATGAAATATCACAGCAGTCATCCTACTGCAAAGCGGATAACTGAGTCCTTGACAACTATGTTGGTGTTAGACGTGCGTCCGGTATCCGCCGTTAGTTCACAGGGAACTAGACAATTTATTGAGGCAGTGTGCCCCCGTTACCAAATACCATCTAGGTTCCACTTCTCTAGGCAGGCGATACCGAGAATGTACACGGACGTCAGAAAAAGACTCACCAGTCTCCTAAAAAATGCAGTTGTACCCAATGTCCACTTAACCACGGACATGTGGACAAGTGGAGCAGGGCAGGGTCAGGACTATATGACTGTGACAGCCCACTGGGTAGATGTATGGACTCCCGCCGCAAGAACAGCAGCGGCGGCACCAGTAGCAGCATCTCGCAAACGCCAACTCTTTCCTAGGCAGGCTACGCTTTGTATCACCGCTTTCCAGAATACGCACACAGCTGAAAACCTCTTACGGCAACTGAGGAAGATCATCGCGGAATGGCTTACCCCAATTGGACTCTCCTGTGGATTTGTGGCATCGGACAACGCCAGCAATATTGTGTGTGCATTAAATATGGGCAAATTCCAGCACGTCCCATGTTTTGCACATACCTTGAATTTGGTGGTGCAGAATTTTTTAAAAAACGACAAGGGCGTGCAAGAGATGCTGTCGGTGGCCAGAAAAATTGCGGGACACTTTCGGCGTACAGGCACCACGTACAGAAGACTGGAGCACCACCAAAAACTACTGAACCTGCCCTGCCATCATCTGAAGCAAGAAGTGGTAACGAGGTGGAATTCAACCCTCTATATGCTTCAGAGGTTGGAGGAGCAGCAAAAGGCCATTCAAGCCTATACAATTGAGCACGATATAGGAGATGGAATGCACCTGTCTCAAGTGCAGTGGAGAATGATTTCAACGTTGTGCAAGGTTCTGATGCCCTTTGAACTTGCCACACGTGAAGTCAGTTCAGACACTGCCAGCCTGAGTCAGGTCATTCCCCTCATCAGGCTTTTGCAGAAGAAGCTGGAGGCATTGAAGAAGGAGCTAAAAGGGAGCGATTCCGCTAGGCATGTGGGACTTGTGGATGCAGCCCTTAATTCGCTTAACAAGGATTCACGGGTGGTCAATCTGTTGAAATCAGAGCACTACATTTTGGCCACCGTGCTCGATCCTAGATTTAAAGCCTACCTTGGATCTCTCTTTCCGGCAGACACAGGTCTGCTGGGGTTGAAAGACCTGCTGGTGACAAAATTGTCAAGTCAAGCGGAACGCGACCTGTCAACATCTCCTCCTTCACATTCTCCCGCAACTGGGGGTGCGAGGAAAAGGCTCAGAATTCCGAGCCCACCCGCTGGCGGTGATGCAGGGCAGTCTGGAGCGACTGCTGATGCTGACATCTGGTCCGGACTGAAGGACCTGACAACGATTACGGACATGTCGTCTACTGTCACTGCATATGATTCTCTCAACATTGATAGAATGGTGGAGGATTATATGAGTGACCGCATCCAAGTAGGCACGTCACACAGTCCGTACTTATACTGGCAGGAAAAAGAGGCAATTTGGAGGCCCTTGCACAAACTGGCTTTATTCTACCTAAGTTGCCCTCCCACAAGTGTGTACTCCGAAAGAGTGTTTAGTGCCGCCGCTCACCTTGTCAGCAATCGGCGTACGAGGTTACATCCAGAAAATGTGGAGAAGATGATGTTCATTAAAATGAATTATAATCAATTCCTCCGCGGAGACATTGACCAGCAGCAATTGCCTCCACAAAGTACACAGGGAGCTGAGATGGTGGATTCCAGTGGGGACGAATTGATAATCTGTGAGGAGGGGGATGTACACGGTGATATATCGGAGGGTGAAGATGAGGTGGACATCTTGCCTCTGTAGAGCCAGTTTGTGCAAGGAGAGATTAATTGCTTCTTTTTTGGGGGGGGTCCAAACCAACCCGTCATATCAGTCACAGTCGTGTGGCAGACCCTGTCACTGAAATGATGGGTTGGTTAAAGTGTGCATGTCCTGTTTTGTTTATACAACATAAGGGTGGGTGGGAGGGCCCAAGGACAATTCCATCTTGCACCTCTTTTTTCTTTTCTTTTTCTTTGCATCATGTGCTGATTGGGGAGGGTTTTTTTGGAAGGGACATCCTGCGTGACACTGCAGTGCCACTCCTAGATGGGCCCGGTGTTTGTGTCGGCCACTAGGGTCGCTAATCTTACTCACACAGTCAGCTACCTCATTGCGCCTCTTTTTTTCTTTGCGTCATGTGCTGTTTGGGGAGGGTTTTTTGGAAGGGACATCCTGCGTGACACTGCAGTGCCACTCCTAGATGGGCCCGGTGTTTGTGTCGGCCACTAGGGTCGCTAATCTTACTCACACAGCTACCTCATTGCGCCTCTTTTTTTCTTTGCGTCATGTGCTGTTTGGGGAGGGTTTTTTGGAAGGGACATCCTGCGTGACACTGCAGTGCCACTCCTAGATGGGCCCGGTGTTTGTGTCGGCCACTAGGGTCGCTAATCTTACTCACACAGCTACCTCATTGCGCCTCTTTTTTTCTTTGCGTCATGTGCTGTTTGGGGAGGGTTTTTTGGAAGGGACATCCTGCGTGACACTGCAGTGCCACTCCTAGATGGGCCCGGTGTTTGTGTCGGCCACTAGGGTCGCTAATCTTACTCACACAGCTACCTCATTGCGCCTCTTTTTTTCTTTGCGTCATGTGCTGTTTGGGGAGGGTTTTTTGGAAGGGACATCCTGCGTGACACTGCAGTGCCACTCCTAGATGGGCCCGGTGTTTGTGTCGGCCACTAGGGTCGCTAATCTTACTCACACAGCTACCTCATTGCGCCTCTTTTTTTCTTTGCGTCATGTGCTGTTTGGGGAGGGTTTTTTGGAAGGGCCATCCTGCGTGACACTGCAGTGCCACTCCTAGATGGGCCCGGTGTTTGTGTCGGCCACTAGGGTCGCTAATCTTACTCACACAGCTACCTCATTGCGCCTCTTTTTTTCTTTGCGTCATGTGCTGTTTGGGGAGGGTTTTTTGGAAGGGACATCCTGCGTGACACTGCAGTGCCACTCCTAGATGGGCCCGGTGTTTGTGTCGGCCACTAGGGTCGCTAATCTTACTCACACAGCTACCTCATTGCGCCTCTTTTTTTCTTTGCGTCATGTGCTGTTTGGGGAGGGTTTTTTGGAAGGGACATCCTGCGTGACACTGCAGTGCCACTCCTAGATGGGCCCGGTGTTTGTGTCGGCCACTAGGGTCGCTAATCTTACTCACACAGCTACCTCATTGCGCCTCTTTTTTTCTTTGCGTCATGTGCTGTTTGGGGAGGGTTTTTTGGAAGGGCCATCCTGCGTGACACTGCAGTGCCACTCCTAGATGGGCCCGGTGTTTGTGTCGGCCACTAGGGTCGCTAATCTTACTCACACAGCTACCTCATTGCGCCTCTTTTTTTCTTTGCGTCATGTGCTGTTTGGGGAGGGTTTTTTGGAAGGGACATCCTGCGTGACACTGCAGTGCCACTCCTAGATGGGCCCGGTGTTTGTGTCGGCCACTAGGGTCGCTTATCTTACTCACACAGCGACCTCGGTGCAAATTTTAGGACTAAAAATAATATTGTGAGGTGTGAGGTATTCAGAATAGACTGAAAATGAGTGTAAATTATGGTTTTTGAGGTTAATAATACTTTGGGATCAAAATGACCCCCAAATTCTATGATTTAAGCTGTTTTTTAGTGTTTTTTGAAAAAAACACCCGAATCCAAAACACACCCGAATCCGACAAAAAAAATTCGGTGAGGTTTTGCCAAAACGCGTTCGAACCCAAAACACGGCCGCGGAACCGAACCCAAAACCAAAACACAAAACCCGAAAAATTTCAGGCGCTCATCTCTAGTGCATTCCCCCTCCTTTGCCTATATCGTGGGCAGATGTATAGTCTTGAATGGCCTTTTGCTGCTCCTCCATACTCTGAAGCATATAGAGGGTTGAATTCCACCTTGTTACCACCTATTGCTTCAGATGATGGCAGGGCAGGTTCAGGAGTGTTTGGTGGTGCTCCAGTCTTCGGCACGCGGTGGCTGAATGCCGAAAGTGGCCCGCAATTCTTTGGGCCACCGACAGCATCTCTTGCACGCCCCTGTTGTTTTTTAAATAATTCTGCACCACCAAATTCAATGTATGTGCAAAACATGGGACGTGCTGGAATTTGCCCAGATGTAATGCACGCACAATATTGCTGGCGTTGTCCAATGTCACAAATTCCCAAGAGAGTGCAATTGGGGTAAGCCATTCTGCGATGATGTTCCTCAGTTTCCGTAAGAGGTTGTCAGCTGTGTGCTCTTCTGGAAAGCGGTGATACAAAGCGTAGCCTGCCTAGGAACGAATTGGCGTTTGCGAGATGCTGCTACTGGTGCCGCCACTGCTGTTCTTGCTGCGGGAGGCAATACATCTACCCAGTGGGATGTCCCAGTCATATAGTCCTGAGTCTCCCCTGCTCCACTTGTCCACATGTCCGTGGTTAAGTGGACATTGGGTACAACTGCATTTTTTAGGACACTGGTGACTCTTTTTCTGAGGTCTGTGTACATTTTCGGTATCGCCTGCCTAGAGAAATGGAACCTAGATGGTATTTGGTACCAGGGACACAGTACCTCAATCAAGTCTCTAGTTGCCTCTGAATTAACGGTGGATACAGGAATCACGTTTCTCACCGCCCAGGCTGCCAAGGCCTGAGTTATCCGCTTTGCAGCAGGATGACTGCTGTGATATTTCATCTTCCTCGCAAAGGACAGTTGGATAGTCAATTGCTTACTGGAAGTAGTACAAGTGGTCTTCCGACTTCCCCTCTGGGATGACGATCGACTCCCAGCAGCAACAACAGCAGCGCCAGCAGCATTAGGCGTTACACTCAAGGATGCATCGGAGGAATCCCAGGCAGGAGAGGACTCGTCAGACTTGCCAGTGACATGGCCTGCAGGACTATTGGCTTTCCTGGGTAAGGAGGAAATTGACACTGAGGGAGTTGGTGGTGTGGTTTGCAGGAGCTTGGTTACAAGAGGAAGGGATTTAGTGGTCAGTGGACTCCTTCCGCTGTCACCCAAAGTTTTTAAACTTGTCACCGACTTCTGATGAATGCGGTCCAGGTGACGTATAAGGGAGGATGTTCCTAGGTGGTTAACGTCCTTACCCCTACTTATTACAGCTTGACAAAGGCAACACACGGCTTAACACCTGTTTGTTCGCATTTGTGTTGAAATAATTCCACACCGAAGAGCAGATTTTTTTTGTATTTTGACCAGGCATGTCAATGGCCATATTCGTCCCACGGACAACAGGTGTCTCCCCGGGTGCCTGACTTAAACAAACCACCTCACCATCAGAATCCTCCTTGTCAATTTCCTCCCCAGCGCCAGCAACACCCATATCCTCATCCTGGTGTACTTCAACAGTGACATCTTCAATTTGACTATCAGGAACTGCTCTGCGGGTGCTCCTTCCAGCACTTGCAGGTGGCGTGCAAATGGTGGAAGGCGCAACCTCTTCCCGTCCAGTGTTGGGAAGGTCAGGCATCGCAACCGACACAATAGGACTCTCCTTGGGGATTTGTGATTTAGAAGAACGCACAGTTCTTTGCTGTGCTTTTGCCATCTTAACTCTTTTAAGTTTTCTAGCAGGAGGATGAGTGCTTCCATCCTCAGGTGAAGCTGAACCACTAGCCTTGAACATAGGCCAGGGCCTCAGCCGTTCCTTGCCACTCCGTGTCGTAAATGGCACATTGGCAAGTTTACGCTTCTCCTCAGACGATTTAGATTTAGATTTTTGGGTCATTTTACTGAGCTTTTTTGGGGGGGATTTTACATGCTCTCTACTATGACATTGGGCATCGGCCTTGGCTCGTACTGCTATATATACTGGTGGTCACTGTGTCAGCAAACTGCACAACTGAAATGCACCACAGGTATAGAATGTAGATGGATAGTATACTTGACGACACAGAGGTAGGTACAGCAGTGGCCTTCCATACCGTACTGCTATATATACTGGTGGTCACTGTGTCAGCAAGCTGCAAAACTAAAATGCACCACAGGTAAAGAATGTAGATGGATAGTATACTTGACGACACAGAGGTAGGTACAGCAGTGGCCTTCCGTACCATACTGCTATATATACTGGTGGTCACTGTGTCAGCAAACTGCAAAACTAAAATGCACCACAGGTATAGCATGTAGATGGATAGTATACTTGATGACACAGAGGTAGGTACAGCAGTGGCCTTCCGTACCATACTGCTATACATACTGGTGGTCACTGTGTCAGCAAACTGCACAACTGAAATGCACCACAGGTATAGAATGTAGATGGATAGTATACTTGATGACACAGAGGTAGGTACAGCAGTGGCCTTCCGTACCGTACTGCTATATATACTGGTGGTCACTGTGTCAGCAAACTGCAAAACTAAAATGCACCACAGGTATAGAATGTAGATGGATAGTATACTTGATGACACAGAGGTAGGTACAGCAGTGGCCTTCCGTACCGTACTGCTATATATACTGGTGGCCACTGTGTCAGCAAACTGCAAAACTAAAATGCACCACAGGTATAGAATGTAGATGGATAGTATACTTGACGACACAGAGGTAGGTACAGCAGTGGCCTTCCGTACCGTACTGCTATATATACTGGTGGTCACTGTGTCAGCAAACTGCAAAACTAAAATGCACCACAGGTATAGAATGTAGATGGATAGTATACTTAATGACGACACAGAGGTAGGTACAGCAGTGGCCTTCTGTACCATACTGCTATATATACTGGTGGTCACTGTGTCAGCAAACTGCAAAACTAAAATGCACCACAGGTATAGAATGTAGATGGATAGTATACTTGACGACACAGAGGTAGGTACAGCAGTGGCCTTCCGTACCGTACTGCTATATATACTGGTGGTCACTGTGTCAGCAAACTGCAAAACTAAAATGCACCACAGGTATAGAATGTCGATGGATTGACGACACAGAGGTAGGTACAGCAGTGGCCTTCCGTACCGTACTGCTATATATACTGGTGGTCACTGTGTCAGCAAACTGCAAAACTAAAATGCACCACAGGTATAGAATGTCGATGGATTGTATACTTGACGACACAGAGGTAGGTACAGCAGTGGCCTTCCGTACCGTACTGCTATATATACTAGTGGTCACTGTGTCAGCAAACTGCTAAACTAAAATGCACCACAGGTATAGAATGTAGATGGATAGTATACTTGACGACACAGAGGTAGGTACAGCAGTGGCCTTCCGTACCGTACTGCTATATATACTGGTGGCCACTGTGTCAGCAAACTGCAAAACTAAAATGCACCACAGGTATAGAATGTAGATGGATAGTATACTTGACGACACAGAGGTAGGTACAGCAGTGGCCTTCCGTACCGTACTGCTATATATACTGGTGGTCACTGTGTCAGCAAACTGCAAAACTAAAATGCACCAAAGGTATAGAATGTAGATGGATAGTATACTTGACGACACAGAGGTAGGTACAGCAGTGGCCTTCCGTACCGTACTGCTTTATATACTGGTGGTCACTGTGTCAGCAAACTGCAAAACTAAAATGCACCACAGGTATAGAATGTAGATGGATAGTATACTTGACGACACATAGGTAGGTACAGCACTGGCCTTCCGTACCGTACTGCTATATATACTGGTGGTCACTGTGTCAGCAAACTGCAAAACTAAAATGCACCACAGGTATAGAATGTAGATGGATAGTATACTTGATGACACAGAGGTAGGTACAGCAGTGGCCTTCCGTACCGTACTGCTTTATATACTGGTGGTCACTGTGTCAGCAAACTGCAAAACTAAAATGCACCACAGGTATAGAATGTAGATGGATAGTATACTTGATGACACAGAGGTAGGTACAGCAGTGGCCTACTGTACCGTAATGCTATATATTATATACTGGTGGTCACTGGTCAGCAAAACTCTGCACTGTACTCCTCCTATATATATATATATATATTATACTGGTGTTCCCCAGTCCCCACAATAAAGCAGCACACTGAGCACAGATATGGAGTGTTTTTCAGGCAGACAACGTATACTGGTGGTCACTGTCAGCAAAACTCTGCACTGTACTCCTGCTATATAATACAGCTGCTCCCCAGTCCCCACAATTAAGCAGTGTGAGCACAGATATATGCAGCACACTGAGCACAGATAAGGAGCATTTTTTTCAGGCAGAGAACGGATAAAACTGGTGGTCACTGATCAGCAAAACTCTGCACTGTACTCCTCCTATATTAATATAAAGCTGTTCCCCAGTCCCCACAATGATATAAGCAAGCACAAATAAATGCATCAACTCAACAATGAATAAACGGAGAGGACGCCAGTCACGTCCTCTCCCTAACATTTCCAATGCACGAGTGAAAATGGCGGCGACGAGCGGCTGTTTATATAGAATCCGAATCTCGCGAGAATCCGTCAGCGGGATGATGACGTTCGGGCACGCTCGGGTTAACCGAGCCATACGGGAGAATCCGAGTATGCCTCGGACCCGTGTAAAAAGGGTGAAGTTTGGGGGGGTTCGGTTTCCGAGAAACCGAACCCGCTCATCACTAATGAAAATGGTTGAAATTTATATAACACATTAAAACAATTAATAATGTTTTTTAGTTTCCTTTTAACCTAACAACCTATATTGTATAGTTTGCATAATAGACTTTATAACAAAGTATAACTCACTTCATTCAGAAGACTTATGCTGGGTACACAGTAGTAGATATATCTGCAGATCAATTTATCTGCAGATATATCTATGGACAGATCTGGGCGGGCGTTTACATGTTCTCGACCAGTTCATCTGTCAATCACCGTCGGCTAGTGCAGCAATTGTACGGGCGGGCAGCATATGTCCTGTGCTGCCTGAAGACGGGCAAATGAAGCCTGAAACATTGCTAATTTGGCGTTTGGAGTGATGATTTATGAAGACCGCTGAGTGCCACAGTCTTGGAGGAATATATACAGTTTATATATTAGTGATGTGCACCGGACATTTTTCGGGTTTTGTGTTTTGGTTTTGGATTCGGTTCCGCGGCCGTGTTTTGGATTCGGACGCGTTTTGGCAAAACCTCCCTGAAAATTTTTTGTTGGATTCGGGGTTTTTTTACAAAAACCCCTCAAAAACAGCTTAAATCATAGAATTTGGGGGTCATTTTGATCCCATAGTATTATTATCCTCAATAACCATAATTTCCACTAATTTCCAGTCTATTCTGAACACCTCACATCTCACAATATTATTTTTAGTCCTAAAATTTGCACCGAGGTCGTTGGATGACTAAGCTAAGCGACCCAAGTGGCCGACACAAACACCTGGCCCATCTAAGAGTGGCACTGTAGTGTCAGACAGGATGGCACTTCAAAAAAAAGTCCCCAAACATCACATGATGCAAAGAAAAAATGAGGTGCACCAAGGTCGCTGGATGGCTAAGCTAAGTGACCCAAGTGGCCGACACAAACACCTTGCCCATCTAGGAGTGGCACTGCAGTGTCAGACAGGATGGCACTTCAAAAAATAGTCCCCAAACAGCACATGATGCAAAGAAAAAAAGAGGTGCACCAAGGTCGCTGGATGGCTAAGCTAAGCAACCCAAGTGGCCGACACAAACACCTGGCCCATCTAGGAGTGGCACTGCAGTGTCAGACAGGATGGCACTTCAAAAAACAGTCCCCAAACAGCACATGATGCAAAGAAAAAAAGAGGTGCACCAAGGTCGCTGGATGGCTAAGCTAAGCGACCCAAGTGGCTGACACAAACACCTGGCCCATCTAGGAGTGGCACTGCAGTGTCAGACAGGATGGCACTTCAAAAAATAGTCCTCAAACAGCACATGATGCAAAGAAAAAAAGAGGTGCACCAAGGTCGCTGGATGGCTAAGCTAAGCGACCCAAGTGGCCGACACAAACACCTGGCCCATCTAGGAGTGACACTGCAGTGTCAGACAGGATGGCAGATTTAAAAAATAGTCCCCAAACAGCACATGATGCAAAGAAAAATGAAAGAAAAAAGAGGTGCAAGATGGAATTGTCCTTGGGCCCTCCCACCCACCCTTATGTTGTATAAACAGGACATGCACACTTTAACAAACCCATCATTTCAGTGACAGGGTCTGCCACACGACTGTGACTGAAATGACTGGTTGGTTTGGGCCCCCACCAAAAAAGAAGCAATCAATCTCTCCTTGCACAAACTGGCTCTACAGAGGCAAGATGTGCACCTCCTCCTCATCGTCCGATTCCTCACCCCTTTCACTGTGTACATCCCCCTCCTCACAGATTATTAATTCGTCCCCACTGGAATCCAACATCTCAGGTCCCTGTGTACTTTCTGGAGGCAATTGCTGGTGAATGTCTCCACGGAGGAATTGATTATAATTATTTCTGATGAACATCATCTTCTCCACATTTTCTGGACGTAACCTCATACGCCGATTGCTGACAAGGTGAGTGGCTGCACTAAACACTCTTTCGGAGTACACACTGGAGGGGGGGCAACTTAGGTAGAATAAAGCCAGTTTCTGCAAGGGCCTCCAAATTGCCTCTTTTTCCTGCCAGTATACGTACGGACTGTCTGACGTGCCTACTTGGATGCGGTCACTCATATAATCCTCCACCATTCTTTCAATGGTGACAGAATCATATGCAGTGACAGTAGACGACATGTCAGTAATCGTTGGCAGGTCCTTCAGTCCGGACCAGATGTCAGCACTCGCTCCAGACTGCCCTGCATCACCGCCAGCGGATGGGCTTGGAATTCTTAGCCTTTTCCTTGCAGCCCCAGTTGCGGGAGAATGTGAAGGAGGAGATGTTGACGGGTCACGTTCCGCTTGACTTGACAAGTGTCTCACCAGCAAGTCTTTGAACCTCTGCAGACTTGTGTCTGCCAGAAAGAGAGATCCAACGTAGTCATTAAACCTAGCATCGAGCACGGTGGCCAAAATGTAGTGCTCTGATTTCAACAGATTGGCCACCCGTGAATCCTGGTTAAGCGAATTAAGGGCTCCATCCACAAGTCCCACATGCCTAGCGGAATCGCTCAGTTTTAGCTCCTCCTTCAATCCCTCCAGCTTCTTCTGCAAAAGCCTGATGAGGGGAATGACCTGACTCAGGCTGGCAGTGTCTGAACTGACTTCACGTGTGGCAAGTTCAAAGGGTTGCAGAACCTTGCACAACGTTGAAATCATTCTCCACTGCGCTTGAGTCAGGTGCATTCCCCCTCCTTTGCCTATATCGTAGGTAGCTGTATAGGTTTGAATGGCCTTTTGCTGCTCCTCCATCCTCTGAAGCATATAGAGGGTTGAATTCCACCTCGTTACCACCTCTTGCTTCAGATGATGGCGGGGCAGGTTCAGGAGTGTTTGCTGGTGCTCCAGTCTTCGGCACGCGGTGCCTGAATGCCGAAAGTGGCCCGCAATTCTTCGGGCCACCGACAGCATCTCTTGCATGCCCCTGTCGTTTTTTAAATAATTCTGCACCACCAAATTCAATGTATGTGCAAAACATGGGACGTGCTGGAATTTGCCCAGATGTAATGCACGCACAATATTGGTGGCGTTGTCCGATGTCACAAATCCCCAGGAGAGTCCAACTGGGGTAAGCCATTCTGTGATAATGTTCCTCAGTTTCCGTAAGAGGTTGTCAGCTGTGTGCCTCTTCTGAAAAGCGGTGATACGAAGCGTAGCCTGCCTAGGAACGAGTTGGCGTTTGCGAGATGCTGCTACTGGTGCCGACGCTGCTGTTGTTGCTGCGGGAGGCAATAAATCTACACAGTGGGCTGTCACAGTCATATGGTCCTGAATCTGCCCTGGTCCACTTGTCCACATGTACGTGGTTAAGTGGACATTGGGTACAACTGCATTTTTTAGGACACTGGTGACTCTTTTTCTGACGTCTGTGTACATTCTCGGTATCGCCTGCCTAGAGAAGTGGAACCTAGATGGGATTTGGTACCGGGGACAAAGTACCTCAAGCAATACTCTAGTTCCCTGTGAATTAACGGTGGATACCGGAAACACGTTTAACACCGCTCAGGCTGCCATGGCCTGAGTTATCCGCTTTGCAGCAGGATGACTGCTGTGATATTTCATCTTCCTCGCAAAGGACTGTTGGACAGTCAATTGCTTACTGGAAGTAGTACAAGTGGTCTTCCGACTTCCCCTCTGGGATGACGATCGACTCCCAGCTGCAACAACAGCAGCGCCAGCAGCAGTAGGCGTTACACTCAAGGATGCATCGGAGGAATCCCAGGCAGGAGAGGACTCGTCAGACTTGCCAGTGACATGGCCTGCTGGACTATTGGCTTTCCTGTCTAAAGAGGAAATTGACACTGAGGGAGTTGGTGGTGGTGTGGTTTGCAGGAGCTTGGTTACAAGAGGAAGGGATTTAGTTGTAAGTGGACTGCTTCCGCTGTCACCCAAAGTTTTTGAACTTGTCAATGACTTCTGATGAAAGTGCTCCAGGTGACGTATAAGGGAGGATGTTCCTAGGTGGTTAACGTTCTTACCCCTACTTATTACAGCTTGACAAAGGCAACACACGGCTTGACACCTGCATTTCTGTTAAAATAATTCCACACCGAAGAGCTGATTTTTTTTGTAATTTGACCAGGCATGTAAATGGCCATATTCGTCCCACGGATAACAGGTGTCTCCCCGGGTGCCTGACTTGAACAAACCACCTCACCATCAGAATATTCCTTGTCAATTTCCTCCTCAGCGCCAGCAACACCCACATCCTCATCCTGGTGTACTTCAACAGTGACATCTTCAATTTGACTATCAGGAACTGGACTGTGGGTGCTCCTTTCAGCACTTGCAGAGGGCGTGCAAATGGTGGAAGGCGCCACCTCTTCCCGTCCAGTGTTGGGAAGGTCAGGCATCGCAACCGACACAATTGGACTCTCCTTGGGGATTTGTGATTTAGAAGAACGCACAGTTCTTTGCTGTGCTTTTGCCAGCTTAAGTCTTTTCATTTTTCTAGCGAGAGGATGAGTGCTTCCATCCTCATGTGAATCTGAACCACTAGTCATGAACATAGGCCAGGGCCTCAGCCGTTCCTTGTCACTCTGTGTCGTAAATAGCATATTGGCAAGTTTACGCTTCTCATCAGAAGCTTTTAATTTTGATTTTTGGGTCATTTTACTGAACTTTTGTTTTTTGGATTTTACATGCTCTCTACTATGACATTGGGCATTGGCCTTGGCAGACGACGTTGATGGCATTTCATCGTCTCGGCCATGACTAGTGGCAGCAGGTTCAGCACGACGTGGAAGTGGATCTTGATCTTTCCCTATTTTACCCTCCACATTTTTGTTCTCCATTTTTCAATGTGTGGAATTATATGCCAGTAATATATCAATAGCAATGGCCTACTGTACCGTACTGCTATATATTATATACTTGTGGTCAGCAAAATTATGCACTGTCCTCCTACTATATATACTGCGCACAACTAAAATGCACCACAGGTATGGATGGACAGTATACTTGACGACACAGAGGTAGGTAGAGCAGTGGACTACTGTACCGTATTGCTATATATTATATACTGGTGGTCAGCACAATTTTGCACTGTCCTCTTACTATATATACTGTGCACAACTTAAATGCACCACAGGTATGGATGGATAGTATACTTGACGACACAGAGGTAGGTAGAGCAGTAGCCTACTGTACCGTACAGCGATATATTATATACTGGTGGTCAGCAAAATTATGCACTGTCCTCCTACTATATATACTGCGCACAACTTAAATGCACCACAGGTATGGATGGATAGTATACTTGACGACACAGAGGTAGGTAGAGCAGTGGACTACTGTACCATACTGCTATATATTATATACTGGTGGTCAGCAAAATTATGCACTGTCCTCCTACTATATATACTGCGCACAACTAAAATGCACCACAGGTATGGATGCATAGTATACTTGACGACACAGAGGTAGAGCAGTGGACTACTGTACCGTACTGCTATATATTACATACTGGTGGTCAGCACAATTATGCATTGTCCTCTTATTATATACACTGTGCACAACTTAAATGCACCACAGGTATGGATGGATAGTATACTTGACGACACAGAGGTAGGTAGAGCAGTGGCCTACTGTACCGTACAGCGATATATTATATACTGGTGGTCAGCAAAATTATGCACTGTCCTCCTACTATATATACTGCGCACAACTTAAATGCACCACAGGTATGGATGGACAGTATACTTGACGACACAGAGGTAGGTAGAGCAGTGGACTACTGTACCATACTGCTATATATTATATACTGGTGGTCAGCAAAATTATGCACTGTCCTCCTACTATATATACTGCGCACAACTAAAATGCACCACAGCTATGGATGCATAGTATACTTGACGATACAGTAGTAGAGCAGTGGACTACTGCACCATACTGCTATATATATACTGGTGGTCACAGCAAAATTCTGCACTGTACTCCTACTATATACTACAATGCAACACAGATATGGAGCATTTTTCAGGCAGAGAACGTATAATACTGGTGGTCACTGGTCAGCAAAACTCTGCACTGTCCTCCTACTATATAATACTGGTGGTCCCCAGTCCCCACAATAAAGCACACTGAACACAGATATTTGCAGCACACTGAGCACAGATATGGAGCGTTTTTCAGGCAGAGGCCCTCATTCCGAGTTGTTCGCTCGGTAATTTTCTTCGCATCGCAGCGATTTTCCGCTAATTGCGCATGCGCAATGTTCGCACTGCGACTGCGCCAAGTAAATTTGCTAAGAAGTTTGGTCATTTACTCACGGGATTATGAGGTTTTTTCTTCGTTCTGGTGATCGTAATGTGATTGACAGGAAGTGGGTGTTTCTGGGCGGAAACTGGCCGTTTTATGGGTGTGTGTGAAAAAACGCTGCCGTTTCTGGGAAAAACGCGGGAGTGGCTGGAGAAACGGGGGAGTGTCTGGGCGAACGCTCGGTGTGCTTGTGACGTCAAACCAGGAACGAAACTGACTGAACTGATCGCAGTGGCAGAGTAAGTGTCGAGCTACTCAGAAACTGCTAAGAAATTTCTATTCGCAATTTTGAGAATCTTTCGTTCGCAATTTTGCTAAGCTAAGATTCACTCCCAGTAGGCGGCGGCTTAGCGTGTGCAATGCTGCTAAAAGCAGCTTGCGAGCGAACAACTCGGAATGAGGGCCAGAGAACGTAGATATTTTCAGCACACTGAGCACAGATATTTGCAGCACACTGAGCACAGATATTTGCAGCACACTGAACACAACTGAGAGAACGCTGCACGTCCTCTCCCTATCATCTCCAATGCACGAGTGAAAATGGCGGCGACGCACGGCTCCTTATAAGAATACGAATCTTGCGAGAATCCGACAGCGGGATGATGACGTTCGGGCGCCCTCGGGTTAACCGAGCAAGGCAGGAGGATCCAAGTCTGCCTCGGAACCGTGTAAAATGGGTGAAGTTCGGGGGGGTTCGGATTCCGAGGAACCGAACCCGCTCATCACATATATATATATTTGTGTGTGTGTGTGTTACCCAGCTCCTCCTCCCTCCAGCAAGTGCTGACTAAGTGCAACTTTCCTTCCAGCTGCTGGATATAAGGGATAAGTGAAACATATACTCCTGAGGATGCCCGCCTATATGCAAGGACGAAACGTGTTGAGTACATTGACTGAAACCTCTATTCATTCTCACTTGGGACCAAGAGAGTCTACGATTATATTTAAATTAGTGATGAGCGGATTCGGTTTTACTCAGTTCTCAAAACGGCATCTTATTGGCTCACGGATGTCACGTTTTTTGGATAGCCAATAAGATGCCGTTTTGAGAACCGAGTAAAACCAAGTAAAACCGAATCCGCTCATCACTAATTTAAATGTATGGGTATTTGTATATACCTTTTTAACATTAAAAATGTTTAAAACTGTAATACACGATTGTGTCAGTTCTCTCTCTTCTATATCCGTATGTTTGATGCTAACCGCTGGGAGACTACTGTGAAGTACGACATGACAGTAGATGCTGTACAGGGGTTTTGCCTTTAGGATTGAGCAATAACTGTAATTGACAAGTTGTTCTCTACGACCATATATGGCAGTGACGTGCAGTGAGGGCAGTGACTGGGGAGGCACTTAGTAAAGTGCAACAACAACAAATCCCCCCCCCCAGAAAAAAAAGCATAGGGTTTCCCCTATTTAACAAAAACCAGCACTAGGCTGAACCATCCAAAGGGGATAATGCCATAGCAGGGGACACGCTCAGTGCGGGGTGCCCCTGCCATAGCATTAAACCCCCCCAAACCAGTCAACCCAGGGTTGGAATTCCTCATAAAGTGGGGACCCCAAAAACCTAAATGGGGTCCCCCCTCCTGAGCAATAATCAGCACTGGGCTGAAAGCCCAGTGCTATGCCCCGCAACCCTGGTGGTGGTGGGTGCGGGGGTTCATGGCATACTAATATTGTTCTTTAGAGTCTGCCTACAGGTCCCAGCAAGCCTGCCCCAGCATGCTGGCACTTGGAGAACCACAAGTGCCAGCATGCCTGGACATTAAGGGCCCAATGGCACCCGTAGTCCGCCTGTAAAGAAAATATTAAAATAAAAACACCACACCTAATGTTTTAATAGTTTATTTAGCTGTACCTTCACCTGGGGGCGGCAGCCTTAAAGCTCTTTTGCATAACCGCCGCCGCCACAGAGCTTCCGGTGTCTTCTATCTTCGGGAGCTCTTGCCAGCTCCCTCCCCACCGCCGGACTGACCGCCGCTACCTCACTGCTGGCTTATATAAGCAAGTTGAGGGGGCGGGGTGATGACGCTGGGGTGTGATAGGCTTATAGCGGCCATCTTTAATTAAAAAAATTACGCTGAGGCGCCAAACTCTGGAGAATGTCTGGCAGGGACTGGATCCTTTCGGATCCAGGTCTGCCAAGCAGCCACCCTTTCTCCGCCGGGTCCCGTCACCACGATGCCCACCACATGGGCCCGCTGGCGAGCAGATCCACTGGATCTGCTGGTCCAATCACATCTGGGGGAATGACATGGGCGTGCATTCAGCCCACCTGTCATTGAGGCACCAGTATAGGTGCCGCTTCCCCATACAATTTCAATGGTCTTTTACAGCCCATGGCTTCGCCCTGCCCCCTGCCCGCCCCCCGCTACCCAAACTTTAGTATTGGCAGCGGGAGGCACCTCTCCCGCTGCCTCCCAGCCCAACATGCAGGGATTTTCACAGGGGGAAAATGATTAAAATAATAAAAGAAGATATCTATCACAGAATCTGTGTTATAAATATCTTCTTTGTATTATTTTTATCATTATGGCAGGGCAGGCACTGCCTTCCCTGACTGCACGTCCCTGATATGTGGTACACCTTTATTACAAAGGATGTAATCATCTAGGAGATAGGAATTCCTTTTTAAAAATGTTACATACTGTACTACACCATAGGGCACTATTCTCACCCTTTATTACAGATTTCATTCAATAAATCTCCTCTAAGGGGATAAAAAGGGGGTTAACATAATGGCGTAATTACCAAAGTGTGGCTTGCGTTGCGTGAACGCTAACGGGCGAACAGACAATCAGATAAAAATTTGGATTGCACCTCCAGTGTGTAGGATTTAATAAACTACAAAAATGGTCCTGTCACTTTTTACCATATCTGCTATGGGTGCTCCTCGGGTAATGCCAAGAACCATGGATTATATTTACTTATATTAACATTTTCTCAAATTTACATCTCTACAGATTTACCAGATTATTAACATTCATGTATATGTACAGCCGTGAAAATCAGAAACTTCAGTATGAAGAATGGTTAGAACAGCTAATATATATATATATACAGGTTGAGTCTCCCTTATCCAAAATGCTTGGGACCAGAGGTATTTTGGATTTGGGATTTTTCCGTATTTCGGAATAATTGCATAACATAATGAGATATCATGGTGATGGGACCTAAATCTAAGCACAGAATGCATTTATGTTACATATACACCTTATACACACAGCCTGAAGGTCATTTTAGCCAATATTTTTTATAACTTTGTGCATTAAACAAAGTGTGTCTACATTCACACAATTCATTTATGTTTCATATACACCTTATACACACAGCCTGAAGGTCATTTAATACAATAGTTTTAATAAATTTGTGTAATAAACAAAGTTTGTGTACATTGAGCCATCAAAAAACAAAGGTTTCACTATCTCACTCTCACTCAAAAAAGTCCGTATTTCGGAATATTCCGTATTTCGGAATATTTGGATATGGGATACTCAACCTGTATATATATATATATATATATATATAGTATATCACAGGGGCTAAGCACTCACTATATTATAAACTAACATTAATAGACAGTGGAGTTTTAGTTCATGGAATTATCAATGCATTTAATCCTGCAGCGCCCGGCAAGGGACCCCACTATACTGCAGGTCCTACTCTATTGCTCAAAGTAATTATCATAAAAAAGCTATCACATTAGTAGTAAGCTTTAGGTATGCTATCTGGTCTAAAGCTCACAGCAGTTTTGCTTATATAGGCGAGAAAGTTACTAACACACATGTATATTTATATAGCAGTCTGGTTTGGACCGGCACTCACTCCTCAAAGGAGTGCTTGGGTGCCTTCCATATGTATTGTAACAATAGGCCAGTGGTTCCCAAACTCGGTGTTCAAAGACCCCACACAGTTCATGTTTTCCAGGTGACCCAGAGGAGCACAGGTGTATTCATTATGTGAGGAGACCTGGAAAACGTGAACAGTTAGATGTCCATAAGAACCAAGGGGGGTGATTCAGACATGATCGTAGATGTGCTAAATGTAGTTTCTCTGACATGCGGGGGACACCCAGCACAGGGCTAGTCCACCCCACATGTCAGGCCCTACCTCCCAGCACAGGTGCGAAAGCACTGCACGGCGGCAATGCTTTCACACCTGCCAAGTTGCTCCATACCTGTGCAGCCTAGCTGCGCTGGCAGGCAGCTACCCGCCACATTCTGCGGCTGCATGTGATGTCACGCAGCTGCCGCGGCCTGCCCCCACAACGGTCCAGACACGCCTGTGAAACATGCTAGGACAATATTACAGACCAGATGATATTATTCAAAAGAAACTGATGGCACGTGAAGGAGTTTGATGGCACATAAGTGACATTTGGAGGGGTGTTAGGGCATATAAGAGCCATGCATAGGTATCTGAAATGCACATACGCCACATCTGAAGGGGGGTTTTGGCATAAAAGGGGCACATTGAACCATCTGATGGCACATAGGGGGCATCTGGAGGGGACTGTTGGTACAAAAAGGTAATATGGAGGGGTCTAATGGCACATAAGAAGCATCTGGGTTGGACTAATGACATAAGGGGCATGTAGGGGGGCCTAATGGCATGTAACTGGTATCTTTATAGGTCTTTGTTTACTGAGACATCTTTCTGCATCTTGGCTGCAACCTTTTGACCTCTATTACATAACAATATAAAAAAATTATAATCCTCTACGTAGCATAGGTGCAAATGCATGCAGTAAATAATAGTAACCTATGTAGCAGTAGGGGAATTATATGCAGTAAACAATAGTGGCAATAACAGTTTCAGCAGTCACATACAGTATAACATAGGAACAAAAACAACAAAAGAATGGGCAGTAGGTGGCTTTGGGTATTGTTCTTGTTTCTAGTTTTTATTGTGGTTTGACCCACATGTCACCCCATATCATATGTAGATGGAATCATGGAAAATCTGGACAGTTATCATGGATTATGCTTGTACTCGTGAACCCATCTTTTTCTATGTCAGAAACAAGAATTCAATATTTTTTTCCATGGCTCTGAACTCTTTTATCCCCTTGGTACTAGCGTTAAACTATCCCTTGGTGCTAGTCTCAAATTACTCACGAAAGACTTGTCTGTCCTACTCTTTCATCATTTTACTTACAGGGGTACATGCTACTTTGGTTCTTCTGCCATTTTCTTACTATCCTACTCTTATCTTCAACTTATTTTTTTCTGTCTTTACGATTTATTTACTCCTTTCTGTGTGGCTGGACTTAGGCTATCCAGGGTTGTTGAGCTTTTCTACTGCTTGCAGCTCCTCTGGGTGAAATGTCTTCTCAGGAATGAGACATCTTTCACTTACAAGTGCCAGTCTGTCAGTTAACTAGGCAGAAGGGAACCAAGGACAGCTTGACATGCCCCCTGCATATTAGGCATTGTGACTGGTGCACGGCACAATGAAGTGGGCTGGCAGTACTAATTTCATGTACTGAGGCAGCAGTCATGATGCTCAAAGGGCAACACATGTTGGGCAATGGCACCAGCTGCACTGCCCTCACTACATACCTATATTCATCTAGATTAAATTAAAAGCATAGAGATAACACACCATTAAAATGATAAACATTGGTCGCATTTTATCCTTTATATCACCAGACTCTTCAAATCGTTCATACACTGCAGTAATTTATTACATTCTTAGGACCAATGTGTCTTATACTGTCAGTGGAACAGGACCCTGCCACTATTCTATTCACACTACAGGTCCCCCTGCACTTCTTTTTGACATAAATAATTTCAAAGGCCAACCAGTGTTCCAGAGCTTCAATGGCAGGAGAAGGAGCACATTGGGGTCAAAGAGGATCCCAATTTGTTGTTATTAGGGTGGTGCCACCTGAGATTAAGGTCTCAACGCTCCTCCTTAAATAAGAAACTCTGATTAATGTAACAGTTAATAATTTTAATCTGATTATTAGATCGATTTTATCATAGGACACAACCTGTTTAAAAAATAATAGAAATAATATAATAATATAATTATATATTGCCACTTCACATTTTCATACTTCACAGTAATAGCATGGCAAATACATTTTCTTGTCACTCTATTAGTTAGGTCATAATATTACCTGAGGTCACACATTTATTTTTATTTAGATGTATGAGTAGATTTTTTTCTTTTATTCATTTACCAAGATTCTGAATTACAAGCAGAGTCTTATGAGAAAATAGTTTCTTATGCAAGACAAGTCATTTAGCGCCCTTTGTCTATGAGCAAGAGACAGCTCTCCTATTTCTCATGGAATTGAAGTAGGCAGTTTCATTTTTCTGTTGACTTTCAATTCCTCCAACAGAGTGATTTCATTGCTATGCAATCTTAAGAATTCTGGAGGGCTAAAACTGTTTTTAGCTTTTTCAATATTTCATGTATCCCAAGACTTAAATACAGAAACAAAAATGAGAAAATAAAGTACCACAATTCATCATTGTCATCAGATGGTAAATATCTCAGATATTAGTGAAATTTAAATATCAACACATTTAGTTTTTCATAAGTGTCTGTGTTCTCACACAGATACAATATAAGCATAGCTATTGCAGGTTTATGAGATTTTGTCTGCAGCTCCGGCACATAAAAATGGTTTCTTTGCTTTTCTCCCTTTCGTTACAGTTTATAAGGAACAGTTATACCCCAACCCTAAAGTTTGCTCACCTGGGGTGCGGACAGTACATTATTCATGGGGTCCTGTGTCATCTGGTATCCCTCTGATCTCTCTGCACCTTTCTGTTAGCTGTTGCTCTTTCTTGTTGGCACTGTGTTGTCAGTGGACAAGACACTGCAAGGCTGAAAAAGGACCAAAGCCAACACATTCTCATTAAATCATTTACAGTATACTGTATATAAAGAGATTACTGGGATATTTATTAGGTGTATAATGTCCGTTGCTAAGAGTCATTTCATTTTCTTTTTTTTTAAGTAGAGGGTAAGATATAAAACTATTACTAGTAAAACAATATGCAATTTATTTGCAACTTATACCAAAGGTATTACTTTTTAATTTTTAGAATAAGTTTATCAATGCTTCATTGTGATAGATTTTATAAGCAAAAGGTGTTTAATCTTAATTTAACACCTTAGATTTAAATGGGAACTGCCCTTGTTAATTAGTAACTGGCAAGAAATTATCACTCCTACAGAGGTGGTAAAATAGTTGCTAATGTACTTGGCTGTCTGTGTTATTCATTGCAGGAAATGTTCAACATTTTGTAGCGTTTTTCTCTTCAATTTTTGTTATGTAAGGCTTCGTTCTGAGTAGGATGAAATTAGTATACAGCCACAACTAGCGATGTTTGGCATCCTGCACATGCTCCATATCTATGTTATAGTTGTGTTGGGGTGTGTCATGGACCCGAGTCGTGTGTAGACTTAATGGATGACAAATACACAATTGCATATATATAATGGGTGCAGTGTGTGCGGTGCACTGGGCCTCTGGGTCTAGAGATGCCCACACCGCACACCCTGTGCCTTTACGCCATTGTACAGGTTCCATACTCCCAATGCCTTCTTAACCTCTTTATGGTGACAGGAATAGCCTTAACAGACCTCAAAAGATTTTAAAAAACACTCTTTTAAATATAGCTCCAATAATTTGTAAACAACAGCAGTTGAAAAATTGCTTAATGGTTTGAAACGTCTCCCATGAAAGAGCAGTGCAAAATGTACTGAAAGACAAAACAGGTTTAATACAGATAGTATACTACATGGTAATTTGGCCTTTATTAGCGATAGCCAGAGCCGGCCACAGGCATAGGCAAACTAGGCAATTGCCTAGGGCATTTGATATGCCTAGGGGCATCGGCAGCTTCTGCTGATTAAAATGATATGCGGCATGCCTATATTCTGTGTGTAACATTTCATATGCAGATACAGCCACAGTCTCACATAGTATATAGGCATGCTGCATATCATTTTAATCAGCAGAAGCTGCCTGTGCATCCTAGCCACATAGCAATGCAAATAAGATGCATTTTCATCAAAAAATAGGTGCCCAACTTTAGCATTGAGGCAAGATTTATGAGGACACATCTGTATCCAAGAAGAGGCAGGGTCACAGTGTTAGTTGCAGTGTGAGTGCTGTGTGCATGTGAGTGGGTAGGTTGTGCAGTAGTGTTCAGAATATGTGTAAGGAGCATTATGTGTGTCATGTAAAAATGCATTAATAATGTGCAACATATGTGTAAGGGGCACTATGTGTGTCATTATATGTATAAGGGCATTAATAATGTGCAGCATATGTGTAACAGGGTACTACTGTATGTGTGTCATTATGTGTATAGGGGCACTAATAATGTGCGGCATATGTGTAAGGGACATTATGTGTAAAAGGACATTAATAAAGGTTGTCATAATGCGTAAGGTGAATTATGTTTATAAGGACATTAATAATGTGTCTCATATGTGTAAGGGGCATTACTCTGTTTCATTATGTGTATAAGGTGCTCTACTATGTGTCGTTGCGTATAGAAAGGGCACTACTGTGTCATCTAATGTGAATAAAGAGCAATAGGGTGTGGTGTAATGTGAATAAGGAGCAATTCAGTGTGATGTATTGTGAATAAGGGGCTCTACTGTGAGGAGTAACGTTTATAAGGTAAAGTGATACTACTGTGGGATGTAATATGAATTATGGACACTATCGCATGATCAAATGTGAATAAAGTTGCATTACTGTGTGGCGTAATTGGAATTGGGGGTACTATTGTGTGGCCATGCCCCTTACCAGCAAAAACACACCCCTTTTTGGGCTGTGTGCTAAATGTGTGAACTGTTCCTATTTAAAATATAGGGGGCACAAACACCAAAATAAGGACTGCTATTGGTGATGGGTGATGGTGCTGGGAAAGAGGTGCAAGGTCAGAGGCAGAACTAGCGGTGGTGCTTGGGGGCACCAGCCAAAATCTTGCCTAGGGCATCATATTGGCTAGGGCCGGCTCTGGCGATAGCTATACAGAGCTCATCCTAGTAATTACTAAATAATACATAGAACAGTGTAGTGATAGATATATAATACTGAGAGCATCATACAGCCCGATATACAATGGAGAGAGCATCTTAGTAACTGTCTACAATACAGAGATCATCTTTTACAACCATCATTCTATGCAGAAAGTATTTAGTGACCACATCATAATGCAATACAGATTGCATTTAACTAGCCACCATGCAATACAGAGATTTCTCTCACGACTACTATATAATACAGAGAGCATAGACGTATCTGAAACACTGATGTGTAAAAGAGCCAAATTTCTGTTCAAGTGCCAAATATGTACCTGCATCATGGGCTGCCACCAGCACCGGCCTTTGCCTCTGGGCTGCAGCACCTTCCAAGGTGTGCAGAGGGGAGCTGGACAGGACATATGAACATACATGTGAAGATTTATGTAACATATGTCCTGGCCTCCTTCCCCGTGAATCAGTAGCCACCGCCGCAGCAGCATAGGAAACACTACTCAGCCTGTCGATCATCATTTAGCCTGCCCCCAGATTCCCATTGGCTGGTTTCATAGGAGTCCAGGGGCGGGCTAAATGACGATTGACAGGCTGAGCAGTGTGTGCTATGCTGTGGCTGCTGCTAATCCCTGGGTAATTAAGCCAAGACATATGTTACATATATCTTCACATGTATGTTCATATGTCCTGTACACCTTGGTTGGGGCTGCAGCCCAGGGGCAGCAGCCACTGCTGGGTGCCACTATCCGCAGAATTCTTTAATATCGTTAATATACCGTATATTCCTATAGATTTTACGCATCAATCTTTCTTTATTCAATATTGTTAGTACATACCGCTAACATTGCTGAATTTAGAATTACACATTAAGGGCATGATTACATTAATTATCCCCTGCGCTGGCATCTACCTCCACTGCAAGTAGCAAGGGGAAAAATATTCCACCCCTACACAAATCAGGATGAATGCATGAGGGACGTGCAGTCAGGGAAGGCAGGGGCAGCAGTGCCTCCCCTGTCATTAATGATTAAAATAATACAAAGATACATTATTAATAATAATAATAATAATAATAAATAATTAGAGATGAGCGGGTTCGGTTCGCCGAGAACTGAACCCCCCCCCCCCCCCCCCGAACTCCACGTGTCAAACACGGGTCCGAGCCAGGCTCGGTTGTTCCCGCCTGACTAGGAAAACCCGAACGAGGCAAAACGTCATCATCCCGCTGTCGGATTCTCGCGAGATTCGGATTCCATATAAAGAGCCGCGCGTTTCACTCGTGCATTGTAATAATAATAATAATTTTATTTATATAGCGCTTTTTCTCCAATAGGACTCAAGGCGCTTAACAGATACATAGCATAATATAGTACAGAAAATAATGAAGTACATTTTCATAAAATACAGAAGCATGAAGATACTAAAAGGGACACTATGGAAATGCTTTAGTAAACAGAAAAGTCTTGAGTCTACTTTTGAAGGATTCTATAGTTGGGGCCTCTCGCACTGTGCGGGGAAGTGAGTTCCATAGAGTCGGAGCCGCATGACTAAAAGCTCAACCCCCAGATGAATTACGGTAGATTCTAGGTACTGCTAAAAGTCCTTCATCTACAGATCGCAGTAATCGAGTGGGGCAGTATGGGGTCAGAAGCTGTTTCAGGTACCTTGGGCCTTGGTCATGTAATGCTTTGAAACTCAGTAAGCCAATCTTGAAGATGATTCACCATCTTACAGGCAGCCAGTGAAGGGAGTAGAGGATGGGTGCTATGTGGCTAGAACGGGGCTGGTTGGTTAATAGCCTGGCAGCTGTGTTTTGCACCAGCTGTAATTGTTGCAATTCTTTTGCTGGTAGACCGAGGTAGAGGGCATTACAGTAGTCTAAACGAGATGATACAAATGCATGTATGACTTTTGGCATGTCATCTGAGGGAATTAAGTGCTTGATTCTGGCTATGTTCCTCAGGTGAAAGAATGAGGATTTGATTGTGGCTGATATCTGATGTTTAAGTGTCAAGCCACCATCCAGGACAACGCCAAGATTCCGCACACGATCACTGGTCTGTAATTCTGAATCCCCCAGTGTAAGTCCAGTTGGTTGGCTATGCTGCAGTCTTGTCCTTTGATGTTGCGGTCGTATCAAAAGGACCTCTGTTTTATCCGGGTTCAGTCGCAGCCAACTGGCGCTCATCCACTCCTGTAGTTCAGCTAGACAGCCATTTAGGGTTGCTATTGGGTTATCAGTGCCCGGAGCAAAGGACAAGTACAGTTGTGTATCATCTGCATAGCAGTGGTAGACCAGGCCATGGCGCCTGATTATTTCGCCCAATGGGAGCATGTATACTGCAAAAAGCATGGGGGATAGTATAGAACCATGTGGGACACCACATGGCAATGGCACTGGTGGTGATGAGTATAATCCAGATGATACTCTCTGTGACCCGCCTGTGAGAAATAATTTGAACCAGTTTAGGACTGTGCCATCCAGACCACAGAAATGTATCAGTCACTCAATCAGAAGCCCATGGTCCACGGTATCAAATGCTGCCGAGAGATCCAGAAGGATTAATATTGAACAGTCACCTCTCTCTTTTGCCATTAGAAGATCATTTAACACACACACCAGGGCTGTTTCAGTGCTATGTCTTCTCCTGAATCCTGATTGAAATGGATCATAAATATCATGGGTTGTCAGGCGGGTTTCCAGTTGATTTGCAACGACTTTCTCAATAACCTTTCCTAGGAAAGGAAGGTTTGATACCGGTCTGTAGTTGGTCATGCAGTCGGGATCTAAATTAGGTTTTTTAAGAAGCGGTCTAACAATTGCTTCCTTTAGGGGTCCAGGAAAAATGCCTGTCTGCAAAGAGCATTGAACAATTTTTGTAAAGACAGGACCAATTATATCCATACAACCTATTAGAAGCTTGGTTGAGGCTGGGTCCAGATCACAGGTGGTGGGACGCAAAATTCGAGCAATTTCAGCAGTGTCCTTTACATCCACTGGGTCAAAGCTGGTCCATGAAGGCATGTAGCTTATATTGGCAGGCTTTGTAGTTTGGCACTCCTTTGATGGCACTGTGGAGATTCCAGCCCGGATGGTGGATATTTTATCTGCAAAGAAGTTTGCAAACTCATTGCATCTTGCCTGGGAGAGGGTCTCATCAGTCTGCAGGCATGCTGGCTTGCAAAGCATCTCCACTGTGCGGAAAAGCTGAGCTGGCCTATTGTTTGCTGCTGTGATCTCATTTGACAGGAACTGTGCCTTCTTACGAGTGATTGTCGATTGATATTCTTCGTTATGCTTTATTAGTTTTATTTTGTCATCCACTAGGTTAGTCTTCCTCCATCGTCTTTCCAGTCTACGCCCCCTTTTCTTGAGCTCACTAACACTGTTGTCGAACCATGGAGCTTGACGTTGTGGTTTACGAGGTCTTAAACGCACAGGGGCGATAACATCAATTGCAGCCATAACATCCCTATTATAATAACGGACTAGGGAACAGGGATCTTCACAGGCACCCAGTATAGCAGAGAGATCCAGATTTGCTGCAAGAGCCTGGGGAGTCATACCCCTCCTTGGACGATACCTGGTCAACTCCACGGGCAGAGATCTTATTTGAGGGGTTGCAACTGAGAACCAGAGGGAGTAGTGGTCTGACCAGATGACTGGGTTTATTTTTAGGTCAGTGACTTCTAATCCAATCTGAAAGAGGGTACAGAGAGGACGTGGCTATGTTCTCTCAGTATCAAATCTCAGTAACAGTGCTCAGTATCAGTGCTTATTGCTGCTCAGTCATACTAGTACAGTGTCTCTCTTGTGCTGTATTTTGCTGCTGTAGGGTGCTGTGGTAGTAGTGTCCTGTGACTGTGCATCAGTCATCATCATTCTAGTCACAGTGGTATCTGGGGGTGACAATTCCAGAGTGCTTTTGTGCTGCTCATTAAAACTAGTACAGTGTCTCTCTTGTGCTGCATCGTGCTGCTCGTGTCAGTTCTCAGTAGTATCATCAGTGCTCAGTATGTTAGGTTCCTGGTGCTCAGAACAAGGGAGATGTTATGAAGTGAGTCCAGAGCACCAGGACGTAATGCTGGGAAAGGGGGAATGGAAAGGGAATAGCCCCTGGCGCCCTATCTCCGTTGTCTCGCCCGTGCTGTCAGTACACTCTTGCGAGACTATGGTTGCTTGAGCCCATGGCAGCCGCGTTTGAAGGGCGGATTACGTCTGCCCAACTTCGATGCCCCCTCAGGTCTTAATGAGAGACAAAGAGTGTACCGAGACAGGGTGATAACAAGGGGCCCTCTACCTGAAACAACCAAAGCCAGGGGCTACTAACTAGCCTAAAACTAAATGTATGTGCGGCTTGCCGCCAAAGGAAAAGAACAACAAAGGAAATGCTGACCACACGCCGACACAATACTCTTGTGTTCCGGCGGTGACAGCATAAGCAGAACCCTCTGCAAAACACCAGTGACAGAAATAATAACAGAATACAGCGGCCTAGGCCGACGGACGTGGCAGAGCCGCTACTCACGGAACCGGTACGAATACTGGCAAACGGACAGGAACCCCCAATGCTGCCGACACAGACTCTCAGAACTGGAGGACAGGCAGAATCCCAAACGACAGACCGGTGGACACCAAGAAGCCAGAAACTCGACCAGGCATAGGCAAAGCCACTGGACTTCTGTACAGGAACACTTCACGGCAGGACACGGGATCAGACACAGGAATCGACACAGGGACTGACACAGGAATAGACACAGGAAGCTGTTCGACAGACACTGTTTCACAGGAGCTCAGGAATTGGCAGGATCAAGCTCAGAACTCAAGCAGACTGGAAACCAAGAAATATCACCAGCGTCTGTGAATTGCACTGAGCCAGCATATAACAGAGAGGCCTAATTAATAATATCATGCAGCTGCCTTGTTGCATGACTCCAAACTGACAAGATGCAATTAGCAGCCAGGTGAGGCTGAACACATGGGAACAAGCTGCAATTACACAGACTAACCAGCGGCAGCAACCAAGAGTATTCTTAAACATAGCAATGGGAAATCCTGGCCTGCAAGACTACTAATAAACATAAAATACCTAACTGACATGCAAAACAGGAATGAGCCACAGCTGTGGCTCATAACACAGTATCACTGCTCATTGTCTTGTGGTGCTCAGTAATACTACATTACTAATACTAGTACAGTGTCTTGTGCTAATTGTGCTGCTCAGTGTCAGTTCTCAGTAGTATCATCTGTGCTCAGTGTCAGTTCTCAGTAGTATCATCAGTGCTCAATATCATCAGTGCTCAGTATCACTGCTCATTGTCTTGTGGTGCTCAGTAATACTACATTACCAATACTAGTACAGTGTCTTGTGCTAATCGTGCTAATCAGTGTCAGTTCTCAGTAGTATCATCTGTGCTCAGTGTCAGTTATCAGTAGTATCATCATCAGTGCTCAGTATCATCAGTGCTCAGTATCACTGCTCATTGTCTAGTGGTGCTCAGTAATACTACATTACTAATACTAGTACAGTGTCTTGTGCTAATCGTGCTGCTCAGTGTCAGTTCTCAGTAGTATCATCAGTGTCAGTGCTCAGTAATATCATCAGTGCTCAGTATCACTGCTCATTGTCTTGTGGTGCTTAGTAATACTACATTACTAATACTAGTACAGTGTCTTGTGCTAATCGTGCTGCTCAGTGTCAGTGCTCCATAGTAACATCAGTGCTCAGTATCACTGCTCATTGTCTTGTGATGCTCAGTAATACCACAATAATAATACTAGTACAGTGTCTTGTGCAAATCGTGCTGCTCAGTGTCAGTGCTCAGTAGTATCATCAGTGCTCAGTATTATCAGTGCTCAGTATCATTGCTCATTGTCTTGTGGTGCTCAGTAATACTACATTACTAATACTAGGACAGTGTCTTGTGCTAATCATGCTGCTCAGTATCAGTGCTCAGAAGTATCATCAGTGCTCAGTATCACTGCTCATTGTCTTGTGGTGCTCAGTAATACTACATTACTAATACTAGTACAGTGTCTTGTGCTAATCATGCGGCTCAGTGTCAGTGCTCAGTAGTATCATCAGTGCTCAGTATCATCAGTGCTCAGTATCACTGCTCATTGTCTTGTGGAGCTCAGTAATACTACAATACTAATACTAGTACAGTGTCTTGTGCTAATCATGCTGCTCAATATCACTGCTCATTGTCTTGTGATGCTCAGTAATACTACATTACTAATACTAATACAGTGTCTTGTGCTGCATCTTGCTGCTGTAGGGTGCTGTGGTAGTGTCCTGTCACTGTGCATAGGTCATCATCATTCCAGTCAGAGTGGTATCTGGTATCTATCTAGTGGTATCTAATTCCAGACATTACTGCCGTCTAGTTACAGATATATTACTAGCATATAATTCCACACTTTAAAAAATGGAGAACAAAAATTTGGAGGGTAAAATAGGGAAAGATCAAGATCCACTTCCACCTAGTGCTGAAGCTGCTGCCACTAGTCATGGCAGAGACAATTCAATGCCATCAACGTCGTCTGCCAAGGCCGATGCCCAATGTCATAGTAGAGAGCATGTAAAATCCAAAAAGCAAAAGTTCAGTAAAATGACCCAAAAATCTAAATTAAAATCATCTGAGGAGAAGCGTAAACTTGCCAATATGCCATTTACGACACGGAGTGGCAAGGAATGGCTAAGGCCCTCTCCTATGTTCCTCATGACTAGTGGTTCAGCTTCACATGAGGATGGAAGCACTCATCCTCTCGCTAGAAAACTGAAAAGAGAAGAACTGTGCGTCCTAAATCACAAATCCCCAAGGAGTGTCCAATTGTGTCGGTTGCGATGCCTGACCTTCCCAACACTGGATGCGAAGAGGTGGCTCCTTCCACCATTTGCATGCCCCCTGCAAGTGCTGGAAGGAACACCCACAGTCCAGTTCCTGATATTCAAATTGAAGATGTCACTGTTGAAGTACACCAGGATGAGGATATGGGTGTTGCTGGCGCTGAGGAGGAAGGTGACGAGGAGGATTCTGATGGTGATGTGGTTTAAATCAGGCACCCGGGGAGACAGTTGTTGTCCGTGGGACGAATAAGGCCATTGACATGCCTGGTCAAAATACAAAAAAAATCACCTCTTCGGTGTGGAATTATTTCAACAGAAATGCGGACAACAGGTGTCAAGCTGTGTGTTGCCTTTGTCAAGCTGTAATAAGTAAGGGTAAGGATGTTAACCCCCTAGGAACATCCTCCCTTATACATCACCTGGAGAGCATTCATCAGACGTCATTGACAAGTTCAAAAACTTTGGGTAACAGCGGAAGCAGTCCACTGACAACTAAATCCCTTCTTCCTCTTGTACCCAAGCTCCTGCAAACCACACCACCAACTCCCTCAATGTCAATTTCCTCCTTAGACGGGAACGCCAATAGTCCTGCAGGCCATGTCACTGACAAGTCTGACGAGTCCTCTCCTAACTGGGATTCCTCCGATGGATCCTTGAGTGTAACGCCTACTGCTGCTGTTGCTGCTGGCGCTGCTATTTTTGCTGCTGGGAGTCGATCGTCATCCCAGAGGGGAAGTCGGAAGACCACTTGTACTACTTCCAGTAAGCAATTGACTGTCCAACAGTCCTTTGCGAGGAAGATGAAATATCACAGCAGTCATGCTGTTGCAAAACGGAAAAACTCAGGCCTTGACAACTATGTTGGTGTTAGACGTGCATCCGGTATCCACCGTTAGTTCACAGGGACTTAGAGAACTGCTTGAGATAGTGTGTCCCGGGTACAAAATCCCATCTAGGTTCCACTTCTCTAGGCAGGCGATACCGAGAATGTACACAGACGTCAGTAAAAGTGTCCTCAGTGTCCTAAAAAATGCAGTTGTACCCACTGTCCACTTAACTACGGACATGTGGACAAGTGGAGCAGAGCAGACTAAGGACTATATGACTGTGACAGCCCACTGGGTAGATGTATTGCCTCCCGCAGCAACAACAGCGGCGGCACCAGTAGCAGCATCTCACAAACGCCAACTCGTTCCTAGGCAGGCTATGCTTTGTATCACCGCTTTCCATAAGAGGCACACAGCTGACAACCTCTTACGGAAACTGAGGAACATCATCGCAGATTGGCTTACCCCAATTGGACTCTCCTGGGGATTTGTGATATCAGACAATGCCACCAATATTGTGCGTGCATTACATGTGGGCAAATTCAAGCACGTCCTATGTTTTGCACATACAATTAATTTGCAGGAGATGCTGTCGGTGGCCCGAAGAAATGCGGGCCACTTTCGACATTCAACCACCACGTGCCGAAGACTGGAGCGCCAGCAAACACTCCTGAACATGCCCTGCCATCAGCTGAAGCAAGAGGTGGTAACGAGGTGGAATTCAACCCTCTACAGTATATGCTTCAGAGGATGGAGGAGCAGCAAAAGGATATTCAGCCTATACATCTGCCTACGATATAGGCAAAGGAGGGGGAATGCACCTGACTAAAGTGCAGTGGACAATGATTTCCATGTTGTGCAAGGTTCTCCAACCCTTTGAACTTGCCACATGTGAAGTCAGTTCAGACACTGCCAGCCTAAGTCAGGTCATTTCCCTCATCAGGTTTTTGCAGAAGCAGCTGGAATGACTGAAGGAGGAGCTAAAATGGAGCGATTCCGCTAGACATGTGGGACTTGTGGATGGAGCCCTTCATTCGCTTAACCAGGATTCACGGGTGGTCAATCTGTTGAAATCAGAGCACTACATTTTGGTCACCGTGCTCGATCCTAGGTTTAAAGCCTACGTTGTATCTCTCTTTCCGGCAAACACAAGTCTGCAGATGTTCAAAGACCTGCTGGTGAGACAATTGTCAAGTCAAGCGGAACGTGACCTGCCAACAGCTCCTCCTTCATTTTCTACCGCCACTGGAGCTGCCAGGAAAAGGATAAAATTTCCAAAATCACCAGCTGGCGGTGATGCTGGGCAGTCAGGAGCCAGTGCTGACATCTGGTCCGGACTGAAGGACCTGACAACTATTACTGACATGTCATCTACTGTCACTGCATATGATTCTGTCACCATTGAAAGAATGGTGGAGGATTATATGAGTGACAGCATCCAAGTAGGCATGTCAGACAGTCCGTACGTATACTGGTAGGAAAAATAGGCAATTTGGAGGCCCTTGCACAAACTGGCTTTATTTTACCTAAGTTGCCCCCACTCCAGTGTGTACTCTGAAAGAGTGTTTAGTGCAGCCGGTCACCTTGTCAGCGATCGGCATAGGAGGTTACTTCCACTAAATGTGGAGAAGATGATGTTCAAAATGAATTATAAATTCCTCTGTGGAGACATTTACCAGCAATTGCCTCCAGAAAGTACACAGGAACCTGTGATGGTGGATTCCAGTGGGGACGAATTAATACTCTGTGAGGAGGATGTACACAGTGAAAGGGGTGAGAAATCGGAGGATGAGGATGAGGTGGACATCTTGCCCCTGTAGAGCCAGTTTGTGCAAAGAGAGATTGATTGCTTCTTTTTTGGTGGGGGCTCAAACCAACCAGTCATTTCAGCCACAGTCGTGTGGCAGACCCTGTCGCTGAAATGATTGGTTTGTTAAAGTGTGCATGTCTTATTTATTATACAACATAAGGGTGGGTGGGAGGGCCCAAGGACAATTCCATCTTGCACCTCTTTTTTATTTATCTTTGAACCATTTGCTGTTTGGGGACTATTTTTTTTAAGTGCCATCCTATCTGACACTGCAGTGCCACTCATAGATGGGCCAGGTGTTTGTGCCGCCCACTTGGGTCGCTTAGCTTAGTCATCCAGCGACCTCGGTGCAAATTTTAGGACTATAAATAATATTGTGATTTGTAAGGTTATAAGAATAGACTGGAAATGAGTGGAAATTATGGTTATTGAGCTTAATAATACTATAAAATTAAAATTACCCCCAAATTCTATGATTTTAGCTGTTTTTGAGGTTTTAAAAAAAAACAACCGAATCCAAAACGCATCCGAATCCAAAACCCGAAAGGGTGATTTTGCCAAAACGCTTCTGAATCCAATACACGACCGCGGACCTGAATCCAAAACCAAAACACAAAACACAAAAAATGCCCGCTGCACATCTCTAATAATAATATACTTTGTCATTAACAAAACAGTCATGAAATGTCAATGAAATTACCATGTGAGCACCCTGTACAATGGTACAAGTAATAAACATATTTCATTTAAAAATTAGCCCTGTAACATACGCTTTGTGTGTACGTTTTTGGGACGGCAATCTTTAAAAAAACAAATAATTTGAATGACTAGGATCAGCTAATATGCATCTGGCTTTTCTTAACACTCTATTTGCATAAAGAACCTACATACAGGGCAAGGACACCCCAGTGATCCTACTGGCAGTCCTAACCACATGTTCTAGGGCAATCTGCTTGGCTACAGTACAGTTCCCGAACCACACTATCAGGGCTGGTGCTATGGTGTTCGGTGCCCCTTGCAAACTATAAATTTGCGCCCTCCCATACTTTACAAAGGGACAGTGCACATAATGGTTTTACACATAATGCTCCCTGTAGTAGTGCCGCTTACACACGTAACGCCCCCTGTGGTAGTGCCACTTATACACAACGCCCCCTGTAGTAGTGGCACTTACACACGTAACTTCCTCTGCAGTAGTGATGCTTACACACGTAACACACGTAACGCCCCCTGTACCAGGGATGCTTATACAAGACGCAGTGACGTAAACACACGTAACGTCCCCTGCAACAGTGATGCCTACACACGTAACGCCCCCTGCAGCAGTGACACACATGCAACGCCCCCTGTACAAGTGAAGCTCACACACGCAACACCCTCTGTACCAGTGACACTTACACACGTAATGCCCTCTGTACCAGTGCTGCTTACACACGTAATGCCCCCTGTAGCAGTAACGCTTACACACGTAACGCCACCTGTACCAGTGCCACTTACACACACAACGCCCCCCTTGTACCAGTGACGCTTACACACATAACGCCCCCTGTACCATTGACGCTTACACATGTAACGCCCCCTGTACCAGTGACTCTTGCACACATAACGCCCCCTGTAGCAGTGACGCTTATACAAGATGCAACACCCCCTGTAGCAGTGACACTTGCACACATTATGCTGCACAGTCACACATACACCACATACACATACACACATACACCACATACATTACATACATACAGTACAAATACATACATTCTGTAGATACACACACACACACACACACACACACACACACACACACACATACACACACTTTCTCACTCACTGTCCCTCAACTCACCATCAGGCTGGCAGGATCTGTATTCTTCTGCAGCCTGTTTCACTTTTTTCCGTCTTCCTCTGCAGCATGGCCATGGTCCCGTGTAGCGCCGGTAAGCCCCGTCCCTTTTTCGGACTGGACTCACACACAGACATTAGACTAAACGATGACACTGTCAGGGGAGTAGGGGGAAGCTTTATGCTGCCGGCACCGCTGCCTGTCAAACAGTGTGACAGGCACAGCAGCAGCAGCAGGGGGCCCAGGCGCAGCAGTGGAGATGCAAAGCAGGGAGAGCGCCTCTCCAACCCTGGCGCCTACCTGCTTTGCATCCCTTTGCTGAGCGGATAGCGCCGGGCATGCACATTGTGATCCCATATGTCAGAACACTCTCTACCTGTGTCATATGTATTATCTTTATATTATTCTAATCATTTTAGTCCACTTAATTAGTTTGGGAGGCACTGATAGCTAGTGCCTCCTGTAGACAGTGGGAACGGGTACAAAGCGGGGGCGGAGCCAAGCGCTGAGCTGTAAAAGCCCATTAGAAAAAGAGGAGAATGTGGCACTTATACAAGTGCCTCACTGGCAGGGAAAGCACGCCCCTCACTGGCACATGTGCCTCCCTGGTACATGTGATTGGACAGTGGATCCAGTGCTAGATCTGCTGATCCAATCACACACATGCGGCGGGGAGAAGTGGCGGCGGGACCCGACAGTTACTGTTGGAGCTGTCCCAGGTCACTACTGCACCGGCGGCCTCGGGAAGCCCAGACCAGGAGTGCATGCGGCTGTGGTGGTGGCCAGCACTCTCCCCTCTCATTCTCCCAGCCAGCAGCAGCAGCTGCGCCTACACTCTGGCCTGCACAGGGCACATCTCAGGTGAGAGAGGGGGGCAGATGGATATATATAGCCAAAGACCTCACCGCACGTCACTGGAATGCACCAATGACAGAATGACTGGACAGGCCCCTCAAATCAGTACTCTTAGGGCCTAATTTCTTCTAGCGACGATTCCATTCGCACAGCCGATCGCAAGGAGATTGATAGGAAGAAGGCGTTTATGAGTGTCAACTGACCGTTTTCTGGGAGTGTTTGGAAAAACACGGGCGTGTCCAGGCATTTGAAGGGCGGGTTTCTGACGTCAATTCCGGGACCTTCGTCGCAGCAATCATCGCACAGAATAAGTAACTACGGGGCTAGTCTTGTTTTGCACAAAATGTTTTTGTACCGCTCGGCTGCACAGGCGTTCGCACTCTTGCAAAGCAAAAATACACTCCCCCGTGGGCGGCGACTGTGCATTTGCATGGCTGCTAAAAGTAGCTAGCGAGCTATCAACTTGGAATGAGAGCCATGTGCAGTGCAGGTGGGGCAGATATAACATGTGCAGAGAGAGTTAGATTTGGGTGGGATGTGTTCAAACTGAAATCTAAATTGCAGTGTAACAATACAGCAACAAAATAAATTACCCTAATCTCACTCTCTCTGCACGTTATATCTGCAATACCTGCATGCACATGGGGGTAATTCAAAATTGATCGCAGTAGGAATTTTGTTAGCAGTTGGGCAAAACCATGTGCACTGCAGGGGAGGCAGATATAACATGTGCAGAAAGAGTTAGATTTGGTGGGTTATTTTATTTCTGTGCAGGGTAAATACTGGCTGCTATATTTTTACACTGCAAATTAGATTGCAGATTGAACACACCACACCCAAATCTAACTCTCTCTGCACATGTTAAATCTGCCTCCCCTGCAGTGCACATGGGCCCTCATTCCGAGTTGTTCGCTCGCAAGCTGCTTTTAGCAGCTTTGTACACGCTAAGCCGCCGCCTACTGGGAGTGAATCTTAGCATAGTAGATTTGCGAACGAAAGATTAGCAGATTTGCGAATAGACAGTTCTTAGCAGTTTCTGAGTAGCTCGAGACTTACTCTGCCACTGCGATCAGTTCAGTCAGTTTAGTTCATGGTTTGACGTCACAAACACACCCAGCGTTCACCCAGACACTCCCCCGTTTCTCCAGCCACTCCCGCGTGTTTGCCAGAAACGGCAGCGTTTTTTCGCACACACCCATAAAACGGCCAGTTTCAGCCCAGAAACACCCACTTCCTGTCAATCACACTACGATCACCAGAACGAAGAAAAACCTCGTAATGCCGTGAGTAAAATACCTAACTGCATAGCAAATTTACTTGGCGCAGCCGCACTGCGGACATTGCGCATGCGCATTAGCGAATAATCGCTCTGTTGTTAAAAAAAATAACGAGCGATCAACTCGGAATGACCACCATGGTTTTGCCCAACTGCTAACAAAATTCCTGCTGCGATCAACTTGGAATTACCCCCATGGTATTGCCCATTAGAGAAAGATTTTGCTGCTGTGATCAGGTTTGAATTAGGCTCTTAGTTACAAGTAATGGGTGGCTGTTTTTCTGCTGTTGTCATCATGTATATTTACATGACATATAATAGCCATTGTATAATTAATTATACTAGTATAGGCAGCACTTCATAAAAGTTTAAAAATAAAATATCCGTTCTTAGGGGCCAATTCAGTAAGGTTAGCAAATTCTGCTAATCAGCAGAATTTGCTAACCATTAGCACGCATGCGGGGGGCCGCCCAGCACTGGGCAAGGCCGCCCAGCATGCTGACTGGTGCGTCCCCCCCCCCCCCCCCTGCTTCAAGCAGAAATTGCGAACAGCACGCAATTTCTGCTTGTTAGCAGAGATTAAGGATGACTCCTGCCGGTGCAGCTTAGCTGCGTCCGCAGGGGTCCCGGTGCCATTTTTGCTGTCGCAGCAGCTGCGTGTGACGTCATGCAGCCGCACCCCCGACACGCCCCCGTTCACGCGTACCAGTCTACCATTTGGGCTGGCCCGCCCCCGCAACGCTCCGTTTCCACCCAGAAAATGGAGCGTTGCTGCCCCACGACCGCCTCTGCCTGACTGACAGGCAGAGGCGATCGTAATTTCTGCGCCCCCCCGCAGAAATTGCGGGCGCATGTGCAGTAGGACCTGCTGCACAAGCGCCGCGGCCCCTCAGCTAAAAATTCCGTACAAATCGCTACTTGCGATTCATACTGAATTTGCCCCTTATACACCATTGTTCCAGATATGCATATGGAAAGCATTGCTGTCTTCACCATGGACTGTAGAAATATTTTGTGATTATACTTTGAGTGCTGTCTTCCTGATTCATCACTGGGACTTGTACAACAAGCCAACAGATGCCAGACAGTCATATCCTGTAAATATATTTCACTGTAGCAGTACTTACAGCAAAATGTATACAGATATTTATTCTCCGCAACTGACTGCAGAAAAGCTTTATGTGTCCAACAATTCATCCTGTGTCGCATTCCTTGACTAGTCCAAGAACTATTCATTTTTTTGTATTTATTATCAACTGCATTCACAAAGCAACTAAGGGGCAGACATATGAAAGGGCAAAAAGCCTCGCTGCCAGCAAAAACTGCTGTTGTTTCAAGCAATAGCTCCTTTATTAGTTTTGCCCTATACATCAAAGCAAATAATAATAACACCAGAAATAACCCTATACCCCTGCTAGCGGCAAGATTTGCCAGCTTTCAGGAAGCCTATATTCCAGGTTCTGCAGTGGGATTTGTACCATCTCAGTAACTGCTTGGCTCTTTTCAGAACTGTGATTTCCAGAATGCTTTCTTGTTTCATTTTTTTTAAGGTTTTTGCAATCTATAAAAGAGCAGTGCAGTACAGCTTCATATCTCAAGTTCGATGCAGGGATCATAAGATATTTCTTAGCATAATATATAGAGTAAAACACAGCCAGTAACAGCATCTCATGCAGAATCATGTTCAGTTCTGGATCTCAAATTCCCTGCATCAGAGGCATGAAATGCAGATCTAGCCTAGCCATACATACTGGTAAGATTATTCATTTATCTACCGGGATATTTATGAAAGGCTGGGTACACACTAAGCAATGTGCACCCTGCCCGACATCTCTGCCGACGGGACCCAGCAAGTGCATACACACTTGCCAATGCTGATGAAGGGGGGGAGGGACATGTGACATAATTGCTAGTGACATCTCCCGTTGGCCCTGCTTACATGTGGGAGCGCACATATCATGGGTACACACTAGATGATGTACCTGATACATCGCTCTGACCCACATCGGAATGATATATTGGACGATATATTGTTTATATAGTGCTCAATAAATGCTCCATGGACCTCATGTTGTTAGTAGTGGTGGAGTCCACGAGGGAGCTTAATGCCATCAAAGAACAATTACTATCTTTTGAAATTGAGCACAAATCGAGTCTCACTACCGACGCCCAGACTGACTGGATTGCAAAACTCAGTGGACAGATGGAAACATACCGCCAAGATTTAATCCGCTTCAAAAAGGATAAACTGAAGACGGTACAGAGGGATTATGAGCAGCGGCAAGTTTACCCGTGGTTGGGCAGCACAGGGTCTGGATAAGGTTTTGAAGAGAAATTATTTTGTATTCAATGGGGGCTTCTGGTTACAATTGGCCGGGTGTGCGATGGGGTCAGCAGTGGCCCCGTCGTATGCCAATGCATTCATGCATCAGGTAGAAACTCAGATGTTCTATATAAATCCCCATGTATCCCAGAATGTGATTTACTACAGACGATTTATAGATGACCTATTGGTCCTATGGCGTGGTACAAGAGAGCAGTTAGTGGTAGAGATGAGCGCCTGAAATTTTTCGGGTTTTGTGTTTTGGTTTTGGGTTCGGTTCCGCGGTCGTGTTTTGGGTTCGAACGCGTTTTGGCAAAACCTCACCGAATTATTTTTGTCGGATTCGGGTGTGTTTTGGATTCGGGTGTTTTTTTCAAAAAACCCTAAAAAACAGCTTAAATCATAGAATTTGGGGGTAATTTTGATCCCAAAGTATTATTAACCTCAAAAAACATAATTTACACTCATTTTCAGCCTATTCTGAACACATCACACCTCACAATATTATTTTTAGTCCTAAAATTTGCACCGAGGTCGCTGTGTGAGTAAGATAAGCGACCCTAGTGGCCGACACAAACACCGGGCCCATCTAGGAGTGGCACTGCAGTGTCACGCAGGATGTCCCTTCCAAAAAACCCTCCCCAAACAGCACATGACGCAAAGAAAAAAAGAGGCGCAATGAGGTAGCTGTGTGAGTAAGATTAGCGACCCTAGTGGCCGACACAAACACCGGGCCCATCTAGGAGTGGCACTGCAGTGTCACGCAGGATGTCCCTTCCAAAAAACCCTCCCCAATCAGCACATGATGCAAAGAAAAAGAAAAGAAAAAAGAGGTGCAAGATGGAATTATCCTTGGGCCCTCCCACCCACCCTTATGTTGTATAAACAAAACAGGACATGCACACTTTAACCAACCCATCATTTCAGTGACAGGGTCTGCCACACGACTGTGACTGATATGACGGGTTGGTTTGGACCCCCCCCAAAAAAGAAGCAATTAATCTCTCCTTGCACAAACTGGCTCTACAGAGGCAAGATGTCCACCTCATCTTCACCCTCCGATATATCACCGTGTACATCCCCCTCCTCACAGATTATCAATTCGTCCCCACTGGAATCCACCATCTCAGCTCCCTGTGTACTTTGTGGAGGCAATTGCTGCTGGTCAATGTCTCCGCGGAGGAATTGATTATAATTCATTTTAATGAACATCATCTTCTCCACATTTTCTGGATGTAACCTCGTACGCCGATTGCTGACAAGGTGAGCGGCGGCACTAAACACTCTTTCGGAGTACACACTTGTGGGAGGGCAACTTAGGTAGAATAAAGCCAGTTTGTGCAAGGGCCTCCAAATTGCCTCTTTTTCCTGCCAGTATAAGTACGGACTGTGTGACGTGCCTACTTGGATGCGGTCACTCATATAATCCTCCACCATTCTATCAATGTTGAGAGAATCATATGCAGTGACAGTAGACGACATGTCCGTAATCGTTGTCAGGTCCTTCAGTCCGGACCAGATGTCAGCATCAGCAGTCGCTCCAGACTGCCCTGCATCACCGCCAGCGGGTGGGCTCGGAATTCTGAGCCTTTTCCTCGCACCCCCAGTTGCGGGAGAATGTGAAGGAGGAGATGTTGACAGGTCGCGTTCCGCTTGACTTGACAATTTTGTCACCAGCAGGTCTTTCAACCCCAGCAGACCTGTGTCTGCCGGAAAGAGAGATCCAAGGTAGGCTTTAAATCTAGGATCGAGCACGGTGGCCAAAATGTAGTGCTCTGATTTCAACAGATTGACCACCCGTGAATCCTTGTTAAGCGAATTAAGGGCTGCATCCACAAGTCCCACATGCCTAGCGGAATCGCTCCGTGTTAGCTCCTTCTTCAATGCCTCCAGCTTCTTCTGCAAAAGCCTGATGAGGGGAATGACCTGACTCAGGCTGGCAGTGTCTGAACTGACTTCACGTGTGGCAAGTTCAAAGGGCATCAGAACCTTGCACAACGTTGAAATCATTCTCCACTGCACTTGAGACAGGTGCATTCCACCTACTATATCGTGCTCAATTGTATAGGCTTGAATGGCCTTTTGCTGCTCCTCCAACCTCTGAAGCATATAGAGGGTTGAATTCCACCTCGTTACCACTTCTTGCTTCAGATGATGGCAGGGCAGGTTCAGTAGTTTTTGGTGGTGCTCCAGTTTTCTGTACGTGGTGCCTGTACGCCGAAAGTGTCCCGCAATTCTTCTGGCCACCGACAGCATCTCTTGCACGCCCCTGTCGTTTTTTAAAAAATTCTGCACCACCAAATTCAAGGTATGTGCAAAACATGGGACGTGCTGGAATTGGCCCAGATTTAATGCACACACAATATTGCTGGCGTTGTCCGATGCCACAAATCCACAGGAGAGTCCAATTGGGGTAAGCCATTCCGCGATGATCTTCCTCAGTTGCCGTAAGAGGTTTTCAGCTGTGTGCGTATTCTGGAAAGCGGTGATACAAAGCGTAGCCTGCCTAGGAAAGAGTTGGCGTTTGCGAGATGCTGCTACTGGTGCCGCCGCTGCTGTTCTTGCGGCGGGAGTCCATACATCTACCCAGTGGGCTGTCACAGTCATATAGTCCTGACCCTGCCCTGCTCCACTTGTCCACATGTCCGTGGTTAAGTGGACATTGGGTACAGCTGCATTTTTTAGGACACTGGTGACTCTTTTTCTGAGGTCTGTGTACATTTTCGGTATCGCCTGCCTAGAGAAATGGAACCTAGATGGTATTTGGTACCGGGGACACAGTACCTCCAACAAGTCTCTAGTTGGCTCTGCAGTAATGATGGATACCGGAACCACGTTTCTCACCACCCAGGATGCCAAGGCGTCAGTTATCCGCTTTGCAGTAGGATGACTGCTGTGATATTTCATCTTCCTCGCAAAGGACTGTTGAACAGTCAATTGCTTACTGGAAGTAGTACAAGTGGGCTTACGACTTCCCCTCTGGGATGACCATCGACTCCCAGCGGCAACAACAGCAGCGCCAGCAGCAGTAGGCGTTACACGCAAGGATGCATCGGAGGAATCCCAGGCAGGAGAGGACTCGTCAGACTTGCCAGTGACATGGCCTGCAGGACTATTGGCATTCCTGGGGAAGGAGGAAATTGACACTGAGGGAGTTGGTGGGGTGGTTTGCGTGAGCTTGGTTACAAGAGGAAGGGATTTACTGGTCAGTGGACTGCTTCCGCTGTCACCCAAAGTTTTTGAACTTGTCTCTGACTTATTATGAATGCGCTGCAGGTGACGTATAAGGGAGGATGTTCCGAGGTGGTTAACGTCCTTACCCCTACTTATTACAGCTTGACAAAGGGAACACACGGCTTGACACCTGTTGTCCGCATTTCTGGTGAAATACCTCCACACCGAAGAGCTGATTTTTTTGGTATTTTCACCTGGCATGTCAACGGCCATATTCCTCCCACGGACAACAGGTGTCTCCCCGGGTGCCTGACTTAAACAAACCACCTCACCATCAGAATCCTCCTGGTCAATTTCCTCCCCAGCGCCAGCAACACCCATATCCTCCTCATCCTGGTGTACTTCAACACTGACATCTTCAATCTGACTATCAGGAACTGGACTGCGGGTGCTCCTTCCAGCACTTGCAGGGGGCGTGCAAATGGTGGAAGGCGCATGCTCTTCACCTCCAGTGTTGGGAAGGTCAGGCATCGCAACCGACACAATTGGACTCTCCTTGTGGATTTGGGGTTTCGAAGAACGCACAGTTCTTTGCGGTGCTTTTGCCAGCTTGAGTCTTTTCAGTTTTCTAGCGAGAGGCTGAGTGCTTCCATCCTCATGTGAAGCTGAACCACTAGCCATGAACATAGGCCAGGGCCTCAGCCGTTCCTTGCCACTCCGTGTGGTAAATGGCATATTGGCAAGTTTACGCTTCTCCTCCGACAATTTTATTTTAGGTTTTGGAGTCCTTTTTTTTCTGATATTTGGTGTTTTGGATTTGACATGCTCTGTACTATGACATTGGGCATCGGCCTTGGCAGACGACGTTGCTGGCATTTCATCGTCTCGGCCATGACTAGTGGCAGCAGCTTCAGCACGAGGTGGAAGTGGATCTTGATCTTTCCCTAATTTTGGAACCTCAACTTTTTTGTTCTCCATATTTTATAGGCAGAACTAAAAGGCACCTCAGGTAAACAATGGAGATGGATGGATTGGATACTAGTATTGGATACCTGCCGACTGCCGACACAGAGGTAGCCACAGCTGTGAACTACCGCACTGTACACTGGTTGATAAAGAGATAGTAGTATACTCGTAACAACTAGTATGACACTATGACGACGGTATAAAGAATGAAAAAAAAACCACGGTTAGGTGGTATATATTATAATAATAATACAATTATGGATGGACGGACTGCCTGCCGACTGCCGACACAGAGGTAGCCACAGCCGTGAACTACCGCACTGTACACTGGTTGATAAAGAGATAGTAGTATACTCGTAACAACTAGTATGACACTATGACGACGGTATAAAGAATGAAAAAAAAACCACGGTTAGGTGGTATATATTATAATAATAATACAATTATGGATGGACGACTGCCTGCCGACTGCCGACACAGAGGTAGCCACAGCCGTGAACTACCGCACTGTACACTGGTTGATAAAGAGATAGTAGTATACTCGTAACAACTAGTATGACACTATGACGACGGTATAAAGAATGAAAAAAAAAACCACGGTTAGGTGGTATATATTATAATAATAATACAATTATGGATGGACGGACTGCCTGCCGACTGCCGACACAGAGGTAGCCACAGCCGTGAACTACCGCACTGTACACTGGTTGATAAAGAGATAGTAGTATACTCGTAACAACTAGTATGACACTATGACGACGGTATAAAGAATGAAAAAAAAACCACGGTTAGGTGGTATATATTATAATAATAATACAATTATGGATGGACGGACTGCCTGCCGACTGCCGACACAGAGGTAGCCACAGCCGTGAACTACCGCACTGTACACTGGTTGATAAAGAGATAGTAGTATACTCGTAACAACTAGTATGACACTATGACGACGGTATAAAGAATGAAAAAAAAACCACGGTTAGGTGGTATATATTATAATAATAATACAATTATGGATGGACGGACTGCCTGCCGACTGCCGACACAGAGGTAGCCACAGCCGCGAACTACCGCACTGTACACTGGTTGATAAAGAGATAGTAGTATACTCGTAACAACTAGTATGACACTATGACGACGGTATAAAGAATGAAAAAAAAACCACGGTTAGGTGGTATATATTATAATAATAATACAATTATGGATGGACGGACTGCCTGCCGACTGCCGACACAGAGGTAGCCACAGCCGTGAACTACCGCACTGTACACTGGTTGATAAAGAGATAGTAGTATACTCGTAACAACTAGTATGACACTATGACGACGGTATAAAGAATGAAAAAAAAACCACGGTTAGGTGGTATATATTATAATAATAATACAATTATGGATGGACGGACTGCCTGCCGACTGCCGACACAGAGGTAGCCACAGCCGTGAACTACCGCACTGTACACTGGTTGATAAAGAGATAGTAGTATACTCGTAACAACTAGTATGACACTATGACGACGGTATAAAGAATGAAAAAAAAACCACGGTTAGGTGGTATATATTATAATAATAATACAATTATGGATGGACGGACTGCCTGCCGACTGCCGACACAGAGGTAGCCACAGCCGCGAACTACCGCACTGTACACTGGTTGATAAAGAGATAGTAGTATACTCGTAACAACTAGTATGACACTATGACGACGGTATAAAGAATGAAAAAAAAACCACGGTTAGGTGGTATATATTATAATAATAATACAATTATGGATGGACGGACTGCCTGCCGACTGCCGACACAGAGGTAGCCACAGCCGTGAACTACCGCACTGTACACTGGTTGATAAAGAGATAGTAGTATACTCGTAACAACTAGTATGACACTATGACGACGGTATAAAGAATGAAAAAAAAACCACGGTTAGGTGGTATATATTATAATAATAATACAATTATGGATGGACGGACTGCCTGCCGACTGCCGACACAGAGGTAGCCACAGCCGTGAACTACCGCACTGTACACTGGTTGATAAAGAGATAGTAGTATACTCGTAACAACTAGTATGACACTATGACGGTATAAAGAATGAAAAAAAAACCACGGTTAGGTGGTATATATTATAATAATAATACAATTATGGATGGACGGACTGCCTGCCGACTGCCGACACAGAGGTAGCCACAGCCGTGAACTACCGCACTGTACACTGGTTGATAAAGAGATAGTAGTATACTCGTAACAACTAGTATGACACTATGACGACGGTATAAAGAAAGAAAAAAAAATACCACGGTTAGGTGGTATATATTGTAATACAATTATGGATGGACGGACTGCCTGCCGAGTTCCGACTGCCGACACAGAGGTAGCCACAGCCGTGAACTACCGCACTGTACTGTGTCTGCTGCTAATATAGACTGGTTGATAAAGAGATAGTATACAATACATACAACAATATACTACTATACTGGTGGTCAGGCACTAGTCACACTGGCAGTGGCACTCCTGCAGCAAAAGTGTGCACTGTTTAATTTTAAATTAATATAATATTATGTACTCCTGGGGGCTCCTGCTATAACAACCTGCAGTGCTCCCCAGTCTCCCCCACAATTATTATAAGCTTTGCCTTTTATACATTGATGTGCAGCACACTGGGCTGAGCTGAGTGCACACAGACTGAGTCACACTGTGTGACTGGCTGCTGCTGTGTATCGTTTTTTTTCAGGCAGAGAACGGATATAGCAGAGAACGGATATATTAAAATAAATAAAAGTTAACTAACAACAACTGCACTGGTCACTGTGGTAAACTCTGTCTGACTCTGCACAATCTCTCTCTCTCTTCTAATCTAATTTCTAATGGAGAGGACGCCAGCCACGTCCTCTCCCTATCAATCTCAATGCACGTGTGAAAATGGCGGCGACGCGCGGCTCCTTATATAGAATCCGAGTCTCGCGAGAATCCGACAGCGTCATGATGACGTTCGGGCGCGCTCGGGTTAACCGAGCAAGGCGGGAGGATCCGAGTCTGCTCGGACCCGTGAAAAAAACATGAAGTTCGTGCGGGTTCGGTTTCAGAGAAACCGAACCCGCTCATCTCTAGTTAGTGGCCCTGTGGAAGAACCACAACGACACACGCCACGAGGTTCAGTTTACCTTTGTGGTGGATGACACTACGGTCAACTATCTTGATGTCACTATTACAGTTAAAGACGGTGCCTTGGTCACGTCGATCTTTGTAAAAGCCACTGATAGAAACACTCTATTAAATCATCAGAGTTTTCACCCCATTTCTTTACGCAAAGGATTGCCTTATTCGCAATTCTTACGGGTACGCCGCATTACCTCAGATCCAGAGGAGACGAAAGTAGCCATGGATCAGATGCTTTTGAAATTTGCTGAACGCGGGTACCCTATGAGGGAATTAGAGAAAACCAAGACTTGAGTGCTGAACATGACTAGAGAACAAACGTTACGTCCTAGCCATAAGAATAAAAATAAGAATAATGAGTTAGGACACAAGAGGCTTCCCTGGGTTAATAAGTATACTACAGGCACAGATAGGATAGTTAAAAAGGCAAAACAATTATGGCCAATTATTCAGTCAGATCAAGCCTTATCATCCTTGTCTGAAACTGCTCTATTACCCAGTTACACTCGAGTTCGGAATATAGGGGATCATGTAATTAAGTTGGATATCACTAACCTCACTAAGAATCAGGAATCCCATTTTTTGCGGACAAAGAATGGATGTTATAGGTGTTTGGGGTGCGCGATGTGCAATACATTAATCACTGGTGTCACCTTCAACCACCCCCACACTGGTAAGAAAATAAAAATCCAACATCGTTTAACGTGCACCACCACATATGTTATATACATGTTGTCTTTCCCCTGCGGTTTTGCCTATGTGGGCAAGACCATACGACAATTTCGGGAAAGGATGGCACTACACCGGAGTGCCATTAAGAAGGCGCACGAAAAGGGCTCTAGTGATCAACCTTTTGCACGGCACTGTCTGATGGCTAATCATAATGTGGCTAGTATTAGGGCCATACTTATTGACCATGTCCCTAATTCATTGCGGGGTGGTAATCGAGATAGGCGATTGTTACAGAAAGAATCTAGGTGGATATACTCTTTGGGGACATTGTCACCCAGGGGATTGAATGAGAACCTTGGCATTCAATGCTTTCTGTAAAAAGCCCCACGGTATAGAATCATTATGGAGTTTGGATCTGACATAATGACAGGATGTCGCCAGACAGGGAGGTTAACATAAGGGTGACATTAGATTACATAGATCATGTTCATAACAGTAATAATGTTCTCTGTGAGGCGTTTTGTTTAGAGCGATAATAATGACATTCTATGTATTAACAAGTTATTACTGCAAGTTTTCCCGTGACCTCCTTCTGGGGTGGCTTTTTAGATACACGTAATATTTCTTATTTTTTCACTTTTTCAATGTATTAAGGTAACATATGTGTATTGTTATTGTTGTTTTTTAGCTCCCGTCCAGCTTCGGCTGGTTGCTATGGGAACTCTCCTGCGGCGCGCCGTGACGTCAGATGACGGCAATGCGGAAATGTGGCCGGAGGGACTGGCGGGCGGTCGCGCCGTGGAGCAGGTGAGTAGGGTTTGTCTTAAATGTTTATTGTGCTGTCTATAAATGTTTGTTTGTATGGCATTTTGAGGATTGTCTGGCCCTGAGGACGGGGTCTAATAACCGAAACATGTTGGCCCAATAAACCACTTGTTTATACTTCAGCCGTATGAGTCTGACTGAGTGCCGCCGCAATACCCCTGAACTACATAGTGGAACAGAGTTTTCACCGGGAGGGTACCGCAGCAGCTGCATTAACAGAGAGGAGTGCCGGGCCGATTGGTAACCTATATATATATATATATATATATATTTGATATTAAAAGGTATGCATACAAAATAACATATGTACAGTATATCATTCAGTATAACATAAATAAATATAAAGATAGGGTTACAGAGTTACAGTAAAATGAGAAGCAGTTACAGCCAGTATACATTACCCTATCCCAAAGAACATTCCTCCATATCTTCCTCACAGCAAGCAACTAACTAACAATGCCTTAGACACTACATATATCAAACAGTGGGAGTTAACAGTCTGTGGGTTTCGGTCTCCTTCCATTGGTCCAGGAGAGGGAGGTTTCTCATTCATTGTGTGTTATTGGTCAGTTCATATGTAAGCAATGTCCAGTTTGAAGGTACAGGGATTAACCACTGGGATTCTGCACACATGCTTTCTCAGGGAGTCCTTTGTTCTCATAAGAATTACTTTATATTTCATACATTTGTTCATAACTAATCGTTGCAATATGCTACAATTTACCCATAGCTATCAAATTAATCCACACATTCTCCTGACCATTTTGACACTAAGGATGATATAATAAACTTGTTCCGTCCCAATGATACATATATATCTGATTTTACACTCTATTATATAAACACAATATATTACAGGTCTGGTGTTGAACATGTTTTGTCTATGTGTAATTTATGTGTTGTATGACTATGTGTCTGTGTGCATCTTTATGGCATTTCTCAGTGATTGCGCCATTTACCATATATACACCCACCACGCTGCAACATGCACACTGTGTGACTCTATGCATGATGTATGGTAAAGAAGCATGGTGCATCCATATACGTCAATTGCGTCCTTACGCCACCACCGAGAAGCGCCAATCTGTGTGTAGTTTGTATGTCTACATTTTTCACACTTTGTCATCTGCTACTGCTACAATCTAGAAGCCTAATTCAGAGTTGATTGCAGCAGCAAATTTGTTAGCAGTTGGGCAAAACCATGGGGGTCATTCTGAGTTGATCGCTAGCTGCCTTTGTTCGCTGCGTAGTGATCAGTGAGAAAAACAGCTAATCTGGGCATGCGTATGCTCAGCAATGCGCACGCGCGTCGTACGGGTACAAAGTCCATTGTGGTTTTGCATTGGTTCTAGCAACAATTCCAATCGCACAGACGGCTGCAAGGTGATTGACATGAAGTGGGCGTTTCTGGGTGTCAACTGACTATTTTCAGGGAGTGCTTAGAAAAACGCAGGAGTGGCAGAAAAAATGCAGGCATGGCTGGGCGTTCACTGGGCGGGTGTGTGACATCAAAAGCCGTCCCTCCGTTGTTAGAATCAATGCACACGATGAGTAACTACAGGGCTGGTCTTGTTTTGCACAAAAAGATTTTGCAGGTGCTCTGCTGCACAGGTGTTCGCACTTCTGCAAAGCAAAAATACACTCCCCGTTGGGCGGCGCTGCTAAAACCTGATAGCGATAAACCTGGAATGACCCCCCCCCCCATGTGTACTACAGAGGGGGGGGGGGCAGACATACATGTGCAGAGAGAGTTAGATTTGGCTGGGGTGTGTTCAAACTGAAATCTAAATTCCAGTGTAAAAATAAAGCAGCCAGTATTTACCCTGCACAGTATTTACCCTGCACAGAAACAAAATAATCCCCCCAAATTTAACACTCTCTGCAAATGTTATATCTGCCTCACCTGCAGTTTACATGGTTTTGCCCAACTGCTGACAATTTTGGTGCTGCAGTCAACTCTGAATTACCCCCAAAATCCGTAATGCGAGAAGACTGGAAATATCCCGTCCTGCTGATGGCACATGTGAGCATGTCAAGTGCTGATCAGCTGTGCAAACCTAAGGCCTGATTCAGAGATGGACACAATAGCACAGCCACTAAGTCTTAAACTTAGCGGCTGTTCTGAAAATGAAATATGTAAATGCTGCTGATGGTATGTAAAAAGACACCTCCTGCCAGCTTCTAAAATATACTGCTGCATCTGAAGACACAGCATTGAATCATCTGGGAGGATATCCATAAGCAAACGCAGGGGGGGTTCCGGTTGCTTAGAAACCCCCCTCCTTTTGACAGTTGGCTCACATTATGACAATAGCAATGGTATATACAGTAGCGGATCCTGTCACGTGCAAGCAGGACTTTTGCCCGGGGCGCCAGCGCCATCCGGAGGGCGCCGCACCATGGCAAGAACCGCTACTGTTTGGCAGTGCCCCACCCCCGCTGTGTCCCCCGCTGTGAAGGGAACTAGGCGCTACCCATCTAGTTTCACTTCGTGGTGCGGACCTTTGCTGTGCGGTGCGCAATGACGTCATCGTGCACCGCACAGCATTGTGGGACTGGCACAGATGCTAGGGGTCATAATTGACCTCTAGTGTCTATCTATGCTGTGCTATGGGAGAGATGTCATGACGTCTCTCCCATAGATCCAAGGAGAGGAGCGGCGCCGGCGGAGGTCTGCAGCGGTCGGGATTCAGGAGCGGGGAAAGTAAGTATTCTTTTTTTCTTGCAAGCGGCGGTACTGTACAGCGGCACAACTCTACAGGGGGCGTAACTGACCATGTTCCTGTATGAAGCCACGCCCCTATTTGTCACCCGGGGCGCCACAAGGGCTAGAACCAGCCCTGGGTGTATAGTATGATTACTAGAGCTGCTGCCACATCATGTAGTTTAAGGGACACAGCAGAGCTGCTGAACATGCCCACTGGTAGCAACTTCTTATACCAAGTTTGCTGTGTGTGTGGATCTGAGTCCTCAATCAGTGCTCTGGACCAGAGATTAGCTACCAGGAAGAAGAGACATGAGCCTTACTATGAGGTGGGACAGTGTGGCTAGAAAGTAGAGATGAGCGGGTTCGGTTCCTCTGAATCCGAACCCGCCCGAACTTCAGGTTTTTTACACGGGTCCGAGCAGGCTCGGATCTTCCCGCCTTGCTCGGCTAACCCGAGCGCGCCCGAACGTCATCATCACGCTGTCGGATTCTCGCGAGGCTCGGATTCTATCGCGAGACTCGGATTCTATATAAGGAGCCGCGCGTCGCTGCCATTTTCACACGTGCATTGAGAGTCATAGGGAGAGGACGTGGCTGGCGTCCTCTCCGTTTAGAGAAGAGAGAGACACAGTATTTTGGGGAGCATTATTAGGAGGAGTACTACTATACTGTATACTACTATACTACTTGCTGAAGTGATATTTATAGATTAGATAGTGTGACTGTAAGTGTATTATCTGACTTGTGGGGGAGACACTGACAGTGGGGAGCAGTTAGAGTCTGAGAGCAGGACTCAGGAGTACATATAACGTACAGTGCACACTTTTGCTGCCAGAGTCAGTGCCACACTGCCATTGTTGTGACCACACTGACCACCAGTATAATAATACATTTTGTGATTGTCTGCTTAGGCCTCAGAGTACTAGTTGCAAGTTGCAACGTGACCTGAAGTGACCACCAGTTTAATAATCAATCACCACCAGTTTAATATATATATATATATATATATATATATAATTGTATATAATATATATATATATAATATTGTATACCACCTACCCGTGGTTTTTTTTTTCATTCTTCTTTATACATACTACTATAGTAGCTTACTGTAGCAGTCTGCGGTGCTGTGCTGACCTGACAGTGTCCAGCAGGTCCGTCATCAGTCATTACATAATAAATATATATAGTACCTGTCCGGCTGCAGTACTAGTGATATTATATTGATTTCATCTCATTATCAATAATTTATCATCCAGTCTAGACTCTATATTAGCAGCAGACACAGTACGTTAGTCCACGGCTGTAGCTACCTCTGTGTCGGCACTCGGCAGTCCATCCATAATTGTATACCACCTACCCGTGGTTTTTTTTTTTTCTTTCTTCTTTGTACATACTACTATAGAGTATAGTAGCTTACTGTAGCAGTCTGCGGTGCTGCTGAGCTGACAGTGTCCAGCAGGTCCGTCATCAGTCATCATTACCTAATAAATATATTATCTACCTGTCCGGCTGCAGTACTAGTGATATTATATATACATACATATATATATTGATTTCATCTCATTATCAATCATCCAGTCTATATTAGCAGCAGACACAGTACGTTAGTCCACGGCTGTAGCTACCTCTGTGTCGGCACTCGGCAGTCCATCCATAATTGTATACCACCTACCCGTGGTTTTTTTTTTTCTTTCTTCTTTGTACATACTACTATAGTATAGTAGCTTACTGTAGCAGTCTGCGGTGCTGCTGAGCTGACAGTGTCCAGCAGGTCCGTCATCAGTCATCATTACCTAATAAATATATTATCTACCTGTCCGGCTGCAGTACTAGTGATATTATATATACATACATATATATATTGATTTCATCTCATTATCAATCATCCAGTCTATATTAGCAGCAGACACAGTACGTTAGTCCACGGCTGTAGCTACCTCTGTGTCGGCACTCGGCAGTCCATCCATAATTGTATACCACCTACCCGTGGTTTTTTTTTTTTTTTTCTTCTTTGTACATACTACTATAGTATAGTAGCTTACTGTAGCAGTCTGCGGTGCTGCTGAGCTGACAGTGTCCAGCAGGTCCGTCATCAGTCATCATTACCTAATAAATATATTATCTACCTGTCCGGCTGCAGTACTAGTGATATTATATATACATACATATATATATATATTGATTTCATCTCATTATCATCCAGTCTATATTAGCAGCAGACACAGTACGGTAGTCCACGGCTGTAGCTACCTCTGTGTCGGCACTCGGCAGTCCATCCATAAGTATACTAGTATCCATCCATCTCCATTGTTTACCTGAGGTGCCTTTTAGTTGTGCCTATTAAAATATGGAGAACAAAAATGTTGAGGTTCCAAAATTAGGGAAAGATCAAGATCCACTTCCACCTCGTGCTGAAGCTGCTGCCACTAGTCATGGCCGAGACGATGAAATGCCAGCAACGTCGTCTGCCAAGGCCGAAGCCCAATGTCATAGTACAGAGCATGTCAAATCCAAAACACCAAATATCAGTAAAAAAAGGACTCCAAAACCTAAAATAAAATTGTCGGAGGAGAAGCGTAAACTTGCCAATATGCCATTTACCACACGGAGTGGCAAGGAACGGCTGAGGCCCTGGCCTATGTTCATGGCTAGTGGTTCAGCTTCACATGAGGATGGAAGCACTCAGCCTCTCGCTAGAAAACTGAAAAGACTCAAGCTGGCAAAAGCACCGCAAAGAACTGTGCGTTCTTCGAAATCCCAAATCCACAAGGAGAGTCCAATTGTGTCGGTTGCGATGCCTGACCTTCCCAACACTGGACGTGAAGAGCATGCGCCTTCCACCATTTGCACGCCCCCTGCAAGTGCTGGAAGGAGTACCCGCAGTCCAGTTCCTGATAGTCAGATTGAAGATGTCAGTGTTGAAGTACACCAGGATGAGGAGGATATGGGTGTTGCTGGCGCTGGGGAGGAAATTGACCAGGAGGATTCTGATGGTGAGGTGGTTTGTTTAAGTCAGGCACCCGGGGAGACACCTGTTGTCCGTGGGAGGAATATGGCCGTTGACATGCCTGGTGAAAATACCAAAAAAATCAGCTCTTCAGTGTGGAGGTATTTCAACAGAAAAGCGGACAACAGGTGTCAAGCCGTGTGTTGCCTTTGTCAAGCTGTAATAAGTAGGGGTAAGGATGTTAACCACCTCGGAACATCCTCCCTTATACGTCACCTGCAGCGCATTCATAATAAGTCAGTGACAAGTTCAAAAACTTTGGGTGACAGCGGAAGCAGTCCACTGACCAGTAAATCCCTTCCTCTTGTAACCAAGCTCACGCAAACCACCCCACCAACTCCCTCAGTGTCAATTTCCTCCTTCCCCAGGAATGCCAATAGTCCTGCAGGCCATGTCACTGGCAATTCTGACGATTCCTCTCCTGCCTGGGATTCCTCCGATGCATCCTTGCGTGTAACGCCTACTGCTGCTGGCGCTGCTGTTGTTGCTGCTGGGAGTCGATGGTCATCCCAGAGGGGAAGTCGGAAGACCACTTGTACTACTTCCAGTAAGCAATTGACTGTCCAACAGTCCTTTGCGAGGAAGATGAAATATCACAGCAGTCATCCTGTTGCAAAGCGGATAACTGAGGCCTTGACAACTATGTTGGTGTTAGACGTGCTTCCGGTATCCGCCGTTAGTTCACAGGGAACTACACAATTTTTTTGAGGTAGTGTGCCCCCGGTACCAAATACCATCTAGGTTCCACTTCTCTAGGCAGGCGATACCGAAAATGTACACAGACCTCAGAAAAAGACTCACCAGTGTCCTAAAAAATGCAGCTGTACCCAATGTCCACTTAACCACGGACATGTGGACAAGTGGAGCAGGGCAGGGTCAGGACTATATGACTGTGACAGCCCACTGGGTAGATGTATGGACTCCCGCCGCAAGAACAGCAGCGGCGGCACCAGTAGCAGCATCTCGCAAACGCCAACTCTTTCCTAGGCAGGCTACGCTTTGTATCACCGCTTTCCAGAATACGCACACAGTTGAAAACCTCTTACGGCAACTGAGGAAGATCATCGCGGAATGGCTTACCCCAATTGGACTCTCCTGTGGATTTGTGGCATCGGACAACGCCAGCAATATTGTGTGTGCATTAAATATGGGCAAATTCCAGCACGTCCCATGTTTTGCACATACCTTGAATTTGGTGGTGCAGAATTTTTTAAAAAACGACAGGGGCGTGCAAGAGATGCTGTCGGTGGCCAGAAGAATTGCGGGACACTTTCGGCGTACAGGCACCACGTACAGAAGACTGGAGCACCACCAAAAACTACTGAACCTGCCCTGCCATCATCTGAAGCAAGAAGTGGTAACGAGGTGGAATTCAACCCTCTATATGCTTCAGAGGTTGGAGGAGCAGCAAAAGGCCATTCAAGCCTATACAATTGAGAACGATATAGGAGGTGGAATGCACCTGTCTCAAGCGCAATGGAGAATGATTTCAACGTTGTGCAAGGTTCTGATGCCCTTTGAACTTGCCACACGTGAAGTCAGTTCAGACACTGCCAGCCTGAGTCAGGTCATTCCCCTCATCAGGCTTTTGCAGAAGAAGCTGGAGACATTGAAGGAGGAGCTAACACGGAGCGATTCCGCTAGGCATGTGGGACTTGTGGATGGAGCCCTTAATTCGCTTAACAAGGATTCACGGGTGGTCAATCTGTTGAAATCAGAGCACTACATTTTGGCCACCGTGCTCGATCCTAGATTTAAAGCCTACCTTGGATCTCTCTTTCCGGCAGACACAAGTCTGCTGGGGTTGAAAGACCTGCTGGTGAGAAAATTGTCAAGTCAAGCGGAACGCGACCTGTCAACATCTCCTCCTTCACATTCTCCCGCAACTGGTGGTGCGAGGAAAAGGCTCAGAATTCCGAGCCCACCCGCTGGCGGTGATGCAGGGCAGTCTGGAGCGACTGCTGATGCTGACATCTGGTCCGGACTGAAGGACCTGACAACGATTACGGACATGTCGTCTACTGTCACTGCATATGATTCTCTCACCATTGAAAGAATGGTGGAGGATTATATGAGTGACCGCATCCAAGTAGGCACGTCACACAGTCCGTACTTATACTGGCAGGAAAAAGAGGCAATTTGGAGGCCCTTGCACAAACTGGCTTTATTCTACCTAAGTTGCCCTCCCACAAGTGTGTACTCCGAAAGAGTGTTTAGTGCCGCCGCTCACCTTGTCAGCAATCGGCGTACGAGGTTACATCCAGAAAATGTGGAGAAGATGATGTTCATTAAAATGAATTATAATCAATTCCTCCGTGGAGACATTGACCAGCAGCAATTGCCTCCACAAAGTACACAGGGAGCTGAGATGGTGGATTCCAGTGGGGACGAATTGATAATCTGTGAGGAGGGGGATGTACACGGTGATATATCGGAGGATGATGATGAGGTGGACATCCTGCCTCTGTAGAGCCAGTTTGTGCAAGGAGAGATTAATTGCTTCTTTTTTGGTGGGGGTCCAAACCAACCCGTCATTTCAGTCACAGTCGTGTGGCAGACCCTGTCACTGAAATGATGGGTTGGTTAAAGTGTGCATGTCCTGTTTATACAACATAAGGGTGGGTGGGAGGGCCCAAGGACAATTCCATCTTGCACCTCTTTTTTCTTTAATTTTTCTTTGCGTCATGTGCTGTTTGTGGAATGTTTTTTGGAAGGGCCATCCTGCGTGACACTGCAGTGACACTCCTAGATGGGCCCGGTGTTTGTGTCGGCCACTAGGGTCGCTTATCTTACTCACACAGCTACCTCATTGCGCCTCTTTTTTTCTTTGCGTCATGTGCTGTTTGGGGAGGGTTTTTTGGAAGGGCCATCCTGCGTGACACTGCAGTGCCACTCCTAGATGGACACGGTGTTTGTGTCGGCCACTAGGGTCGCTTATCTTACTCACACAGCTACCTCATTGCGCCTCTTTTTTTCTTTGCGTCATGTGCTGTTTGGGGAGGGTTTTTTGGAAGGGCCATCCTGCGTGACACTGCAGTGCCACTCCTAGATGGGCCCGGTGTTTGTGTCGGCCACTAGGGTCGCTTATCTTACTCACACAGCTACCTCATTGCGCCTCTTTTTTTCTTTGCGTCATGTGCTGTTTGGGGAGGGTTTTTTGGAAGGGCCATCCTGCGTGACACTGCAGTGCCACTCCTAGATGGGCCCGGTGTTTGTGTCGGCCACTAGGGTCGCTTATCTTACTCACACAGCTACCTCATTGCGCCTCTTTTTTTCTTTGCGTCATGTGCTGTTTGGGGAGTGTTTTTTTAAAGGGCCATCCTGCGTGACACTGCAGTGCCACTCCTAGATGGGCACGGTGTTTGTGTCGGCCACTAGGGTCGCTTAGCTTAGTCATCCAGCGACCTAGGTGCAAATTTTAGGACTAAAAATAATATTGTGAGGTGTGAGGTATTCAGAATAGACTGAAAATGAGTGGAAATTATGGTTTTTGAGGTTAATAATACTTTGGGATCAAAATGACCCCCAAATTCTATGATTTAAGCTGTTTTTTAGCGTTTTTAAAAAAAAACACCCGAATCCAAAACACACCCGAATCCGACAAAAAAAATTCGGTGAGGTTTTGCCAAAACGCGGTCGAACCCAAAACACGGCCGCGGAACCGAACCCAAAACCAAAACACAAAACCCGAAAAATTTCAAGTGCACATCTCTACTAGAAAGTGCAGTACTGGTTCTATTATGTTTTTGTTTTTATTTACTATGGTATGTTTAACCTTTTAATGACCAATTTGTTTGATACAGCCTATACTATAGACCATCTATAGTGTTAAATATAAATACTGTATTCCATACAGTATCCAGTGTAAAAAAGTCCAATGTGTACATTAATGTCCAGGGTCATTACTAGGTTCTTCTACCGCTCCCCCAGACTCCCGCACTTGCTCCAACATTCCGCAGAGTGGGAGATTGTGGACTGGCATTTTGAAGACCCCCTCAAGAAATCCTGCATTTGCCACTAATATTGATCATCTAATCTAACTCTCAGAACACTCAGGATGGCGGGGAAAGGTATGGTTCCAGGGCCAGTGAAGCTGCAACAGAAAACGCAACTACTGGCCCCAGCATGTACACCTCGAAAACATGGCAGACAACAGTGCAAGTTGTAAAGTTCAACCAATCTAAAACAGAAACCATAGTGTGTGTCCTATTCTGCCTATTTATAGGTATCTCACAGGTGCCGGTGTCTGAATAGAAATAATCCAACACTGTATTAGTTCAATTCTCATTTATTTCTCTGATATTACATAGTATCTAAGGTTGAAAAAAGACAATTGTCCATCGGGTTCAACCTATTTGTGGTCTCCTATGCACGATTATCTTGTATAAAATTTTGACTGAAGTTGCTGACTGCCGTTCCGATTAACCCCTCTTTTTTATAATAACCATAGTGCGCGACTATGCCCCGTAACCCTGGATATCCTTATCCATTAGGAATTTATCTAAATCATTCTTAAAGGTGTTGACTGAGTTGGCCAATACAACTCCCTCAGGCAGGGAATTCCAAACACGTATCGTCCTTACCGTAAAAAAGCCTTTACGCCGTATTGTGTGGAATCTCCTCTCCTCTAACCTGAGCGAGTGTCCACGAGTTCTCTGTGTTGATCTAATCAAAAACAGGTCCTGCGCAAGATCTGTATATTGTCCCCTTATATATTTGTAAATGTTGATCATGTCCCCTCTTAATCTCCTCTTTTCCAGTGTAAACATGCCTAGTCTTGCAAGACTTTCCTCGTATTCCACCGTCTCCATACCCTTAATTAGTTTGGTCACCCGCCTTTGAACCTTTTCTAGCTCCAGGATATCCTTTTTGTAGTAAGGTGCCCAGAATTGTACACAGTATTCAAGGTGTGGCCTCACAAGTGATTTATATAACGGGAGTATAATACTCTCGTCCCTAGCATCAATTCCCCGTTTTATGCATGCTAATATTTTATTAGCCTTCTTTGCTGCAGTCCAACTTTGGGTACTACTGCTTAGTTTGCTATCTATGAGGACACCTAAGTCCTTTTCCAGTACAGAATCCCCTAATTTTACCCCATTTAGTAGGTAGGTGTTATTTTTGTTCTTGTTACCACAGTGCATTACCTTACGCTTGTCTGTATTGAAGCGCATTCTCCATTTCGCTGCCCAAGCTTCTAATTTAACTAAGTCATTCTAAAGCGACTCAGCATCCCCCTCCGCATTTATAACTTTACACAATTTGGTAACATCTGCAAAAATTGACACCATACTCTATAGACCTTCTGTTAGGTCGTTAATGAAAATATTGAACTATAGCGGTCCTAATACTGAGCCTTGCGGCACACCACTTAGCACTTCAGTCCAAGTTGAAAAAGATCCATTAACCACAACGCGCTGCTCCCTATTATCTAACCAGTTTTTGACCCAAGTGCATATTGTGCTTCCTAGCCCTGATTCTTGTAGCTTTCTAGATAAGTCTCATGTGTGGTACAGTATCGAACACTTTGGCAAAATCTAAAAAGATTACATCCACCTCTTTACCCTGATCTAGGTTTGCGCTTACTGTTTCATAAAAGCCAAGTAAGTTGGTTTGACAGGATCTGTCCTTTATAAACCCATGTTGATTCCTTTTAATGACCTTATTGACTTCAAGGAACTTCTGAATACTATCTCTTAGAATACCTTCCAATACTTTCCCCACTATAGATGTAAGACTAACTGGTCTATAATTACCTGGTTCAGCTTTACTTCCCTTTTTGAATATAGGCACTACTTCAGCTATACGCCAGTCTTTGGGAACCATACCTGATATTACTGAATCCTTAAAGATCAAAAATAGCGGTTTTGCAAGTTCAGAATGAAGCTCCATTAGAACCCTTGGGTGGATACCATCGGGACCTGGTGACTTATTAATCTTTAAATGTTTTAATCGATTACAGACTACTTCGTCGCTTAAATAAGTACCTATCAGTGGGATATTCTCATTATTGAGATTATATGTTAGTCCCTGAATTGGGTCCTCTCTAGTAAATACTGTTGAAAAAAACTCATTTAGTGTGTCCGCTATGTCATTATCATTTTTGCTTAAGACTCCCAACTTGTCTTTTAAAGGGCCTATACTCTCCTTCTTTAATCTCTTGCTATTAATGTATTTAAATAATTTTTTGGGATTCGCTTTGCTTTCCCTTGCTACTAGTTTTTCAGTTTCTACTTTGGCCGCTCTTATTTCCTTTTTGCAAATTTTGTTACATTCCTTATAGTGCTGAAATTACTCTGCTTCCCCGTCAGATTTGTATTTTTTAAATGCTCGCCTTTTCTTGCTCATAAGTTCCTTAATCTTTTTGTTAAGCCACATCGGTTTATGATTTTTATTCCTTTTTTTGCTGCTCGTAGGAATAAATTTGAGTGTATTTTTAGCTAGCAGGAATTTTAGTACCTCCCATTTCTCCGTAGTATTTTTTCCTAAAAACAAACCTTCCCATTCAATATCCCTGAAAAATACCCTCATCTTTTCAAAATTTGCTTTGCTAAAGTTTAGAGTCCTAGTTGAGCCAGTATAGGGCTGTTTATGGAAACTGATATTGAATGTGACCATGTTGTGGTCGCTGTTTCCTATGGGTTCCCCTACTATAATACCTGATACCAAATCCCCATTGTTTGTTAATACCAGGTCTAAGTTTGCATTGTACCTAGTTGGTTCCTCAATTAGTTGAACTAAGTAGTTATCATTAAGTGTGTTTAAAAACATATTGCCCCTAGCAGTATCACATGAATCGTTTTTCCAGTTTATCTCTGGATAGTTAAAATCTCCCATCACTACTATGTCTCCTACTCCTGCTGCTCTTTCAATTTGCTTTAGTAACAATTCCTCATCAGATGCGTTGATACCAGGCAACCTATAGCATACACCCAATACTAACTTTTTTATTCCTTTTTCCCTGCATGCAATTTCTACCCATAATGTCTCGACGGTGTCTACAGTCCCCTCCTGAATATCTTCCCGTATATCAGGTTTTAAAAACGGCTTTACATAAAGACACACCCCTCCACCCTTTTTATTTAGTCTGTCTCTCCTAAACAGTGTATAGCCCTCTAGATTGACTGTCCAATCATGAGATTCGTCCCACCAAGTTTCAGTAATGCCTATAATATCATACTGTTTGCTTGCTGCAAGTATTTCTATTTCAACCTTTTTACCAGTAATGCTTCTGGCGCTTACATACATACAACTAAGATAAGTATTTTCCCTTGCGTTAGGGACATCTTTCACCTTATGTAGCAATGATGACCTGTAATCGTCATTGGTTAGTGCTTTGGTAAAATCTCTTTTAGTACCCATGTTAGTAACCTTACCGCCTGCTCTTATCCTCCCCCCAACTTCTCCCCCATTTTGTTTACTACCGCCATCCCCACTATTCTCACTGCATGACCCGTAGTTTCTAGCTAAACCCTCCCCCCCGGCTCCTAGTTTAAAATCTCCTCCAACCTTCTAACCATCCTTCCCCCAAGCACCGCTGCTCCCTCCTCAGTCAGGTGCAATCCGTCTTGACAAAAGAGATGGCGCCTGACTGAGAAGTCCGCCCAGTGTTCCAGAAACACAAACCCCTCTTTCCTGCACCAATCCCTAAGCCACACATTTACCTCCCTAATCTCCCTCTGCCTCCCTGGACTAGCACGTGGCACGGGTAATAATTCAGAGAATATTACCTTAGATGTCCTTGCCTTCAGTTTCTTTCCTAAGTCCCTATAGTCTTTCTTAAGGAAATCCCACCTTCCGCTAACTTTGAAATTGGTGCCAACATGCACCAACACCGCCGGGTCTTTCCCAGTCCCACCCAACAATCTATCTACCCGATATCGAAAAATGGAAGGATAGTATACCTAAATGGCGCAATGCTGCTGCAGTGCTTAGAGATTTAAAAATAAATGTCATCACATTTAACATATACAATCGAAACAAGAAATATAAACCTCCTTAGTACATTCAGCGCAAGAGCATATAATAAGGAAAAAACATATACGTCCCTGTTTTGAAAACGTAGGGTCGGGTACTTCTTTCTCGGATTTCTCAAATGAATGATGTTCAATATGAGTGTCCCAATAAGAAATATGAAAATAAAGAACACAAAAACCAATGTGTAGTATTTCACACAACACTTTGTTTCAGTCTCAAGATATCAAAATACGTGTAGATCCAAGTCTGGCGTACCCCACCCACTCATTCATGAACGGATATAGACATATCAAGGTGTCTTTTATATGGTATCCTAACACATTCAAAGGGAAAACACCAAGATGGACGGTACAGAATGTGGATGAATGGCTATTTGAATGTGGAGCATACCCCGAAACTCACAAAAGAGAGTGGTGTACAGGACACATCAAGGTGTCTTTAAGGCATACAGTTTTTCATATACAGTGTACCCAGACTCACACTTGATAGTGCAGGATAAATCCTATAAAGGTATCTTTAGTTGCTCTTCCTTTTCCATAAACATGAACCGTTAAATGGATCTCATATGACCTCATTGTGGTATGAAAAAGAACAAGAAAAAAAGAAAAAAACCAATGTGTAGTATGTAAGACGTCCACGTTTCGTTTAAGTTTAGCCTCGTAAAAAGGGGTGATATAACAGACACACCAGAAAATCCTTAAAATATATGGTTCCACAAAAGATGGCGTACTCCAACTCACACTCGATAAATATAAGGTAAATCCTATAAAGGTATCTTTCAGTGGAACCTTCTCCCCAATGTAAAGGAAACGACACGTGGTGAATGTTTCAAGATGTCTTTACAAAGGTATAGTAATTGCCGTGTATAGCGTACCCCAACTCACACTGAGTGATATATGGTGAATCCTATAAAGGTATCTTTTGGTCAGCCCTTCTTCCCGATGTGAATGTAAACAGCACACGTGGTAAAAGAAAATCAAGGTATCTTTACAGAAATGTAGTGATCTCCATATATAGCGTACCCTGACTCACATATATGAGTGAGATGATGTTCCCATAAAGGTATCTTTATACTGCGTGTCACAAGCTTCAAATCCGCACCACAATTTTTCTTAAAAACTGATTTTTATTCGGCTATACAATACTTTCCATCAACTCCGCCGCGGAGTGTACAAAAATACAAAAAATAAAATAAAAAATGTATTAGCCCCAAAACGAGTCCAATATGCAGTATAAGAATCAAAACATAAAAACAGGTCAGGAATTAATCCAAGTTAAAAAATGATAGCTACTCACACTCCCAGAAGTATATTCAATCAACGCGTTTCGGTCATACAGACCTTAATCAAGATGAACTGGAGTGTGCTGGCGTGACATATTTATGATACAGGTAGCCAATCATGATGCACAGGAAGTGACATCATTCAATTAAATATGAATAGACAGGCAATATGCAAAACATTATCTATTGTTGCCCAGCATAAAGGACCTAGCAAAATAAAGCAGGACCTAACTGCATTAATGTATTTGTTTCTTCAAACACAGATAAATGATACATATATAGATAAAGTCCGCCTCTGTTCCGTCGGATCGCGCTGACCGGAAGTTCCGGTCACTCGGGGGATGCCGGGAAATGTGTATTCTGTAGTTCAGGCTCTTGGTTTGCGCTGATTGCCGGGAAATGTAGTTCTAACCATCCAAATTTTGTAGTCCTATCCACTCGATTCCCGGAAGTGACGGGTCACATGATCGGCGGAGCTGAGGCATGATAATAGAATTATGGGAACTGTAGTTACTGAGAATGAACAAGACACTGTCAGTATAAACTATACAAATAAAACATGGAACATGTACAATATATACATATGTGATAGAACCCAAATGGTATTATTAATACTGATAGTTGTTATAACACAAAAGTGTTTTGTATATAGACAAAATGATCCTCCACATTATTTGTATACAAGTTAGATTTCAATTAAATATAGCCGTCAGACTTCAAGAATTACAAGAACCACTTTAGTTCGAAGTCACAATTGAGACCATGTGGGTCCAAGGTGAAATAATTATAGATGCAACTCATTTCGTTCTTAGCCAAAGCACATGCTATATTTTTATTTCTTAATGACGCTTTGACATGTCTGATACCGAAAAAACCTGTGATCCCAGAGACTGAGCAATCATGCACATTCTTGAAGTGTAAAGACAGTGAATGTGTATCAATTCCTTTCTTTATATTTCGGATATGCTCTCCTATTCTGATTTTAAGGGAACAAGATTTTCTTCCAATGTAAAACAAATTACATTTACACCTAATGGCGTACACCACATTCTTGGTGTCGCACTTTATAAACTCTTTAATATCAATGATAGTATTATTAATAGATTGGCTACCTGTATCATAAATATCTCACCCCAGCACACTCCAGTTCATCTTGATAAAGGTCTCTACGACCGAAACGCGTTGATTGAATATACTTTTGGGAGTGTGAGTAGCTATCTTTTTTTAACTTGGATTAATTCCTGAACTGTTTTTATGTTTTGATTTTTATACTGCATATTGGACTCGTTTTGGGGCTAATACATTTTTTTCCTTTTTTTTGTATTTTTGTACACTCCGTGGCGGAGTTGATGGAAAGTGTTGTATAGCCGAATAAAAATCAGTTTTTAAGAAAAATTGTGGTGCGGATTTGAAGCTTGTGACACGCAGTATAAAGAGACCTTTATGGGAACATCATCTCACTCATATATGTGAGTCAGGGTACGCTATATATGGAGATCACTAAATTTCTGTAAAGATACCTTGATTTTCTTTTACCACGTGTGCTGTTTCCATTCACATCGGGAAGAAGGGCTGACCAAAAGATACCTTTATAGGATTCACCATATATCACTCAGTGTGAGTTGGGGTATGCTATACATGGCAATTACTATACCTTTGTAAAGACATATTGAAACATTCACCACGTGTCGTTTCCTTTACATTGGGGAGAAGGTTCCACTGAAAGATACCTTTATAGGATTTACCTTATATTATCGAGTGTGAGTTGGGGTGGACGTCTTACATACTACACATTGGTTTTTTTCTTTTTTTCTTGTTCTTTTTCATATATGTTTTCTTATAGAGATCATAGACAGTCCATGTTTGAAAGAAATTTTGGAGGAGATACTGATCAGGTGGAGCTGTTGGATGGAGACCTACATGGAATTATGGAAAAATTAGAGATCTCTATTATTAAAGAAAGCAGGCTATGGTCGGAGTCTACCACATTAGAATGGTATCTTACCAATGAGATGATCCCATGAGGTCTGAAAATTTTAAAGACTTCTACTTTTGAGACCTCGATGTACGATTTAAAAAAAAAAGTGGGAGGATATTGTCAATAACTGCTCCTTTTCTCTGATGAGACTTATCATCAGGGAAAGGAAAAGAGAATTGACGAAATTGGAAGAAGAAATTACTGTCTATAGGTCTTTGGTTACGCCATATGCCAACTCTGAGGAATTCAAAAATCTTGAGAGAGATATAGAGGTTATGGTGAAGAGAGCACAATAACAATTAATGGAAAAAAAAACCTAAAAAAATTTAATAGGGATAAATTAGAATCTGATAACCCTATAGAAGTAGAGGAGAGAGATAATATCAAACCCAAAGGTAATAAACCCAAATTCAATAAAAGAAAACCACAGGGGCACATCCAAACAGCTATTCCTGATCATCACAGATCAACATATGATAGAAGGGATAGGACTAGTCCAACTTGGAGATCCCTGACCCCATTTATTCCTAAATTTAGAGATAGGACTCCTGATAGATATCGGAATCCCAAACGGAATTATAGAGAGAGAACTCCTGAGTGGACGAATGTTACAACTAGGAATAATAGATCCACCAGATATCAGTCACTGAGAGACCCAGTAAAAACTTCTAATTACTTTTCCCCGCTACACAATGCAGGAAGATCATCCCATTTTTTGTACGAACGCAAACATCAAGTGAACCACAGATAAATGCCTATAAAACAAAGAGAGGTAAGAGAGGGGGTGCGCTAAAGAGGAGAATTAGATCTAAAAGACCAAAAAAATCATTAAGAAAAAAGAGAATAAATAAAACTACAGACCCAGTCACGAACTTAATTCCAGATGGAAACATCAATATTAGTAACACACAGGGCGAAAGCAGTTCTACAGGAAAGGTTAAGATCTTCAATCTAAGTTCTCACGATTTAACCATCAATTTAATTACAGTGTTACAGAAGGGTCTTAAATATGCACCCTCCAACTATATAAATTAATTTCAGTTATATTTAGATTTACAAAGATTTACACAAAAGTTTACCATAAAAAATTATTTTGCTAGCCAGGAGAATCTAAAGTCACAAGAAAATGATACTGTCACCCCTTTTAGACCTAAATCGGTCTTTTTTCCTAAACATATACAGGGTCCATTTATTGAATCTTTCATTTCTCTTGTTATGGATGATCTGAAAATGATACAGTCCAAACCAAAAAAAGGGTTTAATATGACCTTCAAAGAAAGGAAAGCTTTAGGTGATTTAAAGGTAATAAAAATATAATCATCAAGCCTACAGACAAGGGGGGGGGGGGTTGGTCGTAATGGACATCAATAAATATGAGGAGGAAGTCATGCGCCATCTCAATGATGCCTCTACTTACAAAAAGCTGAGAAATGACCCCACTGAATCAACTTTGTCCCGACTGAAGGACCTTATAGACAAATATGAACATAATGGAACTATCAGCAGTAAAGAGGCCAAATTTATTCTATCTGATGACCCAGTAACTCCAGTAATATACATACTCCCTAAGGTCCACAAGACAATGGTGGACCCTCCCGGGAGACCGATAATCTCTGGAGTTGGGTCAATAACAGCGAATTTATTGCAGTTTATAGACTTTATATTACAACCCTTGGTACTTACCAATAAGTCTCATCTTAAAGACACGAAGGACTTCCTTACAACATTAGAAACCATTGAGTGGGGGGAAGGCGATTGGCTTGTGATGGCCGATGTCGGCTCACTCTACACCATTATAGATCACATACATGGTTTTGAAGCGATCTCTTTTTTCTTAAATCAGTCCACATTATCTGGAAGTGTGAAAGATCTTGTCCTAGAGGACATACATTTTATTTTAAATAATATTTTTTTTTCTCTTTAAGGACCAGTTCTTTATACAAAAGATGTGCACTGCTATGGGCACTAAGTTCGCCCCGAGTTACGCTAACCTCTTCATGGGGTTGTGGGAGATCAAAACCATCTGGTCCAGTGGTGTGCTCGGGGTGAACTTGGTGTCCTACACATGCTACATAGATGACATTTTCTTTGTATGGAGAGGGGATGAGAATACATTGAGGGATTTCTGTACATCCCTCAATTCGAATGACAGAAATATCAAACTCACCTTTGATATGAGCCAAAAAAACCATCAACTTTTTAGACATCACAGTCTATATTGAAGAACAACAAATCCATACAAAAACCTTTGCCAAGCCAACTGATTGTGGTACATATATTGCAGCAACGAGCTGTCACCACGAGAATTGGCTTAATTCTATCCCTGTTAGTCAATTAAAAAGACTTAAGAGAAATTGTAGCAGTGAAGCGACTTTTCAGTGCCAAGCTCTCGATCTAGTTCAAAAATTTGAAACTTGTGGGTACAGTAAAGAAAAAAAAATGAAAGAGGCTACAGAAAAGACAAATAGGGTAGAAAGAAAAGACCTTCTAGCAAATAGGACAAATCAAGCTGTGAAGAATGATAAGTATGAATGGGCCTTTATTACAGAATTTAATTCTCAATATAGGTCCATAGAACATGTTTTCAAAAAACATTGGAATCTTATAAAAAAAAGGACCCTATAATCGGTTCTCTCATACCAGAAAAACCGGTTCACATCTATCGGAGAGCCCCTAATCTGAAAAATAAACTAGTGGCTAGTGCACTTCCTACTTCTCTGTCCACAACAAAAACCATGTCAAAAGGTTTCTTCAGATGTGGAGGTTGTACTGGCTGTAAAAATATTAAGAGTGAGGGCACTAGTAAAATCACGAGTATCTCTATTAATAATACTATAATTGATATTAAAGAGTTTATAACGTGCGACACCAAGAATGTGGTGTACGCCATTAGGTGTAAATGTAATTTGTTCTACATTGGAAGAACATCTTGTTCCCTTAAAATCAGAATAGGAGAGCATATCCGAAATATAAAGAAAGGAATTGATACACATTCACTGTCTTTACACTTCAAGAATGTGCATGATTGCTCGGTCTCTGGGATCACAGGTTTTTTCGGTATCAGACATGTCAAAGCGTCATTAAGAAATAAAAATATAGCGTGTGCTTTGGCTAAGACCGAAATGAGTTGCATCTATAATTATTTCACCTTGGACCCACATGGTCTCAATTGTGACTTCGAACTAAAGTGGTTCTTGTAATTCTTGAAGTCTGCCGGCTATATTTAATTGAAATCTAACTTGTATACAAATAATGTGGAGGATCATTTTGTCTATATACAAAACACTTTTGTGTTTTAACAACTATCAGTATTAATAATACCATTTGGGTTCTATCACGTGTGCTGTTTCCATTCACATATATTGTACATGTTCCATGTTTTATTTGTATAGTTTATACTGACAGTGTCTTGTTCATTCTCAGTAACTACAGTTCCCATAATTCTATTATCATGCCTCAGCTCCGCCGATCATGTGACCCGTCACGTCCGGGAATCGAGTGGATAGGACTACAAAATTTGGAGGGTTAGAACTACATTTCCCGGCAATCAGCACAAACCAAGCGCCTGAACTACAGAATACACAGAAAACTACATTTCCCGGTATCCCCCGAGTGACCGGAACTTCCGGTCAGCGCGATCCGACGGAACAGAGGCGGACTTTATCTATATATGTATCATTTATCTGTGTTTGAAGAAAAAATACATTAATGCAGTTAGGTCCTGCTTTATTTTGCTAGGTCCTTTATGCTGAGCAACAATAGATAATGTTTTGCATATTGCCTGTCTATTAATATTTAATTGAATTATGTCACTTCCTGTGCATCATGATTGGCTACCTGTATCATAAATATCTCACCCCAGCACACTCCAGTTCATCTTGATAAAGGTCTCTACGACCGAAACGCTTTGATTGAATATACTTCTGGGAGTGTGAGTAGCTATCTTTTTTTAACTTGGATTAATTCCTGACCTGTTTTTATGTTTTGATTTTTATACTGCATATTGGACTCATTTTGGGGCTAATACATTTTTTATTTTATTTTTTGTATTTTTGTACACTCCGCGGCGGAGTGGATGGAAAGTGTTGTATAGCCAAATAAAAATCAGTTTTTAAGAAAAATTGGGTTGTGGATTTGAAGCTTGTGACACGCAGTATAAAGATACCTTTATGGGAACATCATCTCACTCATATATGTGAGTCAGGGTACGCTATATATGGAGATCACTAAATTTCTGTAAAGATACCTTGATTTTCTTTTACCACGTGTGCTGTTTACATTCACATCGGGAAGAAGGGCTGACCAAAAGATACCTTTATAGGATTAACCATACAGTATATCACTCAGTGTGAGTTGGGGTACGCTATACACGGCAATTACTATACCTTTGTAAAGACATCTTGAAATATTCACCACGTGTCGTTTCCTTTACATTGGGGAGAAGGGTCCACTGAAAGATACCTTTATAGGATTTACCTTATATTATCGAGTGTGAGTTGGGGTACGCCATCTTTTGTGGTACCATATATTTTAAGGATTTTCTGGTGTGTCTGTTATATCACCCCTTTTTACGAGGCTAAACTTAAACGAAACGTGGACGTCTTACATACTACATATTGGTTTTTTTCTTTTTTTCTTGTTCTTTTTCATACCACACTGAGGTCATATGAGATCCATTTAACGGTTCATGTTTATGGAAAAGGAAGAGCAACTAAAGATACCTTTATAGGATTTATCCTGCACCATCAAGTGTGAGTCTGGGTACGCTGTATATGAAAAACTGTATGCCTTAAAGATACCTTGATGTGTCCTGTACACCACTCTCTTTTGTGAGTTTCGGGGTATGCTCCACATTCAAATAGCCATTCATCCACATTCTGTACCGTCCATCTTGGTGTTTTCCCTTTGAATGTGTTAGGACACCATATAAAAGACACCTTGATATGTCTATATCCGTTCATGAATGAGTGGGTGGGGTACGCCAGACTTGGATCTACACGTATTTTGATATCTTGAGACTGAAACAAATTTTTGTGTGAAATACTACACATTGGTTTTTGTGTTCTTTATTTTCATATTTCTTATTGGGACACTCATATTGAACATCATTCATTTGAGAAATCCGAGAAAGAAGTACCCGACCCTACGTTTTCAAAACAGGGACGTATATGTTTTTTCCTTGTTATATGCTCTTGCGCTGAATGTACTAAGGAGGTTTATATTTCTTGTTTCGAATCTATCTACCCGGTCCGCGATGTGCCATACCCGAGCACTCGGGAGACAACAGACTGTACGGCGATCACGGTCCCGGTAGCAGATTGCCCTATCTGCCTTCCTGATGATAGAATCCCCTACCACCACCATCTGACTAGGTACTTCACTATCTTTTATCCCAACCGCGCCAGAGGGACCGCTCCTCTGGATGCTAGAGGGAGCAGTCTCCTCCGGCACCGTCATTTCTTCACTATCATCCTCCGATTCCTCGTCCAGTCGGGCAATTTTGTTCGGGTTTGATAGTTCAGAGATGTTGAGCCTCCCCCTCTTTTTCTTCCTTCTAACTGTGACCCAGCTGGCTACCTGATCATCATCCTCTTCTACCAGTGACACCTCCCGCAACTCCTCCACCGTTCTGTCTAAACTTGCTCGAGATTGTGAATTTCCCTTAGTCGCGTAATGGTTTGCTCTAGATCAGTTACCTGGGCTTCCAGGGCAACCGTTCGCACACACCTCGTGCAGATGTAATCACACTGGGCCGGTAGCTCCAGGTGTGCATACATCTTGCACGACATGCACTGAGTGAGGTCCCCAATCACAGCCCCTCCCATATTGTTTGTAAGGTCTAACTCCCTGTTACTCTCAAAGAAAAAGCAGCAAAAATATAACGTAGAAGACAAACAATCTCACTTATACAGTAATTAAGCTGGCTTATACTTATCTATTTTTGTGCGGTTCTTGGTCCTTCACTTTTATGCAGCCGTAGTATTCTCTCCTGCGGCACCTATACTCCACTTAGCAGTTGCAGTTGTTCCAGCTCACTGCACCTCCTTTTCACTCGGCTTCCAGTTCCTGCTAAAAAAAAGAAAAAAATATGCCCCTCACACACGCACAATCACAGCCCCTCTGCTACTCCAAGTAAGAGACCCTCTCACTCACTCACAAGGTCAGCCCCTTGCAGCCTCACCAGAAGTTTAATGGTACTGCAAATATGTGTGTTCCTGATTGTGTATTATAAAACTCACCTTTTTCTGTATTCTAACTCACCTTTTGTTGTTACCAACTCACACTTACAAATCCAGGGAGCACTTTAAAATACAAGCCCTTACAAAGAGCAATCTCCAAAGAGTCTAATCACTGATTATATAAGCTCAGCCAGCTGCTTTAGTCAGCCCCTCCTCCTGATTACTCACACCTGATTCAACCCCCTCCCTCTGGCTTTTCACCTCACACTTTTTTTTTCCCTCCAAAAAAAACCCCAGTACAGATACAAACACACAAAAAAACAGTATAGATACAAACAATCAGATTCAGATTAACTTTCTCTCACAATATTACTATCACTATATGGATAGACAGAGAATAATCAGAACTCACCTTTTGTTGTTACCAGCTCACACTTACAAATCCAAGCAGCACTTTAAAGTACAAGCCCTTACAAAGAGCAAGCTCCAAAGAGTCTAATCACTGATTATATTGGCTCAGCCAGCTGCTTTAGTCAGCCCCTCCTCCTCCTGATTACTCTACTATTGAAGTAGATTGTATTTTATAAAAGCATGTAGAGTTTCCAATAACAAATACCTTACTTATAGTAATTCTACTGAAACATCTGTGTCTATGAGATACTTATCTTTCTACTAACCATACTTAAAAGATTCTTGATTCCCTTTCTATCTCAAGGAGACAGCAAACTAGACCGGTTACCGTATTTCAGAGGAGTGTCATGGATTTAACATTTCTATTCTTATCTGGTTACACTTTCTGCATATCAAATATGTGGGATCTGTGTAATAAAGGAGACATTAGTAATGAGCCGCACATTTCCACTGTTGTCTACATATTTATCTCCTCTCTGTCACTTTGAACAGGTGTTTGCTGGGGGCATGCCAGAAGGAGGAGACAGAGCAAAGTTACCATAGTTGTGTAAGTTTTTATTGCCCCTCCAGTAGAGTTTCCAGAGGGTAGAAGTAGGTGGGCACTATGGTGAAACGGGCAAATTGTGTAATTTGGCTTCAACCAAGGGGCCAGTCTGAACCCAGGGGCCAAGAGGAGCAGGCGGCAGGGGCCAAGCAGAGCAGGCAGCAAGAGATTGTGCTGCTGCTGCTCCTTGTGTTTGTGAGCCAGGGACCAACAGGAGCAGGGGAGTGTGCTGCTCTGTGTGTGTGTGTGAGCTGAGGTCTGAGCAGAGTGTGCTGCTCCGAGGGTGAGTGTGATCTGGGGACTGAGTGAGTGTGTGATCCAGGGACTGAGTGTGTGTGTGATCCAGAGACTGAGTGTGAGTGTAAGCAGGGGACTGAGTGTGAGTGTGAGCTGGAAACTGAGCAAAACAGGCTGCAGGTGAGGGTGAGTTTGTGAGGGTGTTACAGGTTAGAGTGCAACAACTGCTGTCCTATTTGTGTGTGAGTGCTTGGAAGTGAAAAACAAAACCTGTTGTATGGTGCTGCTACTAGGAAGGTGATCATCAAGTGGAAGAACTTCACTGAGGGCAGGCCAGACGCGGGCCGGACATGCAAGTATCACATCTCTTAAACACTAATTTCTATTTTTTTTTTTTTACTGTTTTCCATTAATACACTTATACATTTGTACATTTACATTGCATTACCGATTACTTTACTGTGCTGAAAATTGTCTCTTTCCACAGCTAGGCTATAGTATTGTGTTTTGTAGCATAGTCTGTACTAAGTTGTATTGTAATACATAGTCGGTATTGTCTGTATTATATTGTATTGTTTTTATAAAGGTACAGGGAGTTAGAGTTTTTAGACAAAATGGGGGAGTCCATGGTTGGGAATCTCACTCAGTGCATGTCATGTATGATGTATGCACAACTGGAGCAACCGGCCCAGTATGAATACATCTGCGCGAGGTGTACGCGAATGGTTGCCCTGGAAGCCCAGGTAACTGATCTAGAGCAAACCATTACGAGACTGAGGAGTATTCACAATCTCGAGCTGAGCTTAGATAGAATGGTAGAGGAGTTGCAGGGGGTGCCACCGGTAGACAAGGACAATCAGGTAGCTAGCTGGGTCACGGTTAGAAGGAAGAAGAAGAGGTGGAGGGGGAGACAGGACATCTCCGACCTGCCAAACACCAATATATTCGCCCGACTATACGAAGATTCTGGGGATAGCATTGAGGAAATGACGGCACTGGAGGAGACCGTTCCCTCTAGCAACCAGAGGAGCGGTCCCTCCAGGACAAAGGAGAAAAAAAGAAAGTGAGGTCCCTAGTCAAATTGTGGTGGTAGGGGATTCTATTATCAGGAAAACAGGGCAATCTGCTACCGGGACCGCGATCACCGTAGTCTGTTGTCTCCCGGGTGCTCGGGTATGGCTCATTGCGGACCGTGTAGAAAGATTGTTGGGAGGGGCTGGGAATGACCCGGCGGTCTTGGTGCACATTGGCATCAACAACAAAGTTAGGGGTAGGTGGGATGTCCTTAAGAGAGATTATAGGGACCTAGGACAAAAATTAAAGGCAAAGACATCTAAGGTAATATTCTCTGAAATATTACCTGTGCCAGGCGCTAGTCCAGGAAGGCAGAGGGAGATTAGGGATGTAAATGTGTGGCTTAGAGACTGGTGTAGGAAGGAGGGGTTTGTGTTCTTAGATCACTGGGTGGACTTCTCAGTCATGCACCATCTTTTTGGTCACGATGGATTGCACCTGAATGAGGAGGGGGCAGCGGTGCTGGGGGGAAGAATGGTTAGAAGGTTGGAGGAGATTAGAAAGAATAAGTGGGACAACTAGAGAGCAAAGAATAGTGGGATGGATAAAGTATAATGGGGTTGGAGAGGGGGTAAGGAGAGAAAAAGTCAGCAATGGTAATTTAAAGGAAGCCGAGGTTCCTAAGGAAATGTTATGTACAACAGAACTTGCGGATCAGGGAATTAATAAACTTAAGTGTATGATTGCAAAGGCGAGAAGCCTAACAAGTAAAATGGGGGAATTAGAGGCAATTGCACTTAATGATCATTATGACATAATAGGCATTACTGAGACATGGTGGGACGATTCTAACGACTGGACGGCAAACATCGAGGGATAAACTTTCTTCAGGAGAGATAGGATTCATAAAAAGGGAGGGGGTGTTTGTCTCTATGTTAAACCATTCTTTAAACCATATTTATTAAAGGAGGTCACTTACGAGGGGACTGGAGATAACGTAGAGTCATTATGGGATGAGATTTTGAGTGGGGGTAAAGATACAAAAAAACTTTTAATAGGGACATGCTATAAACCGCCAGATATTAGTGTGGCTGATGAATTACAACTCTTGCAGCAAATCGAAAAAGCTGCAGGTATGGGGGACGTCATTATTGTTGGGGACTTCAATTACCAAGACATAAACTGGAACACTGAAACAGTAAATACAGCTAGGAGTAACAGGTTCTTAAACATGCTAAAAGATCATTACTTGTCCCAGGTAATTGAGGAGCCAACTAGGCAAGGGTCTATACTGGACCTAGTACTAACTAATAATGAGGAAATAATAACACATACTAAAGTAGGGGAGACCCTAGGAAATAGCGATCACAATATGATCACATTCGATATCAGCTTTCATAAACAACAATATAAGGGTTTAACTAAGATTTTTAACTTTAGGAAAGCAAATTTCACATTGCTGAAACAAGCAATGAAGAAGATCCATTGGGAAATTGTATTTCATGGTAAGAATACTGCTGAAATGTGGGACATTTTTACAACTGCGCTCAATAAGTACACTAATTTATATATTCCCAAAGTGAACAAAAACAGAAGTAGGAAATTCAAACCGATGTGTCTTAATAAGAAGGTCAAGGAACAAATGGATAAAAAGAGGCGTGCTTTCAAAGCATTTAAGTCTGACGGAAAGGTGGAATCATTCCAGTTCTACAAGGAATGTAACAAAAAAATGCAAAAAAGCGATCAGAGCAGCTAAAATAGAAAATGAAAAACAAATCGCAAAGGAGAGTAAAACAAACCCCGAAAAGTTATTTAAGTATATAAACGGTAAAAGGTTGAAAATGGAGAATACTGGGCCCTTAAAGGGCAAGTTGGATGTCTTGATTAATGATGATAGGGAAAAAGCAGATTTATTTTATAAATTATTTTCATCAGTATTCACGAAAGAGGACAGGTTGACGAGAGTAGAGCATAACATAAAAAATAATAATGACCCATTGCTTGGTACTTACTTAAACGAGGGAGTAGTCCGGGAAAGACTAAGTAAAATTAAGATAAATAAATCTCCTGGGCCAGATGGACTCCACCCCAGAGTTCTTATGGAACTCAACGTAGAGATATTGAAAACTCTATATTTGATCTTCAGCGAGTCAATTAGATAAGGAATGATACCAAAGGACTGGTGTATAGCAGAGGAAGTCCCAATATTTAAAACACTCCCTGGGAACTATAGACCGGTTAGCTTGACATCTATAGTGGGGAAAATACTAGAAGGTATATTAAGGGATAGAATTCTAGAGTACCTGGATACCTCCAAGGTTATTACTAGGAATCAACATGGATTTGTGAAGGACTGGTCATGTCAAACTAACTTAATAAGCTTCTACGAGAAAGTGAGCGATAATATTGATCAAGGTCAAGCAGTGGATGTGATCTTTTTAGACTTCGCTAAGGCCTTTGACAAAGTTCCACACAGGAGACTAGTTCTCAAACTAAGAGAGCTTGGGATAGGAAACACTATTTGTACTTGGGTGAGTAATTGGCTGTTTAATAGGGAACAGCGAATGGGGGTTAATGGGATGTACTCTGAATGGGCTTCAGTACTCAGTGGAATACCACAGGGCTCAGTACTCTGGCCATTGCTGTTTAACATATTCATTAATAACCTAGGAGAGGGACTGGAAAGCAGTGTGTCAATTTTCGCAGATGATACTAAACTATGTAGAATAATTAATTCAGACAAGGATGTTGAGTCTCTACAGAATGACTTATCGAGACTTGAGGACTGGGCGGATAAATGGGGAATGAGGTTCAATATAGACAAATGTAAAGTTATGCACTTTGGAACTAAGAACAATCAGGCAGCCTATAAACTACATGGGGAAAATGTAGGAATAACGGTAATTGAAAAAAATTTGGGAGTGCTCATCGATAATAAACTTGGTAGTAGTATGCAATGTCAAAATGCAGCAGCAAAGGCTAATAAGGTGTTATCATGCATAAAACAGGGTATGGAGACAAGGGATGAGTGTGTAATCCTGCCTCTGTATAAATCATTGGTGCGGCCACACCTGGAATATAGTGTACAGTTTTGGGCACCATATTATGAAAAAAGATATCTTGGAACTCAAAAGGGTTAAGAGGCAAGCCACTAAACTGGTTAAGGGGTTAGAGGCACTGGACTATGAGGAAAGACTTAAAAGGCTTGATATGTTCACACTGGAAAAGAGGCTACTGAGAGGGGACATTATTAATATTTATAAATACATTAAGGGACAATACAAGGATTTATCAAATGATTTGTTTACCAAAAAAACACTACATAGGACACGAGGACACCCCCTGAGGTTAGAAGAGAAAAAATTCCATACTCAACGGAGAAAAGAATTCTTCACAGTAAGAGCAGTAAGGATTTGGAATCCTCTGCCAGAGAAGGTAGTAATGATGGACTCAATCAATAAGTTTAAAAATGGATTAGATGAATTCCTAGCGGAAAAAAATATCCAGGGATACAGCATTTAAATAATATTTAAAAAAAAATACTGTAAATGTATACTGTAAAAGGCAAATACCACTGACCAGGGCCGGCGCAAGCTTTCTTGGCACCCTAGGCTACATTTCACCCACTGCCCCTGCACCGCCCCTGCTCCCTCCAATTCATAACATACCACGTATCCGTGTCCCCAATTTATATTCCACACAACTGTTTCACAAATTTGTAATAAACTATATATAAATGCCTTAACTAATCTGCCTCACACACACACACACACACACACACACACACACACACACACACACACATCCTGCCAGCACTCATTAACACCCCCACACACACACACACACACACACTCTCACCCTGCCAGCACTGTTTAACACCCCCACACACACACACTCATCCTGCCAGCACACATTGACACCCCCCCCATCCATACCACTGCCGCTGACTCTGCCACACTGGGAATGCAGTGCCGGGGGCTGGGAGAGTGCTGGAGGCTTGCCATCTTGGTACCTGGTCATCAGTAATCCTGGTTGGGACTGAAAGCATACCACCCAACATGACCCATTCCAGGAGGGACAAAATGCTTTGTTTCTGGACTTCCCTATTCATTTATTATTGCTATAACCTGTGTTATACTACTATAGGTAATTGATGGACTCAGTGGCTGGCACCCCTAGGCAGCTGCCTTAAGCTGCCTAATGGTAGAGCTGGCCTTGCGACTGACTGACTCATCATGAATTCTCCAGAACCATGAGGACTTGGAACTTGACATTTGGACAGCAGCTTTGTTTTGTGACGTAGCCTCCCACTACGAAGGGATTTTTCAAAAGTCCACCCCCAAAGGGGTGACAAAAATCAAAATACCACTGACTGACTCAGTGACTCATTCGTCATTATCTCTTAATCCAGCTAAGATTTAGATTTGTTGTTTTTTTTTTTTTTTTTTTTTTGCATACAAACGTTACCAAATTTTTAAGTAGAAATATATATTTTTAGCAGCATGTTAATCTAGGTTTATAAACAGTCATTTTTTAACTATTCTTTTACCGACAATCTGTTGATTTTTGTTTCATTTTAAATTGAAGGATTGTTAGGGGCTTCTTTAGCATCCACCCAAAACTGTCTCCATTCTGAGAATTCCTGTGATCCCATCAGACTACCATTTCCAGTTCAAACGGCTGCAGTTCCCAGTAAAGGTCTGCTACTCCATGACCATTAACAAAGCTCAGGGGCAGAGTTTGAAAGTGGCTGGTGTGGATCTGAGGAGAGAGTGCTTCTCCCATGGCCAGTTGTATGTTGCCTGTTCCAGAGTCAGCTCCTCTGACAACCTGGCCATTCTCCAGCCTGAAGTAAAGACTAAAAATGTAGTTTACCGGGAAGTCCTTCAAAATTAAAGGTACACGTGCGGAAATAGTTGAAATTCCATAGCAAAGCAGCTAGTATGTTTAGTAAATGAACTCATTATGCAGATGAGTTGGCTATGTTTTAAGACTGGCTGACAAAATACAATGCTCACTAAGCTTTTCTTTTCAGCACTACTCTCTCTAAAGTCACAAAAAGCCACAGTCTCTAAAGTAATAGCACAATGGGGTTAACACTTGGTATGGTAGTTTTAAATGAGGTTGTTGACCTAAAACATGTATTCATAGATAGGAAGATGTATTTTGTGCCTTTTCTTCACTATATTTATAACCGCAAAGGAAAGTGCTTGTAATTTTCTAAATCTACATACACAGTGGGGCTAACTCTAGGGCTACAGTTTAGCTATCACACCACCTCTTCTGCTACTTGCTTAGTGGGTGTCAGGGCTGTTGTAGTGGGCAAGCAGGCTAACAGAACTACTTGATGTGTGTATTTTTTTTTACCTCAGTTTTCTTGCTGATCCACTGTTGGGCTGACCACGGGTGGCACTCGATTTACCAGCTGTCGGGATCCCGGTGCTCAGCATACTGGCGCCGGGATCCTGACTACCGGGATATTGACAACTATTCTCTCTCTTGGGGTGTCCAAGACACCCCTGGAGGGAGAATAAAAAGCGTGGCGGGTGTAGCATGCTACCGTGCCCGCAGCGTGGCAAGTGCAGTGAGCCCTCAAAGAGCTTTTTTTGCACTCGTCCAACTCCCAGCATTCCAGCGATCGGGATCCCGGTGCCAGTATGCTGGGTGCTGGGATCCCGACAGCCGGCCATCATACTACACCCCTGACCCCCGTTGGACTGGATCCATGGGGCAACTCTCAGTGTTGGGAGGGGATTTGCCTGGTTCACAGCTGGCCACAGCTGTGCTTCGCTGATGCTCCTCCTATCTGGGTGATTCTCTCCTTAAAATGTCTATCGTAGACTATCCTTCATGCATACGCATACTCAAGACATACTCTAAAGAAATAACTGACACCGACAACAGGAATAATTTTGCCAAATAAAAATGTCAGCTTTATTATTAAACAAATGGTATGGTGGCAAGGAGGGACGGCCTATTTATCTCAAGTCCCTATTTATTCTACATTTTACCCATTTTAATTATGGCTGACTCAAACAACATCTAAATTTCAGAACACAAGAAGAGGCAAGGGCCCAACTTCAGCCCAGCCTCCATTGCATCACAAGGGAGCAAGGGCCCAACTTCAGCCCAGCCTCCATTGCATCACAAGGGGGCAAGGGCCCAACTTCAGCCCAGCCTCCATCGCATCACAAGGGGCCATAAGGGGCCATTTGCCACCCCTTGTGTTGATTAATCTTTACCGGGGATACCATGGCAAACTCTCCACTCAAGGTATTCCCCAACTCCAAACCAAAAAGCTGCTCAGGTGTCTACCCACTCCACCGGAGACTGAAGCCCACCTGGTCCGATGGTACTCCGGCCCCGTAATGTATCAAACTCCACCACCTTCTCATCTCCTGAGCACCTATAGAACCTTTTTCAACTACAGCCATAATTTCAGGCCGTCCCAACCTGCCAAGCCGCCACCAATAATAACTCACCATAGGGCGGGTGTGTAGAGATGTGCCCACAGGGCACATCTGTGTTGCTGTCCCTAGCTGGGGGCAGCGCTGGGGCAGCTTGTCTGTCCCCAGCGCTGGGTGCGTGGCGGCGGGTGTCCGGTGCAGGGATTACCCTTTTCCCTGCACCGGACAGGAGGCTGCTGGAGGATTCAAATGTTGGCGCCCGCCGGGAGCCAATCGCGGCTCCCGAAGCGGCAGCCAGTCAGAGAGGGACGCGGCGAGCCAATCGGCGCTTGCCGCGTCATAGGCCCCGCCCCCGGCGTCTGAGGGACAGGGCGCGCGGAAGAGCGCGAAGAAAGAAGACGCCGGGCGAAGCGCGCGGAAGAGCGTGGAGAAGCCGGACGGGGAGCCGAGGCGCCGTGGACGAGAAGAAGACGGGCGGGAACAGCGAGGACGGTCGTCGGCGCGCCGGAGCGCAGAAGATCCCGGTGGCGCGAGGAAGAAGACGGAGCTCGGGTGGCCGCGGAAGAGGCCTGAAGACTCCAGCCCTGGGAAAGAAGATGTCCAGCGGCGGCTGGACGCGGCGATGCGACGGCGGCGCCGCTGGCCAGGACGGGCCAGCGGCCGAAGAGGGCACCGAAGATCCCTGGAGCAGGTGAGGCCTCAGTGAGGCAACTTCACCCCCTCCCTTTTCCTCCCTCGACCACCAGGGACGGGCATTAGGCCCGAGGGCACAAGCCAGGCACTAGGCCTGTGGCACAGGTAGGAGAGTGAGGGGCCATTTTCTGATTAGGTGGTTTGGGCATTAGGCCCAAGCCACCCTCTCCCGTTGGCACCAGTTAGGCGGGCACTAGGCCCGGGGGCATATCAGGCACTAGGCCTGTGGGGCATTAGAGGGCGCTAGGCCCTAGTGTATTTTGGCCAAGTAGGTACAGATAAGGTGACCCTGGGCACAAGGCCCAGGTCACCCAACGGGCAGCAAGTTAGGCGGGCGCTAGGCCCGTGGGCGAAGTCAGGCCTCCGGCCTGTGTGCAGTTAGGGGGCGCTAGGCCCAGCGAATCAGTGTTTCCCCGAGGTGAGTACCGGTGGCCCTGGGTGCTAGGCCCAGGCCACCCTGAGGTATTTAGGTGGGTAGGCCGTGCGGCGTCCACCCCCTTCCAGCGGCAGGTAGGGATTTAAAGGGACAACACCGTGTGGTCTTGTATTCCGATAGTGTGATGTATGTTGTTACCGTGCAGGGCAAAGTGTATGTGTTGTTTAAGTTGTGCATAGTTGTGTCGCACCACCCACACGAGCTAGTTTGAGGGCTCTGTTTATGTAGCTAGTGTAGCGGACGCACACTAGGTTAGAGTTAGGCCCTGCACGGCTGTTTCTCTTTGCCTCCTTACAGGGACCTGTAAGTGGAGAAGATCGGAGTGCAAGACTTGTGACGGTGAGTAGCATCCGTGTACGTTTGTCCCTTGTCTGTCCCCGAGCGCCGGAGTCAGGATTGCTCACGGACGTGAGAATCCCTTTCATCACACTACGTGCGAGAGTGCGAGTGTGTGAAAGCTGGGTGGCTGAGGCTTTGTGCCAGTGATGACCTTTCACCCAACCGGTGAAGGTCGCGGTCACCCCTGGGGTATCCCCTGTTCCAGTGGAAGAAGGATCGATACCCCCCTTAAGGTAAACCATTCTCTCCTCAGCTCGCTCGTCGGTTAGCTCCGAGAGGGAATCGCCGTGTCCGGATCCGACTGAAGATTTCCAGGTCCGTTGGAGGTTCCGGTACCTGAAGGTGAGAGAGAGCGGCGCCTGGTGAGTACAGAGTCTACACCTGCATGGCAGCAGGTCCACCACACAGCAGCCGCACCTCTCACACTTGGCGTAGTCGGCAGGATAAAAGAGACCAGATCACGGACACGATGCTGAACGCCACCAAGAAGACCTCCCTGCGGACGGCTCCGAGACAGACTCACCCCCGGACGTGTGCGGACCAGAGCGACTGGGTGACGGTGTCTGGGGCGGACCTCCAGAAGATAGTGCAGCGGTCAGTCCAGCGTGGAAAAGAAGAGCGCCGGGAGAAGGGGCGCAAGAAGGCCGCTGTGACGCCCTGCAAGAGATGTCGGCAAACAGGGCACTTTGCCGACGAGTGTACGTGGCGAGAGACGTCCCCAAAGTAGGTGGTCCAGGAAGCGGACCGAAGACGTCAGCAGGGCCAAGTGAAGGAGTCCTGGTGTTTGCTCTGCGGAAACTACGGGCATGAGCACAACAGTTGTCCCTGGGACGAAGAGTTGAGCGAAGACGAGGTTGATTCCCGGTGTGAAAGCTGTGGAGATCCCCGACATCGGCTCCTGGAATGTCCATGGACTGAAGACAGGACGGACTACGAGGTCACGGTGAAGCAGATGACGGAGTCTCGTCAGCAGCTTTGGGACCGGGTGGCTGCAGAGCCTGTGTGTGCGCTCTGCGAGGCGAGAGGACATGCGCTTCCCGATTGTCCGTGGAATGAAGACCGGATGATTGCGGATGGTCGCGCCCAGAGATGGGAGGAGGAAACCAGGGAAATGGAGCGGAAGACCCTGCTTGAAGGTCGTTCGCAGGTACCCATTTCCTCTGAGCCGGAACCAACGGGTGAAGATTCCCCAGTGAAGGAGGTGGACCAGGAACCCGTCTTGGAGAAGGCGGCAGTGGCCCTCCCTTGTTGGAAGTGTCGGCGACCAGGACATGCGGCCAGTGAGTGCCCCTGGGAAGATGCCGCGGACCTACTCTGTCCCAAGAAAGTGACCCCAGTAAGGCAGAATCCTTTCCCGCATGAGGCGGAGGTGGACGACTGGGAGGTGAAGAGACCACGCTGCGAAGAAAAGCGTGAAGACCCAGTGGCTGAGACGTCCGGAATCTCCCCGCGATGGAACCGTCCACGACCAGGACGTGCGGAACAGGAGTGTCCTGGGTACCAAGAGATGCCAGCGGAAGCGCAGGAGTACACTGAAGAAGAAAAGGATCCAGCGGAAGCGAAGGAGTACGCTGAGGAAACAGAGGTGCCAGCGGAAAAGACTAAGTACGCTGAGGAGGAAAATAATACCCCAGTCCAGATATCGGAAGAAGACTCGGACTACGGTGAGCTGTCCGCCGACGAATCCCTCCAAGAACAGATGGAGGACGACTCTGGCATCGGAAGCGCCGACGAGAGTGACTGGCAGGATCGGGTGGAGTCGTGCTCCCAGTGGAATGCCCTCCGTGAAGAGGAGGAGATAGTCCTGGGGCAAGAAGACCTGCCGGAAGTGCCGAAATGGACGGACGTACGGGGAGAGGATCGCGATGCCGTGGGAGGACCCGTTCCAGAGGAAGACACAGGACCTTTGGAGATGCCCCACGAGGAAATTCGACATGTGGTGGCTGTTGCCCGGGAGGAAACGGATGCCCCGGAGGATTCCGCTGTTGGGTGGTGGTCGGTACCACGCCCTGAAGACAGGGACGATGTCCCAGACGATCTGGAAGGCCAAGAGTGGGGGACTGCTGTCCCCGTGGAGGAAGATTCCCCTTGGTGGCCCACGTTGAGCGACCGTGGGGAGATGCCACTTCCCCAGAGGATCCACCGATGGAGGTCAGGAGGAACGAAGAAGAGGAACCCGGAGCTGGAGGTGGAAGGATGTGGGGTCACAGCCTGTCCGGGCTGGACCCTTGAACACAACCTCGCCGGAGGGACCTCGGAATTCCCTGACCCGCGGACAATGGACGTCGTGGAGAACTTTGTAGGGACTACAAAGGAAAAAGGGGGGGGAAATGTAGAGATGTGCCCACAGGGCACATCTGTGTTGCTGTCCCTAGCTGGGGGCAGCGCTGGGGCAGCTTGTCTGTCCCCAGCGCTGGGTGCGTGGCGGCGGGTGTCCGGTGCAGGGATTACCCTTTTCCCTGCACCGGACAGGAGGCTGCTGGAGGATTCAAATGTTGGCGCCCTCCGGGAGCCAATCGCGGCTCCCGGAGCGGCAGCCAGTCAGAGAGGGACGCGGCGAGCCAATCGGCGCTCGCCGCGTCATAGGCCCCGCCCCCGGCATCTGACGTCAGACGCCGGGCGGGAGCCGAAGGGACGGGGCGTGCGGAAGAGCGCGAAGAAAGAAGACGCCGGGCGAAGCGCGCGGAAGAGCGCGGAGAAGCCGGACGGGGAGCCGAGGCGCAGTGGACGAGAAGAAGACGGGCGGGAACAGCGAGGACGGTCGTCGGCGCGCCGGAGCGCAGAAGATCCCGGCGGCGCGAGGAAGAAGACGGAGCTCGGGTGGCCGCGGAAGAGGCCTGAAGACTCCAGCCCTGGGAAAGAAGATGTCCAGCGGCGGCTGGACGCGGCGATGCGACGGCGGCGAAGATCCCTGGAGCAGGTGAGGCCTCAGTGAGGCAACTTCACCCCCTCCCTTTTCCTCCCTCGACCACCAGGGACGGGCATTAGGCCCGAGGGCACAAGCCAGGCACTAGGCCTGTGGCACAGGTAGGAGAGTGGGGGGCCATTTTCTGATTAGGTGGTTTGGGCATTAGGCCCAAGCCACCCTCTCCCGTTGGCACCAGTTAGGCGGGCACTAGGCCCGGGGGCATATCAGGCACTAGGCCTGTGGGGCATTAGAGGGCGCTAGGCCCTAGTGTATTTTGGCCAAGTAGGTACAGATAAGGTGACCCTGGGCACAAGGCCCAGGTCACCCAACGGGCAGCAAGTTAGGCGGGCGCTAGGCCCATGGGCGAAGTCAGGCCTCCGGCCTGTGTGCAGTTGGGGGGCGCTAGGCCCAGCGAATCAGTGTTTCCCCGAGGTGAGTACCGGTGGCCCTGGGTGCTAGGCCCAGGCCACCCTGAGGTATTTAGGTGGGTAGGCCGTGCGGCGTCCACCCCCTTCCAGCGGCAGGTAGGGATTTAAAGGGACAACACCGTGTGGTCTTGTATTCCGATAGTGTGATGTATGTTGTTACCGTGCAGGGCAAAGTGTATGTGTTGTTTAAGTTGTGCATAGTTGTGTCGCACCACCCACACGAGCTAGTTTGAGGGCTCTGTTTATGTAGCTAGTGTAGCGGACGCACACTAGGTTAGAGTTAGGCCCTGCACGGCTGTTTCTCTTTGCCTCCTTACAGGGACCTGTAAGTGGAGAAGATCGGAGTGCAAGACTTGTGACGGTGAGTAGCATCCGTGTACGTTTGTCCCTTGTCTGTCCCCGAGCGCCGGAGTCAGGATTGCTCACGGACGTGAGAATCCCTTTCATCACACTACGTGCGAGAGCGCGAGTGTGTGAAAGCTGGGTGGCTGAGGCTTTGTGCCAGTGATAACCTTTCACCCAACCGGTGAAGGTCGCGGTCATCCCTGGGGTATCCCCTGTTCCAGTGGAAGAAGGGTCGATACCCCCCTTAAGGTAAACCATTCTCTCCTCAGCTCGCTCGTCGGTCAGCTCCGAGAGGGAATCGCCGTGTCCGGATCCGACTGAAGATTTCCAGGTCCGTTGGAGGTTCCGGTACCTGAAGGTGAGAGAGAGCGGCGCCTGGTGAGTACAGAGTCTACACCTGCACGGCAGCAGGTCCACCACACAGCAGCCGCACCTCTCACAGGTGGGTGGGTCAATTTTACTCTCCTTAGCCCAGTCTCTCTGCCCACATCCCATCACTCTCAATGGCTCTGCCTCCATTTCTGCTGCAAGTTCTTCAGATTAGCTCTGCAAGTCACTGGGGCAGAAGCACTAGCCAGACACAGCTCCTCTGCTGCAGGTTCTTATGGAAAAACTGTTTAATGGCTGACTCCTTCCCCTTTGTATAGCTGGCGGCTCATACTGACTCCTCCTGCAGCTGCCCAGAGTATTTAAAGTCTAATAGGTTCCCACTGGCTTGTCATACAATCGCTTTTATGATTTGTAAATAATAATAATTTAAATACATTTGCACATATAATAAACAAGTATTAAAATATCAGCATACCTTCAGTTCAGCAGAACATATTATAATAAATGGGTCTCTTTTAAAGTCACTTTGGGATTTCTATCACAGAGGGGCATTTTTATTGGTGCTACCTTGCTTGGCAGGGTATCACATACAGAAATACTGTATATAGGGCCTTAATCATGTTTGTTAGCAAACCAAAAAAGATAGCAATTGGACAAAACCATGCTGCACTGCAGGTGGGGCAGATGTAACGTTTAGAGAGATTTAGATTTGGGTGGGGTGAGTTCAAACAAATCTAAATTGCAGTGTAAAAATAAAATAGCCAGTATTTACCCTGCACAGAAACAATATAACCCACCCAAATCTCACTCTCTCTGCACATGTTCTATCTGCCCCACCTGCAGTGCACATAGGGGGTAATTCAGACCTGATCACTAGGCTTTTCGTACAGTGGGCGATCAGGTCTAAACTGTGCATACATATGCACCACAATGCGCAGGCACGTCGCACGGGTACAAAGCGGATAGACGCTCAGCTATGGGTTTGTGTGAAGGATCCTTTCTCACAGGCCGTCGTAAGGAGATTGACAGGGAGAAGGTGTTTGTGGATGGCAACTGACTGTTTTCCGGGAGTGTTTGGAAAAATGCAGACGTGTCCAAGCGTTTTCAGGGCGGGTGTCTGACGTCAATTCTGTTCCTGAAGAGGCTGAAGTGATCACAGCGGCTGAGTAAGTCCTAGGCTGTGCAAACACTGCACAAAATCTGTTTGTACAGTTCTGCTACACATGCGTTCGCACACTTGCACAGCTAAAATAAACTCCCCCTGTAGGCGGCGACGATCTGATCACAGCAGTGCAAAAATCGCCTGCTAGCGATCAGGTCTGAATTAGGCCCTATGGTTTTGTCCAATTGCTAACTTTTTTTGAATTGCTAACAAACCTGAATAACCCCAATAAAACTCCTTCAGTCACAATTAGAGGAACTTGTCCTTACTGTACTTGGCCTATTCTTGCCTGCCTTTTTCCCTCTCCTTGTCTGCCTTTACAGCCATAAAGAGTTGTTTCTGTAACTTTTGGTGAACATACGCAGTATGGACATAGTGGGCCTGATTCGGAGTCTCACACAATGCTGATATTCACGAGCTTGAGTGAATTTGCATGTGTTGAAAGAAATGCCTAGAACATCCCACAGTATGGATGCATAGATGTGCAGCTGTGTGTAATACGCACAGCATCAGTAATGTTAAGGAAAAGTGCCAGGCATTCCTGGGCGGTGACTGGGAGGTGGCTATAAATGCACACAAAACATGCCATCTCATGGGCATGTTATGTGAGTGTGACTGGCATGTCAGTGTCAGCTGCTACATACACAGACTGCACTTACCATAGGACAGATACTGCAACTGTAAAGACGCACCAACAGTATTACATAACCTATAGACATATGCATGGATGTACACAAGGAAAAGGCTTTGCAGTGGCATGTGCATAGTCACAGACATACTGTACCACAAGATGCAGCTGTAGAATCGCCCCATCCTGTGTTATCTGCCAGCTGCAATATTATTGTGAATATGGCCGTGGCGCAGGTGATAGCAGAGACTCTGGAATTGTGTTAGAGCCCTTGCTGTCTCCTACAGGTGTGCCATCTTCTTGAAATTTTGCTTTAAAGAGGACACTGTCAGCTAGAGGGGGGGAGGGGCTGCTCTTTCCCTATAGATTGCAAGCTTGAGAGCAGAGTTCTCTTACATCTTTTCTTTCTGTAAGTACCCAGTCTCGTGTCATGACGTCTCTCCCATAGCACCGCATAGACACTAGAGGTCAATTATGACCCTAGCGTCTATGTGCCGGTCCCACAATGCTGTGCGGTGCATGATGATGTCATCACACACTGCACAGCAGTGACAGCACAGCAACAGAGGGCACCACCAGTAGTGGATCTTGCCACGGTGGTGGCGCCCTCCAAAAGGCGGCGCCCAGGGCAAAAATCCCTTGTGCACGTAGCAAGATCCGCTACTGGTTATTGGGGGTCATTCCGAGTTGATCGTAGCTGTGCTAAATTTAGCACAGCTACGATCATGTTCCCTGACATGCGGCGGGACGCCCAGCACAGGGCTAGTCCGCCCTGCATGTCAGTCCGGTCCCCCCGCACAAATACAAACGCATCGCACAGAGGTGATACCTTTGTATTTGAAGAGTAACTCCCGGCCAGCGCAGCTCATGCGGCTGGCCGGGAGTTGTTCATCGCTCCCGATAGCCACGGCGGCTGCGTGAGACGTCACGCAGCCGCCGCGGCCCACCCCCCCAACAGTCCGGCCACGCCTGCGTTGGCCGGACCGCTCCAACTAAACGGTGGCTTAACGCCGCCGTTCAGCCCCCACCCACCCAGCGACCGCCTCTGTCTCAGAGGTGATCGCTAGGTAACGAAAGCTGCCATGCACCTGCGCACTGTGGTGCCAGCGCATGCGCAGTTCTGACCCAATCGCTGCGCTGCGACAAACTGCAGCGAGCGATCGGGTTGGAATGACCCCCATAGTCCTAATTGTAAAGTAAAATGGAATTTACTGGTGCTATATAAATAACTGGTAATAAATAAATAAATAAATAATAAAACAAGAGTGTGTAATTATGAATTGATAAAGGTATTTTCCCCAATCTTTCTCACACTAAGAAATAATAATAATAATAATAATAATAGTAATAATAATATGTATTCCTGAAGATTACTTATGGCTGCATTAATCATCTGGTTGAGGCCACTGAAGGAGAAGTAAATATATCCCTAGTAACCAATGATAGTGCAGATTACATTTATCTGAGTAACGGACTTCCCTGTCCATTGAGAGTCATTCATCCATACTATGGTTCAATAAGTGGTGTGGTCTTTGTTTTGACCAAGGTAAACAAAATGAAAGTAGTACAGATGGGATCAGTACGTAATCCCGCTGGACGGGATCCCGGCGGTCGAAATACCGACGCCGGAATCCCGACCACACAATCCCGACAGGGGTGGCGAGGGAACGCAGCCCATTGCAGGCTCGCTTCGCTCGCCACGCTGCGGGCACGGTGCCTCGCTACGCTCTGCATACTATTATATTCTCCCTCTATGGGTGTCGTGGACACCCACGGAGGGAGAATATGTCGGGATTGTGGCGGTCGGGATTGTGGCGGTCGGGATTCCAGCGTCGGTATTTCGACCGCCGGGATCCCATCCAGCGGGATGTTGACCGCATCCCGTACAGATGTACTAAGCACATGAACATGTTATGTCTACACAGTGTGTACATAAATCAGTATGATGTTTTCACTTTGTGATCTCTGCTGTAAATATCAGCAACATTGGGTATGCTTTTCTATTGTTCCCTATGTACAAATACATCGTTAAAAAATTACATACTGTAAACTAACAGGAAAAATTACCTATAATTTAAAGGCAACTTTGGCTAAAATAATTTGATCCTTGTAAAATGGACATGAGGGAATGTCAGGTTAGGAAGTGAGTTACATGAAGAGCTTTGCTCCTGAGAAAGAATTCTGTTTCTCTGTCCCTGGTAAATCATTCTTACAAAATTCTGGCAATCAAAACATCCAAATTTCTAGAAACAGTTTCTTGGCTGAAATTCACATATTTGACAAATACTGTATGTTCATTTGTAAATGTTAACAGATTGCAATGCTGGAAGGTGGTATGTGCTGTTATCATTGCTTCTTTTCATTATTTGTTTCATTTAATAGACCACAACTTATGCAACTGTGATTTTATTTATACTAAAACAAACAGCTTGTGTCTTTTTCATACAACATGAAGCTTCAGAGCCGGCCCTATCCAATATGATGCCCTAGGCAAGATTTTGGCTGGTGCCCCTTAGCACCACCGCTGGTTCCGCCTCTGACCTTGCACCTCTTTCCCAGCACCATCACCCCTCACCTATAGCAGTCCTTATTTTGGTGTTTGTACCCCCTATATTTTAAATAGGAACAGTTCGCACATTTGGCGCACAGCCCAAAAAGGGGTGTGTTTTTGCTGGCAAGGGGCATGGCCACACAATAGTGCCCCCAATTCCAATTACGCCACACAGTACTGCACTTTATTCACATTTGATCATGCGATAGATCTGCTTCAAGTGCCTAAAGATATTGATAACTGGTTCCAATAAAGCGCTGCCAAAAAAAGCACTGTGTATGTGCCTTTGGTAATTTATGCAAGAGAAAAGGAAAAAGATTGGCTGCGCTTACAGTGTTGTTAGTATACCATAATTGTGGAGAGCTGACAACCGAAATATATAAAATCTATTTATTAGAATAATAACACACCAATAAAAACTGGTACACAATATATGGAAGAATTATAAAATTTGTATATACTCTGAAAAAAACGTAAGTATATTTGATAAACAGTGTCCACAAATTGGGATGGTTATAGCAATGTATGGAGTATTTACTCAGTGCAGATATAGATTTGTAACACTGTTTAAGAAATGTATCATTACTATTGCATGCTTATTAAAATTGTATCGCTTCAGGAATTTATCTTAGTGACAAATCTTGCTACAGGTGCAGAGGCAACATGCACACTGTAGCTAGTAAACCATAGAAGTCCCAGCAATGAATGAAATGACAGTTATTAGTAGTATATAGTTACCTCTCCTGGGGCTATTAACACCGAGCGTCCTCGGTGGAGTCCACTTTAGCCCACTAACTAATTAAACAAGGAGAGGAAGTGAGCTGAATTGCTCTAACAGAGGCTGCTACTGTGTAGTTACCGGCGTCTTTATAATAGTTACCAGGATATTCATATGATCTCCCGAGGGCTAGAGGAAAACCTTTGATGCCCACTTGGATGAAAACGTATAATGTCCGGTATTTCCAGTCGAAGGTGCTGCTGTTAATTGAGTGCGCCGTGCAATAGCGCTGGCCGGGGCCGCCGTTAATTACAAGGAGAATCCTCTGATGGCTGTGAGCGCCGTATCATAGCGCTGGCCGTAGCCGCCCTTAATTGCAAGGGTAATCCTCTGTTGGCTGAAGGCGCCGTGCAGTGGCGCTGGCTGGAGCCGCCGTTTATTGCAGAGGTTCCAACGAGGGGGTAGCAGCCACTGGAGATGTAGGAAAAGGCGCTAAGCAGTAGCGTTAGCCGGAGCAGCCTCGTGTTAGTAGAGGGAATCTTCTATAGAATAGCGGGGAGCGTCCCCATAAATGAGCGATGCCAATGGGTTAGATTCGGTGATCGGTGATCAGAGTATAAAGGAGGGGCCTGCCGCGTTTCGTCACGAATCACGTGACTTTATCAAAGGAATTCCTGAGCGCTGTTAAAGTGTGGACCTGCCACTGTTTGCAGTGTCGCCTCTAAAGCAAGGCTGAGGCTGGATGGTTTGAATGTCACGCATTCTCAGAGCTAATTGATATACAATTTTGGAACCCTTAATTTGAGAACGGGACTGTGTCATCATGTATATGGCTCTAATGAAGTGACTTTGTGGGGAATAGAGTTCGTAAGCGCATGGACTCATTGTTGCCATTTATAAATAAATTATCTGTCTTGTTACAAAAAGTAACTAAACTAAGATAATACGGCTCTGCAGGAGCATATACTTGTATAATTATTTTATTGTCTTGTTTGTCTATTAACACTGGCCGAGTGTATTGTATTGTACTGTGCAATAAATATGTGTATTTTTAACACATTTTTTTTTAATAAAGTAATGGTCCGTATTTGCATTGAAACAGCAGCGCTACATAAATTTATTTATTTGTAAATCAGTGACATATCTACAATGTGTGATGCACCTGGGCACCTGGGTCCAGGGGACCCCACACCATACACCCTGCACTGGTTTCATGAATACTTACCTCTCCAGACTCCCATTCAGCAGCAGCAGCGCTACACAGTTCAACAGGAAATGGCACAGGGCCATTTCCTCCATTTTGCGCATGTGCAGTAGGAAAGTCACTGGGAAAATACCCAACATACCATTTCCCAGAGACCTGCATATACGCTCTAGTACCTGGCATAGCACTAGGGTATCCTATTGACCCTGGAGCTCAAAATCTTCTGCGCTGCCGTATAGAAAGGAGGGGACCTAGGCTGAGACTGCACACAGCCCCCTTCCTGTTGTGAATGTCACTATATTATATTTAGAAGGATAATTACATTTTAGATTTGGTCTTTAAAACAAAATCCCCTATATGCAATTCTCCAGCTGTGAATTTAATATTGTATTGGTCCTATCCACTCCTTGCTTCGCATTGTTACAGACCAGTGCAGCTCCTTGTCTGGTTGAAGAATCACCCTTTTACTTATTATACTGCATCAAGAAGGTGACTACTATAGGTCTTTAGTGCTACTCAGGTGCTAGGTTTCCTTTTTCTTGATTTATACTTGTATGTATTACCTAAATTGATTTAAGTGAAGTTGTGATATAAGTTGTTCAATACATGGAGCATTCAGAGAAACTTGCATTCTATTCAGAATTGCTATATCTTTGTACTTGCCCCTCTTTCCCCATCTCAGCCCACCTGTGTAGAGTACACATGCTGAGTGCACCAAGCACTGTGCTGTAATTTCATAGATTTCAGCAGCTAAATGTAATAACGTCCGATTTCCGAAGGTGTGGGAATTTTGTGTGAGTCTGCCCATTTCTTTTTAAAGCAGCAATCATTCACAAGGCAAAACCAGGTAGGTTATTATGACCTGATTACACTGCACCCTCATGCAGTGGATTCCAAATGACAAAAGCAGCATGCTATTGCATTACCCTTTGTAAGATATTTGACAGATTGCTCCAAAAGAAAACATACATAATAAATGTTCCTTGACTGTGGTAAAATAGGGTCATCTTACCAGAATGAACAAAGTTATCATAATGTAGGGTCTTGGGGCTCAATCCAATAAATTTGCCCCCACCCAAGGGTGTCATGTAGCTTTTGTAATAGCATGTAAACACCGGCAACAACTCGATCTCTCCAAAATTTTGAATTTTATACGCAGCACTATAGGCCTGCAAACACGAATCTGCGAGCGCAGGAGTACTGTAAGTGCGGCATATAACCGCACTTACTTGCACCTGCAAGAAAATCATTGGTTTGAATGTCGGATTGTGCCTATGGAACCTGAATTGTCATGACCAACTTAACAATGGATCACTCTTGGATGGAAGTAGGTATAAAGCAGTAAAAGCAGTGCACACAGCATCAATGCCAGGCTGTGATGAGCTAATTTCTAACTTTCTGGAAAAAAACATTCAATTTGTGGGGCAAATTTCCTACCTAACACTTACACTCACAGTGTACCACTGAGTCATAACCACACAACCTTTACTGTAACACTCTATTGTTTTTCCACATACAGTATCATGCTTCTCTGGGTGACCCAATTGTGGGGGACGCAATGTGACAAGTAACAAGAAGATGTTCTGCCCATAATCATTTTCGATATCTACTGTATGAGGTATCCTGCATCACAAGAAGGTACTTACCTCTGTATCTATATCTCCATATACTATAGGTATCAATCATTGAGACATCTTCATTTTCCATGTCATGTAAAATGGGTGGTCTTCAGTATGCCGACTGTTGGGATCCCGGCGCACAGTATACCGGCGCCGGAATCCTGACAGCCGGCATACCGACACTTTTTCTCCCTCGTGGGGTCCACGACCCCCCTGGAGGGAGAATAAAATAGCGTGGCAAGCGCAGCGAGCCCGCAAGGGGCTCATTTGCGCTCGCCACGTTGTCGGTATGCCGGCGGGTGGGCTCCCGGCGCCGGTATGCTGGTCGCCGGGAGCCCGGCCGCTGGCATTTCATACTACACCCATGTAAAATATGTGAAACAAAACAAAAGGTACTGTAATTCAAATACAACTTAAAAGTCCTAATTACTTTCAATTACATGCAAATGTCTGTTATCTTTAAAAAACAAATGGGTATCTACTTCGTGCCATGGGCAGAATGTAAATATCAAATAAATAATGCAAATAGATTGCAGATGACACAATACTATACGAAGGGATCAAGATGTCCAGTCAGCCAGAAGAGGCCTCATCATCATCATCATCAGTTTGTAGAGCAACTGCTCTCTGTACATCTCCTGACAGGCGTATCTGTGTCTTTGTTGTGGTTATGTCTCATGTGTGGGAACATTTATTTACTGTACTCAGCAAATGCTTGCATGCAGCTTTGCTTCCCTACTCCACCTCTCTTAGGGTAAGGAGTCAGTAGTGCAACAGGCGACCAATTCTAATACTGACTGATGCCTAATAATTTTTTGTGCACAAGCAAAATACAAGCATTTAAGACAAAAAAACTACCGTTAACACTGCAAATTTTTTATTTAATTTTTTTATTTACAATTATTGAAATTAGTTCATAATATTGGCACTGTTCATGCAGACATGCCACATACTTAAGATTGTGCTTTATCTTGTAGAAGAGTCATTTAAAAGAAGGCTGGTCTCTCAAATGCATGGCACTTTGCATTAATAAGCTGGCGTGCAGGCAAGCATAGCTTCTGTATTTTTTGCTAAATGTTTTATCAGCATGTTTAGTATTTTCTGTAAGTAACTTAGAGCAGGTTTATAGTGTAATATTGCAGTGTGCAGTTCACTGGCATTTTAGGAAATTGCTTTTTACTTGCACAGTTTATAATAAAGCGTGAGATTGTGCTTTTAATCACTAAAGCATTGCACATACTATAAGCATTATCTTCTTTTATCTGGGGAGTTTGCAGTTAAAATTGCTTTAATATTTAAAATGTAGTATAAATTAAAAAAAAACATAATTTCTCTCTCAATGCATGTTAAATACAAACTTCATTTACTTACCATTTTCTTACAGTACAATGCTGCAGTTTTTTTCTAAAGCAGATGGAAAAAAGACAAGGAGATGTGCTAAGCTGTTACTTCAATGTTCAAAAGCCAGGAAAATTAAATTGTGCGTGCATGGTGATGTCGACAATGAATAGGAGGAAATTTACTAAAAGAAAATGACTGGCTCTGCAGTTTAAGTATAAAAATAAAAAATTGTTGTTCCTAACGTTTTTTCCCCATCTCACTTTGCAGCCATATTACATTTACAGAAATGTCTTGGATTTAATGTTTGTCCGTCTAGCAGAGGTGGATTTAAGGGTCAAGCTAGCCCTAGGCACATTACTCCCACCCCCCAATCACATCATTGCCCACTTCATTTCGGGTGTCAGCCTGGTTGCTTGAGACCACCAAAGTAGCCTCAGCCTCACCCTACTACCAACTCCTGGGCCGCTATTTGTTGCCCATTGTCCTACCCCATCATTTGCTAAATAAAATCTAAAAAAAAATAAGTAGTAATGTAAAAGAAACAAAGAACCACCTGGCCTCATCAGCCTGGTGTACTGCCCCCCAGCAAGTGCCGCCCCTAGGAAAGTGCCTAGTGGGAAATCCGCCAATGCCGTCTAGGCCATTTTGAATTGCTGCCCACTCATGTTATTGCACTGGTCCACATCTACTGTATCTGTATAAAATATTGAATATATTCTACCAGCAAATACAAATATTTTTTGTAGACATGTCCTCTTCACATCCCAATATAAAGCAGGATGTTGTTACAGAACTCTTCAGAATCCGGGACTCATACTTCTCCAAGCGCTGGGGACATTTAGTTGCAACATCCAAAAGTTAGGTTGTTAGGGATTGTTAGGTATATATTAATTTGCTTTTCAATTTTCATCAACAATTGCCTTATAAAGCCACTAGAATAGTAACACAGGATGCATGCACAAATCAAAGTAGCACATGGCAGTTACAATCTCTTATCTCCCAGCTGCTGGTAGGTTCTAAAATAATTCCCACTATTTAATGAAATGTGATTTGATTCTATAAACCTTAAAAAACCCTCGCTTTAGCAGCAAGTGTACAGTTACAAGTGTAAAATGTGAAATAGCATATGGCAGGATTTTGGTTCCAAATATGTTCTGCTTTTGACAATATGTAACAACCCGGGGTTTGCAGGTGTCTAAGTGGTTGAAAGAGGTATCACAGATGTTTGGTGGCTAGGTGATAGACCCTTTCCCTAAGATGTTTCCCCCCGTACCTTGCTCATTGTATCGGATTCAGGGGCAGATGTATTAAACCTGGAGAAGTGATAAAGCAGTGATAAACCAGTGATAAGTGCAAGGTGATAACGAACCAGCAAATCAGCTCCAATATGTAAATTAACAGTTAGGCACTGATTGGTTGGTGCGTTATCACCTTCCACTTATCACTGCTTTATCACTGCTTTATCATTTCTCCAGGCTTAATACATCTGCTCCTCAGAGAGGTAGGATAGATTGATACTTAGCGGTGACTCAATGACAGCAATTTCCAACAGGAAGTTCTTTTATTTGGCAACAAAGATTTCTGGATTAAAGTTGGTAATTACTTGTATGGCAAGAATTGGATAATCACAATAATGCAAACGGGACAAAATGAATACAAAGACTGAAGAGTACATGAAGATCAAATTTAGGTACAGCTCACAATACACTGGAACATTCAATAATTCAAGGATTCAATCAAAAATAGTAATGCCAAGAAAAAACAGTGAAGAAGGTTTTTAAGAACACTATTTTCAATATCATTTGCTACTTTTCAAAATATCCCTGACACGTAAAAATGTCCCAATCTTCACGGGGAATATGTGTTGGAGCTTACACATCCTACAGTGTCACAGTACTGCAATGGGGGGGACTGTGGTTTAACTGAACTTGTTGCACAAGGGATGGGAATCCTACAGTGCCACAGTGTTGCAATGGGGCTGTGGTTTAACTGAACTTGTTGCACAAGGGATGGAGATCCTGGGTTTCAGTTAGTAGATGTTACTGTACTCCAATATGGCCTGGTGATGTATATAATGAAGGTGTTTTGGAATCTCTATCAAGCAACTGTCTCAGAAGTGATTATCTCTTGGAAACAAATAACTCAGTCTTTCTCTAATCACTCAATATCTCTACGAAGTTCTTCCCATAAGTAGTGTCTCTATACTGATCAACACTGTATGTAAACAGGGGTCACTTTGTGTGATTTTTAGTTAAAGGTCTGGTTGCACCCGTTCTCTTCATGACGTCATGAGTAGTGTGTGACAATAGGCAATAGGGTTAAGCACTCACCCACCTGCAGTCCACAACAACAAACAGTCTCTGTTACTCACACCGAACCTCACAGGTTAGTTCACGGGCTCCCGGAGTCTGTTTCAGTGATTTCAACTCACTTCAAAATAGCAGTGGCATCTGTGCTTCTGCATAGGCCTGGTGGTGTCTGGTCCCAGGCTACGGGCTCTCACACCCACTTTCCCAGTCCTTCACACTCACGAAAGCACCACGCTGCCTCAACTCTGCAACACTGCTCTCCGCTGCCTTTGCATGACCACCTGGTTCACGCCTATTCAGCTCTCATGCTCTGCGCCAACTCAGCTCTCCTGCTCTGCTCATCACCACACACCCGGCTAATTCAATGGATTCTGTTCAACAACCTATGCCACCTCCCTTTTCTTCCCACAAGGTTTTGCTTGCAAATACTGTCTTTTATGTTTTATAGAGGCATACATAACTGTCTCCAGGGTGCCACAAATACACATGGACACTGTCATTAGCTGAGTACAGGTAATCTCTTTCATTCTCCAATGAATTTCTGACAAGTGAATGTGGCATGGCACAGTACAAATATTGCATCAGTGCTCTGATGTTACCACTTTACAACTTTGTTCCACAAGAACAATGCTTGGTATATTATCCAGGGATTTCCAAGTTCTCAATGAAGTGTATAATGTTATGCCAAATGTAAGGGCCTGATTCAGATGTGGTTGGAGTTGCAATAGCACTGTATGGTGATGGAGCAGGAGGTGTCTATTAGAAGCAGATGCCTCCTGCTGCAGAATCAGATCACCATGGGACAGCTTATGGCACCCATGGTGCCGGGCAAGCCATCACAGAGAACAGGAAATCTCTGTACTAAAGATAGATATAGATCCTTGACCTCTTTCCACATGCTAAACAGTGTGGACACGCCTCCATTTTCGACAAAGAGAGGCTGTTGCTGCCCTTTCCCTGCCCCCTAGATGGGTGAGATATGAAATACTGGTGGTTGGGATGCTGACGGTCATAAGACTGACACCAGTATCCCGATGCTCAGAATCCCGACAGGGGTTGGGTAAGTATGCTAACCCTCCCCCTTACCCCCCTAAACCTCCCTTCTTACAGCCTAACCCTTACCTTAACCTACTCGCATATCTCTCCTTGGGGTGCCTAACCCTGACCACACCTCCCCACAGCCTAACCCTATCCTTTCTTTTCCTGCAGCCTAACCATAACCCTCCCCGCAGCCTCACACCCCCTCCATGCAGCTAAAATCTAGGAGACCCCGGCATACTTATGCTCAGGATGTCAGCGGTTGGGATTCCAGTGTTGGTATTCCAATTGATGCCGAAGTTCTGGTGCTTGTATTTTGCGGCATGTTGGGATTCCAGTGCTGGCATTTAGATTGTTGGCATCCTGACCACTGGCATCCTGACCGCATCCCCACCAGATGGAAGCAGATTGTCAATTACTGACAGTCTGCTGCCACTCTGCATCCTATGTCACAGGACTCATTCGTGCACTCACAGAATGGGTTCTGCACATGCACAGAGTATTGAAAATTGGCACTTTGTGATGATGGGCACAGGTCCAACTGCATCTGAGTCAGACCCACTGTGCTGGAATCCTGTTCTGATTACCTTGACCATTTACACAAAGTAATGACAAGAAAATACGAGATGAGATGTAACCAACTCCACTAAATGTCAGAATGTTTATCAACCCTCCTTTTCTCTTTCCTCATTAGAGCCATAGTCCTCTTATTAAATTGTTACTTATTTAGTGGACTGTCTGAGATCAGCACATTTATTGTATTAATTTCTCAAAAATGGCAACCTTCCACCAATGATTGCATATTCTGTGGGTTGGGGTCATAATTGTAAAGAAAGGTGTACAGTTGTGCTTTATTATATTTAAACTGTAAGATGAGACCCAATGTAAAAAAGCTCTTGCAGTAAATGGTAAAAAATGTTTTGAGAGAGAACGGAAACTTCCTGTGGAGCAGAAGGTCAACAGCCCACTTGACCTTGATTTTCAGTATGAGTACGGCAGTGGCTCGTGATCCTACTTTTTGGCTTTTAAGCAGGGCTATGTAGTCATTCAGAATGTGGACAACAGGTGGTCAGCATTCATGATGTCAACATGGTTAAAATCATAATAGAACCAAAAAAAATTGTGCGAATAAACTGGATATGTTTAAAATTACATACATTTATTACATATTCCACACAATTGATTGTTGCAACAAATATCTAAAAATATGATAATAAGGGCATATCAAAACACTGCTTATATTTGATTGATTAAAATCATGAACATATGAGCTGGGACTTTTAGTTAATCTTAGGAGTGTAGCCACAGTCCTGGGATATAAAGATGGTGCGAAGATTATATTACCAGCTGTATTGGAAGATGCGAGACCTCAGGATGGCTTGATTATGGACTCCACTTTGTCCTAGTGAAAGCTCTGGTCCACCATAAATGTCCACTTGGTCGCAATATTCCCTGTTTGGACTTCTAGGCTTATCTCCAATTGTAAAGATGAATCCAAAAGTATGCCCAGCTCTCCACGAATGCGTTTCACTGCGTGCCACAGCTTTTTCAAGGTGATGGTTAAAATGATAAATGTTGACACTTGGAAAATGTTGACATTGTCATAATATCAACTTTTCAATTAGCCTTAGGACTAGTATAAGGATTAGCATTAGGATTAGTGTTAGGGTTACTGCTAGGGTTAGGGATAGGATTACAATAAAATTACATTTCAGTAATATCAAAATGACAATAGTGCCATGCTCATGTTGACCTAATGAATGTGGACATTTGAATTTCAACATAATAAAGTGAAGATGTGCATGGACCCCCATGTTTTGGCATTAGTTCTAAAACTTCATTGTGTTTTTGTTTTGGCAAACAACCCTTATATGTTTTGGTTATGGATCTGGATTTCTTTATAAAAATGATAAAAACAGCTAAAATCATGTAATTTGGATCTGTTTTTGTTTATATAATATTATTAACATCAGTACTATTAACATATGTTTTGACTACCCCACAGCTAACAATATTGTCTTCACCAATACTGGCCAAGGACTGTGACGAAGTGGCAGAACAGCGGCACAAACACACAACAGTTTAAAATATTATAACACATCTATGAAACATAGTGGCATAGCAATAGTAGACCCATTACAATGTTTTCATTTCTCAAGAACTAGATCAGAGGCCTGAGGCCACCTATAGAATATTTTCATTAATCAAGAACTAGTTCAAAAGCCTGAGGCCAGCACAGGCGATTCAAGTCAGAGTTACTCCCTAGTCAAAATTGATAGCCACTAGTTGTTTATCTAATGACAAAATGATCTAAGCAATAAATCAAAGGCTTCAAGAGTCAGTAGATGGTGGGCAGTTTAAGTACACTAAGCAAGTTTGTACAAGGGGCTACAATTGTCTCCTCCCCAGTTTTCAAAAACACTGTATGAGATGCTAATTTGTACATTATCATAAAAGTAATTCTGACACCATTCTTTTGATGTTTGCTGTATCAGATTGAGTCATGGTACAGGTGTCAATATATGTAGGGAATTCTTTTAAGCCTTACCAGAAGTCACTATGCTGTTTAACTCTGGTGTGCTGAGTTGACTTATCATCATCATCATCATCACCAGTGTGTCTACTGTATCTTTCCTGGAAGCAGAATTTGTATGAGAAGTTGATGTAGGAGACTTTGCAGTGTCATGTGCCATTTCAGTTGACAATTTGTTTGCAAGGAACACTTTGCATTTTTTAAGATCTGTGTCAGTTGGAAGGAAAGATGTTACATAGGACTTAAACCTACTATCTAGAATGCTTGCTAAAATGTACTGGTCCAATTGAAAGATGTTACAAACCCTTTGGTCCTTGCAAAGTGAAAAAAGAACTTGATCTACAAGTCTAAAATACTTAGTTGAATCACTTTGTTTCAACTTCTCCTTCAGCTTTCCTAGCTGTTTTCTCAATACTTTAATTAAACGTACAGTATGACCCGACTCAGGCTGGCAGTGTCTGAACCCACTTAATTGGCTACAATTTCAAATGGTTTCAGTAGCTTGCATAAAACTGAGAGTATTCTCCAGTGTGCTGGACTAAGGTAATATAATGATCGCATGGCTTAATGTGTAAGTTTGGATAACTTCTTGCCGTTCCTCCAGTCACTGAAGCATTTAAAGGGTGGAATTCCATCTGGTCACTACCTCTTGCTTCATGTGGTGGCTTGGCATGTTTAATTTTACTAGCAGCTGTTGAAATGTTCTGCATGTGGTTGCTGAATATTAAAAATGCCCAGACCTGTCATTTTGAGAAATTTTTAACCACCAAGTTTATTGTGTGCGAAAAACATGGTAAATGTTGGAATTCACCCATTCATAATACCTGTACAATGTTACTTGCGCTATCAGAAATATAAAATTCTAAGGAGAGTCTTAGCAGGGTAAGATATTTTGCTCTCCCTTCCCTGAGTTTTTCCAAATGATTGGCACTGATCTGATATGCCTCTTAGTGAAACTAGTGATACAGACAGTAGCCTACCTGTGAATGAGCTGGCATTGTGAAACGTGTGTTTAGATACTACTGCTGCTGCTACAATTAATAGAGCAGTGGGCTGTCATAGTCATGTAATCTTTAGTTTGAAAAGTATCGCTTGTCCACATATTTGTAGATCTGTGCTTAAGTGGATATTCGTTACAATGGCAACTTTTTGTTTAATTTCCCAGTACAGGTAAAGAATCACTGTTCTGGTAAAATGGAATTTAGTATTGTGGACACATGACCTGAACTAACCATATAAAATCAACTGGATACATGGCGGATATTGGACACAGATCTAATGTTACCATAGCTATCATAGCTTCAGTGATTCCCTGTGCAACAAGATGACATGTAGTTGGTTCCTATTGCAGATTATTGTTTCACAAACAATTGTTGTGTGAAACTAGTACTGGTTTTCTTCTTGGTCCCCTTCTGAGATTCAACCCCAGCAGCAGCAGCCCCAGCGCACAAGGATTCTTATTGTGATTCCTGGATAGGGGAGGAGCAGGTTTGCCTTTGCAAAATTGGATGCATGGCTACCTCTGATCACTAATGAGAAGTTTGATGATGAAGGTGTTGGTGGTGAAGATTGCATGTGCTGGTATCTATCAATGCTGCTGGTAGCTTCTGCTGAACTACTTCTTATTATTTTATATATTTTTTTCAGATTTTGATAAATGAGTTGAATGAACTTGTTGCAAATGACAAAATAGGGAGGAGGTGCCTAGATTTTTAGCACTCCTTCTGCTACTTACACCGCCTCCACAAAAGGTACAAATGTTGACAAATGTTGTCAGGATTTGGATAAAAATAATTCCACACAAAATAGGTGGGTTTTTTTTCTTATTCCCAGGAATCACAATTACCTTCTTTTTATCATGGACAAGAACTGCAGCCACTGGTACTTTGACACAAACTACATTGTCATCATCAACATTCTCCTTAGTATCAGATACACAAATACCCCCCTCATCCTGTTGCAGTTCAGGATCAGGCATGACAATGTACTTCTTATCTCTGGAAAAAACTTTTGCCACTTATGTCTGACTTACTTTGACACAAACATTATCCTCCTGAATATGATCAACTTCTTCTTGTTCAACACATTCATCATCATCATCATCAACATCCTCATTAGAATCAGATACACAAATATCATACTCATTCTGTTGCACTTCCATAGTAGCATCTTCAATTTCCTTGTCTGACTCTAAACCATCACTGTCCTAACTTTTACTACTACTCATCCTCATAATTGCAGAGGGTTCTGAAATGATAGGAGGCTTCTCTATGATTACAGAGTCATAATCAGAAATGTCAGACTCACACATAGCACTCATGGACACCCTTAGACTCTTCTCAGGGAATTGTGAAGTTTGTGCAAACACAGGGGTATATTTACTAAGGTCCCGATTTTGACCGAGATGACGTTTTTTCTTCAAAGTGTCATGTCGGGAATTTACTAAGCAAAAATCTCGGCAGTGATGAGGGCATTCGTAATATTTTGGAAGTCCTAGGAAAAAATTACGAATCAATACACCATCGGTCAAATACGCCTGCAATTTGGTAGAAATCGTGAATTTACTAAAAAGTGCAAATCACAAACACTGCCAACAATAGCCAAACACTACCGTGCTGAAATACAATTCGTGAAAAAGTGCTAACAAAAAACAGACCTGCTTTTTTTTGCTGTGTATGGATAGACATGCACGGATCCATGAGATCCGTGCATGTTTATCAGTGGGAAGGGGATGGGAAAGTGCGTTTTTTTTTTTTTTAAATGCGTGGGGTCACCCCTCCTAAGCAAAACCAGCCTCGGGCTCTTTGAGCCGGCCCTGGTTGCAAAAATATGGGATAAAAAATGATAGGGGTTCCCCCATATTTAAACAACCAGCACCGGGCTCTGCGCCTGGTCCTGGTTCCAAAAATACAGGGGACAAAAAGCGTAGGGGTCCCCCGTATTTCTGAAACCAGCACCGGGCTTCACTAGCCAGATACATAATGCCACAGCCGGGGGACACTTTTATCTAGGTCCCTGCGGCCCTGGCATTACATAACCAACTAGTCACCCCTGGCCGGGGTACCCTGGAGGAGTGGGGAACCCTTCAATCAAGGGGTCCCCCCCCTCCAGCCACCCAAGGACCAGGGGTGAAGCCCGAGGCTGTCCCCCCCATCCAAGGGCTGCGGATGGGAGGCTGATAGCCTTTTTGTCAAAAAATGAATATTGTTTTTAGTAGCAGTACTACAAGTCCCAGCAAGCCTCCCCCGCAAGCTGGTACTTGGAGAACCACAAGTACCAGCATGCGGAGGAAAACCAGGCCCGCTGGTACCTGTAGTACTACTACTAAAAAAATACCCCAATAAAAACATAAGACACACACCTTGAAAGTAAAACTTTAATGCATACATCCACACCTCCATATACAAATACTTACCTATGTTCACACGAGGGTCGGTCCTCTTCTCCATGTAGAATCCATGGTGTACCTGTTGAAAAAATTATACTCACAAAATCCAGTGTAGATGGCTCTTCTTGTAATCCATTTGTAATCCAGGTACTTGGTAAAATAAAAAAACGGACACCCGACCTCGCACTGAAAGGGGCCCCATGTTTTCACATGGGATCCCTTTCCCCGAATGCCAGAAACCCCCTCTGACTTATGTCTAAGAGGGTTCCATCAGCCAATCAGGGAGCGCCACATTGTGGCACCCTCCTGATTGGCTGTGTGCTCCTGTACTGTATGACAGGCAGCACCCGGCAGTGTTACAATGTAGCGCCTATGCGCTCCATTGTAACCAATGGTGGGAACTTTGTGGTCAGCGGTGAGGTTACTTTCGGTCAACCGCTGACCACAAAGTTCCCACCATTGGTTACAATGGAGCGCATGGGGGGGACAGCCTCGGGCTTCACCCCTGGTCCTTGGGTGGCTGTAGGCGGGGGACCCCTTGATTGAAGGGGTCCCCACTCCTCCAGGGTACCCCAGCCAGGGGTGACTAGTTGGTTATGTAATGCCAGGGCCGCCGGGACCTATATAAAAGTGTCCCCCGGCTGTGGCATTATGTATCTGGCTAGTTGAGCCTGGTGCTGGTTTCAGAAATACGGGGGACCCCTACGCTTTTTGTCCCCCGTATTTTTGGAACCAGGACCAGGCGCAGAGCCCGGTGCTGGTTGTTTAAATATGGGGGAACCCCTATAATTTTTTTCCCATAGGAGGGGGACCCCACGCAAAAAAATTTTTGAATTTAACACTGATTTCATTTTTTACAAAGGTGCACAATGAAGCCCAGCACGGATCTCTCAGATCCGGCCGAGATTCATTGTATTAAAGTCGGCAGTATTTTACAAGTCACTCACGTAAAACACTGCCTAAAAAAACGAATTACATCGACATCGGTAAAACCGAAAATGCAGAATACGACAGCTTAGTAAATTAGTCGTACTAAATTCAAAAAGTTGCAACTTATTATTTTTTTAGTAGTAGTACTACAGGTACCAGCGGGCCCGGTTTTCCTCCGCATGCTGGTACTTGTGGTTCTCCAAGTACCAGCTTGCGGGGGAGGCTTGCTGGGACTTGTAGTACTGCTACTAAAAACAATATTAATTTTTTGTCAAAAAGGCTATCAGCCTCCCATCCGCAGCCCTTGGATGGGGGGGACAGCCTCGGGCTTCACCCCTGGCCCTTGGGTGGCTGGAGGGGGGGACCCCTTGATTGAAGGGGTCCCCACTCCTCCAGGGTACCCCGGCCAGGGGTGACTAGTTGGTTATGTAATGCCAGGGCCGCAGGGACCTAGATAAAAGTATCCCCCGGCTGTGGCATTATGTATCTGGCTAGTGGAGCCCGGTGCTGGTTTCAGAAATACGGGGAACCCCTACACTTTTTGTCCCCGTATTTTTGGAACCAGGACCAGGTGCAGAGCCCGGTGCTGGTTGCTTAAATATGGGGGATCCCCTGACATTTTTTTCCCATATTTTTGCAACCAGGACCGGCTCAAAGAGCCTGCGGCTGGTTTGGCTAAGGAGGGGGGACCCCACGCAATTTTTATTTTTATTTTAACACTGATTACAATTTTTTAAAAGGTGCACAATGAAGCCCAGCACGGATCTCTCAGATCCGGCCGAGATTCATTGTATTAAAGTCGGCAGTGTTTTACAAGTCACTCACGTAAAACACTGCCAAAAAAAACGAATGACATCGACATCAGTAAATCCGAAAATGCAGAATACGACAGCTTAGTAAATTAGTCGTAATAAATTCAAAAAGTAGCAACTTTACACTTTCGATGTCATTCGTGATTGAACTTTGACCTCAAACGGGAAAATACGAATTTTAGTAAATATACCCCACCGTTTGTTCTTCAGCCTTAACGTTCTTTTTGTGCACTGATGTGCATGTTTTAAAGGTGACACATCTAAACTCAAAGCAAGAAGATGGTGCTTGCAAAGTTATAGAAGATGTCTGACTGTGTTTGGCTTTCACAATAGGCCTTTTAGTGCATGATAGAGCAGGACCATTACTTGTAAATCAAGGACATGATCTGAGCCTTCCCTTTCCATTGGGTGTTGTGTATGGCACGTTGACAATTCTATGTTTTTTGGCAGTAAGTTTTCCCTTCATAGTTATAGGTAGAGTTTCTAAAATATTGTAAAATACTGTTTAGATTTGAGGTGCTCTTGGCCTTTACATTTACTTTCCTCTTGACCTCCTTTAGTAGATGTTGAAGTACTATGACTGCCAGCACTAGTACTGTACTAACTCCTGCTCTTCTATTAACTGATCCATGATGTATTTTATTTTTTGACACCAGGACAGGAGTAAAGCTACTGTAGTTGAACTCAACTGCCACCACACCAAGTGAATGTGCAATGAGATAGGGAAAAGAAAAACTGTTACCTTTACCAAGCAGTTTTTTAATAAAAGACTGGAGCAGTTTGTTGACACCAGCAAAACATATTATTTTTTCCATGTATGATTTTGGGGTGCAGCTGATGGGGACACAACAACACCCCGTAAGAAGAGAATACTAATACATGCTGCATCTTAAGAACACACTATGCAAATTGATAACTTTGATTATAAAATTCTGGCTATTTTCTTTTTACAACAGGAACAGAAAAGATCTCTTTTGCAGTTATTGTTTTGGTGTGCAGATGATGTTGATACTACTGCACAAAGGGGGTCATTCTGACCTGATTGCATGCTACTTTTTTTGCAGCACTGCGATCAGGTCAGAACTGCGCATGTGTATGCTCCGCAAAGCGAAGGCGCATCGCCCCTCGGTGACGGGGATCGCTGGACAGCGTCGGAAAAGTGAAGAAAGCAATCTCACCGGCGATCATAAGAAGACTGACAGGAAGAGGCCGTTTGTGGTTGTCTCCAGGGAGTGTCCAGAAAAAAAACGCAGGCATGTCCAGCCGTTGGAAGGGAGGGTTCCTGACTTTAGCTCCAGGCTGAATGATAGCACTGGAAGAGTCCTGAGCTGTGCAGAGACTGCACAAACTTCTGTTTGTGCAGCTCTTTGCACATGCGATCACACCCCTGCACAGCGACTACCCCCTCCCCCTTTAGGTGGTGACTACTTGATCGCAGGGATGCAAAAAATACACCCTAGTGATCAGGTCTGAATTAGGCCCACAGTTAGAACAGTTAACTACCTCTCAAAAACATATACCTCTTGAAAAATAAAATTTTAATTGAATTAGAAAAGATTGCAGTTTTTTATAGACAACCGAAAATAAATAACTTTTCATTGCAATTATTATTTTTTATTTTTATAAAAGGAAAATAAGTCTTTGGGGTGCAGCTCAATCAGACACAGCACAGAATTATTTTTGGACAAATGATCTTGAAATCCACTGTCTCTGCCATCATACTGTACACAAGTGACAACGTATATGTATTGCAGGTTAGATAGATTTCCTTGTAAAAAAAAAGTGCAGGTTCACTTTCTAACAATCAAGAGTCTATTCGCACAGTAGCCTGTTTGCAATATGCGGTGAGTGTTTTACAAACATACACAGAGACAAAGGGGGTCATTCTGACCCGTTCGCACACTGTGGTTCATCGCAGTGGTGCGAACGGGTAGGTTCTGCGCATGTGCGGCGGATGCAATGTGCAGGCGCGTCGTTGCTCAGCGACAGCAGTCGCTGGGCAATGACGCCGGGAACAAAGAAAGTGATCGCAGAGCGGATTGCAAGAAGATTGACAGGCGGGAGGCGGATTGGGGCGTCTACTCACCGTTTTCCGAGCGTGGAGATCCGAATACAGGCGTGTCGAGGCGTTTGGAGGGCGGATGTCTGACGTCAATTCCGGAACCTTCATCGCTGGATTCATCGCAATGAGTAAGTAACTGCAGGACTAGTCTTCTTTAAAAAATTTTTAGCATAGCAGGGCTGCACAAGTGATCACAGCCTTGCTATGCTAAAATACATTCCCCCGTAGGCGGTGTCTAGTTGATCGCACAAGCAGCAAAAAGTTGCTACGTGCGATCAATTCGGACTGACCCCCAATGATCCATGCAGTAACCCTTCCCACCAACTCCATCTACAACTCTCTCTGCCCTAATGGTATCCTAATGGTGTTTATTTATGCACAGTGTGAGCACAAGGGAGGGACTCTTATACGCAAACCAAAATATAAAAGATCCAAGATTTTGGGGAAAATGACACTTTGCCTTGTTTTGAGATCTGAACTTGTTGGTGAGACCCAAGCAGGGATTCTGTTCAACAAGTTTGGTTATGTTTGTTCTTTTGCCAAATGCGCACATCTCTATAATGCACCACAACTTAATCAATATTAATTGCAATATTCTGTATCCCTCATGACCTTAAGTATTTACGTACAGTTTTTAGTTTAAGTTATCTTGCATCAGTAGCAGTCTAATGGAATGTGCCCAATGAGGACAACAAATTAAGTGATTGCATTTCTGTAGTATTGAAGTCTACCAAGATTCTAACCTGTCTCCTATCATTTTAAACTGGCAAAAAAATTTTTAAGAGTTTTGCGCTAGTACTAAAAAACACTCTGGAGTCTGATATCTGAATAAACCATACACTCTAAATGTTATACCAAATACATTCTTTTATTTTTCAATGGTATGAATATTCACTCAGTACAAAAATATTACATGAACAGCTGGTTATTCACAATACCAATAAAAGCAGACATATAAGAAACATCACACATATATAAAATGCTGAACCATGGTCCTAAATGGTCTTTCCTACTGAAGGTGGATTTTGGATTTTAGGACCGCATTTCGGTGGTCATTCCGAGTTGTTCGCTCGCAAGCTGCTTTTAGCAGCATTGCACACGCTAAGCCGCCGCCTACTGGGAGTGAATCTTAGCTTATCAAAATTGCGAACGAAAGATTCGCAATATTGCGAAAAGACTTCTCTGTGCAGTTTCTGAGTAGCTCGAGACTTACTCTTTCAGTGCGATCAGTTCAGTGCTTGTCGTTCCTGGTTTGACGTCACAAACACATCCAGCGTTCGCCCAGACACTCCTCCGTTTCTCCAGCCACTCCCGCGTTTTTCCCAGAAACGGTAGCGTTTTTTCACACACTCCCATAAAACGGCCAGTTTCCGCCCAGAAACACCCACTTCCTGTCAATCACATTACGATCACCAGAACGAAGAAAAAACCTCGTAATGCCATGAGTAAAATACCAAACTTCATAGCAAATTTACTTGGCGCAGTCGCAGTGCGAACATTGCGCATGCGCAATTAGCGGAAAATCGCTGCGATGCAAAGAAAATTACCGAGCGAACAACTCGGAATGACCACCTTCGGTCCTATACATGGGACCTTTTTCAAAGAAAAAGGTCCCATTTATAGGACCTTAATGCTTTGGAGAATTCACCTGCTACTGCCTTTGATTTCCGTGGACCATTCACAAGTCCTGTTATTCACCTGGGACGCAAGATTTCCCTTGGGACATTATCGGTATGGTCCATGCCAGCTTTTCTCTGCTAAACCCCAGAGGGCAGTGACAGCCTTACTCATTTGATTGTGACTGATCAGAGGGAGCAGAGTTAGCACGGGTACAGAGGTTGAGCCGGGAGCTGCAGCCGGAAGCCCTTACCGTGTACAGTGGTGATCTCTACTCCATGTGCCTGATCATCAGGAGAGCTGGAGAGTGCAAATCTACCATTCTGCTTGAGCAGTAATGTATGCGATTGCTGCAGGATTGAGGAGAACTGTTATATACTGATGTGATAATAGACACCCTTCTACCTGAACAGCTACACACAGAGATCAACTCAAAGCATTGAGAGAGATATATGTGTGCTTTTAAAAAATCCATGTGTATACTGGTACTTGTGGAAAAAAGCTTTTTTAAGCTATCATTTACTCAGCATTAGAGATGAGCAGGTTCCTCGAACTTCACGTCCCGAGCTCGGATCGCGACTTCCCGCCTAATAGAGGTGAGTATAAACTACAGCTATAGCTGATATATACTAGAGGTGGGTATAAACTAGAGATGAGTGGGTTCTGTTCTCAGAGAACCGAACCCTACCGGACTTTGCCTTCCGAGTTCGGTTCTGAGCCCGGCTCGGGTTTTCCCGCCTGACTCGGAAATCCGAACGTGGCAAAACGTCATTATCCCACTGTCTGATTCTCGCGGGGTTTGGATTCCATATAAGGAACTGTGTGTCACTGCCATTTTCACTCCAGTCCTGGAGAGTGTGGCGAGAGGAAGTGTCTTTCTCCTCAGTGTCTGTCTGTGCAGGCAATTGGTGTGGCGATCTGCTCTTATGTGTCATTACAGTGCTGTCTTGTGCTGCATCAGTCCAGTGGTGGTGTCTTGTGCTGCAACAGTCCAGGCACAGTGGTGTGTCCTGTGCTGCCATAAGTCCAGTGCTGCTGTATAAGTCCACTGCAGTGGTGCTGTGTTATGCTGCATCAGTCCGGTGTTGGTGTCCTGTGCTGTCATAAGCCTAGTGCTGATGCTGTATAAGACCAGTGCAGTGGTGGTGTCTTGTGTTGCCATAAGTCCAGTGGTGGTGTCCTGTGCTGCCATAAGTCCAGTGTTGCTGCCGTATAAGTCCAGGGGTACTGCCGTATAAGTCCAGTCCAGTGGTACTGCCGTATAAGTCCAGTGGTACTGCTGTATAAGTCAAGGCCAGTGGTACTGCCATATAAGTCCAGTGGTACTGCCATATAAGTCCAGTGGTACTAACATATAAGTCCAGTGGTACTGCCGTATAAGTCCAGTGGAACTACCGTATAAGTCCAGTCCAGTGGTACTGCCGTATAAATCCAGTGATACTGCCGTATAAGTTCAGTGATACTGCCGTATAAGTCCAGTGGTACTGCCGTATAAGTCCAGTCCAGTGGTACTGCCGCATAAGTCCGTATAAGTCCAGTGATACTGCCATGTAAGTCCAGTGGTACTACCATATAAGTCCAGTGGTACTGCCGTACAAGTCCAGTCCAGTGGTATTACCATATAAGTCCAGTAGTACTGCCGTATAAGTCCAGTGATACTGCCGTAGAAGTCCAGTGGTACTGCTGTAGAAGTCAAGTCCAGTGGTACTGTTGAAGTCAAAAATATTACAAACACTGCACATGTAAACTCCAATCAGATGGGTCGCTGTGCATGAGCATACATGCAGCGTGCACTGCGATATATGGTAGCATATGCTTTCACACAGACAAGCCACAAAGATATATTCAACACACATTTCATACCACACATAAATTAAACATGTCAAGCACCAGACATTATAATGTATTAAATTATATAATAGAGTATTATTATTGTTGTTATTATTATTATTATTATTATCCTTTATATGGCGCCACAAGGGTTCCGCAGCGCCCAATTACAGAGTACATATGCACATAATCAAAACAGGAAAACAGTGACTTACAGTTGAAGACAATATAGGACAAGTACAGGGTAACTAAGCATAACTACACTAGTAAACAACATAGAGATAAGTTCCAAGGTGGCCACAAAACTGCAGGATTTGGGCAGTTGAATATTATTAAAGTAAGAAAAGGATAAGCACATGAGGAAAGAGGGCCCTACTCGTGAGAGCTTACATTCTAAGGGGAGTGGTGGACAGACAGGAGTGACACAGATGGGGTACATAGAGAGCGTGGAACAGAGGGTTAGGATGAGATTTGGCTGGGTTTGGTAAAGAAGTGGCCCGTTTGAAGTTTTGTAGAGAGGTGGAGAGTCTGAGGGGGAGAGGTAAAGAATTCCAGAGAAAGGGAGCGGCACGTTAAAAATCTTGGAGATAGGAGTGGGAGGAAGTAATCAGAAGACAGGAGAGCCGGCGTGCATTAGCAGAGCGAAGAGGACGGGTGGGAGAGTAAAGGGAGATAAGGTCAGAGATGTAAATGGGAGAGGAGTGGGTGAGGGCTTTGTAAGTGAGTGTGAGAAGTATTTCTCATACGTCCTAGAGGATGCTGGGGATGCTTCAAGAACCATGGGGTATAGACGGGATCCGCAGGAGACATGGGCACACTATAAGACTTTGAATGAATGTGAACTGGCTCCTCCCTCTATGCCCCTCCTCCAGACTTCCTTTAGATTCTGTGCCCAGCGAGACTGGAGGCACACTGAAGAGCTCTCCTGAGTTTCTCAGAAAAATACTTTATTTAGGTTTTTTATTTTCAGGGAGACCTACTGGCTACAGGCTCCCTGCAGCGTGGGAGTGAGGGGAGAGAAGCAGACCTACTTCTTTAGAGTTCAAGGGCTCTGCTTCTTAGGCTACTGGACACCATTAGCTCCAGAGGGTTCAATCACTATGGTACGCCTAGCTGCTTGTTTCCGGAGCCGCGCCGTCACCCCCCTCACAAAGTCTGAAGATAGAAGCCTGGTGAGTATGTGAAGATCAGAAGACTTCAGTGACGGCAGATGACGGATTGAGGTACCGTGCAGCGGCCGCGCTGCGCACCATGCTCCCACACAGTTCACGGCACTACAGGGTGCAGGGCGCAGGGGGGGCGCCCTGGGCAGCATGGAGGGCCGCAAATACACTGGCAAGCAATATAACAGTGCCGCAGGCACTTGCTAGGGACCCCCACCAGTATAAAGATTTTTGAGCGGGACCTAAGCGCGCCATGTCGGGAGGCGGGGCTTAGCCGCATAGCTCTCACCAGCGCCATTTTTTCTCTTCACAGAAGGCTACAGAGATGCTGGCCCTGATCCTCCACACTGCTGTGCAAGTAACAGGGTGCAAAACGGGGGGGGGGGGGGGGGGGGCACTCATAATTGGGGAAATATATATATTGATAAAAGCGCTAGCAGGTCTGGGCAGTATTATTGCTGACTTCAGAACCGGGATAGGCGCTGGGTGAGCTGGCAGAACTCTCTCTGTGTCTCTCTAACAGGACCGGCTGTAGGCCTGTCCCCTATAGCCCAGTGTGTTTGTGGCTGTTGGTACGTGTGTGTGTCGACATGTCTGAGGCTGAATGCTCTTCCCAGGAGGAGGCTGGCGTGGGGACTGACAGTTCTGTGAGAGTGACAGTGTCGGCACCGCCGACGGATGATTGGGTAAATTTGCGTGTTTTAAATATGAATGTGACTAAGTTGGCTAAGAGGTTTGATAAATCTGAGTCTAAGAACCAGACATGGAGGAAATCCATGGAGGATGCTTTGTCACAGGTCCAGACCCCTTTGGGGTCGCAAAAACGTGCATTTGCCCAAATAGCAGATACGGATACCGACACGGACTCTGATTCCAGTGTCGACTATAGTGATGCCAGATTACATCCAAAACTGGCTAAGAGTACTCAGTACATGATTGTGGTGAAAAAAGACGTGTTCCTGATACGAGGGTCTGTATGTTTAAAAGCAAGAAACCTACGGTAACGTTTCCTCCCTCTCATGAAGTGAATGCACTTTTTGAAAAAGCTTGGGAAATCCCGACAAAAAGGTACATGTTCCCAAAAGAATTCCAATGGCTTATCCGTTTCCCTCTGGGGACAGGGACAGCTGGGAGTCAATCCCCACGGTAGATAAAAATTTGTTGCGTTTATCCAAAAAGGTAGCACTTCTGTCCCCTGACACGGCAGCCTTGAAGGATCCTGTGGATCATAAGCAGGAAAATACCCGGAAGTCCATTTATGTCACTACAGGGTCGCTACTCATACCCGCTGTTGCTGCGGCATGGGTGAGTAGCGCTATTGAAAAGTGGGCGGATAACTTGTCATCGGAGGTAGATTCCCTAGACAGGGATAGTCTGCTTTTGACCTTGGGTCATATCAAGGATGCTGCAGCGTATTTAAAAGAAGCAGTAAGGGATATTGGCCAATTTGGGATCAAGGGCCAATGCCATGGCAGTCTCTGCTAGGAGAGCATTGTGGATTCATCAATGGAATGCTGATGCAGATTCTAAGAAGGCGATGGAGTCTTTACCGTTTAACGGTTAGGTCTTGTTTGGTGACGGACTAACTGACCTGGTCTCTACGGCTACAGCAGGTAAGCCGTCTTTTTTACCTTATGTTCCTGCACAGCAGAAGAAATCGCCTCACTATCAGATGCAGTCCTTTCGGCCCAACAAATTCAAAAAAGGAAGTGGGTCCTCCTTCCTTGCTGCGAGGGGGAGAGGAAGAGGAAAAAGGTCACAGGCTGTGGCAACTTCCCAGGAGCAGAAGTTCTCTCCGGCTTCTACCAAATCCACCGCATGACGCTGGGGCTCCGTTGCGGGAGTCCGCACCAGTGGGGTCACATCTCAGGCTCTTCAGTCAGGTCTGGGTGCACTTGGACCTGGATCCTTGGATAGTAGACATAGTATCCCAAGGGTACAAGTTAGAGTTTCAAGACGTGCCCCCTCACCGATTTTTCAGCTTCTCTTCCGGACAGGGAGTAGTAAGCGCTGCGATACTAAGGTTGTATCAAAATCAAGTCATTGTCACGGTACCCCCATCTCAGCAGGGGGATGGGTTTTATTCGAGCCTGTTAGTGGTCCCGAAGCCGGATGGCTCAGTCAGACCAATTCTAAACCTAAAATCCCTCAATTTTTTTCTAGAAAAAATTCAAGTTCAAGATGGAGTCCCTACGAGCAGTGATCTCCAGTCTGGAGGAGGGGGATTTTATGGTGTCGGTCGACATAAAAGATGCCTACTTACATGTTCCCATATATCCTCCACATCAGGCTTACCTGAGATTTGCTATGCAGGATTGTCATTACCAATTTCAGACGTTGCCGTTTGGTCTGTCCACGGCTCCGAGGATTTTCACCAAAGTAATGGCGGAAATGATTTTTCTCCTGCGCAAGCAGGGAATTACAATTATCCCGTACTTGGATGATCTCCTCATAAAGGCGAGGTCCAAGGAGCAATTGTTGAAGAATGTTGCCCTTTCACTGACGATTCTGCAACAACACGGTTGGCTCCTAAATCTGCCAAAATCACTGCTGGATCCATCGACACAGCTGTCGTTCCTGGGTATGATTCTGGATACAGAATTACAGAGAGTTTTTCTTCCAGTGGAAAAAGCTTTGGAAATACAGAACATGGTAAAACAGATTCTAAAACCGGCGAGGGTGTCAGTTCTTCACTGCACTCTGTTGCTGGGGAAGATGGTGGCGGCCTACGAGGCCATTCCGTATGGCAGGTTCCATGCCAGGGTGTTTTAGTGGAACCTGCTGGACCAGTGGTCCGGGTCTCACCTGGACATGCACCGGAAAATGATTCTATCTCCCAGGACCAGAATTTCCCTTCTGTGGTGGCTGCACAGTTCTCACCTTCTGGAGGGACGCAGATTCTGGATTCAGGATTGGATCCTGGTGACCATGGATGCAAGCTTCCGAGGCTGGGGAGCAGTTATACAGGGAAGAAACTTTCAGGGAAAGTGGTCAAGTCAGGAAGCTTGTCTACACATAAACATTCTGAAATTAAGAGCCATCCACAACGGCATACTGCAAGCAGAACATCTTCTTCGAGGTCTGCCGGTCTTGATTCAGTCAGACAACGTGACATCAGTGGCGTACATAAACCGCCAGGGTAGAACAAAGAGCAGAGCTGCGATGGCCGAGGCCACGAAGATTCTTTGCTGGGCAGAAAGACATGCCAGCGCTTTGGCAGCGGTCTTCATTCCAGGAGTGGACAACTGGAAAGCAGACTTCCTCAGCAGACATGATCTCCATCCAGGAGAGTGGGGTCTTCATCAAGAGGTCTTTGCAGAAGTGACAAGTCATTGGGGGTTCCTCAAGTGGACATGATGGTGTCCCACCTCAACAAGAAACTTCAGAAATATTGTTCCAGGTCAAGGGACCCTCAGGCGATAGCGGTGGACACCCTAGTGACACCGTGGGTGTTTCAGTCGGTCTATGTGTTCCCTCCACTTCCACTCATTCCGAAGGTGATAAAAATAATAAGAAGAACAAGGGTTCAGGAGATCCTCATTGTTCCAGCTTGGCCAAAAAGGGCCTGGTATCCAGATCTTCAGGAGTTACTCATAGAAGATCCTTGGCCTCTTCCTCTTCACAAGGACCTGTTACAACAGGGGCCGTGCGTGTATCAGGACTTACCGCAGCTGCGTTTGATGGCATGGCGGTTGAGCGCCAAATCCTAACCCGAAAGGGTATTCCCAGTGAAGTCATTCCGACACTTCTTCAGGCTAGGAAAGAAGTAACAGCAAGCATTACCACCGTATTTGGAGAAAATATGTGTCTTGGTGTGAATCCAAGAAGACTCCTACGGAAGAATTTCACCTGGGGCGGTTGCTCCATTTCCTACAAGCAGGTGTATATGCGGGCCTAAAGCTAGGCTCTATTAAAGCACAGATTTCGGCCTTATCAATCTTTTTTCAAAAATAATTGGCCTCCCTTCCAGAAGCTCAGACCTTCGTAAGGGGTGTGCTGCACATCCAACCTCCCTTTGTGCCCCAAGTGGCACCATGGGACCTTAATGTGGTGTTGCAATTCTTGCAATCACATTGGTTTGAACCTTTGCGCAAGGTTGAGTTAAAATTCCTTACTTGGAAAGTGGTCATGTTGTTGGCCTTGGCGTCTGCAAGGCGAGTGTCTGAGTTGGCGGCTTTGTCTCACAAAAGCCCCTATTTGATTTTCCATGCTGATAGAGCGGAGTTGAGAACTCGTCAGCAATTTCTGCAAAAAGTGGTTTCATCATTTCATGTTAACCAGCCAATTGTGGTGCCAGTGGCTACTGACGCCTTGGCGGAGTCAAAGTCTCTCTATGTCGTCAGAGCTTTGAAGATCTATGTCTCCAGAACAGAGCAGATTAGGAAAGCAGAGGCTCTGTTTGTCCTGTGGTCTCCCAACAAGATTGGGGCTCCTGCTTCTAAGCAGACTATTGCACGCTGGATTTGTAATACGATTCAGCATGCTCATTTTACGGCAGGATTGTCGTTACCGAAATCGGTGAAAGCCCATACTACCAGGAAAGTGGGCTCATCCTGGGCGGCTGCCCGGGGAGTCTCGGCATTACAACTTTGCCGAGCTGCTACTTGGTCCAGTTCAAACACCTTTGCGAAGTTTTACAAGTTTAATACCCTAGCTGAGGAGGACCTCTTGTTTGGTCAATCAGTGCTGCAGAGTCATCCGCACTCTCCCGTCCGTTCTAGAGCTTTGGTATAAACCCCATGGTTCTTGGAGCATCCCCAGCATCCTCTAGGATGTATGAGAAAATAGAATTTTAATACCTACCAGTAAATCCTTTTCTCTTAGTCCGTAAAGGATGCTGGGCGCCCGTCCCAGTGTGGGCTGTATCTGCAGTTTGCTTATAGTTACGCTCATGTTGCGTTGAGTTTAGTCACTCTGTGACTGTTGTTGGTCATGCCGTTGCATGCATTGTTGTTGAATGCCATGTTGTACGGCATGTTAGTGGTGTGAGCTGGTATGTATCTCACCTTAGTTTAAAAGAATTAAATAAATCCTTTTCCTCAAAATGTCCATCTCCCTGGGCACAGTTCCTATAACTGGAGTCTGGAGGAGGGGCATAGAGGGAGGAGCCAGTTCACACCCATTCAAAGTCTTATAGTGTGCCCATGTCTCCTGTGGATCCCATCTATACCCCATGGTTCTTGAAGCATCCCCAGCATCCTCTACGGACTAAGAGAAAAGGATTTACCGGTAGGTATTAAAATCCTATTATATGTAACATCATATATATGTATTAATGGAACAGAACAAGATAAACATGTCATGCTTGGTGTCAAAATAATCAGGGGAATGAATGTGTTGGTTTGATAGCTGTGGTTCGATTGTAGCACATTGCAATGATTAGTTATGATGAAATGTATGAAATCTAAAGTCACTCTTATTAGAGCAAAGAACATTCAAAAGAAAGCATGTGGGCAGGAAACCAGTGGCTATCCCCTGAGATGTCTGATTCAAGGCTGGACATTGCTTGCATATGAACTGACCAATGACACATCATGAATAAGAGACCTCACTCTCCTGTACCAATGGAAGGAGCCTGAAACCAACAACCTGTTAACTCCCACTGTTTTTATATAGGCAGTTTCTAGGACTTAGAGAGTTAGTTGCTGATGTATGCTGTTATGGAACAGAGTGTGCACTGAGGGACAGGGTAAAGTATGCTGGCTGTAGCTGTAATGGATTCTTTTGTAACTATCTGCTTCTTGTGTAATTGTAACATTATCACTGAATAATAAATACTGTACATGTGATATATTGTATACATACCCTTTTAATATCAAATATATACAATGAGCGTTGGACTTTATACAATGTGTGCGAGTACTTATTTTCTCTTAAGGGATGTAGTGTTTGCGACATACAGTGCACTTTTATCGTATATGGTAATAAGATGCGTCGTGCGCCCGCAGCATATATTAACGCTGGCATTTTAAATATTTATTAGAAATAATCTGAACTTCTCAGTTGGGGGCTGCGTCCACGATATCACATACTTAATGATGTACTGTACAGATGCTGCTGTGGTCTACCAGCTAATGATGGACGCATCTAGATGCTGCTGAACCACATGCTGTTTGTTTTTTTGTGTTATTAGTAAGGCGCTGATATGAAATTCAAGGGACAATATATATTTCTTTGTTGTGTGAGTGTGACAAAGAAATGCACAATATTTGAAAATGCTACAGCGTATTTTTTATTGTTGCAAAACAAAGTTCAAATAAGTCATATTGTGTTTGATTCAGATTTAATTATTATCTTTTAAGTAAATTTAAAGAGCATTTAAAGGTTGGTGCATAGATATGATATAGCTGTTAGCATGCTGCGTCCAATTCGCATACTGCTAACATAGGCCTAAAGTAGCAAAGCTTTGTTTGCGCTGAAAAAAACGTGTGAAAGTGTTACCATGCAGTGGGAGTTGTCTATTAGGGCAACTTACGGTGCTTGTATAAATTGGGATTTATTTGTGACAAAGGAGCTAGCCGCATGGTATTCTGGCCGCATGGTATGTCCGCCATTTTGTCCATACACATGGCTGGGAATAAGGGGGAGGAGCAGTGGCCATTTTAGGAAGGTCACTCTATCCACCTAGCTAACAGCTAACTTTCAGTGTGTTTAAAGCAATCAGTTTCCTTTGTCACAGATAGACAATATATATGTACAAATCCAACACCATTTAAAAGCTACCAATGAATTTATTTAACCCATACCATAGTCAATTACAAATAGTTTCAATTGGGCCTAGTGAGAGTCAATAGTGAGATAAATACTTGATGTAAGTATTACACACAGATTAAAAAAGTTTTTTTCCTCCTTTTCCAGGATTTGTTAACTCTCTGTTTGCTACAAGACAAACAATTGAAATGTTAATTAACCTGTACAACCACCCTATGAACATCTACTGATATGCAAATTAGAGGCTCTGAAGGAACTGCATTCATCCAGTATGTGTGTACTGTGTGGGGGTTCTATGAGAGTCAAGTGGTGTGTATATATATATATATATATATATATGTGTATGTATATATATATATATATATATATATATATATAGCCAAATGAAGGGAGAGCACTCACCAGACTTGTTAAAAGGTAAATCCTTTATTTCAGAACAAGAAGTCACACAGCTACATCGACGTTTCGGTCCTATCCAGGACCTTGACAAAGGTCCTGGATAGGACCGAAACGTCGATGTAGCTGTGTGACTTCTTGTTCTGAAATAAAGGATTTACCTTTTAACAAGTCTGGTGAGTGCTCTCCCTTCATTTGGCTATTCTGGAACTATAACCTGATGGTTATCTTTCATCTGGATATGCACCCCAGCATGAATATGGACTATGTGAGTGTGGACCTCATGGATTTGATATATATATATATATTTATTATTATTATATAAAATGTGTATATTTATATCAGCGTATGTTCTGCAAGATAGCTATCCAATCTGAATCATAGCATTTAAATTATAGTCAATAGTCATTAAAGATCTGCATAGCATCGGATACATTTATTTGTTATACATTTTGTGTATTTGTTTAAGTGGGTAAATTGTAAAACACATACAGGACTTTGTTCCGGCCTAAAAGATTGGGCAGCACACAACGGAAGTTATCCTCGTGGGTGACCTCCAGCGAGTGTGAGGGAACAAAGGTGTATCGTGCATTAAGCAAAAGCAGTAGAAACATAAATTTGTTGCATTGCTTACATTGGTCATGATAAGTGTGGAATATTTAGGTGCGAACGCACTGTGTACACGAGGTACAGTAGGAAAAGTATGTGAGGTAAGTGTACGGGAACGCGCACGTGGCACAAATTACACCCACGGTTGCGTGCTTATGCAAGGTTGCATGAAGTAGCGAGTGCAAGTTTTACCACACAATAGGAATACATTTAAATGATGGGATAAAAGATTTGTAGTTATACAATAAACAAGTAACTATCCGATTTTAAAAGCAGATTACTATAATATTTTGTTTAAAGTGTTCTACCTCTGGGACAAGCTATCAATCAAAGGGAGTGATATTTTTCTGTACAGAAAACATTGTGTATTAGTGTGGCTTGAAATTAAGTGTGAATGCATTTAACTCCATAACCAATTCGGGTTCCCGTAGAAGACACTGAGTTAGCAGAGGCTTGGTGGCGTGAAGGCTAGCGACCTTACGTTATAGAGAAATATGCAAGTAGTGAGGAAACTTGCAGAGGAGCGTGATAGATTGTGAAGTATTGATTTAAGGTTTTTGGTGTTACGGTGCTCTTTCTGTGGAGCACAGCTAGTAGAATTCGACTCCTGTGATCATAGGGCATATAGATAACAAGTATCTATAAGCTGTGCGATTGGACCGCATGTCTGTGTGTGCAATACGCGGTGCAACATGATACCATTTGTGTTCTTTTGCGCAAATTGCATCATCATACGCGCTGTGTAGAGCATATGCAAACGTGATTTGTGTAAGGTAGAAGGAATTTTTCGCTGACTCTCTCTCAGGAAATCTTCCTAGGTAGACATTCGCTGGAAAGGGTGATCAAAAAGTTGTTTCTCACCCAAGAAAATCTTAGTGGATAGATATCAAAAAAGATCAGGCTGTTTAACCTCCATTGAAAAAGGTGGCGTATTGATTTATTGCTGTTAATACGTCAATACTTACAGTACTGAGGGGTCTGGTAGGGATCCTCACTGGGTATGCAGTGGTCACTTGGAGTGAGTCTTGGTAAATTCCAGCGGAGAAGGAGTTGGTGAGAGAACTCGGAAGACTTTCACTGTTTGCTCGTATTGTCCATTTGGGGATCGTGTAAAAAAAGCCCACGATGGGAGCCAAATGCACAAGCGAGAAACGTTCGTCAGCCAGGGTTCAGGCTGGAGAGCAGAGGCCAAGAGGGTCCGCTCGGTTTATAGTGTGTGGGAAGTATGGTCCACACGGTGAGGCTTTTTGTGATGAATCTGTGCGAATGACAGTGGATGATAGGGCATCATTTCCTAGAGTTGGTGGTTTTGATCCTGAGGTATTGCAGGTAGTATGTTTAACCAAAATCATATAAGACAAAAACGAAAACATAATAACTGTTGAAAATCGTAGCAACAATAAATAAGTAAAAAGAGAAAGCAAGTACACCGCCATATGTGGATGTGGAAGCAGTTACAGCCAGCATACAAACTATAGAAAATAATACAAATAAAAATATGAAAAATGTGAATGTAACTAATGAATGTCAAAGTTTTATTTAGGAGGAGATGGTGACCCAACTCTGGTTTCAGACATTTCTCATGCACTCAGAGGAGTATCCAACCGGTAAAAGAGGAGCTGTAGCCTGCAGGGGAAGTGGCTGAGACCAGTGGAACTGGTAAGTATGGAGTCATTCAAGTACATATATAATAAAAACCCAGAAATAAAATAAAAAATCAAGAAAGTAAAGTCATAAATGGAGAGTATCTTGTCCGCACATTAGTATTTCCCAGTTGGAAAGTGGACAAAGATAGGGTAACCCCCGGGTATTTCTTTTTAAATTACCACATAAGAAGTATTCATTTCTAGTAATGCCCTAGTCTAGATAAGCTCGGAAATGTTTGTTGGACCCTGTACAGACTCTTAATACGGGATGAGGAGGATTGAATGAATACTTTGCATGACCTAGAAGGTTGTTGTTGTTGTTTTTTTTTTGCAGTACTAGAAAATTCTCCGTCAGGATAAGATCACTGGTAAACACTAATTTGGCAAATGGGAGGAACAAGATTAATACATAAAAAGAGAGCGCATGAAGTTTTAAATATTTTTATTATATTAAAAAGGACAAAAAAATGTCTAGTTTAGTATCAACATATGCATATTATTGCTGAAAGTGCTATAGAAACAATACCCCCTGTGATGCTATTACAATTAAAATAACATTTCACACATATCCATAAAAGTCCATATTATTGTATCTATTTGCGACCACAACTTAGTATCCACTTAGGTTCCAGGATCACTTTTGTAACAGCTTATATAGCTATAATGTAGCTGTCTGTCCCGCACCAAAGCAAGCCACTTGCTTAAAATAGATATGGTTTTAATTAAAATAAAAATACCAGATCCGGCAGTTAATTTCAGTGCACGTACTGTAGAGCCATATAAAGCAGGCTTTTTAATATGTAGACTTGGATTATTATATACAGGAATTTGCTCCCATCCACTGTCATATAACGAGAGAAGTGCAGCATTACCCTTTGACAAAACCTGCAGAAGTTACGATTGGGCCTCTATGATGCAAAACCCTTTCCTTTTTTTCCTAGCAGCAGTGGCCCCTGATTAACTTAATCGACATAGATTGTGTTATGTAAATTGAAATCTGAAATACATACATTGTACTCCCGCTCAGGAAGTACAAGGTATGTTAGATACTCCTCAAAGACTAATGTTGCATTCCTCTGTTCTAGATTCATGTCCATCACAGGTAAAGGAAATTATCTCACAGATACCGGGTTCCCTATGAACTTAAGATGGACAGGACACTGGATTTTGGCTGAGGTAGTCCCAGTAATGACACAGCAAGCACAAGCTTTAAGGGGGGTAGACCATGTACTTAATCAATTCCCCGTTGTGCCCAATCCAGTTGTCATTTTAATAAAATCCTCTCCACCTCTACAAACTTATCTGTCATCAACCTCTATTCTGTTTTTCTTCAGTTTCCGCTTCATCTTTTGCGTTCACACAAGGGGGTACAATACATGGACCCGACTCTCCCAAGGTTTCAGTGACAGCCTGAGTATTTTCTCCCAAGCCCTACATGACTGTTTACAGTCCTTTCAGCCTGAGAATGGGTCGGTGCTGATACAATATGTTGATGACTTGGTGTGCGCTGATTCATTTGAGTCGTCCCTGGCAGATACGACGCAGTTTCTGTTTCGTCTCTTCCAGACAGGACACCAGGTCTCAAGGGATTAACTACAGTTGCGTAGGACAAGGGTCAAATACCTGGGATGTGGTACTGGTACATGATTTGACAGTTCATACACCACATGCCGTATTGGACCTTCAAAGTTCTGCCCGAACACGGTATGTCTCATTGGCACGCACGATGGCACCAGTATATTACTGCAGTGTGCCTTGTAATGCACAAAGGGTGGAGGATGAGAATACTGGTGAAGGAAAATTTTATATAGACACTGATATGAATGTGGTGTGGAATATCTGAATCAGACCTTTACTACGAGACCAGACATAAGTGACAGCCCGTTGGTGAACACAGACCTGATATTTTCTTCTTCTTTTTCTCCTCTAGAGATGGTTTTTCTTTTCTTTTTTTTTTTTGAGTGATGCTCATGGTATTCTACATTGCAAACACACTACAATTAAATTGAGATGCAAATTTGTGTTACCCTACAGGAAAGGAGGTCTGGAAGGTGAAGGGGTATGGTCAGGAGTCCTCAGGACTCTGGAGAGATGGACAAGGTAAGCCAGTGGCAACCAGGATGTATCTCCCAAGCCTAGCTGAGGTGGCACATGGTCTGACTCACCTAGGGTAAGGAAGGTACAGTATGTGCAAATTGATAAGAGCTTACTGGTGTGCACCAGGGTTCTCTTCTCAGGCAAGCAGGAAAGCAATGACCTGTCTTACTCGCATGAGGAAGAACATTTGGTAAGGTAGTACCAACAGAGCCATCCCATACTCCTCCTGCAGACTGACCTCGTCAGGTAATACAAATTGACTTCGTCCAGTTAACACCCTGTAGGAATTTGAAATACGTATTGGTGTGCACTGATGCATTCTCAAACAGGGTAGAGGCATTTCCTGCTACCACAAATAATGCTGTGTTTACCGCAAAGAAAACTGTGCAGAAATTTGTGTGTAGATATGGTATCCTTAGGAGTAGGAGCAGAGTGATAGCCTGAAACTGGACTATTGTGGTCATAGACACTGCTACTAGTGTTACGTAGCATGGGAACCACTCCCAGATCCCCACTTAACGAATCACCCTCTTTGAATTTTTTTATTTTTTGGAAGACAACCTCATGTCATGATCAATCCGCACCATGATCAGAAATACACCAATGAGGTGACAGTACAGTACCTTATCGAGATGAGCCAGCATTTGAGAACTTAACAAAAGAACTTGGAACTGTTGATTCCTGGTATGCCAACTACTAACTGTCTTGATTGTGGACCAAGAGACTGTGTGATTGTTCTTACGCTCAGGTTGCCTTATAGACAGGTGGGAAGGACCATACCAAGTTTTGTTGACAGCACGATCCCAGTGAAAGTAGCTGAGAGACTTGGGTCCACGATTCCCATCGCAGGAAAGTCGGTAGTCCGGAAGGAACTCGTAAATGGAGTGAGATCACAGCAGTATCAGCCGAGAGTCTGTTCCGTGAAGACTGAGAGGCGGCACTGTTGAACACTATCTGAGCGTACTAAATGATTACAGAAAGACCAGTCGTTGTAATGGATTTGCTATGGGCAAGATTTGTTTAGTTCTATCTTTTTTTTTTCCTGTTGACAAACATTTTTTTTTCAGGACATTCTATTTTTGTGAGGTCTCATGAGGAGTCGAGTGTGGGACTGGAACTGGTTCTGGAGAAAGGAGTAATGTCTTTATAGGATCCCAGGATCAGCCTATCACTTTGTTAAAGCCAGAGAAAATCAAAGGTCTAGTAGTTATGGAGTTCGGAGGTAACGTGATAGGCTATTGTCTGAGGAATACTGTATTTGGTAGTTATTGTGAACCTATAATTGAAGATGAGTGCATCCAGAGATGTCAGTCTAGCAATAAGGCAGCATTTGACAGACGTCCCTTGAGTGATTACCACTCATTAGTGGGTAAGGTCTTAAACCAAACGGAATGTTGGATGTGCTCACAGGTACCTCTAAGACCAAATAATGCAGGATTAGTGCCATATTCTTTAGAGTTAGCTGAGGTACTTGAATGACACAGAAAGAGGGGGGGGGGGGAACCGGTGGACAAGGAATATAATATAACTAGACCCCCTAGTCTTAAGATCCACCGGTGCCATAGATAAATCCCTGGTATGTTTAAATCTCACCAATTTCAGGAAATCAGGGAATTGGGAGGTAATCAGGAATAATCAGACAATGGCTATTCACACATAGCAGATAAAGAGCTAATTAATATATGTGGAAGAAAGGTTTATGAGTGGCTCTCCCCAAACTCTGAAGGTTTATGTTATCTAGGAAGGACACTGCCTGAAATAATAACCCTTGTTCAATGATGAAACAGACCTAGCATACGTTCCAGAAATGGAAACAATGTTCAGATAGTAATAGGAATATAAACCATGAAAATTTTATATGTCTCTTTCACGATTTGTTTGTGTTTTCTCCCTCTACCCAGCAAAACCTACAGTATATCGAATCTGAACATCAGTGTACAAAGATGTAGGTAAATGTATGCGTGCAACGTTCATTCAAATCAGACATCATAGGCCATAGCACTGTCCCAGCATACTCTATAGGTTGAATGTCATCCCACACCCAACCAGTGGTCCCGTGACCGCCAAGCGCATATAGAGGATGTCCCATCCTCCTCCCTGTCTTCCCCAAATATAGTCAATGTCTGATTTGCGAAATAAATACATACGTGTGCCTAGGTCACCGTTTATTGTTTTAAAATTTTGTTTGCAATTATGTTTAGTGTGACAGTTATGACAGTTATTGTCTACAGTCAAAGGGTGGACCGTCGAAGTCAAAAATATTACATACACTGCACATGTAAACTCCAATCAGATGGGTTGCTGTGCATGAGCATACACGCAGCGTGCACTGCGATATATGGTAGCATACGCTTTCAAACAGACACGCCACAAAGATATATTCAACACATATTTCATACCACACATAAATTAAACATGTCAAGCACCAGACATTATAATGTATTAAATTATATAATAGAGTATTATTATTATTATTATTATCCTTTATATGGTGCCACAAGGGTTCCGCAGCGCCCAATTACAGAGTACATGTGCACATAATCAAAACAGGAAAACAGTGACTTACAGTTGAAGACAATATAGGACAAGTACAGGGTAACTAAGCATAACTACACTAGTAAACAACATAGAGATAAGTTCCAAGGTGGCCACAAAACTGCGGGATTTGGGCAGTGGAATATTATTAAAGTAAGAAAAGGATAAGCACATGAGGAAAGAGGGCCCTACTCGTGAGAGCTTACATTCTAAGGGGAGGGGTGGACAGACAGGAGTGACACAGATGGGGTACATAGAGAGCGTGGAACAGAGGGTTAGGATGAGATTTGGCTGGGTTTGGTAAAGAAGTGGCCCGTTTGAAGTTTTGTAGAGAGGTGGAGAGTCTGAGGGGGAGAGGCAAAGAATTCCAGAGAAAGGGAGCGGCACGTTAAAAATCTTGGAGATAGGAGTGGGAGGAAGTAATCAGAAGACAGGAGAGCCGGCGTGCATTAGCAGAGCGAAGAGGACAGGTGGGAGAGTAAAGGGAGATAAGGTCAGAGATGTAAATGGGAGAGGAGTGGGTGAGGGCTTTGTAAGTGAGTGTGAGAATTATTTCTCATACGTCCTAGAGGATGCTGGGGATGCTTCAAGAACCATGGGGTATAGACGGGATCCGCAGGAGACATGGGCACACTATAAGACTTTGAATGAATGTGAACTGGCTCCTCCCTCTATGCCCCTCCTCTAGACTTCCTTTAGATTCTGTGCCCAGCGAGACTGGAGGCACACTGAAGAGCTCTCCTGAGTTTCTCAGAAAAAGACTTTATTTAGGTTTTTTATTTTCAGGGAGACCTGCTGGCTACAGGCTCCTTGCAGCGTGGGAGTGAGGGGAGAGAAGCAGACCTACTTCTTTAGAGTTCAAGGGCTCTGCTTCTTAGGCTACTGGATACCATTAGCTCCAGAGGGTTCAATCACTATGGTACGCCTAGCTGCTTGTTCCCGGAGCCGCGCCGTCACCCCCCTCACAAAGTCTGAAGATAGAAGCCTGGTGAGTATGTGAAGATCAGAAGACTTCAGTGACGGCAGATGACGGATTGAGGTACCGTGCAGCGGCCGCGCTGCGCGCCATGCTCCCACACAGTTCACGGCACTACAGGGCGCAGGGGGGGCGCCCTGGACAGCATGGAGGGCCGCATATACACTGGCAAGCAATATAACAGTGCCGCAGGCACTTGCTAGGGACCCCCACCAGTATAAAGATTTTTGAGTGGGACCTAAGCGCGCCATGTCGGGAGGAGGGGCTTAGCCGCATAGCTCTCACCAGCGCCATTTTTTCTCTTCACAGAAGGCTGCAGAGATGCTGGCCCTGACTCTCCACACTGCTGTGCAAGTAACAGGGTGCAAAACGGGGGGGGCACTCATAATTGGGGAAATATATATATTGATAAAAGCGCTAGCAGGTCTGGGCAGTATTATTGCTGACTTCAGAACCGGGATAGGCGCTGGGTGAGCTGGCAGAACTCTCTCTGTGTCTCTCTAACAGGACCGGCTGTAGGCCTGTCCCCTATAGCCCAGTGTGTTTGTGGCTGTCGGTACGTGTGTGTGTCGACATGTCTGAGGATGAATGCTCTTCCCAGGAGGAGGCTGGCGTGGGGACTGACAGTTCTGTGAGAGTGACAGTGTGGGCACCGCCGACGGATGATTGGGTAAATATGCGTGTTTTAAATATGAATGTGATTAAGTTGGCTAAGAGGTTTGATAAATCTGAGTCTAAGAACCAGACATGGATGAAATCCATGGAGGATGCTTTGTCACAGGTACAGACCCCTTTGGGGTTGCAAAAACGTGCATTTGCCCAAATAGCAGATACGGATACCGACACGGACTCTGATTCCAGTGTCGACTATAGTGATGCCAGATTACATCCAAAACTGGCTAAGAGTACTCAGTACATGATTGTGGTGAAAAAAGACGTGTTCCTGATACGAGGGTCTGTATGTTTAAAAGCAAGAAACCTACGGTAACGTTTCCTCCCTCTCATGAAGTGAATGCACTTTTTGAAAAAGCTTGGGAAATCCCGACAAAAAGGTACATGTTCCCAAAAGAATTCCAATGGCTTATCCGTTTCCCTCTGGGGACAGGGACAGCTGGGAGTCAATCCCCACGGTAGATAAAAATTTGTTGCGTTTATCCAAAAAGATAGCACTTCTGTCCCCTGACACGGCAGCCCTGAAGGATCCTGTGGATCATAAGCAGGAAAATACCCGGAAGTCCATTTATGTCACTACAGGGTCGCTACTCATACCCGCTGTTGCTGCGGCATGGGTGAGTAGCGCTATTTAAAAGTGGGCAGATAACTTGTCATCGGAGGTAGATTCCCTAGACAGGGATAGTCTGCTTTTGACCTTGGGTCATATCAAGGATGCTGCAGCGTATTTAAAAGAAGCAGTAAGGGATATTGGCCAATTTGGGATCAAGGGCCAATGCCATGGCAGTCTCTGCTAGGAGAGCATTGTGGATTCATCAATGGAATGCTGATGCGGATTCTAAGAAGGCGATGGAGTCTTTACCGCTTAACGGTTAGGTCTTGTTTGGTGACGGACTAACTGACCTGGTCTCTACGGCTACAGCGGGTAAGCCGTCTTTTTTACCTTATGTTCCTGCACAGCAGAAGAAATCGCCTCACTATCAGATGCAGTCCTTTCGGCCCAACAAATTCAAAAAAGGAAGTGGGTCCTCCTTCCTTGCTGCGAGGGGGAGAGGAAGAGGAAAAAGGACACAGGCTGTGGCAACTTCCCAGAAGCAGAAGTCCTCTCCGGCTTCTACCAAATCCACTGCATGACGCTGGGGCTCCGTTGCGGGAGTCCGCACCAGTGGGGTCACATCTCAGGCTCTTCAGTCAGGTCTGGGTGCACTTGGACCTGGATCCTTGGATAGTAGACATAGTATCCCAAGGGTACAAGTTAGAGTTTCAAGACGTGCCCCCTCACTGATTTTTCAAATCGGCCTTACCAGCTTCTCTTCCGGACAGGGAGATAGTAAGCGCTGCGATACTAAGGTTGTATCAAAATCAAGTCATTGTCACGGTACCCCCATCTCAGCAGGGGGATGGGTTTTATTCGAGCCTGTTAGTGGTCCCGAAGCCGGATGGCTCAGTCAGACCAATTCTAAACCTGAAATCCCTCAATTTCTTTCTAGAAAAAATTCAAGTTCAAGATGGAGTCCCTACGAGCAGTGATCTCCAGTCTGGAGGAGGGGAATTTTATGGTGTCGGTCGACATAAAAGATGCCTACTTACATGTTCCCATATATCCTCCACATCAGGCTTACCTGAGATTTGCTATGCAGGATTGTCATTACCAATTTCAGACGTTGCCGTTTGGTCTGTCCACGGCTCCGAGGATTTTCACCAAAGTAATGGCGGAAATTATTTTTTTCCTGCGCAAGCAGGGAATTACAATTATCCCGTACTTGGATGATCTCCTCATAAAGGCGAGGTCCAAGGAGCAATTGTTGAAGAATGTTGCCCTTTCACTGACGATTCTGCAACAACACGGTTGGCTCCTAAATCTGCCAAAATCACTGCTGGATCCATCGACACGGCTGTCGTTTCTGGGTATGATTCTGTATACAGAATTACAGAGAGTTTTTCTTCCAGTGGAAAAAGCTTTGGAAATACAGAACATGGTAAAACAGATTCTGAAACCGGCGAGGGTGTCAGTTCTTCACTGCACTCTGTTGCTGGGGAAGATGGTGGCGGCCTACGAGGCCATTCTGTATGGCAGGTTCCATGCCAGGGTGTTTCAGTGGAACCTGCTGGACCAGTGGTCCGGGTCTCACCTGGACATGCACCGGAAAATGATTCTATCTCCCAGGACCAGAATTTCCCTTCTGTGGTGGCTGCACAGTTCTCACCTTCTGGAGGGACGCAGATTCTGGATTCAGGATTGGATCCTGGTGACCATGGATGCAAGCCTCCGAGGCTGGGGAGCAGTTACACAGGGAAGAAACTTTCAGGGAAAGTGGTCAAGTCAGGAAGCTTGTCTACACATAAACATTCTGGAATTAAGAGCCATCCACAACGGCATACTGCAAGCAGAACATCTTCTTCGAGGTCTGCCAGTCTTGATTCAGTCAGACAACGTGACAGCAGTGGCGTACATAAACCGCCAGGGTAGAACAAAGAGCAGAGCGGCGATGGCCGAGGCCACAAAGATTCTTTGCTGGGTGGAAAGACATGCCAGCGCTCTGGCAGCGGTCTTCATTCCAGGAGTGGACAACTGGAAAGCAGACTTCCTCAGCAGACACGATCTCCATCCAGGAGAGTGGGGTCTTCATCAAGAGGTCTTTGCAGAAGTGACAAGTCATTGGGGAGTTCCTCAAGTGGACATGATGGTGTCCCACCTCAACAAGAAACTTCAGAAATATTGTTCCAGGTCAAGGGACCCTCAGGCGATAGCGGTGGACACCCTAGTGACACCGTGGGTGTTTCAGTCGGTCTATGTGTTCCCTCCACTTCCACTCATTCCGAAGGTGATAAAAATTTTAAGAAGAACAAGGGTTCAGGAGATCCTCATTGTTCCAGCTTGGCCAAAAAGGGCCTGGTATCCAGATCTTCAGGAGTTACTCATAGAAGATCCCTGGCCTCTTCCTCTTCACGAGGACCTGTTACAACAGGGGCCGTGCGTGTACCAGGACTTACCGCAGCTGCGTTTGATGGCATGGCGGTTGAGCGCCAAATCCTAACCCGAAAGGGTATTCCCAGTGAAGTCATTCCGACACTTCTTCAGGCTAGGAAAGAAGTAACGGCAAAGCATTACCACCGTATTTGGAGAAAATATGTGTCTTGGTGTGAATCCAAGAAGACTCCTACGGAAGAATTTCACCTGGGGCGGTTGCTCCATTTCCTACCAGCAGGTGTGGATGCGGGCCTAAAGCTAGGCTCTATGAAAGTACAGATTTCGGCCTTATCAATCTTTTTTTAAAAATAATTGGCCTCCCTTCCAGAAGTTCAGACCTTCGTAAGGGGTGTGCTGCACATCCAACCTCCCTTTGTGCCCCCAGTGGCACCATGGGACCTTAATGTGGTGTTGCAATTCTTGCAATCACATTGGTTTGAACCTTTGCGCAAGGTTGAGTTAAAATTCCTTACTTGGAAAGTGGTCATGTTGTTGGCCTTGGCGTCTGCAAGGCGAGTGTCTGAGTTGGCGGCTTTGTCTCACAAAAGCCCCTATTTGATTTTCCATGCTGATAGAGCGGAGTTGAGAACTCGTCAGCAATTTCTGCCAAAAGTGGTTTCATCATTTCATGTTAACCAGCCAATTGTGGTGCCAGTGGCTACTGACGCCTTGGCGGAGTCAAAGTCTCTCTATGTCGTCAGAGCTTTGAAGATCTATGTCTCCAGAACAGCGCAGATTAGGAAAACAGAGGCTCTGTTTGTCCTGTGGGCTCCCAACAAGATTGGGGCTCCTGCTTCTAAGCAGACTATTGCACGCTGGATTTGTAATACGATTCAGCATGCTCATTCTACGGCAGGATTGTCGTTACCGAAATCGGTGAAAGCCCATACTACCAGGAAAGTGGGCTCATCCTGGGCGGCTGCCCGGGGAGTCTCGGCATTACAACTTTGCCGAGCTGCTACTTGGTCCAGTTCAAACACCTTTGCGAAGTTTTACAAGTTTAATACCCTGGCTGAGGAGGACCTCTTCTTTGGTCAATCAGTGCTGCAGAGTCATCCGCACTCTCCCGTCCGTTCTAGAGCTTTGGTATAAACCCCATGGTTCTTGAAGCATCCCCAGCATCCTCAAGGATGTATGAGAAAATAGAATTTTAATACCTACCAGTAAATTCTTTTCTCTTAGTCCGTAAAGGATGCTGGGCGCCCGTCCCAGTGCGGGCTGTATCTGCAGTTTGCTTATAGTTACGCTTATGTTGCATTGAGTTTAGTCACTCTGTGACTGTTGTTGGTCATGCCGTTGCATGCATTGTTGTTGAATGCCATGTTGTACGGCATGTTAGTGGTGTGAGCTGGTATGTATCTCACCTTAGTTTAAAAGAATTAAATAAATCCTTTTCCTCAAAATGTCCATCTCCCTGGGCACAGTTCCTATAACTGGAGTCTGGAGGAGGGGCATAGAGGGAGGAGCCAGTTCACACCCATTTAAAGTCTTATAGTGTGCCCATGTCTCCTGTGGATCCCGTCTATACCCCATGGTTCTTGAAGCATCCCCAGCATCCTCTACGGACTAAGAGAAAATAATTTACCGGTAGGTATTAAAATCCTATTATATGTAACATCATATATATGTATTAATGGAACAGAACAAGATAAACATGTCATGTTTGGTGTCAAAATAATCAGGGGAATGAATGTGTTGGTTTGATAGCTGTGGTTCGATTGTAGCACATTGCAATGATTAGTTATGATGAAATGTATGAAATCTAAAGTCACTCTTATTAGAGCAAAGAACATTCAAAAGAAAGCATGTGGGCAGGAAACCAGTGGCTAACCCCTATGATGTTTGATTCAAGGCTGGACATTGCTTGCATATGAACTGACCAATGACACATCATGAATAAGAGACCTCACTCTCCTGTACCAATGGAAGGAGCCTGAAACCAACAACCTGTTAACTCCCACTGTTTTTATATAGGCAGTTTCTAGGACTTAGAGAGTTAGTTGCTGATGTATGCTGTTATGGAACAGAGTGTGCACTGAGGGACAGGGTAAAGTATGCTGGCTGTAGCTGTAATGGATTCTTTTGTAACTATCTGCTTCTTGTGTAATTGTAACATTATCACTGAATAATAAATACTGTACATGTGATATATTGTATACATACCCTTTTAATATCAAATATATACAATGAGCGTTGGACTTCATACAATGTGCTAGTACTTATTTTCTCTTAAGGGATGTAGTGTTTGCGACATACAGCGCACTTTTATCGTATATGTTAATAAGATGCATCGTGCGCCCGCATCATAAATTAACGCTGGCATTTTAAATATTTATTAGAAATAATATGAACTTCTCAGTTGGGGGCTGCGTCCGCGATATCACGTACTTAATGATGCACTGTACAGATGCTGCTGTGGTCTACCAGCTAATGATGGACGCATCTAGATGCTGCTGAACCACATGCTGTTTGTTTTTTTGTGTTATTAGTAAGGCGCTGATATGAAATTAAAGGGACAATATATATTTCTTTGTTGTGTGAGTGTGACAAAGAAATGCACAATATTTGAAAATGCTACAGCGTATTGTTTATTGTTGCAAAACAAAGTTCAAATAAGTCATATTGTGTTTGATTCAGATTAGATTATTTATCTTTTAAGTAAATTTAAAGAGCATTTAAAGGTTGGTGCATAGATATGATATAGCTGTTAGCATGCTGCGTCCAATTCGCATACTGCTAACATAGGCCTAAAGTAGCAAAGCTTTGTTCGCGCTGAAAAAAATGTGTGAAAGCGTTACCATGCAGTGGGAGTTGTCTATTAGGGCAATTTACGGTGCTTGTATAAATTGGGATTTATTTGTGACAAAGGAGCTAGCCGCATGGTATTCTGGCTGCATGGTATGTCCACCATTTTGTCCATACACATGGCTGGGAATAAAGGGGAGGAGCAGTGGCCATTTTAGGAAGGTCACTCTATCCACCTAGCTAACAGCTAACTTTCAGTGTGTTTAAAGCAATCAGTTTCCTTTGTCACAGATAGACAATATATATGTACAAATCCAACACCATTTAAAAGCTACCAATGAATTTATTTAACCCATACCATAGTCAATTACAAATAGTTTCAATTGGGCCTAGTGAGAGTCAATAGTGAGATAAATACTTGATGTAAGTATTACACACAGATTAAAAAAGTTTTTTTCCTCCTTTTCCAGGATTTGTTAACTCTCTGTTTGCTACAAGACAAACAATTGAAATGTTAATTAACCTGTTCAACCACCCTATGAACATCTACTGATATGCAAATTAGAGGCTCTGAAGGAACTGCATTCATCCAGTATGTGTGTACTGTGTGGGGGTTCTATGAGAGTCAAGTGGTGTGTGTGTATATATATATATATATATATATATATTATTATATAAAATGTGTATATTTATATCAGCGTATGTTCTGCAAGATAGCTATCCAATCTGGATCATAGCATTTAAATTATAGTCAATAGTCATTAAAGATCTGCATAGCATCGGATACATTTATTTGTTATACATTTTGTGTATTTGTTTAAGTGGGTAAATTGTAAAACACATACAGGACTTTGTTCCGGCCTAAAAGATTGGGCAGCACACAACGGAAGTTATCCTCGTGGGTGACCTCCAGCGAGTGTGAGGGAACAAAGGTGTATCGTGCATTAAGCAAAAGCAGAAGAAACATAAATTTGTTGCATTGCTTACATTGGTCATGATAAGTGTGGAATATTTAGGTGCGAACGCACTGTGTACACGAGGTACAGTAGGAAAAGTATGTGAGGTAAGTGTACGGGAACGCGCACGTGGCACAAATTACACCCACGGTTGCGTGCTTATGCAAGGTTGCGTGAAGTAGCGAGCGCAAGTTTTACCACACAATAGGAATACATTTAAATGATGGGATAAAAGATTTGTAGTTATACAATTAACAAGTAACTATCCGATTTTAAAAGTAGATTACTATAATATTTTGTTTAAAGTGTTCTACCTCTGGGACAAGCTATCAATCAAAGGGAGTGATATTTTTCTGTACAGAAAACATTGTGTATTAGTGTGGGTTGAAAGTAAGTGTGAATGCATTTAACTCCATGACCAATTCGGCTTCCTGTAGAAGACACTGAGTTAGCAGAGGCTTGGTGGCGTGAAGGCTAGCGACCTTACGTTATAGAGAAATATGCAAGTAGTGAGGAAACTTGCAGAGGAGCGTGATAGATTGTGAAGTATTGATTTAAGGTTTTTGGTGTTGCGGTGCTCCGTCTGTGGAGCACTGCTAGTAGAATTCGACTCCTGTGATCATAGGGCATATAGATAACAAGTATCTATAAGCTGTGCGATTGGACTGCATGTCTGTGTGTGCAATACGCGGTGCAACGTGATACCATTTGTGTTCTTTTGTGCAAATTGCATCATCATATGCGCTGTGTAGAGCATATGCAAACGTGATTTGTGTAAGGTAGAAGGAATTTTTCGCTGACTCTCTCTCAGGAAATCTTCCTAGGTGGACATTCGCTGGAAAGGGTGATCAATAAGTTGTTTCTCACCCAAGAAAATCTTAGTGGATAGATATCAAAAAAGATCAGGCTGTTTAACCTCCATTGAAAAAGGTGGCGTATTGATTTATTGCTGTTAATACGTCAATACTTACAGTGCTGAGGGGTCTGGTAGGGATCCTCACTGGGTACGCGGTGGTCACTTGGAGTGAGTCTTGGTAAATTCCAGCGGAGAAGGAGATGGTGAGAGAACTCGGAGGGCTTTCACTGTTTGCTCGTATTGTCCATTTGGGGATCGTGTAAAAAAAGCCCACAATGGGAGCCAAATGCACAAGCGAGAAACGTTCGGCAGCCAGGGTTCAGGCTGGAGAGCAGAGGCCAAGAGGGTCCGCTCGGTTTATAGTGTGTGGGAAGTATGGTCCACACGGTGAGGCTTTTTGTGATGAATCTGTGCGAATGACAGTGGATGATAGGGCATCATTTCCTAGAGTTGGTGGTTTTGATCCTGAGGTATTGCAGCTTGCAGGTAGTATGTTTAACCAAAATCATATAAGACAAAAATGAAAACATAATAACTGTTTGAACTCGTAGCAACAATAAATAAGTAAAAAGAGAAAGCAAGTACACCGCCATATGTGGATGTGGAAGCAGTTACAGCCAGCATACAAACTATAGAAAATAATACAAATAAAAATATGAAAAATGTGAATGTAACTAATGAATGTCAAAGTTTTATTTAGGAGGTGATGGTGACCCAACTCTGGTTTCAGACATTTCTCATGCACTCAGAGGAGTATCCAACCGGTAAAAGAGGAGCTGTAGCCTGCAGGGGAAGTGGCTGAGACCAGTGGAACTGGTGAGTATGGAGTCTTTCAAGTACATATATAATAAAAACCCAGAAATAAAATAAAAAATCAAGAAAGTAAAGTCATAAATGGAGAATATCTTGTCCGCACATTAGTATTTCCCAGTTGGAAAGTGGACAGAGATAGGGTAACCCCCGGGTATTTCTTTTTAAATTACCACATAAGAAGTATTCATTTCTAGTAATGCCCTAGTCTAGATAAGCTCGGAAAAGTTTGTTGGACCCTGTACAGACTCTTAATACGGGATGAGGAGGATTGAATGAATACTTCGCATGACCTAGAAGGTTGTTGTTGTTGTTGTTTTTTTTTGCAGTACTAGAAAATTCTCCGTCAGGATAAGATCACTGGTAAACACTAATTTGGCAAATGGGAGGAACGAGATTAATACATAAAAAGAGAGCGCATGAAGTTTTAAATATTTTTATTGTATTAAAAAGGACAAAAAAATGTCTAGTTTAGTATCAACATATGCATATTATTGCTGAAAGTGCTATAGAAACAATACCCCCTGTGATGCTATTACAATTAAAATAACATTTCACACATATCCATAAAAGTCCATATTATTGTATCTATTTGCGACCACAACTTAGTATCCACTTAGGTTCCAGGATCACTTTTGTAACAGCTTATATAGCTATAATGTAGCTGTCTGTCCCGCACCAAAGCAAGCCACTTGCTTAAAATAGATATGGTTTTAATTAAAATAAAAATACCAGATCCCGCGGCAGTTAATTTCAGTGCACGTACTGTAGAGCCATATATAGCAGGCTTTTTAATATGTAGACTTGGATTATTATATACAGGAATTTGCTCCCATCCACTGTCACATAACGAGAGAAGTGCAGCATTACCCTTTGACAAAACCTGTAGAAGTTACGATTGGGCCTCTATGATGCAAAACCCTTTCCGTTTTTTCCTAGCAGCAGTGGCCCCTGACTAACTTAATCGACATAGATTTTGTTATGTAAATTGAAATCTGAAATACATACATTGTACTCCCACTCAGGAAGTACAAGGTATGTTAGATACTCCTCAAAGACTAATGTTGCATTCCTCTGTTCTAGATTCATGTCCATCACAGGTAGAGGAAATTATCTCACAGATACCGGGTTCCCTATGAACTTAAGATGGACAGGACACTGGATTTTGGCTGAGGTAGTCCCAGTAATGACACAGCAAGCACAAGCTTTAAGGGGGGTAGACCATGTACTTAATCAATTCCCCGTTGTGCCCAATCCAGTTGTCATTTTAATAAAATCCTCTCCACCTCTACAAACTTATCTGTCATCAACCTCTATTCTGTTTTTCTTCAGTTTCCTCTTCATCTTTTGCGTTCACACAAGGGGGTACAATACATGAACCCGACTCTCCCAAGGTTTCAGTGACAGCCTGAGTATTTTCTCCCAAGCCCTACATGACTGTTTACAGTCCTTTCAGCCTGAGAATGGGTCGGTGCTGATACAATATGTTGATGACTTGTTGTGCGCTGATTCATTTGAGTCGTCCCTGGCAGATACGACGCAGTTTCTGTTTCGTCTCTTCCAGACAGGACACCAGGTCTCAAGGGATAAACTACAGTTGCGTAGGACAAGGGTCAAATACCTGGGACGTGGTACTGGTACATGATTTGACAGTTCATACACCACATGCTGTATTGGACCTTCAAAGTTCTGCCCGAACACGGTATGTTTCATTGGCACGCACGATGGCACCAGTATATTACTGCAGTGTGCCTTGTAATGCACAAAGGGTGGAGGATGAGAATACTGGTGAAGGAAAATTTTATATAGACACTGATATGAATGTGGTGTGGAATATCTGAATCAGACCATTACTACGAGACCAGACATAAGTGACAGCCCGTTGGTGAACACAGACCTGATATTTTCTTCTTCTTTTTCTCCTCTAGAGATGGTTTTTCTTTTCTTTTTTTTTGAGTGATGCTCATGGTATTCTACATTGCAAACACACTACAATTAAATTGAGATGCAAATTTGTGTTACCCTACAGGAAAGGAGGTCTGGAAGGTGAAGGGGTATGGTCAGGAGTCCTGAGGACTCTGGAGAGATGGACAAGGTAAGCCAGTGGCAACCAGGATGTATCTCCCAAGCCTAGCTGAGGTGGCACATGGTCTGACTCACCTAGGGTAAGGAAGGTACAGTATGTGCAAATTGATAAGAGCTTACTGGTGTGCACCAGGGTTCTCTTCTCAGGCAAGCAGGAAAGCAATGACCTGTCTTACTTGCATGAGGATGAACATTTGGTAAGGTAGTACCAACAGAGCCATCCCGTACTCCTCCTGCAGACTGACCTTTTCAGGTAATACAAATTGACTTCGTCCAGTTAACACCCTGTAGGAATTTGAAATACGTAATGGTGTGCACTGATGTATTCTCAAACAGGGTAGAGGCATTTTCTGCTGCCACAAATAATGCTGTGTTTACCGCAAAGAAAATTGTGCAGAAATTTGTGTGTAGATATGGTATCCTTAGGAGTAGGAGCAGAGTGATAGCCTGAAACTGGACTATTGTGGTCATAGACACTGCTACTAGTGTTACGTAGCATGGGAACCACTCCCAGATCCCCACTTAACGAATCACCCTCTTTGAAATTTTTTATTTTTTGGAAGACAACCTCATGTCATGATCGATCCGCACCATGATCAGAAATACACCAATGAGGTGACAGTACAGTACCTTATCGAGATGAGCCAGCATTTGAGAACTTAACAAAAGAACTTGGAACTGTTGATTCCTGGTATGCCAACTACTAACTGTCTTGATTGTGGACCAAGAGACTGTGTGATTGTTCTTACGCTCAGGTTGCCTTATAGACAGGTGGGAAGGACCATACCAAGTTTTGTTGACAGCACGATCCCAGTGAAAGTAGCTGAGAGACTTGGGTCCACGATTCCCATCGCAGGAAAGTCGGTAGTCCGGAAGGAACTCGTAAATGGAGTGAGATCGCAGAAGTATCACCCGAGAGTCTGTTCCGTGAAGACTGAGAGGCGGCACTGTTGAACACTATCTGAGCGTACTAAATGATTACAGAAAGACCAGTCGTTGTAATGGATTTGCTATGGGCAAGATTTGTTTAGTTCTATCTTTTTTTTTTCCTGTTGACAAACTTTTTTTTTTCAGGTCATTCTATTTTTGTGAGGTCTCATGAGGAGTCGAGTGTGGGACTGGAACTGGTTCTGGAGAAAGGAGTAATGTCTTTATAGGATCCCAGGATCAGCCTATCACTTTGTTAAAGCCAGAGAAAATCAAAGGTCTAGTAGTTATGGAGTTCGGAGGTAACGTGATAGGCTATTGTCTGAGGAATACTGTATTTGGTAGTTATTGTGACCCTATAATTGAAGATGAGTGCATCCAGAGATGTCAGTCTAGCAATAAGGCAGCATTTGACAGATGTCCCTTGAGTGATTACCACTCATTAGTGGGTAAGGTCTTAAACCAAACGGAATGTTGGATGTGCTCACAGGTACCTCTAAGACCAAATAATGCAGGATTAGTGCCATATTCTTTAGCGTTAGCTGAGGTACTTGAATGACACAGAAAGAGGGGGGGGGACCGGTGGACAAGGAATATAATATAACTAGACCCCCTAGTCTTAAGATCCACCGGTGCCATAGATAAATCCCTGGTATGTTTAAATCTCACCAATTTCAGGAAATCAGGGAATTTGGAGGTAATCAGGAATAATCAGACAATGGCTATTCACACATAGCAGATAAAGAGCTTATTAATATATGTGGAAGAAAGGTTTATGAGTGGCTCTCCCCAAACTCTGAAGGTTTATGTTATCTAGGAAGGACACTGCCTGAACTAATAACCCTTGTTCAATGATGAAACAGACCTAGCATACGTTCCAGAAATGGAAACAATGTTCAGATAGTGATAGGAATATAAACCATGAAAATTTTATATGTCTCTTTCACGATTTGTTTGTGTTTTCTCCCTCTACCCAGCAAAACCTACAGTATATCGAATCTGAACATCAGTGTACAAAGATGTAGGTAAATGTATGCGTGCAACGTTCATTCAAATCAGACATCATAGGCCATAGCACTGTCCCAGCATACTCTATAGGTTGAATGTCATCCCACACCCAACCAGTGGTCCCGTGACCGCCAAGCGCATATAGAGGATGTCCCATCCTTCTCCCTGTCTTCCCCAAATATAGTCAATGTCTGATTTGCGAAATAAATACATACGTGTGCCTAGGTCACCGTTTATTGTTTGAAAATTTTGTTTGTAATTATGTTTAGTGTGACAGTTATGACAGTTATTGTCTACTGTCAAAGGGTGGACCGTCAAAGTCAAAAATATTACATACACTGCACATGTAAACTCCAATCAGATGGGTCGCTGTGCATGAGCATACGCGCAGCGTGCACTGCGATATATGGTAGCATACGCTTTCACACAGACAAGCCACAAAGATATATTCAACACATATTTCATACCACACATAAATTAAACATGTCAAGCACCAGACATTATAATGTATTAAATTATATAATAGAGTATAACATCATATATATGTATTCATGGAATGGAACAAGATAATCATGTCATGCTTGGTGTCAAAATAATCAGGGGGATGAGTGTGTTGGTTTGATAGCTGTGGTTCGATTGTAGCACATTGCAACGATTAGTTATGATGAAATGTATGAAATCTAAAGTCACTCTTATTAGAACAAAGAACATTCCAAAGAAAGCATGTGTGCAGGAAACCAGTGGCTAACCCCTATGATGTCTGATTCAAGGCTGGACATTGCTTGCATATGAACTGACCAATGATACATCATGAATGAGAGACCTCACTCTCCTGTACCAATGAAAGGAGCCTGAAACCAACAACCTGTTAACTCCCACTGTTTTGATATAGGCAGTTTCTAGGACTTAGAGAGTTATTTGCTGATGTATGCTGTTATGGAACGGAGTGTGCATTGAGGGACAGGGTAAAGTATGCTGGCTGTAGCTGTAATGGATTCTTTTGTAACTATCTGCTTCTTGTGTAATTGTAACATTATAACTGAATGATATATATATACTGTACATGTGATATATTGTATACATACCCTTTTAATATCAAATATATACAATGAGCGTTGGACCTCATACAATGTTTGCGAGTACTTGTTTTCTCTTAAGGGATGTAGTGTTTGCAACATACAGCGCACTTTTATCGTATATGGTAATAAGATGCTCCGTGCGTCAGCAGCATATATTAACGCTGGCATTTTAAATACTTATTAGAAATAATCTGAACTTCTCAGTACTGCCGTATAAGTCCAGTGGTACTGCCGTAGAAGTCCAGTCCAGTGGTACTGCCATATAAGTCCTGTGGTACTGCCATGTAAGTTCAGTGATACTGCCGTATAAGTCCAGTGGTACTGCCATATAAGTCCAGTCCAGTGATACTGCCGTATAAGTCCAGAGATACTGCCATATAAGTCCAGTAGTATTGCTGTATAAGTCCAGTGGTGCTGTCCTGTGCTGTATTTACTCCAAATAAAGGAGTTATTAATATTTAATCCAAATAATTTTTACAGGGTTTCCCCTTTGTGGTGTAGGGGTACACTCTCCTGTGCTGCATATTGTTATATAACTCCAGAAAAATAATTCGAGAACAAAAATTTGGAGGATAAAACAGGGAAAGATCAAGAACCACTTCCTCCTATTGCTAAAGCTGCTGCCACTAGTCATGACATAGATGATGAAATGCCATCAACGTCGTCTGCCAAGGCTGACACCCAATGTCATAGTAGAGGGCATGTAAAATCCAAACAGCCAAAGTTCAGTAAAATGACCCCCCCAAAAAAATTTTAAATGGTCTGATGAGAACCGTAAACTTGACAATATGCCATTTACGACACGGAGTGGCAAGGAACGGCTAAGGCCCTGGCCTATGTTCATGACTAGTGGTTCAGCTTCACATGACGATGGAAGCCCTCATCCTTCTGCTAGAAAAATGATAATAGTTAAGCTGGCAGAAGCACAGCAAAGAACTGTGCGTTCTAAGATGATATCACAAATCCCCAAGGAGAGTCCAAGTGTGTAGGTGGTTGCGATGCCTGACCTTCCCAACACTGGACGGGAAGAGGTGGCTCCTTCCACCATTGCACACCCTCTGCAAGTGCTGGAAGGAGCACCCACAGTCCAGTTTCTGATATTCAAATTGAAGATGTCACTGTAGAAGTACACCTGGATGAGGATATGGGTGTTGCTGGCGCTGAGAAGGAAGTTGACGAGGAGGATTCTGATGGTTATGTGGTTTGTTTAAATCAGGCACTGGGGAAGACAGTTGTTGTGTGTGGGATGAATAAGCCCATTATCATGCCTGGGCAAAATACCAAAAAAGCCACCTCTTCGGTGTGGAATTATTTCTCCACAAATCCGGACAACAGGTGTCAAGCCGTGTGTTGCCTTTGTCAATCCGTAATAAGTAGGGGTAAGGACATTAACCACCTAGGAACATCCTCCCTTATACGTCACCTGCGGCACATCATTAGAAGTCATTGTCAAGTTCAGAAACTTTAGGTACGAGCGTAAGCAGTCCACTGACACCTAAATCCCTTCTTCCTCTTGTACCCAAATTCCTGCAAGCCACACCACCAGCTCCCTCAATGTCAATTTCCTCCTCTGTCAGAAACGTCAGTAGTCCTGCAGGCCATGTCACTGGCATGACTGACGAGTCCTCTCTTAACCGGGATTCTTCCGGAGGTTCCTTGAGTGGTATACCTACTGCTGCTGCTGCCACTGCTGTTGCTGCTGCTGGGAGTCGATCGTCATCCCAGAGGGGAAGTTGGAAGACCACTTGTACTACTTCAACTAAGCAATTGACTGTCCAACAGTCCTTTGCAAAGAAGATGAAATATGATAGCAGTCATCCTGTTTCAAAGCAGATAACTGAGTCCTTGACAGCCATGTTGGTGTTAGAAGTGCATCCGGTAACTGCCATTGGTGAAGTGGGATTTAGACAATTGATGGAGGTAGTGTGTCCCCGGTACCAAATCCCATCTAGATTCCACTTCACTAGGAAAGCGATTCCCGGACTGTACAGGGACATTAAGAAAAGTGTCCTCAGTGTCCTGAAAAATGCAGCTGTACCCAGTGTCCACTTAACCACGGACATGTGGTCAAGTGGAGCAGGGCAAACTAAGGACTACATGACTGTGACAGCCCACTGGGTAGATGTATTGCCTAACGCAGCAACAACAGCAGTGGCACCAGTAGCAGCATCTCACAAACGCCAGCTCGTTCCTAGGTAGGCTACGCTGTGTATCACTGGTTTCCATAAGAGGTACATCGCTGACAACCTCTTATGGAAACTGAGGGACATCATCGCACAATGGCTTACCCCACTTAAACTCTCCTGGGGATATGTAATATCGGACAACACCACCAATATTGTGCGTGCATTACATCTGGGCAAATTCCAGCACATCCCATGTTTTGCACATAAAATTAATTTGGTGGTGCAGAATTTTTTGACAGGGGCGTGCAGGAGATGCTGTCGGTGGCCCGAAAAATTGCGTGCCACTTTTGGCATTCAGCTACTGTGTGCCGAAGACTGGAGCACCAGCAAACACTCTTGAACCTGCCCTGACATCATCTTAGCAAGAGGTGGTAACGAGGTGGAATTCAACACTCTATATGCTTCAGGGGATGGAGGAACAGCAAAAGGCCATTCAAGCCTATCATCCACCTATGATATAGGCAAAGGAGGGGGAATGCACCTGACTCAAGCGCAGTAGACAATGATTTCCGTCTTGTGCAATGGTTCTCCAACTCTTCGAACTTGCCACAAGTGAAGTCAGTTCAGAAACGATCAGCTTGAGTCAGCTCATTCCCATCATCAGGCTTTTGTAGAAGCAGCTGAAGAAATTGAAGGAGGAGCTAAGATAGAGCGAATCCTCTAAGTATGTGGGACTTGTGGATGTAGCCCTTCATTCGCTTTGCCAGAATTCAAGGTTGGTCAATCTGTTGAAATCAGAGCACTAAATTTTGGCCACCATGCTCGATCCTAGGTTTAACACCTACGTTGTATCTCACTTTCCAGAAGACACCAATCTGCAGAGGTTCACAGACCTGCTGGTGAGACAGTTGTCAACTCAAGCGGAACGTGACCCATCAACAGCTCCTCCTTCATTTTCTCCCACGACTGGGGTTGCGAGGAAAAGGATAAGTTTTCCGAGCCCACCCTCTGGTGGTGATGCAGGGCAGTCAGGAGCAAGTGCTGACATCTGGTCTGAACTGAAGGAGCTAGCAACGATTACTGACACGTCTACTGTCACTACATATGATGCTGTCACCATTGAAAGAATGTTGGAGGATTATTTTGGTGACAGCATCCAAGTAGGTATGTCAGACAGTCCGTACGTATACTGGCAGGAAAAAGAGGCAATTTGGATGCCCTTGCAGAAACTGGCTTTATTTTACCTAAGTTGGCCCCTCCTCTAGTGTGTACTCTGAAAGAGTGTTTAGTGCAGCCGGTAACCTTGATCGCGATCGGCGTAGGAGGTTACTTTCAGAAAATGTGAAGATGATGTTCATCAAAATGAATTATAATTTCCTCCAGGAAGACCTTTACCAGCAATTGCCTCCAGAAAGTACAAAGGGACCTGTGACGGTGGATTCCAGTGGGGATGAATTAATATTCTGTGGGGAGGAGGAGGATGTACACATTGAAAGGGGTGATGAATCGGAGGATGAGTATGAGGATGAGGATGACATCTTGCCTCTGTAGAGCCAGTTTGTGCTAGGAGAGATGAATTGCTTCTTTTTTGGTGGGGGGATTAATTGCTCTTTTTTTGTGGGGGCCCAAACAAACCAATAATTTCAGCCACAGTCATGTGGCAGACCCTGTCGCTGAAATTATTGGTTTGCTAACGTGTGCATATCCTATTTATACAACATAAGGGTGGGTGAGAGGGCCCAAGGACAATTCCATATTGCACCTCTTTTTTTTCTTTGCATTATGTGCTGTTTTGGGCCTAGTTTTTAAAACTGCCATCCTGTCTGCCACCGCAGTGCCACTCCTAGATGGACCAGGTGTCTGTACCACCCACTTGGGTCACTTAGCTTAGTAATCCAGCGACCTCATTGCACCTCTTTTTCTTCTTTGCATTATGTGCTCTTTGGGGCCTAGTCTTTAAAACTGCCATCCTGTCTGACACTCCTAGATGGGTCAGGTGTTTGTGCCGCCCACTTGGGATGCTTAACTTAGTCATCCAGCAACCTCGGTGCAACCTTTTGGCCTAAAAACAATATTGTGAGCTGTTTTTGTGTTTTTTCCCCAAAAATCATCCAGATCCAAAATCAAAACCAAAACCTGAAAGGGTGGTTTTGGCAAAACCAATCCAAAACACGAGCAGGGATCCAGATCCAAAACCAAAACACAAAACACGAAAAGTGCCCGCCACATATCTCTACTCAGCATACAAATTAAAGAAAGTGTGTGCACTAGAACTCTGCACAATTAAGTAGGCACCTGCTGGGATAACCACTTGTTCAACTCCATTTAATATACAGTACAAAGGAAAGAAACATATGCATCAGGACATTGTGATTTAACCAGTCACTTTCTGGAGGTTTATCAACAGAAGGTCTGTGCATAATTCTGTGGAAGTGTCTTATAAGAGCTATATATTTATACTGAATATTGATGCCATTGAAAAATAAAAGAATGTATTTGGTATAACATTTAGAGTGTATGGTTTATTCAGATATCAGATCAGAGTTTTCTAGTACAGGTTGAGTATCCCTTACCCAAAATGCTTGGGACCAGAGGTATTTTGGATATCGGATTTTACCGTATTTTGGAATAATTGCATACCATAATGAGATATCATGGTGATGTGACTAGTGATGAGCGGGTTCGGTTCCTCGGAATCCGAAACCCCCCCGAACTTCACCCTTTTTACACGGGTCCGAGGCAGACTCGGATCCTCCCGCCTTGCTCGGTTAACCCGAGCGCGCCCGAACATCATCATCCCGCTGTCGGATTCTCGCGAGATTCGGATTCTATATAAGGAGCCACGCGTCGCCGCCATTTTTCACTCGTGCATTGGAAATGATAGTGAGAGGACGTGGCTGGCGTCCTCTCACTTTGTTTCAGGGGGCTGCAGTGCAAATATCTTTATTCTGGGGACCAGCAGTATTATAGGAGGAGTACAGTGCAGAGTTTTGCTGACCAGTGACCACCAGTATTATACGTTGTCTGCCTGAAAAACGCTCCATATCTGTGCTCAGTGTGCTGCATATATCTGTGCTCACACTGCTTTATTGTGGGGACTGGGGACCAGCAGTATTATATAGGAGGAGTACAGTGCAGAGTTTTGCTGACCAGTGACCACCAGTATACGTTGTCTGCCTGAAAAACTCTCCATATCTGTGCTCAGTGTGCTGCATATATCTGTGCTCACACTGCTATATTGTGGGGACTGGGGACCAGCAGTATTATATAGGAGGAGCACAGTGCAGAGTTTTGCTGACCAGTGACCACCAGTATTATACGTTCTCTCCGCTGCCTGAAAAACGCTCCATATCTGTGCTCAGTGTGCTGCATATATCTGTGCTCACACTGCTTTATTGTGGGGACTGGGGACCAGCAGTATTATATAGGAGGAGTACAGTGCAGAGTTTTTCTGACCAGTGACCACCAGTATTATACGTTCTCTGCCTGAAAAACGCTCCATATCTGTGCTCAGTGTGCTGCATATATCTGTGCTCACACTGCTTTATTGTGGGACTGGGGACCAGCAGTATTATATTGGAGGGGTACAGTGCAGAGTTTTGCTGACCAGTGACCACCAGTATTATACGTTCTCTGCCTGAAAAACGCTCCATATCTGTGCTGCATTGTAGTATATAGTAGGAGTACAGTGCATAATTTTGCTGACCATCAGTATATAATATATAGGAGTACGGTACAGAAGGCCACTGCTCTACCTACCTCTGTGTCGTCAAGTATACTATCCATCCATACCTGTGGTGCATTTCAGTTTTGCACAGTTTGCTGACCACCAGTATATAATATATAGCAGTACGGTACAGTAGGCCACTGCTCTACCTACCTCTGTGTCGTCAAGTATACTATCCATCCATACCTGTGGTGCATTTCAGTTTTGCACAGTTTGCTGACCACCAGTATATAATATATAGCAGTACGGTACAGTAGGCCACTGCTCTACCTACCTCTGTGTCGTCAAGTATACTATCCATCCATACCTGTGGTGCATTTCAGTTTTGCACAGTTTGCTGACCACCAGTATATAATATATAGCAGTACGGTACAGTAGGCCACTGCTCTACCTATCTCTGTGTCGTCAAGTATACTATCCATCCATACCTGTGGTGCATTTCAGTTTTGCCCAGTTTGCTGACCACTAGTATATAATAAATAGCAGTACGGTACAGTAGGCCACTGCTCTACCTATCTCTGTGTCGTCAAGTATACTATCCATCCATACCTGTGGTGCATTTCAGTTTTGCACAGTTTGCTGACCACCAGTATATAAAATATAGCAGTACGGTACAGTAGGCCACTGCTCTACCTACCTCTGTGTCGTCAAGTATACTATCCATCCATACCTGTGGTGCATTTCAGTTTTGCACAGTTTGCTGACCACCAGTATATAATATATAGCAGTACGGTACAGTAGGCCACTGCTCTACCTACCTCTGTGTCGTCAAGTATACTATCCATCCATAACTGTGGTGCATTTCAGTTTTGCACAGTTTGCTGACCACCAGTATATAATATATAGCAGTACGGTACAGTAGGCCACTGCTCTACCTACCTCTGTGTCGTCAAGTATACTATCCATCCATACCTGTGGTGCATTTCAGTTTTGCACAGTTTGCTGACCACCAGTATATAATATATAGCAGTACGGTACAGTAGGCCACTGCTCTTCCTACCTCTGTGTCGTCAAGTATACTATCCATCCATACCTGTGGTGCATTTCAGTTGTGCGCAGTATATATAGTAGTAGGCCATTGCTATTGATACTGGCATATAATTCCATACATTAAAAAATGGAGAACAAAAATGTGGAGGGTAAAATAGGGAAAGATCAAGATCCACTTCCACCTCGTGCTGAAGCTGCTGCCACTAGTCATGGCCGAGACGATGAAATGCCATCAACGTCGTCTGCCAAGGCCGATGCCCAATGTCATAGTAGAGAGCATGTAAAATCCAAAAAACAAAAGTTCAGTAAAATGACCCAAAAATCAAAATTAAAAGCGTCTGAGGAGAAGCGTAAACTTGCCAATATGCCATTTACGACACGGAGTGGCAAGGAACGGCTGAGGCCCTGGCCTATGTTCATGGCTAGTGGATCAGCTTCACATGAGGATGGAAGCACTCATCCTCTCGCTAGAAAACTGCAGTGCCACTCCTAGATGGGCCAGGTGTTTGTGTCGGCCACTTGGGTCGCTTAGCTTAGTCACACAGCTACCTCATTGCGCCTCTTTTTTTCTTTGCATCATGTGCTGTTTGGGGACTATTTTTTAAATCTGCCATCCTGTCTGACACTGCAGTGCCACTCCTAGATGGGCCAGGTGTTTGTGTCGGCCACTTGGGTCGCTCAGCTTAGTCACACAGCTACCTCATTGCGCCTCTTTTTTTCTTTGCATCATGTGCTGTTTGGGGACTATTTTTTAAGTCTGCCATCCTGTCTGACACTGCAGTGCCACTCCTTGATGGGCCAGGTGTTTGTGTCGGCCACTTGGGTCGCTTAGCTTAGTCACACAGCTACCTCATTGCGCCTCTTTTTTTCTTTGCATCATGTGCTGTTTGGGGACTATTTTTTTGAAGTGCCATCCTGTCTGACACTGCAGTGCCACTCCTAGATGGGCCAGGTGTTTGTGTCGGCCACTTGGGTCGCTTAGCTTAGTCATCCAGCGACCACGGTGCAAATTTTAGGACTAAAAATTATATTGTGAGGTGTGAGGTGTTCAGAATAGACTGAAAATGAGTTGAAATTATGGTTATTGAGGTTAATAATACTATGGGATCAAAATGACCCCCACATTCTATGATTTAAGCTGTTTTTGAGGGGTTTTTGTAAAAAAACACCCGAATCCAAAACACACCCGAATCCGACAAAAAATTTTCAGGGAGGTTTTGCCAAAACGCGTTCGAATCCAAAACACAGCCGCGGAACCGAATCCAAAACCAAAACACAAAACCCGAAAAATGTCCTGTGCACATCTCTAGATGGGACCTAAGTCTAAGCACAGAATGCATTTATATCTCATATACACCTTATACACACAGCCTGAAGTCAATTTTAGCCAATATTTTTTATAACTTTGTGCATTAAACAAAGTGTGTGTACATTAACACAATTCATTTATGTTTCATATACACCTTATACACATAGCCTGAAGGTCATTTAATACAATATTTTTTAATAACTTTGTCTATTAAACAAAGTTTGTGTACATTGAGCCATCAAAAAACAAAGGTTTCACTATCTCACTCTCACTCAAAAAAGTCCGTATTTCGGAATATTCCGTATTTCGGAATATTTGGATATGGGATACTCAACCTGTACTAGCGCAAAACTCTCAAATGTTTTGCTCCCAGTTTGTTATATACAGGCTAAATAGCCAGTATATAAAGGGGTAAATTTACTAAGAATCGTAATTGTCGGAATTTGGTTTAAACACTAATGCGGTAGACCCACTTAACCTCGCGGTCTACCGCAGAACGCAAAGTTCCCACCATTGGATACAATGGAGCACTTATGCGCTACATTGTATCTTCAGTGCGCAGCCTGACTGACAGCTCAAGAGCGCACAGCCAATCAGGAGAGTGCCATGACGTAGCGCTCCCTGATTGGCTGAAGGGACCCTCTTTGACAGGAGTCACGGGGGGTCCCGCCAGTCGGGGAAAGGGGATCCGTGTGTAAACATGGATCCCCTTTCAGTGCATGGTCTGGGTAATCCGTTTTTTTATTTTGCCAAGTCCCTGGATTACGAATTTAAAGAAGAGGACCGATCTACACAGGATTTTTTTTGAGTATAATTTTTATTTACAGGTACCCCGTGGATTCTACTGGAGAAGAGGACTGACCCTTCGTGTCAACATAGTATGTATGAATATGTATGAACATATGTATGAATGTAAGTGTGCATGTATGTTTAATAAAATTTTACTATCAAGGTGTGTGTGTTTTGTTTTTATTTGGGTATTTTTATTGTAGTAGAACTACAGGTACCAGTGGGCCCATTTCCCCCCTGCATGCTGGTACTTGTGGTTCTCCAAGTACCAGCTTGCAGGGGAGGCATGCTGGGACTTGTAGTACTGCTACAAAAAACAATATTCTTTTTTTTTACACTATGGTTATCAGCCCCCCATCCGCTGACCTTGGATGGGGGACAGCCTCGGGCTTCACCCCTGGCCCTTGGGTGGCTGGAAAGGGGTCCCCACTCCTCCAGGGTACCCCGGCCAGGGGTGACTAGTTGGTGATTTAATGCCATGGCCACAGGGACCAATATAAAAGTGTCCCCCGGCTGTTGCATTATCTTGCTGACTAGTAGAGCCCGGTGCTGGTGTTAAAAATACGGGGGACCCCTACGTCTTTTGTCCCCCGTATTTTTTACACCAGGACCAGGCGCAGAGCCCGGTGCTGGTTGTTAAAATATAGGGGAACCCCTGTCAATTTTTCCCCTGTATTTTTACAACCAGGACCGGCTCAAAGAGCCCGAGGCTGGTTAGGCTTAGGAGGGGGACCCCTCGCCATTTTTTTTCTGATTTTTAACTCTTTCCCACCCCTTCCCACTGATAAACATGCATGGATCTCACAGATCCGTGCATGCCTATCAGAACACAGTAAAAAAAAGCAGGTCTATTTCAAAACTGCTTTTTTTACGATTTGTATTTTTTCACGGCAGTGTTTGGCTATTGCCGGCAGTGATTGTGAATACGAATTTTTAGTAAATTACCGAGTTGTATAAAATAACAGGCATATTTGACTGATGGTGTATTCATTCATATTTTTTTTCTTTGACTTCCAAAAAAATACAAATGCCCTCATCACTGCCGAGATTTCAGTTTAGTAAATTCCTGAGATGACACTTTGATGAAAAAACACCAAATCGGTCAAAATCGGGAGCTTAGTAAATATACTCCAAAGCATATAGGAGGGTAATATTTCTGCTGCTTGATTTATCATTATATTATATTATTGGCTATTTATTGTAAATAATAGCGCCAGGGCACTTCTCTTTTTTCCTATCATTTTAAAACCTGACTTTTGCAATCTATTCACAGAAGTTTTTTTTACAGTTATAGGCATGCACAGGGGGGGATGCCTGGTGCACACATGCACCCCCTAATGTGCGGCACCTCCCACACACCACGTCTGCTGCAGCACAGTGGAGTGGTGATCGGCCGCGGTCTGCCGCCAAGCCCAGAGGCTGAACTCCGGTGCGCCTCCTCTCCCGGCCCTTGCCAGGCAGTTCCTGCTCATTTAGAGGGGGGTCTTTCTAAAAGTGGGCTGATCACGGGGGTCTGAGATTAGGCCACACCCCCAACTTTCCCTGGGCCTGGCGGTCTGTGTGCAGCCCTGCCTTATCTTGCTGGTGCAGGTTGATCTCTAACAGCAGCCATCCCATGGTGCACGGCTAGGAAGGAGAAGGTAAGGTTTGTGTCAGTGTGTGTGTCAGTGTATTTGACAGTGTGTGTTATGGCCTGCATGCATAAGTGATGGCGCACCAACGATTAACGAGCGTGGGGCCGCGCATCGTTAATCGTTAGTGCCTACACACTGCACGATATGAACAAGTTCTCGTTCATTAATGAACGAGAACGTTCATATCGTGCATTTTATCTGCAGTGTGTAGGGCCCTTTAGTGTGTGTCTGTGTATATTGGGGCTATGTTTATTACATGTGTCACCTTTCTGCTTTTGTAAGGCTTTCTATTACATTACTCAGAGTGTGTCTATGATTGTGCATCTTCCCTGACTATTGAGGCACAGAATAGATGTCATTAAAATTACAGGATGAGACTAAAAGAACTGGTGTGCAATTATGATGCGCACGTGCATATTCATGCGCATGCTATAGACTTCTACGGAGTGAGCGCTGGCTGCAACTATTCACAACACGACATTCAGTGCAGCTTGCCACGATGCGTATGCTCGTGGGTATGCACCGCGGCAACAATGAGGCTGGCTACATCTGTAGTAGCGATGCCAGGGACACCAGCCAAAATCTGCCTAGGGCATCAAATTGATTAGGGCCGACTCTGGGCATAATGTGAATTTGGCTCATACCGTGTGGCATCATGTGAGTTTTGGCTCATACCGTGTGCCATAATGTGGATTTAATTTCATCATTTCATACTATGTGGCTTAATGTGAATTTTGGCTCATACTGTGTGACATAATGTGAATTTTGTCTCATACCGTGTGGCGTAATGTGAATTTTGGCTCATACTGTGTGACATAATGTGAATTTTGTCTCATACCATGTGGCGTAATGTGAATTTTGGCTCATACTGTGTGGCACAATGTGAATAAGGGGCACTACTGTCAGTATCTGGTGAGCATGGGGACATGTGTGACAAATGCTGGGTCCTGTGGAGGAGGGGTCTCATGGCATAGAAAGAGGCAAATGTGGCTCTGATGGCACATGTGTATATTTTAAACTGTGCTTGTGTTATATTAAAACTCAAATGTTCGGCCCCCTAAATCTCCCGTACTTTTCAGAATGTCCCACTTAAAATTAGGGTGTAGGTGCTTGGGGGTGCAAGGGGTGGGTGGTGCATATGCACCTAGGCCCACCACTCTCTAGTTACGCCACTGGGTCAGAGATAGATTGGGGAAGTGTAAGCATTGATAGGCTGCAGCGGCAGCTAGGACTCAGGGTTATGCTATAGCGGACAGTCAGTACCGGCCGGTGGTCACACCATTATGTTTCATTTTATTTCTCTGGGGTGTATTATATCTACTTTATTATTAGTAACTAGGGAGTGATTCGCTTAAGCCATGTGATTTTACTGAGAGAATGTAAAATAATGCTAGACATGTCCCTGGGCAATGCTAGACATGACCAAAAGGCGGGGCTAGACACACCTCTCCTGTGGTGCACCCCTAATAAAATTAGCTGCGCACACCTATGTTTAGTTACAATGTTGTAGCCAGGATCATTCACCTTACAGCCACTTCTCTTCTGCTTCACCTCTGTGTCAGCTTCCTGTACCAGTCAAAATAACATTTGTAACTCTAATAAGTCTATATACCATTATTATTCTACTTGCTGTGTGTAACTTCACTACTGTATATTAGAGATGTGCACCGGAAATTTTTCGGGTTTTGTGTTTTGGTTTTGGATTCGGTTCCGCGGCCGTGTTTTGGATTCAGACGCGTTTTGGCAAAACCTCCCTGAAATTTTTTTGTCGGTTTCAGGTGTGTTTTGGATTTGGGTGTTTTTTTCAAAACCCCCCCAAAAACAGCTTAAATCATAGAATTTGGGGGTAATTTTGATCCCATAGTATTATTAACCTCAATAACCATAATTTCCACTCATTTCCAGTCTATTCTGAACACCTCACACCTCACAATATTATTTTTAGTCCTAAAATTTGCACCGAGGTCGCTAGATGACTAAGCTAAGCGACCCAAGTAGGCGGCACAAACACCTGGCCCATCTAGGAGTGGCACTGCAGACAGGATGGCACTTAAAAAAATTAGCCCCAAACATCACATGATGCAGAGATAAATAAAAAAAAAAGAGGTGCAAGATGGAATTGTCCTTGGGCCCTCCCACCCACCCTTATGTTGTATAAACAGGACATGCACACTTTAACGAACCCACCATTTCAGCGACAGGGTCTGCCACACGACTGTGGCTGAAATGACTGGTTGGTTTGGGCCCCACCAAAAAAGAAGCAATCAATCTCTCCTTGCACAAACTGGCTCTACAGAGGCAAGATGTCCACCTCCTCCTCATCATCTGATTCATCACCCCTTTCACTGTGTACATCCCCCTCCTCCCAGAGTATTAATTCGTCCCCACTGGAATCCACCATCTCAGGTCTCTGTGTACTTTCTGGAGGCAATTGCTGGTGAATGTCTCCACGGAGGAATTGATTATAATTCATTTTGATGAACATCATCTTCTCCACATTTTCTGGAAGTAACCTTGTACGCAGATTGCTGACAAGGTGACCAGCTGCACTAAACACTCTTTCGGAGTACACACTGGAGGGGGGGGCAAATTAGGTAAAATAAAGCCAGTTTGTGCAAGGGCCTCCAAATTGCCTCTTTTTCCTGCCAGTATACATACGGACTGTCTGACATGCCTACTTGGATGCGGTCACTCATCTAATCCTCCAAAATTCTTTCAATGGTGACAGAATCATATACAGTGACAGTAGACGACATGTCAGTAATCGTTGGCAGGTCCTTCAGTCCGAACCAGATGTCAACACTCGCTCCAGACTGCCCTGCATCACGGCCAGTGGGTGGGCTTGGAATTCTTAGCCTTTTCCTCGCAGCCCCAGTTGCGTGAGAATGTGAAGGAGGAGCTGTTGACAGGTCACGTTCCGCTTGAGTTGACAAGTGTCTCACCAGCAGGTCTTTGAACATCTGCAGACTTGTGTCTGCCGGAAAGAGAGATACAATGTAGGCTTTAAACCTAGGATCGAGCACGGTGGCCAAAATGTAGTGCTCTGATTTCAACAGACTGACCACCAGTGAATCCTGGTTAAGCGAATTAAGGGCTCCATCCACAAGTCCCACATGCCTAGCGGAATCTCTTCTTTTCCAGCTGCTTCTGCAAAAGCCTGATGAGGGGAATGACCTGACTCAGGCTGGCAGTGTCTGAACTGACTTCACGTGTGGCAAGTTCAAAGGGTTGCAGAACCTTGCACAATGTTGAAATCATTCTCCACTGCGCTTGAGTCAGGTGCATTCCCCCTCCTTTGCCTATATCATAGGCAGATGTATAAGCTGGAATGGCCTTTTGCTGCTCCTCCATCCTCTGAAGCATCTAGAGGGTTGAATTCCACCTCGTTACCACCTCTTGCTTCAGATGATGGCGGGGCAGGTTCAGGAGTGTTTGCTGGTGCTCCAGTCTTCGGCATGCGGTGGCTGAATGCTGAAAGTGGCCCGCAATTCTTCGGGACACCGACATCATCTCTTGCACGCCCCTGTCATTTTTTAAAAAATTCTGCACCACCAAATTCAATGTATGTGCAAAACATGGGACGTGCTGGAATTTGCCCACATGTAATGCACGCACAATATTGGTGGCGTTGTCCGATGTCACAAATCCCCAGGAGAATCCAGTTGGGGTAAGCCATTCTGCGATGATGTTCCTCAGTTTCCATAAGCGGTTGTCAGTTGTGTGCCTCTTATGGAAAGCGGTGATACAAAACGTAGCCTGCCTAGGAACGAGTTGGTGTTTGCGAGATGCTGCTACTGGTGCCGCCACTGCTGTTCTTGCTGCGGGAGGCAATACATCTACCTAGTGGGCTGTCACAGTCATATAGTCCTGAGTCTGCCCTGCTCCACTTGTCCACATGTCCGTGGTTAAGTGGACATTGGGTACAACTGCATTTTTTAGGACACTGGTGACTCTTTTTCTGATGTATGTGTACATTCTCGGTATCGCCTACCTAGAGAAGTGGAACCTAGATGGTATTTGGTACCAGGGACACAGTACCTCAAGCAATTCTCTAATGCCCTGTGAATTAACGGTGGATACCGGAAACACGTTTAACACCAACACAGCTGCCAAGACCTGAGTTATCCGCTTTGCAGCAGGATGACTGCTGTGATATTTCATCTTCCTCGCAAAGGACTGTTGGACAGTCTGTTGCTTACTGGAAGTAGTACAAGTGGTCTTCCGACTTCCCCTCTGGGATGACAATCGACTCCCAGCAGCAACAACAGCAGCGCCAGCAGCAGTAGGCATTACACTCAAGGATCCATCGGAGGAATCCCAGTTAGGAGAGGACTCGTCAGATTTGCCAGTGACATGGCCTGCAGGACTATTGGCGTACCTGTCTAAGAAGGAAATTGACACTGAGGGAGTTGGTGGTGTGGTTTGCAGGAGCTTGGGTACAAGAGGAAGGGATTTAGTTGTCAGTGGACTGCTTCCGCTGTCACCCAAAGATTTTGAACTTGTAGATGACTTCTGATGAATGCGCTCCAGGTGACGTATAAGGGAGGATGTTCCTAGGTTGTTAACGTCCTTACCCCTACTTATTACAGCTTGACAAAGGCAACACACGGCTTGACACCTGTTGTCCGCATTTCTGTTGAAATAATTCCACACCGAAGAGGGGATTTTTTTTGTAATTTGACCAGCCATGTCAATGGCCATATTCATCCCACGGACAACAGGTGTCTCCCCGGGTGCCTGACTTAAACAAACCACCTCACCATCAGAATCCTCCTCGTCAATTTCCTTCTCTGCGCCAGCAACACCAATATCCTCATCCTGGTGTACTTCAACAGTGACATCTTCAATCTGACTATCGGGAACTGGACTGTGGGTGCTCCTTCCAGCACTTGCAGGGGGCGTGCAAATGGTGGATGGCACCACCTCTTCCCGTCCAGTGTTGGGAAGGCCAGGCATCGCAACCGACACAATTGGACTCTCCTTGGGGATTTGTGATTTAGAAGAACGCACAGTTCTTTGCTGTGCTTTTGCCATCTTAACTCTTTTCAGTTTTCTAGCGGGAGGATGAGTGCTTCAATCCTCATGTGAAGCTGAACCACTAGCCATGAACATAGGCCAGGACCTCAGCCATTTCTTGCCACTCCGTGTCGTAAATGGCACATTGGCAAGTTTACGCGTCTCCTCAGACGCTTTTAATTTAGATTTTTGGGTCATTTTACTGAACGTTAGTTTTTTGGATTTTACATGCTCTCTACTATGACATTGGGCATCGGCCTTGGCAGACGACGTTGATGGCATTTCATCATCTCTGGAACAATGATCATATCAGCCGGAGGGGTGGAATTCAGTATACCGGTTGTTGGGATCCCGGCGCACAGTATACCAGCGCCGGAATCCCGGCAACCAGCATATTAACACCTTTTCTCCCACCACCCCCCTGGAGGAAGAAAAGATAGCGTGGCGCACGCAGCAAGCCCCCAAGGGGCTCATTTGCGCGCGCCCTGCTGTCGACAAGCCAACGGTTGGGATCCCGATGCCGGTATGCTGGCCGCCGGGGACCCGGCCGCTGGCAACTCATACTACACCCCAGCCAGAGGATTCCTATAGCAAAAAGGTTCTGTTTATTACAACCATGTGTCCAATAGCGCTACATTTATCTTAAAGACATTACATTATCTGTACTTAATTTACTGGAACTAGGTACTCTTTGAGAGAATTGTACTACCTGCCCTATTGTTGTGTCCTATTAGCACATGTATCCCACATGAATTGGGCTGGAAGGCATTAGGGAACCCCACCTACAGTATCAGGGACCAGACCTGGAATTATATATGATGCTTTTAGAACTTACACTCCAACAAAACAATGTTTGATGGACGTCATTATCTTGAATTACAAGGCTGCATCAAGGAGTCCATTGTGGCCCCATCATTCCCCAATTGTTTTATGGTTGCTGTAGAGCATAGTGTATATTTAATAACAACAATATCAGCAAATATATCCTTATTTATATACACAATACATTGACGTTAATACTGGGAAGAGATTTTGGTGGAGTTTAGTGATTGGGTAAATTAAAAATGGGAGGAGACATGTGACTTTGTCTATAGCAGTGGGCAGAGGAGCAGTAGTACTGAGAAACTGAGGAGGACAGGTCATGTGTTATGTAATGTTACCTCAGGGACAAGAGTGATTCCTGGCTGAGTGAGAAAGCAGATCCTCCATGAGACAGTCCTGTCAGGTGATAGACAGGAAAGAGCTCAGCTGACAACAGTGAGGGAGGACAGAAATTGTCAGAAGAGAAAGATAGAGAGAGATTTGGGGGGTTTTCCAGATTGGGGTGGTACAGGTGCCCCAACTGCAAACGTGTAAGTACATGTCAAAATAACTTTTGGTCTGTTACCCTTACATTTAAAAGAAATGTCAACTCTTACATCTTGTTGCATGTTCTCCAAAATCATCATCTACTTTATTTAATCAACTGACCTTGTGGTTGGCAGTATGCTGGCCAAACCAAAAGAACCAAACGGAATGGACAATTTTCTAGCTGAAAAAAGTATCCAAGGCTATAGCATTTAATATATTGACATTATGTATATATGGGAGTGATACAAATATAGTTGTCAATAGGTCAGAAATCATTATTTTGGCTGGTGCATTATAATGTGCACTGCTTAATACAGAATACAGGTTGAACCCAATGGGCTTTTTGCCTCTTTTCAACCTCATTAACTATGTTACTACAGTATGTTACAATGTAACCTTTAAGAAGGGGATGGCCTTGCACTGGCAGATAATAATTCTGGTGGTGGTGAACAACTGTAAAAAGGCATTTTGCAGAGGTTTCGCATAGCCTTGCTATGTTGCACTACTGCATCATTGACCATGTTCTGGGTATGGCTAGGGGAGGTGACAGAGCCCTTAAACTTCTTCAACATGAAGGCAGGAGAACAAATTGGACACTCTGCCACCATTATTAATATCAGCTACGGCTGTAGTTCATACCTACCTCTATTATATATCAGTTATAGCTGTAGTTCATATCTACCTCTATTATACAGGTTGAGTATCCCTTATCCAAAACGCTCGGGACCAGAAGTATTTTGGATATGGGATTTTTCCGTATTTTGGAATAATTGCATAATATAATGAGATATCATGGCGAAGTGACCCAAGTCAAAGCACAGAATGCATTTATGTTTCATATACACCTTATACACACAGCCTGAAGGTCATTTTAGCCAATATTTTTAATAACTTTGTGCATTAAACAAAGTGTGTGTACATTCACATAATTCATTTATGTTTCATGTACATCTTATACACACAGCCTGAAGGTCACTCAATACAATATTTTTAATAACTTTGTGTATTAAACAAAGTTTGAGTACATTGAGCCACAGAAAAAAAAGATTTCACTATCTCACTCTCACTCAAAAAAGTCCGTATTTCGGAATATTTCGTATTTCGGAATATTTGGATATGGGATACTCAACCTGTATATCAGTTATAGCTGTAGTTTATACCTACCCAGTGGTGCAAGTAGAAAAAAATTGTTAATGGTACTGTGTGCACCCGCCATAGGCATGGTCACATGTCAGAGGGGTGTTGACAATGACAATGGGGCATGCCCATTTCTCGTGACTCTGAGAACATTAATTTAGATTCCATATGCACCTTACCTATATAGTGGTTTCTCACAATGGGGAACCTCTGAAGAAATGTATCTTCCCTGGTCAGGCAGTTATTCACTATTCATGTAGGAAATCACATGGTCCGGAAGATGCCTGTTTGTGTAGCAATATAACCAATGTCATTGTCGTACAACAGAGATTCAACCAGGTTCATGCCACCTGTGTCCTCTTCTACCTCCTGCGTCTCTCATCTACACCATTATCTTCATCCCTGCGTTTCTCAGCCACACCATTATCTTCACCCCTGCGTCTCCCAGTCACGACATCATCTTCTTCCTGCTGTCTCCTAACCACACCATCATCTCCTCCTGCATCTCTCAGCCACACCATCATCTTCCCCCTGCACCTCTCAGCTTGCCTCCTTTAAATCTGTGTCTATCAGCCTGCCCCCACATTCACTCAGCATCTCTCAGCTTGCCCCCCTTCACTGTGTCTCTCAGCCTGCCCCCTTTAATTATGTGTCTCTCAGCCTGCTTCCCCCCCTCCTTCACTCTGTCTCTCAGCCCTGTCCCCCCCTCTTCTTCATTCTTTGTTTCTCAGCCTGTGCCACCTCCTTTAATCTGTGTCTCTCAGCCTGTGCCCCCCTCCTTCACTCTGTGTCTCTCAGCCTGCATTCCCCCCTCCTTCATTCTGTGTCTCTCAGCATATACTCTGTTTCTGTCAGGCTGTGCCTCCCCCTTCTTCAATCTATGTCTCACAGCCTGTGCCACCCTCCTTCACTATCTCTCAGCCTGTGCCACCCTCTTTCATTCTGTGTCTCTCAGCCTATGTTCCACCTCTCCTTCATTCTGTGTCTCAAAGCCTGTGCCCCCCTCCTTCAATCTGTGGCTCTCAGCCTGTGACCCCCTCCTTCATTCTGTGTCTCTCAGCCTGTGACCCCCTCCTTCATTCTGTGTCTCTCAGCCTGCGTTCCCCATTCCTTCATTCTGTGTCTCTCAGCTTGTGCTCCCCTCCATCACTCTCTGGGCCTAATTCAGACCTGATCACTAGCAACCAATTTTTGCACTGCTGAGATCAGATAGTCACTGCCTACAGAGGGAGTGTATTTTAGCTGTGCAGGTGAGTGAACGCATGTGTAGCAGAGCTGTACAAACAGATTTTGTGCAGTCTCTGCGCAGCCCAGGACTTACTCAGGTGCTGCGATCACATCAGCCTGTCCGGGACTAGGATTGACATCAGGAACACTCCCTGCAAACGCATGTACACACCTGCGTTTTTCCAAACACTCCCTGAAAACGGTCAGTTGACACCCACAAATGCCTTCTTCCTGTCAATCTCCTTGCGATCACCCGTGTGAACGGATCTGTCACACAAACCCATCGCTGAGCGGCAATCTGCTTTGTACCCGCGTGACGCGACTGTGCATTGCGGTGCATACGCATGCGCAGTTTGGACCCGAAAACGCACAGCTGCGATCAGGTCTGAATTACCCCTGTGTCTTTCAGCCTGTGCCCCCCTCCTTCACTATCTATCAGCCTTTGCCCCCCTCCTTCATTCTGTGTCTCTTAGCCTGTGTGCCCCCCTGTCACTCTGTCTCTCAGCCTGTGCCCCCCTCCTTCAAGCTGTGTGTCTCAGCCTGTGCCCCCTCCTTCATTCTGTTTCTCAGCCTGTGCCCCCTTCTGTCACTGTCTCTCAGCCTGCATCCCCCCTTCACACCTTGATTTACTACATTATTTTTACCTAGAGGGATGAGGCTCCTGAGTCCTGCCGCCCTGGCCACTGCCTGCCCCTCCCAGCAAGGAGAAGAGATGCCAGCTACGCTGCCATGGGAAGCCAAGGAGTCAGGAGGACCAAACACCACGCACTATGCCCAGCCCCCAGTGTCCTATGCCGTGGGAGCGTGATTACACCACAGTCACACTCCCAGCAGGCAGGAAAATGATGCTGGTGATCAGCTGCGGTGGTGCTGGTGCTCAGCGGCTATAGTGTGAGCGGGGAGTACGGCATACCGGCGCACAGATTCTTAACTTGCAGAGCTGTACCTACCTCTATTATATATCAGCTATAGCTGTAGTTTATACCCACCTCTATTATATATCAGCTATAGCTGTAGTTTATACCTACCTCTATTATATATCAGCTATAGCTGTAGTTTATACCCACCTCTATTATATATCAGCTATAGCTGTAGTTTATATCCACCTCCAGTATATATCAGCTATACTGTAGCTGTAGTTTATACCCACCTCTAGTATATATCAGCTATAGCTGTAGTTTATACTCACCTCTATTATATCAGCTATAGCTGTAGTTTATACCTACTACCTCTATTATATATCAGCTATACTGTAGATGTAGTTTATATACCCACCTCTATTATATATCAGCTATTGCTGTAATTTATACCTACCTCTATTATACAGTATATCAGTTATAGCTGTAGTTTTATACCCACCTCTAGTATATATATCAGCTATAGCTGTAGTTTATACTCACCTCTATTATATATCAGCCATAGCTGTAGTTTATACACCTCTATTATATATCAGCTATAGCTGTAGTTTATACCTACATCTATTATATATCAGCTCTAGCTGTAGTTTATACCTACCTCTATTACTGTAAACAAAGTATTGTATAGCCAAATAACTTTTTTCTGGCTATTTCTATGGCTTTCTTTTGCTTCCACCCACTTTTGGTATGTTATGTTGTCTAATTCACTTCCCTGCTTTGCCATGATTAACATACTGTACTGTCCTTTAGGTCTTATTTGTTACTAGATGTGCAGCGGGCATTTTTCGTGTTTTGTGTTTTGGATTTGGTTCCGCTGTCGTGTTTTGGATTCGGACGCATTTTGGCAAAACCACCCTTTCGGATTTTTGGCGGATTCGGATGCGTTTTGGATTCGGGTGTTTTTTTTAAAAAAAACTCAAAAACAGCTTAAATCATAGAATTTGGGGGTAATTTTGATCCTATAGTATTATTAACCTCAATAACCATAATTTCCACTCATTTCCAGTCTATTCTGAACATCTCTCACAATATTATTTTTAGTTCTAAAATTTGCACCGAGGTCGCTGGATAACTAAGCTAAGCGACCCAAGTGGGCGGCACAAACACCTGGCCCATCTAGGAGTGGCACTACAGTGTAAGACAGGATGGCACTAAAAAATAGTCCCCAAAAAGCACATGATGCAAAGAAAAATTAAAAAAAAGAGGTGCAAGATGCAATTGTCCTTGGGCCCTCCCACTCACCCTTATGTTGTATAAACAGGACATGCACACTTTAACAAACCAATCATTTCAGCGACAGAGTCTGCCACACGACTATGGCTGAAATGACTGGTTGGTTTGGGCCCCACCAGAAAAGAAGCAATCAATCTCTCCTTGCACAAACTGGCTCTACAGAGGCAAGATGTCCAGCTCCACCTCATCGTCCGATTCCTCACCGCTTTCACTGTGTACATCCTCCTCCTCACGGAGTATTAATTCATCCCCACTGGAATCCACCATCACAGGTCCCTGCGTACTTTCTGGAGGCAATTGCTGGTAAATGTCTCCACGGAGGAATTTATAATTCATTTTGATGAACATCATCTCCACATTTTCTGGAAGTAAACTCCTACGCCGATCGCTGACAAGGTGAGCGGCTGCACTAAACACTCTTTCGGAGTACACACTGGAGGGGGGGCAACTTAGGTAAAATAAAGCCAGTTTGTGCAAGGGCCTCCAAATTGCCTCTTTTTCCTGCCAGTAAACGATACGTACGGACTGTCTGACATGCCTACTTGGATGCTGTCACTCATATAATCCTCCACCATTCTTTCAATGGTGACAGAATCATATGCAGTGACAGTAGACATGTCAGTAATCGTTGGCAGGTCCTTCAGTCCAGACCAGATGTCAGCACTTGCTCCTGACTGCCCTGCATCCCCGCCAGCGGGTGGTTTTGGAAATTGTATCCTTTTCCTGGCAGCTCCAGTGGCGGTAGAAAATGAAGGAGGAGCTGTTGGCGGGTCACATTCCGCTTGACTTGACAATTGTCTCAACAGCAGGTCTTTGAACATCTGCAGACTTGTGTCTGCCGGAAAGAGAGATGCAACATAGGCTTTAAACCTAGGATCGAGCACGGTGGCCAAAATGTAGTGCTCTGATTTCAACAGATTGACCACCCGTGAATCCTGGTTAAGCAAATGAAGGGCTCCATCCACAAGTCCCACATGCCTAGCGGAAACGCTCCATTTTAGCTCCTCCTTCAATCTCTCTAGCTGCTTCTGCAAAAGCCTGATGAGGGGAATGACCTGACTTAGGCTGGCAGTGTCTGAACTGACTTCACGTGTGGCAAGTTCAAAGGGTTGGAGAACCTTGCAACACATGGAAATCATTCTCCACTGCGCTTGAGTCAGGTGCATTCCCCCTCCTTTGCCTATATCGTAGGCAGATGTATAGGCTTGAATGGCCTTTTGCTGCTCCTCCATCCTCTGAAGCATATGGAGGGTTGAATTCCACCTCATTACCACCTCTTGCTTCAGCTGATGGCAGGACATGTTCAGCAGTGTTTGCTGGCGCTCCAGACTTTGGCACGCGGTGGCCGGATGCCGAAAGTGGCCCGCAATTTTTCGGGCCTCCGACAGCATCTCCTGCATGCCCCTGTCGTTTTCCAAAAATTCTGCACCACCAAATTGATTGTATGTGCAAAACATGGGACGTGCTGGAATTTGCCCACGTGTAATGCACGCACAATATTGGTGGCATTGTCAGATATCACAAATCCCCAGGTGAGTCCAATTGGGGTAAGCCAATCTGCGATAATGTCCCTCAGTTTCCGTAACAGGTTGTCAGGTGTGTGCCTCTTATGGAAAGCGGTGATACAAAGCGTAGCCTGCCTAGGAATGAGTTGGCATTTGTGAGATGCTGCTACTAGTGCCACTGCTGCTGTTGTTGCTGTGGGAGGCAATACAACTAGCCAGTGGGCTGTCACAGTCATATAGTCCTTAGTCTGCCCTGCTCCACTTGTCCACATGTTCGTGGTACAACTGCATTTTTTAGGACACTGAGGACACTTTTTCTGACGTCTGTGTACATTCTCGGTATCACCTGCCTAGAGAAGTGGAACCTAGATAGGGTTTTGTACCGGGGACACACTACCTCAAGCAGTTCTCTAAGTCCCTGTGAACTAACGGTGGATACCGGACGCACGTCTAACACCAACATAGTTGTCAAGATGACTCCTGTGATATTTCATCTTCCTCGTAAAGGACCGTTGGACAGTCAATTGCTTACTGGATGTAGTGCAAGTGGTATTCCGACTCCCCCTCTGGGATGATGATCGACTCCCAGCAGCAACAACAGCAGTGCCAGCAGCAACAGCAGCAGTAGGCGTTCCACTCAAGGGTCCATCGGAGGAATCCCAGTTAGGAGAGGAGTCGTCAGACTTGCCAGTGACATGGCCTGCAGGTCTATTGGCGTTCCTGTCTAAGGAGGAAATTGACATTGAGGGAGTTGGTGGTGTGGTTTGCAGGAGCTTGGGTACAAGAGGAAGAAGGGATTTAGTTGTCAGTGGACTGCTTCTGCTGTCACCCAAAGTTTTTGAACTTGTCAATGACTTCTGATGAATGCTCTCCAGGTGACGTATAAGGGAGGATGTTCCTAGGTGGTTAACGTCCTTACCCCTACTTATTACAGCTTGACAAAGGCAACACATGGCTTGACACCTGGGCCTATTTTCACTAATAATCCGAGTTTGTCCGATTAGTGTTTTTTTCTCTAAGTCCCAACACGGGAATTCACTAAGCACAAATCTCGGCAGTGTTTGGGCTATTCGTAATGGTTTGAATGACAAAGTTCAGAAATACGAATGAATAGACCATCGGTCAAACGCGGCTGTTATTTCATACAACACGGGTATTCACTATTCATTTGTATTTGGGTGTTAGTCTCTGAGTGATCAATTGCGGTCGTATTATTTTGCGAATCGTAAAAAAAAACCTGCCAAAAAATAGACCTGCTTTTTTCAGGCGTGTTTACATGTGTTGGCACTTACAAATCATTCACACCTGAATTAGGATGCCTATAAAAGGGACACAAACTTGTCTCATCCAAAATAATTTATTGCCTTATGTTTGCTGGAGTAAACTTGGAGATTTGTAAGTCAATACACATTTTTCAACATATATCCATTATTATACACATTAGTGTTAAACTTTCAAATATTTCACATTTTGTTGGTTCTGCCTCATGTTTTTTAATATGATTACTCATTTTTAACACACACAAACATGCCACAACAACAATGTCATTCATTTTGGCCCTGAAATTTAAAAATTTTACCCCAACATATTAGGACACTTTTACCCAACTCTATTGTGTTTTTCTTGTAAAGTCGTCTACAGAAGAAATGTAAAACAGTTTTAATTCACATTCTAAGTTGCATTGGTCATGGATGAATCTGGCTGGCTGCCAATTATTGTGTCTGCATGAGATGAGAATCATTAGAATCTAGAAAGAGTAATGATTAGAAAAAAATCAAGTGGTCTGGTTACTGCATGCTAAAGACATTCTGCCTGGCTGCCAATTATTGTGTCTGCATGAGATGAGAATGATTGGAATCTAGAAAGAATAATGATTAGAAAAAAATCAAGTGGTCTGGTTACTGCATGCTAAAGACATTCTGCCTGGCTGTCAATTATTGTGTCTGCATGAGATGAGAATGATTGGAATCTAGAAAGAGTAATGATTAGAAAAAAATCAAGTGGTCTGGTTACTGCATGCTAAAGACATTCTGCCTGTCTGCCAATTATTGTGTCTGCATGAGATGAGAATGATTGGAATCTAGAAAGAGTAATGATTAGAAAAAAATCAAGTGGTCTGGTTACTGCATGCTAACATCTATGTGCAGCTCAAACAACATTTTCCTCCTCCAAAAAAATACAAAGATGGTAAAGAATAAATGTGCGTACAAATTTCCTGTTGTTGTTTGTACCAGTTATAATTAATGATGTTGTACAAATTGTCAAGGAGCTAAGCGTTATATCTATTCTGACAAACATACATTTACTAATTTTTTTATTTTACTTCTCTTTAAAGAAATCGTTGTGGTTTATATTTTAACTTTTTTTGGGTGGCTGCTTGTCCTGGCCTTTGCCTTTACCACTGTCATGTTGGCGTGCTCTGGTCGAGCGCCTTGGTGGTGATGACACTGGCGTTATAATTGGAGTAGTCGTACCAGAACTGCTGCTTGGTTGCTGTTGGTGCAGGGATCTGAGTGTTTCATTGAGGTTAGTGAGGGTGGCATTGAGTTCACGTGTTGCAGCATTTTGATTGTCTACAATTCTGGAGATAGATTCATTGATCTTTTGATTGTTTTCTAAAATGTTGATATAGCTTTGCTGTTGTCTGTGCTGTTCTTCCATTATGCGCTGTAAGTTGCCCATGACATGTGTAATGCCTGCACGCATGATTTCCATGGTATTGCCAATTCTTGTGGTTTGTTAATTTTGTCTACTCATATTTCTGATGATTCTTCTGAGGTGAGATGGTAGGCTTGCAAACATTTGTGTCTGCCTACGCAGGCAATCTCCATTAGTGGCCTGCTGTCTTGCCCAAATGTTCCAAAACACTTGATCAGGGCCTTGTGTTACTGGTGTTGTTGGGCTGTGTTGTGGTGGTGGTGTGCTTTTCTGTGGTGGTGTACTCACAGGTGCTGGGGGTCTGATTCCTTGGCTTAATGGCTGCATTTCTAACATGATTGTCTCATCCATGTCACTGTGTTGCTGGTGTTGCGTAGGGATGCTGGTACCAGGACTAGAAGCTGAAATTATAAACATTTATCCGTTAGTTATCCATATGTTTGAGAAATTAGAACAAAGCACTAAACATGGAACACATGTCATTGACTGGTGCTTTCAGATATCCTGCCTAGCAACATCATCACTCATAACTTAAATACATACATATGCCTGTTTGTGGCAAATGTGTCTGGTTACTTCATTCTGAAAGCAAACACATGAGTTGTATGGTAGATCAGACATATTCCACCATAAAAACACATTGTATTCCATAATGTGTTGCCTTATAGTGTCTCAAACAAAAACATAGTAATGTTTTTGTATGTATTTGGCAATGTTAGGTCAAACACACATGTGAAAATGATTAAAACAACCTTACTATTTGCCAAGCTTACACATGAGTTTCTGTTGCAGCATCTTCCACACAATGTGCTACTGTATGGCTGAAGTGGACATACATATCTTTACTGGATGTGGACATGGCCATTTTGCTAGGATTCCATTTCATGTTTTACTGACTTCGGTAAGTATAGCAGATTTTGATGGGTTTTGACTTAATGCGTTTAAGTAAATGGATTATTAAGATCTGACATTCATTTAATTTATTTCAGTTTGTTACTCACAATCAAGATGAGGGGAGTGTGGTTGGCGTCTTGGAGGTGTGTCCAAAATTTGGAGTGGGTAGCCTGTTGTGGTTGCCCCTGGACATCAGACCTTGCTTTTTTTGCTGCAACATGTTTTATTTTGTGGTGTGTTACAGAAGTCCGCCTTCTGCTGCTCAAGACTTCTTTTGATGGACCTAGCATTAAAAGTGACATTTTGTTATGGTCATTACTTTACAAACATAACCTATACTACAATGGACACTTTACCTGCTTCTGGTGCGTCATCATCATCAGATGTCATGGGAGTGACTGTAGGACGACCAGTACTGCTTTTTTCCAACACTGTAAATCAAAAAACAAATAACATAATAACATAACTCATGTATTCATGCTATTGTTGATACATCCACCCATTATGCTTATAAACATTAAATCTTTAAAAAATGGTTGTTTTTTTAAGACTCAAAACATAAGGACCTTAAACCAAAAAACCACAACATAAAACCAAAAACATTGTCTAATAGCCATATGCACTATGGAAAGTGCAACACAGGGAATCATGTACAGGACACAGACATAGGACACAATTACAAATACATACACTAACAAGCCAAAACACACACATCTTAATTTTGTAATGAAAGGAAAAAAATTACAGATGCAATATAGAAATTGCTCTGTGATGTGGCAATCCAAACACACATTACCACAATATGAGCCAACCAAAAAAAAAAAATAGTAAGGTAACTAAGTCTGCAGTGTTGTGTCAGGGTACAAATACAGACTCAAACTGAACAAACAAATAGTGGGTTTGTCTTAAACAATATTACATTCAGTACTAATGAAATTACACATGTAAATGGCTTCAAAGCCACTTTGTACTACTCCAGCCTCTAAAGCCCAGTACCCACGGGCCGATGCTGGAGAGATGTGTGCTGAGCGAACCGCTCAGCACACATCTCTCCTGCCGCTCAGCACAGCGCGATCTGTGCTGAGCGTGCGGGGGGAGACGGGGGGGGCGCTCATTTCACCCAGCGGGTGAAGTGAGCGACCCGCTAGATTGGCCTGCATGCAGGCCAATCTAGCAGAAGCGATAGCGATGTGCGGGGACGCGCATCGCTATCGCCGAGGGGGCTACACACGGAGTGATCATGCCGATATTCTAAGCAATCTAGTCAGATTGCTTAGAATATCGCTCCGTGTACCCCCCTTAACATGACAACCACTGTTTTGGCAACATTGCACATGGATAACCAAAATAAAAAACATAGTCACACTTAAAAACTGTTAAATGTGCAAAAGTAAAACATTATTGCTGGACATTTCAATGACACACCAAGTCCAAACTACACATGGAAAATGTACTGAAAAAAAAACCACATGACAAACAATAAAGTAATATGTTACATTGGCTTTTGTAGAAAACATTACCGAAAACAATGTATTTGCTTACACACACTTGAAGATGGGAGTAATATGCAACGTCACATGACACGCATTTTTTTTTTTTTTTTAAAAGCCAGAAGTAATGTCATAGAATGTTAAGGCAAATACACATGCTCACCATTCTTCCTGGGCCGATCGGAATCCCGGACATGGGTTGCAGACACTACTTCTGGAGGTATTAAACTCCGCATGTGCTCCTCATAGTCCAAATATCTTGCAATAAAGGGCTGGCCTCCACCGGTTTTTTGAGCCGACTTCGCCTCCTTGGCCATTTTGGACTTGACACGTCGCTTTATGTCATAGTACCGTTTGCGGTACGTGTCCTCCGTCCGCTTGACCACCCCCTCACTATTGACAGCAGCAACAACTTTCGCCCACAACACCGTCTTCTTCCGTGCTGGCACCTTGGCGGACTCAGGCCCAAATAGCTGCCGCTGATACTTCATCAGCTCCCGCACCAATGCCACATTTTCTGCATAACTAAACTTGACATTCCGCCCAGTCTTAGTAGTGGTGCGTGGCTGCGGAGCTGTCTGACTGTCACTATCACTGTCACTTGAGGCTGCTGCAGCAACCTTACCCACCTCCTCCACCTCACTAACCTCACTCTCACTCACCTCCTCCACCTGACCAACCTCCTCCCCCTCACTCACACCCTCCACCTCACTCACCTCAGCCACCTCTGAGTCACACATAATTGTGTGTCTAAACACTTAACACAGATAAAAAAAAAAAACACACTCCTCCACTACCACTGCACAACTCACACACACACACACACACACACACACTGACAAGGGACTATAAAGTAAAAAAACTTGGACAAAAAATTAGACAAAACCAAAAAAAACAAGCCTACAAGAATGACAACACTACTTTCAAACACAATACTACACTCAGAAATCACAAACATCACTCCTCACCAAACCAAAAACTCACCAACCTCCACAGCACAACCTCCCTCCTCACCACTAACTAAACCCACGAGGTGCGGACGGTTTGGGGCGTATTTATATGGTTGCGCACAGACACTCCTACATCTGAAACACAACCAATCACGAACGGGGATGAAAAACGAAACTAAAAGTCAAAATGCGGCCGTGGTTGAAAATTAACCCTGCCGCGTTTAACATAGAAAAAAACCCTGAAAATACTACAAAAACACGTACGCAAACGACAATGATGGCCGTAAATGTGCCAAAAAAACCCGACTGGCATCGACATCGGAAAACACAAAAACCATAGAGTCGACTGCTTAGTAACTTGGCGCATATAGTTTCAAAAAGTTGCATGAAAATGCACCCGATACAAAACGAGTTTAAACACTACACAAACCGACTCAAACACGAATATTAGTAAATATAGGCCCTGTTGTCCGCATTTCTGTTGAAATAATTCCATACCGAAGAGATTTTTTTTGTATTTTGACCAGGCATGTCAATGGCCTTATTCATCCCACGGACAACAGGTGTCTCCCCGGGTGCCTGACTTAAACAAACCACCTAACCATCAGAATCCTCCTCGTCAATTTCCTCCTCAGCGCCAGCAACACCCATATCCTCATCCTGGTCTACTTCAACAGTGACATCTTCAATTTGAATATCAGGAACTGGACTGTGGGTGCTCCTTCAAGCACTTGCAGGGACGTGCAAATGGTGGAAGGATCCACCTCTTCCCATCCAGTGTTGGGAAGGTCAGGCATCACAACCGACACAATTTGACTCTTCTTGGGGATTTATGTTTTAGAAGAACGCACAGTTCTTTGCCGCGCTTTTGCCAGCTTAACTCTTTTCATTTTTCTAGCGGGAGGATGAGTGCTTCTATCGTCATGTGAAGCTGAACCACTAGTCATGATGAACATAGGAGAGGGCCTTAGCCGTTCCTTGCCACTCCGTGTCGTAAATGTCATATTGGAAAGTTTACGGTTCTCCTCATTTTTTGTTCTCCATTTTTTAATGTGTGGAATTATATGCCAGTATATATCTGGAATTATATGGCAGTAATGTCTGGAATTAGATACCACTAGATAGATACCAGATACCACTGTGACTGGAATGATGATGACCTATGCACAGTGACAGGACACTACTACCACAGCACCCTACAGCAGCAAGATGCAGCACAATACACTGTACTAGTATTACTAATGTAGTATTACTGAGCACCACAAGACAATGAGCAGTGATACTGTGCACTGCTGATACTGAGCACTGATGATACTGAGCAGCGCTGATACTGAGCACTGATGATACTGAGCACTGCTGATACTGAGCACTGCTGATACTGATCACTGATGATACTACGGAGAACTGACACTGAGCAGCACGATTAGCACAAGACACTGTACTAGTATTACTAATGTAGTATTACTGAGCACCACAAGACAATGAGCAGTGATACTGAGCACTGATGATACTGAGCACTGATACTGAGCACTGATTATACTGAGCACTGATACTGAGCACTGATGATACTGAGCACTGATGATACTACGGAGAACTGACACTGAGCAGCACGATGCAGCACAAGACACTGTACTAGTATTACTGAACAGCACAAAAGCACTCTGGAATTGTCACCCCCCAGATACCACTGTGACTGGAATGATGATGAACGATACACAGTCACAGGACACTACTACCACAGCACCCTACAGCAGCAAGATGCAGCACAAGAGAGACACAGTACTAGTATTACTGAGCAGCACAAAAGCACTCTAGAATTGTCACCCCCCAGATACCACTGTGACTGGAATGATGATGACCTATGCACAGTCACAGGACACTACTACCACAGCACCCTACAGCAGCAAGATGCAGCACAAGAGAGACACTGTACTAGTATTACTGAGCAGCAATAAGCACTGATACTGAGCACTGATATTGATATTTGACACCGAGAGAACGTAGCCACATCCTCTCTTTACCCTCTACAATGCACAAGTGAAAATGGCTGCGACGCGCGGCTCTTTATATGGAATGCGAATCTTGCGAGAATCCGACAGCGGGATGATGACGTTTTGCCTCGTTCAGGTTTTCCGAGTCAGGCGGGAACAACCGAGCCTGGCTCGGACCCGTGTTTGTCACGTGGAGTTCGGGGGGGTTCGGTTCTCGGAGAACCGAACCCTCTCATCTCTATTTGTTACATATTGATTGCAAGTTTATCTTTTCTTAATATACATTTCAATGAATCTGTGGACATTACATTCTTCTTGTAAGCACCCTGAAGCCAGTGTTACAGTATATACAGTAAATATATATACTGTATAATATACTGTATATAGCAACCACAGCTCAGGCACGCCTAATCCCCCAAGGGGTTCCTTTCTCTGGTGCCCCCCCCCCCACTGTGGACAGCTCCCCAATATGTAAAGCAAATAAGGCAGCACTTAGAGCAGGGGCGGCCAGACTTTTGGAGTCGGTGATCTACTGTGAAAGCTAAAAAGCTTTTGCGATCTACCTAGGAGGAATAATAGTGCGCGCCTCAGGCGTGCGCGCAAAAAAAGGGCGTGGCATAACAAAACGTGGGCGTGGTATAACAAAAAGTGGGCGTGGTATAACAAAAAAAAAGGGACGTAGCCTTGCTGCACAGAGTGTAATGACTGCCTCACACGAAATAACACATTGGCCCCCACAGGTAAAAACCTCAAACACATATGCCCCCACAGTGCCAGATACACATGCCCCCACAGTGCCATGTGCCCACAGTGCCAGATATGCCCCCACAGTGCCAGATATAGATATACCCCCACAGTGCCATGTGCCCACAGTGCCAGATATGCCCCCACAGTGCCAGATACACATGCCCCCACAGTGCCATGTGCCCACAGTGCCAGATATGCCCCCACAGTCCCAGATACAGATATGCCCCCACAGTGCCATGTGCCCACAGTGCCAGATACAGATATGCCCCCACAGTGCCATGTGCCAACAGTGCCAGATATGCCCCCACAGTGCCAGATTACAGATATGCCCCCACAGTGCCAGATATGCCCCCACAGTGCCAGATATGCCCCCACAGTGCCATGTGCCCACAGTGCCAGATATGCCCTCACAGTGCCATGTGCCCACAGTGCCAGATATGCTCCCACAGTGCCAGATATGCCCCCACAGTGCCAGATAGATATGCTCCCACAGTGCCATGTGCCCACAGTGCCAGATATGCCCCCACAGCGCCAGATTACAGTTATGCCCCCACAGTGCCATGTGCCCACAGTGCCAGATATGCCCCCACAGTACCAGATACAGATATGCCCCCACAGTGCCATGTGCCCACAGTGCCAGATATGCCCCCACAGTGCCAGATTACAGATATGCCCCCACAGTGCCAGATATGCCCCCACAGTGCCATGTGCCCACAGTGCCAGATATGCCCTCACAGTGCCAGATATGCCCTCACAGTGCCATGTGCCCACAGTGCCAGATATGCCCCCACAGTGCCAGATATGCCCCCACAGTGCCAGATACAGATATGCCCCCACACTGCCATGTGCCCACAGTGCCAGATATGCCCCCACAGTGCCAGATACAGATATGCCCCCACAGTGCCATGTGCCCACAGTGCCAGATATGCCCCCACAGCGCCAGATTACAGATATGCCCCCACAGTGCCAGATATGCCCCCACAGTGCCATGTGCCCGCAGAGCCAGATATGCCCCCAGTGCCACATATGACCCCACACTGCCAGATATGCCCCACATTGCCAGATATGCCCCCACTGAGCCATGTGCCCACAATGCCAGATATGCCACCATAGAAGAGCTCACCGTTGCTGTGTGGAGAGCGCAGCGCGCACTTCTCCTGCCTGCCGCCCTGCTTCTCAGTCTAATCTCCGGCGGTGACGGCAGCGTGTATAGCTCAAATCAGGCGCCGGTCCGCAAGCTCTCATTGGCTAACGAACCGGCACCTGATTTGAGCTATACACTCGGCCGTCACTGCCGCAGACCAGACTGAGGAGGCAGAGCGGCAGGCAGGAGAGGCGCGGCTTCGGGTGGCTAAGCGGCAGATCGCGATCGACTGTTTGGCCACCCCTGACTTAGAGGCTTCCAAAGAAGTGATATACAGTAAAAGCGTATTAATAATCAATGTTTTTGGGCCGTGCTCCCTTTCATTAGGATGATACAAAGTGACACTGCAAATGTGACATATAAATACATGAATATGTCCCCCAAGAACCCCCCCCCCCCTTCCCCCCAGGTGCTCACCATGGTCACACCACTACTTCAAGCAGGATACAGTAGTTCTTTTTTTTTACTTCATTACAGCTTTTTTGCCTCCTCCTCTAACAGATGCCTGCAGCCGATATGTTATTATGCAGATTCTGTATTTATATTTTTTTATTATTACAGTCATATTGTGCACTTATTTCAACACCTACTGGTTTGATGTTGCTTTGCCACTTTTATTGTGTATGTTTTTAACGCTGTGGCAATATCACTTCAATGAATTTTTACTATTGTACTCACACTTGTAGCACACCTGTTACTATGGTAACTGTCTATTTACAGTGTCCCACGACTGCGTTGCCAATCCCGATGATTTCAAGTCTGACCAGGCGGACCCTGCAGTGGACACACAGCTGCCGAGCCCCACTCTGCGATGGGGACATCACAGCTCCCGCAGTGTTCCCGGATCCCTCTCCGGCTTCATCCCCCTGTGCCTGGATACAGAGGTGGATTTAGACCTCATGGGGCCCCTGAGCAAGATACCGATTTGGGGCCCCCCTCCCTCAAACAATCCTTAGCACTATATTTTCATTCCTGATTTATGCCTTTTACATTATTTGTTGTTATTCCTCCTAATATTCTATTACAATATACTTTCCCCTACACTGATTGCACCACATCGCCTAAGCTCTAACTTCCATTATTACACCACTCAGTTACTGCATTTTAGATCAGTGCTCCCCTTACTGAATGTAGCAGGTCCCCATACCCCATTATTACACCCTCACTCACTGACTGCATTGTATATGCGTGACCCAGGATTACTGATCGCCTAATACTCATTATTATCCCCCCTGACTCACTTACCGCATTTTATATCAGCATTTTATAATACCCATTATTACACCCCCTCAGACAGTGTGACTGTATTGATTATATATCAGTGCCCCACTGAGTGTAGCAGGCAGGCCCCGATCGCCTATACACAGTAGTACTTAAAATTAGAGATGAGCGCCTGAAATTTTTCGGGTTTTGTGTTTTGGTTTTGGGTTCGGTTCCGCGGCCGTGTTTTGGGTTCGAACGCGTTTTGGCAAAACCTCACCGAATTTTTTTTGTCGGATTCGGGTGTGTTTTGGATTCGGGTGTTTTTTTCAAAAAACACTAAAAAACAGCTTAAATCATAGAATTTGGGGGTCATTTTGATCCCAAAGTATTATTAACCTCAAAAACCATAATTTACACTCATTTTCAGTCTATTCTGAATACCTCACACCTCACAATATTATTTTTAGTCCTAAAATTTGCACCGAGGTCGCTGTGTGAGTAAGATAAGCGACCCTAGTGGCCGACACAAACACCGGGCCCATCTAGGAGTGGCACTGCAGTGTCACGCAGGATGTCCCTTCCAAAAAACCCTCCCCAAACAGCACATGACGCAAAGAAAAAAAGAGGCGCAATGAGGTAGCTGTGTGAGTAAGATTAGCGACCCTAGTGGCCGACACAAACACCGGGCCCATCTAGGAGTGGCACTGCAGTGTCACGCAGGATGGCCCTTCCAAAAAACCCTCCCCAAACAGCACATGACGCAAAGAAAAAAAGAGGCGCAATGAGGTAGCTGTGTGAGTAAGATTAGCGACCCTAGTGGCCGACACAAACACCAGGCCCATCTAGGAGTGGCACTGCAGTGTCACGCAGGATGTCCCTTCCAAAAAACCCTCCCCAAACAGCACATGACGCAAAGAAAAAAAGAGGCGCAATGAGGTAGCTGTGTGAGTAAGATTAGCGACCCTAGTGGCCGACACAAACACCGGGCCCATCTAGGAGTGGCACTGCAGTGTCACGCAGGATGTCCCTTCCAAAAAACCCTCCCCAAACAGCACATGACGCAAAGAAAAAAAGAGGCGCAATGAGGTAGCTGACTGTGTGAGTAAGATTAGCGACCCTAGTGGCCGACACAAACACCGGGCCCATCTAGGAGTGGCACTGCAGTGTCACGCAGGATGTCCCTTCCAAAAAACCCTCCCCAATCAGCACATGATGCAAAGAAAAAGAAAAGAAAAAAGAGGTGCAAGATGGAATTGTCCTTGGGCCCTCCCACCCACCCTTATGTTGTATAAACAAAACAGGACATGCACACTTTAACCAACCCATCATTTCAGTGACAGGGTCTGCCACACGACTGTGACTGATATGACGGGTTGGTTTGGACCCCCCCCAAAAAAGAAGCAATTAATCTCTCCTTGCACAAACTGGCTCTACAGAGGCAAGATGTCCACCTCATCTTCACCCTCCGATATATCACCGTGTACATCCCCCTCCTCGCAGATTATCAATTCGTCCCCACTGGAATCCACCATCTCAGCTCCCTGTGTACTTTGTGGAGGCAATTGCTGCTGGTCAATGTCTCCGCGGAGGAATTGATTATAATTCATTTTAATGAACATCATCTTCTCCACATTTTCTGGATGTAACCTCGTACGCCGATTGCTGACAAGGTGAGCGGCGGCACTAAACACTCTTTCGGAGTACACACTTGTGGGAGGGCAACTTAGGTAGAATAAAGCCAGTTTGTGCAAGGGCCTCCAAATTGCCTCTTTTTCCTGCCAGTATAAGTACGGACTGTGTGACGTGCCTACTTGGATGCGGTCACTCATATAATCCTCCACCATTCTATCAATGTTGAGAGAATCATATGCAGTGACAGTAGACGACATGTCCGTAATCGTTGTCAGGTCCTTCAGTCCGGACCAGATGTCAGCATCAGCAGTCGCTCCAGACTGCCCTGCATCACCGCCAGCGGGTGGGCTCGGAATTCTGAGCCTTTTCCTCGCACCCCCAGTTGCGGGAGAATGTGAAGGAGGAGATGTTGACAGGTCGCGTTCCGCTTGACTTGACAATTTTGTCACCAGCAGGTCTTTCAACCCCAGCAGACCTGTGTCTGCCGGAAAGAGAGATCCAAGGTAGGCTTTAAATCTAGGATCGAGCACGGTGGCCAAAATGTAGTGCTCTGATTTCAACAGATTGACCACCCGTGAATCCTTGTTAAGCAAATTAAGGGCTGCATCCACAAGTCCCACATGCCTAGCGGAATCGCTCCCTTTTAGCTCCTTCTTCAATGCCTCCAGCTTCTTCTGCAAAAGCCTGATGAGGGGAATGACCTGACTCAGGCTGGCAGTGTCTGAACTGACTTCACGTGTGGCAAGTTCAAAGGGCATCAGAACCTTGCACAACGTTGAAATCATTCTCCACTGCACTTGAGACAGGTGCATTCCACCTACTATATCGTGCTCAATTGTATAGGCTTGAATGGCCTTTTGCTGCTCCTCCAACCTCTGAAGCATATAGAGGGTTGAATTCCACCTCGTTACCACTTCTTGCTTCAGATGATGGCAGGGCAGGTTCAGTAGTTTTTGGTGGTGCTCCAGTCTTCTGTACGTGGTGCCTGTACGCCGAAAGTGTCCCGCAATTTTTCTGGCCACCGACAGCATCTCTTGCACGCCCCTGTCGTTTTTTTTAAAATTCTGCACCACCAAATTCAAGGTATGTGCAAAACATGGGACGTGCTGGAATTTGCCCATATTTAATGCACACACAATATTGCTGGCGTTGTCCGATGCCACAAATCCACAGGAGAGTCCAATTGGGGTAAGCCATTCCGCGATGATCTTCCTCAGTTGCCGTAAGAGGTTTTCAGCTGTGTGCGTATTCTGGAAAGCGGTGATACAAAGCGTAGCCTGCCTAGGAAAGAGTTGGCGTTTGCGAGATGCTGCTATTGGTGCCGCCGCTGCTGTTCTTGCGGCGGGAGTCCATACATCTACCCAGTGGGCTGTCACAGTCATATAGTCCTGACCCTGCCCTGCTCCACTTGTCCACATGTCCGTGGTTAAGTGGACATTGGGTACAACTGCATTTTTTAGGACACTGGTGAGTCTTTTTCTGACGTCCGTGTACATTCTCGGTATCGCCTGCCTAGAGAAGTGGAACCTAGATGGTATTTGGTAACGGGGGCACACTGCCTCAATAAATTGTCTAGTTCCCTGTGAACTAACGGCGGATACCGGACGCACGTCTAACGCCAACATAGTTGTCAAGGACTCAGTTATCCGCTTTGCAGTAGGATGACTGCTGTGATATTTCATCTTCCTCGCAAAGGACTGTTGAACAGTCAATTGCTTACTGGAAGTAGTACAAGTGGGCTTACGACTTCCCCTCTGGGATGACCATCGACTCCCAGCGGCAACAACAGCAGCGCCAGCAGCAGTAGGCGTTACACGCAAGCATGCATCGGAGGAATCCCAGGCAGGAGAGGACTCGTCAGAATTGCCAGTGACATGGCCTGCAGGACTATTGGCATTCCTGGGGAAGGAGGAAATTGACACTGAGGGAGTTGGTGGGGTGGTTTGCGTGAGCTTGGTTACAAGAGGAAGGGATTTACTGGTCAGTGGACTGCTTCCGCTGTCACCCAAAGTTTTTGAACTTGTCACTGACTTATTATGAATGCGCTGCAGGTGACGTATAAGGGAGGATGTTCCGAGGTGGTTAACGTCCTTACCCCTACTTATTACAGCTTGACAAAGGGAACACACGGCTTGACACCTGTTGTCCGCATTTCTGGTGAAATACCTCCACACCGAAGAGCTGATTTTTTTGGTATTTTCACCTGGCATGTCAACGGCCATATTCCTCCCACGGACAACAGGTGTCTCCCCGGGTGCCTGACTTAAACAAACCACCTCACCATCAGAATCCTCCTGGTCAATTTCCTCCCCAGCGCCAGCAACACCCATATCCTCCTCATCCTGGTGTACTTCAACACTGACATCTTCAATCTGACTATCAGGAACTGGACTGCGGGTGCTCCTTCCAGCACTTGCAGGGGGCGTGCAAATGGTGGAAGGCGCATGCTCTTCACGTCCAGTGTTGGGAAGGTCAGGCATCGCAACCGACACAATTGGACTCTCCTTGTGGATTTGGGATTTCGAAGAATGCACAGTTCTTTGCTGTGCTGCTTTTGCCAGCTTGAGTCTTTTCATTTTTCTAGCGAGAGGCTGAGTGCTTCCATCCTCATGTGAAGCTGAACCACTAGCCATGAACATAGGCCAGGGCCTCAGCCGTTCCTTGCCACTCCGTGTGGTAAATGGCATATTGGCAAGTTTACGCTTCTCCTCCGACAATTTTATTTTAGGTTTTGGAGTCCTTTTTTTACTGATATTTGGTGTTTTGGATTTGACATGCTCTGTACTATGACATTGGGCATCGGCCTTGGCAGACGACGTTGCTGGCATTTCATCGTCTCGGCCATGACTAGTGGCAGCAGCTTCAGCACGAGGTGGAAGTGGATCTTGATCTTTCCCTAATTTTGGAACCTCAACATTTTTGTTCTCCATATTTTAATAGGCACAACTAAAAGGCACCTCAGGTAAACAATGGAGATGGATGGATTGGATACTAGTATACAATTATGGACGGGCTGCCGAGTGCCGACACAGAGGTAGCCACAGCCGTGAACTACCGCACTGTACTGTGTCTGCTGCTAATATATAGACTGGTTGATAAAGAGATAGTATACTCGTAACTAGTATGTATGTATAAAGAAAGAAAAAAAAACCACGGTTAGGTGGTATATACAATTATGGACGGGCTGCCGAGTGCCGACACAGAGGTAGCCACAGCCGTGAACTACCGCACTGTACTGTGTCTGCTGCTAATATATAGACTGGTTGATAAAGAGATAGTATACTCGTAACTAGTATGTATGTATAAAGAAAGAAAAAAAAACCACGGTTAGGTGGTATATACAATTATGGACGGGCTGCCGAGTGCCGACACAGAGGTAGCCACAGCCGTGAACTACCGCACTGTACTGTGACTGCTGCTAATATATAGACTGGTTGATAAAGAGATAGTATACTCGTAACTAGTATGTATGTATAAAGAAAGAAAAAAAAAACACGGTTAGGTGGTATATACAATTATGGACGGGCTGCCGAGTGCCGACACAGAGGTAGCCACAGCCGTGAACTACCGCACTGTACTGTGTCTGCTGCTAATATATAGACTGGTTGATAAAGAGATAGTATACTCGTAACTAGTATGTATGTATAAAGAAAGAAAAAAAAACCACGGTTAGGTGGTATATACAATTATGGACGGGCTGCCGAGTGCCGACACAGAGGTAGCCACAGCCGTGAACTACCGCACTGTACTGTGTCTGCTGCTAATATAGACTGGTTGATAAAGAGATAGTATACTCGTAACTAGTATGTATGTATAAAGAAAGAAAAAAAAACCACGGTTAGGTGGTATATACAATTATGGACGGGCTGCCGAGTGCCGACACAGAGGTAGCCACAGCCGTGAACTACCGCACTGTACTGTGTCTGCTGCTAATATATAGACTGGTTGATAAAGAGATAGTATACTCGTAACTAGTATGTATGTATAAAGAAAGAAAAAAAAAACCACGGTTAGGTGGTATATACAATTATGGACGGGCTGCCGAGTGCCGACACAGAGGTAGCCACAGCCGTGAACTACCGCACTGTACTGTGTCTGCTGCTAATATATAGACTGGTTGATAAAGAGATAGTATACTCGTAACTAGTATGTATGTATAAAGAAAGAAAAAAAAACCACGGTTAGGTGGTATATACAATTATGGACGGGCTGCCGAGTGCCGACACAGAGGTAGCCACAGCCGTGAACTACCGCACTGTACTGTGTCTGCTGCTAATATATAGACTGGTTGATAAAGAGATAGTATACTCGTAACTAGTATGTATGTATAAAGAAAGAAAAAAAAAACACGGTTAGGTGGTATATACAATTATGGACGGGCTGCCGAGTGCCGACACAGAGGTAGCCACAGCCGTGAACTACCGCACTGTACTGTGTCTGCTGCTAATATATAGACTGGTTGATAAAGAGATAGTATACTCGTAACTAGTATGTATGTATAAAGAAAGAAAAAAAAACCACGGTTAGGTGGTATATACAATTATGGACGGGCTGCCGAGTGCCGACACAGAGGTAGCCACAGCCGTGAACTACCGCACTGTACTGTGTCTGCTGCTAATATAGACTGGTTGATAAAGAGATAGTATACTACTAATATTATATATACTGGTGGTCAGGTCACTGGTCACTAGTCACACTGGCAGTGGCACTCCTGCAGCAAAAGTGTGCACTGTTTAATTTTAATATAATATTATGTACTCCTGGCTCCTGCTATAACCTATAACTGGCACTGCAGTAGTGCTCCCCAGTCTCCCCCACAATTATAAGCTGTGTGAGCTGAGCAGTCAGACAGATATATAATATATATAGATGATGCAGCACACTGGCCTGAGCCTGAGCAGTGCACACAGATATGGTATGTGACTGACTGAGTCACTGTGTGTATCGCTTTTTTCAGGCAGAGAACGGATATATTAAATAAACTGCACTGTGTGTCTGGTGGTCACTCACTATATAATATATTATGTACTCCTGGCTCCTGCTATAACCTATAACTGGCACTGCAGTAGTGCTCCCCAGTCTCCCCCACAATTATAAGCTGTGTGAGCTGAGCAGTCAGACAGATATATATAATATTATATATAGATAATAGATGATGCAGCACACTGGCCTGAGCCTGAGCAGTGCACACAGATATGGTATGTGACTGAGTCACTGTGTGCTGTGTATCGCTTTTTTCAGGCAGAGAACGGATTATAAATAAAACTGGTGGTCACTGGTCACTATCAGCAAAACTCTGCACTGTACTGAGTACTCCTAATGCTCCCCAAAATTAGTAAATCAAGTGTCTCTCTAATCTATTCTAAACGGAGAGGACGCCAGCCACGTCCTCTCCCTATCAATCTCAATGCACGTGTGAAAATGGCGGCGACGCGCGGCTCCTTATATAGAATCCGAGTCTCGCGATAGAATCCGAGCCTCGCGAGAATCCGACAGCGTCATGATGACGTTCGGGCGCGCTCGGGTTAACCGAGCAAGGCGGGAAGATCCGAGTCGCTCGGACCCGTGAAAAAAAACATGAAGTTCTGGCGGGTTCGGATTCAGAGAAACCGAACCCGCTCATCTCTACTTAAAATGGGTGGTATTCATGTGACCGCCGGTCTGCTGACCGACAGTCACATGACCTCCTCCACCATCCCGCCGGCTCAGTATCCCGATGGTCGGCATGCCGACCAACAGGGACTATTTCCACTCGTGGGTGTCCACGACACCCATAGAGTGGGAATAGAACCCGTGGCGACCGCAGGTCGCCACCGAGCCCGCAGCGTGGCGAGCGCAGCGTGGTGAGCGCAGCGAGCCCGCAAGGGGCTTGCTGCACTCACCCCTCCCCGTCGGGATCCCGGCGTCGGTATGCTGCCGTGATCCTGGCGTCGGTAAGCTGACCGGCGGTCAGGAGACCGCCGGTCAGCCATACTACACCCCTTAAAATACAGTGTTTATGCATATTGCTATATCATTAGTCAGTGTCGTTGTAACCTGCCCTGATTGTAGCAGGTGGATGTTATACACTGTACTTAAAATAACACTGTCAGTGTCCACCCTCCATCTGCCTCGCATGATTGGAATCTGAAATAGGCGGATGTTATACAAAATCAACAAAAATACTGTAATAAAGTACACTGGAAGACCTCATGTTTTTCTCTCTGCACTCTCAGCTCCTCTCTGCACGTGGGACATTATACACACGTGTGTCATGATGGATCACACACACAGTACTGCAGGACAGGAGACACAAGCGTGTGCTGCAGCTGGCACCTAATCACTGACAGCCTGCTGGGAATATTCAGCCAGCCCAGTGCTCTTACATATTTGACAGAGGCAGCGGTCTGCTGAAAATGCCCTCCATACAGCCTTATTGGCGAGCCCTCATGGGATCTGCAGGGCCCCCTGAGACCGGGAGGGCCCTAGGCAGCTGCCTTGGTTGCCTTGTGGTAAATTCTCCTCTGCTGGCCACCAGTTCACAGCTCTGATGTCTACAGCTTGGGCGATAGCTCAGGCACAGGGGGATGAGCGCTCGAGTGAGTGATCAGGAGACTGCTGTCAGCTGTGACTGACAGCTCTTATATGTCCCTGTCAAACAGGTCACATGACCCCTCCTGAGGTGATGCCTCACCCACTGGCTATCACCCCACTGCATGATTGACAGCTAGGAGCAAAAGGAGTTATTATAATGTTCCCTCAGTCACTGGCCACCAATGTGTACATTAATAAGTTTATACATATAATACATTTTTGCATGTATATAAATACATATCAATAAAAATACATATAGCTTGTGTACATACATGATTTTTTTTCTCTTTCGACATTGTTTTCCTTATATTACAATACGTAGAACAATATAATGTGTAAATATATAAATTATACTTATAAAGTTACTTCATTTTTGCCTATATCAGTTCTCGTATATATTTAATCCCTAATTAGGGTTACAATAGGAAGTATTTGTGTAAACTACTGTAACTTCATCAGAGTTATGCTATGGAGACTTTGTTTCCTGTGCTTTAAATATCTTTACAGAGCCTTTTGAGATCAGCATTAACATCAGTATTGCCATCACTCAAAAGGTAATTTCTATGTTGACTTGGATTAATAGTGGCAGTTGATCCAGTGGTAATATTTCTGGTTTGAGAAACTGTGGTTGGTTTTATCTCTCTGTGGTTCTGTCTATGTCTCCCTGGCAACCCATGAGACGAATATTATCTCTTCAGTGCAGTTTTTTCCCATTGTCTTTATTCTCAAAAGCAGACAAAAAAGTGTGTGTGAAAGAGACAGAGAGAGAAAGATGGCCCAGAGAAAAGAGAGAAAGAGAGGTGGCCCAGGGGAGAGTCATGCCCCTTTCACACCACCAACTCGACCTGGGTTATTGCAGGCTTAACCCAGGTTGTGGCTCGGTGTGAAAGTGACCATGTAAAAAAACACAGGTTCTGTGTTTTGGAATTTCAACACGGGTAGCAACCTGGGTTGAACACAGGAAGGACCCAGGTTATGGGGTAGTATGAATTTGTAACTGCGTCATCCAACCTGGGTCTCGTTTAAACCCCTATGGAGAGGTGGCCCACCAATGCTTGGAGATGATGTCATCTCCAAGTGTCAGCAGAGAAATTAACACTGTCGTGTATGCGGTGTGAATGGTGCTGACCCAGGAATAACCCGGGTTGGAGCTTCAGTGTGAACAGGGTCTATCCCTGGTCTGACCCGGCTTGGAACCATGTTTCAGGTGTAAAAGAGAGATAGAGACAGGTGGCCTGGGGTAGAGAGAAAAATAGAAGTGGCACAGGGTAGAGAGAGAGAGGTGGCCCAGGGGAGAGTCATGCCCCTTACACACAACAAACTCGACCCAGGTTATTACACATTATCCCAGGTTGTGGATCAGTGTGAAAGAGACCATGTAAAAAAAAACCCAGGTTCAGTGTTTTGGAATTTCAACCCGGGTAGCAACCTGGGTTGAACACAGGAAGTACCCAGGTTATGGGGGAGTGTGAATTTTTAACTGCGTCATCTGACCTGGGTCCAGTTTAAAACGCACAGAGTGGTGGTCCACCAATGCTTGGAGATGACGTCATCTCCAAGTGTCAGCAGAGAAATTAACACTATTGTGTATGCAGTGTGAATGGTGCTGACCCGGGAATAACCTGGGTTGGAGCCTTAGTGTGAACAGAGTCTATCCCTGGTCTGACCTGGCTTGGAACCATGTTTCAGGGGTAAAAAAGAGCTAGAGACAGGTGGCCTGGTGTAGAGAGAAAAAGAGAAGTGGCACAGGAGAGACAGAGAGGTGGCCCAGGGGAGAGTCGTGCCCCTTTCACACCACAAACTCGACCCAGGTTATTGCTGGGTTATCTCAAGTTATGAATCAGTGTGAAAGGGTCCCCGTAAAAAAAATCTGGGTCCAGTGATGTGGAATTTCAACCTGGGTAATGACCTTGGTTGAACACAGAAAGGATCCAGGTTATGGTCCAGTGTGAATGGGTAACCGGGTCATCCGACCCAGGTCCCATTTAAACCCCATGGAGAGGTGCGTTCACATGGGCCTGGGTTAGAGAGATAATTAATAGTAGCACATGGGAGAGAGAGAGGTGGCCCAGGGGAGAGAGAAAAAGGGAGGTGGTCATGTGGACAGAGAGAAAGAGGGGAACAGGGGACAGAGAGAAAGAGAGGCAGCCCAGGAGAAAGAGACAAATAGAGGTGGCCAAGGTGAGAGAGAAAGATAGAAAGAGAGAGAGGGATGGTCCAAGGGAGAGGTGGCCCACGGGACAGAGAAAAAGAGAGGTGGCCCAGAGAAGAGTTAAGAAAGAAAAGCAGCCCAGAGGGGAGAGAGTGAGAGAGAATCACTAAATATAACAAACTTTAATATTACTTTTAAGAGTATTATTAACTGTAAATAGTTTATTATTCTAATTCTTCTGATGTGGGTATGAAATACAGTACAATAGCACAAAGTTTTCAGTACATATGTTGTTCATTTTTAAACAACAATAAAACATGGATCATCTCTTTTTGAAGTATACTAAGTTGAATTTAACATATTTTAACCAAAGCATTCTGAGGACTACAGATTGACAATAAATCACAGGAAACCACATGAAAGAGAAACCATGTTTTATTGTGATAAAACACCGCAACAAACATTAAATAAGTAAAGCGCAATAATGAATGTAAGAAAAAATAGTCCATAGAAGCAATGTCCAAGGTAAGAGTATAATTTACGTAAAAAGATGTATTATGTATGCCATTTTTCTGTAGCTATTGTAAAAACGGTAAACTCTTCTGTACCTCAAGTACAGTACATGATACTCCAAAGGAAGAAATAGTAAAAACAGTGATGTTTGAAAATACTATACTCTCGGTATTAAAAAACGGTAGATATGTTATACCCCTTTCCCTTCCCACAAATAACCCGGTATCAACCTGGTATATTGCCGGGTTGACGCGAGTCGCTGTGCAATGTGAAAAGGGTCAGTCCAGAATTCCCAGGTTGCCTGACCCGGTAATTTAACCTGGGTTAGTATAAGAAGGGTTATTCCTGGGTAATTACCGGGTCAGGCGCATAACGGGTACAAAGGTGTACCCGTTCACTGCATAGGCAGAGGCAGGGTGCAGATGATGTCATCCCCAGTGCCACCTCCGCACCAGGCCCCGATCTCTGCTCCATCCCCACCCTCGGAAAGCAACCCAACCCAGCAAATTGCTGGGTCGGGATTGTGGTGAGAGAGCAATTTTAAACGTGTTCAAGTGCACTGCTCCATTCAACTTCACTATACTCCTGATATGATCTGAGAGTAGCTAAAAGGTTTTACCATAACAAAACAAAAAATATATTTACAAGTGAATAATACAATTTCTATACAATAACTATGTATACGGATTTGCAGCAAATAAGAGAAATAAATAATTAAGAAAAAAATAGGATTTCAAATTCACAAGACACAATATTTCAATAATATTATCATAGTAGCAACATTATTTTAACTATATATTTTCTATCTCCCTTTGATATACATTTATCCAGTTCAGAACATTAACACGTGGTCCCCTTGTGGGCTCGATTTGCTTGCCATGCTTCGGGCGAAGTTACTATTCCCAATAGATGGTCACATGGATAGTAGTAGTAGTAGTGTCAGGAGCGGATCTAGACATGGGAGAGCACCCGCACCCCGCATCCCGCACTCCGGCTGCAGCAAACGACGTGGACAGTAGAGATGAGCGCCTCAAATTTTTCGGGTTTTGTGTTTTGGTTTTGGGTTCGGTTCCGCGGCCGTGTTTTGGGTTCGAACGCGTTTTGGCAAAACCTCACCGAATTTTTTTTGTCGGATTCGGGTGTGTTTTGGATACGGGTGTTTTTTTCAAAAAACACTAAAAAACAGCTTAAATCATAGAATTTGGGGGTCATTTTGATCCCAAAGTATTATTAACCTCAAAAACCATAATTTACACTCATTTTCAGTCTATTCTGAATACCTCACACCTCACAATATTATTTTTAGTCCTAAAATTTGCACCGAGGTCGCTGTGTGAGTAAGATAAGCGACCCTAGTGGCCGACACAAACACCGGGCCCATCTAGGAGTGGCACTGCAGTGTCACGCAGGATGTCCCTTCCAAAAAACCCTCCCCAAACAGCACATGACGCAAAGAAAAAAAGAGGCGCAATGAGGTAGCTGTGTGAGTAAGATTAGCGACCCTAGTGGCCGACACAAACACCGGGCCCATCTAGGAGTGGCACTGCAGTGTCACGCAGGATGGCCCTTCCAAAAAACCCTCCCCAAACAGCACATGACGCAAAGAAAAAAAGAGGCGCAATGAGGTAGCTGTGTGAGTAAGATTAGCGACCCTAGTGGCCGACACAAACACCGGGCCCATCTAGGAGTGGCACTGCAGTGTCACGCAGGATGTCCCTTCCAAAAAACCCTCCCCAAACAGCACATGACGCAAAGAAAAAAAGAGGCGCAATGAGGTAGCTGTGTGAGTAAGATTAGCGACCCTAGTGGCCGACACAAACACCGGGCCCATCTAGGAGTGGCACTGCAGTGTCACGCAGGATGTCCCTTCCAAAAAACCCTCCCCAAACAGCACATGACGCAAAGAAAAAAAGAGGCGCAATGAGGTAGCTGACTGTGTGAGTAAGATTAGCGACCCTAGTGGCCGACACAAACACCGGGCCCATCTAGGAGTGGCACTGCAGTGTCACGCAGGATGTCCCTTCCAAAAAACCCTCCCCAATCAGCACATGATGCAAAGAAAAAGAAAAGAAAAAAGAGGTGCAAGATGGAATTGTCCTTGGGCCCTCCCACCCACCCTTATGTTGTATAAACAAAACAGGACATGCACACTTTAACCAACCCATCATTTCAGTGACAGGGTCTGCCACACGACTGTGACTGATATGACGGGTTGGTTTGGACCCCCCCCAAAAAAGAAGCAATTAATCTCTCCTTGCACAAACTGGCTCTACAGAGGCAAGATGTCCACCTCATCTTCACCCTCCGATATATCACCGTGTACATCCCCCTCCTCACAGATTATCAATTCGTCCCCACTGGAATCCACCATCTCAGCTCCCTGTGTACTTTGTGGAGGCAATTGCTGCTGGTCAATGTCTCCGCGGAGGAATTGATTATAATTCATTTTAATGAACATCATCTTCTCCACATTTTCTGGATGTAACCTCGTACGCCGATTGCTGACAAGGTGAGCGGCGGCACTAAACACTCTTTCGGAGTACACACTTGTGGGAGGGCAACTTAGGTAGAATAAAGCCAGTTTGTGCAAGGGCCTCCAAATTGCCTCTTTTTCCTGCCAGTACAAGTACGGACTGTGTGACGTGCCTACTTGGATGCGGTCACTCATATAATCCTCCACCATTCTATCAATGTTGAGAGAATCATATGCAGTGACAGTAGACGACATGTCCGTAATCGTTGTCAGGTCCTTCAGTCCGGACCAGATGTCAGCATCAGCAGTCGCTCCAGACTGCCCTGCATCACCGCCAGCGGGTGGGCTCGGAATTCTGAGCCTTTTCCTCGCACCCCCAGTTGCGGGAGAATGTGAAGGAGGAGATGTTGACAGGTCGCGTTCCGCTTGACTTGACAATTTTGTCACCAGCAGGTCTTTCAACCCCAGCAGACCTGTGTCTGCCGGAAAGAGAGATCCAAGGTAGGCTTTAAATCTAGGATCGAGCACGGTGGCCAAAATGTAGTGCTCTGATTTCAACAGATTGACCACCCGTGAATCCTTGTTAAGCGAATTAAGGGCTGCATCCACAAGTCCCACATGCCTAGCGGAATCGCTCCCTTTTAGCTCCTTCTTCAATGCCTCCAGCTTCTTCTGCAAAAGCCTGATGAGGGGAATGACCTGACTCAGGCTGGCAGTGTCTGAACTGACTTCACGTGTGGCAAGTTCAAAGGGCATCAGAACCTTGCACAACGTTGAAATCATTCTCCACTGCACTTGAGACAGGTGCATTCCACCTACTATATCGTGCTCAATTGTATAGGCTTGAATGGCCTTTTGCTGCTCCTCCAACCTCTGAAGCATATAGAGGGTTGAATTCCACCTCGTTACCACTTCTTGCTTCAGATGATGGCAGGGCAGGTTCAGTAGTTTTTGGTGGTGCTCCAGTCTTCTGTACGTGGTGCCTGTACGCCGAAAGTGTCCCGCAATTTTTCTGGCCACCGACAGCATCTCTTGCACGCCCCTGTCGTTTTTTAAAAAATTCTGCACCACCAAATTCAAGGTATGTGCAAAACATGGGACGTGCTGGAATTTGCCCATATTTAATGCACACACAATATTGCTGGCGTTGTCCGATGCCACAAATCCACAGGAGAGTCCAATTGGGGTAAGCCATTCCGCGATGATCTTCCTCAGTTGCCGTAAGAGGTTTTCAGCTGTGTGCGTATTCATGAAAGCGGTGATACAAAGCGTAGCCTGCCTAGGAAAGAGTTGGCGTTTGCGAGATGCTGCTACTGGTGCCGCCGCTGCTGTTCTTGCGGCGGGAGTCCATACATCTACCCAGTGGGCTGTCACAGTCATATAGTCCTGACCCTGCCCTGCTCCACTTGTCCACATGTCCGTGGTTAAGTGGACATTGGGTACAACTGCATTTTTTAGGACACTGGTGAGTCTTTTTCTGACGTCCGTGTACATTCTCGGTATCGCCTGCCTAGAGAAGTGGAACCTAGATGGTATTTGGTAACGGGGGCACACTGCCTCAATAAATTGTTTAGTTCCCTGTGAACTAACGGCGGATACCGGACGCACGTCTAACACCAACATAGTTGTCAAGGACTCAGTTATCCGCTTTGCAGTAGGATGACTGCTGTGATATTTCATCTTCCTCGCAAAGGACTGTTGAACAGTCAATTGCTTACTGGAAGTAGTACAAGTGGGCTTACGACTTCCCCTCTGGGATGACCATCGACTCCCAGCGGCAACAACAGCAGCGCCAGCAGCAGTAGGCGTTACACGCAAGGATGCATCGGAGGAATCCCAGGCAGGAGAGGACTCGTCAGAATTGCCAGTGACATAGCCTGCAGGACTATTGGCATTCCTGGGGAAGGAGGAAATTGACACTGAGGGAGTTGGTGGGGTGGTTTGCGTGAGCTTGGTTACAAGAGGAAGGGATTTACTGGTCAGTGGACTGCTTCCGCTGTCACCCAAAGTTTTTGAACTTGTCACTGACTTATTATGAATGCGCTGCAGGTGACGTATAAGGGAGGATGTTCCGAGGTGGTTAACGTCCTTACCCCTACTTATTACAGCTTGACAAAGGGAACACACGGCTTGACACCTGTTGTCCGCATTTCTGGTGAAATACCTCCACACCGAAGAGCTGATTTTTTTGGTATTTTCACCTGGCATGTCAACGGCCATATTCCTCCCACGGACAACAGGTGTCTCCCCGGGTGCCTGACTTAAACAAACCACCTCACCATCGGAATCCTCCTGGTCAATTTCCTCCCCAGCGCCAGCAACACCCATATCCTCCTCATCCTGGTGTACTTCAACACTGACATCTTCAATCTGACTATCAGGAACTGGACTGCGGGTGCTCCTTCCAGCACTTGCAGGGGGCGTGCAAATGGTGGAAGGCGCATGCTCTTCACGTCCAGTGTTGGGAAGGTCAGGCATCGCAACCGACACAATTGGACTCTCCTTGTGGATTTGGGATTTCGAAGAATGCACAGTTCTTTGCTGTGCTGCTTTTGCCAGCTTGAGTCTTTTCATTTTTCTAGCGAGAGGCTGAGTGCTTCCATCCTCATGTGAAGCTGAACCACTAGCCATGAACATAGGCCAGGGCCTCAGCCGTTCCTTGCCACTCCGTGTGGTAAATGGCATATTGGCAAGTTTACGCTTCTCCTCCGACAATTTTATTTTAGGTTTTGGAGTCCTTTTTTTACTGATATTTGGTGTTTTGGATTTGACATGCTCTGTACTATGACATTGGGCATCGGCCTTGGCAGACGACGTTGCTGGCATTTCATCGTCTCGGCCATGACTAGTGGCAGCAGCTTCAGCACGAGGTGGAAGTGGATCTTGATCTTTCCCTAATTTTGGAACCTCAACATTTTTGTTCTCCATATTTTAATAGGCACAACTAAAAGGCACCTCAGGTAAACAATGGAGATGGATGGATTGGATACTAGTATACAATTATGGACGGGCTGCCGAGTGCCGACACAGAGGTAGCCACAGCCGTGAACTACCGCACTGTACTGTGTCTGCTGCTAATATATAGACTGGTTGATAAAGAGATAGTATACTCGTAACTAGTATGTATGTATAAAGAAAGAAAAAAAAACCACGGTTAGGTGGTATATACAATTATGGACGGGCTGCCGAGTGCCGACACAGAGGTAGCCACAGCCGTGAACTACCGCACTGTACTGTGTCTGCTGCTAATATATAGACTGGTTGATAAAGAGATAGTATACTCGTAACTAGTATGTATGTATAAAGAAAGAAAAAAAAACCACGGTTAGGTGGTATATACAATTATGGACGGGCTGCCGAGTGCCGACACAGAGGTAGCCACAGCCGTGAACTACCGCACTGTACTGTGTCTGCTGCTAATATAGACTGGTTGATAAAGAGATAGTATACTCGTAACTAGTATGTATGTATAAAGAAAGAAAAAAAAACCACGGTTAGGTGGTATATACAATTATGGACGGGCTGCCGAGTGCCGACACAGAGGTAGCCACAGCCGTGAACTACCGCACTGTACTGTGTCTGCTGCTAATATATAGACTGGTTGATAAAGAGATAGTATACTCGTAACTAGTATGTATGTATAAAGAAAGCAAAAAAAAACCACGGTTAGGTGGTATATACAATTATGGACGGGCTGCCGAGTGCCGACACAGAGGTAGCCACAGCCGTGAACTACCGCACTGTACTGTGTCTGCTGCTAATATATAGACTGGTTGATAAAGAGATAGTATACTCGTAACTAGTATGTATGTATAAAGAAAGAAAAAAAAAACACGGTTAGGTGGTATATACAATTATGGACGGGCTGCCGAGTGCCGACACAGAGGTAGCCACAGCCGTGAACTACCGCACTGTACTGTGTCTGCTGCTAATATATAGACTGGTTGATAAAGAGATAGTATACTCGTAACTAGTATGTATGTATAAAGAAAGAAAAAAAAACCACGGTTAGGTGGTATATACAATTATGGACGGGCTGCCGAGTGCCGACACAGAGGTAGCCACAGCCGTGAACTACCGCACTGTACTGTGTCTGCTGCTAATATATAGACTGGTTGATAAAGAGATAGTATACTCGTAACTAGTATGTATGTATAAAGAAAGAAAAAAAAACCACGGTTAGGTGGTATATACAATTATGGACGGGCTGCCGAGTGCCGACACAGAGGTAGCCACAGCCGTGAACTACCGCACTGTACTGTGTCTGCTGCTAATATAGACTGGTTGATAAAGAGATAGTATACTACTAATATTATATATACTGGTGGTCAGGTCACTGGTCACTAGTCACACTGGCAGTGGCACTCCTGCAGCAAAAGTGTGCACTGTTTAATTTTAATATAATATTATGTACTCCTGGCTCCTGCTATAACCTATAACTGGCACTGCAGTAGTGCTCCCCAGTCTCCCCCACAATTATAAGCTGTGTGAGCTGAGCAGTCAGACAGATATATAATATATATAGATGATGCAGCACACTGGCCTGAGCCTGAGCAGTGCACACAGATATGGTATGTGACTGACTGAGTCACTGTGTGTATCGCTTTTTTCAGGCAGAGAACGGATATATTAAATAAACTGCACTGTGTGTCTGGTGGTCACTCACTATATAATATATTATGTACTCCTGGCTCCTGCTATAACCTATAACTGGCACTGCAGTAGTGCTCCCCAGTCTCCCCCACAATTATAAGCTGTGTGAGCTGAGCAGTCAGACAGATATATATAATATTATATATAGATAATAGATGATGCAGCACACTGGCCTGAGCCTGAGCAGTGCACACAGATATGGTATGTGACTGAGTCACTGTGTGCTGTGTATCGCTTTTTTCAGGCAGAGAACGGATTATAAATAAAACTGGTGGTCACTGGTCACTATCAGCAAAACTCTGCACTGTACTGAGTACTCCTAATGCTCCCCAAAATTAGTAAATCAAGTGTCTCTCTAATCTATTCTAAACGGAGAGGACGCCAGCCACGTCCTCTCCCTATCAATCTCAATGCACGTGTGAAAATGGCGGCGACGCGCGGCTCCTTATATAGAATCCGAGTCTCGCGATAGAATCCGAGCATCGCGAGAATCCGACAGCGTCATGATGACGTTCGGGCGCGCTCGGGTTAACCGAGCAAGGCGGGAAGATCCGAGTCGCTCGGACCCGTGAAAAAAAACATGAAGTTCTGGCGGGTTCGGATTCAGAGAAACCGAACCCGCTCATCTCTAGTGGACAGTGTGGACATCTGCTGCAACCGGAGCTGCTGCAGCCGGTTCCATTTTCAGACAGACACTAGAGGTCATAAATGACATCATGACGTCTCTCCCATAGAGAGGGTCCGGAGGTGGCCAGAGATGGAGCAGCAGCGGCAGCAGTTGTTGGGAAGAAGGAGCGGGGCTGGTGAGTATTGTTTTTTTTTTTTGTTTTCTTTTAGTGTTTGTAAGCGGCGCATCTCTACTGGCGGCATATCTAATGGGGGCATCTCTACTGGGGGCACATCTAATGGGGGCACATCTAAGGGGGCATAACTACTGGGGCATATCTACTGGCGGCACATCTAATGGGGGCATAACTACAGGGACATCTCTACTGGGGGCACATCTAATGGGGCAAATCTACAGGGGAATTTCTACTGGGGCATAACTACAGGGGGCACATCTACTGGAGGCAAAACTACAAGGGGCAAAACTACAGGGGCCACGCCCCTTCCCTATGAAGCCACGTCCCTCTTTTTTATTACGCATGCCTTCGCTGCACACTAACCCTGTTTTACCTGTCGTAAGGGAGGGCGGGGGGGGGGGGGGTGCCGAAGGAAACTTTTGCCCTGGGCGCCACAAGGTCTAGTACTGGCCCTGAGTAGTGTTCTGAAGCAGTTTAGTTATGCTAGCCCAGGGGATTCCATATTCTGAACTTGAGCCCATTTATCCTTATTTCTTGATGTTTGTACGAAACTGCTTTTTTGTAAGAGGGAAGGAGGATCTCAAAAAGATGTACACTTTTAAAACAGCTTGTAATCTCAGGCACATGTATAATGCAATTGCAGCTGAACAGTTCACTTACTATGAGTGGATGTCAGCACAGTCAATCTTAATTAGAGAAAACCAAATTGGCTAGAAGCATTTAAGAACACTCCCATCTGAGATATTCTTACTAAGCAATAAAGTTCTTATAAGATGCATATATAGAGAAAAACACATCAATCTCAAAAAGAATTAATATCTCTCATCTAAATTTATCATCACAATATCTTCTAATTGGAAGCAGGATTCACACAACAAACTGGGATCTTTTGATTTAAATTTACAGAAAATTCACATAGCCTTTCTAGAGACCTTGGGACTGATTTTGAGTTTTATCCTTGTACATGATTGCCCCTTTAGAAACTCATCCCGCATCCCGCACGGCCATCAAACTTGGACTTTATTAAATCCCAGCCCATGTGTTTAAATTGCAGGAGCAACGCTGTGCAGACAGACTATGGATATGTGCAATATGAGTACAATACAAAAAAATCACTCAATTGTGTCCAACATTGGCATAGAGTCCGATGCAGAATCAGCCTCCTTATGGTTTTCCAGTCCCTATTGTAGAGCACTTGTTATAGATTAGTGAGCGTTGTCTTCTTACAATATGATGTGTCCTTTGTCTCAATACATTCACAAAAAAAGTTATAAATAGTAATAAACTAAAACAGTAACAAACTGCTCCTTTGCTGAGAGCTGTCCTTTACGGTGTGGGGACTTCTGGGTTTAGGACCCGAAGGAGGTGCTGAGGGATCCAATTGAATCCCTCTCAGGGGGAAAGATGGAAAAAGGCTTATGGGCTTCTTTCTATAAGATATCACAATCTACAGATGGTGTTACACATCATGTCCAAGCTCTGGAATGTATTGCATATGCAGCATTGCTGCAATCTGCTCATTAATACATAAAAACAAGACATACCATATTTCCAGATTCACTTTACATTGTAGCAAGTCCACATACCAGACTACAAACAAGTATATAGCATAACAAACTTGACCAGTAGATATAAAACAGCCCGGGGCAGCTGCATTTGAGAATCCAATATTTGTGAAACCTGGTGGGGGACTGATCTCCTACAGTATGTGTATATGAACTCTCAGCTAACAACGTGTTTCCATCTTAGGATCTTTATCAAAGTACCATGGGGGCAGATGTATTAACCTGGAGAAGGCATAAGGAAGTGATAAACCAGTGATAAATGCAAGGTGACACACGCACCAGCCAATCAGCTCCAATATGTAAATTAACAGTTAGGAGCTGATTGGCTAGTGCGTTTATCACCTTGCATTTATCACTAGTTTATCACTTCCTTATGCCATCTCCAGGTTAATACATCTGCCCCATGATTTCATATATAGGTGTTTTAACATGTTATTATGTAATATCTCCAAATAAACTATCTCCCACCCCTTCAATTACAAGTCATACTGCTACTGACCTGCACTTCTAGGGGACAGACAGGGTATGCACTCTCCTGTCAAAGTAAATGTGGCCAATTTTGCTGTATAAAAATAATATGCGCCCCCTTTAATATATTAATAAATATAATGTGTACTAATTCTATATTTATAAATAATATTTGTGCTTCCTTTATATTTAAAACAATATTTATGCCACTTTGTATTAATAATGTGTGCCGCTATATATTTAATAATAATATGTGTGCCCTTTATATTTTTTTATAATAAAGATATGGGTTGATCTGTTTTTAATAATATAACCTCAAGTACTTATTATACTGCTGGATAATGACATAGAAAAATAACAGAAAAATGTTATTAGAGTGTTGGTACAAAGGAATTGATAACTATGCACCTTAAAAGAATTGCTATGAAGAAGGATCTATACAGCAATACTGTAGTGATACTACGGAAAATGTATTTGATACCAAAATCAGCACCCTTTATTAGGAAGTACATATGGTACAAGAAGCATTAAAACATATATACATCTACTTCAACTATGACCATTAGGGTTATGAGTTCCTGGGAATTTATAATAAACTCTCCTCATAAAACTGTTTTTTTAACCTCTATTTATAGCAAAGACATTGAGATTATGAGCAAGCTCAAAAAATGCAGCCCACCAAAACACTTAGGGTTCTATTTATCATCCTTAATGGGCCTATTGTTTTTAGTAAAAGGCCCATTATTTTTTAGGGGCTTGGTGGCATACCTCCCAACTGTCCTGATTTTAGCAGGACAGTCCCTTTTTTTTTTTTAGCACTGTCCTGCTGTCCCACCTGTGGGCAGCAGTGTCCCATGGTCCTGGGGCAGTTGGGAGTTCCTCTCGCACACTGAGGGTCTTCCAAGAGGCATCTGTGAATAGATGCTGTGTGCACAGCATCTATTCACCAGGAGTGAAGGACTGGGGGCATGGCTAATAATAGCGGCACTTCCCATGAGGCCACTCCCACTAGTAATGAGACCACACCCCATCCTAAATAAGGCTATGCCCCCTTTTTGGGATGCGCACGCCTACGGCGTGCAAGGGTCCCAATCTTCTGGACCCCAAATTTGGGAGGTATGTGTGGGGGGGGGGCTGCATAGTATTCAGCAATCTCCAAAACTAACACCTCCACAGTAAGTGCCCAGTGGCCATGCGGATGGGCACTGGTAACAGTAAGTATCACTACTTTTTCTGTAGCAGTGTTAGGGATTGCAAGGACTCCTGCTTTTCTGAGCAACTGTGACCACACCAGAGCAATACTAAATTCCTTCAGTATTTAAGTATCCTCTACCACAACTCAGTTCCTTAATGATACACTTTTGGTGTCTTCCTCATTTATAGGTGCATGCGCTCATCCTAGTTTCGGGGACTGTAAACATTAAATCACTGATATAACAGAGGGGGTTTTTTATTATGGGAGCTCACCATGAAATGATAAGAGTGTATCTGGGTCAACCAAATGGGCTTAAGCTTGTGGGTTCTGAGCTGCTAAACTGTGATCAAATGTAGAATCTGGATGTTGTTCTTCAGTGGTTTGACACTTAATATCAGAACGCACCCATGATCAACATTGCTAGAGTCTTTGCTTAGGCCACTACAGTGCAAATTATATGGGTCTACCTGAAAAAGAATAATACATCTTCAAAATGATACAAAATGCAGATGCCAATCTTTTAACTAACCCACCCCATTCCTGCCCCCTAGCATCTGTTTTCCATTCTATCTACTTAATGCCATTTTTTTTAAGATGCCTTGTTTACATTCAAAGCCCGACATACAGTAATCATGGTCCTAGATCTTTCTAGCAGCTTCTGATTCCATATCTTCCCATTCACATCGATCTGCAGATTAGGAACTATTAAAGGTGGCTACAGCCGGGATCCCGACGGGCAGTATTTTAACCGCATACCGCAGGTATTAGTACCTGATAATCTAAATTGGATTCCAATGACTGGAAAGAATTGTGTGGTAGTGAGAGGAGAATACTCTATGTTGTCAGGGAAGCCATAGGTTGGTAAATGATCAATCTAATCACCAATGTGGAACAGCGGACAAGGAGCATCCAGGAAACATGGTTAAAAAGCAGAATCAGAAGTCAGTTTAACACAAGAGCAAAGTCCAATAATACAAGCCAGACTGACAAGGAACACTAGTAATAATCATTCCACTGAATGTAGGGCAGAATCACTTAAATAAGTTGGAGGCCAGTTACACTATGTCATGTAGGTGAGGTGTCAAGAGGCTGTAGCGGTGTGAGACCAGAGATCTAGTTCACAGGCAGTGCCACAAGGCACACTTGTTGACAGTGGTAGTGGACTGCTATAAACCATACCAGAGGGCAAGCCGCTGAAACCAAGACACACCTTATAGGTCCATGAAGATCACACAACATGGTCCTCGGGAGCTCCGGCATCATGAATGACATACAGTAGATGCTATGTAAGTGCCTCTTGTGACAACAGATGCTTCCGCTATAGAAATCTTCAACACAGACACAAGATTTACCAGTTCCTGCAAGCATTTCAAAGCACCAAATGTTTAGATCTCATTTTTTGTACTCTAGTTAATGTATAATGTATTCATTTTTATAATGTGTTTTTATCCTCAAAATGTAGAAAACTTTGAGTCCTACTGGGAGAAAAGTATATACTGTATATACATAAAGTTATTTATTCTAACCTATATAAAGAGTGCAAGGACAATGGATCTAACGATTAAAGATGCTGGTCTAAGCATGTAAAACACTAAAGGCCTGATTCATATTAGTATGCAGATCTAATGGTTTTAGTACAAATACGATGTTTGGGGGTCAGTGCAGGAACAAGACCCATTCTGCACATGCGCAGAACGGATCTTGCAATGTCACCCAGAGAATGATTGATATCTTCAGTATTTGGGGGCCGGTAACCAACACTGTTCTTCAAAATTGTGTTGTTCCCGTTTTGTAAAGCGTGCCGGGTCAAGGGTCTGCATCGTCAGACACAGACTTCCTGATCCTCGGTGTCCGGATCCTACGACCAGCCTGAGTAAGTTTCAACTTACACAATCTGGCCACTTCCTATAACCATCATGAACCGCGACTGATGGTCACAATGGTCATGATGGTGGTCCATGGCTGCATCCTTGGACACAGTAGTCAGATCCTTGCTAATGCCTCCGGCTGCATTAGAAATGTAATTAGATGGAACTGTACAGCAGTTTCCTTGCGGCTGTGCAATTCCATACAAACATGAATCGGGTCCTAAGTCCATTAGTGTATTTTTGTGTTATGCTAGAAAATTGTCCACTACTGTAGACCAGTGGTTCTCGAACTCAGCCATCATGACCCTGAACAGTTCACGTTTTCCAGATCACCTAGCAGTGGAACAGGTGTATTATCAACTGTCATGTTTTGAAGACCCACAGGTGGCCTGGACAACACGAACTGATGAAAAGGTTCTATACAGTAGAATGTAAATTCTAAATTTGCAGGACAGTAGAAGGGTAAAGTAGTCTAATACTTTCAAGACAAACATGGAGAATACAGAATTTTTAATGTCAAGTATCAGTAAGTGTGATGTATCTGAGTTCATCATGACTGTTTATTTATTAGATAGACTTCTGACTTTAATTACAAATAATGCAATAAAATTAGCGTAGTGAAGAAACAGCAATCTAATCTGTTTGAGGCTGTGGTTTCATTATTACAGAGGGAAACAATCATGGCATGCCGCTATCCTGCTCTAAAATTTACATTTGTACTTGTTTTAAATGAAAAATCTACTCTACAAAAATTACGTTAGTTGGATTAATTAACTAACTAATTAACTGACTTATCTATTAAGTAATGAGCTAGTTTAATAAAAAAAGAAAATAGGCAAGTCCTTAATCAGGATAACCTGTCGTACTTTCTCTCATTATATTTAAAATGCTATACTTCTTTTTTATTTGTTATAAATAATTGTCTGGCCTATTAACTTCTTTTACTAATGGAAAGGGCAAGAGCTGCATAATATCACATTAATAAATTGATGTTTAGGGTGAGTTTCAAATGTTATGGCCCCCTATCTCCTGTCTAATGTGATGGGAGATCGCAGGGTGTGATATACCACTGTCAACCATTTTTGCACTAATCACGCCAAAAGCAGTCGGGTTTAGCTGCGTAAAGCGGCTAAACCCGACGAAACTATTGGGCGCGACACAAAAAAATCTTGTTTAGGCGTCAAAACAGGTCACTTTTTTACGCATTTCAGCTCTCCACCCCCCAGAGGGAAGCGAGCTGAAATGCTAATGTTGTGCCTGTCGGCAGCAACATTTCAATTGCACCTGGTTTATGTGAATGCGGGCAGGAGGGGGTGGCAATATTTGAATCTTGCCCTTAATGTTTAATGTTGCAACTATAATTAATGGGCACCAAATGGAGCAATTGAATTGTTAGGCGCCCATTAATTATCGCACTTGTCGCACTGAAACTCATGGTTAGGATGCTCAAACCACAGAGGTTTCACACATTTCTTCTCGCCACCTGAGGAGTCAGTCCGAGGCACTTGCGCCTGAGTGGAGCAACAATTGATTTGCTGCGTCGGGCGCTCACTAGTTAAAGCAGCAGGGAAAACAATTGAATTGCCCTCTTTGAATGATATGCCATATATTTAAATGTTGCTGCCACCTTGTAAGGGCTTTTAAATGCATATGCAGTACATAGAATTAAAACTGCAATCAGCTCTAATCAGCTGATTGTTTCCAAGGGTGGGATGTAATAAAGTCCGAGTTCGGTGGCTGTGCGGGATGCCAGCCAAACTCAGTCATTTTTTTTGAAAGGGCAATCATGTACACGGCATGGTTTAGCCCTGTACATAATTGCCCCTTTAAAAATAGTCAGAGTTCGCCCCACATGGCATTCTGTACAGTCACCAAACTCGGACTTCATTACATCCGAGCCCTATTGTTACTTCAAAGCTATGGTGATAGCTGACAAAACGAAAGCCAAAATGCAGATACAGGTGCAGGTGCTGCACTAAAAAGCATGTTCAACTCTGCAGTAATATGTAAGGGTGGTTAAATAAGTAAGGTAACAACCTCTCACCTGTGTAATGTTCTCTATTTCATTATAATTTCCCACCAGGTCAGAGCAGGTAGACCACTTCTTCCCCTCATGGCCATTAGACTGCACCTCATATCATAATTCATACTATCCCAACATCAGCTCTAAAATGACGGGACTGGTGGAAACACTGTCAAACATTGAGGTGCATAGTGTGATCAGATTTCTGCATCTAAAGGGAACATCAGCAGCTGTGACTGTAGACACAACCGTAATTTTTGAGAAAAAGATGCGGGCGCATTTTCTGCTGGGGGCTGCAGAAAATGCGATTGCCTCTGCTTGTCAATCAGGAAGAGGTAGTTGCGGGGTGCGGGGGCGGACAACGCTCAGTTTCCAGGGAGGAGATGGAGCATTGCTTTGGCGGTGCAGCGCGAATGGGGGAGTGTTGGGGGCATGATCATGGTGGCTGCATGATGTCACACGCAGCCGCAACGATCAAGAACATGGCAGCAGGAGCCATCCCTAGTTTTTGCTAACTAGCAGAAATTGCGATGCGTTCACAATTTCTGCTTGTTCAGGGGGAGGCAGCGGACAACATGCTGGATGGCCTTGCCCAGCAATGGGCGGCCCCAGCGTGCACTCCAAAGAACTGCAAATTCTGCTAACTAGCAGAATTTGCAATTCTTACTGAATTAGGCCCGTAGTGTGGAGCCTTATGGATCATCGTTTGTCACTCTCCTTTATAGGAATAGGAAATCTATGGAATTGTCATCATCTTGCATTATAACATTACCAGCTAAACAAGTTACATAGGTGTATGTGTACCAGTAAGTGCCCCACTACTTCGTGTAAAAATGCCTGCAAGGATTTTTTACATGGAAACATGTTAATTTTGGCATTTTTTGTTATCAATGATCACTGGCGTTTCTATAATGGGTGCAGTGTGTGCGGTGCACACAGGCACCTGGTTCCAGGGAGGCCCACACCGCACCCATGTAATATACTTACCATTCTGGAGTTCCGCGGCGACTGTCCTCTAGTGCAGGCATAAATCACTCTTGAATTTCTGAGTGATTTGCGCATGCGCACTGGAGATTTCCATGGTAGCAATGTGCGGGCGCCATGTTCCTGGAGACCTGCGCATGCGCAGTAGACTCTTGCAGTATGCCAGAGTCTACTTGCTGACAGAGAGGAGGGGGCCCGTGACGGAGACTGCGCGCTGTCCCCTCCTCTCTTAAAACGCACCTGCCAATGATGCTCATCTTCAAATGACCTAATGCAATATCATATTTTATTGTTGTAAGCTTCAGAATAACCAAATTGTAATCATAGTAGTCCAATACACAATCAGTTTTGCATTAATACTATTTATAATTAAAAAATTAAGGGAACATTTTCTGGGCTCAACTTTTTGAATGATTTTATGTTTTATTTTGTTTGAGTCTAGAAACAATTACTAATGCTGGACACAGCCATTCTGATTAATACGTTAGCATTTCAAGAATTCAGTTCAGCTATAGTCTTAAAATGTCATGAAAGAAATACATCAATTATTTAGATTTAATCAAGAAGGTAGACTGCAGATAGAAAGTTTGAACATGCTAAAACACAACATTTAATAGAGATTTTTGGATAACAAAAATAAGGGGAAATTACCAAATTATCATGATCTACTATATACAACTTATCGCTAAAGATGACACATCAAAGCAATTACTGCAATTAATGTACAGTACATTTGTTTTATTTGCAAGACAGAAAAATAAAATTTCACATTATGATTGTATTTACGTGTGACTGTTTTTACTTTTTATTTACTTTTATTTTGGAAATAATCATACTAAATCAAGCTGCATCTGTTTGCCATGAAATACCGGCAGCCGGGATCCCCGCCGTCAGTTTACCTACATCGGTATCCTGGCCACCAGTATGCAGGCAGCGGGGTGAGCGATAGAAAGTTCCTTGCAGGCAGGACATCCACAAAGCAAGGAAAGCCAGTGGAGCAGGGATTCCAGCACGGCATTTAACCACTAGTTGGGATTCCGGCATGGGCATTGTGACCTCCAGGTTCCCGACTAGTGGTATTTTAACTAGAGATGTGCACTTGAAATTTTTCGGGTTTTGTGTTTTGGTTTTGGGTTCGGTTCCGCGGCCGTGTTTTGGGTTCGACCGCGTTTTGGCAAAACCTCACCGAATTTTTTTTGTCGGATTCGGGTGTGTTTTGGATTCGGGTGTTTTTTTCAAAAAACACTAAAAAACAGCTTAAATCATAGAATTTGGGGGTCATTTTGATCCCAAAGTATTATTAACCTCAAAAACCATAATTTCCACTAATTTTCAGTCTATTCTGAATACCTCACACCTCACAATATTATTTTTAGTCCTAAAATTTGCACCGAGGTCGCTGGATGACTAAGCTAAGCGACCCTAGTGGCCGACACAAACACCGGGCCCATCTAGGAGTGGCACTGCAGTGTCACGCAGGATGGCCCTTCCAAAAAACACTCCCCAAACAGCACATGACGCAAAGAAAAAAAGAGGCGCAATGAGGTAGCTGTGTGAGTAAGATAAGCGACCCTAGTGGCCGACACAAACACCGGGCCCATCTAGGAGTGGCACTGCAGTGTCACGCAGGATGGCCCTTCCAAAAAACACTCCCCAAACAGCACATGACGTAAAGAAAAAAAGAGGCGCAATGAGGTAGCTGTGTGAGTAAGCTAAGAGACCCTAGTGGCCGACACAAACACCTGGCCCATCTAGGAGTGGCACTGCAGTGTCACGCAGGATGGCCCTTCCAAAAAACACTCCCCAAACAGCACATGACGCAAAGAAAAAAAGAGGCGCAATGAGGTAGCTGTGTGAGTAAGATAAGCGACCCTAGTGGCCGACACAAACACCGGGCCCATCTAGGAGTGGCACTGCAGTGTCACGCAGGATGGCCCTTCCAAAAAACACTCCCCAAACAGCACATGACGCAAAGAAAAAAAGAGACGCAATGAGGTAGCTGTGTGAGTAAGATAAGCGACCCTAGTGGCCGACACAAACACCGGGCCCATCTAGGAGTGGCACTGCAGTGTCACGCAGGATGGCCCTTCCAAAAAACACTCCCCAAACAGCACATGACGCAAAGAAAAAAAGAGGCGCAATGAGGTAGCTGTGTGAGTAAGATAAGCGACCCTAGTGGCCAACACAAACACCGGGCCCATCTAGGAGTGGCACTGCAGTGTCACGCAGGATGGCCCTTCCAAAAAACACTCCCCAAACAGCACATGACGCAAAGAAAAAAAGAGGCGCAATGAGGTAGCTGTGTGAGTTTGATAAGCAACCCTAGTGGCCGACACAAACACCGGGCCCATCTAGGAGTGGCACTGCACTGGCACTGCAGGATGGCCCTTCCAAAAAACACTCCCCAAACAGCACATGACGCAAAGAAAAAAAGAGGCGCAATGAGGTAGCTGTGTGAGTAAGATAAGCGACCCTAGTGGCCGACACAAACACCTGACCCATCTAGGAGTGGCACTGCAGTGTCACGCAGGATGGCCCTTCCAAAAAACACTCCCCAAACAGCACATGACGCAAAGAAAAATTAAAGAAAAAAGAGGTGCAAGATGGAATTGTCCTTGGGCCCTCCCACCCACCCTTATGTTGTATAAACAGGACATGCACACTTTAACCAACCCATCATTTCAGTGACAGGGTCTGCCACACGACTGTGACTGAAATGACGGGTTGGTTACTTGGTTTGGACCCCCACCAAAAAAGAAGCAATTAATCTCTCCTTGCACAAACTGGCTCTACAGAGGCAAGATGTACACCTCATCATCATCCTCCGATATATCACCGTGTACATCCCCCTCCTCACAGATTATCAATTCATCCCCACTGGAATCCACCATCTCAGCTCCCTGTGTACTTTGTGGAGGCAATTGCTGCTGGTCAATGTCTCCACGGAGGAATTGATTATAATTCATTTTAATGAACATCATCTTCTCCACATTTTCTGGAAGTAACCTCGTACGCCGATTGCTGACAAGGTGAGCGGCGGCACTAAACACTCTTTCGGAGTACACACTTGTGGGAGGGCAACTTAGGTAGAATAAAGCCAGTTTGTGCAAGGGCCTCCAAATTGCCTCTTTTTCCTGCCAGTATATGTACGGACTGTGTGACGTGCCTACTTGGATGTGGTCACTCATATAATCCTCCACCATTCTTTCAATGGGGAGAGAATCATATGCAGTGACAGTAGACGACATGTCCGTAATCGTTGACAGGTCCTTCAGTCCGGACCAGATGTCAGCATCAGCAGTCGCTCCAGACTACCCTGCATCACCGCCAGCGGGTGGGCTTGGAATTCTGAGCCTTTTCCTCGCACCCCCAGTTGCGGGAGAATGTGAAGGAGGAGATGTTGACAGGTCGCGTTCCGCTTGACTTGACAATTTTCTCACCAGCAGGTCTTTGAACCCCAGCAGACTTGTGTCTGCCGGAAAGAGAGATCCAAGGTAGGTTTTAAATCTAGGATCGAGCACGGTGGCCAAAATGTAGTGCTCTGATTTCAACAGATTGACCACCCGTGAATCCTTGTTAAGCGAATTAAGGGCTCCATCCACAAGTCCCACATGCCTAGCGGAATCGCTCCGTGTTAGCTCCTCCTTCAATGTCTCCAGCTTCTTCTGCAAAAGCCTGATGAGGGGAATGACCTGACTCAGGCTGGCAGTGTCTGAACTGACTTCACGTGTGGCAAGTTCAAAGGGCAGCAGAACCTTGCACAACGTTGAAATCATTCTCCACTGCGCTTGAGACAGGTGCATTCCACCTCCTATATCGTGCTGAATTGTATAGGCTTGAATGGCCTTTTGCTGCTCCTCCAACCTCTGAAGCATATATAGGGTTGAATTCCACCTCGTTACCACTTCTTGCTTCAGATGATGGCAGGGCAGGTTCAGGCGTTTTTGGTGTTGCTCCAGTCTTCTGTACGTGGTGCCTGTACGCCGAAAGTGTCCCGCAATTCTTCTGGCCACCGACAGCATCTCTTGCACGCCCCTGTCGTTTTTTTAAAAATTCTGCACCACCAAATTCAAGGTATGTGCAAAACATGGGACGTGCTGGAATTTGCCCAGATTTAATGCACACACAATATTGCTGGCGTTGTCCGATGCCACAAATCCACAGGAGAGTCCAATTGGGGTAAGCCATTCCGCGATGATCTTCCTCAGTTGTCGTAAGAGGTTTTCAGCTGTGTGCGTATTCTGGAAAGCGGTGATACAAAGCGTAGCCTGCCTAGGAAAGAGTTGGCGTTTGCGAGATGCTGCTACTGGTGCCGCCGCTGCTGTTCTTGCGGCGGGAGTCCATACATCTACCCAGTGGGCTGTCACAGTCATATAGTCCTGACCCTGCCCTGCTCCACTTGTCCACATGTCCGTGGTTGAGTGGACATTGGGTACAGCTGCATTTTTTAGGACACTGGTGACTCTTTTTCTGAGGTCTGTGTACATTTTCGGTATCGCCTGCCTAGAGAAATGGAACCTAGATGGTATTTGGTACCGGGGACACAGTACCTCCAACAAGTCTCTAGTTGGCTCTGCAGTAATGATGGATACCGGAACCACGTTTCTCACCACCCAGGATGCCAAGGCCTGGGCAGGATGACAGGCTTTGCAGCAGGATGACTGCTGTGATATTTCATCTTCCTCGCAAAGGACTGTTGGACAGTCAATTGCTTGGTGGAAGTAGTAAAAGTGGTCTTACGATTTCCCCTCTGGGATGACCATCGACTCCCAGCAGCAACAACAGCAGCGCCAGCAGCAGTAGGCGTTACACGCAAGGATGCATCGGAGGAATCCCAGGCAGGAGAGGAATCGTCAGAATTGCCAGTGACATGGCCTGCAGGACTATTGGCATTCCTGGGGAAGGAGGAAATTGACACTGAGGGAGTTGGTGGGGTGGTTTGCGTGAGCTTGGTTACAAGAGGAAGGGATTTACTGGTCAGTGGACTGCTTCCGCTGTCGCCCAAAGTTTTTGAACTTGTCACTGACTTATTATGAATGCGCTGCAGGTGACGTATAAGGGAGGATGTTCCGAGGTGGTTAACGTCCTTACCCCTACTTATTACAGCTTGACAAAGGCAACACACGGCTTGACAAATGTTGTCCGCATTTCTGTTGAAATACTTCCACACCGAAGAGCTGATTTTTTTGGTATTTTCACCAGGCATGTCAACGGCCATATTCCTCCCACGGACAACAGGTGTCTCCCCGGGTGCCTGACTTAAACAAACCACCTCACCATCAGAATCCTCCTTGTCAATTTCCTCCCCAGCGCCAGCAACACCCATATCCTCCTCATCCTGGTGTACTTCAACACTGACATCTTCAATCTGACTATCAGGAACTGGACTGCGGGTGCTCCTTCCAGCACTTGCAGGGGGCGTGCAAATGGTGGAAGGCGCATGCTCTTCATGTCCAGTGTTGGGAAGGTCAGGCATCGCAACCGACACAATTGGACTCTCCTTGTGGATTTGGGATTTCGAAGAACGCACAGTTCTTTGCGGTGCTTTTGCCAGCTTGAGTCTTTTCATTTTTCTAGCGAGAGGCTGAGTGCTTCCATCCTCATGTGAAGCTGAACCACTAGCCATGAACATAGGCCAGGGCCTCAGCCGTTCCTTGCCACTCCGTGTGGTAAATGGCATATTGGCAAGTTTACGCTTCTCCTCCGACAATTTTATTTTAGATTTTGGAGTCCTTTTTTTACTGATATTTGGTGTTTTGGATTTTACATGCTCTGTACTATGACATTGGGCATCAGCCTTGGCAGACGACGTTGCTGGCATTTCATCGTCTCGGCCATGACTAGTGGCAGCAGCTTCAGCACGAGGTGGAAGTGGATCTTGATCTTTCCCTAATTTTGGAACCTCAACATTTTTGTTCTCCATATTTTAATAGGCACAACTAAAAGGCACCTCAGGTAAACAATGGAGATGGATGGATACTAGTATACTTATGGATGGACGAGCGACTGCCGACACAGAGGTAGCTACAGCCGTGGACTACCGTACTGTGTCTGCTGCTAATATAGACTGGATGATAATGAGATGAAATCAATATATATATATATATATAATATCACTAGTACTGCAGCCGGACAGGTATATATATTTATTATGTAATGACTGATGACGGACCTGCTGGACACTGTCAGCTCAGCAGCACCGCAGACTGCTACAGTAAGCTACTATAGTAGTATGTATAAAGAAGAAAGAAAAAAAAAAACCACGGGTAGGTGGTATACAATTATGGATGGACGAGCGACTGCCGACACAGAGGTAGCTACAGCCGTGGACTACCGTACTGTGTCTGCTGCTAATATAGACTGGATGATAATGAGATGAAATCAATATATATATATATATAATATCACACTAGTACTGCAGCCGGACAGGTAGATATATTTATTATGTAATGACTGATGACGGACCTGCTGGACACTGTCAGCTCAGCAGCACCGCAGACTGCTACAGTAAGCTACTATAGTATTATGTATAAAGAAGAAAGAAAAAAAAAACCACGGGTAGGTGGTATACAATTATGGATGGACGAGCGACTGCCGACACAGAGGTAGCTACAGCCGTGGACTACCGTACTGTGTCTGCTGCTAATATAGACTGGATGATAATGAGATGAAATCAATATATATATATATAATATCACACTAGTACTGCAGCCGGACAGGTAGATATATTTATTATGTAATGACTGATGACGGACCTGCTGGACACTGTCAGCTCAGCAGCACCGCAGACTGCTACAGTAAGCTACTATAGTAGTATGTATAAAGAAGAAAGAAAAAAAAAACCATGGGTAGGTGGTATACAATTATGGATGGACGAGCGACTGCCGACACAGAGGTAGCTACAGCCGTGGACTACCGTACTGTGTCTGCTGCTAATATAGACTGGATGATAATGAGATGAAATCAATATATATATATATATATATAATATCACTAGTACTGCAGCCAGACAGGTATATATATTTATTATGTAATGACTGATGACGGACCTGCTGGACACTGTCAGCTCAGCAGCACCGCAGACTGCTACAGTAAGCTACTATAGTAGTATGTATAAAGAAGAAGAAAGAAAAAAAAAACGGGTAGGTGGTATACAATATTATATATATATTATATACAATTATATATATATATATATATTAAACTGGTGGTGATTATTAAACTGGTGGTCAGGTCACTGGTCACACTATCAGCAACTTGCAAGTAGTGCTCCTAAGCAGACAATCACAATATATATTATACTGGTGGTCAGTGTGGTCACAATGGCAGTGTGGCACTCTGGTAGCAAAAGTGTGCACTGTACGTTATATGTACTCCTGAGTCCTGCTCTCAGACTCTAACTGCTCCCCACTGTCAGTGTCTCCCCCACAAGTCAGATATACATTATACAGTCACACTATCTATCACTTCAGCAAGTAGTAGTACTCCTCCTAATGCTCCCCAAAATTACTACTGTGTCTCTCTCTACTCTAGTCTCACTCTCTTCTCTATAAACGGAGAGGACGCCAGCCACGTCCACTCCCTATGAATCTCAATGCACGTGTGAAAATGGCGGCGACGCGCGGCTCCTTATATAGAATCCGAGTCTCGCGATAGAATCCGAGCCTCGCGAGAATCCGACAGCGGGATGATGACGTTCGGGCGCGCTCGGGTTAACCGAGCAAGGCGGGAAGATCCGAGTCACTCGGACCCGTGTAAAAAAACCTGAAGTTCGGGCGGGTTCGGATTCCGAGGAACCGAACCCGCTCATCTCTAATTTTAACCACTTCATGTTTGCCGCAACTTCCTCTAGATGATGGTAGTTCAGGCTGTTGTCTGTCATTTGAGAGCAGAGGGGAGAAGGCGCTACTTTATTTGCAATCATATTTCTACTGTCAACAGCCAGAAGTTTATTGAACATGATAAGGGACAAGTGTGCATAGGATGAGTAGTTCAGATGAAGAGAGGTATCAAAACTTGGAGAGAGAGAAAGTAGACATAAATACTGTAGGGCAATACGAATGGGGTGGGCAGTACAGATGATGTAATGGTTAGCATTCCTAACTCACAGCAATGAGGTCATAGGTTTGATTCCATTTCTCATCACAGCTCTAGCTGTATGGAGTTTGTATATTCTCCCCATGCTTGTCTGGTCTTCCTCTAGGTACTCCAGTTTCCTCCCACAATCCAAAAATATACTGGCAAATTCAGTTCAACTATAGTCTTAAAATGTCATGGAGTTTGGATATTCTCCCCGTGCTTTTCTGGTCTTCCTATGGGTACTCCAGTTTCCCCCCACAACCCAAAAATATACTGGCAAGGCAAGTTAACTGTTTCCCCCAAAAAAATAACCCTAGTATGTACATGTACATGGGGAGATTAAATGTGTCAAGTGGTTCTTATCTGCCATCAAATTCTATGTTTAAATAAAGTATCAGAAAATCAACTCCTAACTGTCATTTTTAAAACACAGCCTCTAAAATGACACAAGCTGATTGGTTGGTGTTGGAAATATGTGTGCACAGAGTTCAGGTTGTAGCAGCATAACAGTAATTTTATATTTCCCTAGGTTATATATAGCCATGCATTCCCCCACCCCCCATCAGCTCCATCAATTTACAATTTGCTTGTATAGCATCCAGATTGGATTAAAGCTTTTTCCTTTCCAGACCAACCTGTGTAGGCTTATTTTCAGACCAATTCATCATATTTTTTGGTGTAAAACCAATGGAAAGAAACTTGGTTCTCCAAACAAATTGTCATTGCTCTTGGATGGATAAATGGACTCTACCAGTTCTAGGAATTGGCTAATCCATTGCAGAGGCATGGTGGATGATTTAATTGTGGCACACGCCAACTGCTGTCTGTCTGAAGGAATGGGCGTCTATCAGAGCTATTCAACTGTTGCTCCAATAGACGCCCATTAGCCATGGCAGGCACAGGTTTTCTCTCACCCCTAGGAGGTGCAAGAAAAAATGTGTTAAAAAGTCCTTAGTTTGGGCTCCCAAAGCACCAAGATCTGGAATTTGAAAGCCTATTCAGGCTTTTGCATGGCTTATCCCAGAGCTGACAGGCATTTTAATTACCAATGGACATCTGATCTGAGCAACAATTATATAGCACCGATAAACCTCCATTGCTAAAGAAACCCAACAGGATGTGCAAAAACAATTGAATCAGCCCCATGGAGTCTTATGTGCTGGTGGTGTTTGCCAAAGCACCCCACAAGGAGGTGTGGACTTTGCTGCGCTCAACACACAGGTCTGCCTGGGTCCCTAGTGTGGAAGCTGGTATACACTGGAGACCGGACTGAAGCTGGATGATGGACTGGGTCTTTGGCTGAGACCAGCTTCACAGGATAACAGGCTGAAACCAGCTACACAGGCTGGACTGGAACGGGCAGAAGGTTAATTGAGGAAATCCACAAGGTTAGCCGCAGAATGCGGGTACCTAACATAAAGAGCAATGTCTTTTTTCCACCATTGTTATCTATGGGGGAAAATGTGACTGACAACCCAGCCACATAGAGCCAATCAATGCAGAGCTCCTCAGGAGGCCGAGGTTGATTGGCTCATGGTTCTCCTGGTGACAACAGTCACCCGGAGTCTAGTCATTCAGTCTGACTTGGTTCAGGTGACAATTTTTTTTATTTTTAACACCTACTTTGAATGAAGAAGACATGATCTACACTGGAATAGATGAGTATGGATTTTCTATTTTACAGGTTACCATGTATTCTACTGGACAAGAGGACCAAAGGGCTACAGGGTGTGTAGGTAAGTATGTTTGAGTGTGAGTATGAGTGTCAGTGTGCATGTATGTTTTATTTAAATGTTACTTTCAACAAGTGTGTGTGTTGTCGCCATTGTAATATTTATTTTACAGGGGGTCTACAGGTACCAGCGTGCCCTTTGATGCCCTGCATGCTGATAGTTATGGTTTTCCAAGTACCAACACAAGGGAGAGGATTGCTGGGACCTGTAGTGCCACCTGTAAAAGAAAGACAATATTATTTCTACATTTTTACACTTAAAAGCTATCAACTCGGCACCCACTGTCCAGGGGGTGCTGGAGATAGCCTCTGGCTTCAGCCCTGGCCTTGGGGGCCCTGGAGAGGGGAATCCCTTTAATTGCCCACATTGCACGTTGGTGGTCATTCCGAGTTGTTAGCTCGTTGCTGTTTTTTGCAACGCAGCGATTAAGTAGAAAATGCTCATGCGCATGGTAAGCAGCGCGCATGTGCTAAGTAATTTAACACAAAACTTTGGAGATTTGCACAAGCTCGAGCAACGTTTTTTCAACGCTCAAGTGATCGTAGTGTGATTGACAGGAAGTGGGTGTTTCTGGGCGGCAACTTGGCGTTTTCAGGGAGTGTGCTAAAAAACGCAGGCATGCCAGGTAAAAACGCAGGAGTGGCTGGAGAAATTGGGGAGTGGCTGGACGAACACAGGGCGTGCTTGTGACGTCAAACTGTTAGGGTCTCCTGCCCTGTGCTGCCACGTCGTCATGGCAACCGGGAGACAAGTGCTAGCGGAGTAACCTGAGCGCAGCTGATACTCCGGTTCGGGTCTTTTGCTGTGCAGTGGTTATAGGCTCTGTGCACGGCAGGGGATCCGGTGCTGGTTTTTGTGCTCACAGTCTGTGAGGTCTGAGTGGGGCGTGGACAGCACCTGCTTTATAAGGCCTCTTCTCAGGGTAAGCAGATGCTGCTGAATCTTTGTTGGTTAGTCAGTTCCTGAAAGTTAACCAGTACTGTGTAGCTTTGTATTTGTTTGTTGCTTACTGCAAATAGGCCTGGGGATTTGGTATTACACTCTGCCAATCCAGACCTAGCAGTAAGACTGGAGTCAGTCGTTTAGCTTGCTGGGGTTCTGTTATTACTCTGTGAACTTAGCAAGTTTGCGGCTGTATTCTAAGACTTGCCTGTCTAATCCTGTCTCACTGTGCTAGGTGTCAGGGGTCAGTTTAGTGGCAGTAAGCTGAACCTGTGCACTGCAAGTAAGAATTAGGATTGTGGAGACTCTCCTTGTGTCTATCGTTCCATCTCTGACCAAGGAGTTTACTGCCACACCCGTTGGTAACCCTTTAGGGTTTTGCTGTTGCCCTTAGCAACAGCATTTCGGGTTCTCTACGTATTAAAACACAACATCTTGCTTTTCCCATCTGAGCATTTCTAATACAAGGGAGATACCCAGTTCCTTAGCCTCTGGGCTTCTCTGTTCACTTTGTGTGTATTTTGTTACCCTATCACCTTCTGTGTACGTTATGTCATATTCCCCAGTCTGTCTGTGAGTCCATTTGTTTTGCATAACAGTTCAAACACCAGTACATTCCTGCAGGCACTGGAGTGCATAATAGTTCTGACACCAGTACTTTCCTGCGGGCACTGGTGTGCATAACATATTCAGCAGCCTAATACTCCTGTTGAAATTTTGGGGGAATATGGAGCATACCCCTCAAAATACGTTGCAACAGGTGGTCGATCAGGTGCAGGTCCTGACTCGACAATTTAATGATTTGTCCATTAAAATGCACACCTCCCAGGCTGCTGGCGGAGCTCCCGCAGCAGCACCTGCAGGGGTTAAGGAGCCGAAAGTAAATCTCCCGGATCGTTTTTCTGGAGATCGCTCGCAGTTCTTTTGTTTCAAGGAGAGCTGCAAGCTATACTTCCGGCTTAGGCCTCAGTCTTCTGGGTTGGAGATTCAGCGGGTGGGCATAGTGATTTCCTTGCTACAAGGAGACCCACAGGTCTGGGCATATGGGTTGCAGCCTGACTGTCCGTCGCTTAAAAGTGTTGATGCTTTTTTTACGGCACTGGGCATGTTGTATGATGACCCTGACAAGACGGCCTCAGCCGAGGCTCAGATTTCGATCCTTAAGCAAGGGCGAAGGCCAGTTGAGGTTTACTGTACGGAGTTTCGGAGGTTGGCCCATGATACCCAGTGGAATGACCCAGCCCTGAGACACCAGTACCGAAGAGGTCTTTCTAACCAGATAAAGGACCAACTGGTACAATATCCCTTGCCTGATAGCTTGGATCAGCTCATGCAGTTATCCATCCGGGTGGATAGACGGCTGAGAGAGCGTAGGCTTGAAAGGGAGACTGAGATTTCCTTCCTTCCCAAGGGAACCTCAGACTCTGAGGAATTTTCCGAGGAGCCTATGCAGATTGGGGCTACCCGCCTCTCCTCGCGTGAGAAGACGCGGAGGAGACAGCAGGGGTTGTGTTTGTACTGTGGGAATAAAGGTCATGTGGTAGTATCATGCCCAGAAAAGCCGGAAAACTTCAGGGCCTGAGGGTGATGGGAAATATCCTGTCAGGCCAGAAGTCAGAATTTCCCAAGAAGACTTTTATCATTCCGGTGACCTTGAAGATCCTCGGTCAAACTGTCAAGACTGAGGCCTTTGTGGACAGTGGGGCCGACGGGGTTTTTATGGACCGCCAATTCGCCCTGAAACACTCTGTTCCCTTAGTACCCTTGGCATCGGAAATTGAGATTTGTGGGTTAAACGGGGAACCATTATCCCAAGGTAAAATTACCTCTTGCACTAGCCAGATTTCTTTGTTTATTGGAGCCACACACTCTGAAAAATTGTCCTTTTATGTGACTGTCTGTACTTTTGCCCCATTGGTGTTGGGGTTACCCTGGTTAAGGGCCCACAATCCTCAATTTGACTGGGTCTCTGGGGAGATTCTTAGTTGGGGTACTGATTGTTTCAGGAGTTGCTTGAGCCTTCCAGTCAGGCTCTCGCAGCTAAGTTTGCCAGGATTGCCAGGGTGTTATGCAGATTTTGCGGACGTGTTCTCCAAAAAAGTTGCAGAGGTACTACCTCCCCATCGCCCCTATGACTGTGCCATTGATTTGTTGCCAAATGCTAAGCTTCCCAAGAGCAGGTTGTACTCCCTGTCACGTCCTGAGACTCAGGCTATGGCAGAGTACATTCAGGAGAACTTGGCTAAGGGATTTATCAGACCTTCACAGTCTCCAGTTGGGTCGGGGTTCTTCTTCGTGGGTAAAAAGGACGGTTCGTTGCGACCCTGCATCGACTTCAGGGAATTGAACCGTATCACGATTAAAAACTCATACCCACTGCCTCTCATTTCGGTCTTGTTTGACCAGCTTCGTACTGCCACCATTTTTTCTAAGATTGACCTACGCGGTGCGTACAATCTAATCCGAATAAGAGAGGGGGATGAATGGTAGACTGCCTTTAATACCCACTCAGGGCATTATGAATATTTGGTGATGCCTTTTGGGCTCTGTAATGCCCCGGCAGTCTTCCAGGATTTCATGAATGATGTGCTCAGGGAATATTTGGATAGATTCTTAGTTGTATACTTAGATGACATCCTAATCTTCTCCCATTCCCTGGAGGAACATCGGAAGCATGTACGCTTAGTCCTCCAGAAACTCAGAGACCACCGGCTTGGGGCCAAGCTGGAGAAGTGCGAATTTGAAGTTCAGCAAATCGCATTTCTAGGATATATTATCTCCCCAGAAGGTTTCCAAATGGAGGGTTCCAAGGTACAGGCAGTCCTGGATTGGGTGCAGCCCACTAGTTTGAAGGCGCTTCAGCGTTTCCTGGGCTTTGCGAATTTTTATAGACGATTTATCGCTGGATTTTCGTCTATAGTGACGCCCTTGGTGGCACTCACTAAGAAAGGGGCGGATGTTGCTCACTGGTCTTGTGAGGCTAAAGCGGCTTTTGCCCGTCTCAAAGGGGCATTTGTTTCGGCCAAGGTGCTGCGACACCCAGATCCAGAGCGTCCTTTTGTGGTGGAGGTGGATGCCTCTGAGATGGGTATTGGGGCAGTGCTTTCTCAGATGGGAGTGTCTGATAATCGCCTTCATCCCTGTGCTTACTTTTCCCGTAAATTTTCGCCTGCCGAGATGAATTATGACGTGGGTAACCGGGAATTGTTGGCTATTAAGGATGCACTCGAGGAGTGGAGACACTGGCTTGAGGGGGCTAAGTTTGTGGTCTCAATTCTCACTGACCATAAGAATCTGGCATATTTAGAGTCAGCGAAGCGTCTCAATGCCAGGCAGGCACGATGGGCTTTGTTTTTTGCTCGCTTTAATTTTTTGATAACATATCGCCCTGGGTCAAAAAACATCAAGGCTGATGCGCTCTCGCAGAGTTTTGCTCCAATCCAGGAGACCACCGAGGAGCCGTTGCCCATTGTTTCCCCATCATGTATTAAAGTGGGCATTACCCAGGACCTCTTATCGTTAGTCCTTAGAGCACAGGAGCAGGCTCCTCCAGACCTTCCGGTAGGTCTTTTGTTTGTGCCTCCTAGGTTAAGACAGCGAGTGTTCCTGGAATTCCATGCCAAGAAGTCGGCAGGTCACCCGGGTATTGCCAGAACTCGGGAGTTGCTATCTAGGGCGGTGTGGTGGCCCTCGGTGGCTAAGGATGTGGATCAGTGGGTTCGGGCATGTGACATCTGTGCCCGAAATAAGACTCCTAGAGGGGTTCCTGTTGGCCCATTACATCCACTCTCTATCCCATCTAAGCCATGGACACACATTTCAATGGATTTTGTGGTGGACTTGCCCAAATCCTCGGGGATGACAGCCATCTGGGTTGTCGTTGACAGGTTTTCAAAGATGGCGCACTTCGTTCCACTGGTTGGGCTGCCATCGGCCAGATGCCTGTCTGAATTATTTATGCTGCATGTTGTGCGTCTCCACGGGTTGCCACTTGATGTGGTCTCTGACCGCGGATCCCAGTTTGTGGCCAAATTCTGGAGGGCATTTTGTTCCGATCTCCAGATTTCTGTCAGCTTGTCGTCAGGCTACCATCCGCAGTCTAATGGGCAGACTGAAAGGGTGAACCAGTCCTTGGAGCAGTTTCTCAGGTGTTATGTCTCCAAGTGTCAGACTGACTGGGTTGCTCATCTGTCCATGGCGGAGTTTGCCTATAACAACGCGGATCACTCTGCTACAGGGATCTCTCCCTTCCTTTGTGTGTATGGGCATCATCCTAAGGCCAATTCTTTTGACCCCCTGGACTCCACGCCTGGTGGTTCCTCTGTGGTTTCGGTCCTTAGAGGTATTTGGCGGAAAGTGAAGAAAGCCCTTGTGTCTGTGTCATTAGTGACCAAAAGGGTTTTTGATAAGCGGAAAAGACCCTGCAGCTTCAAATTAGGAGACTTCGTCTGGTTGTCTACCAAGAATTTGAAGTTGAGACAGCCATCTCATAAGTTAGGCCCCCGGTTCATCGGCCCTTATAAGATCACCAGGGTTATCAATCCGGTGGCATTTCAGTTAGATCTGGGTATCAATAAAACATTTCATTGTTCCCTTTTAAAACGGGCGATTAGTAATCCTTCTTCCAGTGGAAGACCTTCCCCTCTTCTGATACGTGGCCAGAGGGAGTTTGTTGTTGAAAGGATTCTTGATTCCAAGATGGTTCGGGGTCGGCTGTCATTTTTGGTGCACTGGAAGGGGTATGGCCCGGAGGAGCGGTCGTGGGTGCGCAGTTGTGATCTTCATGCCCCCAGACTGATACGCTCTTTCTTCTCGCAGTTCCCCGATAAACCCGGTGGTAGGGGTTCTTTGACCCCTCGTCAGAGGGGGGGTACTGTTAGGGTCTCCTGCCCTGTGCTGCCACGTCGTCATGGCAACCGGGAGACAAGTGCTAGCGGAGTAACCTGAGCGCAGCTGATACTCCGGTTCGGGTCTTTTGCTGTGCAGTGGTTATAGGCTCTGTGCACGGCAGGGGATCCGGTGCTGGTTTTTGTGCTCACAGTCTGTGAGGTCTGAGTGGGGCGTGGACAGCACCTGCTTTATAAGGCCTCTTCTCAGGGTAAGCAGATGCTGCTGAATCTTTGTTGGTTAGTCAGTTCCTGAAAGTTAACCAGTACTGTGTAGCTTTGTATTTGTTTGTTGCTTACTGCAAATAGGCCTGGGGATTTGGTATTACACTCTGCCAATCCAGACCTAGCAGTAAGACTGGAGTCAGTCGTTTAGCTTGCTGGGGTTCTGTTATTACTCTGTGAACTTAGCAAGTTTGCGGCTGTATTCTAAGACTTGCCTGTCTAATCCTGTCTCACTGTGCTAGGTGTCAGGGGTCAGTTTAGTGGCAGTAAGCTGAACCTGTGCACTGCAAGTAAGAATTAGGATTGTGGAGACTCTCCTTGTGTCTATCATTCCATCTCTGACCAAGGAGTTTACTGCCACACCCGTTGGTAACCCTTTAGGGTTTTGCTGTTGCCCTTAGCAACAGCATTTCGGGTTCTCTACGTATTAAAACACAACATCTTGCTTTTCCCATCTGAGCATTTCTAATACAAGGGAGATACCCAGTTCCTTAGCCTCTGGGCTTCTCTGTTCACTTTGTGTGTATTTTGTTACCCTATCACCTTCTGTGTACGTTATGTCATATTCCCCAGTCTGTCTGTGAGTCCATTTGTTTTGTATAACAGTTCAAACACCAGTACATTCCTGCAGGCACTGGAGTGCATAATAGTTCTGACACCAGTACTTTCCTGCAGGCACTGGTGTGCATAACACAAACCAGGAACTAAACGGACTGAGGTGATCGCAGTCTAGGAGTAGGTCTGGAGCTACTCAGAAACTGCAGCAAATTATTTATTAGCAGTTCTGCTAATCTTTCGTTCGCTATTCTGCTAAGCTAAGATACACTCCCAGAGGGCGGCGGCCTAGCATTTGCAATGCTGATAAAAGCAGCTAGCAACCGAACAACTCGGAATGACCACCCTTGTGATAGCCTCGAGCTTACAGACTTGCATGCTATGACATTGTGCGAGTTGCGGTATAAATACACCTTTCAACGTGTGAGAAGGTGCAAGTTTTTCCCACGTAAAAAACTGGGACCTTATTAAAATATCACCATAACAGCTAGATGTAATATGGTGCGAGTTGAAAAAAAGTGCAAGTTTAGAGCTAAACACAGAAGCATGCAGGGATCTCACTAATCTGTGCATGCTTTTGTGAAACTCGCACCTTGTAATGTAATGTTTACACACCAAAAACTTGCATGGACTAGCATATGTAATAATCTCAAATTCGCCAGCTATTACATTTTCGAGTTGCAGGGCAAACATGTACCTTTACACTGTGCAAGTTTGTACCTGCAAAAAAAACTTGCACCCTATTTGCCCTAAATCTTTAAGACAGCTGCTTGATCTGTGGCAGGAAATTCAGGAGTTAATAGCATGCTGGGATTAAGGAACTCTGTAATAGAATGAGGAGTGCACTGAACTAGCAACTGATTTACAGGGGGAAATTAACTAAGAATCAATTTTTGAAGATATTACAAATCACCCTTAGTCGCTTCTTGTTGACCCTAATAACCGGAAACAAATTTTGCACATTTACTAACAAGCATTTTGGTTTGTCTCTTGTCTTCTGATGGTGTTTGTGTGATTTGTGTTGATTTTGGGGTTTTCGCATTGGAAGTCACTAAAGAATTTGCATTTGAATGTGATATAAGTCGCAAGAGAATGTATCAAAAGTCGCATGTCAACACAAAGCAACTCTTACCTCAATTTTCACCACCAAACGCACCTTAATTTGTACCACAAGTCAACGAAAAGTGGCAAAATCCTCAAATGCATTCTGACTGGTCATAAAACACAATTGCTACAGTGACATCACCATGTTGTTATAGAAACACCCCCAAATCGCCAGGAACATGTGCATTCCTGGCATTTGTGGTGGAGTGTTAGTGCTGAAATCAGGGTGGTAAGGTGTGGTATGCAGGGCCGGATTAATCATTGGGGGTGTCCGGGGTACTTAAGACAGGAGGGCCCTGGTGGAGAGGGGGGTGTATATTAGATTGTCCATATGTGACCGGTGTCACCTGTGTTAAACTATTTTTTTTTTTAAACATTTTTTATTGAGACATCATGGAAAATACATTTCAAAAAGATGTAAAGACAATGGGGGTCATTCCGAGTTGTTCACTCGTTGACTATTTTCGCAACGGAGCGATTAAGGCAAAAATGCGCATGCGCATGGTACGCAGTGCGCATGCGCTAAGTATTTTAGCACAAAACTTAGTAGATTTACTCACGGCCAAACGAAGAATTTTCATCGTTGAAGTGATCGGAGTGTGATTGACAGGAAGTGGGTGTTTCTGGGCGGAAACTGACCATTTTCTGGAGTGTACGGAAAAACGCAGGCGTGCCGGGACAATACGCAGGAGTGTCAGGAGAAACGGGGGAGTGGCTGACCGAACGCAGGGCGTGTTTGTGATGTCAATGGAACGAAATGGGCTGAGCTGATCGCAGTGTAGGAGTAAGTCTCGAGCTACTCAGAAACTGCTAAGAATTTTCTATTCGCAATTCTGCTAATCTTTCGTTCGCAATTCTGCTATGCTAAGATACATTCCCAGAGGGCGGCGGCCTAGCGTGTGCAATGCTGCTAAAATCTGCTAGCGAGTGAACAACTCGGAATGAGGGCCAATAAAAATTTGTAGCAAAGAAAGGATACAAATGTGCATTGTGCCTTGATTTCACATATGTACAATAATACTGTTACAAAATGCGCATTTCATAATTCGTGTCATTGATAGTACTATGAACAATATAGGTAACCCTGGGGGGAGCCGCCATATATGTCTGCTTTCAGATCAAAGATACAGGTTGGTCTTGTGCTGCCAGTCTAATTTGGTACCACGTGGTATTCTTTAGACTATTATGGATTTGCAGCCACGTGTTGAGCGGTAAAGTGGATATATATGATTCCCAAAGAGTAAAAAAACGATCTACTTGTTTGCCTCTATCCACAATGGCTTCTACCCAGTCCATCCTGAATATGTGGTGTAGTTTATTAAAAAATAGAGGTATCTGTGGAGGCGCACTATCCATCCACCCCTGTAAAATTGTTTTTTTCCCCGCAGCGCTGAGGGCTATCAGTAGTTTTCTACATTCCGATGGCATTCGGAGAGTGGGATCAATGATACCCAAAACTGCCCATTCGGGAGTAAATGGCACGTAAGTTATTAGTTTAGCCTCTGCATATCTCCTAATAAGGTGCCAGAAATATTGCACAATAGGGCATGCCCATAAACAATGATAGGTATCTGCCTATCTCTGGTGGCATTTTGGGCAAGAGTGTGTTCCCGACGTTCCCATATGGAAACGCCGTAGCGGGGATAGATAGGTATTATGATATACATTAAGAAATAGTTCAGTATACATACTAGCTGGCAGGACCTTTCGGGAATAAGATAAAGCTTTTTCCATTACGGGTAGAGTCAGCCTGAAAGTGGGTCAACCATTTGGACATGCCACCCATCACGGTTGCATGATCCAAGATTGTCCTCAAAAATGTATAATGAATGGATATGGCTTTGTGACTAGGTGCAGGGTGTAATAAGAGGCTATCTAAAGAGTTAGTCCAATCCCCCTCCACAAAGTGTGTAAGTACGTGCCTAACATAAAATTGTGTTTGCAGAAATGGAAGGGGGGACGAAGCAACTACCAAATTTTTTGTTAAAACCTCAGAAAAAGTTAGCAAGCGTTGGTCCTCCACAGATACCAGTTAACGAATGGATGTTAAACCAGCCTCCCTCCACATCACAAAAGGGTGAGCAGCCATTCCATCCAAAAACTCTGGGTTTTTGAGTAGGGGCAAATGTAAAGAGATGTATTGGTTCAATTTCGCACTGTGGCGCAATATGTGCCACACTCTCCCGGTAGACCACAAGAGTGGGTTTGACTTAGCGTGATCCGGTATTTCCCAATCATGTTGGTGGAGAAAACATGTCAAATCTATATTTACTAGGAAGTTTTGTTCTAGGCAAGTGTTCGTATATATAGAGCTGTTTTGCAGCCAATCTCTCAAGTGTTTCAAGAGTGCAGCTTGGTTATAAATTACCACATCCGGGAAATTAATCCCTCCATTGGATTTAGGTTGGATAAGTTTACGTAAAGTGATACGTGCATGGCCCCCCTTCCATATAAATGTTCTGATTAGTTTGTTAATCGTTTGCGCGTCTTGTTTAGTCAGCAGTACAGGGAGTGTTTGTAATGGGTACAATATGCGTTGTATAGCTACCATTTTTAGCAGGTTAGCCCTACCCAAATATGAAAGCGGAAGACGTTCCCATCCCTTAATGTTGTCAGTGAGAGTACGTATGGCCTTGCTTACGTTAAGTTTGTATAGTTCAGATATATATTGTGGCACCATAATACCCAGATATGTAATAAATGTCGATACCCAGTGTAAAGGGAAACGTGAGATCCAATGCGGACATGTCACGTTGCCATATAGCAATAACGCTTTAGATTTGTCCATACTGATACCAAAACCTGAGATACGACCAAATAATTGGATTTTGTCTAGGATCAAAGTAAGGGAATGCTCGGGGTCAGATATGTAAAGGAGGATATCATCGGCAATTTAATTTCCTGTCCACCCACTCTAATACCCCGAAAGTCTGGCCAATCCTGCAATGTCCGAAGCAGTGGATCTAGAGCTAAATTGAATAATAGCGGTGATAAGGGGCATCCTTGACGGGTGCCTCTTTCTATAAAGAACCTTTGGCCCCTGATCCCGTTTACTAACAGAGAAGCAGAAGGTTTCTTGTAGATATACCGAATATAATTAATAAAGTCCGTGTCAAAGCCTCTTTTTTCCAACACAGTGAACAAGTGTGGCCACAAGACCATATCGAAAGCCTTATTGGCGTCGAGACTAAGAAGCATATTTGAGTCTGTACATGGAGATTGAGATGCCGTCACCGCTGCCAGTGCCATGCGAATGGTTTTAACCGCATGTCTGCCAGTCACAAAACCCATCTGTGTTGTGGTAAGGACATCTGGGAGAATGGATTGAAGCCTTAGTGCCATTATCTTTGCCAATAATTTATAGTCGATGTTTAATAGACTGATTGGTCTATAGGAAGAAAGAAACTTGGTGTCTATACCGGGTTTAGGGATAAGGGTAATAAACGCTTCATGGAGATGGAGAACATCTTTCATGTATGGCTCAAAATAATTCCAATAAAGTAGGTACAATATGAGCTTGTAATATGCGATAGTGATCTCCCGATAGGCCATCTTGGCCTGGAGATTTACCATGGGGCAGGTTGGAGATGGCAGTGCTAATTTCCTCCGCCGTTATATTAACCGCAAGAGCTTCTCTCTGGTTCCGGGTCAAAGGGGGTAGTACCTCATCTGTAAGCAATTGTGTTTGTAGGTCATTGTCTACTGGTGCAGAACTAAACAAGGACTGGAAATAGGTTTGGAATTGTGTCACTATGTCCTGAGATTTAGTGATAATATGGCCTGTCACGGGGTGGTGTATAGCAGTTATGGTATGTTGTCTTTTGGGAGGTCGGGACATGGCAGCCAGTAACCTACCAGCCTTATTGCCCCATCTATAAAATGTATTTTTGGTAAAGTCTAAGGAGCGTTTCGCCTGGGTCGCTAAATAGGTTTCAAGCAGGCGTCTGGCTTGTCTATAGTCAGTGAGAGTGGAATCTGTTGGCGTAGAAGTATATGTTCGGAAAGCCATAGACATTGCTGCTTTCAGTGTGGTATATTCCGCCTTGGATTCCCTTTTTTTCCGGGTGACATAGCTAATAATGTGACCCCTCATCACAGCCTTAGAGGCATTCCAGAAGATGTCGGGTCTATCCCAGTAATCTATATTTTCATCGACATAGTTGGTCCAATGATATGTAAGATATAGTTTAAAGTCCTCCGAGTCTATCAGGTATTATGGAAATCGCCAAATACGATCTGTTGAGTGCATGTGAGGATGGGTCAAAGCCAGCGTGACCGGGGCATGGTCAAAGATCAGTATGTCGAGTATATCCACCCCAGCAACTTGAGACATCAAGTCATCAGCAATTAGGAATTTGTCAATGTGAGACATATTTGCCCTGGGTTGATACCCCCTCTTGACAAGACTGGACCAGGTCCTCAGTGTCACTCATTCTCATTTCTAACGTGGAGATGCGTATCGCATGTGAATCTATGCGAGCTAACCCCGCATCTAAGCGGGCTTGTAGGTCGTCAAATCGTTTGTCAAGCAGGGGCATAAGGAAATCTGAAATTTCTTTAGCTGTCAGGGGGGAGGTTTTATCACTAGGTAAGCCAGACGATTCCGAGCCAGGACCAGCTGGGGAGGGCGGGCCTGATTTAGGAGGAGCGTCCTTCCCCTTCCCCGCTTTATAGGAGGTATTTGATTGTTTTGGAGGCATGTTCTTGTCGAGGTATTTATCCATACCCCAGGGAATGAGGTCAGTGTCTCCTGAAGGCACAGATCCAACAGTTACGGGTAGTAATGTTAAAACAGATTTAAATATATATGAGGCTCGGGTGAAAGTGTGAAACCACACCAAGTTATTCAAAACATATTTCAATCAATCCACATCCCCACTAGAAAATTGCAGCCATACACAGTGATAGCCCATAGCTTTCGAGAGGGCACTTGAGGATGACTCCAGCAGGAAATTATGCTAGATATGGGCATGGGCGAGGACCTATACTAGAGAATCAAAATGAAATGTCAAGCAATATAGAAGAGAAGCGTTGGTGAAAATAACTAACGTCACATATAGTACTCAGCAAGAGAAAAGTAGAAGAATATATCACATAGAATCCTTAGTGTGAGAAAAATAACAAACGTCACAAGAAATTCCCAGGAGAGGAAAAGCAGACGATATCACATTCGATAATGTAAGAAAAACAACAAACGGTACATATAGGCTACTTCAGGAGCCGGCAAAGCTGAAAATATGGTTAAAATGATCAAGGAGATGCGGAATGGATATGCAATCACTTTGTGAGTCTCCTAACCAAGACCCACTGGGTAGCACTATTTCCTCATCTGCAGCACTACGCAATCTGCACAACCCCTAACTTAACTTCCAGGTATAATAGTATCGCTTCTACAGCAAGCAAGGCTTGAACTCGGTAATCAGGCAAATGTTATATAGAGTCCTCTTCTGAGGGTGTGACGTCCCGATGTAGCACCAGCCGGTGCTATGCAGCGCTGGATGGTGTGGTAGGCACCCCGACAGGAACCGTGGCAACACAGTCTATAAGGAGTGTCAGTACATCCCTATCGCAAAAAAATAGAGAGTGGGGACCCGTGAAAGATTATAGAAGGGACCAGTCCTTTCCATAAACATAGAAGAGGCTCTCAAACACACTCGTGGTGCACAAAAGATATGTACAGAGAAGATAAAGAAAGAGAGGAGTAAGTGAGGGTAACTTTGATAAGGGAGGAGAGGAATGGATTGCGAGGAGGGGAAAAGGCTCACACGTGAGGGGGGGTGGTACCAAGTATGGGGTAATGTAAAAGAGGAAAGGGGAGATTGTTAGTAAAAGGCAGTAGGGGGAACAAACAGTGCTAGTACCTGGGGTAGTAGCAAAGCCTTGCAAGTGAATAATAGCAGCAGGTGTCGGGGCATCTCCAGGAACACCAGTCGACAGAAGGCCTTGGGAGTTGCAATCTCGAGGTCCCTTGGATGTCAGCAATAGGGACGGGCAGTCTCAGCGTCAGTCCTCAGTGACACAATTAGGGATGGGGCACTGTAGTAACATCAGATCCATGCAGGGACAGACACACAGCCGCAAAGCAGGTCCACACTCCCGCCGGCTCCCGCGGCCATCCACAAGGGCACGGGTGGGGGTGATTAACAGCAGCCCTAGCGTGTCAGGCGGCCCCCGGCAGGAAAGTGTCCGCAGCAGGGGAGAGCGCACAGCTGCGGCAGTCCCCACGGGCACCTCCGGCGGCACAGAGCCGGGCGGGTCCTAAAGGCCTCAGATGAATCGGCCGTGCCTGTGAAGCAGTTGGCCCAGTGAGCGATAGGGGGACAGCCCGTGCTGCACCCCGACTCACGATGCAGAGAGGCAGGAAGGCTTCCTCCGTCCGGCAGGCAGCAGCTCCGTACAGAGCAGGAAATCCAGATGTGGCATCACAACGAGGGGACCCTCCGCCCGGCGGCTCAGGCCTCCAGAGCACAGCCCCGGGAACCCCCGGCCGGAGACTCGGACAATCATGGTGGGGGCACCGCCCCACAAGGCAAGTAGATGAGTGCCCAGTAGTGTAATCTCCCAGAAATAGCTGATCAGTGATGTGGGGGGTAAGGGTGGTCGGTGCCTCTGTAGCTTCAGACGCGTTCCTCCCGAGGTTCGCGCCAAAGGCAGGCAGCCATCCACGCCATCAACATTAATGGCTCAACTTCGGCGGATAATAGGTCCACAAGGGCTAATGAGATATCAAAATGTTCCTTTATACTCGGGGAATACACTCCCATGAAATATGTATCCCCATGAAGGCTAGAAAAGGAGGATTGGAATGGATTACTCTAGCCCCTGTGCAGGGAGAGATTAAAAAGCGGCCAAGCTGGATGCCCCGCCTACCGGAAGTCTCTCATGTTAAACTATTTAATTGATGAGAAATTGTTTCAACACAGGTTATTGCAATTATAACTTAAGAAGGAAGTCCAGGTAGAGAGCATTTTGTCCCTCCTGGAATGGGTCATGTTTAACCAATGGTGTATATTAGATTTAAACTAATAGTTTAATGATGCCTGGGCATTGTTTATAGATCCACCTAATTGAATGACAACTATTTTATCAAATGCACTTGTAGTACAATGAAGGCAATTTAAACAACCTTAAAATGCACATAGAAAAAAAAATCTATAATTTATCTTTCCACATGCAAGAATATCAGTATCCTCTGTGCTACTTGCACACTGGGACAGGACACAGGAGGACTGTGTGTGTCTCTGTCTAGACCCTCATTAGAGGGAAGATTACACAGAACCCAGACTCCCAGGCAGGGAGGAAGAGAAGCTGGGATCCCTGTGTCACTTACAGTTCTCTCCACCCTCCTATCTCTACTCTGGTCAGTATCTCATGAAACCTGATACTCTTGTGTCTTGCCTGCACTGCATACTGTTCTGCTCACATTCTGACTGCCTGGTTCTGTTGCATAAGAGGAAAAGCTAGTGATGTCAGTATGGTCTGGCCTGGGGGCCCCCTGACAAAGGGGGGCCTGGGTATAGTATGCCCTGTATCCCCCCCTTAATATGGCTATGGTAGTATAGTGTACTGTTAAGAAATATGGTGCTGGTACGCTGTACCACAAGCCTACCGCCAGCGCCATGTTTTCTGTCCGCATGGACAGAGACCATGGCGCCCCTCCAAAAATGGAGCCGCCTTGGTGGAGAAAGACGATAGAGGTACTATTTCACCTCTAGCATCTGTCAGGGAAGCGCAGCATGCAAAGCGCTACACGGAAGTGCGGATGCTGGGAGCACCATCACACTGTGCACCTAACCACTGACGATGAGCATGTAATCCCCTGTCGGGCAATAAGCATGTAACCCCCAGTCAATGAGCATGTAACCCCTGGCAGGGAGCATGTAACCCCCAGCAGGGTGCATGTAACCCCTGGAAGGGAGCATGTAACACCTGGTAATGAGCAAGAAACCCCTGGAATGGAGCATGTAACACCTGGTAATGAGCAAGAAACCCCTGGCAATGACCATGTAGAGCAGTAAATCCCACTAAGGGCATTATGTGTGTAAGTGGCACTACAGGGAGGCATTATGCATGTAAGCAGCACTGCAGGGGGCATTGTGTGTGTAAGTGGCACTGCAGGCGGCATTGTGCATGTTAGCAGCATTACAGTGGGCATTATGCATGTAAGCGGCACTAAAATGCCACGGGGTTGCAAAATGTATAATTATGCCACTGCATGCACAACGTTACACAGAAGTACCGGGAATGCTGGTGCCGCCAGGAGAAAATACAGAAAGCTGCATTTTTTCCATGAAACCCCTGGCAGCGAGTAATTAGAAGCTTTACTGTGGGGCATAATTTGTAAGGGGCATCTTTGTGTGTTGGACATAAAATGGTGTCAGCTGCATAACTGTGTGTGGCATAATATGTAATAGGCATTACGGTATGTGGTATAAAATGTAATAGGCATTACGGTGTGTCGCATAATGTGTAATTGGCATTACGATGTGTGGAATAATGTGTAGTAAACATTACGGTGTGTGGCATAATGTGTAGGGGGCATTATGGTGTGTGGTATAATGTGTAATGGGCATTAGAGTGTGTGGTATAATATGTAATGGGAATTAAGGTGTGTGGCATAATGAGTAATGGGCATTACAGTGTGTGGTATAATGTGTAATGGGCATTACGGTGTCTGGCATAATGTGTAAGCGGCATTACAGTGTGTGGTAAAATGTGGCCACTCCCCTAGTTTTGGTGACTACACCCTCTCATGATACGTGACCACGCCCATTTTTAGTGTGGGTCTACAGTGCGTGCTATCAGTACCACTAAGAAATTGCACCACTGGTGTTAGTTGAGGTGATGCACAGTAGTTGAAGAGGATGGTTATACTTTGAAATTGTAATTGCTGCCTGGGACTGTAAGTTGTCTTGTCATTTTCTGTTGTCTTGGTCAGTTTAAAAGTGTGTCTTGTTTTTTTCCGGAGTCATTTTAAGTTTTGTCTTATCATTATTTGTGAGTGTAATTATTTGCTTTCAGTTGTTAGTGTTAAGTGTTTTGTGTTGTGATGGAGGAGAGTGGGAGTAGGAGGGCTGAGGAGTTGGACTCTGATTTGGGGGAGGTGTCTGACACAGACAAGGAGGATGATGAGGAGTCTGTATCTGTGGGCAAGACACAGATTGGGTGCAATGTCCGGTTCACATATGAAGAGAATGTGGCCCTAGGAAGGAAGTTATGTGGCATTATGACAGCCTGTTTAGCTGTTACTGCTTGGGCCCACTGACGTGCAGTGTGGAGGTGGCCTAGAAATACTTAATTATATAAAACGTTGGGTCTAGAAAAAGATGGCCACTGAGTCCCGCCTGAATAGGTAGACCAAGATTGAAACCTGTGAAAACACAAGAAGAAGACATATTTACTTTGAATTTATATGTGATCACACCACCACAGGCCCAAGTCCAAGCCCACCCAGCCCAGACTTACAGACCTACCACACAAACAGGTGCTGATGCTGGCTCGGCCTTCCTGACCTCCATGGCGACGTTCCATGGCTGGCATGTGGATCTAGTAGATACACAAATTAAACATTTGTTGCAAATATCACACAATTTGCGCAAACAAGACAAAATACTTTATAAAAGGAATGCTAATTTCCGTTTTTTAAATCAAAATATAACTACTCTGAATGAAAATGTCTTAATGTCAACAAAAATTTGTCAGAAAATTTCAGTAAGATTCAGTAGGATATTAGAGGCACAAATCAAATCAGACATTGCCTTTCATGATAATTTATTGAAATACAAATCAAAATTCTCAGGGGCATAAATGAAAATATGAGTTCACAAGGCCAACAAATAGGTAGTCACTTTTCCCTGAGGGCTCAAGTACTGACAGTAGTAGTGCCAACATCACCCAGGCAATAGGGCCCTCACGAGAGGTGGTCCTTGCTGCTCTTCAGCCTCCCTTAGTCATCTACCTAAAAGGAGCAGATCCAAATAATACAAAATATCATAAACACTTAATTGATTTTATTTACAAATATACTTTATTTTCATTAATTTGTATGCTAAAACTAGAGCACTTCATATTATCTTCTTTTGTGATTCCTTCCTATTGTTTAATTTGTTATGCTGAAAAAAAGCATTGTTAATATTATGCTGATTAGAATGCATTGCTGTTGATATTATGCTGATTATTAAGCATTAAAGCCTATATATGTTTGTACATTGATTTGTATTTCTCATGTGTATTCCTACACTGGAAAGAACAATGCTACTCGAATTTGTCACCTGTACACTATTTCTATGGTCATAAAATGTTAATGTGATTTTTTTATTTGGGGTCTTTTTCTGACTTATTTACCATACTTTAACAGCACTTTAATGTGAAAACACCAGCATTATACGCTTGTGTGTAACTAATATAGCCTAAAATAAGACAGTTTTTTTGTTTCCTTGCAATTTTTTCTCGGTTTAAAACCTTTTTCGCATGCAATTAGTTAATAGGAAACATAAATGCACCTTAACTGAAATGTGAAAATACAGTAACATACTAGTGAATGTTAGAGATGGCTACTGACTCACTGTCTCAACAAAGTGACTGGAATCATCAGGAAGTGTGAATGATTCGAGTCACTCACTGTTTAATGAGTTGAGACACTACAGCTGCAGCAGTAGCCTCTCTCAGCCAGAGGGAGGAAACTCAGTGTGTCCTTCAGTCAGTGTGTTCTGCTGAGTGTCTTTAGCTGTGATTGGCCAGAGGCTATACCAGGTGACACCCAGTGGGAGGGGGGAGGGAGCAGTCACGACTCACCAGTCAGTGAGTGCTGTGCTGCTGTGCCTGAGTCATGTCATGAATCATGATTCATCCTGAGTCTGCCAGTGAGTTGAGACAGTTGTACACTGTGTAGACTCAGTGACTCAGTGGATGGATCTGATTCATGCAGCATAAGCCAGCAGGAGGTGGAGCCCCTGTGGTACAGTGTGATTGTGGGTGGCAAACTCCCTGGAGGCTAGATAGTGGATAATATAATAAATCCAAGCCCACCTAAAAAAAGCCCACCTAAAATCATCCAATTAGCAAAGTATGCAAAGTAAAAAAAAAAAGTTTTTATTTGGTTTAGTTACAGACTGAATGATGTGCTTCATGGCTGTTAAGCTTTCTCTCCTCAACCAGAAATAATGTGCATATTCTGTAACTAGTATGCAATAAGTGGTTATTAATATATCAACATAACACTGAATCTATGTTAATATATTATTAACAATCAGTGCATAAGCAGCTGCATCCCCCAGATGCACTGCAGCTGAATAACTCCCTCCATGAGTCCAGCACTGATCTGCCAGCACTGGCAACTCACTGATTCATGTGCAGTCTCTGCAATACATTAAAATACAAATGAGTCATGACTCATGTGCCAAGACACTGACTCGAGACACTTCACTGAACTGAGTCATGTGTCTCAACTCAGTTCAGTGAATCACTTTGCCCATGACTAGTGAATGTGAAAGGGCCAAATACAGTCACATACTGCATCTCAAAGTGTCATGTGTATTGTTAAGCACTCTTTCAGAACTGTCCGCAACACACATTTCAGGAGTACATAAATGCTAAGCTCCTGGATGACAAACTTCACTTATGAAGGGCATCACCTGTGTTGATTTTGGAAGGCTAATTAGTTAACAATAGATGAGGTAAAACATTCATTTACAGTAAAGGAAAGACACACATCAGTTAACGCTTTGTGGGAATGGGTACATTGTGCAATATGGTGAGTTATTTTAAAAGTTTTGCCCCATAAAAAATAGTAATGTTGTGTAATATAATATTACTGTGAAATAGGTGGCTATCAATGAAGCCCTAACCTGCATCTCACTCTCTGTGCTCAGAGTCACCAGATGAACCAGTAGCCCTGTCTGCATTGCAAAATCCAGCGTGGGTTGTTGATTAAGGCACAGATTATGCAACGCACAGCATTAAATCACAATGTCACAGGTCTTATCCATGGAATACAAAATAGTCCCCCCAGATCTATCAAGACAATGGAACATAGCGTTTTATAGCCCAAATTGACGTTCTATCACAGATTGAGTGGACTTATGTGAATCATTATACTTGTGCTCTGCAGAACTAGCTGGAAGTGACAATGGAATCAGAAGCCAGGAAAAACATCCATATCCCCTGTAATGTAAAAAAAATGTAGATTAGCCTAGCACCATTTGTACCTGAGTAGTGAGAAATTAACCAGAGGAATGTGTACTTACCAATCAACCATACCTCTGGATTTGTCCAACCTCAAACTTAGCACACAGGGATGACTGACAGAGGATTAAGGAATCATGGCATGAGTCAATGCTCATGATTCTTTGGGCATCACAAACCATCTGCAAATTGGGGGAATAGGTGTGGTGGCAAATTAAGAACACATTTGCTCTTGCCCTAGGTGGTCTCAGCTCAATGTGCATGCAGTCTATAGCACCCAGGACATTTGAAATGCCTGCAATCTTATAAAAAGATAACCTGATACCATGCCACTGTGACTCCTGGCTAGGGAAGTAGATATACAGTAGGTGCTGGAGAGGGTCTAGATTGGGGAAAGCACTTAGCCCAGGTAACATGAGACGGTGGGTTGGGCGATCCCTACCACCCTCCCCGTAGCTGACTGAAAGCTCCCAGTAGCCATGAAGTGCAAAACACCCAGCAGTTTGTATAGGTCTGATAAGGCTCGTGGCTGCGCAGTGTCTGGCTAAAGCCGAGCTTTAACAAGGTTGTACAGGTGCATTAAGTTGTTGCGATTTAGGTGGAACATCTGTATGACCTCATCATCAGAGACTGCATGGAGGTTTAACCACCCATGGAAGAACATAGGCCTACGAAGACTTTGTGGCACCCCTACCTGCTGCTTCCTCTGTTCTGTTTCTTGCTCCTGGGTCATTTCAATCAGTTGGTGCAAGGCACATGAAATCAGTGCAAGACTCCAAGCTAAACCATGACCAAACTCAGCCATGGTTGCGAGCAGAAAGTGAGTGCTGCTGGTAACTTGGTGTGTTCTTATTAGTATTCTGATTGATTTTGTCTTAATTATAATGATTTTCACATGTTGCTTTTTGGATGTGGTGCATTGATGTGAAATTTCTGTATGATTTTGGTGGTGTTTTTTTAATGGGTCTTATGCAAAAAATAAGTTAACATTTCAACATGCTCAAAATAAACTGCATTGATTTCATGCATTGAGGTGATATTTTGTTGCAATTTTGGTGTGAAGTGGATCGATTTTGCAAAGACGAGTCTTAGTAAATTAGTAAAGTAACATATTCTTATTAAATTTATACAATTTTTTTTAAAATAATAAATAAATAGTAAATTTGTGATTTCCATTGATACCAAAGCTATTTGGATGATGCTTGGACCAATGGCAATTTGGATTGCGAAGTCACATTTGACATGCGACATCCATGCTAATTGATTTTCAGTAAATTTATGATTAGCAAAATAAGGCTTTTCGTGAAAAAAAAATGCAAATCGTCCCAAATTTACCTTTGTTAAATTTTCCCCCAGGTTTTTATTAACACAGTGCAACTTGGAAACAGCAGACTGTAAATTCAGGTGAAAATCACAGGTATATGATTAGCCTGGAAGTAATGACAGAAAGCTAAGAAACTGAAACTTGCACAAAGCTGTAGATACTGCAGACTGGAAACTTATATGCACTAGAGAGTTCAAAAATCAGTAAACTGTAGCAGAAATCTTTGCAGAGCTGAGAGACTGGTAACACATATGCAGTAGCATGAACTGCAGAAACTTATTTGAATTGCCTTTCGGGTACAGTATCATGCATGCACTAGTAGTATTTAATGTGTATATTTATCAAGGTGCCCAGCCGATGCACTCTCTACTGGTTAGGCAAACCAAGATGGTAGTTGGACACACCCCTCTTAGTTGGGCACACGCCCTCTGTAGATCAGCCACACCCCTAAACATGGACCCCTACCACTTCATTCCCCGGTGGGTCCCTCATGCTCCAGTCCGACACTGACCCTCAGTGGCAAATGCAGGATTTCTAGTGGGAGGTTTCCAAATGCAATCCACAATCTCCCACTCTGCAGAACATTGGAGCAAGTGCAGGAGTCTGGAAGAGCGGTAGAAGATCCTAGAAACAACCCTGGCCATTCATGTAAACAATGTTCTTTTTATATAGTGGATACTGTGTTAAATACAGTATTAATATGTAAGACTATAGATTGTCTATAATATAGGCTGTATCAAACATATTTAAATCATATAAATAAGATAAGTGGTCAGGAAAAGGTTAAGCATGCCATAAGAAATAAATACACAAACATAATAGAACCAGTACTGCACTTTCTAAACACACATTCTCCCACCTCTTGGTAAGGCTCTTTTCTCTTCTTCCTGGTAGCTACTATCTGGTCCTATACACTGATCCTCAGATCCACACACACAGAAAACTTGGTAGAAGAAGGTGCCACACTTGGAATGTGCAGCAGCTCTGCTGTGTCCCTTAAATTGCATGACGTGGCAGCCGTTCTAGTAATCGTATTGTATACCAATGCTATTGTTGTCATAATTTTAGCCACTTGCCAAGAGAATGGGGGTTTCCGTGCTACCGGAAACCTCACCTGTGTTTGACTATGACCCTACACTACAGAGACTATTATAGAGAGTACACCCAGAAGGTGAAAAACAAAGACAGATATCTAGGGACTCGTGCCTCAGTGGACACTGCCAGTCAGAGTTGGAGTAAGGAGTGCAGGTCACAATGGGAAGTATGTAGGGGTGCATACACTGACTGAAATACTGAATACAATACAACAGGGGGTTTCCATTTATCTGCGGTAATTTACAATGGATAATGGATTCATAGTAATTGAAATTGAAAAGAGGCAAAATGCCCATCGTGTTCAACCTGTATTTTGTATTAAGTTGAATTGATTTTTCTGTACCTGCTGAAGAATGTTTTATGACTAGTTAACAACTACAAATCCTGTTACACCCGGATTAACAACGTCAATAATTTAAATGTTGTAACCTTGGCTATCCTTTTCAATCAGAAATTCATCCAATCCTTTTTTAAATGCATTTACAGAGTCCACCATTACCACTTTCTTTGGCAAGGAATTAAAAAAATCCTGATTGCCCTAACAGTAAAGAACCCTTTCCTCCGTTGCGTACGGAATTTTTTTCCTCCAGCCTCAACGAGTGCTCACGTGTCCTAAACAGAGTTCTTTTAATAAATAATTCCTCTGATAACTCTTTGTAGTGCCCCTTTACATATTTGAAGACATTAATAATGTCTCCTCTTAGACGCCTCTTTTCCAGTGTATACATATTCAACCTAGTAGGCCTTTCCTCATAATCCAGTCCCTCTAGCCCTTTAATAAATTTAGTAGCTTGCCCAAAACTGAACACAATATTCCAGGTGCAGTCATACCAATGATTTGTACAGCGGCAGAATTACATCCTCGTCCCTTGTCTCAATTCCCTGTTTTATGCACACTAGCACCTTATTTGCCTTCTTTACTGCGCTTTGACATTGTGTACGGTTATTAAGCCTATTATCAATAAGTACCCCCAAATCTTTTTCCAACACTGTTACCCAAGACTTTCCCCGTTTAATATGTAGGATGCAAGTTTGTTTTTAGTCCCAAAATGCTTAACCTTGCATTTTTCTATATTGAACCTCATTCCCCATTTAGACACCCAGATTTCAAGCTTAGATAAGTCATTCTGCAGAGACTCCACATCTAATTCTGAATTAATTACCCTACACAGTTTAGTATCATCTGCAAAGATTGAAACTGTGCTTTCCAGGCCTATTTCTAGGTCATTGATAAATATATTGAACAGTAGTGGCCCGAGTATGGTGGTATTCCACTGATTACTGGTGTCCAGCTTGAAGACTTCCCGCTGACCACCACTTGCTGTACCCTGTTGTCCAGCCAATTACTTATCCGCTGAGGGGATGTCCAATTAGCCCTGATAGCCCAGATACATACACTGACTGAAAAACAGAATACAATATAAAAGGAGTATCCAATTATCTGCGGTAATTTACAGTGGATAATGGATTCGCTGGGGGCTGTCCAATGAGCCCTGATAGCTGGTGCTTATCCCCCAATGCTGTTGCTTATCGGGAGCTTGGTTTCACCTGCATCAGTCAGGCCAAGCCAATTCCACGATGAGCGGCCTTTTTTTTCAGTTATCACGGTCGTGAAAATTCATAGGGCTTTTTCACAGACCATATGTGTTTTCACACAAAAAAGGGGGGTTTTCATGCTTATCAATTGGATACCATTAAAAAACAATGGAAACACACAAAATAGAAAAGTGCTAAATGCACAGCATAGCAGCTATAGTAAGTGAAAAAAACCTTAAAGGGTACCCTCATGCCTTCACAGAATACCAATGCACACAAGAATAGGCAATCACTAATTCAAGCGCTAATTATCATAAAAGAATGGAAATGGTCTCCATCTCCTTCAAAAGCTCAACAGATTTCCAGTTGTGGACTCCACAAAAGGTCGCTTACATTGGAGCAGCAAGTGTAGCATACAATTATGACTAGACCATGTTAGTAGTAAATGCACGTCACACGATGCTATTTTTGCACAATATTAAAATGTAATAAAATATAAAGATACTTTTACAATGTAAAATAAAATTAAATACATACATAACTGCAAAATACCATTACAAATTATTAAATTAACTTTAAATAAGTAAAATGAAATTAAATACAAACATGTTATTTTTACCATTTAAAATCCTTTTCTGTCAAAGTCCAAATGGAAATATCAATTAAATAAAATGAATACTCAGCTGTGACTTTAATTAATTCAGTATCCACACTAATTAAATAAGTACTATCAGCTAATAAAATAAATAAAATATGTACAGTAGGTCTTACTCTTTATCTATCCTTTTATCTTACAGCTCTACAATGACAACACTCACTGTACAAGTTATACAGCATGATGTAATAATATAAAATCCTTGTTTATCGCCGGTGCAACATTTCTGAGCTAATTGGATACCGCCCAAAGACTGTGATTGGGGGTTTCTATAATTGTTAAGACAATATAGACTATGGAGATGGGAAAAAAAATAGCATTAGCAGGAAGAGTTCTATATGTATGTTCCCACGCTCTGGCCAATCAGAGTCGCCACATTCATTCTTATGGAGAGTGTCCAGTAGTGGCCTTTCATTAGTGGGGGGTTCCTGAAAGGGACACGGCTCATTGTCCATAATTTTTGTTTATTTGGCAAATAAACATGATAAAACTGAACATGGATCAAAGTGGAGATATCTTATGGATTAGTTTAGATGCTGCTTTACGTGGCTAAACCCAACACAAATGGACGCGATCAGCGCGATAGTGGACATCAATTGAATATCGTCCCTGCGATCTCCCATCACTTTAGATGGGAGATCAGGGGTGATAACAATTGAATTGCCCCTTAGAAGCTTATAGTGTATATTTATTGTCATACTGCATATTTTCCTAGTAATCTGCTTTGTTGGCCAGATAATTAAAATAATTAATTGAGAAAAAAAATAATACTTACATTTTACAGATGTGTTTACCAGGGGCAGATTTAGGGGTATGGCACCTAGACACTCCATTCAAGATGGCATATGGTACAGTACAGTGGAAATATTTTACAGCTACTGGTACATTTCAGGCTGACAATTCCAACACAAGCATTTAAGTGTCAACCCCCAACAAGTGCTTCCCCAAGGAAAGTGCCTTACGTGTCTTTTGGGAATGTACCACTGGTGTTCACTAAAAAAAAGCTGCTGTCGCAGGTATAGATAAAGCTGCAATCATGATCGCTGTAACAGATATTGCAATGTGTGTAACTCATTTTTCCTGTTTATGAAGTATAAAGAATACAGCTTGGATTATTCATACAGTAGTGTATATGGTGAGTGCAGATCTTCTATGATTACATGTAAGAGAAACAAAGTATAATAAATACAATGGCCGGGATGTAATGGGAGCCGATAATGGCAAAATATCCAATTTTTGCGGCTATAGCTGCAAACAACAGCCATTTTGTAAAGAAATCTAATGTATTAGTGGCCGAATACCAGATTTTTCAGATACTTAGTGCTCTAAAGTAGAGCGCCTGATAAAAAGCCGGATCCAGGAGTTTTGGTCATGTTAAGTATACAACTCGGCCGACGGAACAGAATCCAATTTTACAAGTCAGACACAAAACATCCTAGAAGTAAGTAGGAGCAGTCACTGTTCCTGACCCATGATCTGTTCGTGATTCTTGAGAAAAAAAGCTTTGACTCAGAGTTTTAAGAATTCACCTTTATGACTTTGCTTGCATATTATAATGCAGTGATGGCTCATAGAAGTACATTTTAAAATGTGCACCTCAAATGCATAAATCAACAGTTTTGTTAAAATTATTCTTGTTTTATTTCTGATGATTAAACAGAGAAGAATGTTTACTGAGAGTACGCCTGCCAAGCACATTAAAATTCACTATATCAGCTGTTTTATACCAACCATGATAAAGTGGCTGCTTTTGAAAGAACAAGTAAAGTGTCAATTCTGACTCTTAATAACAAAATAATTACTTTTGAAGGAATGATGTGAAGAGCAGGAACATAGCAGTATCTTATTCATAAATGCCCTAACTGTTGTTTTTTTAATCTACTCTTGTCCTTGTTACTGTTAACAAACTCTTTTGCACTGGGTATTCCACAAAAACAAGACACATGACTTTTAACATTAAAATGCAATGATTTAAACATACCCCCAAGGCACACTCAGTAAGTCGTGTGTTACACTGTGGTGCTCTAGAACAGAAGACATAGATCATCTCCCAACAAATTCATAGAAATGTCATTTCAAATATAAAGCTCATTACTCTTTCTTTTTTTCTAAAGGATACGTTGAGTGCATCTTCATGCTGAATGAGTGACTTAAATAATGACACCTTAAAAATGAAAGGTAAACAGTTTATACATAGTATTTATTAAAATATTGAACTATCATTTCAGATCATCCCAGAAATTACACAGCATTTTGAGCTAGGTGCCAAAGGTTGCCAGAAAATGTACAGAGAAAATGGCATATACAGTAGGTGTGATCAATTTTGTTGTAAGAAAAATAAAAAATAAATGCTATAAGCATACATTAGCAAATTAGCAAAATTTCAGGAAAGAATAACGCTTTCTGCACACAAGTTTAAAATGTGGGAAAAAATGTAAGTTGCTCATATCAATTAGAATATACACTACAGGTGCGTGGAAGGGAGGGGTTAGTCTTAGCAAGAAATAGAATGGGAATTAACCCCCGGTGTCCCCCAGCACACCAAGCTGTACCTGTAACATGACATGAAAAACTACATCTAATAGAAAATCAGAGGTCTTATTAGCATACATTTGCAAATACAGTATATGATAAGCCACCAGGGCCCAACACGGCTCCTGTGATTACTGGTGGTCCCTAATACTAGATTTAAGCTTGAGGTGCAGAACCCCACAAGTCGACAAAGGCTAGCCACCCCAGGGCAGCACACATGTGAGAAGATAAAGTGTAGGAGTTAATAAAAAGAAAGCAAAATCTATATACTAAAGTGAGATACTAGTGAAGGTGTAATTAAAAGACCTAAAGGATTAATGAAAGTGTTAAGGAGGTGATAAATAAGATCTCACCCCAGGTACTAATAATAATAACAACAACAAATTATATTTTATTCTGCTAGTATGCGAGGGGCGTGGATGGAACCAGTGTTTGGAGGGTATGCTAGTTCCGGTAGTGCTATTGGAGATCTCAGGGTATCTTCAGGTAAGTTAACTCTCAATTTGGATACATTTGTTTAAATGCCATAATCATGTGGCATTATATTACCCAGAAGGGTTGTTGTTATTATTATTAGTACCTGGGGTGAGTCTGGGTGCAGTCCCCCCTGGATTGATGTGGCCGGGCTGCTTTGAGGTAGCATACTGTGAGATCTTATTAAGCACCCCCTTAACACGCATTAATCCTTTACATCTTTTAATTACAGCCATGGCCAAAAGTTTTGAGAATGACACAAGTATAGGTTTTCACAAAGTTTGCTGCTTCAGTGTTTTTAGACCTTTTTGTCAGATGTTACTATGGCATACTGAAGTAAAATTACAGGCATTTTATAAGCATCAAAGGCGTTTACTGATAATCACATTCAATTTATGCGCAGAGTCAATATTTGCAGTGTTGAACCTTCTTTTTTAAGACCTCTGCAATTCACCCTGGCATGCTGTTAATCAACTTCTGGGCCACAATGACTGATCACCACCCATTCTTGCCTAATCAATGCCTAATCAATGCTTGGAGCTTATCAGAATTTGTGAGTTTTTGTTTATCCACCCGCCTCTTGAGTATTGACCACAAGTTCTCAATGGGATTAAGGTCCGGGAAGTTTCCTGGACATGGACCCAAAATTTTGATGTTTTGTCCCCCAAGCCATTTACAGTAGTTATCACTTTTGCCTTATGGCATGATGCTCCATCATGCTAGGAAAGGCATTGTAGGTCACCAGACTGTTTTTGGATGGTTGGGAGAAGTTGCTCTGTTTTTGTACCGTTCTTAGGCAAAATTGTGAGAGAGCCCACTCCCTTGACTGAATAGCAACCGCACACACAAATGGTCTTAGGATGCTTTACTGTTGGCATGACACAGGACTGATGTTAGTGCTCACCTTTCCTTCTTCGGAAAAGCATTTTTCCAGATGCCTAAAAAAATCTGAAATGGAATTCATCAGAGAAAATGACTTTACCCACAGTCCTCAGCAGTCCAATCTCTGTATCTTTTGCAAAATATCAGTCTGTCCCAGATGTTTTTCCTGGAGAGAAGTTGCTTCTTTGCTGCCCTTGTCCGGAGAAGGAAAGGTGAGCACTACCATTAGTCCTGTGTCATGCCGTATGTCATGTTACAGGTACAGCTTGGTGTGCTGCTGGGGGACACCGGGGGTTAATCCCCATTCTATTTCAAGTTTAAAAATGTGAGCTGGATCTGTTATATAGTTATTTAACATTTCATTGTAAGGACTAGAAGATTACCTCTTACTGTATATATTTAATCCACAATTATAATTATGACATATCTTTTGGTCTAAAAAAAAAACATATTAAAATCAAAGGAGTCATAGAAGCTACAGTATATGATGCAAGTGCTTAAAGTAGAATTCTCCAAACTCTCCTGTATGGAGATATGGCCCAGTCTGTCACCACCTCTACAGTAAAAATGTAAGACAAGTAGGTTTTGAATCATGGTATTTAGGCAAATGTTGGTATACATGGTATAAAAGGCTGACTTGGCAGTTTTTTGTCTGCTGTCTACCACACCTGCTGAAGGAGGCATCAAGCAAGTTGAATTGATATATGTTATATATGTATACCCAGCTGTCACACAGTAGTGCACATTCAGCAGCCGGACTGACATGACAGCAATGAGAATGACTGGTCTGAATCGCATGTAAGTGAGAGACGCACTCAAAATAACCAGTTGCATTTGGTCTTGCATACATAAGCCACATATTTAGATTGGAAAAAACTATTACCTTTACATAGAAATTTGTTTCTGTTACTAGAAGAGAAAAAATAGTTGGCTTCATATTTGCACATAGGTACATCTCTAGCAGATCGAACAGTATCTCTCTTATAATTAGAGATGTGCGGCGGGCACTTCTCGTGTTTTGTGTTTTGGTTTTGGTTCTTGTTCCATGCTCGTATTTTTGGATCTGGATTGGTTTTGCCAAAACCACCCTTTCTTGTTTTGGTTTTGGTTTTGGGTCTGGATGATTTTTGAAAAAAACATAAAAACAGCTAAAATCACAGAAATTGGGGATAATTTTGATCCTACTGTATTATTAACCTCAATAACATTAATTTCCAGTCTATTGTGAACACCTCACACCTCACAATATTGTTTTTATGCCAAAAGGTTGCACAAAGGTGGCTGTATGACTAAGCTAAGCGACACAAGTGTGCGGCACAAACACCTGGCCCATCTAGGAGTGGCACTGCAGTTGCAGACAGGATGGCACTTAAAAAAAAATAGTCCCCAAACAGCACATCATGTAAAGAAGTTAAAGAGGTGCAATGAGGTAGCTGTATGACTAAACTAAGCAACACAAGTGTATGGCACAAACACCTGGCCCATCTAGTAGTGGCATTGCAGTGGCAGACAGGATGGAACTTAAAAAAAATAGTCCCCAAACAGCACATCATGCAAAGAAATAAAAGAGGTGCAATGAGGTAGCTGTATGACTAAGCTAAGCAACAAAAGTGTGCGGCACGGACACCTGGCCCATCTAGGAGTGGCACTGCAGTGGCAGACAGGATGGCACTTAAAAACAAATAGGCCCCAAACAGCACATCATGCAAAAAAGTAAATGAGGTGCAATGAGGTAGCTGTATGGCTAAGCTAAGCGACACAAGTGTGTGGCACAAACACCTTGCCCATCTACGGTTGGCACTGCAGTCCCACTGCACTAATGGCGGATACCAGACGCACATCTTACACCTACATAGCTGTCAAGGCCTCAGTTATCCACCTTGCAACAGGATGACTGCTGTCATATTTCATCTTCCTTGCAAAGGACTGCTGGACAGTAATTTGCTTAGTTGAAGTAGTACAAGTGGTCTTCCGACTTCCCCTCTGGTATGACAATTGACTCCCAGCATCAACAACAGCAGCGACAGAGCAGCAGTAGGAGGAAGTGGTTCTTGATCTTTCCCTATTTTATCCTCCAAATTTTTGTTCTCCATTATTTTTCTGGAGTTATATAACAAAATGCAGCAAAGGAGAGCGTACCTCTACATCACTCAGGGCAAACCCTGTAAAAATTATTTGGATTAAATATTAATTACCCCTTTATTTGGAGTAAATAATATACAGCACAGGACAGCACCACTGAACTTATATAGCAGCACCACTGGACTGGACTTACACAGCAGTACCACTGGACTGGATTTATATGCCAGTGCCACTGGATTTATACAGCAGTACCACTGGGCTTATATGGCAGTACCACTGGACATATACTGCAGTATCACTGGACTTATATGGCAGTATCATTGAAATTATATGGCAGTACCACTGGAATTATACAGCAGCACCACTGGACTTATATGGCAGTACCACTGGACTGGAATTATACAGCAGTATCACTGGATTTATACGGCAGTATCACTGGACATACACGGCAGTACCACTGGACATATACAGCATCACAGGGACACCACCACTGGACTGATGCAGGACAACACAGCACCACGACAATGAACTGGACTTATACAGCAGCACTGGACATATGGCAGCAGAAGACACCACCACTGTGACTGGACTGATGCAGCACAAGACACTACCACTGGACTGATGCAGGACAACACAGCATCACTGCAATGGACTGGACTTATACAGCAGCACTGGACATATGGCAGAAGAGGACACGACCACTGTGACTGGACTGATGCAGCACAATACACCACCACTGAACTGATGCAGCACAATACAGCACCACTGGACTGGACTTATACAGCAGCACTGGACATATGGCAGCAGAGGACACCACCACTGTGACTGAACTGATGCAGCACAGGACACCACCACTGTACTGATGCAGGACCTGAGGGCGGAGACACGTCCTCTCTCTACACTCTCCAATGCCGGAGTGAAAATGGTGGCGACGCGTGGCTCCTTATATGGAATTCAAATCCCGCAAGAATCCGACAGTGGGATGATGACGTTTTGCCTCGTTCTGGTTTCTGAGTCTGGCGGGAAGTCGTGATCCGGGCTCGGGACGTGAAGTTCGCAGGGGAGGGGCTGTCGGTTCTCAGAGAACTGAACCTGCTTAAAAAGCTTTTTTGCACAAGAACCAGTATGCACATGGATTTTTTAAAATGACACATATATCTCTCTCTATGCTTTCAGTTGATCTGTGTGTAGCTGTTCAGGTAGAAGGGTGTCTATTATCATATCAATATATAACAGTTCTCCTCAGTCCTGCAGCAATCACATACTTTACTGCTCAAGCAGAATGGTAGATTTGCACTCTCCAGCTCTCCTGATGATCAGGAGTAGAGATCACCACTGTGCACGGTAGGGGTTCCGGCTGCAGCTCCCGGCTCAACCTCTGTAACCGTGCTAACTCTGCTCCCTCTGATCAGTCACAATCAAATGAGTCTGGCTCAGGGCTTGGGACATGAAGTCCGGTAGGTTTCGGTTCTCAGGGAACCGAACCCGCTCATCTCCACTTATATTGAAAATCTTTTTTCACCATTCATTCAGAGAGATTGGTTAATTTTGAGATGTGGGGGTTGGGGGTTACAGGATATTTGGACAACACCAAAGATCATAAGAATTTATTGCAGTTCAGCTTCAGCTGACAACTTGTGCTGAAAGAGCTGTCAACTATTCTTTACATCTAACTCCTAAAGGTAGTGATCACATTTCAGTATTACCCCTTTCACATCATTAAAAAAAATAACCCGGGTTTTTTTTACTGGGTTGTTGCTGGGTCGACCCAGGTCGAGGTGCAGTGTCAAAGCGCCAAAGTGAATAACCTGAGTCGAACAACCCTGCATTTCAACCCGGGTTAAAAGAAGGATTAAACACGGGTCGGATCTGGGTCGCTGTGCAGTGTGAAAGGCAAGCCTCTGACCCGGGATATTCAACCCGGATCTCAGAAAAAGGTGCTGATTGGCTGATTATGTGTCTGCTCAGAGCAGTCCCCGGCCCCTCTAATTTTCTTTAAAACCTTATCAATGTGAGCCAGAAAAGTCCATTTTAAATTACATCTCAGAGGGATATTCAATTTGCCCCAAAGAGACATCGGGAGTAAAAAACCCCGATGTTTCTTAGGGTGCTGCGGTTGGACTATTCCATTAGCTCGGCCGGTAAAATGTGCACTTACACCCGTAAACACACAGATTCAGTGAAACCTTTGTGTTTTCGGGTGAAATAGCGAAACAGGGCTGTTATCTGGGATTTTGCTTCACCTGTCTGATGCAGGCAAAACAAAATCCCTGATAAGCCGTAGCATGCGCTGGCTTATCGGGGCTAATTAGATAGCCCCCAGCGGTGATACATTACACCCGACAGCAAGTCGGGGTAATTGAATATCCCGGACAGTGTTTAACATGGGTGACCCGGGTTCTTTGTGAAAGGCACCAACCTGGGAATAACCCAGGTTGAAACTGCCATGTGAAAGGGTCTTAGGCTATGGCCATACATAGCGGCCAAGCAGGTCCCGTTCAGCGAGACCCGCTTGGCCGCAAGGAGACTGCACATGGGCGCTTATGCAGGCGTCTACACATGTGCGACAGTCCCGCCGCCGGCTGACAGGATGGCGGGATTTCATAGTGGACACATAAATTTCAATGTGCCGCACTGAAAGCCCACGTGTCACTGGCTGGATCCTGCAGAACAAGATCCGTGTGCACACAAACCCCCGTCCCGGCCAAGCAGGTCCCGTTCAGTGTGACCCGCTTGGCCACAATGTGTGGCCCAGCACTTAGGCTGCTGGACCCGGTTCGGACCCAGGTTCAAAAGCCAGGTCCGACCTGGGTTTGCGATGTAAAAGCGGTATAAGTTACAAACCACTGGGTCCTAGTGGTACAAATAAAGAAATCAATCTATTGTACAATGGATAAAATATATAGCATATTTCCCAAGACACTATCATACCACAAAAAATATCAGTCTTCAGGTTATCTATGATGCTGGAAATAATTGCAATTATTTATTTATTAAGTTTCTTATATAACGCAGCAAATTCTGTAGCACTTTTCAATTGGAAACAACAGTGATAAAACAAAACTGTGTAATAACAGAGAGTCATAGAGGTAGGAAGGCCCTGCTCGCAAGCTTACAATAGGAAAATAGGCATTGATACACAAGGGTAGGTGTTCTTCATTGCTTAATAGATCAGCAGATTGCAAAGGTGCTTGGTGGGCTGTATGATATCACACAGCAATGTTGGCCAGGGGTCCGGAGACAGGGGGAAGTGAAGAAATAAAAAATATGTGAGGATACTGTATGTGTGGACTGTACAGTTAGTGGGGATGTAATTGTTTAGGATAGTTTATAAAAGTTATGTGGGTGGTTCCGGATTTTAATAAGCTTGCCTGAAGAGGTGAGTTTTCAGGGAATACTGAAAGCTATGGATACTAGAAAGAAAGTCTTATTGTGCGTAGGAGGGAATTCCGCAGTCCAAACAAAGTCCTCCAATCGTGAATGAGACTTAAAAAGTGTGGATGAGAAACATTGGGCCTAGGGGCTAATTCAGACCTGATCGCTGCTATGTGCTTTCACACAGCGGGCGATCAGGTCTGAACTGCGCATGTGTATGCACCACAATGCACAGGCGCGATGGTCCGCAGTGACGGGGAGCACTGGGCAGCGGCGTGATGGTACGACAAATCCGAACGCACCGGCGATCGCAAGAAGATTGACAGGAAGAGGGCATTTGTGGGTGGCAACTTTCTAAGGAGTGTCCGGAAAAACGCAGGAGGGACTCAGCGTTTTGTGGGAAGATTCGTGACGTCAGCTCCGGCCCCTATCATCGCCATCGCAGTGGCTGAGTAAGTCCTGGGCTGTGCAGAGACTGCACAAACTGCTGTTTGGCAGCTCTGCTGCACATGTGATCGCACACCTGCACAGCGAACTCCCCCTCTCCCTGTAGGCGGTGACTACCTGATCGCAGGGATGCAAAAAATGCACCCTAGCAATCAGGTCTGAATTACCCCTCTAAATCAGGTCAGAGTGCAGCAGCAAATTTGTTAGCTAATGGGGAAAACCATGTGAACTGCAGGAGGGCAGACAGATGCGGATTCCCCAACAAGCAACACAAGCGGATGCTTAGGGCCTGACGGGTCCCTGCAGAAAAACTGCAGCAGAAATGTCTCTACATATAACCTGGCGCTACCAGGCAGTCAATTCAGCGCCTTATTTATAGGGACAGCAGCAACTCTCTCCAGCCTGTGCGTGCCACTCTGTCTCCCGTGCGTGCCATTCTGTCTCACGTGCACTTTGATAATCTGCTGCTTGTGACTTGCTACATCACACGCAGAGAGAAAAGCTGAGGAGGAAGGGGATAGCCGATGTGCGCATAGCGCTACCATTAAAGGTAAGCGGCGCTGCGGCCCTGTCTTGCGGTTACTGCAGTGCTGCGCTCTGGCTCTAATTGCTGTGTAGGGGAGGGAGCAGGGGGAGCTGTGTGTGTGCGGGGGGGGGGATCCAAAGTAGAGACAGGGTTGTGTCACGGCAGCGGTGACTGGGTGGAGGACACTGGTAGGGGGTGATCATCACTTGCGTTCATGTCATGTGACCTCCTCTGTACAGCACAGGCCCATGCAATCAGGACAGTAGGAGAAGGAAGAGAAATGTGTTTTTTATGTGGGCTACGGCAGGAAATTTATGTGAGGCAAAGGTCCACGGAAGGTGTGTGTGTGTGTGTGTGGGCTGCTGGATAAGTTGTGTGGTCGTCTCTGGTCACTCAGTGCTGGCTGGAGGGATGCTCAGCTAGACTACTAGGCTGAGACTGGCTGGTGGAGTATGACATGTCCCAGCGTGCAGCCACAGGTTCTGTTCCACTCAACTTTACTAGGTCTGCCATCTTCCTTATGTGATGTGTGGTAACAGCTGGTTATATTGTCTCCTCGGTTCTGTATCTGGCACATAATATGCTTTATTCTGTATTTATGTTTCCAACAGTAGAACAGGATTTGGGGGCTGCCTGTGTTCCTCCTTATCTGTCACTGATACCCTACTAGCACAGAGCTGTCTCTGTTATTATGCCATTCTCCCAATACTAGTTTGGTAACCTATAGTCTGGGGAGCTGCATAGTATGTATAGGGGATGATGCCATTGCAAAGTGGTAGGGGAAGACGCTGTACACACATTTTGCTTTGTGTATTTCAGCATTTTAGACCCCTTGATGGAAGCCTGGTGGTTGTCAGTTTAGGATAGACAAAAGCTGAATAAACATGAGGATAAATAAGAATCCTGTTTTTTTCTGATAGCTGAATGTGGCAGCCTTTGTTACTAGGCAGATTTAGGCTGGTGGTGAGTTGTCAATTAAATAGGGAGCCAATAAGTGCTCTGGGGGTGTGTCATTTGTTAAAGGCTCTATATAGGAGCCTGTTTGTACAGACAGCCTCTTGCATCATTTGCTTTGGAGCCCACCCTCCCGCCCAAAACCTTGTTTGTCATTGATTTGTTTATTGCCTTTTTTTTCATTCAGGGGAGGCATAGCTGGGCGGGAGAGCGCTGCATCTCAGTGGCTTTCTGTGAAGTAAGATATTGTTGTGGGGCACCTACCTCTAACTACTTCATGAGTTTGTCCTGCTCTGTGCGAGACCTGGGCGCTTTTAGTGCAAGAGTGTTCTGATTTTGTGCGGGATGTCAGGTGAGTACCCATGACGTAAGTAGATCAGTAGGGGGACGTTAAAGTCGTCCCCTTTGAATTAGTATAGCGATAAGGCTGGAACTGAGATTTACAGCATCTCTTGGCCACCTTTTCCCCGTACAGTAGGGTAATTATAGTTAAATAAAAAGCTGTGACCTTTAAGCCAAGCCGTTTGTGTCTGTGTCTTATTTCATTATTAGTTAAGTTATTCGGTTGGTTAATTTTATTGCATATTTTGGTATATGATTCAGGTGCGGGCTGTTAAATTAATTTTAATTAAAGGTAAAATTTGGTTTAGTCTACAAAGGTTAATGGGTTAATTGGGAATAAACCAATGGAGCTCTAATTAAAATTCTTCATTTTATTTTTAAGACCTTTTTTTTGATCAGTTGCTGCTTGTATGATTCCAATATCTCTAAAATGTGCTTTTTACATTATAACTATTCATAGAAGACATGTAGAGGCATTTGTGCATTTTTTCAGAGCGAGGTACCGCTTGCTATGGGTGCGGTATGATACACCGTCAGACAGGATGCCAGTTTTAAGTATACCCACAGAGGCATCCTGTCTACCCGTATACCGGCAGTGAGTGTGCTCGCCACTCTTCGGCAGGCCCGGCGACAGGGGGAACGCGTACCGGGCCCCGAGGCTTTGAAGGTGTGGAGGGCACCAGCAGCAGCATCATTCTTTTAATCATTTACACTTATATTAACTTTATGTAGGATGCCGCTGCGCCATGCCTTGCGGCCCGCACATTGAAAAATCCAGGACCGGTGGCAGTGGCGGTAATGTAATACCCGGCTCCCGGCAGCCCTGCTCTGAGCCTCTGACCTCGATGTCACTAGTCATGTGACGTCCGGAGGTGCGGCGCTACGCACTGCCCACCCGCCCTTCCGTGCCTACTGCTGCAGTGCAGTGGTGGCGTCCGTCCTTTGAGGTACACCGGCTCAGCAACTGTCGAGGAGAAAGAGAGCAGCCCAGAAGCAGCCTGACAGACTGCTGGGTGGGTGGACAGCACAGGACAGCACAGGACAGCCAGGATTGATTTGGTGGTGACTCTGGTGAGTCAGAGACAGTTAGCAGAACAGTGCCATGGTTGTTGTTGTTTTTTTACACTTATCTGATTAACCAGTCATTATTATTAATATCCAATGTTTTTCACAAAAATGGTGTAAATGGTGTAGCATTTAGTGCAAGATGCACTGCAATACCAAACACCCACTATGAGCAGAAAGATTGATCCAGCCAGCCATTGTTATATATGATCCCTATTTCTCAACTCAATGTGAGATTCTTGTTTAAGAGATTTTACAGCACAATTATGGTATTACAGTGTCAAATATTTGTAAATACAATTATTGGCACATGCAGGGAGGGATGAGTGGGTCAGGGGGCAAGGGGGATTTGGGCGGGAGTGGAGGGTGGTATGGGAGGGGCCCACAGAGATATCAGTGTACAGTGCCAGCCCTGCGCTTCGAGCCCAGTGGCTTCGCTCACCACATGTTCTATCATAGGCGTGCGCAGCACATTTTATTAGGGGGTGCACCGTCGGAGGGGTGTGTCTAGCACCGCCTTTTGGGCGTGTCTAGCACATCTATTGACGATCAACGCAATATGAAATATCCACCCTTGTACCAATCCTAATAAAGCAGATACATTGTCAGATGTTGTGGTGTTCACCAAACAAACACCCCTGATGGCACTCACTGCAATTACCCTGCTCCTCCGCAGCCTGGTCTGGCTCCCCCGCTCGTTCCCCTGCAAGCTGCAGCAGCTTACTTACAAGTCAGACACTCACTGTCACTGACATTCGCAGACTAGTCCTGCCGCTGCTGGAAAAACGAGTGACGTGTCAATGCTGCTGCTGACCGCCTGCCAGTATTGATTTTGTCTTCCTAAGAGGAACGCTGGCTGCATACTGATCCTCATCAGTGGCTGGCGTTGGCATAGCATAGAAGGAGCAAGGTCGGCGTGTGGCGGGTGTGACGGGTGGGCGTGCAAACAGTATGACGTAATCACATCACATCACGCTGTTTTTGTACATGGAGGTGGGAGTTTGAAAGCCAGTGGCAGTGGCAGTGGCACCCTTGATTAACCCAGGCGTCCGGTCAGTAATTCAGTCCTGACTGGGTGCAGCGCAGAGGAGACAGTAATCAGCCTGCTCGGCGATCCCTGCATCAGGCATGTGAGATCGGGGTGCCAGACATTAGGGGGTGCCTGTGCGCACCAGGCACCCCCCCTGCGCACGCCTATGTGTTCTATTCCCACTCGTTTGGTGGCATGGACCCAGCAACCGAGTGGGAATTACAGGGTGGCGGGATTCCACACACCAGTAAAATGTTGGATGTTGGGATTCCGGCGTTAGTCTCCTGAATGCATGGATCCTGACCGCCTGCATTTTGAATGCATCCTCCGCTACAATCAGGCAGTGGAGTGGGGCAGCACACACTGAGGAAAGTATGAGCAAGAGGGGCCCCAAATGTGTGTCGTGTTTAAGGCCCCATGAGGTCTAAATCTGTCTGGGGCAGATATAACATCTGCAGAGAGACTTAGATTTGAGAGGGGTGTGTTAAAACTGCAATCTAAATTGCAGTGTAAAAATAAAGCAGCCAGTATTTACCCTGCACAGAAACAAAATAACCCACCCAAATCTAACTCTGCAAATGTTATATCTGCCCCTCCTGCATTGCACATGGGGGGTCATTCCGACCCGTTCGCACGCAGCGGTTTTTCACTGCGGTGCGAACGGGTGCAGAATGTACATGCGTGGCGGCCACAGTGCGCGTGCGTGACATTGCCCGGTGACAGGGGTCGCCGAGTTACGCCGCGGCTTAAGAAGAAAGCGGTCGCAGGACGGACCGCAAAGAAGATTTACAGGAAGAGGGCAGTGCAGGGAGGATCCGGACCGTTTAAAGCCGTTTTCGGGGAGTGGTGAGTAAAACGCAGGCGTATCCAGGAGAACGGAGGGCGGAGGAGTGACGTCAAAGCCGAGCCCATCATCGCTGGATCCATCACACCGGGTATGTCCAGGCCTAGTCTTGTTTTGTGTGAAAATTTTTTAGCTTAGCAGGACTGCACAAGCGATCGCAGCCATGCTAAGCTAAATTACACTCCCCCATAGGCGTGGATAGTTGATCGCAGCAGCAGCAAAAAGTTGCTGGCTGCAATCAACTCGGAATGACCACCATGGTTTTGCCTATTAGCTAACAAATTTGCTGCTGCGATCAGTTCTGAATTAGTCCCATAGATCTTATATATAATAGAACTACAGGTACCAGTGGACCCTTTACTACCCCGTATGCTGGTACTTGTGGTTCACCAATTACCAGCATGCAGGGGAGGCTTGCTAGGACCTGTAGCTCCACTGTAAAAAATAATATTAATTCTTACTTTTTACACACTTATTGGACTATCAACTCAGCATTCACAGCCCACGAATGCCGGGGATAGCCGGAGGCTTAAGCCCTGGCCCTTGGGAGCCCTGGTGGGGGAACCCCTTTATTGAGGAGATACCCACTCCCCCCAGGCAGGGCCGGATTAAGGGCCACATGGGCCTGGAGCTGAAAATATTCAATGACCTATTGTGGGAAATGGGGAGGTATGATCAGTGCAGTGTGGGTGTGGCAAAAGCCATGTGGGCATGTACAGCTCCTACACCAGGGCTGGCCAAACCAGTCCTCGAGATCTACCAACAGTTCACATTTTCCAGACCACCTAGCTGGTGCACAGGTGTAGTCATTACTAATTAAGAAGTGCTGCATTCATTCCTAACTGACAATTCTACAGATCTCCAGGAGCCCTTGAAAATATGAACTGTTTGTAGAGCTCGAGGACCGGTTTGGCCAGCCCTGTCCTACACTATCAGCTCCAATGTCTCCCTAAATATGTAAAAATATAAAAAAAAAATGGCTAGTCTAAATTTTTAACTCTTTAGCTCACATGTGCACGTTATTGATCAGTGCATGATTCTCAAAACACACTAGTCAAAAGCAGTTCTATGTTACATTTCTATTTCTGTACGAATTCTATCCTCAGTATCAGAATATTCAGTATTATTAATCATAGTTCAACTAGCACAGCAGTCTTTATGACCTCAGCAACTTTAGTTGTTTTTTAGAGCATAATAAATGTATTTCAGGTAGAATGTGCTTGAATAATGTTTTGCTGCTCTATTAACTATGGCCCTCATTCCGAGTTGTTCGCTCGATATTTTTCATCGCATCGCAGTGAGAATTCTCTTAGTGCGCATGCGTAATGTTCGCACTGCGCATGCGTCAAGTAACTTTACTAAGAAGAAAGTAATTTTACTCACGGCTTTTTCGTCGCTCCGGAGAACGCATTGTGATTGACAGGAAATGGGTGTTACTGGGCGGATGTACGGCGTTTTAGGGGCGTGTGGCAGGAAACGCTACCGTTTCCGGAAAAAACGCAGGCGTGTCTGGAGAAACGGTGGGAGTGCTTGGGCGAACGCTGGGTGTGTTTATGACGTCAGCCGGGACCGAAAAGCACTGAATTGATCGCACAGGCAGAGTAAGTCTGGAGTTACTCAGAAACTGCTAACTCGGTTTTGATCGCAATATTGCGAATACATCGGTCGCACATTTAAGATGTTTAGATTCACTCCCAGTAGGCGGCGGCTTAGCGTGTGTAACTCTGCTATAATCGCCTTGCGAGCGAACAACTCGGAATGAGGGCCCATGCTATATTAATTATTCATTAAACGTAACATTGCAGGTTGTTTGAAATAAAAATAAAAAACAGTCAAAGATACCAGAGTAGCTTAGACAGTCTGCATAGTACTGAAGTATATTTATTTTTAGCAACTACTATATTAGGTTGTACTCTTTCCATTGTACAATAGCTGACAGTGCAGTACACTCCTCCCTGACAGAACACTCTGCATAGCAGAAAGAGTGACAGATCTCTGATCGGTGTCCGGACTCTGGGCCACCACCACTTAGGTCGATACCCATTGGTCGACAGTGACTAGGTCGACACTAGAAATAGGTCGACAAGACCATTAGGTCGGCATGAACAAGGTCAACATGTGAAAAGGTCGACATGTTTTTCACATTTTTTTTAATTTCTTTAACTTTTTCATACTTTACGATTAACGTGGACTACACTTGGGAATGGTAACCGATGCCGAGCGCAGCGGTAGCAAAGCGAGGCACCTTGCCCGAAGCATGGAGAGCGAACACTGTGCACTAATTGGGGTTCCCAGTCACTTTCTAAAGAAAATGACACAAAAAAAATGAAAAACTCATGTCGACTTTTTTTCTTGTCGAGCTTGTTCATGTCGACCTAATGGCAGTGTCAACCTATTTCCAGTGTCATACTAGCCACTGTCGACCAGTAGGTGTTGACCTAATGGGTGTCGACCTAGACACTGTCGACCCCGAGTCCCATACCCCTCTGATCAGAGGCTGAACTACCATTGGTGCAGCAGGTGCATTGCACCATGGCCTCTGGGGACTAAAGGGCCCACTGCATCCCAGACCAGCAATGAGTTTCCCCAGGGCCACCGCACAACCATTTTGAGCAAAGAGATTGGCTCAGCAAAGGGAGCACAGTGGGCCCCATTGCCTGAGGAATCTGCCCCTTACCTCATGGAGGCTGGGCTGACCTTGTGTGTGGGCAGCGCATCAGTTTGCCATCTGAGCTAGACTGACGGGAGTTCTGCTGCCTGTCAGCGTTGATGATCGCAGGTGTGTACTGCCTCCAATTCACAGAGTTGTGATTCTTCCTGAATCACAGCTGCATACCTCCCAACATGACCCTCTCCAGGAGGGCCACAATGCACTGCTCCTGGACTTCCCTCTTAAGTTATGATTGCCATCACCTGTGCTGAAACACCTTTCTTATCCATTAACCTGTTCAAAACAGGTGCCGGTAATCATAAATTAAGAGGAAAGTCCAGAAGCAGAGCATTGTGTCCCTCCTGGAGAGGGTCATGTTGGGAGGCATGCAGATGACTGTGAATTAAAGGCAACTCATAGCCAGTGTAACTGGAGCTGTCAGGGCCTGCTTGACCGAGTGCCAAACTGAGGAAAGCACAGGGGTCAGGGCAGGGCTGGCAACAGAAATTGTGGGGCCAGGTACACTGATATTTTTGCGGGCCCCCCTACGCCCCTTGACCTCAGACCCACACATCCCTCCCTGCAAACCTAACCCTCCCCCCACAGCCTAAAACTAACCCTCCCCCACAGCCTAACCCTCCCATGCATACTTACGTTCAGGATTCTGACAGCTGGGATGCCGGCGTTGGCATTCTGACAGGTGTCTGAATTCCAGCGCGGCATTCTGACTGCTGGGATCCCAAACGCCGGGATCACAACTACATTCCGTGGGAAACAGTTCATATTTATACAGCTCCTTTTAGAAGCCAAATGGTAAATAAATACAACCAAGGCGCTTGAAAGCTGCCACCATAAAAAAGGGGGTAGTCAGACCCACAATAAACAATATATAAAAACAAAGAGATTGTAGCGCTGATAAATGATTTCTTGACTGGATAGAATAATATTAAAAGAATTATACAGGCATGTTTAATATACAAAACATTGTAAAAACATCAATGGCATTAATCAATAAAATAAATCCCACATAACACACCCTGGATAAGCAGTCTTATGTGAACAGCATTAGTAGAGGAGTGTCCATTCCTATGATTGCCATAGGCAACCGGACTTGGTAAACCTCCTTTCTAATAAGTGTCAATCATAGGAATGGACACTCCCAGAGGCGGATTGGCCATAGGGTTTACAGGGAAGATCCCCGGTGGGCCGACGCACCCGTGGGGCCTGTTTTCTTTGAGGACATGTGGTCCTTTTTATAGACATAATGAATAAGATGCAAAATAATTTGCATATATGAAAATTACTTTGCCACTTAGCCTGTGATTGCAGATGATCTAGTGTATGCTCTGTCTGCCTGCTTGGCTGACATATAAGATTGAGTGAATAGTGATTGGGATACGGTTGGTGTAATATCCAAGAAAATATAAGAATTATATAGTTTCCTAAATTCTGAAGGTGTATCATATAATGTGCTCATAATATTTAATTTTATTTCTTTTTAACTTCCCCCTTGATGCTGGACATGCCCACTATCTGGAAAGTCTTGTGGGGAGGGTGCTGCTGCCATGGCCCATGGCTAGACCTTACACCTCTGGTGCTGCCTATGTGGGGCCACTAGTACAAATTTTTCCAGGGCCGCTTTTTGTTCCCAATCCGCCCCTGGACACTCCTCTACTAATGCTGTCCGAAAATTGCATAAGACACTGCTTATCCAGGGTGTGTTATGTGGGAGCGCACACTTACCAATATACACAGCCACCCGCCACAATTTAGACCAGGCTCTGAGTACCCACAAGATGACAGCCTACCTGAGGCTGTTTTATTCCGCAGTCTGTCTGCGCACCGTGCTGGCCTTGAGGTCTCTATAGCCGCACTACAAACCCGCGCCTGCTCAGCCGCTTCTCACAGAGCAGAGATGCCAGCAGTGGTGCCGAGAGAGGGGGGAAGAGGGTACAAATTACCCGGGCCCAGGTCTAAAGGAGGGGCCCAGTGAGGGTCCAGTAGGGGCTTATCTAGCATCAGCAGCTGCAGCTCTTTTCCTCAGCCCAGCACATGCTGCTGTGCACTGGGCTGCAGTGTGGTCATGCATGGAGGTGCTTAAAATACAATTTTTTTTTATATTTTTTTTGTAAGGGCACATGACCACACCTCCTGTGATTAGGCCACGCCCCTTAAACAGTACCTGGGCCTATCCTGGCTTTCAACTGCCCTGGATGCCAGAGACACAGGGCGGGCAGGAGGAGAGAAAGGAAGGACGCAGCTGCGTTGTGCGTAGCCAAGCGCGACGTCATTGCACATCAAGAGTTCCAGACAGCTGACCTAGGATGCTGGAGCAGTGGGGGGTTACCACAGGGGGGCCGCAGCCTGTACGAGCAATGCTGAACTATTTACAATTACATGTATCCATCCATGATGCAGCCGCCGCACTGCCACAGCAGGACCTTGGGTCCCCTCACAACATCGGGGCCCGGGATGGGTGTCCCCTTTGACCCCCCCTGTTGCCGGGCCTGGGTCAGGGCCCCCTCTCACAGACAGGTTCAGTGTTCCAATTGTTGGAAATCATTTGTATGCAGGTGTTGATATTGCAGAGTTATAACAGAAAGAAACCAAATCCTAATTAAGACACAGTCTACATCTCAGAGATTTCAAACCAGGAAGTACAGTAGAAGCAAAAATAGCACGTCGCATCTACGATCCACAGCAGCATAAGCAACCAACTATTGGTAAGGATATAGGGCCTAATTCAGACCTGATCGATGTGCTGCAAATTTGCAGAGGTCTGCGATCAGATAGTCGCTGCCCAGGGAGAGTGAAAACGCTATGCGAACATTCCGTAGACAGCGGACATCTGCAAATCCGTTTGCAACTCACTCACCATCTAATGATTTTTCCAGGTGGTGCAGTCTGTGCATAGCCCGAGACTTACTCCTACAGTGCGATACAAACAGGCTGATCGGGGCCAGAGCTGATGTCACACATCCTCCTGCGTTTTTCCTGACACTCCCTTTAAACGTACAGTTACCACCCACAAACGTCCTCTTCCTGTCAATCACCTTGCGAAATGTCTTGCGGTGTATACGCAGAAGCAGTCATTCGATAATAGGTCGCTGGGCGAATTCGAACAACAGCGATCAGGTCTGTATTGGGCCCATAGAACTGTTGAAAACCACATAAACTTGGGAATAAAAAGTTTAAATCTAACAAAGAGGAAAAGTCTCTGATCACATGTGAAGCCACACAGGTACGATCTGCACCTTAAGAATCTGCAATGTGTAAATCTTATCTTACCATTACAGCTATTTGTTTAACTACCAAGTCTTGTACAGAGCTCATGTTCACCTAAAATCTGCTGGAGGACGCTTAGCGCTAGTCTGGCGTAAATTTACTTTTTCAATTACTTCCCTATTAGATGGACTGATTTCAGAAATTATATCATTTCATTGAATTGATATAGATTATGTATTGCAAAGGTGTAGCATGGAACTGCAGCATCCAGAGCAAGCACATGGTATGATGCCCCTCCCACAGCCTCCAGTAAGAGTGTGGCCATCCCATGTAGGACATGGCAGTGCGCAGGGAAAGCAGAATTTAAGCAGTTATAGTGCATGGTCTGATCTCCACCTGAAGTGACTGTCAACTTTTTCACCTGGAGACCAACCGCAGCACTGGCCCACAGTGGAGAGGTTCTCAAATGGGGTCCTCAAGGCACCTCAATGGTCCAGGTTTTAAGTATATCCATGCCTCAGCACAGATTGTTAAATCAAATTGACTGAGGTATCGATTAAGTCACCTGTGGCCAAACATGGGTATACTTAAAACCTGGACCGTTGGGGTGCCTTGAGGACTGTGTTTGAATGAGAACCTGTGCTATAGTGTATGAGCAGCACTTCATCTCTTTCCACAGGTCGGGGAAAATACCTGTGCTTCTTATTTTTATGAGCCATAAACATTATGGCTCTATGCTGTGTGACATACTCCATCAAGGTGTTACAGAAGAGGTAGCTATAGCTACTTTAGTGTATTGTAAAGATGAGCCAGATCAGAAAGTGACTTAACTAGTCCACTCCTTACATCAGCTCAATAACATAATAAGGGCGATGCTGAGTTGAATACACAGATGTATCCTAATACATGTAGCCTCCATAAGCCATGTGGCGTGAGACACCTGGAGCAAGTGAGCCACCAGGTCCAGAGTAACTCTGCTAGCGCTGACTGGATTTTTAGTGTCTTCTCATCTAAAAAAGGAAATTTATGGTAGACTTACCATTGTTAAATCTCTTTCTGTGAGGTACACTGGATTCCACAGGGAATAACATCGGGGTGTAGAGTTGGATCTTGATCTGAGGCACAAACAGGCTAAAGATTTGACTGTTCCCAGGATTCACTGTACCGCCTCCTCTATAGCCCCACCTCCAAGCACTTGAGCTCAGTTTCGTTAACCAGTCCAATGCAGTAGCAGGTAAGAGAGACGGTAGAGTTTAGTCACATAGAACCACATTCTCACGACAGGAGAAGGGACTAGTGGCTAATGCCATACAAACCCAAAGAAGCTAAGTGCGTCAGGGTGGGCGACCTATGAAATCCAGTGTACCTCACAGAAAGAGATTTAACAATGGTAAGTCTACCATAAATCTAATTTTCTGCAGCGAGGTACACTGGTATTCCACAGGGAATAACATCGGGGATGTCCTAAAGCAGTTCCTCATGGGAGGGGATGCACTGTAGCGGGCACAAGAACTCGGCGTCCAAAGGAAGCATCCTTGGAGGTGGAAGTATCAAAGGCATAGAACCTGATTAACGTGTTCACAGAGGACCATGTAGCCACATTGCACAATTGTTCTGCGGACGTGCCACGGCGGGACGCCCAATAAGGTCCAACCGACTGAGTAGAATGGGACTTAATAGCAGCAGGAGCTGGGAGCCCAGCCTGCGCATAAGTTTGTGCAATCACCATTCTAATCCATCTGGCCAGGGTTTGCTTATTCGCAGGCCAGCCACGTTTGTGAAAACCAAAAAATACAAAAAGGGAATCTGACCTCCTGATGGAGGGAGTCCTTTCCACATAAACACGGAGAGCCCGTACCACATCCAAAGATTTTTCTTTGGAGGATAGACCAGAAGAGGTGAAGGCCAGAACCACAATCTCCTAGTTAAGGTGAAAAGATGATACCACCTTATGCAAATAACCAGGGCGAGTTCGAAGAACAGCCTGGTCACGGTGAAAAATCAGAAAGGGTGGACGACAGGACAAAGCGCCTAAGTCCGACACCCTCCTAGCAGAGACAATAGCCAACAGAAATATGACCTTAAGCGTTAGGCATTTAAGGTCCATAGACTTAAGAGGTTCAAATTGAGACTCTTGCAGGGCATTCAAGATGACAGACAGATCCCATGGAGCCACAGGAGGGACATAGGGAGGCTGAATCCATAGAACACCCTGAGTGAAAGTGTGAACGTCAGGAAGAGACGCATTTTTTCTCTTAAACCACACCGACAAGGCAGATATATAAACCTTGAGGGAGTCCAGACGAAGGCCGACGTCTAGGCCTTGCTGTAGAAAAGCCAAAAGTCTGGAAGTTTTGAAAGTATACACATCATAATTCTAAGCAGCACACCAGGTGAAGTAAGAATTCCAGACCCTGTAATAAATTCGGGCCGAAGCTGGTTTACAGGCTTTCAACATAGCTTGAATGACGCCGTCAGAAAATCCTTTTGCTCTCAGGAGTGATGCTTTAAGTGCCACGCCATCACAGCCAGTCTGGCCAGGTCCAGGTAGACACAAGGGCCCTGAACGAGGAGGTCTGGGCTTTGAGGAAGTAGACGAGGACGCTCTATCGAGAAACTCTGCAGGTCTGAGAACCAATGCAGTCTGGACCACGCTGGAGTGACTAGAAGTAGTATTCCTCCTTCTTGCTTGGACTTCCGTATTACCCTGGGCAGGAGTGACACTGGTGGGAACATGTATGGCAGCCGAAAGTTCCATGGAATTGCCAGTGCGTCCATGAACGCTGCTTGAGGATCCCTTGTCCTTGCTTCAAAGACCGGAACCTTTTGATTGTGTTGAGATTCCATCAGGTCTACATCTTGTAGGCCCCACTTGTCCACTAGGCTAGAAAGACTTCGGGATCAAGACTCCACTCTCCAGCGTGCACGTCCTGATGACTGAGGAAGTCCGCTTCCCAATTGAGGACCCCCCGGAATGAACACTGGCTGGCAGATGGCGTTCCGTCTATTGGAGGATTTTTACACTTCCATCATTGTCATGCGGCTTTGAGTGCTGCCTTGATGATTTATGTACGCCACCGTGGTGGCATTGTCTGACTGTACTTGAACAGGCCTGTTCTGTATCACTGCCCACAATTCCATGCCGTTTATCGGGAGGAGAGATTCCTCCCTGATCCACCGACCCTAGAGAGAGTGTTGCTCCAACACCGTGCCCCAACCTTGCAGACTGGCATCCATTGTCAGGAGGATCCAGTTGGAGATCCAGAAGGGATGGCCCCTGCTCAACTGTTGGTCCTGTAGCCACCAGCTCAGTGACCGATGAACCTCCGGAGTCAAGGAGATCATTTGAGACCTGATCCAATGAGGCAGGCCATCCCATTTGGAAAGGATTAACCTCTGCAGAGGGCGGGAATGAAATTGAGCATACTCAACCATGTCGAAAGCCGACACCATGAGGTCTAGTACTTGCATCACCGAGTGTATCGACACTCTCTGGTGAGAGAGGAAGCATCTCATCTTTTCCTGAAGTTTCAGGACTTTCTCCGGAGACAGAAACAGTCTTTGGCTGTGTGTGTCCAGCAGCGCCCCCAGGTGCACCATGCTCCAAGCAGGGACCAGCGAGGACTTCTTCCAGTTGATGAGCCACCCGTGGGCTTGTAGGAATTGGACTGACATCTCCAGTTGACTGAGGAGGACATCTTCGGAGTTCACCAGAATCAGCAGGTCGTCCGGATACGGCAGGATCCTGATTCCCTGGCGATGGAGGAAAGCCATCAACACGGCCATGACCTTGGTGAAAATACGAGGAGCCGTGGCCAGTCCAAATGGTAGCGCCTGGAACTGAAAATGAAGGTTGCCAATAGCAAACCACAGATATTGCTGATGTGACATGGCAATAGGTATATGCAGGTAAGCATCCTGTATGTCCAGAGATACCATATAGTGCTCAGGTTCCATGGCCAGCACAATAGAGCGCAGAGTTTCCATACTGAATTTGGACACTCTTACAAACTTTTTCAATCATTTGAGGTTGAGGATAGGCCAGAAAGACCCATTCAGTTTCGGAACTAGAAACAGGGTCGAATAGTATCCCCTGCCTCTCTGCGACAGAGGTACCAGCACTACTACTCCTGATTCCAGGAGAGATTGTACAACCAGGTGTAGAGCTTGCGCTTTCAACGGATCTGAAGGAATAACCATTGAACAGAACTGGCGAGGGGGACGTCTCTTTAAAGAGATTGCGTACCCGTGAGAGACAACTTCCTGCACCCAGGTATCTGAAGTGGTCTATAACCAGGCCTGGGTGAACTGCAGAAGTCGACCTCCCACCCTGGGGTCCCCCAGGGGGATGCCGCCCCATCATGCAGCAGGCTTGTCTTGTTTGGAAGCAGGCTGATGGGCAGCCCAGGATTGTTTAGATTTGAGCTTAGTGGTTTTGGAAGTACGAGCCTCTCTCGGGTACCCCTGAGCTTTTGCATTACTTGGAGGTCAAAAGGAATGAAAAGTGGTACTCTTAGCCTTCTGAGCAGAAGGATTAGTACTTGGGAGAAACGCAGTCTTGGCCTTTGCCAGTCAGTCACAATCTTGTTCATATCCTCCCCAAAAAGGATGTATCCCTAGAAAGGGAGTACCTCCAAGGTCTTTTTAGAGTCCAGGTTTACTTTCCAGGACCTCAACCACAGAATCCGGCGAGCCAGGATAGACGTAGTAGATGCCTTGGCCGCCATGAACCCTGCATCAGAGGCCGCCTCCTGAATATAGTGAGAGGCTGTGGTAATATACGACAATTATTGTCTGGCAGTGTCAGAAAAATCCTGAGGTAGCTCATCCTCAATTGCCTGAACCCATGCTTTAATTCCTTTTGCCGGCCAAGAGGCAGCCATAGTGGGTCTGTACAGCACCGGTAAGAGTGTAAATAGACTTCAGTCATCCCACCACACGCTTATCTGTCAGTTCCTTCAGTGAGTTAACAGTGGTGACAGGCAGAGTAGATGACACCACAAGACGGGCGACATGAGAGTCCTCCGGCGGTGGAGTTTCCCACTTGTTACTCAACTCCGCAGGGATAGGATAATGAGCTAGCATCTTTTTAGACAGGGAAAACTTCTTTCCAGGAGATGACCATGATTCCTGACGTATGTCAATTAAAAGGTCAGAATGTGGTAAAACTACTTTAGCAACCTTCTGACATTTAAACTTATCAGGTTTCTTAGATGTAACAGGAGGCTCAATGTCATCATCAATTTGGAGAATCAGCTTGATAGCCTTCACAAGGTCAGGAACATCAACCTGGGTTGTAGATTCCTCATCAGAAGCAACTGTATCAGTGTCTGACGGATTAGTATATTCCCCATCTTCATCAGAAGAATTATCCAAAATATTAGTGGATTGTGTGGAAGAAATGGCCCAGTTAGATGACCCCTTGGCCCCAGAGGGACGTGGGGTGGCCTTTTGTCAAACCAAAGTCTGATTTAATTGCTGTAACTGGGTAGACAAAGTATCCGCCCATGGCGGTTTAACTACAGGGACAATATGTGGCTGTAATGGCACAGGAGGCCCCACAGGGTGCGTGAGACACGTTACAAGCATAAACAGCATATTTGAAAAAGCTGCCTAAGGTGGGTCCTGATTGACCAAAGGTGCCACAGACGGACTGGGAGCTGTATGACCCCCAGCGCCTGAAACAGCATCTAACACTTCTCCCACTGGTGAATCCGTGATGACAGCACTGCATGATGCAGGAGCGTCCGCGGATGTCCCGCCCTGTGTAGCAGGCATTGTATGGAATGTAGCCTTAGGACGTATCAGTACAATATAGCCAGACAAACACAAAAACCAGCAAATAATCCCCTGCATTTTGTGACAGTAAATACAGAGCACAAACAGAGGATTTAAGTGGTATGGGGTGACTAAAAAACACAGTGAGAAATACAAACAGTATACCCTGTGTAGCAATATATATTATATGAGACCCTGATGCACCTAGTTTCCCAGGGTACAGAATATAGTGATAGGAAACGTGTGATATACAAGAATGGAATCCACACAGCAGCTACAGGCACACTCAGTCACAGGTACAATGCAGGAATTATAACATATATACAACAAAACTGCACTAGACTAGTAATTGTATATAGGTATGTATGTATGGGATCGGTATGAAATACAGGTTGAGTATCCCATATCCAAATATTCCGAAACACGGAATATTCCGAAACACGGACTTTTTTGAGTGAGAGTGAGATAGTGAAACCTTTGTTTTTTGATGGCTCAATGTACACAAACTTTGTTTAATACACAAAGTTATTAAAAATGTTGTATTAAATGACCTTCAGGCTTTGTGTATAAGGTGTATATGAAACATAAATGAATTGTGTGAATGTACACACACTTTGTTTAATGCACAAAGTTATAAAAAATATTGGCTAAAATTACCTTCAGGCTGTGTGTATAAGGTGTATATGTAACATAAATGCATTCTGTGCTTAGATTTAGGTCCCATCACCATGATATCTCATTATGGTATACAATTATTCCAAAATACGGAAAAATCCCATATCCAAAATACCTCTGGTCCCAAGCATTTTGGATAAGGGAGACTCAACCTGTACCTACAAATCAAAATCCCGACGGTCAAAATCCCGACAGCAATTGACCGATGGTCAAAATCCCCACAAGGTCAAAATCCCGACATGGACAAAATACTGACATTTAAAATACCGACATTGTCAAAACACCGACATGTAAAATGTCGACATGTCAAAATGCCGACATGTTTTTTTGTGTGTGTTTTTTTCATTTTTTTGTGTGTATGTCAACATGGACACCATGTAAGTGTACCGCGTCCCCTCGCATGGCTCGCTGCGCTCGCCATGCTTCGGGCACGGTGCCTCGCTCTGCTCGGCACACTATTATATTCCCCCTCCAGGTGCACTGGGATGGTAAAGTATGAACAAGTCGGTTTCAATTAAAAAATAATGAAAAACTCATGTCGGTATTTTGACCTGTCGACATTTTACATGTCAGTATTTAGACCTTGTCAGTATTTTAAATGTCGGTATTTTGACCATGTCGGTATTTTGACCGTCGATCAATTGTTGTCGGTATTTTGACCATCGGGATTTTGATTGTCGGTAAATTGACTGCAACCCGTATGTATACAGATATAACAATGCACAGTAAACACTGGATGTATATCACAGAATACTTGAACTAAATATTCAGATCGCAGTACACTTGTTCTTAACTAACACTGTCTAAAATGACATGTAGAATTCTTAAGTGTCTGTAAATGCACAGCACTGATAATATAGGCAAATTTACAGAGGAGACAGTGCCCAGCAGTCCCGGATATCAGACCAGCTATGTAATGACGCCAAAATCTTTTCAGGGAGTGAGGGAGAGAGAGAGAGAGATGCAGCTCCAGGGCCGGAACACCAGCAGTAGATGGCACCCGGAGCTGGAGGAAGGGCTACAGGTCAGCGCCTTATCCCCTCTGACGGACTTCACCAACGGGTACTGTGGAGCCTTTTACAAACAGATTTTAATAACTCCGACCTGTGCTCCGTGCCCTGGTGGATAAAGTGGGGTCCCTGTGTGACACAGTGTCCATGCCAGTGGCGCGGTCCGTCTCCTGGGACCGCAAACGGATCGCTATTTACTGGCGGATCCCGCCTGGGGTACCCTCTTACCTCCTCCCTTTAGTGCAGCCACGCGATCCTGGAGAATGACAGCGGTGGTGTGCCTAAAAAACCGGTGTGTTTCCGCTGCAAGTACCCGCGAACCAGGCCGCGGGAGTATGCAGCGCTGCTGGGGGAGGTGATGGAGCCGCAGCACAGCATGTCATAAAGACATAGAAAGTGCTGCGGCCCTTGAAGTCTTCATAAAAGCTCTTTTCAGGGCTGCCTAGCGCAGCCCCACCCGTTAGTGACCTGCACTGCAGGCACTAACTTACAAAATGAGCTCCAGTGCCTGGAGACAGGGCTATAGAGGAGGCAGTGCAGTGCATCCTGGGAACAGTCAAAGATTTAGCCTGTTGGTGCCTCAGATCAAGATCCAACTCTACACCCCAATGTTATTCCCTGTGGAATACCAGGGTACCCTGCTGCAGAAATGTCTGTTACTCGTGTCACAATGCAACGAGCATGCACTAGGAGACTGTGCTGATTAATTGATATACAACATTTTGTATATCTGTCTCTGACTAATGGGACCTACACACATGGCGATGTGCCGCCGAGGTGCCCAACACGGCTGACGGGCGACCCGGCGGCGAGGGGGAGGTGATGGGGGGAGTGAAGTTTCTTCACTCCTCCCGTTACCCGGCTCCATAGCAGTGCAAGCTAATATGGACGATATTGTCGATATTTGCTTGCATGTTTAAAGGAGCCTGCACCAACGATGAACGAGTGCGGGGCCATGCATCGTTTATCGTTGGTGCCTACACACTGAACAATATGAACGATATCTCATTCAATAATGAACGAGATCGCTCATATCTTTCAGTAGTATTGGCCAGTGTGTAGGGCCTATAAGTCTGTATATGAAGGGCAGCAGAACTTACAGTACTGTTTAATACAAGACAATGGTGGTCATTCCGAGTTGTTCGCTCGCTAGCAATTTTTAGCAGCCGTGCAAACGCTATGCTACCTCCCATTGGGAGTGTATTTTAGCTTAGCAGAAGTGCGAACGAAAGGATCGCAGAGCGGCTACAAAATAATTTTGTGCAGTTTCAGAGTACCTTCAGACCTACTCAGCGCTTGCGATGACTTCAGACTGTTCAGTTCCTGTTTTAACATCGCAAACACGCCCTGCGTTCTGCCAGCCACGCCTGCATTTTTCCAGGCACGCCTGCGTTTATTCGAACACTCCCTGAAAGCGGTCAGTTGACACCCAGAAACGCCCACTTCATGTCAATCACTCAGCGGCCAGCAGTGCGACTGAAAAGCTTCGCTTGACTTTGTGCGAAACTACATCGTTCGTTGTATTAGTGATGTGCACCGGAAATTTTTCGGGTTTTGTGTTTTGGTTTTGGATTCGGTTCCGCAGACGTGTTTTGGATTCGGACGCATTTTGCCAAAACCTCCCTGAAAATTTGTTGTCGGATTCGGGTGTGTTTTGGATTCGGGTGTTTTTTTACAAATACCCCTCAAAAACAGCTTAAATCATAGAATTTGGGGGTCATTTTGATCCCATAGTATTATTAACCTCAATAACCATAATTTACACTCATTTTCAGTCTATTCTGAACACCTCACACCTCACAATATTATTTTTAGTCCTAAAATTTGCACCGAGGTCGCTGGATGGCTAAGCTAAGCGACACAAGTGGCCGACACAAACACCTGGCCCATCTAGGAGTGGCACTGCAGTGTCAGGCAGGATGGCACTTCAAAAAAATAGTCCCCAAACAGCACATGATGCAAAGAAAAAAAAGAGGCGCACCAAGGTCGCTGTGTGACTAAGCTAAGCGACACAAGTGGCCGACACAAACACCTGGCCCATCTAGAAGTGGCACTGCAGTGTCAGGCAGGATGGCACTTCAAAAAAATAGTCCCCAAACAGCACATGATGCAAAGAAAAAAAGAGGCGCACCAAGGTCGCTGTGTGACTAAGCTAAGCGACACAAGTGGCCGACACAAACACCTGGCCCATCTAGAAGTGGCACTGCAGTTTTCTAGCGAGAGGATGAGTGCTTCCATCCTCATGTGAAGCTAAACCACTAGCCATGAACATAGGCCAGGGCCTCAGCCGTTCCTTGCCACTCCGTGTCGTAAATGGCATATTGGCAAGTTTACGCTTCTCCTCAGACGCTTTTAATTTGGATTTTTGGGTCATTTTACTGAACTTTTGTTTTTTGGATTTTACATGCTCTCTACTATGACATTGGGCATCGGCCTTGGCAGACGACGTTGATGGCATTTCATCGTCTCGGCCATGACTAGTGGCAGCAGCTTCAGCACGAGGTGGAAGTGGAACTTGATCTTTCCCTATTTTACCATCCACATTTTTGTTCTCCATTTTTTAATGTGTGGAATTATATGCCAGTATCAATAGCAATGGCCTACTACTATATATACTGCGCACAACTGAAATGCACCACAGGTATGGATGGATAGTATACTTGACGACACAGAGGTAGGTAGAGCAGTGGCCTTCCGTACCGTACTGCTATATATATATATATACTGGTGGTCACTGTCAGCAAACTGCAAAACTAAAATGCACCACAGGTATAGAATCTAGATGGATAGTATACTTGACGACACAGAGGTAGGTAGAGCAGTGGCCTTCCGTACCGTACTGCTATATATATATACTGGTGGTCACTGTCAGCAAACTGCAAAACTAAAATGCACCACAGGTATAGAATCTAGATGGATAGTATACTTGACGACACAGAGGTAGGTAGAGCAGTGGCCTTCCGTACCGTACTGCTATATATATATATATATATTGGTGGTCACTGTCAGCAAACTGCAACACTAAAATGCACCACAGGTATAGAATCTAGATGGATAGTATACTTGACGACACAGAGGTAGGTAGAGCAGTGGTCTTCCGTACCGTACTGCTATATATACTGGTGGTCACTGTCAGCAAAACTCTGCACTGTACTCCTCCTATATAATACTGCTGGTCCCCAGTCCCCACAATTAAGCAGTGTGAGCACAGATATATGCAGCACACTGAGCACAGATATGGAGCGTTTTTCAGGCAGAGAACAGATAAAACTGGTGGTCACTGATTAGCAAAACTCTGCACTGTACTCCTCCCAGGGGCGTCGGGATGGGGGGGGGGGGCAAGGGGGCAGCTCGCCCCCCGCAAAAATGAGAGAGGCGCCTATCAACTGAAGTAGAGGAGCGGAAATACCGCTGCTGCACTTTACAGCTGACTTGCGTGCAGCAGCAGCAGCACCTCCTGATTCCTCATCTGACTGTGTGGTCCCGGACTCCTCCATGGCGCCACCTCCTCCCTCATAGTGGCTCCACCCCCTGCTCCGTAGTGGCTCCGCCCCCTCTCGCAGTGGCTCTACTTCCTCCTCCCAGCCTGGAAACCACCCTGCAGAAACGGAGGATGTAGCAGGAGGTGGGATATATCAAGCCTGACCTGGCCTGCTCTGCCCCTAGGTAAGAGAACTGAAGAAGCGGTTGATAGGTCGGGTGCACAAATCAAATTAGTAGAATTAATTGTTATAGTAAAATGTAACTTTTATTGCTTTTTATTAATATTAACACAGTCCCTACTGTAGGACACATACAGCAAAATATAGAGGTTAAAAACTGATACATACAAACATATAAGTGACAAAAGTTGAGAAAATGGTGAACTAAGTTCATTTAAAAAGGTGGGCTCACCACAGCAACTCCTACAACCATATGTTTATTATGTGTGTCATTGGAGCCAAAAAGGACATTTAAATACGTTGGTATTATTTCTTACCACGGCACATTTATAAGAGTCTTATTATTTCATACCACGGCACAGTTGTGCAAAATATGGTGATATATAGTGTGGATTCAACTAGTGTATTACTAGGTCTGTATCTAAATAATACACTTTATTGTGAGAAATTGAATTTTTAAAGCATGACCCATAACCTGAGTATATCTCTTGCTGTATTCAAATAGATCTTGATCCACACACAGATATAGGATATATATCAACTTCTGAGAGAATTGGTAGATCATACATTCAGTTCCTATAATTAATCTGAGTCACTTGAGTCAATTTTAATATTCAAACACAAAGTGCCCATACCAATATCTAAAGTTGTTTATTTTGCAAACAAAAATGTGCCGGTTTTTGAGTATGTTACCAGATATTATACACCATTGTTGTATGGGATCTAAATAGATTGGAGCTATACCATATACATTCTGGATTGGGACAATGTTCATCTACCAGTAACTGTCTGATCAGTCTATGGTTAGTGACACATAAATGTTGCTACTTATCCCTGTGATACACTGTGTACAGGGCAACAATTGTTGCAATCGATGCTCTTGAAATAGAGTACACAATCTCTACTGCAGCGGTTTTACGATAGAGTATCTCTGTTCATCTACCAGTAACTGTCTGATCAGTCTGTGTTTAGTGAAACATAAATGTTGCTATTTATCCCTGTGATACACTGTGTACAAGGCAACTGTGGTTGCAATCAATGCTCTTGAAATAGAGTACACATGTGAATGTGCCGCGATTTTCGGGTATTTAGGGGGCGGGGCCTAATGCCGTGAAGTGCCCGCCCCCATAAAATACCTCTGCTCTGTTGTACTATGGAAGTGTGTCTCCGGCTGGCCTAATCTCTCCCTCTCCCCCTCTCTCTCTCTCCCCCCTGTCTTTACACTGTCTACCTCCAGGCCCGGTGAGAGGGACGGGGCAACTATATCAGGCCCCAGGGGCGTATCTACCTATTGGCCAGGATGGCACTCGCCAGGGGTGCCAGCTGTGGAGGGGCGCCGCCCGGCGGTGCCACCCACAGCCAGGGGGTAGATTCACTGTGTCCCCAGACCCCCACCCACAGGGATGCCTGGCAACGACCACAGAAGGCAGCAGCGGCAACCACTGTTCTTGTCTCCGGCACCGCTCCGCAGTCCGCACTACAATCAAGTAATTCTGCAAAACTACAGCTCCCAGCAATGGTCGCCACAGGTTTCTATTCCCCTCCAGGTGGTTGCGTGAACCACCACCCAAGAGGGGTAACCAGCCGGCCGTCAGAACTCAGACCGACGGTATTTCAGGTGGTGTCGGGATTCCGGCGTCGGGATCCTGACCGGCGGGATCCCGGCAGGCGGTCAATTGACTGCCTCCCACCTGTAGCTCTAGATGAATTGGAGATATATATTGAATACTATAACCGTGAGTAGTATAATTGTGTTTGGGTTCAGTATGTAATGCCGAGGGACGGGATGCTGATGGTCAGAATACCGACAGCGGCATCCCGTCCATTAAAATCCCAACAGCCCCGTAGTTAGCACCCTAAACTACCCCTGTCCCCTACCCTAACCCTCCCCGCTTGGTGCCTAACCCGAATCCCCCCTCCCCGGTACCTAACCCTAACCTTTCCTGTCCCTACACCCTAACCCCTCTTCTCCTGCCTAAAGCTAACCTCCCTAATTGGGGTTACTATTGTGTGGTCATGATCCTTTTTTGGCACACTGGACTTCCATATTTTAAATATGGGGTGGGGGTGCCAGTCCTTTACTTTGCCAGGGGTGCCCGGACCCCTGGATACACCCCTGCCAGGCCCCACAGTTCAGATGGGCCCTGAGGAATAGGGGCACAAAAAACGGGGGCCCGAGTGCTTAGTCCTACTTTTTTAATTAAACCAATTAAGTTTAACAAAAAAAAAATTTTAGTTGCACCTCACTGGCCATTTCTTCCCCGTTACACTGTCACCTGGTCTGGTCCTGCTCCAGCCCTTCCATGCTGTTTCTACGCCACGCAGCAGATCATCCCTGAGCCCAGCAGGAAAATCACCTCCTGACATGACAGCAGTGTGTGTTGATGATACCTGCATGAGAGGGCACATCACGTCAGGACACTTGCTGGCCACAGCAGCTCGCCCAGCGGCAATGCCGAGACTGGACAGTTTAAATCCACCGCACAAGAGCGATCTGTCTGCTTTCCCGCCACCCTTCCGCCACAATTACAGAGATGGGGAGAAGAACAGCAGGAATCCATCCTCCTGCACCAAGGTATAGCCTCAAAGTCACGCTGCCCTGAGACATGACTGACAGCATTCAGCCCACACGCAGCAAGCTGACAGCAGTGACCTTCCCCTACCACTACCACTTCACTAAACGACTTGTCCATGTCTGCTCAACCTCTCGTACCCCCACCCTTTTTGCTCTGTGTGTGGTATTATGCTGATTGTTACACACAATGTCATCTAGTGCTCGAAGTGGGCCGGTATACACTGGTATGGCATACCGCCACATCAAGCACTGACTGAGACCACCGCCGTCGCAGTATTTAAAATTCAGCGCTATTGAATCGGCCACGACCGGCAGCCAATCAGCCGCGGCCGCTCCTGATTGGCTGCCGGTCCGTGGCAGATTTGATATAGCCCTCTGTCTGTTTCGCACTCATGACCACAGCCTCCTACTCGGCACCGCCACCTCCCACAGCACAGCCTCCTCCGCACAGCCGCCCACAGCCTCCGCACCGCCGACCACAGCCAGCTCTGCACCGCTGCTGACCACAACATCCTCATCCTCCACGCCGCAAATCACAGCCTCCTCCACACCGCCGCTGCTGATTAGGTAATTTTACACTGCTGCCTTTCTCCCTTCTGTATGTCATTGCTGTCCCTCTCTCTGTCACTCTCCATGTCCCTATGTCCCTGCTGTCTCTCTCCCTATCCCTGTGTCCCTGCTGTCAATCACCCTGTCCCTATGTTCCTGCTGTCAATCTCCCTGTCCCTGCTGTCACTCTCCCTGTCCCTATGTCCCTGCTGTCACTCTCCCTGTCCCTATGTTCCTGCTGTCAATCTCCCTGTCCCTATGTCCCTGCTGTCACTCTCCCTGTCCCTATGTCCCTCGGTCACTCTCCCTGTCCCTAAATTGCAGCTCATACTGTGTGGCATAATGTGCATTTTGGCTCATTCCGTGTGAATTTTGGTTCATACTGTGTGGAAAAATTTGAATTTTGTCTCATTCCATGAGGCATAATGTGAATTTTGTCTCATTCCATGTGAATTTTGTCTCATTCCATGTAGCATAATGTGAATTTTGGCTCATTCCGTGTGAATTTTGTCTCATTCCATGTAGCATAATGTGAATTTTGTCTCATTCCATGAGGCATAATGTGAATTTTGGCTCATTCCGTGTGAATTTTGTCTCATTCCATGTAGCATAATGTGAATTTTTGCTCATTTCGTGTGAATTTTGGCTCATTCCATGTGGCATAATGTGAATTTTGGCTCATTCCATGTGGCATAATGTGTAAGGAGCACCAGTACTAGATAGTATAAGGGGTCCTACTATTGTGGTGAATAATGTGTATAAGGGGTATATGGTGTGGTACACTACACTTAGGGCACGCCCCCGTTTCAGGAGCGCGCGCGCTTAATAACAGCCTTCACTTTTCCATACCCACACTTCAAAATGTCCACTTCGACCACTGGTGTCATAAAGATTTAGTGCAGCTGCAGTTCTATCTTGCCCTGCTGGAAAATGTAGTGCACATAAATTCTATCAGCGGAGACCAACTCTTAGGGGCCCATTTATCATGTATCACATGTTGAATGCGACCTGGGAGGGATCTTACCTCCCTGAATGTATAATGCAGCATACCTGCGATGTGCTGTGGTGTCTGCCGGGACATCTGCGCATGCACGGTCAGCTTAGACCACACATGCACAGAGGTTGCTTCGGGGGAGGGTTTCAGGGCCAGCAATACGATGTGTAGCCCATAGGCTACAATGGGCTGAATTGCAGTAGCTGCGGGGAATAATATCGGGAATGCTTTGCATTCCGGATATTGGTAAACCAGGCAGCATCGCATTCCCCATAGAAACCTGTGAGGGATGCTGGTGCGGGCGACAATGGAGGGATCGCAGCAGGTATCACTGATAACTGCTGAGATCCCGCCTTCATACATTCAGTAGATCCCTAATATTTGCGGGTAACCCCCGAAAACGTGTGTGTGTGTATATGTGTGTGTGTATATATATATATATATATATATATGTATACATATATATATATATATATATATATATATATATATATATATATATATAGCCGTAAGTATACTTTGATAGATGGGCCCTTTAACCCCATGCTACACATGGCCATGGACAACTTCCTAATAGATTTATATTTATTAAGTAAGCTAGCCCCTCTCCCCTAACCCCTAACCTTCCCTTTCCGCAGCCTAACCCTAAACTACTCCTTAGTGCAGGCATTCCCAACCACGGTCCTCAAGGCACACCAACAGTGCAGGTTTTAGTGATATCCAGGCTGCAGCACAGATGGTTAAATCAAAATAACTGAGCTACTAATTAAGTCACATGTGCTGAAGCCTGGATATCACTAAAACCTGCACTGTTGGTGTGCCTTGAGGACCGTGGTTGGGAATACCTGCCTTAGTGCCTAACCCTTACCTCCCCCCGGTTTTACCTAATCCTAACCCCGTGTCCCCACAGTCTAACCCTTCACCCTTAGTGCCTAAACCTAACAGCCTCCCCCGGTGGTGCCTGACTCCATATAGTGTGTATGTGTATATATATATATATACATATATATATATACACACACACACACAGTATATATATTTGCGCAAGTGTATTGAGGGGGTTGGTGGGGGCCTCAGAGATATCCATTTACCGGGCCCCCAAATTTATGCTTCCAGCCCTGCTCCCTCACTCCCTTCCTTGCTCTCTCTCTCTCTTATGCTGTGTATATCTCTTTCCCTGGCACGGTCTCTCTCTCCCTGACACTGTCTGTCTCTCTCCCCCTCTCTTTGACACTATCTCTTTCTCCCTCTCTCACTCCCTGACACTGTCTCTCCCTCTCTCTCTCCCTGACACCATTTCTCTCTTGCCCTGACATTGTCTTTATCTCTCTCTCTGACACTGTCTCTCCCTCACCCCCTGACACTCACTCTCTCTCTCCCTGAATCTCTATCTTTACCTGACATGCTCCCTCTCATCTTTCTCTCTCTCCCTGACCTCCCTCTCTTTCTTGCTTCTCTCTCTCGCCCCCTGATACCTGCTTTGTCTCTCTCTCTGCTGCTTCCCTAAGGGGTATTGTAGTGACAACGGCGGGGGTAGGGTGGCCCTTTCAAGATTTTTCTACCACAAAGTTCTACTTACGCCTCTGCCTCACACCATCCTGCATCAGCCGCCTTGTCATTTCCTATCCTCCCATCCATCCCCCCAACCTCCCCCACTCACCCAAATGGCCACCAAATTTTTGCCGGACCACTGCCCACGGCCTGGGAGCCCACAAGAGCCCCTGCAGAACTGCTGCCTAGCCGGAGAAACAATACAGCTTCCTCCTGGAGACCTCCATGTAACTGCTCTCCCGGGCATCTCACTTTCTGCTGCTGCTGATATACCCCCCCCCCCCTCTCTCTCTGTCTCCATGTTGCTCTACATGTATCTCTCTCTCTCTCCATGTGTCTTTCTCCATCTCTCTCTCCATTTTTTTTATGAGGTATAACACAGAGGGGGCGACATTGAGAGATTTAGGGGCGCCAAACTGAAATTATATCTTGCCCCCCCCACCACCAAAAAATGTTCTGACACCCCTGACTCCTCCTATATAATACAGCTGCTCCCCAGTCCCCACAATTAAGCAGTGTGAGCACAGATATATGCAGCACACTGAGCACAGATATGGAGCGTTTTTCAGGCAGAGAACGGATAAAACTGGTGGTCACTGATCAGCAAAACTCTGCACTGTACTCCTCCTATATAATACAGCTGCTCCCCAGTCCCCACAATTAAGCAATAAGCACAAATATCTGCATCAACATTAATAAACGGAGAGGACGCCAACCATGTCCTCTCCCTAACATTTCCAATGCACGAGTGAAAATGGCGGCGACGCGCGGCACCTTATATAGAATCCGAATCTCACGAGAATCCGACAGCGGGATGATGACGTTCGGGCGCGCTCGGGTTAACCGAGCCATACGGGAGAATCCGAGTATGCCTTGAACCCGTGTAAAATGGGTGAAGTTCGGGGGGGTTCGGTTTCCGAGGAACCGAACCCGCTCATCACTAGTTGTAATAGTATGATGCGCGTGCGCATTGCGCCGCATACGCATGCGCAGATGTGCCAGTTTTTTGCCTGATCGCTGCACAGCGAACGAAAGCAGCTAGCGAACAACTCGGAATGACCACCAATGTGTGCATGCTCAGAAGCCACACTATGCATGTGCAGAGCTTCGGCTGCGATGTCGCTCACACTGCCCCAAACGCTGCAGCATGATTGACATACTGGTGGTGTTTGAGGGTGGCAAATAGGCAGGGCCGGTGCTAGGTCTCTCTGCACATGGGCCACTGGGGTCCAGGGGGGCTCACACCGTACACTCTGCACCCATTATTTTTAATACTTACCCTCCAGAGTACTGCGTCTCAGCAGCGCTGCAGAAATCACTGGGAAAATGGGGTGGTGGTGTCATTTTCCAGGTGTTTCGCTCATGCAAAACACTGGGAATAGTTGCAGAACACGGGGGCAGGTCATCCCTGTTTTCTAGGCATGCTGAAACTAGTGGCCCTTCACTGGCTCCAGCTTCATGGCTTCGCCGGACATCCTGAGTAACTTGGCCTCCTGCGGATTTTGCAGATTTTTGCACTGCACTTTGGGGGTCATTCGTTTGGGGGTCAGGCGCGTCATACGGGTACAAAGAGGATCGATGCTGGACAATGGATTTAGCGAAGATTCCATTTGCACAGCTGAACGCAAGGTGATTGACAGAAAGAGGGCGTTTATGGGTGTCAACTGACCGTTTTCTGGGAGTGTTTGGGAAAACTCAGGCATGTCCAGGCATTTGCAGGGCAGCTGTCTGACGTCAATTCCGCCACCAAAAAGACTGAAGTGATCGCAAGGGTTGAGTAAGTCCAGAGCTACTCAGAAACTGCACAAAATGTTTTTGCTGCGCTCGGCTGCAAAAGCGTTTGCACACTTGCAAAGCGTAAAATACATTCCCCCGTGGGCGACGACTATGCGTTTGCACGGCTGCTAAAAGTAGCTAGCGAGCGAACAACTCGGAATGACCCCCTGTATACAAAGACGCAGCAGCATTGCTAGCTGCTTCCATCTTTAAATCAGCCCTATAGTTGCTAATTGGCAGCTAGGAATATAAAGTACTTAACTCTTTACTGTGCTTGTACTGAGACAAATAATATTTCTGTTAGTAGTTAGTACTGTATATAAAATGTCACTAAAACTGTAATAGCTGATAATTTAGTTTTTCTTCTTTTCTTCTGCAACTTAATGCATTGTTTTCTATAACTGAACAAGAGGATATACCATAGAGTAGGATGTTTTCATATTGCAGCATGCTAAGATGATGTTTGTTTGCACTTTAAGAGAGCACAGTTGCTTTCTGAACTGTCAGTCAGGGAAGACCTTGCAGCATATGTCTGGGTAATTCATGCTGACAGGTACAAGTCAGCTGACTGTCTGCTGCATTTTACAATAGCTGCAGTCTTTGGATGAAGATGAATGAGTATGTGTTAGTGACTTTGGAGGTATTAGTCAGACATACCCTCCAACTGTACCTTTTTGGCAGGTATGTACCGATTTTTGGCTCTCCAAACTTCCATTGAAAGTATAGGAAAAGGGTCGTGGTCACGCCACTTTACCTGTGGCCACGCCCCTTTTCAAATTTGTACCGATTTTTATGTGTAAATTGTTGGAGGGTATGGTCAGATGGAAGAAAGCAGCTGATAGAAAACCCACAGATATATTGTTATTCAAACATTAGACTGAATATTTTAAGCATTTTAAATGATCTATGCCATGCATGTCCAAACTGTGGCCCTCCAGCTGTTGAGAAACTACACATCCCAGCATGCCCTGACACAGCTTTAGCATTTTCTGACAGCAAAACTGTGTCAGGGCATGCTGGGATATGTAGTTTCACAACAGCTGGAGGGCCGCAGTTTGGACATGACTGAATAATGCAGTCCTTAATAATAATAATAATAATAATAATAATAATAGTAGTAGTAATAACAACAACAACAACAACAAACACACACTTATTTTATTGCCAATCATATTAGAGTGATTTGGGAGTATATTTGAGATCTATGTACTAAGTCTTGGAGTGAGATAAAGTGGTCAGAGATAAAGTACCAATCAATCAGCTCCTAACCTAACTGCCATGTCACAGACATGGCCGGATTAACAATGGGGTGGATGGAGCTGCAGCTCCAGGCCCCCAATCAAAATAGGCCTGCTGCTCACAGGATCTGCTGTGTACTGCTGAAGACAGGAAAATGTATTTCCAGCCTGCCAACAGCCACCTATAGCTCCGCCTCTGCCCACTCACACCGCATCTCTCACCCTCTCCTCCAGCCGCCACTGACACCGCATCTCTCCCCTCTCTGCCAGCCACCACTCACACTGCATCTCTCCTGCTCTCTGCCAGCCACCACTCACACTGCATATCCCACCTCTGACCGTCTGGCGGGTCGGAGGGGTGACCAGAGGCGTCTCCCTGCACAGGCTTCCAATGCCGGGAATAATACTATTATACATGGAGGCACAGTTTCTCGTGGTGGCGCCTCCTCTGCTTTGTGACTTTACAGAATCGCCATCACACCACTGCTGTCAGACGTTAAGGTAGTCCACAGGGTTTGCGACAGGACTGTGATGCTGCTGATCAGAGACGACCACCTGGCTGCTGCTGCCAATCGGGGATGGGGTCTGTGTCCTGCAGCTGCAGTCTATTAGTGCAATGCCCTTGAAAAAGGTATGAGTGCACCTCCCACTGACTGGACTAATGTGCATAATGTTTCATTTGTGAGATATATATATAAAACACACTGTGTGTGTCTATGTAGGGATTGCATGTATGTGGGTGTGCATTTTTCCATGAAACTAGTTTAGAAGAATCACTTTTATGAAATGTGTGGATCCTGGGAAGGGCTGGATTTAGGCTTAAAATGGGAGAGCGCTGTGCATTAAATTGACCGGTAGCCCTGTCCCTACTCTCCAATATGGTCACAGTGCACCCCAGGCAATCGTCTCCCCCCCCCCCCCTTACCCCCCACATACACACACACACACTCCCCGCGGCCTCCAATATTGGTGATTAAGCATCTCAGTTCGCATCCACTTCAGTGGCACTCTCATAGCATGCCTTTAACAAAGTGTTTCTCTGTGCATCTGAATTGCCACCTCCCAATCACCGAACAGGAATGCCCAGTACATTTCTAAGAGCATTCGTCTCCGTCGGACCTGCGACTTTAAATGCACACACCATGGGACGTGTGCAACTTTTTAACTACTTTGATGAATAGATATAGGCCCATATTTATCAAGCATTGACAGCGATAAATTGCACGGAGCTAAAGTAACAACCAATCAGCTCATATCTGTCATTTTTCAAACACAGCCTGTAACATGGCAGTTAGGAGCTGATTGGTTGGTACTTTATCACTGTGTCATTTATCACTCTCCAAGGCTTGATAAGTCTGGGCCATAGATAGATATATTGATACCCCCCAGGGTGCTGGTCACATCCCCTACAGTAGTGCATAATAGGCCCTTCGTAAATGTCAGCTCCAGGCCCATGTGGACCTGAATCTGGCGCTGGTTACAGGCTGCGTTTGAAAATGACAGGAGCTAGTTTGTTGGTACTTTATCTCTGTCCACTTTATCTCTCTCCAAGTTCTAGTACATAGACACCTTTGTGGTGCTGATTACAAATATGACACTGGTTTGATTAGAGATGAGCGGGTTCGGTTCCTCGGGATCCGAACCCCCCCAAACTTCACCGATTTTACACGCAGTTGTGCGCAGTATATAGTAGGAGAACAGTGCAGAATTTTGCTGACCACCATTATATATATAGCAGTACGGTACAGTAGTCCATTGCTCTACCTCTGTGTCGTCAAGTATACTATGCATCAAATACCTGTGCTGCATTTTAGTTGTGCGCAGTATATAGTATGAGGACAGTGCAGAATTTTGCTGACCACCAGTATATATATATATAGCAGTACGGTACAGTAGTCCACTGCTCTACCTCTGTGTCGTCAAGTATACTATGCATCCATACCTGTGCTGCATTTTAGTTGTGCACAGTATATAGTAGGAGGACAGTGCAGAATTTTGCTGACCACCGGTATATATATAGCAGTACGGTACAGTTGTCCATTGCTCTACCTCTGTGTCATCAAGTATACTATGCATCCATACCTGTGCTGCATTTTAGTTGTGCGCAGTATATAGTAGGAGGACAGTGCAGAATTTTGCTGACCACCAGTATATATATAGCAGTACGGTACAGTAGGCCATTGCTCTACCTCTGTGTCGTCAAGTATACTATGCATCCATACCTGTGCTGCATTTTAGTTGTGCGCAGTATATAGTAGGAGGACAGTGCAGAATTTTGCAGACCACCAGTATATAATATATAGCAGTACGGTACAGTGGTACATTGCTCTACCTCTGTGTCGTCAAGTTTACTGTGCATCCAAACCTGTGCTGCATTTTAGTTGTGCGCAGTATATAGTAGGAGGACAGTGCAGAATTTTGCTGACCACCAGTATATATATAGCAGTACGGTACAGTAGTCCATTGCTTTACCTCTGTGTCGTCAAGTATACTATGCATCCATACCTATGCTGCATTTTAGTTGTGCGCAGTATATAGTAGGTGGGCAGTGCAGAATGTTGCTGACCACCAGTATAGAGCACTACGGTACAGTAGGACACTGCTCTACCTCTGTGTCATCAAGTATACTATGCATCCATACCTGTGCTGCATTTTAGTTGTGCGCAGAATATAGTAGGACAGTGCAGAATTTTGCTGACAACCAGTATATATATATATAGCAGTACGGTACAGTAGTCCATTGCTCTACCTCTGTGTCGTCAAGTATACTATGCATCCATACCTGTGCTGCATGTTAGTTGTGCGCAGTATATAGTAGGAGGACAGTGCTGAATTTTGCTGACCACCAGTATATATATAGCAGTACGGTATAGTAGTACATTGCTCTACCTCTGTGTCGTCAAGTATACTGTGCATCCATACCTATACTGCATTTTAGTTGTGCGCAGTATATAGTAGGAGGACAGTGCAGAATTTTGCTGACCACCAGTATATATATAGCAGTACGGTACAGTAGTCCATTGATCTACCTCTGTGTCATCAAGTATACTATGCATCCATACCTGTGCTGCATTTTAGTTGTGCGCAGTATATAGTAGTAGGACAGTGCAGAATTTTGTTGACCACCAGTATATATATAGCAGTACGGTACAGTAGTCCACTGCTCTACCTCTGTGTCGTCAAGTATACTATGCATCCATACCTGTGCTGCATTTTAGTTGTGCACAGTATATAGTAGGAGGACAGTGCAGAATTTTGCTGACCACCAGTATATATATAGCAGTACGGTACAGTAGTCCATTGCTCTACCTCTGTGTCGTCAAGTATACTATGCATCAAATACCTGTGCTGCATTTTAGTTGTGCGCAGTATATAGTAGTAGGACAGTGCAGAATTTTGCTGACCACCAGTATATATATATAGCAGTACGGTACAGTAGTCCACTGCTCTACCTCTGTGTCGTCAAGTATACTCTGCATCCATACCTGTGCTGCATTTTAGTTGTGCGCAGTATATAGTAGGAGGACAGTGCAGAATTTTGCTGACCACCAGTATATATATATAGCAATACGGTACAGTAGTCCACTGCTCTACCTCTGTGTCATCAAGTATACTATGCATCCATACCTGTGCTGCATTTTAGTTGTGCACAGTATATAGTAGGAGGACAGTGCAGAATTTTGCTGACCACCAGGATATATAAAGCAGTACGGTACAGTAGTCCATTGCTCTACGTCTGTGTCGTCAAGTATACTATGCATCCATACCTGTGCTGCATTTTAGTTGTGCGCAGTATATAGTAGGAGGAAAGTGCAGAATTTTGCTGACCACCAGTATATATATAGCAGTACGGTACAGTAGTACATTTCTCTACCTCTGTGTCGTCAAGTATACTGTGCATCCATACCTGTGCTGCATTTTAGTTGTGGGCAGTATATAGTAGGAGGACAGTGCAGAATTTTGCTGACCACCAGTATATATATAGCAGTACGGTACAATAGTCCATTGCTCTACCTCTGTGTCATCAAGTATACTATGCATCCATACCTGTGCTGCATTTTAGTTGTGCGCAGTATATAGTAGGAGGACAGTGCAGAATATTGCTGACCACCAGTATATATATAGAGCAGTACGGTACAGTAGTCCACTGCTCTACCTCTGTATCATCAAGTATACTATGCATCCATACCTGTGCTGCATTTTAGTTGTGCGCAGTATATAGTAGGAGGACAGTGCAGAATTTTGCTGACCACCAGTATATATATATAGCAGTACGGTACTGTTGTCCATTGCTCTACCTCTGTGTCATCAAGTATACTATGCATCCATACCTGTGCTGCATTTTAGTTGTGCGCAGTATATAGTAGGAGGACAGTGCAGAATTTTGCTGACCACCAGTATATATATAGCAGTACGGTACAGTAGGCCATTGCTCTACCTCTGTGTCGTCAAGTATACTATGCATCCATACCTGTGCTGCATTTTAGTTGTGCGCAGTATATAGTAGGAGGACAGTGCAGAATTTTGCTGACCACCAGTATATAATATATAGCAGTACGGTACAGTGGTACATTGCTCTACCTCGGTGTCGTCAAGTTTACTGTGCATCCAAACCTGTGCTGCATTTTAGTTGTGCGCAGTATATAGTAGAAGGACAGTGCAGAATTTTGCTGACCACCAGTATATATATAGCAGTACGGTACAGTAGTCCATTGCTTTACCTCTGTGTCATCAAGTATACTATGCATCCATACCTGTGCTGCATTTTAGTTGTGCGCAGAATATAGTAGGTGGGCAGTGCAGAATGTTGCTGACCACCAGTATATATATAGAGCACTACGGTACAGTAGGACACTGCTCTACCTCTGTGTCATCAAGTATACTATGCATCCATACCTGTGCTGCATTTTAGTTGTGCGCAGAATATAGTAGGACAGTGCAGAATTTTGCTGACCACCAGTATATATATATAGCAGTACGGTACAGTAGTCTATTGCTCTACCTCTGTGTCGTCAAGTATACTATGCATCCATGCCTGTGCTGCATTTTAGTTGTGCGCAGTATATAGTAGGAGGACAGTGCAGAATTTTGCTGACCACCAGTATATACATAGCAGTACGGTACAGTAGTCCATTGCTCTACCTCTGTGTCGTCAGGTATACTATGCATCCATGCTCTACCTCTGTGTCGTCAAGTATACTATGCATCCATACCTGTGCTGCATTTTAGTTGTGCGCAGTATATAGTAGGAGGACAGTGCAGAATTTTGCTGACCACCAGTATATATATAGCAGTACGGTACAGTAGTCCATTGCTCTACCTCTGTGTTGTCAAGTATACTATGCATCCATACCTGTGCTGCATTTTAGTTGTGCACAGTATATAGTAGGAGGACAGTGCAGAATTTTACTGACCACCAGTATATATATATAGCAGTACGGTACAGTAGTCCATTGCTCTACCTCTGTGTCGTCAGGTATACTATGCATCCATGCTCTACCTCTGTGTCATCAAGTATACTATGCATCCATACCTGTGCTGCATTTTAGTTGTGCACAGTATATAGTAGGAGGACAGTGCAGAATTTTGCTGACCACCAGTATATATATATAGCAGTACGGTACAGTAGTCCATTGCTCTACCTCTGTGTCGTCAAGTATACTATGCATCCATACCTGTTCTGCATTGTAGTTGTGCGCAGTATATAGTAGGAGGACAGTGCAGAATTTTGCTGACCCCCAGTATATATATAGCAGTACGGTAAAGTAGTCCACTGCTCTACCTCTGTGTCGTCAAGTATACTATGAATCAATCCCTGTGCTGCATTTTAGTTGTGCGCAGTATATAGTAGAAGGACAGTGCAGAATTTTGCTGACCACCAGTATATATATAGCAGTACGGTACAGTAGTTCATTACTCTACCTCTGTGTCGTCAAGTATACTATGCATCCATACTTGTGCTGCATTTTAGTTGTATGCAGTATATAGTAGGAGGACAGTGCAGAATTTTGCTGACCACCAGTATATATATAGCAGTACGGTACAGTAGTCCATTGCTCTACCTCTGTGTTGTCAAGTATACTATGCATCCATACCTGTGCTGCAGTTTAGTTGTGCGCAGTATATAGGAGGACAGTGCAGAATTTTGCAGACCAATAGTATATATATAGCAGTACGGTACAGTAGTCCATTGCTCTACCTCTGTGTCGTCAAGTATACTATGCATCCATACCTGTGCTGCATTTTAGTTGTGCGCAGTATATAGTAGGAGGACAGCGCAGAATTTTGCTGACCACCAGTATATATATAGCAGTACGGTACAGTAGTCCTTCTCTACCTCTGTGTCGTCAAGTATACTATGCATCCATACCTGTGCTGCATTTTAGTTGTGCGTAGTATATAGTAGGAGGACAGTGCAGAATTTTGCTGACCACCAGTGTATATATAGCAGTACGGTACAGTAGTCCATTGCTCTACCTCTGTGTCGTCAAGTATACTATGCATCCATACCTGTGCTGCATTTTAGTTGTGCGCAGTATATAGTAGGAGGACAGTGCAGAATTTTGCTGACCACCAGTATATATATATAGCAGTACGGTACAGTAGACCACTGCTCTACCTCTGTGTCGTCAAGTATACTATGCATCCATACCTGTGCTGCATTTTAGTTGTGCGCAGTATATAGTAGGAGGACAGTGCAGAATTTTGCTGACCACCAGTATATATATATAGCAGTACGGTACAGTAGTCCACTGCTCTACCTCTGTGTCGTCAAGTATACTACAAAAGTTCAGTAAAATGACCCAAAAATCCAAATTAAAAGCGTCTGATGAGAAGCGTAAACTTGCCAATATGCCATTTACGACACGGAGTGGCAAGGATGCCCTGGCCTATGTTCATGGCTAGTGGTTCAGATTCACATGAGGATGGAAGCACTCATCCTCTTGCTATTAAACTGCAGTGCCACTCCTAGATGGGCCAGGTGTTTGTGTCGGCCACTTGGGTCGCTTAGCTTAGCCATCCAGTGACCTTGGTGCACCTCTTTTTTTATTTGCATCATGTGCTGTTTTGGGACTATTTTTTAAATCTGCCATCCTGTCTGACACTGCAGTGCCACTCCTAGATGGGCCAGGTGTTTGTGTCGGCCACTTGGGTCGCTTAGCTTAGCCATCCAGCGACCTCGGTGCAAATTTTAGGACTAAAAATAATATTGTGAGGTGTGAGGTGTTCAGAATAGACTGGAAATGAGTGGAAATTATGGTTATTGAGGTTAATAATACTATGGGATCAAAAGTACCCCCAGATTCTATGATTTAAGCTGTTTTTTAGGGTTTTTGTAAAAAAACACCCGAATCCAAAACACACCCGAATCCGACAAAAAATTTTCAGGGAGGTTTTGTCAAAACGCGTCTGAATCCAATACACGGCCAAGGAACCGAATCCAAAACCAAAACACAAAACCCAAAATATTTCCGGTGCACATCACTAGTTTTGCTCTATTTTTGAGATACATGAACAAGAAACAAGAAAAACTATAGGCAATGCAAACCGACCAACTGTCAAATGGCAGTGGCTGACCACTTATATATTGAGGGGGGAATATTCTAGAATGAAAGTGGAATGAACATCTACAATTTCTCTTACGTCCTAGAGGATGCTGGGGTCCACATTAGTACCATGGGGTATAGATGGGTCCCATGTGAGCCATGGGCACTTTAAGAGTTTAATCGTGTGGGCTGGCTCCTCCCTCTATGCCCCTCCTACCAGACTCAGTTTAGAAAATGTGCCCGGTGGAGCCGGTCACAGCTAGGCAAGCTCCTAGGAGTTTTTCTAGTTTTATTGTTTTTTTCTAAGAGTTAGGTACAGGAAGGCTGTAGGAGGCCAACAGCCTCCCTGCTTCGTGGAACTTAGGGGGGGAGTAGGAACCAACTCTAGAAGTTAATGGTTCTCTATCTCTGCTGACAGGACACTGAGCTCATGAGGGTGCTGATCGCAAGCCCACGAGGCAACCGCTTACTCTCACAGCACGGCCGCCACCCCTAACAGAGCCAGAAGATGGAGTGGTGAGTATGACGCTCCTACCCTTGCGCCGCCATTCCCACCGGCGACCCACTTACCGGGGCGCCGGTGGGAATGGCGGCACAAGGGTAGGAGCGCAGTTTACGACAATCTGCGCTCTGGAGGACTCAGCGGTACTTGATGTGCGGTGCTGTGAGGGGCGTCCTGGGCCAGCGCAAATACCCTACACTGGTCACATATGCTAACAGGGTTTAATCCCACTGTTAGCAGCCAAATCACCTCAGCCCAGTATAATCATTGAAAGTGGGAAGACGCGCCATTACAGGGGGCGGGGCTTATCCTCAGAGCTGATCCAGCACTCACCAGCGCCATTTTCTCCCTGCAGATCACACTGAAGAGATGATGACAGGGAGAGCTGCCCTCCACATAACTTCAGCATACCTCTGCGGTACCAGGGTGTTATAGACAGGGGGGGAGAGTGTAGCAATAGCTGTTTAATCTATTAAGGTTATTCAGTCAGCGCCGGCTGTTTACTGTATAAACTGCCTACTGGGGTGCTGTGTGGCTGGCTCCATATACTCTGTATCTCTCTGAAGGAACTCTGGGGGAAACTGTGTCTGCATTTTCCTGTGTGTGTGTGTGTGTGTGTGTGTGTGTGTGTGTGTGTGTGTGTGTGTGTGTGTGTGTGTGTGTGTGTGTGTGTGTGTGTTTGTATAGCTCACATAAACATGTCTAGGAACGCTGTATCTTGTGCTGCTGAGTGTGTATCTTCTCCTGAAGAGTCTATTCCATGTACTCAGGACTGTAATATACTGTCTCAGCCTTCTGAATCCGAACCCCCATGGGTAGATTCTATTAGGGGACTGATATCCCCAAATTTCATCTCGGATAGCTCAAAATGAGACTAAAACACAGGTTTTGAGAAAGTCTGTTGAGGTTTTGTCGTATTCAGCTCCCACTACCTCTTCAAAGACCCCATTTGTTTACCCTAAGAAGCATGCTCTTGCCCAGATAATGCAAGCTGACACGGATACCGACTCTGATACAGGGGACGGTGATGGGGATATGCAGGGGGGTGATGCATCCCTTGCTAAGGGGGTGCAACTCATGATTGAGGCTATTAGCGACGTTTTACACATTACTGATAAGGTACCTGAGCAAGTAGAGGAGGCTTACTTTACTGACAATAAGAAATTCTCCCTTACTTTCCCTGCGTCTAAGGAATTAAACGCATTGTTTAAAAAATCCTGGGAAAACCCAGAGAAAAAATTACAGATCCCAAAAGGCGTTCTCATTGCTTTTCCTTTCCCTGAGGAGGACAGGAAAAAGTGGGAAATCCCACCTATAGTAGACGCTTCTGTGTCTAGGTTGTCTAAAAAAGTGGTTTTTACCTGTCCCTGGGTCCACCGCTTTAAAAGAGTCGGCTGACCGTAAGACTGAGACTACACTCAAATCATTATACACAGCTACAGGAGTAGCGTTAAGACCCACTATTGCTTGTGCATGGATTTCTAAAGCCATAGTAAAGTGGTCAGGCACATTACTAAAGGAATTAGATTCTATGGATAGAAGTGACATTGAATTGTTCTTACACATACTGGACTCTGCAGGTTTCATGGTGGAGGCCATGAAGGACCTTGGCCATCTTAATGCGGGGGCTTCTTCCATGGCTGTCTCTGCATGCAGGGGACTCTGGCTGCGCCAATGGTCTGCAGATGTGGAATCCAAGAAGAGTGTGGAGAACCTACCCTTCACAGGTCAGGCTCTGTTTGGGGAAGCGTTAGATGCGTGGATCTCCACGGCAACTGCGGGTAAGTCAGCATTTCTTCCTTCAGCAACACCACCAACTAGGAAATCTTATCCTACGTCTACAATGCAGTCCTTTTGGACTGCGAAAGTTAAAAAGTCTAAACCCCCTTCCACTTTCTTTAGAGGAGGTCGGGGAAAATCCAGAAAGCCTGCACCAACAGGTTCACAGAAACAGAAACCGGGTTCTGCTTCCTCAAAATCCTCGGCATGACGGTGGACCTCTCAGCCTGGAAACCTGGCAGGTGGGAGCAAGATTAAGAAATTTCAGTCATGTCTGGGAATCATCAGGCCTAGACCCCTGGGTACAAGATATTGTTACCCAGGGGTCCAGACTGGAGTTTCAAGTACTCCCACCTCACAGATTCTTCAAATCAGGCTTACCAGCTTTGCTGAAAGAAAGTGCTATCCTACAGGAAGCCATTCAAAAATTGCTAAAGTCAAATGTCATTGTTCCAGTTCCACCTCACCTAACAAAGGTTCCGGTATAAATGGTCGACAGTGTTAAGGTTGACACTCATTAGGTCGACCACCATTGGTTGACATTGACATGGTCAACATGGACTAATGGTCGACACATGAAAATGGTCGACACATGGAAAGGTCAACCTGAGTTTTTTTACTTTTTTGTGTCGTTTTCTGTGTAATGTGACGGGGAACCCCAATTAGTGCACCGCGTCCCCTCGCATGTCTCGCTTCGCTCGCCATGCTTCGGGCAAGGTGCCTCGCTTTGCTCGGCACAGGTTACCGTTCCTAATCGTAGTCCACGTGGATCGGAAAGTATGAAAAAATTCCAAAAAATAATTTAAAAAATAAAAACTCATGTCGACCTTTTCATGTGGCGACCTTCCACACGTCAACCATTTTCATGTGTCGACCATTTGTCCATGTCGGCCATATCAATGTCGACCAATAGTGGTCGACCTAATGAGTGTCGACCTTAACATTGTCTACCATCTGACCGGATAACGTTAACAAACAAGGGTTATTACTCAAACCTGTTTGTGGTACCGAAACCGGATGGTTCGGTCAGGCCAATATTGAACCTAAAGTCATTGAACCCTTATTTGAGGGAATTCAAATTCAAGATGGAGTCTCTGAGAGCGGTGCTTTCAGGTCTGGAGGAGAGGGATTTCTAGTATCCCTGGATATCAAGGATGCGTACCTTCACATTCCGATCTTGCCGCCTCACCAGGCTTATCTAAGATTTGTGCTGCTGGACTGTCACTATCAGTTCTAGGCATTGCCGTTTGGCCTCTCCATGACACCGAGGGTGTTCACCAAGGTCATGGCGGAGATTATCCTACTCCTCCGCAAGCGGGGTGTGAACACAATTCCTTATCTGGACGATCTGCTGATAAAAGTGTCTTCCAGGGAGAAGCTGTTGCACAGCATTGCTCTCTCAACTCAACTACTCCAGGATCATGGATGGATCCTGAATCTTCCAAAGTCACATCTGGTGCCGACAAGTAGACTGTCCGTCCTGGGGATGATCCTTGACACGGAAGTACAGAGGGTGTTTCTGCCGGAGGAGAAAGCGTTGGTGATACAAACAATGGTCCGGGATGTCCTGAAGCCAGCCCGGGTATCGGTTCATCAGTGCATTCGCCTTCTGGGGAAGATGGTTGCCTCCTACGAGGCTCTACAGTACGGAATATTTCAAGCAGTCTTTCCAACTGGATCTCCTGGACAAATGGTCGGGATCTCATCTTCACATGCACCAGAGGATTCGTCTGTCACCGAAAGCCAGAATCTCGCTTCTCTGGTGGCTGCAAACCTCTCACCTACTAGAGGGCTGCCGGTTTGGGATTCAGAATTGGATCCTCCTAACCACGGATGCAAGTCTCAGAGGTTGGGGAGCAGTCACCCAAGGGGAAAACTTCCAAGGAAGGTGGTCAAGTCTGGAATCCATCCTTCCAATAAACATTCTGGAACTAAGGGCCGTGTACAACGGTCTTCTACAAACAGCACATCTTCTGAAAGATCAGGCCATTCAGGTTCAGTCGGACAATGTAACAACTGTGACCTACATAAACCGGCAAGGCGGAACGAAGAGCAGAGCTGCAATGTCAGAGGTAACAAGAATTATCCTCTGGGCGGAAAAGCACGCCGTGGCACTGTCAGCAATCTTCAATCCATGTGTGTACAACTGGGAAGCGGACTTCCTCAGCAGACACGATCTCCATCCAGGAGAGTGGGGTCTCCACCCAGAAGTGTTCACAGAGGTGACAAGTCTTTGGGGCGTACCTCAAATAGACATGATGGCCTCCCGCCTCAACAAGAAGCTTTGGAGGTACTGTTCCAGGTTGAGAAACTCACAAGCACTGGCGGTGGACACCCTGGTAATTCCATGGGTGTTCCGGTCAGTGTATGTGTTCCCTCCACTTCCACTCATCCCAAGGATTCTCAAACTAATCAAAAGAACAAGAGTTCAGGCGATACTCATTGCTCCAGACTGGCAAGAAGGGCTTGGTACGCAGATATTCTGGAGTTACTGCTGGAAGATCTGAAGCCTCTTCCTCTTCGGAGGACCTTCTGCAACAGGGGCCGTTCACTTATCAAGACTTACCACGGCTACGTTTGACAGCATGGAGGTTGAACGCCAGATCTTAGCTTGGAAGGGCATTCTGAACAAGGTTATTCCTACCCTGTTACAGGCTAGGAAAGGAGTAACATCTAAACACTACCATCAAATTTGAAAAAAGTATGTGTCTTGGTATGAATCAAAGAAGTTTCCTACGGTGGAGTTTCATCTAGGGCGGTTTCTCCTCTTTCTACAAGCAGGTGTGGATGTGGGGCTGCGTTTGGGCTCCATAAAAGTGCAGATTTCGGCCTTGTCCATTTTCTTCCAGAAACAATTGGCGGTCCTCCCTGAGGTTCAGACTTTCTTGAAAGGGGTTCTGCACATCCAGCCTCCTTTTGTGCCTCCTACGGCACCTTGGGATCTTAATGTGGTGCTGCAGTTCCTACAGTCGTATTGGTTTGAACCTTTACAGGAGGTTGATGTCAAGTTTGTTACTTTAAAGGTGGTCACACTATTGGCATCTGCTAGACGTGTGTCGGGATTTGGGGCATTGTCCTGCAAGAGCCCATACTTGATTTTCCATGAAGATAGAGCTGAGCTCAGGACGCGTCAGCAATTTCTTCCGAAGGTTGTGTCGGCTTTTCATATAAACCAACCTATTGTGGTGCCAGTGGCTACTGACTCCTCAATTACTTCAAAATCCTTGGATGTTGTAAGGGTTTTGAAGATTTATGTGAAGAGAACTTCTCGTCACAGAAAGTCGGACGCTCTGTTTGTCTTTTATGATCCCAACAAGGTTGGGTGTCCTGCTTCATGGCAGACGATTTCTCGCTGGATCAGGTTTACTATCCAGCATGCTTATTCTACGGCAGGCTTGCCGTGTCCGAAATCTGTTAAGGCCCGCTCTACTCGTAATGTGGGTTCTTCCTGGGCGGCTGCCCGGGGTGCCTCGGCTTTACAACTTTGCCGAGCGGCTACTTGGTCAGGATCGAACACGTTTGCTAAGTTCTACAAGTTCAATACTTTGGCCTCTGAGGACCTAAAGCTTGGTCAATCGGTTCTGCAGGAGCCTCCACGCTCTCCCTCCCGTACTGGGGGCTTTGGTACATCCCCATGGTACTAATGTGGACCCCAGCATCCTCTAGGACGTAAGAGAAAATAGGATTTTAATTGCCAACCGGTAAATCCTTTTCTCGTAGTCCGTAGAGCATACTGGATGCCCGCCCAGCGCTTCGTTTTCCTGCATTCGTTACTTAGGGGGTCATTCCGAGTTGTTCGCTCGCAAGTGAATTTTAGCAGATTTGCTCATGCTAAGCCGCCGCCTACTGGGAGTGAATCTTAGCATCTTAAAATTGCGAACGATGTATTCGCAATATTGCGATTACACACCTCGTAGCAGTTTCTGAGTAGCTTCAGACTTACTCGGCATCTGCGATCAGTTCAGTGCTTGTCGTTCCTGGTTTGACGTCACAAACACACCCAGCGTTCGCCCAGACACTCCCCCGTTTCTCCAGCCACTCCTGCGTTTTTTCCGGAAACGGTAGCGTTTTTTTCCCACACGCCCATAAAACGGCCTGTTTCCGCCCAGTAACACCCATTTCCTGTCAATCACATTACGATCGCCAGAACGATGAAAATGCCGTGAGTAAAATTCCTAAGTGCATAGCAAATTTTCTTGGCGCAGTCGCAGTGCGGACATTGCGCATGCGCATTAAGCGGAAAATCGCTGCGATGCGAAGATTTTTACCGAGCGAACAACTCGGAATGACCCCCTTAGTTAAGTACTGCATTGTTACTTGGTTAAGTACTGTTGTTCAGCTGTTGCTGGATTGTTTCAAGCTGGTTAGCTTGGTTTTCTGTTATGTGTGAGCTGGTGTGAATCTCACCATTGTAGTATGTCCGTATCCTAGGGTACAGTTTCTAGATTGAGTCTGGTAGGAGGGGCATAGCGGGAGGAGCCAGCCCACACTATTAAACTCTTAAAGTGCCCATGGCTCCCAAGGAACCCGTCTATACCCCATGGTACTAATGTGGACCCCAGCATCCTCTACGGACTACGAGAAAAGGATTTACCGGTAGGTAATTAAAATCCTATTATTTGCATGTATTGTATCACCTACTAGAATGTTACAGTATATTACCATATGCATGTGTTATAGTTTAGGGGTCTATTTCTTAAACTTTGGATGGAGATAAAGTACCAGCCAACCAGCTCCTAACTGTAATTTTCAAACCCAACCTGTAACATGACAGTTAAGAGTGGATTGGCTGGTACTTTATCTCCATCCACTTTATCTCCATCAAAGGCATAGTAAAGAGACCACTAAGTTCTTTATTTAATTGTGGATATCCATTATCTCCAGAACTAGAACCAATTCAAAATAACGACTTTTTATTTTTGAATTCAGAAACCCCAAAATACCCTAAATTCCTTCAAATATCATTGGCAAAGAAACAAGCAGTCTTTCTGCTCCTCTCTCACATCAGTGCCTCTGATCCCTTCCCTATCTGTGCACATGTTCCTTCTCTGAATAAAGCTTTATAAATATTTTTTTTATATATATATATTTTCATCTGTTTTTGAATTTTGTTTTTTATGTCATTTTTTTATTTTATTTTGCATGTGTGTATATGTCCGTGTGTGTGCATGTGGCTCGATGACATCTGGGCAGAACAGGGGGGGGGGGCATGTTTGGAGGTTGGAGGAGAATGTGTATCGTGGACAGGGCCACATAGTATGATTTTGCTCTGGGCACCAGTTGCAGATAGAGGGGGTCATTCCAACCCGATCACTCGCTGCAGTTTGTCGCAGCGCAGCGATCGGGTCGGAACTGCGCTGGCGCCGAGTGCGCCGGTGCATGGCAGTCGACGGTGCCCAGCGATCGCCTCTGAAACAGAGGCGGTCGCTGGGTGGGAGGGGGCTGAACGGCAGCATTAAGCCGCCGTTTAGGGGGAGCGGTCCGGCCAACGCAGGCATGTCCGGACCGTTGGGGGGGCGGGCCGCTGCGTGACGTGTCACGCAGCCGCTGCGGCCAGCGGGAGCGACGAGAAACTCCTGGCCAGCCGCAGGAGCTGCGATGGCCGGGAGTTACTCCTCAAATATGAAGGCATCGCTGCTGTGCAATGCGTTTGTATTTGTGCGGGGGGGGGCACTGACATGCGGGGCAGACTAGCCCTGTGCTGGGCGTCCCCCCGCATGTCTGAGTTTACGATCGTAGCTGTGCTTAACTTAGCACAGCTACGATCAAGTCTGAATGACCCCCAATGTTATATAAACTGTGCAAAGAATTGTATCTAACCAATTTGAAAAGATGGTCAGGTATTTGTATTTTTTTAAAAAAATATTTGACATGAAGCAATAAAATGTGCTGCCTTTTGTACAGTGCTTTTATGCATTAGTATATTCACGTCCTCCATTGATAATGTGATCACTTTCCTGTTTGAGATGATATTACCATAACCAGGCTGATGCTAAAGACAACAGTGATGTGATTGGGAATCAGAATCACTTAGGATCAATCAGAAGAGGAGGGGGTGTGACCAGTGCCATGTAGATATACCAAGTGCATGTGGGTGTGTACACCTGTATATCTGCCCCACTTTCTCCCTAAATACATATAAATAAAAGCATTTCATAATTTTGTGAGAAAACTAAAAAAAATATTTTAATATGCTGCCATGATGATAGGCCTCTTCCATACCTCCCAACATTCTGGATTCTTTTAGTGGTACTCCCATGCGCAGCGAAGCAAAAATGGGACATGGCCTCAGTGTGTGACTTCGGAGCAATGACGTGATTGCGAGCCATGCCTCCTCATTTTCAGCAGTGAGGGGGCATGCAACACTGCGTCCTGTGGGTGGGACAGTGTCCAAAAAACGGGACTCTCCCGCGAAAATCGTGACAGTTGGGAGGTATGCTATTCTTTTGAGGAGGCCTGGAGTTTGTTTTTAAGCCTATTCTGGTACGTGTCTATTTTTAAGTTTGAATAATACTTTATGAAAACTATTTTACCATGTAAAAACACCCTCTTTTTTTTTTTTTTTTTAGAACTTCATATTGAAGGGCACATTCATCAACCTAATTCTGTCCATAGAACATGTGGTAAACCTCCTAGTGATAATTTGTGGACCCCTTATTCAAAAGTAAAGCCTTCATTACCTATAATACCAAGAAATAATGACACGGAGACTTGAATTTGGCAGAAAATTGTTAGCTATTTATTGTACCCTAACCATTAGTAAACCTGTAAATTGAAAACTTTATTTAACATGCCGATTCAGCCGGCATATGGTGGCAGAAAAAAGAACGGCTCTATTAAACTGACGCTAACCTTAAAACGTTAAAATTCAACTATCCTAATTTAAATACAAACTATAAAATCGGTAATAGGTGCCCAACTCAACCCCCACGGTGACTACCCACCCTGATGGGTGATGCCGCTGCCCCCGGACGGGTGGTCGAGCGGCCTTAAAAGTCAATGGAGGTGAGTGCACCTAAACCACACCAAACTGTAAATCACTACAGCTAACAAGACAAACTACAACCTGCCGTTCTTTTCCGCCAACAAATAGCCAACGATAACACCAGACTAACAATTCAAAGCCAAGGCACTCCGTGCCAGAACCTCTACCAAACAGGGTGGGAGGGCGGGAAGGCAATTCAGCAGCAAGAGAGACCGAGCTGGCCTAGCATTCCCTATATATATTAACCCTCCCCTTTTTCCATGGGCTGTACTTTCCTCACAGCTAGGTCCACCCCTCACAGGATGTTTAACTCTCTCCATTCCCATGCAGTAATTTCGCTCTCCAAATGGTTGTTTTCTCATGTTTAAGAATAGGACTGAGTATCACCAGTATTTAACAAGATAGCAGGAAATAGCTGAGATATCGTCTGTTTTCCCATCGCCAGCGAAGACGTGAATGAAGAACTGTGAAGACTGGTTGCCGGATGATGCAAAGAGGAGAATAAAGAGCACAGGCTGAAGCTGGCAAACCACAGCGAGAATCCTGCGGAATCCTAAGGCACCAGTGGGAGAGCAGTTGACCGTGACCGCGCACTGGAGAGCTGGCGAGCGTTGAGCAGCGAGAGTCGGCTGAGAACTCTAGGAGCCTGATGGGACCAATTAACAAGAGATGCACAGAACAAACAGCGGGAGCACAGAGCTAAGGCACAGAGTAACCACAACAAAGCGCTGGCACAGAATGCAATAATCCTAGCCTATTTATAGGCAGCAGGAAAACAGGATTGGCGGACACTCACCCATCACGCTCATTGGTGCTGCCCTTGGTCTCTAACATGGCTGCTCCCAGCACTGCAGACATGCCAGGAAGCTGCAGGCCACTAGGTCCTCCCTCCAGCCTCCAGAAGACGTCACTCCCGCTGCCGACCCAGCCACGTATCCGTGTGGCAGCAGAGCGCCGCAGGCAGCCGCAACGGCAGAGGACAGATCGCGGTACCCGCGGCGGTAAGTGCCCGCCGGGTGACAAATGCAGGATAATGCATACTCCTGAAAAAGGAATGTTACTTTTGGGAACAGATCACATTTGTTAATAAATATGCCTCTGAATCTTCAGATGGGTACACACCAGTGGTGCAAGTGGGCGGGTACGGGTGGGTACGGCGTACCCGTAAGAATTTAGCCGTGGGTACGCCGTACCCACACCGACGGGCCGCCGCTCCTCTTCCTTCCCTCCCTCCCCTGCTCCACGCCGCACCGCCGCACACGCCGCACCGCCGCTGATGTGAGGGCAGGAGAGTGCAGCCTGCGCCTCTCGTTCCCCTCAGTCTCCGGTGGGTGTTTCAGTTTACTTCAGCGCCGATCCGTGAGCCAATCAGAGCTCGCACCCGCGAGCTCTGATTGGCTCACGGATCGGCGCTGAATTAAACTGAGACACCCGCCGGAGACCGAGGGGAACGAGAGGCGCAGGCTGCACTCTCCTTCCCTCACATGACAGACAGGACAGCGACGGCAACGGCAGCGGTGAGTAGGGGAGGGGGGCATGTTTACCTGGCACTGGGGGGGGGCATGTTATACCTGGCACTGGGGGGCATGTATACCTGGCACTGGGGGCATATCTGGCACAGGGGGGCATATATACCTGGCACTGGGGGATATCTGGCACTGGGGGGCATGTTATACCTGGCACTGGGGGATATCTGGCACTGGGGGCCTATCTGGCACAGGGGGGGTATATATACCTGGCACTGGGGGATATCTGGCACAGGGGGGCATGTATACCTGGCACTGGGGGCATATCTGGCACAGGGGGGCATATATACCTGGCACTGGGGGATATCTGGCACTGGGGGATATCTGGCACTGGGAGGGCATGTTATACCTGGCACTGGGGGATATCTGGCACTGGGGGGCATGTTATACCTGGCACTGGGGGATATCTGGCACTGGGGGGGCATGTATACCTGGCACTGGGGGATATCTGGCACTGGGGGGGCATGTATACCTGGCACTGGGGGATATCTGGCACTGGGGGCATATCTGGCACAGGGGGGCATATATACCTGGCACTGGGGGATATCTGGCACTGGGGGGGCATGTTATACCTGGCACTGGGGGATATCTGGCACTGGGGGGGGGGGCATGTATACCTGGCACTGGGGGATATCTGGCACTGGGGGCATATCTGGCACAGGGGGGCATATATACCTGGCACTGGGGGATATCTGGCACAGGGGGGCATGTATACCTGGCACTGGAGGATATCTGGCACTGGGGGCATATCTGACACTGTAGGGGCATTTCTGTATCTGGCACGGGGGGCAATGTATATCTGACACAGTGGGGGCATTTGTGTATCTAGCACTGTGGGGCAATGTGTATCTGACACTGTGAGGCAATGTATGGCACTCTGGGGGCATTTCTGTATCTGGCACTGTGGGGCAATGTGTATCTGGCACTGTGGGGCAATGTGTATCTGGCACTCTGGGGACATTTGTGTATCTGGCACTGTGGGGCAATGTGCATCTGGCACTGTGGGGCAATGTGCATCTGGCACTGTGGGGCAATGTGTATCTGGCACTCTGGGGACATTTGTGTATCTGGCACTGTGGGGCAATGTGCATCTGGCACTGTGGGGCAATGTGCATCTGGCACTGTGGGGCAATGTGCATATGGCACTGTGGGGCAATGTGTATCTGACACTCTGGGGACATTTGTGTATCTGGCACTCTGGGGACATTTGTGTATCTGGCACTGTGGGGCAATGTGTATCTGGCACTGTGGGGTTATATGTATCTGGCACTGTGGGGCAATGTATATCTAGCACTGTGGGGCAACGTGTATCTGACACTATTGGGGTCATACGTGTATCTGCCCCTCCCCCATATGTGTATCACGCCCCCATTTTCATTGGCCATGCCCCCATGTGGCATTTGGCCACACCCATTTTTTGTCAAGTGTGCCGCCGCCGCCAGAGATCCCTGCTGCCAGTCCCCGTCTGCTGCCGTCTTCACTATACAATGACCGCGTAAGAGCTGCCTGCGCTGCCCGATAGTGATACTGATTTACAGCATCACTATCGGGCAGCACAGGCAGCTCTTCTGCGGTCACTGTATAGTGAAGACGGCAGCTCTCCTGCGGGCCCGCCCGTGACCCCTACGACATGGCGTGACTCATAGGTCACGTACACATCACATCCTGCCTAGGCAGCGACTAGTTTCCCTTCGTGGCCCGTGCTGCTGTGTTCTGCTCCTCAATGCTCCTGCCGCTAAGGGGGAAAACAAAAAAGGTTTGGGCCAGTGCTTTATGATGTGTGTGCAGTGCCATTACTATGTGTGTGGTGGCATTACTATGGGGGTCAGTGTGTGTGTGGTGGCATTACTGTGGGTGTCAGTGTGTTTGGTGGCATTACTATGGGGGTCAGTGTCTCTGGTGGCATTACTGTGGGTGTCAGTGTGTTTGGTGGCATTACTATGGGGGTCAGTGTGTGTGTGGTGGCATTACTGTGGGTGTCAGTGTGTTTGGTGGCATTACTATGGGGGTCAGCAGAGCCGGCCTTAGGTATAGGCAAACTAGGCAAATGCCTAGGGCATTTGGTATGCTAAGGGGCACCAGCAGCTTATGCTGATTAAAATGATATGTGGCATGCCTATATTCTGTGTGTGTGACTGCGGCTGTATCTGCATACGAAATGCTAGGTTGCAGTGTATTCCTGGAAATCACTGTAATGTAGCATTTCGTATGTAGATACAGCCGCAGTCACACACAGAATATAAGCATGCTGCATATCATTTTAATCAGCAGAAGCTGCTTGTGCATCCTAGCCACATAGTAATGCAAATAAGGTGCATTTTCATAAACAAAAGGCACCCAACGTTAGCAGAGCTGCCAGCTGACTCATGCCAGGCATCTCCTGCAGAACTAACGGTGGTCCTAGGGGGCACCAGATAAAATCTTGCCTAGGGCATCATATTGGTTAGGGCCGGCTCTGGGGGTCAGTGTGTGTGTGGTGGCATTACTGTGGGTGTCAGTGTGTTTGGTGGCATTACTATGGGGGTCAGTGTCTCTGGTGGCATTACTGTGGGTGTCAGTGTGTTTCGTGGCATTACTATGGGGGTCAGTGTATTTGGTGGCATTACTATGGGGGTCAGTATATTTGGTGGCATTACTATGGGGGTCAGTGTGTCTGGTGGCATTACTGTGGGGGTCGGTGTGTGTGGTGGTATTACTATGGGGGGGCAATGTGTGCAATTACTATGGGGGACAGTGTGATGGCATTACTATGAGGGTCAATGTGTGGAATTACTGTGGCAGACAGTGTGTTCAAGTCCTGTGCATTATTTTAATAACTGTTGGGGACAATGTGTGTGTGTTTTTAGCCTTGGGGACAAATATGTTTGTTTTATTTCCCTGTGTGTGTTTTATTTTTCCGTGGGGTACCGATGGTGTGCCTTGGCAATTTTTAAATCTTTTTGGTGTGCCGCGAACTAAAAAAGGTTGAAAATCACTGCGCTAGAGGATATGTTGCCAGAACCCGCGGATCAGAGCGACATATCAGGTATATCGTCTAGTGTGTACCTGGTCACATCGCCCATTGCATTCTCTAGGTACCAGTGACATGCGGTGGAGTGAGGCAGGTGAGGCAGAGCCTTTCCTGTCATACTAATGTTCGCACCAGAGTTTTGACTGTATAAAGTATATGAAAAATACAAAGACTATGTTAGGAATATCTAATCATTTTTAAAGCCAAAACTCTGGAGTAAAAAGTCTACGGCAGGTAAGGCAGTAATCACAACCCACCAAATTTCCAGGAGTATATACTGCTGCACCTGTGTATAATGCCAACATGAACCTTTTGGCTCATACATATTGCATGTAAATCTGGCTCTGGTACTAGCCAGTGCCTCCTGAGCCATTTACCTCAACACACGTCCCTGCTAGGTAAACACATCGTCCCTGGTGTGTACCCAGCTTAACAGTGATGCCTGCACTTGCCCAGCAGGCTAGGCTGTGCCCAGGTCACACACACAATAGCAGCTGTGGGCGGGGCTAACACTCACTGGGGGGAAATCAAATGTTTGAAAAGTCGGTTGGGTGTATGTTTTTTCCTGTCTATTAGATAGGAAAAAACAGACACCCAACTGACTTTTCAAACAATTGAATATTCCCCACTGAATCAGAATTTTCTTCAGAGCTGAGGGATGGAGGATGAAGCCTCTCTCTGACTGACACACTGTTCTTTCCTCATATATTGTTAAAATGGACATAAAAAAAACCTTGTTAAAGGCTACATCAGTGTCCCTCACCTGAGAAAAAGATTTATCAGAGGGAGGGCGGGATGTATTAACATACATCGCTGCCCCTCGCCGGTTACCGCAGCGATGTTGATCGCATATGTACTAACATATGCGATCAACATCGCGATGCGGTGACGGAGGCCCCTCGCGATACCTGTTAGGTGGTCTGTGGGGGGTCTCCGTCACCTCCCAGGGGTCCCCACACTGGCTAGATGCCGGGAAGCAGCAGCAGGCTGCCCCCGGCGCCTCCTCCTCCCCCCTGAAGCCGGAAGGACATCCGGCTGCGTTGCTAGGGGTAGGAGGAGACTACCCTCCAGGTCCAGGGCAGCCTGGAGGAAGGTAAGCCTGGGGGGAGGGGGGTAGGCATCTTCGGCGGTGTCGGCGGGTTGCGGCAGTCGGCGAAAAAAGAAGCCAGAGATGGCGATACCCTGGATGCCGAAAACGCGGCGGTAGGGTGTTAGTTAATATGAAAATGCGGTAAAACCCCCGTTTTCGGGGGTTTTACCGCATTTTCACTTTAGTACATCCCGCCCAATATGAGAAATCTTTCAGCTATAAAACCTTATGGCCAATTTACCTCACATTCTGAGGTAAATCTTTGATCTAATAATTCAGGTTTTCACTGTATATTATGGTCAGTATGTTGCTATCAAATATATTTAAATAAATGCATACAAATAATATGGATTTCTCACAGGGACACCTGCTAAGGCAAATCCATTTTATCATTCCTGGAAATTGCCCATAGCAGGCAAACCTATCCTGTCAGGTGCTGCCCGTAGCTGGCTTAGGTAAGCCCTGTGCTGACATTACCCGGAATATGATGAAAGGGTACTCTCATGATAAACCCTTTGCTGGTCTTTCATCTAGTGATTAATCCTCAAGTCCCTCTTCTGTGGGTAGATGGGGAGTCTGAGGAAATTGCGGAGACAGCTGTGTCTTTAAAGTCAGTCACATTGGGCACTTATGAGTTTTCTGTCAGAGATCGATGATAGAAGACACAGTGCTGGTTTCTGTCACAGCTGTATATTGCATATTTTCACATCTGACTGTAGCAGGCTTGAATATCCAAATAAACAACAACACATAAAGGCTTGTTTGTTATCATCATCATCATCATCATCCTTCATCATAATCCTTCTGTTCAGGTATTAGTTGTGAGGAAATATTAAATAATTATCCCTCAGACTCAGAGGTAAAAATGGATTCTGATCATAATGACACATTTTCTGAGGTAAGCACATGTTCAAGACTGATGTTCTAACAAAAAATAAATAAATCCTCACAGAATGCCAGCTCAGGTACTGTCACAAAGATCCCTGTTATTGCCTGTAGTAAGCATAAACATTGGAAACCCAGGGGCAGATGTATTAAGCCTGGAGAAGTAATAAATCAGTGACAAAGAAGTGATAAGAAAAAGGTGGTAATGTGGGGAGTGGGGTCACAGACCCAGCGTCAGCAGTGGAGGGTTAATATATATGTGCTTAAAGTTGGTTTGTTACACCAATTATCTATATACATATGATGAGTAAAAAATAAGTAGTGATGAGCGGGTTCGGTTCCTCGGGATCCGACCCCCCCGAACTTCACCTATTTTACACGGTTCCGAGGCAGCCTCGGATCTTCCCGTCTTGCTCGGTTAACCCGAGCGCGCCCGAACGTCATCATCCCGCTGTTGGATTCTCGCGAGATTCGTATTCTATATAATGAGCCGCGCGTCGCCGCCATTTTCACTCGTGCTTTGGAGATGATAGCGAGAGGACGTGGCTGCGTTCTCTCAGTTTCTATATTCAGTGTGCTGCAAATATCTGTGCTCAGTGTGCTGCAAATATCTGTGCTCAGTGTGCTTGCAAATATCTGTGCTCAGTCTGCTGAAAATATCTACGTTCTCTACCTGAAAAACGCTCCATATCTGTGCTGCATTGTAGTATATAGTAGGAGGACAGTGCAGAATTTTGCTGTGACCACCAGTATATACAGTATATAGCAGTATGGTACAGTAGTCCACTGCTCTACCTCTGTGTCGTCAAGTATACTATCCATCCATACCTGTGCTGCATTTTAGTTGTGCGCAGTATATAGTAGGAGGACAGTGCAGAATTTTGCTGACCACCAGTATATATATAGCAGTATGGTACAGTAGTCTACTGCTCTACCTCTGTGTCATCAAGTATACTATCCATCCATACCTGTGCTGCATTTTAGTTGTGCGCAGTATATAGTAGGAGGACAGTGCAGAATTTTGCTGACCACCAGTATATATATAGCAGTACGGTACAGTAGTCCACTGCTCTACCTCTGTGTCGTCAAGTATACTATCCATCTATACCTGTGCTGCATTTTAGTTGTGCGCAGTATATACTAGGAGGACAGTGCAGGATTTTGCTGACCACCAGTATATATATAGCAGTACGGTACAGTAGTCCACTGCTCTACCTCTGTGTCATCAAGTATACTATACATCGATACCTGTGCTGCATTTTAGTTGTGCGCAGTATATAGAAGGAGGACAGTGCAGAATTTTGCTGACCACCAGTATATATATAGCAGTACGGTACAGTAGGCCATTGCTATTGATATATATTACTGGCATATAATTCCACACATTAAAAAATGGAGAACAAAAATGTGTAGGGTAAAATAGGGAAAGATCAAGATCCACTTCCACCTCGTGTTGAAGCTGCTGCCACTAGTCATGGCCGAGACGATGAAATGCCATCAACGTCGTCTGCATGTAAAATTCAAAAAACAAAAGTTCAGTAAAATGACCCAAAAATCCAAATTAAAAGCGTCTGATGAGAAGCGTAAACTTGCCAATATGCCATTTACGACACGGAGTGGCAAGGAACGGCTGAGGCCCTGTCCTATGTTCATGGCTAGTGGTTCAGCTTCACATGAGGATGGAAGCACTCATCCTCCCGCTAGAAAAATGAAAAGACTTAAGCTGGCAAAAGCTCAGCAAAGAACTGTACATTCTTCTAAATCACAAATCCCCAAGGAGAGTCCAATTGTGTTGGTTGCGATGCCTGACCTTCCCAACACTGGACGGGAAGAGGTGGCGCCTTCCATCATTTGCACGCTCCCTGCAAGTGCTGGAAGGAGCACCCGCAGTCCATTTCCTGATAGTCAAATTGAAGATGTCACTGTTGAAGTACACCAGCATGAGGATATGGGTGTTGCTGGCGCTGAGTAGGAAATTGACAAGGAGGATTCTGATGGTGAGGTGGTTTGTTTTAGTCAGGCACCCGGGGAGACACCTGTTGTCCGTGGGACGAATATGGCCATTGACATGCCTGGTCAAATTACAAAAAAAAAATCACCTCTTCGGTGTGGAATTATTTTAACAGAAATGCGGACAACAGGTGTCAAGCCGTGTGTTGCCTTTGTCAAGCTCTAATAAGTAGGGGTAAGGACGTTAACCACCTAGGAGCATCATCCCTTATACGTCACCTGGAGCGCATTCATCAGAAGTCATTGACAAGTTCAAAAACTTTGGGTGACAGCGGAAGCAGTCCACTGACAACTAAATCCCTTCCTCTTGTAACCAAGCTCCTGCAAACCACGCCACCAACTCCCTCAGTGTCAATTTCCTCCTCAGACAGGAAAGCCAATAGTCCTGCAGGCCATGTCACTGGCAAGACTGACGAGTCCTCTCCTGCCTGGGATTCCTCCGATGCATCCTTGAGTGTAACGCCTACTGCTGCTGGCGCTGCTGTTGTTGCTGCTGGGAGTCGATCGTCATCCCAGAGGGGAAGTCGGAAGACCACTTGTACTACTTCCAGTAAGCAATTGACTGTCCAACAGTCCTTTGCGAGGATAATGAAATATCACAGCAGTCATCCTGCTGCAAAGCAGATAACTCAGGCCTTGGCAGCCTGGGTGGTGTTAAACGTGTGTCCGGCATCCACCGCTAATTCACAGGGAATTAGAGAATTTATTGAGTTAGTGTGTCCCCGGTACCAAATACCATCTAGGTTCCACTTCTCTAGGCAGGCGCTACCGAGAATGTACACAGACCTCAGAAAAAGGGTCACCAGTGTCCTAAAAAATGCAGTTGTACCCAATGTCCACTTAACCACGGACATGTGGACAAGTGGAGCAGGGCAGACTCAGGACTATATGACTGTGACAGCCCACTGGGTAGATGTATTGCCTCCCGCAGCAAGAACAGCAGCGGCGGCACCAGTAGCAGCATCTCGCAAACACCAACTCATTCCTAGGCAGGCTACGCTTTGTATCACCGCTTTCCATAAGAGGCACACAGCTGACAACCTCTTACAGAAACTGAGGAACATCATCGCAGAATGGCATACCCCAATTGGACTCTCCTGGGGATTTGTGACATCGGACAATGCCACCAATATTGTGCGTGCATTACATGTGGGCAAATTCCAGCATGTCCCATGTTTTGCACATACATTGAATTTTGTGGTGCAGAATAATTTAAAAAACGACAGGGGCGGGCAAGAGATGCTGTCGGTGTCCCGAAGAATTGCGGGCCACTTTCGGCATTCAGCCACTGCGTGCTGAAGACTGGAGCACCAGCAAACACTCCTGAACCTGCCCCGCCATCATCTGAAGCAAGAGGTGGTAACGAGGTGGAATTCAACCCTCTATATGCTTAAGAGGATGGAGGAGCAGCAAAAGGCCATTCAAGCCTATACAGCTGCCTACGATATAGGCAAAGGAGGGGGAATGCACCTGACTCAAGCGCAGTGGAGAATTATTTCAACATTGTGCAAGGTTCTGCAACCCTTTGAATTTGCCACACGTGAAGTCAGTTCAGACACTGCCAGCCTGAGTCAGGTCATTCCCCTCATCAGGCTTTTGCAGAAGAAGCTGGAGAGATTGAAGGAGAAGCTAAAACGGAGCGATTCCGCTAGGCATGTGGGACTTGTGGATGGAGCCCTTCATTCGCTTAACCAGGATTCACGGGTGGTCAATCTGTTGAAATCAGAGCACTACATTTTGGCCACCGTGCTCGATCCTAGGTTTAAAGTCTACGTTGTATCTCTCTTTCCGGCAGACACAAGTCTGCAGAGGTGCAAAGACCTGCTGGTGAGACACTTGTCAAGTCAAGCGGAACGTGACCCATCAACAGCTCCTCCTTCACATTCTCCCGCAACTGGGGCTGCGAGGAAAAGGCTAAGAATTCCGAGCCCACCCGCTGGCCGTGATGCAGGGCAGTCTGGAGCGAGTGCTGACATCTGGTCCGGACTGAAGGACCTGCCAACGATTACTGACATGTCGTCTACTGTCACTGCATATGATTCTGTCACCATTGAAAGAATGGTGGAGGATTATATGAGTAACCGAATCCAAGTAGGCACGTCAGACAGTCCGTATGTATACTGGCAGGAAAAAGAAGCAATTTGGAGGCCCTTGCACAAACTGGCTTTATTTTACCTAAGTTGCCCCCCTTCCAGTGTGTACTCCGAAAGAGTGTTTAGTGCAGCCGCTCACCTTGTCAGCAATCGGCGTACGAAGTTACTTCCAGAAAATGTGGACAAGATGATGTTCATCAAAATGAATTATAATCAATTCCTCCATGGAGACATTCACCAGCAATTGCCTACAGAAAGTACACAGGGACCTGAGATGGTGGATTCCAGTGGGGACGAATTAATACTCTGTGAGGAGGGGGATGTACACAGTGAAAGGGGTGAGAAATCGGACGATGAGGAGGAGGTGGACAACTTGCCTCTGTAGAGCCAGTTTGTGCAAGGAGAAATTGATTGCTTCTTTTTTGGTGGGGGCCCAAACCAACCAGTCATTTCAGTCACAGTCGTGTGGCAGACCCTGTCGCTGAAGTGATGGGTTTGTTAAAGTGTGCATGTCCTGTTTATACAACATAAGGGTGGGTGGGAGGGCCCAAGGACAATTCCATCTTGCACCTCTTTTTTCTTTAATTTATCTTTGCATCATGTGCTGCTTGGGGACTATTTTTTGAAGTGCCATCCTGTCTGACACTGCAGTGCCACTCCTAGATGGGCCAGGTGTTTGTGTCGGCCACTTGGTTCGCTTAGCTTAGCCATCCAGCGACCTTGGTGCACCTCTTTTTTTCTTTGCATCATGTGCTGTTTGGGGACTATTTTTTAAATCTGCCATCCTGTCTGACACTGCAGTGCCACTCTTAGATGGTCCAGGTGTTTATGTCGGCCACTTGGGTCGCTTAGCTTAGTCATCCAGCGACCTCTGTGCAAATTTTAGGACTAAAAATAATATTGTGAGGTGTGAGGTGTTCAGAATAGACTGGAAATGAGTGGAAATTATGGTTATTGAAGTTAATAATACTATGGGATCAAAATGACCCCCAAATTCTATGATTTAAGCTGTTTTTTAAGGGTTTTGTAAAAAAACACCAGAATCCAAAACACACCCGAATCCGACAAAAAAATTTCAGGGAGGTTTTGCCAAAACGCGTCCGAATCCAAAACACAGCTGCGGAACCGAATCCAAAACCAAAACACAAAACCCGAAAAATTTCCGGTGCACATCACTAAAAATAATTAAATTATAAACCTATATGTCCTGGGTACACAAAGCAGTTAAAGAGTTATTATGAGTTTTGTTAACAAAATAAGTCCATGATGGTGAAATTAGCCTTAAGAACAAAAGAACACATGTTCCTGAATAACCCTTGTGTCTGTGATGTAGCAAGTAGAGATGAGCGCCGGAAATTTTTCGGGTTTTGTGTTTTGGTTTTGGGTTCGGTTCCGCGGCCGTGTTTTGGGTTCGACCGCGTTTTGGCAAAACCTCACCGAATTTTTTTTGTCGGATTCGGGTGTGTTTTGGATTCGGGTGTTTTTTTCCAAAAAACCTAAAAAACAGCTTAAATCATAGAATTTGGCGGTCATTTTGATCCCAAAGTATTATTAACCTCAAAAACCATAATTTCCACTCATTTTCAGTCTATTCTGAATACCTCACACCTCACAATATTATTTTTAGTCCTAAAATTTGCACCGAGGTCGCTGTGTGAGTAAGATAAGCGACCCTAGTGGCCGACACAAACACCGGGCCCATCTAGGAGTGGCACTGCAGTGTCACGCAGGATGGCCCTTCCAAAAAACCCTCCCCAAACAGCACATGACGCAAAGAAAAAAAGAGGCGCAATGAGGTAGCTGTGTGAGTAAGATTAGCGACCCTAGTGGCCGACACAAACACCGGGCCCATCTAGGAGTGGCACTGCAGTGTCACGCAGGATGTCCCTTCCAAAAAACCCTCCCCAAACAGCACATGACGCAAAGAAAAAAAGAGGCGCAATGAGGTAGCTGTGTGAGTAAGATAAGCGACCCTAGTGGCCGACACAAACACCGGGCCCATCTAGGAGTGTCACTGCAGTGTCACGCAGGATGTCCCTTCCAAAAAACCCTCCCCAAACAGCACATGACGCAAAGAAAAAAAGAGGCGCAATGAGGTAGCTGTGTGAGTAAGATAAGCGACCCTAGTGGCCGACACAAACACCGGGCCCATCTAGGAGTGGCACTGCAGTGTCACGCAGGATGTCCCTTCCAAAAAACCCTCCCCAAACAGCACATGACGCAAAGAAAAAGAAAAGAAAAAAGAGGTGCAAGATGGAATTGTCCTTGGGCCCTCCCACCCACCCTTATGTTGTATAAACAAAACAGGACATGCACACTTTAACCAACCCATCATTTCAGTGACAGGGTCTGCCACACGACTGTGACTGATATGACGGGTTGGTTTGGACCCCCCCAAAAAAAGAAGCAATTAATCTCTCCTTGCACAAACTGGCTCTACAGAGGCAAGATGTCCACCTCATCATCACCCTCCGATATATCACCGTGTACATCCCCCTCCTCACAGATTATCAATTCGTCCCCACTGGAATCCACCATCTCAGCTCCCTGTGTACTTTGTGGAGGCAATTGCTGCTGGTCAATGTCTCCGCGGAGGAATTGATTATAATTCATTTTAATGAACATCATCTTCTCCACATTTTCTGGATGTAACCTCGTACGCCGATTGCTGACAAGGTGAGCGGCGGCACTAAACACTCTTTCGGAGTACACACTTGTGGGAGGGCAACTTAGGTAGAATAAAGCCAGTTTGTGCAAGGGCCTCCAAATTGCCTCTTTTTCCTGCCAGTATAAGTACGGACTGTGTGACGTGCCTACTTGGATGCGGTCACTCATATAATCCTCCACCATTCTATCAATGTTGAGAGAATCATATGCAGTGACAGTAGACGACATGTCCGTAATCGTTGTCAGGTCCTTCAGTCCGGACCAGATGTCAGCATCAGCAGTCGCTCCAGACTGCCCTGCATCACCGCCAGCGGGTGGGCTCGGAATTCTGAGCCTTTTCCTCGCACCCCCAGTTGCGGGAGAATGTGAAGGAGGAGATGTTGACAGGTCGCGTTCCGCTTGACTTGACAATTTTGTCACCAGCAGGTCTTTCAACCCCAGCAGACTTGTGTCTGCCGGAAAGAGAGATCCAAGGTAGGCTTTAAATCTAGGATCGAGCACGGTGGCCAAAATGTAGTGCTCTGATTTCAACAGATTGACCACCCGTGAATCCTTGTTAAGCGAATTAAGGGCTCCATCCACAAGTCCCACATGCCTAGCGGAATCACTCCGTGTTAGCTCCTCCTTCAATGTCTCCAGCTTCTTCTGCAAAAGCCTGATGAGGGGAATGACCTGACTCAGGCTGGCAGTGTCTGAACTGACTTCACGTGTGGCAAGTTCAAAGGGCATCAGAACCTTGCACAACGTTGAAATCATTCTCCACTGCGCTTGAGACAGGTGCATTCCACCTACTATATCGTGCTCAATTGTATAGGCTTGAATGGCCTTTTGCTGCTCCTCCAACCTCTGAAGCATATAGAGGGTTGAATTCCACCTCGTTACCACTTCTTGCTTCAGATGATGGCAGGGCAGGTTCAGTAGTTTTTGGTGGTGCTCCAGTCTTCTGTACGTGGTGCCTGTACGCCGAAAGTGTCCCGCAATTCTTCTGGCCACCGACAGCATCTCTTGCACGCCCCTGTCGTTTTTTAAAAAATTCTGCACCACCAAATTTAAGGTATGTGCAAAACATGGGACGTGCTGGAATTTGCCCATATTTAATGCACACACAATATTGCTGGCGTTGTCCGATGCCACAAATCCACAGGAGAGTCCAATTGGGGTAAGCCATTCCGCGATGATCTTCCTCAGTTGCCGTAAGAGGTTTTCAGCTGTGTGCGTATTCTGGAAAGCGGTGATACAAAGCGTAGCCTGCCTAGGAAAGAGTTGGCGTTTGCGAGATGCTGCTACTGGTGCCGCCGCTGCTGTTCTTGCGGCGGGAGTCCATACATCTACCCAGTGGGCTGTCACAGTCATATAGTCCTGACCCTGCCCTGCTCCACTTGTCCACATGTCCGTGGTTAAGTGGACATTGGGTACAACTGCATTTTTTAGGACACTGGTGAGTCTTTTTCTGACGTCCGTGTACATTCTCGGTATCGCCTGCCTAGAGAAGTGGAACCTAGATGGTATTTGGTAACGGGGGCACACTGCCTCAATAAATTGTCTAGTTCCCTGTGAACTAACGGCGGATACCGGACGCACGTCTAACACCAACATAGTTGTCAAGGCCTCAGTTATCCGCTTTGCAGCAGGATGACTGCTGTGATATTTCATCTTCCTCGCAAAGGACTGTTGAACAGTCAATTGCTTACTGGAAGTAGTACAAGTGGGCTTACGACTTCCCCTCTGGGATGACCATCGACTCCCAGCAGCAACAACAGCAGCGCCAGCAGCAGTAGGCGTTACACGCAAGGATGCATCGGAGGAATCCCAGGCAGGAGAGGACTCGTCAGAATTGCCAGTGACATTGCCTGCAGGACTATTGGCATTCCTGGGGAAGGAGGAAATTGACACTGAGGGAGTTGGTGGGGTGGTTTGCGTGAGCTTGGTTACAAGAGGAAGGGATTTACTGGTCAGTGGACTGCTTCCGCTGTCACCCAAAGTTTTTGAACTTGTCACTGACTTATTATGAATGCGCTGCAGGTGACGTATAAGGGAGGATGTTCCGAGGTGGTTAACGTCCTTACCCCTACTTATTACAGCTTGACAAAGGGAACACACGGCTTGACACCTGTTGTCCGCATTTCTGGTGAAATACTTCCACACCGAAGAGCTGATTTTTTTGGTATTTTCACCAGGCATGTCAACGGCCATATTCCTACCACGGACAACAGGTGTCTCCCCGGGTGCCTGACTTAAACAAACCACCTCACCATCAGAATCCTCCTGGTCAATTTCCTCCCCAGCGCCAGCAACACCCATATCCTCCTCATCCTGGTGTACTTCAACACTGACATCTTCAATCTGACTATCAGGAACTGGACTGCGGGTGCTCCTTCCATCACTTGCAGGGGGCGTGCAAATGGTGGAAGGCGCATGCTCTTCACGTCCAGTGTTGGGAAGGTCAGGCATCGCAACCGACACAATTGGAGTCGGACTCTCCTTGTGGATTTGGGATTTCGAAGAACGCACAGTTCTTTGCGGTGCTACTGCTTTTGCCAGCTTTAGTCTTTTCATTTTTCTAGCGAGAGGCTGAGTGCTTCCATCCTCATGTGAAGCTGAACCACTAGCCATGAACATAGGCCAGGGCCTCAGCCGTTCCTTGCCACTCCGTGTGGTAAATGGCATATTGGCAAGTTTACGCTTCTCCTCCGACAATTTTATTTTAGGTTTTGGAGTCCTTTTTTTACTGATATTTGGTGTTTTGGATTTGACATGCTCTGTACTATGACATTGGGCATCGGCCTTGGCAGACGACGTTGCTGGCATTTCATCGTCTCGGCCATGACTAGTGGCAGCAGCTTCAGCACGAGGTGGAAGTGGATCTTGATCTTTCCCTAATTTTGGAACCTCAACATTTTTGTTCTCCATATTTTAATAGGCACAACTAAAAGGCACCTCAGGTAAACAATGGAGATGGATGGATTGGATACTAGTATACAATTATGGACGGGCTGCCGAGTGCCGACACAGAGGTAGCCACAGCCGTGAACTACCGCACTGTACTGTGTCTGCTGCTAATATATAGACTGGTTGATAAAGAGATAGTATACTCGTAACTAGTATGTATGTATAAAGAAAGAAAAAAAAACCACGGTTAGGTGGTATATACAATTATGGACGGGCTGCCGAGTGCCGACACAGAGGTAGCCACAGCCGTGAACTACCGCACTGTACTGTGTCTGCTGCTAATATATAGACTGGTTGATAAAGAGATAGTATACTCGTAACTAGTATGTATGTATAAAGAAAGAAAAAAAAACCACAGTTAGGTGGTATATACAATTATGGACGGGCTGCCGAGTGCCGACACAGAGGTAGCCACAGCCGTGAACTACCGCACTGTACTGTGTCTGCTGCTAATATAGACTGGTTGATAAAGAGATAGTATACTCGTAACTAGTATGACTATAAAGAAAGAAAAAAAAACCACGGTTAGGTGGTATATACAATTATGGACGGGCTGCCAAGTGCCGACACAGAGGTAGCCACAGCCGTGAACTACCGCACTGTACTGTGTCTGCTGCTAATATATAGACTGGTTGATAAAGAGATAGTATACTCGTAACTAGTATGTATGTATAAAGAAAGAAAAAAAAACCACGGTTAGGTGGTATATACAATTATGGACGGGCTGCCGAGTGCCGACACAGAGGTAGCCACAGCCGTGAGCTACCGCACTGTACTGTGTCTGCTGCTAATATAGACTGGTTGATAAAGAGATAGTATACTCGTAACTAGTATGTATGTATAAAGAAAGAAAAAAAAACCACGGTTAGGTGGTATATACAATTATGGACGGGCTGCCGAGTGCCGACACAGAGGTAGCCACAGCCGTGAACTACCGCACTGTACTGTGTCTGCTGCTAATATATAGACTGGTTGATAAAGAGATAGTATACTCGTAACTAGTATGTATGTATAAAGAAAGAAAAAAAAACCACGGTTAGGTGGTATATACAATTATGGACGGGCTGCCGAGTGCCGACACAGAGGTAGCCACAGCCGTGAACTACCGCACTGTACTGTGTCTGCTGCTAATATATAGACTGGTTGATAAAGAGATAGTATACTCGTAACTAGTATGTATGTATAAAGAAAGAAAAAAAAACCACGGTTAGGTGGTATATACAATTATGGACGGGCTGCCGAGTGCCGACACAGAGGTAGCCACAGCCGTGAACTACCGCACTGTACTGTGTCTGCTGCTAATATAGACTGGTTGATAAAGAGATAGTATACTCGTAACTAGTATGTATGTATAAAGAAAGAAAAAAAAACCACGGTTAGGTGGTATATACAATTATGGACGGGCTGCCGAGTGCCGACACAGAGGTAGCCACAGCCGTGAACTACCGCACTGTACTGTGTCTGCTGCTAATATAGACTGGTTGATAAAGAGATAGTATACTCGTAACTAGTATGACTATAAAGAAAGAAAAAAAAACCACGGTTAGGTGGTATATACAATTATGGACGGGCTGCCGAGTGCCGACACAGAGGTAGCCACAGCCGTGAACTACCGCACTGTACTGTGTCTGCTGCTAATATAGACTGGTTGATAAAGAGATAGTATACTACTAATATTATATATACTGGTGGTCAGGTCACTGGTCACTAGTCACACTGGCAGTGGCACTCCTGCAGCAAAAGTGTGCACTGTTTAATTTTAATATAATATTATGTACTCCTGGCTCCTGCTATAACCTATAACTGGCACTGCAGTGCTCCCCAGTCTCCCCCACAATTATAAGCTGTGTGAGCTGAGCACAGTCAGATATATATATACATTGATGCAGCACACTGGGCTGAGCAGTGCACACAGATATGGTATGTGACTGAGTCACTGTGTGTATCGTTTTTTTCAGGCAGAGAACGGATATATTAAATAAAACAAACAACTGCACTGTCTGGTGGTCACTGTGGTCGTCAGTCACTAAACTCTGCACTCTCTTCTACAGTATCACAGCCTCAGGTCAATCTCTCTCTCTCTCTCTCAACCCTAATCTAAATGGAGAGGACGCCAGCCACGTCCTCTCCCTATCAATCTCAATGCACGTGTGAAAATGGCGGCGACGCGCGGCTCCTTATATAGAATCCGAGTCTCGCGAGAATCCGACAGCGTCATGATGACGTTCGGGCGCGCTCGGGTTAACCGAGCAAGGCGGGAGGATCCGAGTCTGCTCGGACCCGTGAAAAAAACATGAAGTTCGTGCGGGTTCGGATTCAGAGAAACCGAACCCGCTCATCTCTAGTAGCAAGCAGTGCTGATTAATAGCAATGCAGCACTGGAAGATCAGTGCCAGGTGCTGGTAATACAGCACATAAATAATACTCTGAGAAAGTGACTGACTATAGTAATAGTTGGCATTAAGGATGTGCGTAGATATGAGAAACATACACTTGCATTCTAGATAAGGAAAGTGACATCACAGCTTGGAATTGTATCCAGTGTATGTAATTCGCACAAACATAACATATAAAATGACTGAACTCCTCTGACTGCTGGCAGAGATCTTCAGAAACATTCCTGTAACTTTTACAGAACCAATAAATTTCCTGATTCACCCTTTACATTAATCCAGGCCTACTTTTCTTCACTATCATCTATCAGCCTCTCGTGTCAGGGCAACATAAGTCAACACTCCAAGAACACACAAAATAGGATATTGGTCTACACCAGACATTAACAAGAGAACAGTAAATTTAGATAAGATACTGTATTAGAAAAAATGAGAGATATGCGTTTCGGATACCAGAAATTAAAATCCACCTGAATTTTGTGGATCCGACGTGAACAAAAACCATGTCCAGATCTCCCTAGGATATCCGATCCAAACCAAGTCCCGGTTCGGATCTTCCTGTGGTTTGGATTTCAGATTTTAAACCTGAATATCAGATTTTGGATTGTAAAAATGTTATATATTTTAAGCAGGTTTTATCAATTCTTATCCAAGATTATCTTTTTCTTTTAGCTTTTAAACCAAACAGAAATCTGAATCCAAACCAAACAGGGTGGTATTGCTGAACCAAAACACAAAGATGAATCCAGATCCAAACCCAAAAAGAAAACACAGGGGTCAGCGCACATCTCTAGAAAAATTTAAATAATAAAGATAATCAAATCTAACACATATTTAATAAAATACAAAGCTAACACATTTTCAGAAACAGCCCTCTAATATACAGTATACTCAGTGGCGTAACTAGAAATTTTTCTCCCCCAAGCCAAAAAATTCTCTGGCGCCCCCCCCCCCCCCCCCCCCCCATAATTGGCACTGGCAAAGCGATTAATCTGTGCGCGCCGCAAAAGGGGTGTGGCCTTTCTGAAATGGGCGTGGCTTTGCATAGAGGGGCGTGGCATTGCAGGAAAAGACTACCTTATACCCCAGTTTTGCAACCTGCACGCCCAGACGTTGGCCACCACAGGAAAAAAAAATAATCCTGATTCATGCCCCTTACATTATTTGTCATTTTTCCTCCTTATAATAATGCCCAGTATACATTATGCCACATACTGCAATGGCCCTTAGACATTATGCCACGCACCATAATTCCCCTGACACATTATGCCACACACCGTAATGCCTGTGACACATTATGCTACACACCGTAATGCCTGTGACACATTATGACAGGAATCGCAATACCCGTTATACATTATGCTACACACTGCAATGCCCCTGATACATTATAGCACATACAATGCCTGTGACACATTATGATACACACCGCAATGTCCGTGATACATTATGCCACACACTGCAATATCCGTGATACATTATGCCACACACTGCAATGACCCTGAGACATTATACCACATACCACAATGCCTGTGATATAGTATACCACACACCGTAATACCTGTGACACATACCACAATGCCCGTTATACCCTATGCCACACACCGCAATGCCCGTTATACATTATGACACACACTGCAATGCCCCTGAGACATTATACCACAATGCCCATGATATAGTATACCACACACCGTAATGCCTGTGACACATACCGCAATGCCCATTATACCCTATGCCACACACCGCAATGCCTGTGACACATTATGACACAAACCGCAATGTCCGTGATACATTGTGCCACACACCGCAATGCCCATTACACATTAAGTCCTACAGTAAGGCTTCTAATTACTTTTAAATGACCTGCTCATTGCCAGGGGTTTCATGCTCTTGGTTCCATGCATGGTGCCAGGGGTTTTCATGCTCAGGGTGTCATGCTTGTTGCCAGGGGTTTCATGCGGTAGGTGTTATGCTTGTTGCCAGAGGTATCATGTGCTGGGTTTCAAGCTTGTTGCCAGGGGGTAATATTCATTGCCAGGGGTTTCATGCACTGGGTGTCATGCTCGTTGCTAGGGGGTAATGCTTGTTGTCAGGGATTTCATGAGCTGGGTGCTGTGCTTGTAACCAGGGGGTAATGCTTGTTGCTAGGGCTTTGCTCCCAGTGCCACATATGCTCCTAGTGCCAGATATTCCCACACAGTGCCAGGTACACATATACCCCCAGTGCCAAATATGCTCCCCCAGTGCCAGGTACACATATACCCTGTCAAAGTCGAAAAATATTGCAGAACACACATCACGTACAAACTGCACACACATGCCCACTGCGCGTGCACTTGTTCTGCCGTGCGTGCACATATCCGCAATTTGCGTATGGTCGCTCCCGCGGTCCTGCGCATCGGCGCGTGGTATGGGTATTTACGGCAGAGTTTGTGTACGCATGGAGAGCCATCAAAACACATTACATATTTAATCCAAATAGTGCATAATGTACACATAGTCTCCTTGCACCACATCAGAAAGTTATAGCTGTTTAAATGGTTGCAGAACAAAGGGATTCACCTTTACAGGATAATAGGGGACAGACTAAGGTTATAAGGTGGTATTTGGTATCCAGCTGTAGGGTATTTTAAGGGTAACATTCCGGTGTTGGTCTGCGGAAGATCGCATGTTCCTGCGGATAGTTATGTGCAGAAGCAGAATATAGATATAAACTGTATTTACTGTATATTATGTATGCGGCGGGAATCCAGAGGAGACCACCCACAAGAGCACTTGAGAAAGACATCGCCTACCTTTTCAAATCAACCTATGACCTCTCCTGTACTGTAAAAGTGCATTCCAGTGTCCAATGGACAAAGGGATTACAGTATCCATTGTATTGCTTTTGGAAGAATTGTATAAATAAAGCCTGCTGCAGCCTGGCCACACACAAGACTCACAACATTATCTATTTGATGACGGAGAACCGGACCGGGAAGCGCACGCGAATATACTCACGTATGTACATTGACTGTAGCCATTATTCTGTTATATATTGTCTTGTATTGTAGTGTATAATTTGTATTGTAAACCCCCTTTCAGAAATAATCAACTGTGGTGTCGGAACCCAGCGGTAAAATCACAATTGGTGTCGTGTCCTCATTGCCCTGCTAAGGTTTAAAGTGTATTATTATTGCATTGCATTGCTGTAGAAGGTTTAAAGTGTATCTCTGGGTGTGTACGTGCTGTGAGTATTTTGTACCGTCAGCGCGGCGTGTGTACGCAAAGTCCGTACACTGTACGCGACTCTGTACGCTAATAGCGTAAAAGGTGCGTAGAGTGTGAATTAAGTATAGCGGCCGCATCGGCTAAAGATTTAAAGTGTATTTAAGGTATGTTTAAGGTATAGCTTTCATTCCTGTAAAGATAATCAGCTTTATCAACCCCCAGTGCCAAATATGCCCCCCCCCAGTGCCAAATATGTACCCCCCAGTGCTAAATATGCTCCCCCAGTGCCAGGTACCCCCCCCCCCCCAGTGGGCTCCCCTGCTGCTGTGCGATTCGAGAAGGAGGGACACGGAGGGCACAGTGTGCGCCTCTCCTGTGTGTCTCTACTGCGTCTCCGGCGGCAACGGCATGTCTGTTAAATGAAGTGCCTCCGTGTCCCTCCTTCCCAGCAGAAATCAGTGGCGGCGGTTAGGGCGCCCCACAGCCCTGCGCACCTCCAAGTGCTCGCAGGGGCTGCGGGCCCCTAGTTACGCCACTGAGTATACTGTATGTATGAAGGAGAGAGGTTCTTGACTTTCACACTTTTGATGCCAAATTTGGCATTGCTGTGCCCATCTTACTGATGTGCCCCACAGTAGCACCACTGCCAGTGAGCTATTTTGTAAAAGTGACTCAACATACACAGCATAAAATTTCCACATATAGTAGATATGCTGCAATGCATAAAAAGTACAATGAAGTACAGTATCCAGATCCTGCAAATCGAGTGGTTCATTTCAGCAAACACAACTGACATTTTTCATTATACTTTCAGAAGGGATCTTCCCACTTCTGCAAATAAAAAAGCATGACAGAAATAAACTTGGTGTGGTTTTCATATCTCGGTTACATTTGTATTTCTTATCGTCTAGACTCCCCCTAGCTCCTCTTCCTCATCCCACCGCCCCTAACGACTGGCAGATGTAATCGAGGACAGGCTAAACACATTCTCCCATTTGGGTATGACTTCAGAATATATCTTGGCCTTAGACTTTGGATCTATTTCTATTTGCCTTTAACCAGATGCTACTTCAGCCTCCAACTATTGGAGAATGCTCCCAGTGTGGGAGAGTGCACTTGGGTCACCACACCACTATCTTCTGACAGTGTTTTCTTCCTCTTTAGAGGATCTCCACAAGACCTCCAAGTGGGCTGAATGAGACCATTACTATGTATAAATAAACTAGCATGCAATATGTCATACCTCACCTTTTCACTACAAAGCTCTGCACACTCTGTCTCTATCACAGAGGCAACAACCTTGCTGGATTTTTTCCTTACACTATAACCCTTTATTATTTACTTTCCTATGGATCCATGAGGTATGGGCATTATTTGCTAGGACTTGCTTTGGTAGGCTCCATAGCAGCTCTGCCCTGGCTATCTGTTATCTGTAAATGTTTGTCCCCTCTAACTATATAATTGAAATATGTGTTGGGCTCTTCATTTTTTACACTATTCTGCTTTTTTCTGTCCATTTCAGCCACCATAAAGCCAGAAATAGCTTGCATTTGACTGAGCCAGTTAATGGATGTAGTTAGATGGGGAACCTTTAGATTAGTAACTCCTCCCACTGTCAGGGTAATGGCACGTCAGTCAATTTTGGGAAATCTATCTCATGTATCCCCCACATGTTATAGGAGAAAGTTAACTAGGTCTGTTATTTGGGGTATGGTCAAATTAGTTTCACTCAAAGTGAGTTTTCCTTTTTGTGCCCCAGATTTTCAAATTGACGTATAATCCCTCAATCACACACTTGCTTCCAAAGGGCTTTAAATTGCACTTTTTAAACTATGGTAGAAGTCACTACCTTTTTAAAAACACTCTGTCACATAGGGGGTAATTCCAGGTTGATCGCAGCAGGAAATTTTTTAGCAGTTAGGCAAAACCATGTGCACTGCAGGTGTGGCAGATATAACATTTGTAGAGAGATTTAGATTTGGGTGGGTTATTTTGTTTCTGTGCAGGGTAAATACTGGCTGCTTTATTTTTACACCGCAATTTAGATTGCAGATTGAACTCACCACACCCAAATCTATCTCTCTCTGCACATGTTATATCTGCCTCCCCTGCAGTGCACATGGTTTTGCCCAACTGCTAACAAAATTCCTGCTGCGATCAACTTGGAATTACCCCCATAGTTTCTACTTGATCTGTAATAAGGTACCTCCACTTATTATTATTATTATTATTATTATCCTCTATTTATATGGCGCCACACGGGATCTGCAGTGCTCAGTTACAGAGTAAGTAAACAAAAAAGCAAAACAAGCCAAAAAAAGTGACTTACGGTTCAAGACAATATAGGACAAGTATAGGGTATATAAACATATCTGCATCAGCAGATGACACTGAAATAAGTATTAGGGTGGCAGGAAACTGAGGGATATGTTGCTGTCAAAGGAAGTATGGAATAGAACATGATTTAAGTAAAAGAAGGAAAGACACATGAGGGAAGAGGGCCCTGCTCGTGAGAGCTTTCATTCTAGGTCAAGGGCAGACAGACAGGACTGACACAGATGGGGTGGGCAGTGAGTGTAGAGCGGTCAGGGAGAATGAGCAAAGAGTAGTGGCCTTTGGATTTAGCATCAAGGAGGTCATTGCAAACTTTTGTGAGGGCAGTTTCAGTGGAACGGGTCAAGCAGTGAGTTGGAGGAAAGAAAGGCAGTAAGGCAGTTATAGACAATACGCTAAAGGAGTTTGGAAGCAAAAGGGAGGAAAGAGAGATGGGTCGGTAGTTGGAGATGGTGTTTGCATCAAGGGTAGGGTTTTCTAAGAATAAGGGAAATGAGTGCATGGTTGAAGGCAGAGTGGACAGTGCCTGATGAGAGGGAGAGATTGAGGAGGTGGACGAGATGGGAACAGGCAGAAGAAGAGAGGTATCATAGGAGAAGATAGAGTCATGTGGTGAGGTGGAGGGGGGTATGGATGAGGGCTATGACTACCTCAGCAGATACATGGCGGAAAGATCTCACAGTTGGTAAGAGGGATGGTAGGGGGAAGGAAGTTTCTGGTTGCCAATGCTCTGGTTGAATGTTATGTCCTGACTTATGGAATCAATTTAGGATGTGAAGTAAGAGGCAAAATCAAAGGCAGAGAGTGAGGAGGGGAGTTGAGGTGGAGGTTGACAGAGGAGGGAGTTGACAGTGGAAAAGCGGCACCAGGGGTTGGAGTACTGGGGAGAGATGAGGTTCTTGAAGAATAACTGTTTGCAAGGGAATCAGCTGCACTGAGGGATGAGAGCATACATTTGAAATACAGGAAGTCTGCTTTAAAGCGTGATTTTCTCCACTGTCGCTTGGAAATACTTGAGTATTTTTGCAGATATCTGGTGTATTTGGTGTGCCAGGGTTGAGGTGTTGATCTGCGAGGGTGAATAGTGTTTGGTGGAGCAACAACGTCAAGAGCATAAATAAGGGATAAATTATACAGGCTTGTTCAGGGCATAAGAGAAAGAATAGGAGAGAGAAGTGAGTCAAACAGAGAGGATAGGGAAGTGGTGTCAATAGCCTCAATGTTACACTTAGTGATGGTAACCTTAATAGACAGAGAAGGAGAAGCAGAGAGAGAGATAAGTTAAAAGAGAGCAGGTGGTGGTAAGATTGGGGAAATGGGGAGTTGGAGAAATGTATGACAATGTTGAGTGAAGACCAGATCAAGTGATCTCCATTCACATGGGAGGGTGAGGAGGTCCACTGGGAGAGACCAAGTGAAGATGTGAGGATAAGGAGTTTAGAGGCAGGAGATTTTGTGGGGATATGAGTTGGGATGTTAAAATCACCTAAGATAATGGAGGAAATGTCAGAAGTGAGGAAGCCTGTAAGCAAAGTTGTCAAGGAATTTGGAGGGAATTCCAGCAGGACGGTAAATGACACCTACAGATGAACAGGAAGATTAACTTTTAAGTTAGGAATGGGGCCAGGAAACTTAAAATGATGAGAATAGATGACTTAAAGATGTTGATCTGGCTAGGGCTTACTGTGTCACTTTCCTGTCCTGCTCCTTGTTCTTAGGTGCTCAGTGTTTAGATTTCCTTCACATGCCCATGATCGGTGAAGTTCTCTGATCTAACCCAGAGTTACTGCTAATAGAGATGAAATAATCATTCAAATTACTGTTAAAGCAGCAAATTAAGAATTAGAGATGTGCTACAGTATTCATCTCATGATCTTGACTCCTAGCCATGTCTAGGAAGAAAGTTCTGTTTATAGTGATGATGAATGGTCCACTTGTTCTAATGACAAAGCTCTTGCTTCTGAAGATGACATTTGAGAAGACTTCTAAAGAATCCAGCTTGAGTTAGTTCATGAGTTCTACTGGATTCCACTTCTCCAGTTTTTCTGTATGAAAATTCTTCTTCAAGTTTCCTCTGGGATACAAAATGGGTGCCTGGGGTTCACCCATGTAGAGGGGTGTAATGTCATGTTCCTGACTTAATTTCCTTTTGTTCTACTAGCTTGTCTTGAGAATTACCTCTACCACTTGTCCTGCAGATCAAGGTTTTCTGCTTTGCTAAGTTAATTTCCTGAGAAGTCTGCAAGCTTACAAGCTGCAGTCTGTATTACTAGCTGTTGAATATCCTTCCAGGCTTATTAGCCACCTGAGAGTTTTCCTCTGTGAGTAATCTGCAGAATCCTGATTAAAGCAATGTTATCCCTGATCAACTGTTGTCCATGCACATTGCTCTCAGCGGGCATTAAGGTCTGTTCACACTGTACCTGCACAGCGCTCTTAGGGTGGAATTCAATTGTTTGAAAAGTCAGTTGGGTGTCTGTTTTTTCGTATCTAATAGACAGGAAAAAACAGACACCCAACCAACTTTTCAAACATTTGAATTCTCCCCTTAGTGTCCTAATGCTATTAATTGTATTTTTATGCAGTGCTTCACTTCCACTCAGCATTTTGCTGCACAGAGTGAACACCAGATTTCAATGCAAAGCACCAGTATGGGCCCAGCCATGTTGGAATCAGTCACCTGACTTTCCTCAGCAACTTAGAGTGCTACTCTCTGACCAGCTGATCGCAGATTCCAGTGATTGAACAATCAGTGCTTTAAAGGGATCTTCCTGACTAGACAAGTTGCCAATATAACATTGCTTCTGTTGACGTAACAGTTCTGTGCTGTGCTCCCTGATCCTGTATCAGCATGGTTCTGATCCATCCATTCCAGTTCCAGTCTGGTTAGTCTCAAGTTTCTGCTCTGGTCCAACTTCCAATTCCAGTCTGGTTATTCAGGGATTCATTTCTAGCAACACTTACAGTGTCTGGTTCCAGTCTGGTCACTCACTGGCTCCAATCCGGTCACCTATCCAGTTCCAGTCCGGTCACTCTCCGGTTCCAGCTCAGTCACCTATCTGGTTCAAGTTCAGTTACTATGCAGTTCCAGTGTAGTCATTGTTAGGGTAATAGGCTTACACCTTAACTATCAACGCCTTAGTAGCCCTTCTGTCTTGGAGATTCATGGTTCTGGATACAGCCGGCCGGAGAGCAAGAAGTCACACTAGACACAATGCCAGTATAACACTGCTCTGTCCTGTGACAGAGAGAGCTTTTATTTATACCAAAAGAGAACTGGGCTTTTTCATGCCCTCCAATCACAGTGAAGTATAAAGTTAGCTAATCATATATATATTACAAGTTTCAGTGACATAGAAGGTAATATTCAGAAGACACAGTCCCAAACTATTCCTGGAGTCTGTCTTGTCAGAGAATGAGGCGATTGCTGAAGATCTCTATTTCTGTCATTCTCTGTCTCCTGGCTTCACATTCTTATCTTGTAAAGTATTTTAAAGGAAACCACCTGTTGTCTCACACATACAATACAAGCAACGATGACCTTGTAATATATGTAAAGGGACATATATACAGTCTTTAGAATATAGTGAAACATTAATACAGCAAAAGCATTTTAATCAATATTACTCTCACAAACCCCTCTTTTGATTAAAATCTTACTCTGATCCTGCCTTACACATATTGTAATAGTAATAACCTGAGCACTTCTGATACCTTATATCACCTCATATGTTATCATAAGAACCACATATGGATGGATGTCAACCGATCATTCGGAACCCATACTCCGATTAAACTATGACAATACTATTTCTACTTAAACCATTAGGGGATGTGAGCAATACATACATGTACTTCTGTTTCCTATGTTAGGTCTTTTGCATTTGCTACATGTTTCTTCCTTTGTGCTCACAACAAGCGCTTTTACTGGGGTCATACTTCTAGTAATCATTTTTCTGAAACTACAGGATAGATAACAGTTCCAAAGGATGAGCAGAATCAATAGTACTATTATCCCTATTACTGGATGTATCAGAATGTTATATGCTTTAGAGAATGATGGAGATTTACCTGTAAATATATCCCACCAATGATGCTGTACGTTTTCCCTTTAATTCTGCTGCTATTTCTGCAAATTTTGCTGCTTCTATAATTGTTTACATCTGTACGTGACGAGCTGAATAGTTTACTCTCTCTAGATGTAGTTCACATTTTATCGTCTTGTTAATGGCATTGATAATACCTTGAACCTCTTTTGAGAACATCATTTGCCCCCCTGGTGTCACCTGTTCTTTAATATCTCTAAACTAAGTATTGTTATTAACACGTAAAAAGGATTCATGGTGACTTGATCTTCACAGCCAGCTTTACAAGGCGTGTATTCAGGTCTCTTTTAGCTCTAGCTTGACTGCTGTAGGGGTTATTAGCAGACCCTGGAATGGACCATCAAAGCGTTGTTCTAGTGCTTTCTTGACATGCCGCTTAGTATAGACCCAATCTCCTGTTTGTAATGAGCACCATCCTACAATGGAGACAAGATCTGGAAGAGATGGAAACACTGTATTGTGTACATTAATCATTTGTTTGCTTAACAAGGTAACATAAGTAGTCATATCTCCATGATTACAGCACATCTGCTGGGGAAAACAACATCCTGTCTTAGGTGCTGTCTGGAATAACACTTCATATGGTGTCAGTTTGTGTTTCTTATTGGGTGTGGTTCAGAGTATAGGGCTATAGGTAGACACTCTAACCATGTTTTCTTTGTTTCTGCCATTATTTCCTGTATCTTTTTTAATTTAAGGGTGCTGTTTCAGGTGTTCTACTCTGCCACTCGCCTCTGACCTGTGGAGGGGGTGTGTGAAATGCCTAACTGATACCCAAGTCCTGCATTATGTGTTGCATTATTTCTCCTATAAAATTAGTTCCTCTGTCCAATCAATTGTTTCTGGTACCCCATATCTGCAGACCACATCTTCCATTTGTTTCTTAGCTGTTTGGTTTTCCACTATTATACAGGCTGTTTAAAGTGCATTTAGTTCAGCTTCTTACGCAGAAAAGTGTGGTTGGAGTTCTTGGACCAGGACTTCATCCATTGTTGTTACTGCATAAACTGTACATGGTGACCATTCATGATAATACCTGGATCCATCCATAAACAGGGTAAGATCTGCATTGTCCAATACCAGTTCGATAACATTATCAAGAGGAGACATCTCTGATTTCATAAGTTTAAAACAAACATGATGAAAATGTATTTATTTTTTTGTTGTTGTGTATTTCCAGAGTTTGCTGTATCTTCTTCTGTCATCATATAGTTCATCAGATAATGTGTACTTTCTCCCCTCTTTTGAATCCTCTACTGGTAACAATGTAGCAGGATTCAATACCGTACAACGTGAAATGGTGACATTCGTAGGACTCAACAGCACTACTTCGTATTTGGTTAATCTAGCTGCTGAGAGATGTTTGGTTCTTGCTTGATTCAGAATTTCTGTAACTGCATGCAGTACCTGTATTGTTAAGGGGTGGTTAAGCACAATATCTGAAGTCTTCTCTCTAAGTTTCAGGTGGACAGGTTGTACTGTCAATAATCCAACATCCGTCTTTCCTTTAGACCAGACTTTGGATGGTACCTGGTCTAGCTATTCTGGAAATTGATCACCTTGTGGCTTCTGTTCTTCCATCAACATTATAGCAGCTAGTACAGCTTGTTGAAGCTTGTCGCTTGTTCTTGTGGATAATGTTATTTCTTTACTTGTATACTGTACTGTGGCTTGAATGGCTGATAACACATTGGTTCCAAATAAATTGACTTGACAGTCTTCAGAGATGAGGAACTGCACAGGTACTAAAATGACTTCTTGTCCCACACTGATTTTGCAGGATTGCTTTTCTTTAGAGGGACTGTTGTACTTGCCATTCCTGTTCCCAATATAGTTTATTTTGCTTGCAGTTTTGTTGGTACCTCCTGTTATCTTAATATAGTTCATCTTGCTCTGGTATCTATAATACAGTCCAATTGTTCCCCTCCTGGTAGGGTAAGTGTGGTTGTTACTTTGGGTCCAGGAGAGTCAATTACTTGGACCGAAAGGTACAGTTCTGAAGCGCCTGTTTCCTATGGGCTGGCTTCAGAGGCCGCCCTGTTCTGAGCCCATGTCTTGTATTTGGAACATTCCTTCCTCATATGTCCTTGTTCATTGCTAAAGAAACACAAACCCTTCATCTTAGCTTCTTCTAAAGAGACTTTCCTTTGGGGCTTCTTTCCTGTGTTTCTGGACATCTGTTACTTGGATCTTGTTCCTATCTCTTGCATTACATGGACAGTTATTCTGGGTACAGAGCTCTTTTCTTTCTGTTTTCTTTTCTTCTCTTCTTGTCTTTCTTCTATGGCCTCTAAAACTTGTAGGAGTGATTCCATGGTTAAGGTAGAGGCTTCTGGTCTAACCTGGAACAATTCTCCTCTCAGGGCTTCTGTGAGACCATTTAAGAAATGTGTTTTCAAAAGCCTTTCATGTTGGGCATTGGCCACATCAAATCCTCCATCTATATGTCCTTGATGCACCATATCATGGTACTGTCTGACAGTCTGACCACTCTTCTGTTTAACATCTGGAAATGCAGGTACTCTGTTTCTTTGCTGGTTACACCAGTGTTCTAATCTGTGCATGTACTGTTCCCCGCTTATCTTTGTCCTTTGTGCATCTTCTGCTAGTGGGGCTACTATGTTTGCAGCTGCTCCTGCTGGATATCCTCTTACTTCAGCTTCAGCTGATGAACCCAATAACACTGAGTTTAGTTCTCGAATATCTATCCAAGATCCTGTCCAAACAAGATTTATTCTCTTCATATAATTCAAATATGCATTTGGACACTTGCGTGGGTATGGAGCTCTAGAAATTATGTCATTCATGTCTGATGCAGCCCATAGTCTGTGGTGTTCCTGTCTGCTAGTCCCGCGGCATTAAGGTCTCTAGTGATTTGTACAGATACTGGGTATGCTGTGATAGTCTCTTCAGGATATGGTGGTGGCTGCATCTGATAAAACATCTGGACATGTGGTGCACAGGTATTACATGGACATGGTGTACTAAAGTCCCCTGATTGCATTTTCTTACACTGTTCTTTTCTATGTATTATCCTTGTCCCAATAGTCTGGGGACTATTTGCCAGAAACAGGTTGTTCTTAGAGATTATGGGTGTGTTCTGGCTATTGTCACAGTGTGGTTCGTTGGGGAGTACCCAATTGTCACAAAAGGGGCAATGTTCATATCCTTCAGGTATACATTGGTGACATTGTGGACACTTTCTCTGTCTCAATTCCTTTTGCAGATCTGGATATATTGGATTGTATGGTTCTGAAGAAACCGTATACCACTTGCCATCTCTTTTCTTCAGTACCACATTAGGTTCTCGTGAGTGTAAGGGTGCTGCAGTTGTAGTCAGAGTTGGTGCTGTGTTAGGTACAAATGGTGGTGGTACCTGAATCAATGGTGTCACTTGTGGTGGTGGTGGTGGTGGGTTTACTACTGGTGTTGGTACTGGTATCTGTATGTCCCATGCTATGTCTTCTAAAAATGTTTGTTCTTTTTTGGGCAGATATTCTGCAGCTACTTTCTTCCACATTTCTACTTGATGTTTCTTTTCTTTCTTTTCTATCCAAACATTCTGTTCCCTTAAAAAATATTTCCCATCTCTTGAAATCTAGAGTTCCCTGAGGGGGAAATTCTGCCCTTTTGAATACTTTTTGTATTCCCTTAATGGCTTCAGGACCTTCCTTTTGTCTGACTATCTCAATGGGAGTCTTGGGCGCTAGGTCCGCCATACCCATGCTCCCCTGTGCCCCCATATGGGTTACTGGTCACAGTTACCTTAGTGCCCCCATATGAGTTCCTGGTCACAGATACTTTATGTATAGTCTGACCCTTTCAAGGTCCTTATATTCCCCTCTCTCTAGATTCAATTACCTTATATACTGCAACTTCTATTACCTCCTGTATTATTTTGTAAAGACAAAAATATTTGCCCTGTTGTTATTCATGGGCAAATTTAACACCTGTGATACCCAAATAATGCCTTGTAATTTCTTTAGATAATTGTGGTCTGATGCGTGTGTTCTCTGACTAATATGGTCAGTGCATGTTGTGACTTTTTTTTATGTGATTCTCTAATGTACACCCCTGGAGTTGTTCCTAGAAGCAGGATCCCCCGTAAGTGTGGGTATGGGATCTCCCTCTGTTTGGAATAAAACTAAAACTCCTGTACAATACACACAACTAAGATCACTAGACCCTTATTCCACCATTCAGTATTTTCCTAACACCTTGTACCCCCTGCCTAAGTTATAAAAGACAGTATAATATGACTAACAGCGCTTAGAGACACACTAAAGTAATTATCCCAATTTCTGTACCCTCCACCTAGAATCATAGAAAGAATGGGGAAATTGGAAACACTCTGCACCAGCTAACAATTCCTTTTGTCATATCTATGAAAAGATCCTGACTAATATCCGTCAATAAGTTATGAATCTAATACTGGATATTCAGAGACAAAATTAGTTGACCAGTAGAAGAGAAAAGAATGTCTCTTTGTTGGTGCACGTAGAATAATTAAAAATTGACTTTTAATAAATACATTAAAAAATGTCTGATAACGAAATAAAAATAATATAACAATAATATATTTATCATACATACTTTTCAGTGAATAAAGTGGTTAATAAAGTGAAATTTAAAAAAATCAAGGCTCGCTACCTGTATCATGTATTTATTCATCAAATAGTTTGAATATATTACTATAGATCAGAGTCCAAATATCAATCTCTGATTGAACCGTTATGTGTGGAGAAAGAGGATATTAACAACCATCAACTAAATGTTCCATAATCACCACAAGAATAATTATTCAATGTTCCACATATACTGTGTCAATATATATTGTAGTCTGCCTGGTGATTATTTACCTCCATTATACTGAGCTCATACATACATACATACATACATACATACATACATACATACATATAGATTGTTCATACTATATAGATCACATTCATGTTATCTCTAAGTGAGAGCCTGCTACCTATGATAGATATATCTTTATAGACTTCTTAAACTACCATCTATTCAATAGTGTTTACAGTTGTCACAAATTAATATAAGTGTAATTATTCCAGTTGTTCAGTAATAGCTGAAGTTGTTACAGATTGATACAAATATGACTATTTATCAGAATCACAGAGTACTCCCTCCAGTTACATTTTCATAAGTTCACTAAGTTACTTATGAATTTTAATGAATTCCCATAACTTCAGTATATAATACCCCAGTAGATCTCATAATATGTCTGACGGTTTTATTATAAGGTATTTGACAGCTTCCCTCATTAATATAGTGAGAAAACATTTCAATAGTGCATCCTTATAAGTTCTCTACTGAATTCACTCATATAAGTCATTCATGTTCAAAGAGTCTGTGCGTCTACTATTTCTGATACTCTGAACTTCAGGGTATCCTCTTAAAAAATAATGTTTCCTATATATGTATGTATATCTGATGCAACAGGTATATAGAGCTGGACCATAGGACACATACTATGTATCTATACAGAAATAAAACTTACTGGATAGTATGTGATCACCTTACACCAATCTTATCCTACAACTTGTGACAGATATTTTCTACTGAGATGTGTTCCTACAATGACCACTGTTTCCCCCATCACCCTGTTTTTCACCCAAATACAACCAACAGACCTATCTGCAATTCCTACAATTTTTGATGCTGCAAAGACTGAACATTTAAGCAAAAACAAATGCAGTTTTAACATAAGTCTGGCAATCTAGACATATAACACAAATGTCATACAAGACACCCTCCAGCCTTAGGAGCCCCGTAGGGTCACCTAGAGGAAACGTGAAGGACCCTGACCTGGAATTGCGGGTACGTATCCGGACACCTTACATAAGAATGTCCACGTATCACTTCTTTCTCATGAGAGCCAAGGTCTATATGCAGAAAAGATCTTTGGACCCAGGGGCACCTATTCCCAAGAAGACAGGACAAGCCTTTAGGTTGCATTCAGGAAGGGGTAGTCTTTGGTCCTCTGATCAATTTCGCCAGCCTTTTATATACATCTCATGTACCACTCATACAACACACTCATATCATGCAGTCATACACTGATAACGAGACAACTTATACTTTAAAGACAGAAGGTTACTGGATTCTTGGATCCCGCTAACCCGTCCCCACTGAGCCCCACCATACCTCAGGAAGAGCTGAAAGAGAGTAAGAAGGTGCCAAAGCACTTGTCTTTGCTTACCCCACTGTACAGATTTATTTCAGCTGGTTCCTGGGCATCAGCGGTTGGTCTGGTCAGTGATGGCAGGAATGTAGGGGAATCCCGGACGAGCACCCAGGAAATGTTAGGGTAATAGGCTTACACCTTAACTATCAACGCCTTAGTAGCCCTTCTGTCTTGGAGATTCATGGTTCTGGATACAGCCGGCCGGAGAGCAAGAAGTCACACTAGACACAATGCCAGTATAACACTGCTCTGTCCTGTGACAGAGAGAGCTTTTATTTATACCAAAAGAGAACTGGGCTTTTTCATGCCCTCCAATCACAGTGAAGTATAAAGTTAGCTAATCATATATATATTACAAGTTTCAGTGACATAGAAGGTAATATTCAGAAGACACAGTCCCAAACTATTCCTGGAGTCTGTCTTGTCAGAGAATGAGGCGATTGCTGAAGATCTCTATTTCTGTCATTCTCTGTCTCCTGGCTTCACATTCTTATCTTGTAAAGTATTTTAAAGGAAACCACCTGTTGTCTCACACATACAATACAAGCAACGATGACCTTGTAATATATGTAAAGGGACATATATACAGTCTTTAGAATATAGTGAAACATTAATACAGCAAAAGCATTTTAATCAATATTACTCTCACATCATCAACCAGGTTCCAGTCTGATTCCAGTACAGTTACCAATACAGTTCCAGTTCAGTTACCTTCCACTTCCAGTCCAGTCATCAACCCAATTCCAGTACAGTTACAAATCTGGTTCTAGTTCAGTCATCAATCTGGTTCCAGTCTGTTCCAGTTCCTGTACAATAAAGTTTATTGCTATTTCCTGCTCACACCTTCAGGCCAACCACTGCTAGTACACCAACAAAACTCCTGGTTCTCTAGCTTGCAGTTTCCACAGTCTTCCCTAAAGCTCCATGAATAGGAGCAGGATTAAGGCTCCCAGCTTCCTCCATGTTTCTTCAGTTCCAGCTTCAGCTCCCCACGCCTACTCGAGCCAGACCCAACCCTCAGGCATGACAATTTGGTACTTTAGAATTTTGCAGATCCAAATAGAGTCCCAGTTCAGATCTCCTGAAGAAAGCCAAAAACTAGACCCAATACGGATTGTGAATCCAAATTTAGTGTATTGCATTGCAAAAATAACATGATTTTAGCTGTTTTTGTCCATTTTCAAGAAATCCAAAACCCAAGATTTTAAATCGGAATTCCAAACCAGAACACTTGAGGGTGGTGTTGCAGAACCAAACCAAAACACAATAATGAAATTAGATCCAAAACCAGAACAAAAGACTTTGAACACATCTCTAATAGGAATATCGGATGTCATTATCCAGCTGGGCACAAGTGGCATGGATAGGCATGGTGAAATTAAGTGCACAAGTAATTCTTGGACTTAGTGACTGCTCTAAGATATATATCATAGCCGGTGTCTTTTTCGGGAGTATTACCAGCATATTGAAGAGCAGTCTTTGAAATTAGAGTATTATATTGTGTGGCTTCATTTATTTGGTTTGTAAGATGTGCCAATTTATAGTTGTACATCATGGCAATATTTGTGCAGTTGAGCTATTATTGGCTGACTGCCCATGCGTTATGGTCACACTGCGCACGCACCAAGGTACCAGCGATGCTGCTAACAGAGATGATTTATTCGTAAAGTAATTGACTGTTAGGGAATCTTTGGGGGAGGTAACAGGGAGTGGTGGCCAAAACTCAGCGATAATCTGTTCTAGATACAGTATTGTCACGTGTGTGCCATGGAATTCGTTAGTGCATAGGTCAGAGGTTCCCAAACTGTGTGCCGTGGCTCCCTGGGGTGCCTCGGGTCACCTGCAGGGGTGCCCTGGGTTGGTGGTCCAGGACAAATTATTCATGGTCAATATGATAGGCAAAACCAGTGCTGGTAACTGCCAGTCATAAAATATGTGGCCTAACAGAAGCAAATCTTGTCCCTCACCACACAACTGACCCTAAGGATGACATATAAATGTGATCTACTTAATGTAATATTTCTTTCTAAATTTCTCAATAAGAAATTTTTGGCTTAGGGGTGCCATGAAAAAAATTCTGATATTCTAGGGTGCCGTGATTCAAAAAAGTTTGGAAACCACTGGCATAGATCATAGTTGTACCAGGTAAATCATTGCTTTGATAGCACATAGATTAACTGCAACGGTTCATCTTTCTACTTTATCTATTTAAACATCATTAAAGCTACTCTAATGCGTGGTATTAGAGATAGAACAGGGATATTTTTGTTACCCTAGAAATAGAGGTTCAGTAAATTATGTTTTTTTTATGCAGAGATGATCTACAGACATCCAGGAAAGGATTAGGATTTGGACAGAGTTGTAAATGAGAATATCACAAAATTGGCAGTTATAGGAGGAATAATTGTGGGATATATTTATGTCCCTACTGTGGGCCGGAGTTAGTTTGCTCAATAAACACAGAACTAGAGACATGCGATATGCAAATATAGGATTGTACGGTCAGAAAGATATCAAAACCACAGTATTGAAATATTTCAGGAGAAATGACTTTGTAGCAATTGTATAATATGAAAGTAATTCTTTGGTAGTGTGGACACAAGGAAAAATGAAAGAACACAATTCTACTGTGTTTGACCGCCAGTCACATAACTACATCCCGTATATGCAACAAAGAGGCTTTCATATCTGACAGGGTAACAGAAACACAGGGAAATTTAATCTGGTTCTCACAGGAGGTAACATCAGTGGCGTGTCTATACTAAGCGCAGGGCGTGTACCACACACGGGTCCTAGAGTCAAATGGGGCCTACAATGCACACCTGCACACACTGCATTTACAGTACTTACCTGCAAACCTCCGCACCAATAGTCTGGTGACTTCTGCAAAAATGTGGTGCTTTTAAATTACACATTTCTGCAACTATTATTATCCATACCTATCTTTGTGGTCAATAAATAATTATGTCCCCATATATAAATAAATTAATTAATTGCTTTGGTCAAGTATTAATTATTTAGACCTTAATACATATATTGAATGTGCTTCCTTCTTCATAAGCTCTGTCTAGACATGAACAAATCCCATTAAAATCAAGAACAAATATCAGTACTAAAAATATTAAAACATTTTAACCAGTGGGCTTTCTGCTCATTCTGGACGACAAATGGTCATACACAGTAAGCTCTGTCAGTAAAAGATCACAGACATCTTTATTGCAACATGATGATTGATGGTAAAAATATTATAAGCTAACGGTGTAGTTACTTGGCAGCCAAATGGGGTCTTTCCTTTAACCCAGATATCACATACTGTAGTTCATCTAGACACATAGTTATAGGGATAAAATAAAGAAACAAGATAATGATTTGAACAAGATCAATAGTTCATTGTGGTTAGATAGTTCTTCAGAAGTTTAGCACATTTTTATACTTACAAGACTTTCAGTAATAATGTTACAGATGTAGCTATACTGTCACGGTCCGGCGGGAGACTGTGCAGGGGAGCTGGCTCTTAACTGTCCGGTCCCTCTGGAGGGGTCCAGCTGGCAGAGGTGCGGGTTGCTGGTGCCGGGTGGGGTGCTCTGGGAGGTCAGTCAGGGACATGGATGGGGCTCTGCGGACTGGCAGCATGTTCCTCCAGCGGGGTGAGCGGTGCTGCTGTGGAGCCAGGGCTTCAGTGATCAGGCTGGGCTGTGTTCCCAGCGGCGGGTTCCGGCGGCACCATCTTGGATCTTGGATGTGGGCTAAAAGCCTGTCTTGCCCACACTTCACCTATTTATCACTTCCCTGTGACCAATTAGCTCTGAGCAGCTGCTATAAGACAGGAAGGCCTGGAGGAGGAAATTTATTAGCATCTGTGAAGCTAGTTCTCTGTGCTCCCGCAGCGTCTCCAGTGTCATATTCCTGCTTACCGCAAAACTACCCGAGCCGCCTGTTACAGTCTTACGCAGACTGCCGACTCTGTTCCCGTGTCCTACCTGGCTACCTGTTCCAGACGCCGTGGTAACCAGCCTTTGGGATTCCCCCATTAAGTTCTGGGTCATGGTTCCGGTATCTCCAGCCACCCGCTAACCTTCTGTAGTGTCTTTATTCAACTGTCTTTGGCGAAACCTGTTAAACTTCTCCAAGTAATAAATGCGCAAGACCTTTTTCTGTCACCAGTGGCTTGTTATTTAGAGATCCAAGTGCACCAGAATCATCTTCCCCAAATCCGAATCCTCAGACGTGACAGTTTATACTGGCCACATGGATCCAGGAACTGGTCAGGATGCTGGCTCGGATCTCTTGCACAACATAGCAAGGCATCTGGAGGCATTGGAAAATTCACAGCGACAGTTGGTGCAGTGCCTCCAAGAGATATCCACAAGCAGTGCCGTAACTAGGTGTGTGCCGAGGGGGCCTTGCCCACAGCGCAAATGTGAGCAAGGCACACCATCTGTCAGCACACCTACCCGTACGGCCAGTACTACTGTCAGTAGTGACAGTCCCCGGCCGGCGCCGCCGCTTGCCTCCTGCTTCTGCATGTGAGGGGAGCGGGAGCGCGGCTGTAGCCGCATCTACTTGCAAACAGCTGCCCCGTGTCCCGCTGCCGCCAGGAGTCCCGCTGTGACTGCAGCGGGGTGTGGAGCGCTGTCGGAGGTTGGACCCGCGGGAGCCAGCTGCCCGGCGCCCCTCTCCGCTTCCCACTGTACAATGGATCGTTCAGCGGGTGCAGCCGCGCCGAGTGTGGGACACGCTTGACAGACAACAGCCGCCCCCTCACCGCTACCACGAGGCGATGTCAGGTAGGAATGAGTGGCTGGTCAACATGTGTCTAATCAACGCTGCCTTGCACCGGCCCCACATGGCGTCTCTACGGCTGCAGGAGCTCAGGCTGATGGGGGAGATGTTATCTGTAGTGCGGGGCTCAGGAGGATACACTGCTCTGAGCCGTCACCGCTCCCCACGAGGCGCTGTACCCCGCTGCAGAACTCAGCTCATCAGCTGTGGCCGTGTGTGTGTGTATGTATGTATATGTTTATATATATATATATATATATATATATATATAATATCCATCTTCATCTGCTACTATGTGCTGAGTTGTAGCTGTGGTGGGGTATATATATATATATACTGAACATACCATGTGGTACAGTCACGCACACTTATGTTATTTTTTAATTAGATAGTTCATTCGTGAGGCCTATTGTTTCACACTGTTACTGTCTGTCAGTATGCATAATAATAACTTGAACAGCATCCACTTGCACAGTGTGTTTTGTACTCTCATGCTGCTTGTAGCGTCGCCGCAGCATGTGTCCCGGACCCCAGGAGTGGCTCTGCGCCTGTATGCTGCCTACCACCTCCACATGACTGACAGAACACACTCACTCACTCATTCACTCTCTCTCTCGTGCAAAACGGGGGGATGCGTGAACTCTGCTACTGTAATGTGCAAAAAAGGGGGATTCTGCCTGCTGGAATGTGTAAAAAGGGGACTCTGTCTGCCGTACTATGTAAAAAGGGGGACACTGTCTGCCGTAATATGTAAAAAGGGGGATGCTGTCTGCCGTAATGTGTAAAAAGGGGAATCTGTCCTCCGTAATGTGAAAAAGGGGCTCTACCTGGTGTAGTGGTGCTACTGTGCGGCGTAATTTGAATAATGGAGACTACTGTGCACCATTATATGAATTGGTGTTATTTTGTGGCCACACCCCTTCCCCGTGAAGCCACGCCCCTATATTTATTGCGCGCGCCCGTGGCGCGCACTGCCGCCGTTTTACATTAAGGGGGGGCGCCGATGCCGTTTCTTGCACACAGCGCTAAAATGTCCAGTTACGGCACTGTCCACAAGCCTCTCTAGCAAATGCTACTCCTGCCCATCGACCGTAGTACCAAGTTTCTCAGCCCGTCCTGGCGTCATTGGGGTCATTACCATCCTCTCTCCATTTGCCAACCCCCAGCAAGTTTGACAGAAACTCAAGACTTTGTTGTGGATTCCTTAATCAGTGCGATGTGCACTTTATGTTACAATCAGCCAATTTTCCAACTCAAAAGGCAAAGGTAGCGTACATAGTCTCCTTACTCTCAGGGGCAGCCCTGGAATGTGTCTCACCGTTCTAGGAAAGAGATTATGCTCTGCTGAGCGACTATCCAAGATTCTTGGCTACCCTTAGGAAGATCTTTGATGAACCGGGATGCCCGACATCAGCCTCCATTTAGATTATGTGTCTACGCCAAGGGAATAGGCCAGTCGGCCAGTATATAATTCAGTTTCAAAGTTACGCCTCTGAACTACAATGGAATGAGGAAGTCTTGGTTTCAGCATTTTAGAGTGGCCTATCTGACCGTTTGAAGGATGATCTAGCGTCTCGAGGCTTACCACCAAAGCTGGACGATTTCATTTCATTATGTAACAAAGCCGATCTACGATTCCAGGAGAGGCAGGTCGAAAAGAGCAAAGGCGATCGCTACCATTTCTGCCCTGTACCTTTGGCACCCACACCACCAGCAGTAGATTCTCCTGACGAACCCATGCAGCTGAACCTGGCCCGACTTACTCCTGAGGAGTGCCAGAAACGGCGTCGAGAAAATTTGTCTATACTGTGGGGCACCGGGGCATATGGTGGCATCGTGTCCACAGCGTCCGGGAAACTCCCGCTCCTAACTGGGCTAAGAGTCTTGTCTCAGTCTCCAAATTACTTTGAACCTACTCTGCCAGTCACTATTGAACTCTCGCGAGGTACTAAGTCTGTTCTCTCTCTTTAGATACAGTAGCAGCAGAGAATTTCATCACGGCCTATCTGGTTCAGCAGCTTCAGATTACTGTGCGAGATTTATCCCATTCCATTTCGTTATCTGCGGTTGATGGAGTAATTTCTCAACGGACTCTTCATATTTCAGTTGGTATCAGTGCTCTTCATAAAGAGCAGTTGGAACTTTTAGTTATACCCAAGGCATCACATGAAATTGTGCTGGGTTACCCTTGGTTTTGCAGGCATAATCCGCATATCGATTGGCACTCCATGCATATCTTATCCTGGGGGAAGACTTGTTTGACCTCTTGTTTGCCATGTATCAAACCTCTCAATAAAACCCTTGTCACATCATCCTCACAGATTCCGCCTCAGTATGCTTCCTTCTCCGATGTCTTCAGTAAACAGGGAGCAGATATCTTGCCACCCCATAGGAAATGGGACTGCCCTATAGACAGGGAAAGATCCACCTAGAGGTCAGACCTACCCTTTATCAATTCCTGAAACTAAGGCTATGTCCGAGTATATCCGAGAAAACCCGGCCAAGGGGTTCATTCGGCCATCTACCTCACCAGCCAGAGCTGGGTTCTTCTTTGTCCATAAAAAAGATGGGGGGTTAAGACCTTGTATAGATTACCGGGGCCTGAACAACATCACGGTAAAAAATCATTACCCACTACCCCTCATTTCCGAGTTATTTGATCGAGTTAAGGGAGCGACCATCTTCTCCAAACTAGACCTAAGAGGAGCCTACAATCTAATCAGGAAATGAGCAGGCGACGAATGGAAGACCGTGTTCAATACCAGGGATGGTCATTTCGAATATCTCATCATGCCATTTGGTTTGAGAAACGCCCCTGCCATATTCCAAAATTTCATCAACAAAATTTTCTGAGACCTTCTATATCAATCTGTCGTGGTTTATCTAGACGACATCTTAATCTTTTCCTCAGACCTTGGAACACATTGATGACATGTTCTAGTAGTACTATGGAGACTGCGTGAGAACCATCTGTATTGCAAGTTGGAGAAATGCATCTTCGAGCAAGTTTCAGTTCCCTTTCTAGGGTATATCATTTCTGGCTCCAGATTACAGATGGATCCGGAGAAAGTACAGGCCATATTGAATTGGTCAAGACCTTCTTCTCTTAAAGCAGTGCAACATATTCTAGGGTTCTCTAACTACTATCAGAAATTTATTAAAGGGTTCTCCACATTGGTAGCCCCCATCACCGCTCTTACTCGAAAGGGAGCAGACCTGTCTCATTAGTCACCAGAAGCAGAGTCCACCTTCCATCTGCTTAAACAAGCATTCATATCAGCACCAGTATTGAGACAACCGGATATTAATAAACCCTTTTCCTTGAAGTGGATGCCTCCTCGGAAGTGGTAGGAGCGGTACTCTCTCAAAGGTACGAAGATCATAAGCTCCATCCTTGTGGTTACTTCTCAAAGAAGTTTCTTCCCGCCGAGAAGAACTACACTATCGGGGAGCAGGAGTTGTTGGCGGTTAAGCTGCCCCTAGAGGAATTGCGATATCTCCTGGATGGAGCTAACTTCCCTATTACCATTGTTACAGATATTTGGAACTTAACCTTCCTGAAAGATCTACAATGTCTGAGTCCGCGTCTTGCTAGTTGGACCATGTTCTTTTCACGCTTTTCATTCATCCTGACTTATTGGCCCGGTTCACAAAATCTGAAAGCGGATGCTCTGTCACGGTCCACTACTTCTGTTGAATCTGAAGAACCTCCTCAAACACACCCCGTCCTAGATGCAAAAGTTTTTGCCTTCACTCGTCTGCAACCTCCTGCAGGGAAAACATTTGTCACTTCCCAATTACGGAGGAAACTCATAACTTGGGCTCACACTCCCCGATTTTAAGGTCATCCTGGTGTTCACAAGACAATGGTATTTCTGCAAAGATCCTATTAGTGGCCCACGCTGAAAGCAGATGTGACAGCTTTCATTTCCTCCTGCGTTAAGTGCGCCCAACACAAGGTTTCTCGGCAACCTCCGGCTGGGAAGTTATTGCCTCTTTCTGTACCACTTCAACCGTGGTCCCATTTATCATTGGACTTCATAACAGATTTACCATCTTCTAAAGGCTAGACTACAATCTGGGTGGTGATAGACCGATTCTCTAAATTGGCCCACTTTGTACTATTGAAGAAATTACCAACAGCGTCTGAATTGGCCCATCATTTCATTTCCGAAATTTTCAGGCTTCACAGACTTCCCATCAAAATAGTGTCTGATTGAGGGGAGCAATTTGTAGCAAAGTTCTGGAAATCCCTTTGTACAGCCTTACAAATCAAATTACAGTACTCCACAGCCTATCATCCACAGTCCAACGGTTCTACGGAACGAGTTAATCAAGATTTGGAGACCTTTCTACGAATTCACCTTTCCTCTTCTCAAGATGATTGGGTAGAACATTTACCTTGGGCTGAGTTCGCCCACAATACTTACCATTCTTCTACTGGACTCACGCCCTTCCTCATTTTTTATGGAGCCCATCCTAAAGTTTCAGCATTTCAAAGTCTACCAGCACTCAACCTACCAGCAGTTGAGACTTCCCTAAAGCGTTTCTTGAACATCTGGAATCAGGTTCATACCAACCTTCAAAAGTCTTCTCTTCGTTACAAGAAATGGGCTGATAGGAAACGAAGGACAATCCCTAGTCTCAAGGTAGGAGACCAAGTTTGGATTTCTACAAGAAACTTGCGCTTACGAGTACCTTTAATAAAGTTTCCCCCCCCACGCTTTATGGGTCTTTTTCCAATTGTGGGAATAATTAATCCAGTGGCCTATAAACTCAAACTACCCCCTTACCTCAAAATCCCTTCTTCTTTCCATGTTTTCTTGTTAAAACCTTTAATTTTGAACCGATTTCGGAGACTGTTACCATGACCACCCAAAGTGGAATAGAATTCGAGGTTAAGAAGGTACTAGACTCCAAATTCGTTATGGTCGGTTGCAGTACCTATTGGACTGGAAAGGATATGGACCAGCAGAACGGTCCTGGAAGTACGCGACGGATGTTCATGTCCCAGCATTAATTCACAAAATTAATTCTGAACACCCAGAGAAACCTAAATTGTGTCCAGGGGCCACTCTAAAGAAGGGGGTAATGTCACGGTCCGGCAGGAGACTGTGCAGGGGAGTCGGCTCTTACCTGTCCTGTCCCTCTGGAGGGGTCCAGCTGGCAGAGGTGCGGGCTGCTGGCACCAGGCGAGGTGCGGTGGGAGGTCAGTCAGGGTCACTGGATGGTACAGTAGCTCTGCGGACTGGCAGCATGTTCCTCTGGCAGGGTGAGTGGTGCTGCTGTGGAGCCAGGGCTTCTGTGATCAGGCTGGGCTGTGTTCCCAGCGGCGGGTTCCGGCGGCGCCATTTGGATGTGGGCTAAAAGCCTGTCTTGCCCACACTTCGACTATTTATCACTTCCCTGTGACCAATTAGCTCTGAGCAGCTGCTATAAGACAGGAAGGCCTGGAGGAGGGAATTTGCCAGTGCAATGTCTGTCACAGTATCTGTGAAGCTAGTTCTCTGTGCTCCCACAGCGTCTCCAGTGTCAGGTTCCTGCTTACCGCAAAACTACCCGAGCCGCCTGTTACAGTCTTATGCAGACTACCTTACTACCTGTTCCGTATCTTATTAGCCTTCTTTGCTGCCATCCTACTTTGGGAACTGCTGCTTAGTTTGCTATCTATGAGAACACCTAAGTCTTTTTCCAGTACAGTATCCCCTAATTTTACCCCATTCAGTATGTAGGTGTTATTTTTGTTCTTCCTACCACAGTGCATTACCTTACACTTGTCTGTGTTGAAGCGCATTCTCCATTTGGCTGCCCATGCTTCTAATTTAACTAAGTCGTTCTGAAGAGACTCAGCATCCTCCTATGTATTTATAGCCTTACACAATTTGGTATCATCTGCAAAAATTGACACCATGCTCTCTAGACCTTCTGTTAGGTCGTTAATGAAAATGTTGAACAATAGCGGTCCTAATGCCGAGCCTTGTGGCACACCACTTAACACTTCAGTCCAATTTGAAAGAGATCCATTAACCACAATGCGCTGCTCTCTATTAACTAACCAATTCTTGACCCAAGTGCATATAGCGCTTCCTAGCCCTATTTCTTGTAGCTTGTAGATAAGTCGCATGTGTGGTACTGTGTCGATAGCTTTGGTAAAATCTAAAAAGATTACATCCACCTCTTTACCCTGATCGACGTTTGCACTTACTGTTTCATAAAAACCAAGTAAGTTGGTTTGACAAGATCTGTCCTTCACGAATCCATGTTGATTCCTTTTAATGATTTTATTGGCTTCAAGGAACTTCTGATTACTATCCCTTAGAATACCTTCCAGTACTTTCCCCACTATAGATGTAAGACTAACTGGTCTATAGTTTCCTGGTTCAGCTTTACTTCCCTTTTTGAATATAGGCACTACTTCCGCTATATGCCAGTCTTTGGGAACCATACCTGATATAACTGAATCCTTAAAGATCAAAAATAGCGGTTTTGCAAGTTCAGAGTGAAGCTCCATTAGAACCCTTGGGTGAATTCCATCGGGCCCCGGTGACTTATTAATCCTTAAATGTTTTAATCGGTCACAAACTACATCCTCACTTAAAAAAGTACCTATCAGTGGGATATTCTCATTATTGAGGTTGTGTGTTAGTCCCATAATTGGGTCCTCTCTAGTAAATACTATTGAAAAAATTCATTAAGTATGTTCGCTATGTCATTATCATTTTTGATTAAGACTCCCGACTTGTTTTTTACAGGGCCTATACTCTCCTTCTTTAATTTCTTGCTATTAATGTATTTAAATAATTTTTTAGGATTCGCTTTGCTTTCCTTTGCTACTAGTTTTTCTATTTCTACTTTAGCCGCTCTTATTTCTTTTTTGCATATTTTGTTACAGTCCTTATAGTGCTGAAATGATTCCGCATTCCCATCAGATTTGTATTTTTTAAATGCTCGCCTTTTCTTGCCCATAAGTTCCTTTATTTTTTTATTAAGCCACATCGGTTTATTGTTTTGAATCCTTTTTTTGCTGCTCGTAGGAATAAATTTGAGAGTATTTTTAGCTAGTAGTGATTTTAATACATCCCATTTCTCTGTAGTATTATTTCCTAGAAACAAACCTTCCCAATCAATATCCCTTAGAGTTTCCCTCATCATTTCAAAATTGGCTTTACTAAAGTTTAGAGTCCTAGTTGAGCCAGTATAGGACTCTTTATGAAAACTTATATTGAATGTGACCTTATTGTGGTTACTGTTTCCTATGGGCTCTCCTACTTCAATATCTGATACCAATTCCCCATTGTTTGTTAATACCAGGTCTAAGATTGCATTGTACCTGGTGGGTTCCTCAATTAGTTGAACTAAGTGGTTATCATTAAGTGTGTTTAAAAACTTATCACCCCTAGCAGTATCACATGAATCGTTTTTCCAGTTTATCTGTGGATAGTTAAAATCTCCCATCACCACTATGTCACCTACTCCTGCTGCTCTTTCAATTTGCCTCAGTAACAATTCCTCGTCAGATACATTAATACCAGGCGGCCCTGTAGCATACCCCCAATACTAAATTTTTTATTCCCTTTTCACCACATGCAATTTCTACCCATAGCGTCTCGACCGTATCTACAGTCCCCTCCTGCAAATCCTCCCGTATATCAGGTTTTTAAAATGGTTTTACATAAAGACACACACCCCCTCCCTTTTTATTTAGTCTGTCTCTCCTAAGCAGCATATAGTCTTCTAGATTGACTGTCCAGTCATGAGATTCGCCCCACCAAGTCTCAGTAATGCCTATAATATCATACTGTTTGCTTGCTGCAAGTATTTCTAGTTCGCCCTTTTTACCAGCAAGGCTTCTAGCGTTCACATACATACAACTAATATAAGTATTTCCCTTTGCGTTATGGACATCTTTCACCTTACGTAACAATGATGACCTGTAATTGTTATCAGTTAGTGCTTTGGTAAAACCTCTTTTAGTACTCATGTTGATACCTTTACCGGCTGCTCTAACCCTCCCCCCAACTTCTCCCCCATTTAGTCTATTACCACCATCCCCACTATTCTTACTGCACGCCCCGTAGTTTCTAGCTAAACCCTCCCCCCAGGCTCCTAGTTTAAAATGTCCTCCAACCTTCTAACCATCCTTCCCCCCCAGCACCGCTGCCCCCTCCTCATTCAGGTGCAATCCATCACCACAAAAAAGATGGCGCCTGACTGAGAAGTCAGCCCAGTGTTCCATGAACACGAACCCCTCTTTTCTGCACCAGTCCTAAACCACACATTTACCTCACTAATCTCCCTCTGCCTCCCTGGACTAGCGCGTGGCACGGGTAATATTTCGGAGAATGTTAAATTAGATGTCCTTGCCTTAAGTTTCTTGCCTAATTCCCTGTAGTCTTTCTTAAGGACATCCTTGCTTCCGCTGACTTTGTCATTGGTGCCAACATGCACCAAGACCGCCGGGTCTTTCCCAGCCCCTCCCAACAATCTATCTACCCGGTCCGCGATGTGCCGCACCCGAGCACCCGGGAGACTACAGACTGTACGGCGATCACGGTCCCGGTAGCAGATTGACCTATCTGCCTTCCTGATGATAGAGTCCCCTACCACCACAATCTGACTAGGTACCTCACTATCTTTTGTCCCAACTCTGCCAGAGGGGCCGCTCCTCTGGATGCTAGAGGAAACAGTCCCCTCCGGCACCATAATTTCCTCACTATCATCCTCCGAATCCTCATCCAGTTGTGCAAATTTATTCGGGTTTGATAGTCCGGAGATGTCGAGCCTCCCCCTCTTCTTCCTTCTAACTGTGACCCAGCTGGCTCCCTGATTTTCCTCTTCTACCAGTGACCCTTCCCACAGCTCCTCCACCATTCTATCTAGTTCTTGCTCGAGATTGTGAATCTCCCTCAGTCGCTTAACGGTTTGCTCTAGATCCGTTACCTGGGCTTCCAGGGCAACCATTCGCACACATCTCGTGCAGATGTAATCACACTGGGACGGTTGCTCCAGGTGTGCGTACATCTTGCACGACATGCACTGAGTGAGGTCCCCAATCACAGCCCCACCCATAGTGTTTGTAAGGTCTAACTCCCTGTTACTCTCAACAGAAAAGAAGCAAATATATAAAATAAAAAATAAAATAAATATATAAATAAAGAAGAACAAAGAAGAACAATCTGGAGAAACACTCACTTATACAATAATTAAGTTAGGCTTATACTTATCAATCTTTGTGCGGTCCTTGATCCTTCGCTTTTATGCAGCCGTAGTCCCCTGTTCCTCCAGTGGCAGCAGCTGTAATGGCAGCAGTCTCTGTCCCCTTCTGTCCTTTCCTCTGATGACTGCAGCATCTGACTTCCTCAGTCCCCTGTTGCAGCTAGTGCAGCAGCATCCCTGAAGATTTCTAGTACACACACAAAAACACAGAAACAAAACAGAACAAGGACCCTACACACCAAAAACTGTGTGCCTCACACACTCAGAAAACTCACCCCCTTGCTCACACACTAGTTGCTACCCCTCACCCACACACAGTAATCTCAGCCCCTTAGTCACACACTACTCTCTGTCCCTCTTTCACACACAATTCTCAGGCCCTCAGTCACACACTACACTCTGTCCCTCACTCACACAGATTAAACGTCCCTGATGTCCTTTTTTTTTTTTTTTTTTAATTTACTTATAGCACTGAGATTGGCAGCAGCACTTGCTGTGCTCTGGTCTCCCTCTATCCCACGGTCCGGCGCCCAATACGTCTGTACGGCACCCCCTCTGGCTCGATCAGGCACCACTCAATTGTGCTCCCCTCTGGCCTGATCCGGCAGCTTCTCACACACGTGCGCACGCGAGCGCACGCGAGCCTGACCCCCGCACCCTCACTTCCGGTTCCGGTCACAGCGTCTCCTCCTCCACAGCGTCTCCTCTCCTCCTCCACCAAGCCGGTCACAGCGTCACATCTGGAACTCCCCTCACTGGGACACCATTTTCCTTACCCCCAAACAGCATGACTAGGGGGTCCACACTCACCGAGTGAATCACATTCATAATACACCATATAATTGACCGAAAAATCAATATCAAGTACCAAAGGGGCCCTGGACCTCATGGAGATTTATTTAGGAATACTGGCCTCATGAGGACACCCATATAACTCATTAATTTTGGGGATGACCCGAGATAGAGGACACCGGTATGTTGGAACGGAACAAATTTTATTCAGAACAGGCTTTTTCTCATTATAGCAGTAATTCGGTTCTAAATGAAAAACTTAACCGAGAGCTAGTTCCGAGCCTTCAGCGCTTGTGGTTCGGCCCTTAGGCACGCATCGCAGTCATTCTTGCCCGGCACCTTCCATGAGTGAATAAACCGAATCATGTGACATTCAACAGCTTTCACTTCTGCTGGGGTCCACGGATTCCGCTTGGCACCCCTTCCATCACTTGTGCAGAAGAGGAAAGGTCAGTCACCCTGCAAGGCCAACACCAGTCAAGGACACCTCTCAATAGGATGGATGGTCACACCCACCTTTAGCTGCACCTCCATCCGTTGTCACCAGCACACTGATGGCTTCTTTCTCCATGTGCACCACGGTCACCTCGGTACCTTGCCTCTCTGGCTCATCCCCAGAGTTATCACTCACCACCTGGATAAGCTCTGTGAATAGAGAAAGACAGAGAACCCGGTCACACCAGCACACTTAGACAGTCAGTCCCTGGAGCTCCTGTAGTGATACCTACCATCTGGATCAATGGAGATCTCTTCCAGACTGTGTCCCCTGAATTCAGCCATTCTCCCTTGCTCAAGAGCAAGAAAGAGCTTGCTCAACTTGGCCAGTTGAAGGGTACCCTCCGGGAGGCGGTAGTACTGCCAGTGCACACAGATATCATGCCCGAGGAAATCAGCAAGCTGATCCATCTGTATCGCTCAGGTTGGGGACACTGGAAAGGATAGCCACATGCTCTCGTAAGCGGGTGGAAGTTAATGCTTCGGGTTGCATGGCCCCACAATCCCAGGCTTAGAGACATATGCAGTTGGATCCCCTGATATGGGACATGGCAGCTGGCCTGGCAAACATGTAGACATTGTCTGGTGTCACACCACATTCTTACCACTTCTCAGTCAGGAGCTCCATCACTTTCTGCATGCATGGGGATAACAGGATGTGGACCTTCCTGCCTCTTTTCCCAGATATCTCAATATGGGAGAAGTGGCGACAAAGTGTCTTCTCCAGCTCTGACAGGGCCTGGGCCACATCGCCATGCAAATTGGCTGTGTGCCATAATTCAAAGGATGAGAGATGCATCTTGGAAACCTCACCTTCTCTACTAGCGGTTGAAGAGAATCAGCTGCGTGGGGATAACTTTGGTCAGCATCAACCACTGCTTTGTGGAAGGGTGGGCAGATAAGTCATCTATGTACTCTCGCTGATGGTCAAGGAGGTACAGGTTGAAGCACTTAACATCATCAGTGAAGGGTAGAAGCAGCGGTGCATTCCATTGTATCTCTCACAGGGTCTTTTGTGCAGCAGTTGAGATGAGCTCACTCCACCTGGCCTCAAAAATGTTCCTAAAGTTTTTGGTTTTCTCCACTGTCAGGGCACTGCCTCCATCAGTACCTGACACTCCACCATAGCAGAAATCTTCTGCAAGCTGTGTCCCACCTTCAGATCCAACGAGGGCACATTATATATGTTGGTCTGGTCATCGTAACCAGCCAGGCTCATCACAGCATGCACCACTTGCAGGAAATTTGGTGGGCAAATTAAATCTTCTATAGACCGCAATGGAGTGACCTTCATTGCATTCAGCAGAAGCCTCCCCACCTCTCTGAGCTTCTGACGGATGTACCCATGCTTGCCGACATCAGACCCCTGTCGTTTGAAGAGGCGCTGGATGAACTGCATAATACAGCTGTCCCCTTTGATCACCGGTACCATATAATCGTAATTCATTTCACTCAGCAACTTCCAGAGGCTGGTGCCAACACTTGTCAGGATGGGTGTGGCATAAGTGCAGAGATGCTGGACCCTGGTTCTACCAGGTTTGGGGTTGTCACCACTTTTGCGGAGCAGGTACCTCTTCACATGTCACCACAGGTGCTTTCTGGAGAATAGGCCTTGACATCTTGCATGAAATCTTGGGGAGCCACTGCTTCAACTGGCTGATTGCATGGTAATAGGAAACCGCTGCCCTCACGGAGAACCCCAACATTATAGACAAAATTTCCTCAGTTGCAAATCAGGTCCAGCTGCACTGACCTTACCCTGGAGTGCTTCGGAAAGCTGAGTGCCCCTGCTACCTCATGCTCATTGCGGTGGACAGCTTCCACATGTCTCGCAATTTTTGAGAATGGCCTCTTGCACCATAGGCAGAAATTTTTCTTGTTACATGCTCTCAAACTAACCACTTTTCAGGTAAGGAGCTGGACCGACACACTGTAGGCTGGCTGGTGACATGGGTTGGCCACCGAGGAGCAAGCTTCGGACGCTTCTAGCGCCTCCCTCCCATGACAAGATGTCTCATCTCCTCCACTGTCATCCGAACTGCTCAACTGTGATGAGTCAGGGAGATAGTCTTTGTCATTGCTGTCTGTTCCATCCATTGCCCGAGGGGACCAGGAGACCCAGGACTTCTGGTGTTTGTGGTGCACACACCTTTCCAATACCGCGCTTTTTGTTTAGTCATGCCCATGGTCAATACAGGGGTCAGACAAGTGAGGGATCAGGCTCTCACACGAGCTTTCTATTAGACATCTGGTGAAGGGGTTCTTATGAGCATAGTGTTACGGGTGGCGTGCTCGACACTTGTACTGCATATGCTACAATTTTTCCCAGGCTCCTGGAAGCCTGTCCCAGCCCAAGGGGTGCCAGTCCATTTTGGGGCAAACTTCCGCAAATCGCAGTACCCAATTCAGCCCACAAGGGGGTGCTGCACTGGGCAGGGGGAGAGGTATAGAGCAAGGCTACAGGCTCCATGCTCATTCTGCAACAGGCCCTTTCGTATGAGCTCCACGGACTTGGGCATCTCATCCCCTGGATAGATAGCTCTCCAACCCGGGCTTCGGGCTCCACGATTTTTCTGCCATAGGCCTTTTTTGGATAAGCTCCATAGACTTGGGCATCCATTCCTCTGGATAGAAAGCTCTCCAACCCGGGCTTCGAGCTCCATGATTATTCTGCCACAGACCCTTTTTTGGATGAGCACCATGGACTGGGGCATCCCTTCCCCTGGATAGAAAGCTCTCCAACCTGGGCTTTGGGCTCCACGATTATTCTACCACAGGCCCTTTTGTCGGATGAGCTCCACGGACTTCGGCATCCTGTCCCGGGCAGCACTCGTCCTCTGCTGGCCAAAATAATAAAAATAAAATACATCATTGTGATGTTTTTTCCACAATTCCCACCGCAATGGCAGAAGGGAACTGGGCTGAGAACGAGCTCGCCCTGCGTTGGAAGCGGGTTTGGGCGGGGGAGGGGGGTACTCACTCCTGTTTTCCCCACCCATGTATATATAGACTACAGTATACTGAAAAAGTGTCAGGAGGTGTTATTTCCTTGGTGGCTGCCTGATGTCACTACAGCACTTCAAAGAAAAATAAAGAAAGAAATAAAGAAAATATATATACAGAAATGATAGAGGTAAGAACGTGTGGAGTTGAGTTGGAAAAAAATCTATATATACATACATACATATAATAATAATAATAATAATAATAATAATAAATGAAAATAAAATAAATATATTAAAATAATATATCTTAAAACAATAACCCGCTCTCATCGCCCGGATAGCAAGTAACTTAAGCCCGTTGAAGGGTGTCCTGCACGGGCACCTAACCCCCATCCCTGACTATTAAGCCCAGGAAGGGAGTCCCTGCCGGCCCCGGAGCAGATCAGGGAAGGGACCCCCCTCCCACGGTCCGCTGGACTTGGCGGCGCTACGTACGAGCGGGGCATCTCTGGCCAAGTCCGCAGATGGGACATTGCCTGCACAAGATAGGGTTTCCACGCCAAGATATTGTCGAAGTTAAAAATATTACATAGAAAGAACATACAGACTCCACACATATAACTCGCTATGCTTGCAAATACTCGCAGCGAGCACTGCAATATATGGTAACATATGCATTTACACAGACATGCCACAGAGATGGATTTGACACATATTTCATACAGCACATAATTATAATAATATCAAGCGCCAAACATCATTATGATTTAAAATTATATAATGGAGTAATGTCATGTATGTGTATTATTGTAACAAAGTAAGATAGACCTGTCGTATTTGGTATTAAAGCAACCAGATTAATGTGTATATCAATTTGATGCCTGTTATTAAGTTGTAGGACATTGCAACAAGTAGTTATGATTAAATGTATGAAAGCCAAAGTCACTTTTATTAGAACAATAGACATTTCCAAGCAGTTGGTGGACAGGAAACTCAGGCCAGGCCTTTTGATGTCTTCAAGGCTGAACCTGGTTAGCATACGAACAAACCAGTGACTCATCATGAATGAGAAAGTTCCCTCCCTAAGAATAGATGTGTGCACTCCCCCAAACTAAATAACACATTAGAGACACACAGGAGTTAGTTGCTGTTTTGTCCCAGACGATAGTGGAGATGTTGCCAGACCAATTCCTGTATTTATTTGCTGAGAGAGAGATATATATTAAGAGGAGGATGCATTGAGGGAATGGTAATTGTATCGCTGGCCTGTAACTGTATGTAATAACTGCTTACTGTATAAATTGTAACCATGTAACTATATGTATACTGTACATTGTGATATATATTGAATACATATCCTTTTAATAAGAAATATATACATCAATGAGCTTTGGAACTCAGATAATGTGTGGGTGTATTGTTTTCTCTTATGGGATGCAGTGTTTTGCAATGTATAGCGCACATTCATGGCACATGGTAATAAGATGTGCAGGCGTCTACAATATATATTAGAGCGGGCATTTTAAATATTTGTTAGAAAGCAATTTGGTATTTACAGATGGGGTCTGCGTCCGCGATATCACGGTCTTAATGGTGCACTGTACATAACAAACGCGGCTGTGATCGATCGGCTAACGATGGACGCATCGCGACACTGACAAATAACATCCACGTGTATTGTTGTGTTACCAGTAAGCCGATGATATGAAAATTCAAGGGACAATGTGTTTCTCATAAAATTTAAAATGCTAAAATGTATTTTATTGTTGCAAAACAAAGTTCAAATAAGTCATATTTTGTTTGATTCAGATTGGATTGTTTATCTGTTAAGTAGATTTAAAAGTACATTTAAAAGTTGCTGCATAGCCTTGATATAGGTTTTTTTTAAACTCAGGCCTAAAGTAACTACTGGTGCTTGTATAATTTGTGATTTCTTTGTGACAATGAAGCTGCATGGTCTGTCCTCCATTTTGGCCTAACCACATGGCCTGTCCACCATCTTGTGTAAACCTCATGGATGTGGAAGGGGGGGAAGCAGTGGCCATTTTAGGAAGGTCACTTTCTAAATAGCTGATTCAGTGTGCTCCTAACAATCAGTTTCCTTTTTCACATCAAGCACCATTTATGAGTTACCAATGCATTTATTTAACCCATGCCATAGTCAATTACAAATAGTTTCAATTGGACCTAGTGAGAGTAAATGGTGAGATAAGTGTTGTTGTTTTTTTCTCTCCTTCTTTTCTGTGCGTAATTCTTTACATCAAGTGGGGGGTTGCACACAGATAGAAAAGGAAAGAAAGAGTTTTAGTTTTGTTTTCTTTTTCTTTTTCTTCCAAGACTTGCAGAATCTGCTTACTAGGGAGGATAGCCATTGAAATGCAAATTAACCTGTGTAACTACTTTTTTTTAGTAGTGAAAAGCACATATCTTTGAGATGCAAATTAGAGGCAGTGAACAGGTAAGGTGTCTCATAGAAGGCCAGTGAATGATACATATATATAATATTATTATAATTATGTGTATATTTATATCAGTGTATGTTCTGCAAGATAGCTATCCAATCTGAATCATATCATTTAAATTATAGATCATTGCAGTCATTATAGATCTGTGTGAAATCGGATACATTTGTTGCTATATAGTTAAATTTGAAATAAAAGTATTTAAGGAAGTAAGTATAAAGCACAACACGCAGGTCTGGCCCTGTCGTAAAGGATTACACAGAACAAGCGTGGGTTGTGCTTGTGAGTGACTATAGTTAGCATTGCTCACATTTATAGAGGTTGTGGGATTTGTTTTATTGTGGACGCACGGTTTTGTACACGTGACTCGGACAAAGTACAGGACCGCGCACGCAGCGTAAAAGACACGCACAGTGTCTTTTGTTAGAAAGCAATTTGGTATTTACAGATGGGGTCTGCGTCTGCGATATCACGGTCTTAATGGTGCACTGTACATAACAAACGCGGCTGTGATCGACCGGCTAACGATGGACGCATCGCGACACTGACGAATAACATCCACGTGTATTGTTGTGTTACCAGTAAGCCGATGATATGAAAATTCAAGGGACAATGTGTTTCTCATAAAATTTAAAATGCTAAAATGTATTTTATTGTTGCAAAACAAAGTTCAAATAAGTCATATTTTGTTTGATTCAGATTGGATTGTTTATCTGTTAAGTAGATTTAAAAGTACATTTAAAAGTTGCTGCATAGCCTTGATATAGGTTTTTTTTAAACTCAGGCCGAAAGTAACTACTGGTGCTTGTATAATTTGTGATTTCTTTGTGATAATGAAGCCGCATGGTCTGTCCTCCATTTTGGCCTAACCACATGGCCTGTCCACCATCTTGTGTAAACCTCATGGATGTGGAAGGGGGAGGAGCAGTGGCCATTTTAGGAAGGTCACTTTCTAAATAGCTGATTCAGTGTGCTCCTAACAATCAGTTTCCTTTTTCACATCAAGCACCATTTATGAGTTACCAATGCATTTATTTAACCCATGCCATAGTCAATTACAAATAGTTTCAATTGGACCTAGTGAGAGTAAATGGTGAGATAAGTGTTGTTGTTTTTTTTTCTCCTTCTTTTCTGTGCGTAATTACTTTACATCAAGTGGGGGGTTGCACACAGATAGAAAAAGGAAAGAAAGAGTTTTAGTTTTGTTTTCTTTTTCTTTTTCTTCCAAGACTTGCAGAATCTGCTTACTAGGGAGGATAGCCATTGAAATGCAAATTAACCTGTGTAACTACTTTTTTTTAGTAGTGAAAAGCACATATCTTTGAGATGCAAATTAGAGGCAGTGAAGAGGTAAGGTGTCTCATAGAAGGCCAGTGAATGATACATATATATAATATTATTATAATTATGTGTATATTTATATCAGTGTATGTTCTGCAAGATAGCTATCCAATCTGAATCATATCATTTAAATTATAGATCATTGCAGTCATTATAGATCTGTGTGAAATCGGATACATTTGTTGCTATATAGTTAAATTTGAAATAAAAGTATTTAAGGAAGTAAGTATAAAGCACAACACGCAGGTCTGGCCCTGTCGTAAAGGATTACACAGAACAAGCATGGGTTGTGCTTGTGAGTGACTATAGTTAGCATTGCTCACATTTATAGAGGTTGTGGGATTTGTTTTATTGTGGACGCACGGTTTTGTACACGTGTCTCGGACAAAGTACAGGACCGCGCACGCAGCGTAAAAGACACGCACAGTCGCGTGTTTACGCAAAGTGCATAAGAGTGCGGACGCTAAGTACAAATTACACGATAGTTTCGTTCAATTAAAAGGTGGGACAGTAGCCATGCTACAATAGCACATAACTATCCGGTTTCAAAAGCAGATTAGTAGAAAACTTTTGTTTAAACTGTATTGCCTCTGGGGGTAAAGCTGCCGACCAGAACGAGTGGAAATTTTCTGTACAGAAAAACAAAGTGTGTTTGAGTGAGTGAATGTAGGAGTGAACGTATTGAACCCTGGGAATTCGGGATCCCGTCGTTGGTACACCAAGTGAGTGGAGGCTTGGCGGCGTGAGGCGGCTGACTCACATTAGTATAGATTGGAATACGTAAGTCGTGAGGAGACTTACACAGGAGCTTGGTAGGGAATTGTGAACACGGTGACCCATACAGTTTTGTTGATATGCTCTGAGGTTTTGCAGTGGTCGTAGGGCAGATAGGTAACAAGTACCTATATGCGTTGCGATTGGACCGCATGTTTGTGGGTGCGATACATAGCGCAATTTGATACCCCTTTTACGAGCTTTTACGTAAAGTCACGGTATCATTATCGCTGTATAGAGCATACGCAAGCGTGATTTGTGTACAAGTACATAAAGGGAGTTTTCGCTGGTCTCTCTCAGGAAAATTTCCAATGACAGATATTTACTGGAAAAGGTAAGTCACTCCTAAAAACTTCCAATAGATATAGTTCAAAGTAGGGGCCCTAAGTTGGGTACATCGCCTTCGCTATTGACAGTGTATGGTAGTACCGGCCAACGTGGGCGGGAGGGGGTGAAAGCGCTCGGAGAACTTTCACCGTCGGCTTATGTTGAGTATTTTGGTGTTTGTGGGAAAAGGCCCACAATTATGGGAGCCAGTTGCTCAACTAAGGGACGTATGGTAGCCAGGGTTCAGGCAGAAGAGTTGCAGCCCAAGGGGTCTGCGAGGTTTATAATGTGTGAGAAATATGGTCCACACGCTGAAGTTTATTGTGATGAATGGGTACGTATGACTGACAACGATAGGGTATCATTCCCTAGGGTGGGCAGCTTTGAGCCAGAGGTACTGCAGAACGTAAAGATTAAAATATGTCTGATTAAATCCAGAAAACAAAGGGTCAGACATACAAATTGTTTAAACCTGTGGCAGCAAGAGGGGTTGGTGAGTTTGATCCTAAGGTATTGCAGGTGGTATGTCTAACAAAAGTCATATAATACATGAATGGAAATATAAGAACTGTTTGAACTTGTAGCAACAATAAACAAGTAGGAAGAAAAAAAAGAGAATGTAAGTTCACCGCCATATGTAGATGTGGAAGCAGTTACGGCCAGCGTACAAACTATAGAAAATAATAAAAATATGAAAAATATGAATGTAACCTATATATGTACTAATGAATGTTGAAGTTTTATTTAGGAGGAGAAGGTGACCTGATTGTTTTAAGCCATTTCTCATGCACTCAGAGGAGTATCCAACCGGTAAAAGAAGAGCAGTAGCCTGTTGGGGAAGTGGCTGAGACCAGTGGAACTGGTAAGTATGGTATCATTCGTGTACATATATAGTAAACCCAAAAATAAAATAAAAATCAAGAAAGTAACGTCAGAAATGGAGAAAAACCTGTCCGCACTTTAGTATTTGCCAGTAGGAAAGCGGACAGAGACAGGGTAACCCCCGGGTATTTCTTTCAGTTACCATATAAGAAGTATTCATTCCTAGTAATGCCCCTAGTCAAGATGAGCTCGGAAGTGTTTGTTGGACCATGTACAGACCCTTAATACGGGATGAGAAGGATTGAATGAATACTTCGCATGACCTAGAAGCTTGTTAAAAAATGTTTGTCTTTTGCAGTAATAGAAAACTCTCCATCTGGATAAGATCACTGGTAAACACTAATTCGGCAAATGGGAGGTGGCTGTCTCTGTGCTAATGGACGGGCTCAATAAGGCATTGAGGGTCAGGGTGCAGACTTCTTTGCAAAATTGGAAAGGGGTCACAGTAGCTAATCTTAGAGAGTGTGCTATTAGAGATGAGCGGGTTCGGTTTCTTTGAATCCGAACCCGCACGAACTTCACTTTTTTTTTCACGGGTCCGAGCGACTCGGATCTTCCCGCCTTGCTCGGTTAACCCGAGCGCGCCCGAACGTCATCATGACGCTGTCGGATTCTCGCGAGACTCGGATTCTATATAAGGAGCCGCGCGTCGCCGCCATTTTCACACGTGCATTGAGATTGATAGGGAGAGGACGTGGCTGGCGTCCTCTCCATTAGAATAGATTAGAAGAGAGAGAGAGAGAGAGAGATTGTGCAGACAGAGTTTACCACAGTGACCAGTGCAGTTGTTGTTAAGTTAACTTTTATTTAATATATCCGTTCTCTGCTATATCCGTTCTCTGCCTGAAAAAAACGATACACAGCAGTCACACAGTGTGACTCAGTCTGTGTGCACTCAGCTCAGCCCAGTGTGCTGCACATCAATGTATAAAAGCTTATAATAATTGTGGGGGAGACTGGGGAGCACTGCAGGTTGTTATAGCAGGAGCCAGGAGTACATAATATTATATTAATTTAAAATTAAACAGTGCACACTTTTGCTGCAGGAGTGCCACTGCCAGTGTGACTAGTGGTGACCAGTGCCTGACCACCAGTATAGTAGTATATTGTTGTATACTATCTCTTTATCAACCAGTCTATATTAGCAGCAGACACAGTACAGTGCGGTAGTTCACGGCTGTGGCTACCTCTGTGTCGGCAGTCGGCACTCGGCAGGCAGTCCGTCCATCCATAATTGTATAATTATATACCACCTAACCGTGGTATTTTTTTTTCTTTCTTTATACCGTCGTCATAGTCATACTAGTTGTTACGAGTATACTACTATCTCTTTATCAACCAGTGTACAGTGCGGTAGTTCACGGCTGTGGCTACCTCTGTGTCGGCAGTCGGCAGGCAGTCCGTCCATCCATAATTGTATTATTATAATATATACCACCTAACCGTGGTTTTTTTTTTCATTCTTTATACCGTCATAGTGTCATACTAGTTGTTACGAGTATACTACTATCTCTTTATCAACCAGTGTACAGTGCGGTAGTTCACGGCTGTGGCTACCTCTGTGTCGGCAGTCGGCAGGCAGTCCGTCCATCCATAATTGTATTATAATATATACCACCTAACCGTGGTTTTTTTTTCATTCTTTATACCGTCATAGTGTCATACTAGTTGTTACGAGTATACTACTATCTCTTTATCAACCAGTGTACAGTGCGGTAGTTCACGGCTGTGGCTACCTCTGTGTCGGCAGTCGGCAGGCAGTCCGTCCATCCATAATTGTATTATAATATATACCACCTAACCGTGGTTTTTTTTTCATTCTTTATACCGTCATAGTCAGTCATACTAGTTGTTACGAGTATACTACTATCTCTTTATCAACCAGTGTACAGTGCGGTAGTTCACGGCTGTGGCTACCTCTGTGTCGGCACTCGGCAGGCAGTCCGTCCATCCATAATTGTATTATAATATATACCACCTAACCGTGGTTTTTTTTTCATTCTTTATACCGTCATAGTGTCATACTAGTTGTTACGAGTATACTACTATCTCTTTATCAACCAGTGTACAGTGCGGTAGTTCACGGCTGTGGCTACCTCTGTGTCGGCAGTCGGCAGGCAGTCCGTCCATCCATAATTGTATTATAATATATACCACCTAACCGTGGTTTTTTTTTCATTCTTTATACCGTCATAGTGTCATACTAGTTGTTACGAGTATACTACTATCTCTTTATCAACCAGTGTACAGTGCGGTAGTTCACGGCTGTGGCTACCTCTGTGTCGGCAGTCGGCAGGCAGTCCGTCCATCCATAATTGTATTATAATATATACCACCTAACCGTGGTTTTTTTTTCATTCTTTATACCGTCATAGTCAGTCATACTAGTTGTTACGAGTATACTACTATCTCTTTATCAACCAGTGTACAGTGCGGTAGTTCACGGCTGTGGCTACCTCTGTGTCGGAACTCGGCAGGCAGTCCGTCCATCCATAATTGTATTACAATATATACCACCTAACCGTGGTTTTTTTTTCATTCTTTATACCGTCATAGTCAGTCATACTAGTTGTTACGAGTATACTACTATCTCTTTATCAACCAGTGTACAGTGCGGTAGTTCACGGCTGTGGCTACCTCTGTGTCGGAACTCGGCAGGCAGTCCGTCCATCCATAATTGTATTACAATATATACCACCTAACCGTGGTTTTTTTTTCATTCTTTATACCGTCATAGTCAGTCATACTAGTTGTTACGAGTATACTACTATCTCTTTATCAACCAGTGTACAGTGCGGTAGTTCACGGCTGTGGCTACCTCTGTGTCGGAACTCGGCAGGCAGTCCGTCCATCCATAATTGTATTATTATAATATATACCACCTAACCGTGGTTTTTTTTTCATTCTTTATACCGTCATAGTGTCATACTAGTTGTTACGAGTATACTACTATCTCTTTATCAACCAGTGTACAGTGCGGTAGTTCACGGCTGTGGCTACCTCTGTGTCGGCAGTCGGCAGGCAGTCCGTCCATCCATAATTGTATTATAATATATACCACCTAACCGTGGTTTTTTTTTCATTCTTTATACCGTCATAGTCAGTCATACTAGTTGTTACGAGTATACTACTATCTCTTTATCAACCAGTGTACAGTGCGGTAGTTCACGGCTGTGGCTACCTCTGTGTCGGCACTCGGCAGGCAGTCCGTCCATCCATAATTGTATTACAATATATACCACCTAACCGTGGTTTTTTTATACCACCTAACCGTGGCAGTCCGTCCATAATTGTATACTAGTATCCAATCCATCCATCTCCATTGTTTACCTGAGGTGCCTTTTAGTTCTGCCTATAAAATATGGAGAACAAAAAAGTTGAGGTTCCAAAATTAGGGAAAGATCAAGATCCACTTCCACCTCGTGCTGAAGCTGCTGCCACTAGTCATGGCCGAGACGATGAAATGCCAGCAACGTCGTCTGCCAAGGCCGATGCCCAATGTCATAGTACAGAGCATGTCAAATCCAAAACACCAAATATCAGAAAAAAAAGGACTCCAAAACCTAAAATAAAATTGTCGGAGGAGAAGCGTAAACTTGCCAATATGCCATTTACCACACGGAGTGGCAAGGAACGGCTGAGGCCCTGGCCTATGTTCATGGCTAGTGGTTCAGCTTCACATGAGGATGGAAGCACTCAGCCTCTCGCTAGAAAACTGAAAAGACTCAAGCTGGCAAAAGCACCGCAAAGAACTGTGCGTTCTTTGAAATCCCAAATCCACAAGGAGAGTCCAATTGTGTCGTTTGCGATGCCTGACCTTCCCAACACTGGACGTGAAGAGCATGCGCCTTCCACTATTTGCATGCCCCCTGCAAGTGCTGGAAGGAGCACCCGCAGTCCAGTTCCTGATAGTCAGATTGAAGATGTCAGTGTTGAAGTACACCAGGATGAGGAGGATATGGGTGTTGCTGGCGCTGGGGAGGAAATTGACCAGAAGGATTCTGATGGTGAGGTGGTTTGTTTAAGTCAGGCACCCGGGGAGACACCTGTTGTCCGTGGGAGGAATATGGCCGTTGACATGCCTGGTGAAAATACCAAAAAAATCAGCTCTTCGGTGTGGAGGTATTTCACCAGAAATGCGGACAACAGGTGTCAAGCCGTGTGTTCCCTTTGTCAAGCTGTAATAAGTAGGGGTAAGGACGTTAACCACCTCGGAACATCCTCCCTTATACGTCACCTGCAGCGCATTCATAATAAGTCAGTGACAAGTTCAAAAACTTTGGGTGACAGCGGAAGCAGTCCACTGACCAGTAAATCCCTTCCTCTTGTAACCAAGCTCACGCAAACCACCCCACCAACTCCCTCAGTGTCAATTTCCTCCTTCCCCAGGAATGCCAATAGTCCTGCAGGCCATGTCACTGGCAAGTCTGACGAGTCCTCTCCTGCCTGGGATTCCTCCGATGCTTCCTTGCGTGTAACGCCTACTGCTGCTGGCGCTGCTGTTGTTGCCGCTGGGAGTCGATGGTCATCCCAGAGGGGAAGTCGTAAGCCCACTTGTACTACTTCCAGTAAGCAATTGACTGTTCAACAGTCCTTTGCGAGGAAGATGAAATATCACAGCAGTCATCCTACTGCAAAGCGGATAACTGAGGCCTTGGCATCCTGGGTGGTGAGAAACGTGGTTCCGGTATCCATCATTACTGCAGAGCCAACTAGAGACTTGTTGGAGGTACTGTGTCCCCGGTACCAAATACCATCTAGGTTCCATTTCTCTAGGCAGGCGATACCGAAAATGTACACAGACCTCAGAAAAAGAGTCACCAGTGTCCTAAAAAATGCAGCTGTACCCAATGTCCACTTAACCACGGACATGTGGACAAGTGGAGCAGGGCAGGGTCAGGACTATATGACTGTGACAGCCCACTGGGTAGATGTATGGACTCCCGCCGCAAGAACAGCAGCGGCGGCACCAGTAGCAGCATCTCGCAAACGCCAACTCTTTCCTAGGCAGGCTACGCTTTGTATCACCGCTTTCCAGAATACGCACACAGCTGAAAACCTCTTACGGCAACTGAGGAAGATCATCGCGGAATGGCTTACCCCAATTGGACTCTCCTGTGGATTTGTGGCATCGGACAACGCCAGCAATATTGTGTGTGCATTAAATCTGGGCCAATTCCAGCACGTCCCATGTTTTGCACATACCTTGAATTTGGTGGTGCAGAATTTTTTAAAAAACGACAGGGGCGTGCAAGAGATGCTGTCGGTGGCCAGAAGAATTGCGGGACACTTTCGGCGTACAGGCACCACGTACAGAAAACTGGAGCACCACCAAAAACTACTGAACCTGCCCTGCCATCATCTGAAGCAAGAAGTGGTAACGAGGTGGAATTCAACCCTCTATATGCTTCAGAGGTTGGAGGAGCAGCAAAAGGCCATTCAAGCCTATACAATTGAGCACGATATAGTAGGTGGAATGCACCTGTCTCAAGTGCAGTGGAGAATGATTTCAACGTTGTGCAAGGTTCTGATGCCCTTTGAACTTGCCACACGTGAAGTCAGTTCAGACACTGCCAGCCTGAGTCAGGTCATTCCCCTCATCAGGCTTTTGCAGAAGAAGCTGGAGGCATTGAAGGAGGAGCTAACACGGAGCGATTCCGCTAGGCATGTGGGACTTGTGGATGCAGCCCTTAATTCGCTTAACAAGGATTCACGGGTGGTCAATCTGTTGAAATCAGAGCACTACATTTTGGCCACCGTGCTCGATCCTAGATTTAAAGCCTACCTTGGATCTCTCTTTCCGGCAGACACAGGTCTGCTGGGGTTGAAAGACCTGCTGGTGACAAAATTGTCAAGTCAAGCGGAACGCGACCTGTCAACATCTCCTCCTTCACATTCTCCCGCAACTGGGGGTGCGAGGAAAAGGCTCAGAATTCCGAGCCCACCCGCTGGCGGTGATGCAGGGCAGTCTGGAGCGACTGCTGATGCTGACATCTGGTCCGGACTGAAGGACCTGACAACGATTACGGACATGTCGTCTACTGTCACTGCATATGATTCTCTCAACATTGATAGAATGGTGGAGGATTATATGAGTGACCGCATCCAAGTAGGCACGTCACACAGTCCGTACTTATACTGGCAGGAAAAAGAGGCAATTTGGAGGCCCTTGCACAAACTGGCTTTATTCTACCTAAGTTGCCCTCCCACAAGTGTGTACTCCGAAAGAGTGTTTAGTGCCGCCGCTCACCTTGTCAGCAATCGGCGTACGAGGTTACATCCAGAAAATGTGGAGAAGATGATGTTCATTAAAATGAATTATAATCAATTCCTCCGCGGAGACATTGACCAGCAGCAATTGCCTCCACAAAGTACACAGGGAGCTGAGATGGTGGATTCCAGTGGGGACGAATTGATAATCTGTGAGGAGGGGGATGTACACGGTGATATATCGGAGGGTGAAGATGAGGTGGACATCTTGCCTCTGTAGAGCCAGTTTGTGCAAGGAGAGATTAATTGCTTCTTTTTTGGGGGGGGTCCAAACCAACCCGTCATATCAGTCACAGTCGTGTGGCAGACCCTGTCACTGAAATGATGGGTTGGTTAAAGTGTGCATGTCCTGTTTTGTTTATACAACATAAGGGTGGGTGGGAGGGCCCAAGGATAATTCCATCTTGCACCTCTTTTTTCTTTTCTTTTTCTTTGCATCATGTGCTGATTGGGGAGGGTTTTTTGGAAGGGACATCCTGCGTGACACTGCAGTGCCACTCCTAGATGGGCCCGGTGTTTGTGTCGGCCACTAGGGTCGCTAATCTTACTCACACAGCTACCTCATTGCGCCTCTTTTTTTCTTTGCGTCATGTGCTGTTTGGGGAGGGTTTTTTGGAAGGGACATCCTGCGTGACACTGCAGTGCCACTCCTAGATGTGCCCGGTGTTTGTGTCGGCCACTAGGGTCGCTAATCTTACTCACACAGTCAGCTACCTCATTGCGCCTCTTTTTTTCTTTGCGTCATGTGCTGTTTGGGGAGGGTTTTTTGGAAGGGCCATCCTGCGTGACACTGCAGTGCCACTCCTAGATGGGCCCGGTGTTTGTGTCGGCCACTAGGGTCGCTAATCTTACTCACACAGCTACCTCATTGCGCCTCTTATTTTCTTTGCGTCATGTGCTGTTTGGGGAGGGTTTTTTGGAAGGGACATCCTGCGTGACACTGCAGTGCCACTCCTAGATGGGCCCGGTGTTTGTGTCGGCCACTAGGGTCGCTTATCTTACTCACACAGCGACCTCGGTGCAAATTTTAGGACTAAAAATAATATTGTGAGGTGTGAGGTATTCAGAATAGACTGAAAATGAGTGTAAATTATGGTTTTTGAGGTTAATAATACTTTGGGATCAAAATGACCCCCAAATTCTATGATTTAAGCTGTTTTTTAGTGTTTTTGGAAAAAAACACCCGAATCCAAAACACACCCGAATCCGACAAAAATAATTCGGTGAGGTTTTGCCAAAACGCGTTCGAACCCAAAACACGGCCGCGGAACCGAACCCAAAACCAAAACACAAAACCCGAAAAATTTCAGGCGCTCATCTCTATGTGCTATTGAACATCACAAGAATAGTGCTAGGCGCAGAGAACAACAAGTGGAGAGGTTGAGGACGGTAAGTATACAGGCACATACAGGAAAGACCCATCAGTCCAAACCCCAGATCCCTAATGGTCAATAATATGTTACACTTGTAGGAAGGAAGGGCATTTTGCCAGAGATTGTAGGAGTAGTAGGACACATAGTCAATATAGACCCCCTAAACAGAAAACACAAGCCACATTATTAAACACATAGACGGTACCAAGGGACATATAGTAAGGAATCATAAGCCATATAGAAAACACAGATTCAGCTAATGGGAAGAACAAAATAAATGCAACATTACCCTTTGACAAAACTTGCTGGGGTTAAGATGGGGCCTCTAAACTTTTGCTTCTTTTTCCTAGCAGAAATGGCCCCTGATTAACTTAACAGGAGCTTTGTTAGGTATGATATACATATAATGTGCTCCCGCTCAGGAAGTACAAAGTATGTTAGACCCCCACGAAGACTAATGTTACATTTCACTGTTCTAGATGCATGTCCATCACAGGTAGAGGAAATTATCTCACAGATATCGGGTTCACTATGAATTTAGGATGGACAGGACACTGGATTGATGGCTTGGATAGTCCCAATAGCAATACGATAAACACAGAATTTTTTTTAAGGGGAGTAGACCAAGTAGAGAATCACTTCCCCGTAGTGCCCAATCCAGTTGTCAAATTTTTATAAAATCTTCACCTCTACAAACTCACCTGTCACCAACCTCTATTCTGTTTCTCTACAGTTTCCTCTTCATCTTTTGCGTTCACGCAGGGTAGTACAATACATGGACCCGATTACAGTTCAAACACTATATGCCTAATTGGTCCTTCAGAGTTCTGCCCAAACCCAGTATATCTCACCAGCACGATAACACCAGTATTACTGCAGTGTGCCTTGTCATGCACAAAGGGTGGAGGAAGGATGAGAATACTGGTGAAGGGAAATTTTGTATAGATACTGATATGCCTGTTGATGAATTGCAAACCTGACATTTTTTTTTTTTTTTTTTTTTTTTTCATTTTCTTCTTCTTTCTCTCCTCTGGAGATGTTTTTTTTCTCTTTTTTTTAAGATATGCTTATGGTACACTACATTGCAAACACACAACGACTTCTTAAAGTTAACACCCTATAGGAATTATTGTTATGTATTGGTGTGCACTGATGTTTTCTCAAACTGGGTAGAGGCATTTCCTGCCACCACGGATGCTGCTGTGTTTACCGCAAAGAAAAAATTGCGCATAAATTTGTGTGTAGGTAATGGTACCCCTAGAAGTAGGAGCAAAGCTTGAAATTGTACTATTGTGATCATAGATACTGCCACTTGTATTATGCAGCATCGGAACCACTCCCAGATCTTCACTTAACGAATCACCCTCTTCGAAATTTGTTTTGGTTTTGGTATTTGTGTCTTTTTGTTTTTTTGGAAGACAACCTCATGTCATGATTGATCCGCACAATGATCAGAAATACACCAATGAGGTGACAGTACAGTACCTTATCGAGATGAGCCAGCATTTGAGAACTTGACAAAAGAACTTGAAACTGTTGATTGCTGATATGCCAAATACAGTACTAACTGTCTTGATTGTGAACCAAGAGACGGTGTGATTGTTCTTACGCTCAGGTTGCCTAATAGGTGACAAAGACTTTTTAAGTTGAAACACATTGGTGGTTAAGGAGGCACGCCCCGATTCCCAGGAGATCAGTACTCAGGAGTGTGGGAATCCTGATGTACCGCACCCCAGGTCTGTTTTTTTCACAACTAGCTCCCAGTATTTGGATGTGTTCCTCCATTGTTTGCATGGTGAATTATGCTTTTATAAGAATGTTTTAAATTGTTTTCAACAATAAATGGACACATTACCATAAAACCTTCCTTCTTTGTGGGTTCTATACACCTGGTGGTCCCGGGGAGAGTGGGACAGAGAAGAGGCAGGAAAACCACCCTCTAAAGAAACCCTGATGTGTCTTCATGAATCCTGTAGAACGTGAGTTTGGGGTACGCATCACCCCCATTTTTTCCTGAATTGCTGAAAGATACCTTTATAGGAGTATTACGCTTTTACTTATGTGAGTTGGGTATGTTCCCAATTACGGATAAGATTTAAAACGTCTTTGGAAGTTCTGTGTATCTTGTGTGTCATGTTGAACGTATTACACTATTGGGGTTTCCATATCCCTCTTTTCTTTCCTTGCTTTTGAGGGGAGTCTGCAAGGGAGGAAGATCAAGTTGCATGGAGGAGAAAGATACCGTTATGGATACTGCACGCATTTTGTACATGTGAGTACGGTGCGTACCTATAAAGAATTCCTTATTTACACGTGAGAATTAGACTTCTGTCAAGTACTGTCATTTGAAGATCCACACATACCACCCATCTAGTATTATCCAGATTGTGGATGACTCTCTTTCATGGACTCTAGAATTTGAGAATGTCTTCTTTTGTTTGAAGAATTGTCATTCAACTCCATCTGAGGACTTACGGACGGTGGACTCTTGCTCTTGTTCTAATAGGTGGGAAGGACCATACCAAGTTTTGTTGACAGCACTATTCCAGTGAAAGTAGCCAAGAGAGAGACTTGGGTCCACGATTCCAATTGCAGGAAAGTCGGTAGTCCGGAAGGAAGTCGTAAATGGAGTGAGATCGCAAAAGTTTCACCAGAGACTCTGTTCCATGAAGACTGTTGAACACTACCTGAGCGTACTAAAGGATTGCAGAAAGACCAGTCATTGTAATTGATTTGTTATGAACAAGAGTTGTTTTGTTCTATTTCTCTTTTCTCTCTTTCCCGCTGACATATTTTTTTTCAGGACATTCTATTTTTGTGAGGTTTTTTTATGAGGAGTCGAGTGTGGGACTGGAACTGGTTCTGGAGGAAGGAGTGATTTCCTTATAGGATCCCAGGATTAGCCGATCAGTTTGTTAAAGCCAGAGAAAAATCAAAGGTCTAGTAGTTATGGAGTTCGGAGGTAATCAGGAACAATCAGACAATGGCTATTCACACATTGCAGATAAAGAGCTCATTAATATATGTGGAAGAAAGGTTTATGAGTGGCTCTCCCCGAACTCCGAAGGTTTATGTTATTTAAGAAGGACACTACTTATAACCCTTGTTCAATTATTAAACAGACCTAGCATACGTTCCAGAAATGGAAACAATGTTCAGAAAGGATAGGAATATGTAGATCATGAAAATTTTATATGTCACTTTCACGATTTTTTTGTGTCTTCTTCATCTACCCAGCCGAACCTCAATCAAACCCAAACATCAGTGTACAAAGACGTAGGTACATGTATGTGTGAAATGTTCATCCAAATCAGACATTATAGGCCAAAGCACTGTCCCAGCATACTCTATAGGTTGAATGTTGTCCCACACCCAACCAGTGGTCCTGTGACTGCTGAGTGCATATAGAGGATGTCTTGTCCTGTCTTCCTGTCTTCCTGCCCTGTCTTCCCCAAACATCTGATTTGTGAAATGAATACATACTTGTGTCTAGGTCACCAATTATTGTCTTAAATATTTTTCTTATGTTAATAATTTATGGCAGTTATTGTTTACTGCCAAAGGGTGGATTGTCGAAGTCAAAAATATTACATAGAGTAAACATACAGATTCCACACATATAACTCGCTATGCTTGCAAATACTCGCAGCGAGCACTGCAATATATGGTAACATATGCATTTACACGGACATGCCACAGAGATGGATTCGACACATATTTCATACAGCACATAATTATAATAATATCAAGCGCCAGACATCATAATGATTTAAAATTATATAATGGAGTAATGTCATGTATGTGTATTATTGTAACGAAGCAAGATAGACCTGTCGTATTTGGTATTAAAGCAACCAGATTAATGTGTATATCAATTTGATGCCTGTTATTAAGTTGTAGTACATTGCAACAAGTAGTTATGATTAAATGTATGAAAGCTAAAGTCACTTTCTCTTACATCCTAGAGGATGCTGGGGACTCCGTAAGGACCATGGGGTATAGATGGGCTCCGCAGGAGACATGGGCACCTATAAAGAACTTTTAGTATGGGTGTGCACTGGCTCCTCCCTCTATGCCCCTCCTCCAGACCTCAGTTAGATCCTGTGCCCAGAGGACAAGGGTGCACTGCAGAGAGCTCTCCTGAGTTTTCTGTGGAAAAAAAAGAATTTTGTTAGGTTTTTTATTTTCAGGGAGCACTGCTGGCAACAGGCTCCCTGCATCGTGGGACTGAGGGGAGAGGAGCAGACCTACTTAAATGATAGGCTCTGCTTCTTAGGCTACTGGACACCGTTAGCTCCAGAGGGAGTCAGAACACAGGTCTCACCCTGGGGTTCGTCCCGGTGCCGCGCCTCCATCCTCCTCACAGAGCCGGAAGATAAAAGCCGGGTGAGTATGTGAAGCAAGAAGACGTCAAAGGCAGCAGAAGACTTCAGATCTTCATGAGGTAAAGTGCTCAGCGGTAAGCTGCGCGCCATTGCTCCCACACACAGACACACAGAAAGCACTGATGGGTGCAGGGCGCAGGGGGGGCACCCTGGGCAGCAATAAACCTAGTTTTTGGGCAAAAAAGGTCACATTAGGCTGCGGAGGCAGCAAATAGATGATCCCCCGCCATTTTATTAAAATTGAAGAGGGACTGAAGCCCGCCGCTGGAGGGGGGTGGAGCTTGACCCCTCAGCACTAACCAGCGCCATTTTCGCCACAGAGGCTGCAGAGAACGCTGGCTCCCCGGACTCACCCCTGCTGAACACTTCAGAGGGCTGAAAAAGAGGAGGGGGGCACATTGGAGCGCAGTGAGTGGGAAGATTGGCATTATATAATAATATAAAAGCGCTGTCTGGATTTTCCAGTGTCAGTTTGGTGCTGGGTGTGTGCTGGCATACTCTCTCTCTGTCTCTCCTAAGGGCCTGGTTGGGGATTTGTCCCCTTATAGGTATATCCCTGTGTGTGTGGGGGGTCGGTACGTGCGTGTCGGCATGTCTGAAGCGGAAGGCTTCTCCAAGGAGGAGGTGGAGCAGATGAGTGGTGTGTCCCCGTCGGTAGTGCCGACTCAGGAATGGATGGACATGTGGCATATGTTGAATGCAAGTGTGGCATCTTTACATAAGAGGCTAGATAAAGCTGAATCCAGGGAGGCATCAGGGGGTCAATCCTCGGATTGGACCGACTCACAGGGCCCGTCGGGGTCTCAAAAGCATCCCTTATCACTAATTGTGGACACTGATACTGACACGGACTCTGATTCCAGTGTCGACTATGATGAAGCTAGATTGCACCCTAAGGTGACAAAGAGTATTCAGTGTATAATTATTGCAATAAGAGATGTGTTGCATATTGCTGATGAACGCTCTGTTCCAGACACGAGGGTACACATGTTTAAGGGAAAGAAACAGATAATAAACTTTCCACCATCTCATGAAATTAACGAGTTATTTGAAAAAGCTTGGGAGACTCCAGATAAGAGGCTGCAGATTCCCAAAAGAATTAATATGGCATACCCTTTCCCTACACAGGACAGGGTACGTTGGGAATCCTCTCCCACTGTGGACAAGGCTTTAACACGCCTGTCCAAGAAAGTGGCGCTGCCGTCTCCAGACACAGCGGCCCTCAAGGACCCTGCGGACCGCAGGCAGGAGACTACATTAAAGTCTATTTATTCACATACTGGTGCTTTGCTCAGACCGGCAATTGCGTCGGCATGGGTATGTAGCGCAGTTGCAGCTTGGACAGATACCCTGTCGGCTGACCTTGATACCCTAGATAGGGATGCTATTTTGTTAACTCTAGCCCATATTAAAGACGCAGTCTTGTATATGAGAGACGCTCAAAGGGACATTGGGTTGCTGGGTTCCAGAGCCAATGCCATGGCTATTTCAGCGAGACGATCCTTATGGACCTGCCAATGGACGGGTGAAGCGGATTCGAAAAAGCATATGGAGGTTTTACCCTATAAGGGTGACGTGTTGTTTGGGGATGGGCTCGCGGACCCGGTTTCCACAGCTACCGCGGGTAAATCTACCTTTTTACCATTTATTCCCCAACAGCAAAAGAAAACTCCACAATATCACATGCAGTCCTTTTGGTCGCGAAAGTCCAGAAGAGGTCGGGGATCCTCCTTCCTTGCCATAGGTAAGGGTAGAGGAAAGAGAACACCTGCTTCGGCTGGTGCCCAGGAACAGAAGTCCTCCCCGGCTTCTGCAAAACCCACTGCATGACGCTGGGGCTCCCCTGCGGGAGTCCACATCAGTGGGGGCACGCCTTCAACTCTTCAGCCAGGTCTGGGTCAGGTCAGACGTGAATCCTTAGGCGTTGGAAATAGTTTCCCAAGGCTACAAACTGGAATTCGAAAAGGTGCCCCCATGCCAATTTTTCAAGTCGGCCTTACCAGCTTCTACCCAAGAGCGGGATGTAGTGTTAGCTGCAATTCAAACGCTGTGTCAACAGCAAGTAATTATCAGGGTTCCCCTGAACCAACAGGGAAAAGGGTACTATTCGACCCTTTTTGTGGTCCCGAAGCCGGATGGTTCGGTCAGACCCATTTTAAATCTAAAATCCCAAAACCTGTACTTGAAAAGATTCAAATTCAAGATGGAATCGCTCCGAGCGGTAATAGCCAGCCTGGAGGGGGGGGGGGATTTTATGGTGTCACTGGACATAAAGGATGCTTACCTTCATGTCCCCATATATCCCTCTCATCATGAGTACCTGAGATTCGCTGTACAGGATTGTCATTACCAGTTTCAGACGTTGCCGTTTGGGCTTTCCACGGCCCCGAGGATTTTCACCAAGATAATGGCGGAAATTATGGTGGTCCTGCGCAAGCAAGGAGTCACAACTATCCCATACTTGGACGATCTCCTGATAAAGGCGAGATCAAAAGAGCAATTCCTGAGAAACGTGTCACTCTCTCTGAGAGTGCTGCAGCAACACGGTTGGATTCTCAATCTACCGAAGTCACAGTTGGTTCCAACAACTTGGCTAGCGTTCCTAGGTATGATACTGGACACGGAACAAATAAGGTTTTTCTCCCGTTGGAAAAAGCCCAGGACCTCCAGAACATGGTCAGAGATCTGCTAAAGCCAAAAAGAGTGTCAGTTCATCAATGCACTCGTGTTCTGGAGAAAATGGTGGTAGCCTACGAGGCCATCCCCTTCAGCAGGTTTCATGCGAGGACGTTTCAATGGGACCTTCTGGACAAATGGTCTGGATCCCATATACAATTACATCAAAAGATAACACTGTCCCCCAGGGCCAGGGTGTCTCTTCTCTGGTGGCTGCAAAGTGCTCACCTCCTAGAGGGTCGCAGATTCAGCATTCAGGACTGGGTTCTGGTAACCACGGACGCGAGCCTCCGAGGATGGGGAGCAGTCACCCAAGGAAGAAATTTTCAAGGACTATGGACAAGCCAGGAGTCCTGCCTGCACATCAACGCGTTGGAATTAAGGGCCATATACAACGGCCTTCGACAAGCGGAGAGTCTTCTTCGCAACCTACCGGTGCTGATTCAATCGGACAATGTCACAGCAGTGGCTCATATGAACCGCCAAGGCAGGACAAGGAGCAGAGTCGTGATGGAAGAAGCCACCAGGATTCTTCGCTGGGCGGAAAATCACGTAAGCGCTCTGTCAGCTGTCTTCATTCCGGGTGTGGACAACTGGGAGGCAGACTTCCTCAGCAGACACGATCTCCATCCAGGAGAGTGGGGACTTCATCAAGAAGTCTTTGCAGAGATAACGGGTCTTTGGGGAGTTCCTCAAATAGACATGATGGCGTCACGCCTCAACAAGAAGCTTCGGAGGTATTGTGCCAGGTACCGGGACCCTCAGGCAATAGACGCTCTGGTAACGCCATGGGTGTTCCAAACGGTCTACGTGTTTCCTCCTCTTCCTCTCATCACGAAGATGTTGAGGATCATAAGGCGAAAAAAGAGTACAGACATTACTCATAGTTCCAGACTGGCCTCGAAGGGCCTGGTACTCAGATCTTCAGGAGATGCTCACAGAAGATCCTTGGCCTCTTCCTCTAAGGGAGTACCTGTTGCAGCAGGGGCCCTGCATGTTCCAAGACTTACCGTGGTTACGTTTGACTGCATGGCGGTTGAACGCCAGATCCTAGCTGAGAAGGGTATTCCGGAAGAGGTCATACCTACTCTAATAAAGGCTAGGAAGGAGGTGACGGCAAAACATTATCACGGTATCTGGCGGAAATATGTCTCTTGGTGTGAAACCAGGAATGCTACTGAGGAAGATTTCCATTTGGGTCGTTTTCTCCACTTCCTACAGACAAGAGTGGATATGGGCCTAAAATTAGGCTCTGTTAAGGTACAGATTTCGGCTCTGTCGATATTCTTTCAGAAGGAATTGGCTTCTCTTCCAGAAGTCCAGACTTTTGTAAAGGGAGAGCTACACATCCAGCCTCCTTTTGTGCCCCCAGTGGCACCATGGGACCTGAACATGGTGTTGCCGTTCTTAAAATCACACTGGTTTGAACCCCTTAACACGGTTGAGTTGAAATTTCTCACCAGGAAGGTGGTCATGTTATTGGCCTTGGCATCTGCAAGGCGGGTGTCAGAATTAGCGGCCTTGTCTCACAAGAGCCCCTACTTGATTTTTCATGTTGATAGAGCGGAAGTGAGGACTCGTCCTCAATTTTTACCTTAGGTGGTTTCTTCATTCCATATAAACCAACCTATTGTGGTGCCTGTGGTTACAAGTGACTTGGAGGATTCCAGGTCCCTGGATGTAGTCAGGGCCTTAAAGATTTATGTAGCCAGGATGGCTAGAATTAGGAAAACAGAGGCTCTGTTTGTTCTGTCTGCAGCCAACAAGATTGGCGTGCCTGCTTCAAAGCAGACTATTGCTCGCTGGATCTGTAACACGATTCAGCAGGCGTATGTTACGGCTGGATTGCCGTTACCACATTCAGTAAAGGCCCATTCCACTAGGAAGGTGGGCTCTTCTTGGGCGGCTTCCCGGGGCATCTCGGCATTACAGCTTTGCCGAGCAGCGACTTGGTCGGGGTCAAACACTTTTGCTAAATTCTACAAGTTTGATACCCTGACTGATGAGGACCTAGCATTTGCTCAGTCGGTGTTGCAGAGTCATCCGCATTCTCCCGCCTGATTGGGAGCTTTGGTATGAACCCCATGGTCCTTACGGAGTCCCCAGCATCCTCTAGGACGTAAGAGAAAATAAGATTTTAAACCTACCGGTAAATCTATTTCTCCTAGTCCGTAGAGGATGCTGGGTGCCCGTCCCAGTGCGGAAAATCTGCAAGACTTGTATATAGTTATTGCTTACATAAGGGTTATGTTACAGTTGGAATCGGTCTTGGACCGTTGCTGTTGTTTGTTCATACTGTTAACTGGTTATGTGTATTCCAGGTTATATGGTATGATTGGTGTGGGCTGGTATGAATCTTGCCCTTAGATTTACAAAATCCTTTCCTCGTATTGTCCATCTCCTCTGGGCACAGTTCTCTAGCTGAGGTCTGGAGGAGGGGCATAGAGGGAGGAGCCAGTGCACACCCATACTAAAAGTTCTTTATAGGTGCCCATGTCTGCTGCGGAGCCCGTCTATACCCCATGGTCCTTACGGAGTCCCCAGCATCCTCTATGGACTGGGAGAAATAGATTTACCGGTAGGTTTAAAATCTTATTTTTATTAGAACAATAGACATTTCCAAGCAGTTGGTGGACAGGAAACTCAGGCCAGCCCTTTTGATGTCTTCAAGGCTGAACCTGGTTAGCATACGAACAAACCAGTGACTCATCATGAATGAGAAAGTTCCCTCCCTTAGACTAGATGTGTGCACTCCCCCAAACTAGATAACACATTACAGAGACACACAGGAGTTAGTTGCTGTTTTGTCCCAGATGATGGTGGAGATGTTGCCAGACCAGTTCCTGTATTTATTTGCTGAGAGAGAGAGATATTAAGAGGAGGATGCATTGAGGGAATGGTAATTGTATCGCTGGCCTGTAACTGTATGTCTTAACTGCTTACTGCATAAATTGTAACCATGTAACTATATGTATACTGTACATTGTGATATATATTGAATACATATCCTTTTAATACCAAATATATACATCAATGAGTTTTGGAACTCAGATAATGTGTGGGTGTATTGGGGGTAATTCCAAGTTGATCGCAGCAGGATTTTTGTTAGCAATTGGGCAAAACCATGTGCACTGCAGGGGAGGCAGATATAACATGAGCAGAGAGAGTTAGATTTGGGTGGGGTGTGTTCAATCTGCAATCTAATTTGCAGTGTAAAAATAAAGCAGCCAGTATTTACCCTGCACAGAAATAAAATAACCCACCCAAATCTAACTCTTTCTGCTCATGTTATATCTGCCTCCCCTGCAGTGCACATGGTTTTGCCCAATTGCTATCAAAAATCCTGCTGCGATCAACTTGGAATTAACCCCATTGTTTTCTCTTATGGCATGCAGTGTTTTGCGATGTATAGCGCACATTCATGACACATGGTAATAAGATGTGCAGGCGTCTACAATATATATTAGAGTGGGCATTTTAAATATTTGTTAGAAAGCAATTTGGTATTTACTTATTTATTTACAATATCCCTGAACTTTAGCCTGCGTGGGCACCCAACCCTCCATCCCCGAGTATTAAGCCCAGGAAGGGAGTCCCTGACGGCACTGGAGGGGACCAGGGAAGGAAACCCCCTCCGGCAGTCCACTGGACTTTGCGGCACTGGCGCTCCATACAAACAGGGCATCTCTGGCCAAGTACCTGGACAGGACTTTGCTTGCGCGAGATAGGATCTCCATGCCCGGAACGTAAGCCCGGGGATGGGTGTCCTGTGCGGGCAACCTCTCCCCCATCCCTGACTATTAACCCCAGGAAGAGAATCCCCATCCGTTGAGTCTCCACCCGGCCAAGTCAACCACTGGCACAGAGCAGGCATCGGGTGCGTGGCGCTGTCGGGCCTCCCCACGTGCCACCCCCGAGGGTCGACAAAGCTTGGATCGAGGGATGACTTTCAATAGATTGCAGCGATGGACCTGTTCTGCTATGTACGAAAACATGACCCAGAATCAGGTCATCTATGAATGATTTAGTACTGGATGCCAGCAAACATGCGATTCACTGAGGTAGAGAGGCGGCCCACTTCCGTCCACACTACGGTCCCATAAATAGCGGCCCTACGCACTGGGTCCTGCCCCCTGGGGGTTCAGGTCCGGCTATACCTGGCCAGCTATGGCTTAACGACACTGCTGTATCGTCACGCTTTGGGGGGATTCTGACTCAGAGGCGTTCAGTCATAATTCCACAGATGGTAACCTAGGCCCATTGGCTCCTCAGCCAAGCACATACACCAAATGTCTGAACCTTCAGTTCCTCTCGTACTGAGCAGGATTACTATGGCAACAATACCTCAGTAGTGTAAAACTAACCTGTCTCAAGACGGTCTAAACCCAGCTCACATTACCTATTCGTTTGGTGAATTCCGCTTCACAATGATAGGAAGAGCCGACATCAAAGGATCAAAAAGCGATGTCGCTATGAACACTTGGCCGCCACAAGCCAGTTATCCTTGTGGTAACTTTTCTGACACCTCCTGCTTAAAACCCAAAAAGTCAGAAGGATCGTGAGACCCCACTTTCACAGTCTGTTTACTGAAAATCAAGATCAAGCGAGCTTTTGCCCTTCTGCTCCACAGGAGGTTTCTGTCTTCCCTGAGCTCGCCTTAGGACACCTGCATTACGGTTTCACAGGTGTACTTCCCCAGTCAAACTCCCCACCTGCCACTGTCTCCAGAGCGGGTCACTCACTGGCTGGGTGAAGGCCGAGTGTTTGGAGCCAGAAGCAAGAGCCCTCTCATGGATAAGTGGAGAAATGATAAGAGTAGTGGTATTTTACTGGCAGCACCCCATGCCCCAGTGGCAGGAAACCGGGGGCCTCCCACTTATTCTACACATCTCAGGTCTCTTCACTGTGACAGACTAGAGTCAAGCTCAACAGGGTCTTCTTTCCCATGCTGATTCCATCATGCCGATTCCCTTGGCTGTGGTTTCGCTAGATAGTAGGTAGGGACAGTGGGAATCTCGTTCATCCATTCATGCGCATCACTAATTAGATGACAAGGCATTTGGCAACCCTAAGAGAGTCATAGATACTCCCGCCGTTTACCCGCGCTTCATTGAATTTCTTCACTTTGACAGTCAGAGCACTGGGCAGAAATCACATTGCGTCAACACCCGCCGAGAGCCCTCGCGATGCTTTTGTTTTAATTAAACAGTCGGATTCCCCTGGTCTGCACCAGTTCTAAGTCAACTGCTAGGAGCTGGCCGAGGCGAAACGCCAGCCCACCCCCCATTGGCCACCCCGCCGTGCCCCGTTCCTCGGGCCTCTCCCACAAGGGGAAGGAGAAGAGAGTGGGAGCACAGACAGGAACAGAGTGGAGCCGGTTGGGGAGGAGATGCATGCGCTGCAGCTGGGGAAATCCATGGTAAAGGCCAGGCATGTGTCCAGAGTCGACGCACACCCAGCTAGTAGCCCCCTTGCGGCCGCAGGGCTGTCCGTCTCTGCCGCCCCTGGTTCGGGGATATGAGCCCAGCTCCCTTTCGATAGGCCCATCTCTTAGGACCAACTAACCCATGATCAGCTGCTGTTCACATAGACCCTTGTCCACTTCAGCCTTCAAAGTTCTCATTTGAACATTTGCTACTACAACCAAGATCTTCACCCACGGGGGCTCTGCCTGGGCCCTCACCCTGGGCTTCCGCGATCACTATGGTGGCCCTCCTACTTGTCACGACCTAGCCCCCGCGGGCCCGCCAGATCCAGCGACAGCCAGGTACGGGCCGACGCTCCAGCACCATCTATTTTCAGGGCTAGCTGATTCTGCAGGTGAGTTGTTATACACTCTTTAGCGGGTTCTGACTTCCATGGCTGCCGCCCTTCTGTCTCTAATAACCCACACCTTTTATGGGGTCTGATGAGCGTTGGCATCAGACACCTTAACCCGGTGTTTGATTCATCCTGCAGCGCCAGTTCTGCTTACCAAAAGTGGCCCTCTGAGCACTCGCATTCCACACCCGGCTCCAGGCCAGCGAGCCGGGCTTCTTACCCATTTAAAGTTTGGAGCATAAAGGGGATGGGGGGATGGAATGTGCTCTGCACTAGCTGGATAATTGATAATATTAAATTGCAAAGAAAAGCCCCGATTAATATCCGTCAGTAAGTCAATCACTAATAGCTGGATATTCGAGGGTGCAACCAGAGACAATTGTATTGTACGAAAAGAAGAGAGGAAAGAATGTCTCTTTGTTGGCGCACATGAGATAAATTAAAATTTAACTTTTAATAGATCCATTAAGATTGTTAACATTTAAAGTTTGAGAATAGGTTGATATTGTTTCTGCACCAAGAACTCTAATCATTCACTTTACCGGATAAAACTGCGTACTGGGGTCATGCCTGCACAGAGCGCCAGCTATCTGGAGGGAACCAGCTACTAGATGGTTTGATTAGTCTCTCGCCCCTATACCCAGGTTGGATGACTGATTTACACGTCAAGACCACTGCGGACCTCAACCAGAGTTTCCACTGGCTTCATATAGGTCGGAAGGTATACTATCCATGCTTGACCCGGGGACTCTTCACCGCACCCCCCTCTATCCAAACATTGAGGAAGGGATCCACCCAGACCTTAAAGCCCTCTACCCACTGAGAAGGAGTATCCAACATAAGACTCTGTAAACAAAGGTAAGTCAGACTAAAGAATAGCACTGGGTTGACCATTCCCATGCCTCCTCCCTTCCTCGGTTTGTAGGTTATGTCCCGCTTGATAAGATTCAGTCTGTTCCCCCAGAGGAGCTGGAAAAACAAGGCCTGAACCTTTGTCCATCTAGATTCTGACAAGAGACATACGTAGCTAACATATAGAAAGATAGGAATCAGGTAAGTCTTGATTACTGTAGGTCAACTCTTTCCTTGAGAGAGAGCCTCCACCTCCTCCAGCTCTTAACCTTCGCAGGAGCCGCAACCAGTCTAAGATTCCAATTTTTTTGCAGCGTAATCACCAGGGCCAAATCTTATACCTAGAATTTTAATCTCCTGGCTTGCTCGTGGGAGGCCATCCAGAAGGTCAAACTCCTGACCCTCCTCTCCCATATAGAAAATCTCACTCTTGTCCCAGTTGACCTTGGAGCCAGATGACATAGAATACTCCTGAATGACAGCCACCACATTATCCACCAACTCTGGGGAAGACAGGACAACTGTGATGTCATCCGCATAGACCACCACCCTCAGCGGCCGACCCAGACCTAGGTGCACTCCTCCAACTGCACCACCATCAAGCCTTCTTACAAAAGGATCAGTGGCAAAAACATATATGAGGGGGCTCAGGGGGCACCCCTGCCTGACACCCAAATTGACCGAAAAGGATGGACCTACCCAACCATTGACTAGAGGGAAACTCTCGGCTCGCCTGTACAAAGACACTCAACCATTCAAACACCGTCACTGGGAGACCATACCACTCCAGGAGCCTTTCACGGTACAATGCTGAGACGGGGTGAGCAGCTACCCGGAAAATTCCATCAGGCTACTAAATATGACTCTTGCCAGAATCTTACGGTCCATATTGAGAACTGCGATGGGCGCCAATTCTCAATCCGGGACCAATCTTTCCCCTTAGACAGCAATATTAAAGCAGAGAGCCTCATGGAAGGAGGGAGTAACCCCTCAGCCAGGCATTAATTAAATACTTCCTTGAGTCGAGGAGCCAAGATGTCAGAGAAAACTTTATAAAACTCGGAGGTCAAACCATCCGGACCTGGCGAATTCTTGGAGGCTAGACTATTAATAGCCACCCTCACATCTTCCAAAGTAATATCCCTACTCAGAGAATCAAGCTGGTCACCAAGGTTTTCCAGTCCTGGTGTCTCCCTTAGAAAAGTATCCATCATCTCTCTGTAAAGTGGCTGCTCAGAGAGAAGACAGGAATAGAAGTACTACAGAACCCCCAGAATGCCCCCACAATCCTCGCGAAGAACACCCTGAACATCATACAGCCCTCCCACCTCCTTAGCAACAACCGAGTTCCTATAGCTCTGGAAAGGATCCGGAGAGTGGTACTTCCCGTAATCCCTCTCCAGAGCCAAGGAATCATACCGGTTGTATTGTAACTCTTTCATCTTCGCTTTCACCTGGGAGTTTTCCCCACCATCTCCCTGCCCAGAAATCAGAAAGTCCAATTTCTTTCTCAAAGCTTGGTAGGTACGCTGTTTTATCAAATTACGCTTGGCTATGAGGTTCCGAAATAAAACCCGGGTCTGCTTCTTACATACCTCCCACCACTCGGACCTACTCCAGCTTGCCTCCAACAGTGACTCCTGACATTCAAGGAAGTCTCTGAAAGACTGTCTGTTACCCTCCTCCTCCAAGAGCTGAGAATTCAAACGCCACAGGCCCCATACTTTCATAGGGGACTCTGAGGCATTCAAGAATACACACAGACAAACGTGGTCAGAGAATTCTACCAGCCTCAACACAGGTGCCAAGGTTTTCAAATTCTCCTTAACAAAAAATATATCTATCCTATTCCTACACCTAGCTCTATAAAAAGTGAAACCAGTAAGGGCTGGTGAATGTCTAACGTGCACATCCACCATTCCTACCTGTCTAACCATGCTATTTAGAAAAACTGAGTCATAGCCCAGGGTCGTCTTTGAGCCTCCCCTGTCCTTTGGCTGAAAAAAGGTATGGTTTTATCTCTCTGAAAAGACACTTCCTGTCCTACTTGGACTGGGGACCATAAATGTTAATTAGGTGCAGGTCATGTCCCCTGAGATTGACATCCAAAACTATACATCTGCCTACCTGGAGATCAATAACCCTCTGGGCAGTTTCCATGCCGGTAAAAAGAACAGCCAAACCACCGTACGGCTTGGCCACAAGAGACCAATAGGAGAGGCCACATCTTCACTCAGCCTTAGCCTTGAGAAGAACTGTGAGTCTGCCTACCCTAGTCTCCGGCAAAAACAAAAAGTCAACCTCAAGGCCAAATAACGAGCTCGTTTGGACAGAATTGATGCCACATTAATGGTGCCCCCCCCCCCCCCAATAGGCTGGAGAGCCATCCTTCATGGTTCCAGTAGGCACTCTATTATTGTTTCAAACACTCACTTATGTGCTACTTAGATGCCTCCCCAGAACCACCGCCCCTGACATGGACGAAACAGAAGGGGGATTTAAACAAACTAAACCTGTACTCCCATCCCCTATATTGGGAGGGATTGGGGTCACTACCAGGGCAGAACCCCCAAAAGGAACCAATCCAGATGGGTGGCCCAGGATTAGACCAAGAAGGGCAGAAGGGTCAGACCCACACACCCTGGGATCCATCAAAAGATCAGGCAGCTGGCCATCCTGGCTAGATGGGGCCTGAACAACCTTCACCCAAACAACCTCCTGAGGTGTAGGTGCACGAGCCTCCACCAAACCTGGTCTTAGACCCCTATATCCACTCTCAACTAGAAACTATTCCAGGGCCACAGCTGAAACACCTACACTACTCATGTCCCTAGATTTTTCCTTTGACACCTTTAATTGTCCCAAAGATGGGGACACAGCCCTATATTTTTTCTTTTTCCTTTGCTCTTCAGGCATAAAGACCAGTTCTCCATTTTCTTGCCAGATAATATCCCCTTCATCTTTGTCCTCCCCCTTAAGAGCAAAAAACCTATTTGTGAAGGTTATGGGCCGGCCCTTTAGATTTTTCTCTTTCATCATCTTCTTCCCTCCTTTACCCTCTACTACTATAAGTGGATCTTTTACACACCCAGATACCTGTACTGACTCCAGACCTTGAGCACCCTCCCTACTGGGCCCCAGAACAAATAACTCAGGCCATGGGGAACCTCCTCGACCACCCCATCTCCCAATACCTCAACCTCCACTCTAGCCGCCACCCTTACCATCTCTTCATCTAAGCTTTTATTGTGGAATGCTTCTGGGAAATTATAATAAGGATGACCCTTCACCCCACAGAGGTTATATTTGATGGTATTACATTCTCTTGCAATATGACCCACTTTATCACACCTGGTGCACTTAACTATTGTACAATCACAGCTTACATGGCGAAAGTTGCTGCACTTGTGGCACATTTGGGGCTGACTGAGGTAAAAGCACTCTATCCTGTCAGCCCCAATATACGCTGCAGAAGGAATATGCACATTGTGCCTCAATTTTAGAACTGCCGACCAGGCTTCACCCCATACCCCCACTGACTCAGGAACCTTGGTCAATGGTGTTTCTATTGACTGTACAAATCTCTGAAGCCAGAAGGAGATATCAGCCGGGTCCAGAGATTCATTCCTTACCAGGACATTTATTTTAACAGTCTCCTCATACGTGATGGCCATGGCTTTATAATTGGTCCACGGACCCTTGGTCTTTGCTGCCCCCCCATACAGAGCAAACCACTGTATGAAATAAAACTAATGTCATATTCTGGGGAATAACCAGATGAATACAGGCATAGAGGTCTGAGGCAACAAGCCCCAAACTGAAAAACTGCTTTAAAAAATCTTCCCTAGAAGGGGAAGGGTCACTGCTCTGCCACTTCAAATGTACAGCATTCCTCCTCTGAACGGGCTGCGCCCCCATCATCCCACCTCCACCAGGGGCTCTACTGTTACCTCCTGAGCCAGCGGCCAACACATAAGAGGTCATATCCGGGTGCACAGGAGGCAGACCTACTGCACAAGGGGCATCTGCAGCACCTCCTGCCAGCTCAGGTGCAGCCCCACCAGATACCTGCGCCTCCACCCCCCTGCCTCATGCCGTGAACATCTCAGCTTTGCTTGCATACTGCCAACAGGCTACCTCCCACTTGCCTGCACCTCTTGTCATCTGTCTGTCGCCCTTCCCCATTAGCTCTTCAGAGCAGGGCCCTCTTTCCTCTTGTTATCTAAGCCCTCGTCTCAACACATTTCACTCACAGCTCTCCCCTACTCAACAACCATCTTTATCCTGCTAGTAAAGGCTCATCTCCATCTATGGCCACCAGCCTCTAGTAGTACGATGATCACTCCCTCGATACTTACATCTTAGCTGTATTGTGTCTTGAGAATGTGTGGTGCTCTGTTACCTGTACTCTATTTCTGTTATTTATTTACTGTAATGCAATGTTTTGTCCCCTGTACTGTCCTTTGTACGGCGCTGCGAAACACATGTGGCGCCTTATAAATAAAATGTAATAATAATAATAATAATAATACCTGAGTGATATTTTTAGCTGTTGCTTGCTTAATAACTTAAGGTAGCTCATCAATTAAAGCATCAGCTTCTTTACCTTCTTTACTAGGTGTCTTTTCTCTTTCTTTGCCTCTCTAGCAGCATATCTTTGCCACACTCCTAACAAAAGCTTTGTTAGTAACAGAAACTCTTTCCACTGGCACACTTGTACCAACTACAGCCTCAACTGAATAAGAAACCAACTATCTTTTTATCAGTGTCAGAGATACCTGAGGACAGTTCCACAATAGCATCTTGAACATCACTGCGTGATCCAGGCGCCTCATCCTCTTCTGGTACCCGAATGTGTTCCAAAACAGGGTTAAAATCACCAGAAACATCATTGCAACTAGCCACAGAATTTAGGGGAAGCTGGCTGTCATTTATCAACTCCTCTCCTCCAGATTTTAGTGCTGCAATCCTTTTAGCTTGCAAATCAGCCTAATAAAACAGTTTATCTTTCAATTCTCTCTCCAATTGCTCCAATTTCATTTTCAACTGTGGCCTTTGGCTACTAAAGGCTCTATTGCGCTTCTACCTTTTAGCTACCACACATTTTTTTAGCCTTATCTCTTTTTCAACCTGTAGCAACTCCTCAGAAAAGTCCATAGGAACACTGCACACTGCAGCTGCTGAAGAACCTCCCACAAGTGTGCACCCCATTCCAGCAACCAGATCACCATCACTAGGAGATACAGTTTGCAAATTCATAGATGAGGCACACCCATTGCCTGGGTGCCGCTCTCCTATTTTATTCATGCTAGCCGTAGCAGCAGCAGGCTTACAATACACATTAGGTCAGTAGAACACTACAGATCAGTAGAAAGGAGCTGACAATCACCAACTAAAGGCTTTATTTTGCTTGTTTCTGGAGTTTCCAAACACTTATTATCCACCATTATAGGCAGCTGTTCCACCTCCATAGGGTCACTCACTGGGATAACAGGCTCCATGCTCCCTGTAGCTTCCACAACGCTTATAGTGGGCTCAACAGGCCAACTTGCAAGGGGAAATCAGCAGTCACCCACCCGACAGGACCACAGGGGTTTCACAAACACTTGCTATATTATCCACGCACTGAGCATGGTTTCCCCAGTCACTGACCTTTCTCCTGCAGTTATTGTTCCTTCCACATCTAGTAGTGCTTCCAATAAATCTGCTGCCGGTATACTGCTATCCATATCACTGCTACATGATTTTCCCCTTCTGCCGCTGCTCCCAGGTAGATCAGGAGGAAGGCCAGGGCCAGGCCCGGCAGGCAGGGGACTCTTCTGGGGAGCAGCCCCAGGAGGCTCCATTTTACTGCGGAAGATCCCCTCAGGAAACACCAAGGCTACGGCCTTGTCCTGGTTCTTCTGGAGCTCCAACAGACACAACTTCACACTGTGGATGCTGGCACCAGACTTGCCCTCCAGTGGATCCTCGTTAAAGGATTTAAAGTGTACTCATTCCAATTACAGGGCCTTGAATGAGTCCTATATTGTTATTTTTTTGTCACTACCTTCCCGAGTCAGGAGTGTGTAAATTGCGCGCTTGCTGCCTTCCTTGGATGTGGTAGCCATTTCTCAGGCTCCCTCTCTGAATCGAGCCCTGATTCCCCATTACCCGTAGTCACCATGGTAGGCACAGAAAGTACCATCGAAAGTTGATAGGTCAGACATCCGAATGTGTCACCGCCATCACGGGGATGTGCAATCGGACTGAGGTTATCTAGAATTGCCAGCGAGGCCAGGGACACCATAAGGCCGGGGCCCATCCCGCTGGGAACCCCCGGATTGGTCTTGGACTGATAAATGCACGCATCCCTGGGGTCAGTGCTCGTCGGCATGTATTAGCTCTAGAATTACTACAGTTATCCAAGTAACAGCTTCAAGTGATCATAGTAACCATAACTGATTTAATGAGCCATTCGCAGTTTCACTGTACCGGCCGTGTTTACAGGTGCATGGCTTAATCTTTGAGACAAGCATATGCTACTGGCAGGATCAACCAGGTAGCTCTCGGTCGGTCAGTGGCGCCAGGGCTCTCGAGCCGAAGGGTGCTCGGTGAGGAGTTGTACAAGTGGACGGGCAGGCCAAGGGGGAAGTTCGGAGTCAGAGGGACAGCGGCCCCAGCCACCCGGTGCCATTGGGCAGCCCCCGGGAAGGGGGGCAGTGCCTGCTCAATTTCACCTATTTCTCCTCACCATAGGTGCCTATTTATATTTTTGCTGGTGGGTGCTTGTGGGAGACAGCATCGGGAATAAAAGGGTGGCAGCGGCAGTGACTAATGCCCATTACACATTATGCAACACACCATAATGCCTATTACACATTATGCCACACACCGTAATGCCCATTACACAATATGCCACACACCGTAATGTCTATTACACATTATGCCACACACCATAATGCCCATTGCCCAATATGCCACACACCATAATGTCTATTACACATTATGTAACACATCATAATGCCCATTACGCAATATGCCACACACCGTAATGTCTATTACACAATATTCCACACACCGTAATGTCTATTATACAATATGCCACACACCGTAATGTCTATTACACATTATGCTAAACACCGTAATGTCTATTACACATTATGCTACACACCGTAATGTCTATTACACATTATGCTACACACTATAATGTCTATTACACGTTATGCTACACACCGTAATGTCTATTACACGTTATGCTACACACTGTAATGTCTATTACACGTTATGCTACACACTGTAATGTCTATTACACGTTATGCTACACACTGTAATGTCTATTACGCGTTATGCTATACACCGTAAAGTCTATTACACGTTATGCTAAACACCGTAATGTCTATTACACATTATGCTACACACCGTAATGTCTATTACACATTATGCTAAACACCGTAATGTCTATTACACATTATGCTACACACTGTAATGTCTATTACACGTTATGCTACACACCGTAATGTCTATTACACGTTATGCTACACACCGTAATGTCTATTACACGTTATGCTACACACTGTAATGTCTATTACACGTTATACTACACGCCGTAATGTCTATTACACGTTATGCTACACACTGTAATGTCTATTACAAGTTATGCTACACACCGTAATGTCTATTACACGTTATGCTACACACTGTAATGTCTATTACACGTTATTCTACACACCGTAATGTTTTTTACACGTTATGCTACACACCATAATGTCTATTACACATTATGCTACACACCGTAATGTCTATTACACGTTATGCTACACACTGTAACACCCATTATGCATTATGCCACACACTGTAACGCCAACTACATATTATGATACACACAGTTATGGCCCTGACACCATTTTATGCCCACACACAATAACGCCACTTACATTGCTAGGGGTATCCTATGCATTGCCAGGGGTTTTATGCCCGTTGCTAGGGGTCTCCTGTGCATTGCCAGAGGTTTCATGTGCGTTGCTAGGGGTCTCCTTTGCATTGCCAGGTGTTTCATGTGCATTGCTAGAGGTCTCCTGTGTGTTGCAAGGTATTTCCTGCATGTTGCCAGGTATCTCCTAACCGCTGCCTCAGTAAAGTTAGGGAGGGTGGGTGCGGGCATCAGTGGTTACTGCTAGCCCCCTCAGCCCCCACAGTGGAGATGCACTGTGGGCTGCGGAAGCGCTTCTGTACCATAGCAGTGTAAAAAAACACCCTCTTAAAATGCCCGCCGTCGAGTAGACAGACGCTAGAGGTCAAATGTGACCTCTAGCGTCTGACTCCTCCTTGGCGGCAGCCATTTTCGGTTGTTTTTTTACACTGCTATGGTACAGAAGCGCTTCCGCAGACCAGAGTGCATCAAATCTACTGTGAGTGCTGTGAGGGCAGTGGCGGCCAGCTCTACTGGGGTAGTGGCTGGTTCCATGGGTGCTCCTCGCGATCCGTGGGTGCTCGGGCCCGGAAGCACCCACAGAATCGGCGCATTTGCTCCCCACCCGACAACCTATTCACTTGGAAACCTGTGCAAGCTGTCCTGGGGTTTGTATTTTTGTTAGATAGGATGCAGTTTAAAAAAGTTGCCTGAGGGCTCTCAACCCAGGAAACCCCGCTCCCCCAATCCACCACATACCGGCGGGTTTCATCTTGTCCCAGGGGGGTGAAAGGGTGTAAAAGGCTCATCTCGCAGAGCTCCGTCACCCTACCAGGAGACACTGGCGGCACCCGGGCATCTGCAGCTTCTGCTGTCTCCCTCTGAAAGTAGATCCCGCTCTCCCTTTCTCTCCTGCGCTTCTATCTCACCCTGTCAGACTCACCTTCTCTAGCGATCTCTCTCACGCTCTACCTCCGCCCTGCCTTTCCCTTCTTTCCGCGGGGAAACTGCAGCAAACCCTTCTATGCAGCCACCTCACCAGGGCGGGCAGCAAGCATGGCCCTCTCGTAGGGCTTGCGAGGAGCAGCTGTCAGTGAGCCGCATCCTCAGTTCCATGTCAACACTTTTGCAGTTCCTGGGAAATCATGTGCTCCACAGGGGGATGGGGGCGAGTGCCCTTCGCTCAGCAATGAGGATGCTTCCCTGGCACCGCCGGAGGCTTCAGGCACCTGCACGGCTCACGGACAGAGCAGACCATGACGCATGGAGTCAAAAACGGGGCCTGCCCAGCTCCGGCCCTGGAGCACTGGGCATATGCCTGGGGTCCGGTCACCCCTGCAGCAGAGGGGTTTCGGGTGCGCTATGGACAGAGGGAAGGTCGGGTTCACCTGGAGCTGGCCAGGACCCCAGAGTTCCGGCCGAGCGTTCATCCCTCTGCACCAGGGTGCAGGGTGCCACATCGATCAGTTTGCAGAAGAGTCCTTTACTTTTTACCTTGGCTTACTCTTTTCCTGCTGGACTCTAGCCACCACCTGTAATTCTCGCAGAGGAGTTCTCTTGAGCGTAGTGAGATGGGTGGAGCATGCAACACTTTTGCAGATCTCTATCAGATTTTCCTTATTCTCCTGGAACCCTGTCCCGGCCTGAGGGGTGTCAGTCCGCACTCAAATCGCAGTACCCATTTCAGCCCCGATAGGTGTGAAGACCGAGGAGTCTCCTTCCAAGTTCCCTGGACTGCACTTAGCGGCCCTGCCCGGTCAAGTCATCCTCCGGCCATAAGGAGGCATCGGTTGCACAGCACAGACTGTGCATGCGCCCCCCCCCCCCTGCATCGCGCACACCGACACCCATTGCGCTCTTGTAAATGTGATTCTCGGGGATATGCAAGAATTTTATGCTGGGTAGTTGAGACATGACTTCCCTATCGCCTCCCGGGTTCAGACTTGTGGGGACCTCATTTCAGGTCCCCACCATGTCGGAGGTCCCGCCAGTGTTGTTTTGCTGCGAGGCTCATGTCCCCGTAACGATAGATGTACAAGTGCACACACGCACACACAAAGAGAAATAGTACATGAAACTGTTATCTGAAGCATGAACCGGTTGAATAAAGAAAGAAGCCAACAGTATGCAGCACTGAGCAAAGAATAAATGTCAGTAAAAGTGAAGGGTATCATCATGGAAACTGGATGCCCAGGGAAGAAATATATTGTGTGTTTAACATGCACTGTTATTGAAAAATAGCAACAAACTATGTCAAGTGCATCAACAGTTAATTAAAATTGAATGATGTCTGGAAAATGATGCACGCCAGAAGTAATATATGTAAATTCATACTTCAGGTCCCAATATGCCTGTCACTAGAGCTCATGCTGTCTTTACAGTAAATTGGCTGCAATAATCATTTTCTCATATGTCAAGTACTTGAGGACACCTTTCTGTATCTTGATGCCTGAATATGAAATGCTGAAGAGTACTTGGCACCAAATACTGTTCAGAATACAGCAAGCATAGGCAACAAACATTGCTCTGGCTGTGGCTGTATGCCTGCTGGAGAGTGACAGCAGCATGAGATTGGTTAACTGAGAGCTGGATTCTATTGTATGAGTTTTCTTGATGGATCTCTTGAAGGGAATGTTTACAATATTATACAAGAAGGATAGTTTTTAGGGAAAATCAAAACTTACAAGCATCACCACCATACCATTGTTTCTGGTAGTGATCTGTCACTATCAACAACCAACACACAGATCACTATCAGCCAAAAACGGACAGGACGGAACAGCGGCACCCGAGGGAACACCAGGTCACGTGGCTGAAGACCCGGAAGCGAAGACAGTCACCGAATAGTGAAGCACCATCCGAGGGAAGAAGCTGTTGCTGGATACAGGGGACGATGGAGGAAGAAAGCAAAGTGAGTCTCCATAGGTGGAGGGTGTGTGGTGGTAAGCGGCTCTGAGAGCCAGAGCCGTGTACACACCTCCCGCCAAGACAGGCACCAATCCTTGAGCGTCCGGCTCCCAGCGTGTGACTGGTTACAGACACAGTGCCGGTGGCGGGAACAAGGGATCGGAGAACCAGTCCGTAGTCCTTTTGCCACATTTCCATAACCGTATACACTGTACACCATGCACGGTTTCCACCTCGTTAACCACCTAAGTGCACATTACATTAAGATCGGCGGGACGCCGCAAACTGTCAGCTACAACAAGGACTTTTCTTTTCTTGCCAGCCAAAGAACTATTGCACTCACCAGGCAATCATTCAGTGCTCATAACCACCAGAGAGCACTAAGTGATATTCTATTTGGACAACCAGATCTATCAGAGACGCCGGGATGTATCAAGTTGCAGCTATAGATTTAATCATTTACTCATTTACTAATTAATTAAATATATTTGCTATAAAACATCCAGCATCGTACAAGTATTTAACACCAACCGTTATACATCAAATCGGGGTTGAGCGCTGTGTAAATCACACATTTTGTTTGTAACTCCTAACAAGACGGACACACGTGTTAAACACAAGCAGCACTCCCCGTAACACAGTACGACTCAGTGCGCAGTCCGCACAAAAATTCTGTTTTCATTTAATGCACGCACCACTGCTATGGCAATGTCGGCACACAGAGGCTTGTGGCTTTGCCAGTGGATTGCTGACGCGGACTCCAGGAAAGGTGTAGCAGGCCTACCATTCACGGGAGAGGCCTTGTTTGGAGATGAACTAGACAAATGGATCTCCAAAGCTACTGTGGGTAAGTCTACGTATATTCCTTCCGCAGCCCCCCCCCAACCAAGAAGACTTATTCAGCTTCTAAGTTGCAATCCTTTCGGACGGCCAAGTTCAACGGCAAATCCAGACTTGCTTCTACGTCCTCCAGTGGCGCAAGAGGTAAACCACGCAAACAGCAACTGTGGCCGCTCAGTAACAGAGCTCAGGCTCTGCTTCCTCAAAGCCTTCAGCATGACGGTGGACGGCAATGCCTGGAAGGCTGTCAGTTGGGAACCTGACTACGATTCTTCGGTAAGATCTGGTCAAGTTCGTGCGAGGATCCCTGGGTCATGGATCTTATTTCCCAGGGCTACAGACTGGAGTTCCAGGAGCTCCCGCCTCACAGATTCTTCAAATCAGGCTTACCAGTTTCACAAGAGGCAAGTATGACTTTACTGCATGCCATCCAAAAACTGGTACAGACTCAGGTCATTGTTCCAGTTCCACCTCATTTGCAAAACAAGGGGTACTATTCCTACCTGTTTGTAGTACCGAATCCGGATGGTTTGGTATGGCCGATTCTGAACCTCAAGTCGTTGAACCCGTACTTACGAGTGTTCAAATCCGTCCAGATTTCGGTCTTATCCATTTTCTTTCAAAGACAATTGGCTTCTCTCCCTGAGGTCGAGATTTTCTTGAAAGGTGTTCTGCACATCCAACCTCCCTTGGTGCCTCCCACGGCACCTTGGGATCTCAATGTGGTGCTGCAGTTCCTCCAATCGGACTGGTTTGAACCGTTACAGGAGGTGGATGTAAAATATCTTACGTGGAAGACCGTCACACTGTTGGCCTTGGCTTCAGCAAGATGTGTGTCGGAGCTGGGGGCTTTGTCTCACAAAAGTCCCTATTTAATTTTCCATGAGAACAGAGCTGAACTCAGAACTTCAATTTCTTCCTAATGTGGTGTCTGCGTTTCACATCAACCAACCTATTGTGGTTTCGGTTATCACCAACACTTCTGCTACTTCAAAGTCTTTGGATTTTGTGAGGGGTTTGAAGGTATATGTAAAGCGAACAGCTCATCACAGAAAATCTGACTCGCTGTTTGTTCTTTATGATCCCAATAAAATTGGGTGTCCTGCTTCAAAGCAGACAATTGCACGCTTGATCAGTCTTACTATCCTGCATGCTTATTCCACAGCAGGTTTGCCATGTCCAAAATCTGTACAGGCCCACTCTACTAGGTCAGTGGGTTCTTCCTGGGTGGCTGCCCGGGATGTCTCGGCTTTACAGCTCTGCCGAGCAGCTACTTGGTCAGGTTCAAACAAGTTTTACTAAGTGCTACAAGTTCGTTACTTTGGCCTCTGAGGACCTTCAGTTTGGTCAATCAGTTCTGCAGGAACCTCAGCACTCTCCAACCCAGTTTGGGAGCTTTGGTATATCCCCATGGTACTAAATGGAACCTCAGTATCCTCTAGGACGTAAGAGAAAATAGGATTTTAATTACCTACCGGTAAATCCTTTTCTCGTAGTCCATTGAGGATACTGGGCGACCGCCCGGTGCTTCATTTTTCCTGCACTGTTACTTAGTTAAGTAATGTTGGTTCAGCCGTTGCTGTTCCTGTTTCAAGTTTGGTTAGCTTGGCTTTCCTCGTGTGTGTGTGTGTGTGTGTGTGTGTGTGTGTGTGTGTGTGTGTGTGTGTGTGTGTGTGTGCTGGTTTGGAATCTCACCACTATCCTTATCTATCCTTCTCTCAAAGTATGTCCGTCTCATCGGGCACAGTTTCCTAGACTGAGTCTGGTAGGAGGGGCATAGAGGGAGGCCTCAGCCCACACTATCAAATTCTTAAAGTGCCCATGGCTCCTAATGAACACATCTATACCCCATGGTACTAAATGGACCCCAGTATAATCTACGGACTGTGAGAAAAGGATTTACTGGTAGGTAATTAAAATCCTATTTTTTACACTGCAATTAAGATTTCAGCTTGAACACACCCCACTCACTCTAACTCTCTATGCACATGCTATATTGCTCAATCTGCATTGCACAGGGGGAGTAATTCAGACCTGGTCGCAAGCAGGCATTCTTTGCACTGCTGCGACCAGGTAGTCACCGCCTACAGGGGTAAATCGCTGTGCAGGGGTGCGAATGCATGTGCAGAGAGCTGCACAAACAAAAGTTTGTGCAGTCTCTGCACATCTCAGTACTTACTCTTCCAGTTTGATGATCCGGCCCGGAGCTGATGTCTGGAACCCTCCCTTAAAACGGCTTGACACACCTTCATTTCTCCAGACACTCCTAGGAAATGGTCAGTTGACACCCACAAACGGCTTCTTCCTATCAATATTCTTGCTATCGCCGGTGCGATAAATTTCTTCCGCCATCCCTTCACTGTCCTGCACTCCCCGGCGCTGGGGTGACCTCCCGCCTGTGCATTGCGGTGCATACACATATGCAGTTCATACCCAGTGATAAGATCGGTGATTTTGATCTGCGCTTATAGGTATAGAGGCAGCCTGTATGGTACAAAGAGCCTTCACCAAGACCCCAATATAGGACAATAGATACAAAAAAGTGACCACACCTGGCGCCACCATACACCAATTACAAATTAAATAGCTTACTTAAATATCAACCAATTGGAATTGATAGCCTCTTTTGTAGTGGGAGTTGTCAGTGGAATACAAAAATCCACCCTTCTCAAAGAGGTAACAAATCTGTAGGACTAAAATAAAAGAACATAGTGCAACCAGTTTTTTAAGGTGAAGTGAAAGAGAGATTTTATTGGTTCAACTCACATAAATATGAGTCAATCATGCATATCATCCACCAGATGGCGTGGATCCTCAATCCCCACAGGTGTCCTGATAGGCTGGGAACTCAGAGGGAAAAGAATATAGTGCAATACTGCTTCACCATACAAAACGGTTTATTCTGACAAAAACACACTTACATTGAACATATAAATTAAAAGCATATCACCCAAATGGGATACTGGAACACCACTTCACTAACAGAGCCAGCTGCGTTTAGTCACCAGTGCGGGATCCAGATGGTTAAAGCCTTATGCTTGAGCGCGCTTTCGGTACTCAGACCTTCCTCAGAAGCATAGGCTGTTAATCAAAGGGAGCCACTTTTATACCCAAATATCCACCCTCCTGTATACAATTTGTGCAATAATCAGCGCTGATCGGCGCCCGGACCGGAAGTACGTCACCGGAAGTGACGTTTGCGTTCCACAGGCGACGTCTTCCTTCCTGTTTGTATTCCAAATGTACTGATCGGCGCTGTTCAGCGCCCGTGGCAGAAGTTCGTCACCGGAAGTGACGTTTGCATTCCACCGACGTCGTCTTTTCTTCCTGTTTGCGTTCCAGAAGGTGATATTACTTCCTGATTCCAGCGCAAATCATTAGAATGATAGTTAAGGGTCATTTGCAGAGTGATAGTCCACATATCATCCATGGGGGATACAGGGTAGACGTGGATCCCATATAAAATATAAAAAGCATAATGAAATTATATAAATAAGATGTTTGACAGACAACTGAGAACAGTTAAAAGACAACTGAAAAAATAAGAACAGATATCATGACTCCAGGAACCATTTTTATTCGAAGTCACTATTGAGACCATTGGGAATTAGAGAACCTAACCTATAGATCCAACGCATCTCTGCCTTCGCTAAAGGGACTTCGATGTCTTTATTGCGCCAAGTGGGGCTAATTTGTTGAATACCCCAGAAGGATTTTATTCCACTTATGTTACCCCCATGTGTATGTTTAAAATGTGCAGACAACGAATGTGTCTCTAGACCTTTTTTAATATTATAAATATGTTCGGCAAGTCTAGTTTTGAGACACCTTGTGGTTTTGCCTATATAAAGCAAAGAGCAATGGCATTCAGTGGCATATATAATGTTTTTGGAATTACAGGTTATGAACTCTTTAATGTTATAATTGGTCCCTTTTATTGTAAATTCCTTCATTTTACTTGAGACCTTAGTTGCCCTACACATATTGCACATGGCACACCGGTGAAAACCTTGGGTGCGGATGCTACTCCTTTTATTGGCCTCAATGGAACTATGCACTAATTTATCCTTCAGAGAACTAGATCTCCTATATATAAAGGATGGTCTTAACGGTAAACGGGGACCTATTATAGGGTCTTTTTTAAGCACATTCCAATGCTTCTTGAAAACACCTTCGATCTCTTTATGTTGGCAGTTAAAGTTGGACACGAAAGACCACTGCTAGGTATCACCCTTGTCATTAGATCTGGTTTTACCAATAAGGTCCCTACGGTCCAAAATGTCGACTCGAGTTTGTGCTTCAGTGAGGTGCTCTATCTTATAGCCCTTTTGTAGAAACCTATTGGTCATATCCATAGATTGTATGGCACAAACTTCTGGGTCTGAACAATTACGTTTAAGTAGTGTAGATTGGCTGAATGGAATACTGTTAAGCCAGTTTGCATGGTGCTGGCTATCAGTACTAATAAAACTATTGGAGTCGGTCGGTTTCCTATACAATCTGGTCTGTAGTAATTGACCTTTTATATAAATACATATGTCCAGAAAGACCAATTCCTCATTGCTGATATTTGTAGTGAGTTTAATATTAAACTCATTAGTATTCAGGGAGTCACAAAAGGACTCAAGATCTTCTCTATGACCGCTCCAAATAAACAGTAAGTCATCATAATACCTACGCCAGAGCACCAGGCCTGCTCCCAGCACGCCTCCCTGCCAGACCGTCTGGTCCTCCCAGTAGGCCATAAACAGGTTAGCGTAACTGGGAGCAAACCTGGTGCCCATGGCTGTGCCAACCCGTTGCAAGAAGTAATTACCATTAAATATAAAGTAATTGTTATTAAGGATAAATCTTATGCTTTTTAGCAGAAATTCCTTTAGATCAGAAGTGTATTCGGAATGGTCCAAAAAATATTGGACAGCTTCCAGCCCCTTTTCTTCTTGTATTATGGTGTAAAGTGTTGAAACATCGGCACTCACCATAATATAATTCTCATGCCACTCGGTGTTAGATAGTAGCGTTAGTATATCACTAGTATCTTTGAGATATGATTTCGTTTTTCTTACTTAAGGTTGTAGATAAAAATCCACAACCGCAGACAGGTTAGAGGTGATGCTATTGGTCTCTGACACTATAGGTCTACCGGGAGGGTGGAGGGGGTCCTTATGGACTTTGGGCAGAACATAGATGGTAGGTATAGAAGGATGTTTAAGATTAATGTAATCATATTCGGATTTCGTGATTACATTTTTTGATAGAGCATCATCTGTCAAAATTTGCAGAGACTTTATTATTCTATCAGTGGGGTTACTTTTTAATTTCATATACGTATCCCCATCGCATAACTGACGATCAATTTCTGTAATATAGTCTGCTCGGTCCATAAGGACCACACCTCCACCCTTATCTGCCGGTTTAATGACCAATTGGTCATCCTCCTTTAAACCTTTCAACGCATGCCATTCCTTTTTGGTCAAATTACAGTTCTTTCATTTTTTCTTAATGACCTGTTCAACATCATCCAAAACTAGTTTGTTGAAACAGTCCAAAAAGCTACCCCTACAATACGTGGGATAAAAGGATGATTTTGGTCTAAACTTAGACTCTGATGAAACTGAGGTACCTTCCGGTTCGGTTTGATCTTTGTTCAGAAAAAAATTCTTTACAGTGAGTTTCCGCACATATTTTTGCAAGTCTACATAAAACTCAAAGGGTTCTAGTTGACTAGTGGGGGCAAACTTTAAACCTCTCATTAGAACTTTCTCCTCATCTTTTGATAAGACTCTTTTACTTAGGTTAAATATTTTGGTTCCATTATCAGAAAGATCTGTGCCTACTTTCTTGGATTTATCAATTCTTGGTTTCCTTTTAGAAGCACCACCCCTTTTTCCCCTTTTATTTCGCTTTTTGGGAACATTCTTTTTTCTCTTTAATTTCTCCATCTGTTTCGTGGGCCCCACTCTAAAAAAGGGGATCTATTTGTTCTCCTATTCCTCCAGTTGTCATGTCTAGCTTCCTCATAGTTGTCCTCTTTCTCTAAGAAACCGTCATTACAATATTCAGGTTTCCAATGAAAGTTTGAACCCCTAAGCTTAGTCCCCTGTAATTGCGTGTTATTAGTGTTATGGGGTCTCTGTGATCTATCATTGTTATACCTTATAGTATCATCAGTTGTAGTCCTCCATCTTTTTTTCCTATACTGATTTTTTGAAATATGAGGTTTTGACCTTTCCTTGTTCTCTTCTGGATCCTCAATTAAGATGGTTTCCTTAATTGGGGCCTTAGAGTCATCTAGGTCTCGTACATATTTTTTTCCTTTTCCTTTCCTTTATTTCTCTAGTTTCTTTGTTTAATTTCCTTACGATCTCAGTTTCTGCATCTCTGACATCGTCTAGATCTTTAAAAGGTTTTACCAAAGAATAGAGTTTTTCTACTTCCTCATTTATACCAGATAAAGTTCTCTTTCTATCTTTCAGGATCAGATCAATTAGACGATGTGCACATTGATCTAAAACTGAATCCCATTCCTTTCTAAAATCCTCATTAGAGGTATTAAAGGAGGGAATTTTCTGGATTTTTAAACCTTTCGGGATAAGATTATCTGCCTGATAACGTTCTAGAGTATTGATCTCCCACCACAGATGGTTCTCTTTTAATACTGCTGTGTCTAATTTATGTAATACAGCCGAGAGATCCTCGTCCTTGGTGGAAATATCATTTGTATCACGGGAAAAAAGATTTTCAAACGCTTCTCTCCTCTGTTCTCGAAATGAAAACATTATAGCGGCAGTTCATACACCAGGTGAAAATAAGATAAAACAGTGATAAGATCGGTGATTTTGATCTGTGCTTATAGGTATAGAGGCAGCCTGTATGGTACAAAGAGCCTCCACCAAGACCCCAATATAGGACAATAGATACAAAAAAGTGACCACACCTGGCGCCACCATACACCAATTACAAATTAAATAGCTTACTTAAATATCAACCAATTGGAATTGATAGCCTCTTTTGTAGTGGGAGTTGTCAGTGGAATACAAAAATCCACCCTTCTCAAAGAGGTAACAAATCTGTAGGACTAAAATAAAAGAACATAGTGCAACCAGTTTTTTAAGGTGAAGTGAAAGAGAGATTTTATTGGTTCAACTCACATAAATATGAGTCAATCATGCATATCATCCACCAGATGGCGTGGATCCTCAATCCCCACAGGTGTCCTGATAGGCTGGGAACTCAGAGGGAAAAGAATATAGTGCAATACTGCTTCACCATACAAAACGGTTTATTCTGACAAAAACACACTTACATTGAACATATAAATTAAAAGCATATCACCCAAATGGGATACTGGAACACCACTTCACTAACAGAGCCAGCTGCGTTTAGTCACCTGTGCGGGATCCAGATGGTTAAAGCCTTATACTTGAGCGCGCTTTCGGTACTCAGACCTTCCTCAGAAGCATAGGCTGTTAATCAAAGGGAGCCACTTTTATACCCAAATATCCACCCTCCTGTATACAATTTGTGCAATAATCAGCGCTGATCGGCGCCCGGACCGGAAGTACGTCACCGGAAGTGACGTTTGCGTTCCACAGGCGACGTCTTCCTTCCTGTTTGTATTCCAAATGTACTGATCGGCGCTGTTTAGAAGCATAGGCTGTTAATCCTGTATTCAGGAGGGTGGATATTTGGGTATAAAAGTGGCTCCCTTTGATTAACAGCCTATGCTTCTGAGGAAGGTCTGAGTACCGAAAGCGCGCTTAAGCATAAGGCTTTAACCATCTGGATCCTGCACAGGTGACTAAACGCAGCTGGCTCTGTTAGTGAAGTGGTGTTCCAGTATCCCTTTTGGGTGATATGCTTTTAATTTATATGTTCAATGTAAGTGCGTTTTTGTCAGAATAAACCGTTTTGTATGGTGAAGCAGTATTGCACTATATTCTTTTCCCTCTGAGTTCCCAGCCTATCAGGACACCTGTGGGGATTGAGGATCCACGCCATCTGGTGGATGATATGCATGATTGACTCATATTTATGTGAGTTGAACCAATAAAATCTCTCTTTCACTTCACCTTAAAAAACTGGTTGCACTATGTTCTTTTATTTTAGTCCTACAGATTTGTTACCTCTTTGAGAAGGGTGGATTTTTGTATTCCACTGACAACTCCCACTACAAAAGAGGCTATCAATTCCAATTGGTTGATATTTAAGTAAGCTATTTCATTTGTAATTGGTGTATGGTGGCGCCAGGTGTGGTCACTTTTTTGTATCTATTGTCCTATATTGGGGTCTTGGTGAAGGCTCTTTGTACCATACAGGCTGCCTCTATACCTATAAGCGCAGATCAAAATCACCGATCTTATCACTGTTTTATCTTATTTTCACCTGGTGTATGAACTGCAGCTATAATGTTTTCATTTCGAGAACAGAGGAGAGAAGCGTTTGAAAATCTTTTTTCCCGTGATACAAATGATATTTCCACCAAGGACGAGGATCTCTCGGCTGTATTACATAAATTAGACACAGCAGTATTAAAAGAGAACCGTCTGTGGTGGGAGATCAATACTCTAGAACGTTATCAGGCAGATAATCTTATCCCGAAAGGTTTAAAAATCCAGAAAATTCCCTCCTTTAATACCTCTAATGAGGATTTTAGAAAGGAATGGGATTCAGTTTTAGATCAATGTGCACATCGTCTAATTGATCTGATCCTGAAAGATAGAAAGAGAACTTTATCTGGTATAAATGAGGAAGTAGAAAAACTCTATTCTTTGGTAAAACCTTTTAAAGATCTAGACGATGTCAGAGATGCAGAAACTGAGATCGTAAGGAAATTAAACAAAGAAACTAGAGAAATAAAGGAAAGGAAAAGGAAAAAATATGTACGAGACCTAGATGACTCTAAGGCCCCAATTAAGGAAACCATCTTAAATGAGGATCCAGAAGAGAACAAGGAAAGGTCAAAACCTCATATTTCAAAAAATCAGTATAGGAAAAAAAGATGGAGGACTACAACTGATGATACTATAAGGTATAACAATGATAGATCACAGAGACCCCATAACACTAATAACACGCAATTACAGGGGACTAAGCTTAGGGGTTCAAACTTTCATTGGAAACCTGAATATTGTAATGACGGTTTCTTAGAGAAAGAGGACAACTATGAGGAAGCTAGACATGACAACTGGAGGAATAGGAGAACAAATAGATCCCCTTTTTTAGAGTGGGGCCCACGAAACAGATGGAGAAATTAAAGAGAAAAAAGAATGTTCCCAAAAAGCGAAATAAAAGGGGAAAAAGGGGTGGTGCTTCTAAAAGGAAACCAAGAATTGATAAATCCAAGAAAGTAGGCACAGATCTTTCTGATAATGGAACCAAAATATTTAACCTAAGTAAAAGAGTCTTATCAAAAGATGAGGAGAAAGTTCTAATGAGAGGTTTAAAGTTTGCCCCCACTAGTCAACTAGAACCCTTTGAGTTTTATGTAGACTTGCAAAAATATGTGCGGAAACTCACTGTAAAGAAATTTTTTCTGAACAAAGATCAAACCGAACCGGAAGGTACCTCAGTTTCATCAGAGTCTAAGTTTAGACCAAAATCATCCTTTTATCCCACGTATTGTAGGGGTAGCTTTTTGGACTGTTTCAACAAACTAGTTTTGGATGATGTTGAACAGGTCAGTAAGAAAAAACTAAAGAACTGTAATTTGACCAAAAAGGAATGGCATGTGTTGAAAGGTTTAAAGGAGGATGACCAATTGGTCATTAAACCGGCAGATAAGGGTGGAGGTGTGGTCCTTATGGACCGAGCAGACTATATTACAGAAATTGATCGTCAGTTATGCGATGGGGATACGTATATGAAATTAAAAAGTAACCCCACTGATAGAATAATAAAGTCTCTGCAAATTTTGACAGATGATGCTCTATCAAAAAATGTAATCACAAAATCCGAATATGATTATATTAATCTTAAACATCCTTCTATACCTACCATCTATGTTCTGCCCAAAGTCCATAAGGACCCCCTCTACCCTCCCAGTAGACCTATAGTGTCAGGGACCAATAGCATCACCTCTAACCTGTCTGCGGTTGTGGATTTTTATCTACAACCTTTAGTAAGAAAAACAAAATCATATCTCAAAGATACTAGTGATATACTAACGCTACTATCTAACACCGAGTGGCATGAGAATTATATTATGGTGAGTGCCGATGTTTCGACACTTTACACCATAATACAAGAAGAAAAGGGTCTGGAAGCTGTCCAATATTTTTTGGACCAATCCGAATACACTTCTGATCTAAAGGAATTTCTGCTAAAAAGCATAAGATTTATCCTTAATAACAATTACTTTATATTTAATGGTAATTACTTCTTGCAACGGGTTGGCACAGCCATGGGCACCAGGTTTGCTCCCAGTTACGCTAACCTGTTTATGGCCTACTGGGAGGACCAGACGGTCTGGCAGGGAGGCGTGCTGGGAGCAGGCCTGGTGCTCTGGCGTAGGTATATTGATGACTTACTGTTTATTTGGAGCGGTCATAGAGAAGATCTTGAGTCCTTTTGTGACTCCCTGAATACTAATGAGTTTAATATTAAACTCACTACAAATATCAGCAATGAGGAATTGGTCTTTCTGGACATATGTATTTATATAAAAGATCAATTACTACAGACCAGATTGTATAGGAAACCGACCGACTCCAATAGTTTTATTAGTACTGATAGCCAGCACCATGCAAACTGGATTAACAGTATTCCATTCAGCCAATATACACGACTTAAACGTAATTGTTCAGACCCAGAAGTTTGTGCCATACAATCTATGGATATGACCAATAGGTTTCTACAAAAGGGCTATAAGATAGAGCACCTCACTGAAGCACAAACTCGAGTCGACATTTTGGACCGTAGGGACCTTATTGGTAAAACCAGATCTAATGACAAGGGTTATACCTATCAGTGGTCTTTCATGTCCAACTTTAACTGCCAACATAAAGAGATCGAAGGTGTTTTCAAGAAGCATTGGAATGTGCTTAAAAAAGTCCCTATAATAGGTCCCCGTTTACCGTTAAGACCATCCTTTATATATAGGAGATCTAGTTCTCTGAAGGATAAATTAGTGCATAGTTCCATTGAGGCCAATAAAAGGAGTAGCATCCGCACCCAAGGTTTTCACCGGTGTGCCATGTGCAATATGTGTAGGGCAACTAAGGGCTCAAGTAAAATGAAGGAATTTACAATAAAAGGGACCAATTATAACATTAAAGAGTTCATAACCTGTAATTCCAAAAACATTATATATGCCATTGAATGCCATTGCTCTTTGCTTTATATAGGCAAAACCACAAGGTGTCTCAAAACTAGACTTGCCGAACATCTTTATAATATTAAAAAAGGTCTAGAGACACATTCGTTGTCTGCACATTTTAAACATACACATGGGGGTAACATAAGTGGAATAAAATCCTTCTGGGGTATTCAACAAATTAACCCCACTTGGCGCAATAAAGACATCGAAGTCCCTTTAGCGAAGGCAGAGATGCGTTGGATCTATTGGTTAGGTTCTCTAATTCCCAATGGTCTCAATAGTGACTTCGAATTAAAATGGTTCCTGGAGTCATGATATCTGTTCTTATTTTTTCAGTTGTCTTTTAACTGTTCTCAGTTGTCTGTCAAACATCTTATTTATATAATTTCATTATGCTTTTTATATTTTATATGGGATCCACGTCTACCCTGTATCCCCCATGGATGATATGTGGACTATCACTCTGCAAATGACCCTTAACTATCATTCTAATGATTTGCGCTGGAATCAGGAAGTAATATCACCTTCTGGAACGCAAACAGGAAGAAAAGACGACGTCGGTGGAATGCAAACGTCACTTCCGGTGACGTACTTCCGGTCCGGGCGCCGATCAGCGCTGATTATTGCACAAATTGTATACAGTAGGGTGAATATTTGGGTATAAAAGTGGCTCCCTTTGATTAACAGCCTATGCTTCTGAGGAAGGTCTGAGTACCGAAAGCGAGCTTAAGCATAAGGCTTTAACCATCTGGATCCCGCACAGGTGACTAAACGCAGCTGGCTCTGTTAGTGAAGTGGTGTTCCAGTATCCCATTTGGGTGATATGCTTTTAATTTATATGTTCAATGTAAGTGTGTTTTTGTCAGAATAAACCGTTTTGTATGGTGAAGCAGTATTGCACTATATTCTTTTCCCTCTGAGTTCCCAGCCTATCAGGACACCTGTGGGGATTGAGGATCCACGCCATCTGGTGGATGATATGCATGATTGACTCATATTTATGTGAGTTGAACCAATAAAATCTCTCTTTCACTTCACCTTAAAAAACTGGTTGCACTATGTTCTTTTATTTTAGTCCTACAGATTTGTTACCTCTTTGAGAAGGGTGGATTTTTGTATTCCACTGACAACTCCCACTACAAAAGAGGCTATCAATTCCAATTGGTTGATATTTAAGTAAGCTATTTCATTTGTAATTGGTGTATGGTGGCGCCAGGTGTGGTCACTTTTTTGTATCTGCAGTTCATACCCAATCGCTGCTGAGTAAAAACGCACAGCAGCGATCGGGTCTGAATGACCCTCATGGCTTTGCCCATTAGAGAACAATTTTGCTTCTGCAGTCAGGTCTAAATTAGACCCTAAGTGTGATACCTTGCAAAGTACCATACTTCCTGCCATTTAATAATTTGGGGCAAAATTTGGTACTGCACCATTCACCCAGGTCCAACACTAAAGCTGGATGGCTACACACTATAAAATCTATCAAATGATACATAATTTCTAGCGAATTAGAATGCTATATAATACACTTCGTTGTTGTTCTCAGCCGTCGTTAATTGAGTCGTCCCATTGGATGTGCTGCATGTCCAGACTCTATTCTAGATTCCAAAGGGATGATTCCACAGCCAATGCATTGTTGTTAGATGCAGCATGTGATACATGGCGCCAACTGACAGCGGATTGTTTAGTGTGTTTGGCATATACATTGTATCGTTACATCACATCACTGCATCCAGAGGCGGATTGGCCATAGTGTCTACAGGGAAGATTCCCGGTGGGCCGACGCACCCGTGGGGCCTGTTTTGTTTGAGGACATGTGGTCCTTTTTATAGACATAATGAATAAGATGCAAAATAATTTGCATATATGAAAATCACCTTGCCACCAGCCTGTGATTGCAGATGATCTAGTGTATGCTCTGTCTGCCTGCTTGGCTGACATATAAGATTGAGTGAATAGTGATTGGGATACGGTTGGTGTAATAAGCAAGAAAATATATCTTTCTAAAGAATTATATAGTTTCCTAAACTCTGAAGGTGTATCATATAATGTGCTCATAATATTTAATTTTATTTCTTTTTAACTTCACCCTTGATGCTGGACATGCCCACTATCTGGAAAATCTTGTGGGGAGGGTGCTGCTGCCATGGCCCATGGCTAGGACTTATACCTCTGGTGCTGCCCATGTGGGGCCACTAGTGCAAATTTTTCCAGGGCCGCTTTTTGTTCCCAATCCGCCCCTGACTGCATTGTTACGTTACACTGTGGGCTTAATTCAGATCTGATTGCAGCAGCAAATTTGTTAGCTAATGAGCAAAACCATGAGGGTCATTCTGAGTTGATCGCTCGCTAGCAGTTTTTAGCAGCCGTGCAAACGCATAGTCGCTTGCGTGCGAATTGCGGTGCATACCAGTGACTTGCGGTGGGGTGAGGCGGAGCCTTTCCCGTCATACTAACGTTTGTGCCAGAAGTCTGACTGTATAGAGTATATGAAAAATAGAAAGAATATGTTTGAAATATCTTCTTTGCATTAGTCTAATAATTTTTATAGCCAAAACTTTGGAGTAAAAAGTCTATGGCAGGTGAGGCAGTGCCTCACCTGTGTATCCTTTCCACACATCTCTAATCAAAACTCACCAAATTTCCAGGAGTTTATACTGCTGCACCCAGAGCCGGATTAAGGGGGGGGCCCAGGGGGTCAGTACCCCGGGCCCCCCTGTCATAAGGGGCCCCCAGCCATCTGCGCTGCCCCGCTCTGGTGCTGCTGTCCCCTCTCCAGCCTCCGCCACCAGCAGCAGCTCTCCTGGCTGCAGTGGAGGCTGGAGATTGCTGCCTGTATCAATCCCTGATCCGAGCTGCCCATTAGGAGGGGGAGGGAGCCACACGCACAGCCGCGAGCGGGACATAACACACCCGCTGGCAGCGCGGAAACCTCCCTCCCTTGCAGCCGGTAGTCTTCTCCCCACTGCAGCGTGGGGTCTCTGTGCAGGGGTATGCTGCGATTCGGGGGTCGGAGCAGAGGGGACGGAGGTAATATAAGATAATTGTTATAGAATCATGTCATATTGGCTCCGCCCCCTCCCCGCCGACCCGCGAATCACAGCATTTTTGCCGTGGGGGCGGGGCCTAATGGTGAACTGTGCCCCTGGCTCCCAGCAATATGTCCTGGCTGCGGCATCCTCACCTTTCCTCAGGGCAGGCTTTAATGTAAGTGTACGTGTACGCACAGTTTGTGTTCTATGTGTGTATGTGTTCTATCTGTGTATACTAGAGATGAGCGCCGGAAATTTTTCGGGTTTTGTGTTTTGGTTTTGGGTTCGGTTCCGCGGCCGTGTTTTGGGTTCGACCGCGTTTTGACAAAACCTCACCGAATTTTTTTTGTCGGATTCGGGTGTGTTTTGGATTCGGGTGTTTTTTTTCAAAAAACACTAAAAAACAGCTTAAATCATAGAATTTGGGGGTCATTTTGATCCCAAAGTATTATTAACCTCAAAAACCATAATTTACACTCATTTTCAGTCTATTCTGAATACCTCACACCTCACAATATTATTTTTAGTCCTAAAATTTGCACCTAGGTCGCTGGATGACTAAGCTAAGCGACCCTAGTGGCCGACACAAACACCGGGCCCATCTAGGAGTGTCACTGCAGTGTCACGCAGGATGTCCCTTCCAAAAAACCCTCCCCAAACTGCACATGAAGCAAAGAAAAAAAGAGGCGCAATGAGGTAGCTGTGTGAGTAAGATAAGCGACCCTAGTGGCCGACACAAACACCGGACCCATCTAGGAGTGTCACTGCAGTGTCACGCAGGATGTCCCTTCCAAAAAACCCTCCCCAAACAGCACATGACGCAAAGAAAAAAAGAGGCGCAATGAGGTAGCTGTGTGAGTAAGATAAGCGACCCTAGTGGCCGACACAAACACCGGGCCCATCTAGGAGTGTCACTGCAGTGTCACGCAGGATGTCCCTTCCAAAAAACCCTCCCCAAACAGCACATGACGCAAAGAAAAAAAGAGGCGCAATGAGGTAGCTGTGTGAGTAAGATAAGCGACCCTAGTGGCCGACACAAACACCGGGCCCATCTAGGAGTGTCACTGCAGTGTCACGCAGGATGTCCCTTCCAAAAAACCCTCCCCAAACAGCACATGACGCAAAGAAAAAAAGAGGCGCAATGAGGTAGCTGTGTGAGTAAGATAAGCGACCCTAGTGGCCGACACAAACACCGGGCCCATCTAGGAGTGTCACTGCAGTGTCACGCAGGATGTCCCTTCCAAAAAACCCTCCCCAAACAGCACATGACGCAAAGAAAAAAAGAGGCGCAATGAGGTAGCTGTGTGAGTAAGATAAGCGACCCTAGTGGCCGACACAAACACCGGGCCCATCTAGGAGTGTCACTGCAGTGTCACGCAGGATGTCCCTTCCAAAAAACCCTCCCCAAACAGCACATGACGCAAAGAAAAAAAGAGGCGCAATGAGGTAGCTGTGTGAGTAAGATAAGCGACCCTAGTGGCCGACACAAACACCGGGCCCATCTAGGAGTGTCACTGCAGTGTCACGCAGGATGTCCCTTCCAAAAAACCCTCCCCAAACAGCACATGACGCAAAGAAAAAAAGAGGCGCAATGAGGTAGCTGTGTGAGTAATATAAGCGACCCTAGTGGCCGACACAAACACCGGGCCCATCTAGGAGTGTCACTGCAGTGTCACGCAGGATGTTCCTTCCAAAAAACCCTCCCCAAACAGCACATGACGCAAAGAAAAAAAGAGGCGCAATGAGGTAGCTGTGTGAGTAAGATAAGCGACCCTAGTGGCCGACACAAACACCGGGCCCATCTAGGAGTGTCACTGCAGTGTCACGCAGGATGTCCCTTCCAAAAAACCCTCCCCAAACAGCACATGACGCAAAGAAAAATTAAAGAAAAAAGAGGTGCAAGATGGAATTGTCCTTGGGCCCTCCCACCCACCCTTATGTTGTATAAACAGGACATGCACACTTTAACCAACCCATCATTTCAGTGACAGGGTCTGCCACACGACTGTGACTGAAATGACGGGTTGGTTTGGACCCCCACCAAAAAAGAAGCAATTAATCTCTCCTTGCACAAACTGGCTCTACAGAGGCAAGATGTCCACCTCATCATCATCCTCCGATATATCACCGTGTACATCCCCCTCCTCACAGATTATCAATTCGTCCCCACTGGAATCCACCATCTCAGCTCCCTGTGTACTTTGTGGAGGCAATTGCTGCTGGTCAATGTCTCCACGGAGGAATTGATTATAATTCATTTTAATGAACATCATCTTCTCCACATTTTCTGGATGTAACCTCGTACGCCGATTGCTGACAAGGTGAGCGGCGGCACTAAACACTCTTTCGGAGTACACACTTGTGGGAGGGCAACTTAGGTAGAATAAAGCCAGTTTGTACAAGGGCCTCCAAATTGCCTCTTTTTCCTGCCAGTATAAGTACGGACTGTGTGACGTGCCTACTTGGATGCGGTCACTCATATAATCCTCCACCATTCTTTCAATGGTGAGAGAATCATATGCAGTGACAGTAGACGACATGTCCGTAATCGTTGTCAGGTCCTTCAGTCCGGACCAGATGTCAGCATCAGCAGTCGCTCCAGACTGCCCTGCATCACCGCCAGCGGGTGGGCTCGGAATTCTGAGCCTTTTCCTCGCACCCCCAGTTGCGGGAGAATGTGAAGGAGGAGATGTTGACAGGTCGCGTTCCGCTTGACTTGACAATTTTCTCACCAGCAGGTCTTTCAACCCCAGCAGACTTGTGTCTGCCGGAAAGAGAGATCCAAGGTAGGCTTTAAATCTAGGATCGAGCACGGTGGCCAAAATGTAGTGCTCTGATTTCAACAGATTGACCACCCGTGAATCCTTGTTAAGCGAATTAAGGGCTCCATCCACAAGTCCCACATGCCTAGCGGAATCGCTCCGTGTTAGCTCCTCCTTCAATGTCTCCAGCTTCTTCTGCAAAAGCCTGATGAGGGGAATGACCTGACTCAGGCTGGCAGTGTCTGAACTGACTTCACGTGTGGCAAGTTCAAAGGGCATCAGAACCTTGCACAACGTTGAAATCATTCTCCACTGCACTTGAGACAGGTGCATTCCACCTCCTATATCGTGCTCAATTGTATAGGCTTGAATGGCCTTTTGCTGCTCCTCCAACCTCTGAAGCATATAGAGGGTTGAATTCCACCTCGTTACCACTTCTTGCTTCAGATGATGGCAGGGCAGGTTCAGTAGTTTTTGGTGGTGCTCCAGTCTTCTGTACGTGGTGCCTGTACGCCGAAAGTGTCCCGCAATTCTTCTGGCCACCGACAGCATCTCTTGCACGCCCCTGTCGTTTTTTAAAAAATTCTGCACCACCAAATTCAAGGTATGTGCAAAACATGGGACGTGCTGGAATTTGCCCATATTTAATGCACACACAATATTGCTGGCGTTGTCCGATGCCACAAATCCACAGGAGAGTCCAATTGGGGTAAGCCATTCCGCGATGATCTTCCTCAGTTGCCGTAAGAGGTTTTCAGCTGTGTGCGTATTCTGGAAAGCGGTGATACAAAGCGTAGCCTGCCTAGGAAAGAGTTGGCGTTTGCGAGATGCTGCTACTGGTGCCGCCGCTGCTGTTCTTGCGGCGGGAGTCCATACATCTACCCAGTGGGCTGTCACAGTCATATAGTCCTGACCCTGCCCTGCTCCACTTGTCCACATGTCCGTGGTTAAGTGGACATTGGGTACAACTGCATTTTTTAGGACACTGGTGAGTCTTTTTCTGACGTCCGTGTACATTCTCGGTATCGCCTGCCTAGAGAAGTGGAACCTAGATGGTATTTGGTAACGGGGGCACACTGCCTCAATAAATTGTCTAGTTCCCTGTGAACATAGTTGTCAAGGCCTCAGTTATCCGCTTTGCAGCAGGATGACTGCTGTGATATTTCATCTTCCTCGCAAAGGACTGTTGGACAGTCAATTGCTTACTGGAAGTAGTACAAGTGGGCTTACGACTTCCCCTCTGGGATGACCATCGACTCCCAGCAGCAACAACAGCAGCGCCAGCAGCAGTAGGCGTTACACGCAAGGATGCATCGGAGGAATCCCAGGCAGGAGAGGACTCGTCAGAATTGCCAGTGACATGGCCTGCAGGACTATTGGCATTCCTGGGGAAGGAGGAAATTGACACTGAGGGAGTTGGTGGTGTGGTTTGCGTGAGCTTGGTTACAAGAGGAAGGGATTTACTGGTCAGTGGACTGCTTCCGCTGTCGCCCAAAGTTTTTGAACTTGTCACTGACTTATTATGAATGCGCTGCAGGTGACGTATAAGGGAGGATGTTCCGAGGTGGTTAACGTCCTTACCCCTACTTATTACAGCTTGACAAAGGCAACACACGGCTTGACACCTGTTGTCCGCTTTTCTGTTGAAATACCTCCACACTGAAGAGCTGATTTTTTTGGTATTTTCACCAGGCATGTCAACGGCCATATTCCTGAAAAACAACAGGTGTCTCCCCGGGTGCCTGACTTAAACAAACCACCTCACCATCAGAATCCTCCTGGTCAATTTCCTCCCCAGCGCCAGCAACACCCATATCCTCCTCATCCTGGTGTACTTCAACACTGACATCTTCAATCTGACTATCAGGAACTGGACTGCGGGTGCTCCTTCCAGCACTTGCAGGGGGCGTGCAAATGGTGGAAGGCGCATGCTCTTCACATCCAGTGTTGGGAAGGTCAGGCATCGCAACCGACACAATTGGACTCTCCTTGTGGATTTGGGATTTCGAAGAACGCACAGTTCTTTGCGGTGCTTTTGCCAGCTTGAGTCTTTTCAGTTTTCTAGCGAGAGGCTGAGTGCTTCCATCCTCATGTGAAGCTGAACCACTAGCCATGAACATAGGCCAGGGCCTCAGCCGTTCCTTGCCACTCCGTGTGGTAAATGGCATATTGGCAAGTTTACGCTTCTCCTCCGACAATTTTATTTTAGGTTTTGGAGTCCTTTTTTTACTGATATTTGGTGTTTTGGATTTGACATGCTCTGTACTATGACATTGGGCATCGGCCTTGGCAGACGACGTTGCTGGCATTTCATCGTCTCGGCCATGACTAGTGGCAGCAGCTTCAGCACGAGGTGGAAGTGGATCTTGATCTTTCCCTAATTTTGGAACCTCAACATTTTTGTTCTCCATATTTTAATAGGCACAACTAAAAGGCACCTCAGGTAAACAATGGAGATGGATGGATACTAGTATACTTATGGATGGACTGCCGAGTGCCGACACAGAGGTAGCTACAGCCGTGGACTACCGTACTGTACTGTGTCTGCTGCTAATATAGACTGGATGATAATGAGATGTAGTATGTATAAAGAAGAAAGAAAAAAAAAACCACGGGTAGGTGGTATACAATTATGGATGGACTGCCGAGTGCCGACACAGAGGTAGCTACAGCCGTGGACTACCGTACTGTACTGTGTCTGCTGCTAATATAGACTGGTTGATAATGAGATGTAGTATGTATAAAGAAGAAAGAAAAGAAAAAACACGGGTAGGTGGTATACAATTATGGATGGACTGCCGAGTGCCGACACAGAGGTAGCTACAGCCGTGGACTACCGTACTGTACTGTGTCTGCTGCTAATATAGACTGGATGATAATGAGATGTAGTATGTATAAAGAAGAAAGAAAAAAAAAACACGGGTAGGTGGTATACAATTATGGATGGACTGCCGAGTGCCGACACAGAGGTAGCTACAGCCGTGGACTACCGTACTGTACTGTGTCTGCTGCTAATATAAACTGGTTGATAATGAGATGTAGTATGTATAAAGAAGAAAGAAAAATAAAACACGGGTAGGTGGTATACAATTATGGATGGACTGCCGAGTGCCGACACAGAGGTAGCTACAGCCGTGGACTACCGTACTGTACTGTGTCTGCTGCTAATATAGACTGGTTGATAATGAGATGTAGTATGTATAAAGAAGAAAGAAAAAAAAAACCACGGGTAGGTGGTATACAATTATGGATGGACTGCCGAGTGTCGACACAGAGGTAGCTACAGCCGTGGACTACCGTACTGTACTGTGTCTGCTGCTAATATAGACTGGATGATAATGAGATGTAGTATGTATAAAGAAGAAAGAAAAAAAAAACCACGGGTAGGTGGTATACAATTATGGATGGACTGCCGAGTGCTGACACAGAGGTAGCTACAGCCGTGGACTACCGTACTGTACTGTGTCTGCTGCTAATATAGACTGGATGATAATGAGATGTAGTATGTATAAAGAAGAAAGAAAAAAAAACCACGGGTAGGTGGTATACAATTATGGATGGACTGCCGAGTGCCGACACAGAGGTAGCTACAGCCGTGGACTACCGTACTGTACTGTGTCTGCTGCTAATATAGACTGGTTGATAATGAGATGTAGTATGTATAAAGAAGAAAGAAAAAAAAACCACGGGTAGGTGGTATACAATTATGGACGGACTGCCGAGTGCCGACACAGAGGTAGCTACAGCCGTGGACTACCGTACTGTACTGTGTCTGCTGCTAATATAGACAGGATGATAATGAGATGTAGTATGTATAAAGAAGAAAGAAAAAAAAAACCACGGGTAGGTGGTATACAATTATGGATGGACTGCCGAGTGCCGACACAGAGGTAGCTACAGCCGTGGACTACCGTACTGTACTGTGTCTGCTGCTAATATAGACTGGATGATAATGAGATGTAGTATGTATAAAGAAGAAAGAAAAAAAAAACCACGGGTAGGTGGTATACAATTATGGATGGACTGCCGAGTGCCGACACAGAGGTAGCTACAGCCGTGGACTACCGTACTGTACTGTGTCTGCTGCTAATATAGACTGGTTGATAATGAGATGTAGTATGTATAAAGAAGAAAGAAAAAAAAAACCACGGGTAGGTGGTATACAATTATGGATGGACTGCCGAGTGCCGAGTGCCGACACAGAGGTAGCTACAGCCGTGGACTACCGTACTGTACTGTGTCTGCTGCTAATATAGACTGGATGATAATGAGATGTAGTATGTATAAAGAAGAAAGAAAAAAAACCACGGGTAGGTGGTATACAATTATGGATGGACTGCCGAGTGCCGACACAGAGGTAGCTACAGCCGTGGACTACTGTACTGTACTGTGTCTGCTGCTAATATAGACTGGATGATAATGAGATGTAGTATGTATGTATAAAGAAGAAAGAAAAAAAAAACCACGGGTAGGTGGTATACAATTATGGATGGACTGCCGAGTGCCGACACAGAGGTAGCTACAGCCGTGAACTACCGTACTGTGTCTGCTACTAATATAGACTGGTTGATAATGTGATGTAGTATGTATAAAGAAGAAAGAAAAAAAAAACCACGGGTAGGTGGTATACAATTATGGATGGACTGCCGAGTGCCGACACAGAGGTAGCTACAGCCGTGGACTACCGTACTGTACTGTGTCTGCTGCTAATATAGACTGGATGATAATGAGATGTAGTATGTATAAAGAAGAAAGAAAAAAAAAACCACGGGTAGGTGGTATACAATTATGGATGGACTGCCGAGTGCCGACACAGAGGTAGCTACAGCCGTGAACTACCGTACTGTGTCTGCTGCTAGTAGACTGGATGATAAATAATGATATAAAAAATATATATATATATCACTACTGCAGCCGGACAGGTATATATTATATAATGACGGACCTGCTGGAGTGGACACTGTCTGTCAGCAGAATGAGTTTTTTAATTTTTATAGAATAAAAAAACACCACACAAGTCACACGACGAGTGTACTTTTTCAGGCAGACATTCAATCACAATATACTATACTGGTGGTCAGTGTGGTCAGGTCACTGGTCACAGTGGTCAGTGGTCAGTCACACTGGCAGTGGCACTCTGGCAGCAAAAGTGTGCACTGTTTAATATGTACTCCTGGCTCCTGCTATAACCTATAACTGCTCCCCAGTCTCCCCCACAATTAAGCTGTGTGAGCACAGTCAGATATTATACATAGATGATGCAGCACACTGGGCTGAGCACAGATATGGTATGTGAGTGTGACTGAGTCACTGTGTATCGTTTTTTTCAGGCAGAGAACAAGAACAGAACGGATTATTAAATAATAATAAATTATAAAACTGCACTGGTGGTCAGGTCACTGGTCATCAGTCACTAGTATAACTCCTCCTAAGCTCCAGTAAGTAAATGAAGTGTCTCACTCTCACTCTCCTATCTATTTTAATTTCTAAACGGAGAGGACGCCAGCCACGTCCTCTCCCTATCAATCTCAATGCACGTGTGAAAATGGCCGCGACGCGCGGCTCCTTATATAGAATCCGAGTCTCGCGATAGAATCCGAGCCTCGCGAGAATCCGACAGCGTGATGATGACGTTCGGGCGCGCTCGGGTTAACCGAGCAAGGCGGGAAGATCCGAGTCGCTCGGACCCGTGTAAAAAAACATGAAGTTCGGGCGGGTTCGGATTCAGAGAAACCGAACCCGCTCATCTCTAGTGTATACTGTATATATGTGTATATGTTCTATTCGTGTATATGTATGTGTGTATGTGTTTTGTGTGTATGTATTTGTGTGTATGGGGGTGCATGAGTTCTATGTAATGTGTGTGTGTGTGTGTGCGCACGCACGCACACACACACACGTGTGTGCTTCAAAGGAAACCCCCCTTCCGAATCCTGCTTTCCCCCCTGCGGGGGGGGGGGGTTGCTGGTGGGTGGGCCCCCTGTCTTGTGTGCCCTGGGCCCCCCAAGGGCTTAATCCGGCCCTGGCTGCACCTGTGTATAATGCCCAGATATACCCTTTGGCTCATATATTGTGGGTAAATCTGGCTCTGGTGCTAGCCAGTACCTCCTCAGCAATTTAGCTCACCGCACGTCCCTGGTGCAAATGCAGATTAGCCGTTTTTTTCACTGATCGCTACGCAGCGAACAACGGCAGCTAAAGATCAACTCGGAATGAACCCCCATGTGCACTGCAGGTGTGGCAGATATAACATTTGCAGAGAGAGTTACAGTAGATTTAGGTGGGTTATATTGTTTCTGTGCAGGGTAAATACTGTCTGCTTTATTTTTACACTGCACTATAGATTTCAGTTTAAACACACCCCACCAAAATCTAACTCTCTCTGCACATGTTATATCTGCCCCCCCCCCCCCCCCGAAGTGCACATGGGGGGTGATTCAGACCTGATCGCTGCAGTGCAAAAATAGCCTGCTAGCAATTAGGTAGTCGCTGCCTACAGGGGAGGGGGTAATGGCTGTGCAGTGGTACGAACGCTTGTGCCGAGAGCGTTCATACCACTGCACAGCCATTACCCACTCTGCACAGCTCAGGACTTACTTAGCCGTTGCAATGATCGTGAACAGAGCTGACGTCAGGAACCCTCCCTGAAAATAGCTGGGCATGCCTGCGTTTTCCTAGACGCTCACTGAAAACGGTGAGTTGCCACCCACGAACTCCTTTTTCCTGTCAATCTTCTTGCGAATGCCGTTACGATCGCTTTCTCCGTAGAATCCGTCACTGTCCGGCGATCCCTGCCGCTGACCAGAGATGCGTCTGTGCATTGCGGCCTTCACGCATGCGCTGTTCAGACCCAACTGCACGGCTGGAAAAAAAAGGGAAGCGTGCGATCGGGTCTGAATGGCCGGGATGGCCCACACAATTTTACCCATATGCTAACAAATTTTCTGCTGCGATCAGATTTGAATTAGGCCCTGTGAGTGGTGTGTACCCAGCTTAACTGACCAGATACACCCCCAAATAGCTGTGAACATGTACACATTGTAAGAGGACATACAGGTTTTATTAGTTGGAAACCAGGCTGCCCAAAGCAAACAAAACTTTTGTGGGGTACAGAACAGGGGTGTGATAAACTTTATTGGCGTTCGGGATGCCGGCAGTCAGAAGACTGATTGTGGTATCCTGATAAGTATACTTACTCTCCCCCAATATCTCCCTAACCCTCCCTCCCCTCAGCCTAAACCTATCCATCCTTCCCCTGCAGCCTAACCCTAACTCTTCCCAGGTGTGCCTAAAGCAAAGCTCCCTCCTCGCAGCCTAACCCTAACCATTCCTTCCCCGCAACCGATAACCGTCCCTGTGGGTGCAAAAACCTAGTAACCCCCTCTTCCCCCGCGGGCTAACACTACAGTGGGCCACATACTTATGATCAGGATGACAGTTGTCAGTTTCTAGCTGCGGCATTTCGGCTGATGTCAGACTTCCGGCACTGGCATTTTGGCCGCATGTCGGGCATCTTGACCGCATCCCATAGAACAGTACTTGTAGTTGGAACAATTTATTATTGTATAGTTATTTATCATTTATTCATATTATTACAGATTATTAAAATGAAACTATGCAGATTATTTTCAAATCTATAAATTAATATCCTAAAAGCAATAACAAAAAAAAAAGAAACAATCTACAGGTATATGATATTAACTTAGGTTTCTATTATTTGCCAGCCAGTCTATGTAGAACAGTAGTTTTCTTGTTTTGCAATCCTTCTTTCCACATTGTAAATGCTAATAAAGCAATTGCATTGGCAATTCAAAGAGCAGGATTTGTGATTAAAGCCAAAGGAAGCATTACCACACATTCTTAATTTCTCAACACAAATGCAGTCATTATATTAATGCGGACTTAGTGTTGAGAATGGTTGGGTTGTTGTTAAATGATCAATGTATGCTTAGTGGCTCCTCATGTGAAGTTCATAGTTATTCAGTGAACTGTATAATTGGGCTCTCGAACATTTCCAGTTGTCTCATATCTGAGCTGACCGTGTGGAGCAAACAATTATCATAAAAGGGCAACAACAGTGTCCATAGAACAGCATGCCTTCCTGTTACACTATGGGGGTCATTCCGAGTTGTTTGCTCGCAAGCTGCTTTTAGCAGCTTTGCACACGCTAAGCCGCCGCCTACTGGGAGTGAATCTTAGCTTATCAAAATTGCGATCAAAAGATTAGCAAAATTGCGAATACACACTTCTTAGCAGTTTCTGAGTAGCTCCACACTTACTCGGCATCTGCGATCAGTTCAGTGCTTGTCGTTCCTGGTTTGACGTCACAAACGCACCCAGCGTTCGGCCAGACATTCCTCCGTTTCTCCAGCCACTCCTGCGTTTTTCCCAGAAACGGTAGCGTTTTTTCGCACACACCCATAAAACGGCCTGTTTCCGCCCAGAAACACCCACTTCCTGTCAATCACACTACGATCACCAGAACGAAGAAAAAACCTCATAATGCCGTGAGTAAAATACCTAACTGCATAGCAAATTTACTTGGCGCAGTCGCACTGCGGACATTGCGCATGCGCATTAGCGACTAATCGCTCCGTTGCGAGAAAAAAATAACGAGCGAACAACTCGGAATGACCCCCTATGTTGCTACCTTTTCATGGAATGGATATCTAATGTTCCTTCAAAATAAAACTGTCTCTCCATGTTTGTGGTCATATTAGCAACTAATCTAATAATTAAGTGATCTTGCTAAATAAATGTTTTTTTACTGTACATGTGTGGCGTGCTTCATTAGACTGTATTTAATGGGTTGGGTATGCTTGATCGGCTGTCAGGAGATGGCCAGCCAGCATATCTCCGCCAATATCCCGGCAGTGGAATGCCATTGGGGGGTGCGAGTGCAACAAGCCCCTTGCGGGCTCCATGGCGACCTGTGGTCGCCACAGGTTCTATTCCCACTCTATGGGTGTCGTGGCATGCTGACTGTCGGGATTCTCAGGGGTCAAAATGTAGGGGGTGGTATTGTGACCGGCAGTCTCCTGACCGCCGGTCACATAACTACATCCCATATTTACTATATGGACTCAGTACATAGATCAAAATGCTTTCCTTTTGCACCTGTGCACCAAGGTGGATCATCTTGTGGTCATTGAGGTACATCCAGTGCTGTATCTATAATGGGTGCAGTGTGTGCAGTGCACATGGGCCCCTGGGTCCAGAGGTGGCCCATATCACACACACTGCACCTATTTCTTCTATACTCACCTTGCTGGCGTCCATTGGTGACTGTGTGTGGGCCACCTCCTCTCCCGTAGCCGTCACCGCCGCTACTAGCGCACTGATCACTAGAGACTCTGGCACAGTGCCAGAGTCTACAGCGCATGCGCAGGACTCCGGAAAAATGGCGCGGTGGCCATTTTTTCAGAGTCCTGCGCATGCGCTGTAGACTCCGGCACTGTGCCAGAGTCTCAGCACTGAGATCACTAACAGCAGCGGTGATGGCTACAGGAGAGGAGGGGGCCCACACACAGAGTCTACAAACGGGTCCCCTCCTCTCTAGAAACACCTCTGTGTACACCACTACTCTCTTCTCTCAGGAGATGTGCTAGGTGTTCAGAGCAGCAAAAAAAGAATATATCCTACTGAAATCAGTGACATGTCATCTATTTCTAGGTATCCATTGACTATTGTTACATTTAGCAGCATAGTGGCTTTATATAAATGACCAATTTCGTTACCTTCATGTAATTCATTACCCATATATTTTCCCACCGTAAAAACAATTAGAATTTAAGATCAATAGCAGTTGCATTATATTACTAGTATAAAGTACTAGTTCTTTTGTGTTTTATTAGCATGCTTGGTGTTAATAAGAACTGATTATTACACAATACAAGTAAACACTGGTTACATTATATTAAATAGAACACTACAGCAAACAGGGGCTTCTAGGTCCTGTCTTTCCCCATGTCTTTCACATTATAAATGTGACAATTCCTATTTAGTATTTTGCTTAATCAGTGCACCAAGATATGTTATTATTTGATGTTTGGGCAGCTGACCAATTTTGTGCTACTCCGCATGCACAAAAAGTCTAGAAAATCCATACAAAGCATGTATTCTGCTGACTGCACGTGGCCACTGCTGTTGCATATATAGAATTGCTTGTGATAGAGCTTGTAGAGGATAACAATTGGCGATCCTGGGCAATGACTGGAAGTGTTCACAAGAAAGGCTGTCTCATGGGCATATTGCGGGCATGTCAATTAATGGCAAAAGTAGATCCTCAGCCATAGAGCCCATGTTCAGACTTATTTTAGATGGAAACACTGAGCGGTGCATAGGGGGTTGCAGGTGTCAATAATGGAAGCGATGGTAGAGTGTTCAGAACTGACAACGCAGTTGCATTGACCACGAACACTAAAAAATAGCATCTTATTACTTGTACTCTCCCTCGCACGGTGGTGCACCAAAGGAAAGCTGACATTAACATTTGATTATTATCTCTCCAGCTGTACCAATGACACACACTATTGTGATGCAGTTGCATCTACCTCTGACTCAATGTTGCAATCTCTCATTTTGGTTAAAATAATAACAAACTTTGTAAAAGTATAAGTAAAAATATGTAATTCTGCTAGTAAATATTCCTTTGGTAAAAGAAAAAAAAAAAGGTAAGAAAGCTTATTCCAGATAGGCCAAACGCACATCTAAAAAATAAAAAACTTTTCATATAATAAGTTTTGGGCCATTGCATTTACTGCTAACATAAGAGGTATTATAACTTGTCTCAACTCATGTCAAGTAAAGAGCACTCTTCTTTATTACAGGAAATAATAGCACATTTGTAGATTACTGATCTATGACCGCAGTAGGTGACTTCCCCACTATTCGGTAGCCAATAAAGATATTTTTTTTTCTGTTTGTATTCCTGAGCTGCTTTGATCTGACCTGTGTCTGGAAAGGTTTCTCTATTTTATATACAGCAGAAAGCAGAAAGACTTTCCAAGGGCAGCTGCTGTAGCATGCCCAATACATTAGTGTGCTGTTAGTGGCATGCCTTGTAGACTGCCTTAACTGGCTGCGGGCGCTTTGTTTGATTTAGCAAAAACTGTCAGTGAATGTTCCTGAGATGCAATTGATCCTGGAAAATTGCTCCCTATTCCTGTGGTAATCGTATTTCTCTACAATTACTCTGCCATGGTACACAATGCAATCTATGCTATGATAACAGTAATACATTCATTTGACGGAGTGGAATACACAAGTGGTTCAAAGCATATACAATAAGTGAACAGAAATACATTCAAATCACCAGCATCTTCCCTTATTTTATATAGTTAACAAAACATTAAATTTTTTATGCCTCAAAAGAGAAAATTGGCAATATAATTTTATGTGAAATAAGAGGAACTGGACATAGTAATATATAAACCAGATATGCTGTATATAACATTTCCCCTAATGTTTCCCAGCCAGTGTCACATCTGAATTGACATGTTTTTCAAGACCCCAAATTATCTGCATCAATAACTACCATGCCTTTATAGTACCAGTGCTATAATATATTACAGGAATCCATCTCTCCTATTGACCTACAGTACAGAAGGAAACACTTGCTTTGAGCCATACCTGTTACTCTTCCCGAGCCTGGGTCAAGAGAAGAACAGGAGGATCCAGAACCTTTTATCATGACTACTGTTACTGCTTCCCCATAGCGTGGTTCCAGTACGGTTCCAATACTTATTTGATGAATTAATATTTCTGAAGATTTTGGGGGGAATTCAATTGTTTATCACACTAGCTGTGCACTCAATCTCTCATCTAAAGTGATAATCATGGGGTGCAATTCAGTTGGGTTTTGTTGGTACTTGACGCGCCAAACAGACCAGGTGTAACCATGCAAAATGGCTAAACCCGACAAATGTACTGGGCACAAAGTGAATAGTGCCATTTGGGCACCAAAATGGGACAGTTTTTACTAATTTCAGCTCGACACCTCCGAGGACTGCGAGCTGAATTTCTGGCGACACCAAGTGTTTGCGTCCAAAAGGAACACCAATTGAATTTTTCCATCTGGAGCCATCTAGTGTAGGGTTCTTTTAATAAATAAGCTATTATTTTGAAAATACTATACTATATGTGATTTCTCTTTCCAATATTACATACTATATGGAGGAAAAAAGAGAGTAGGGATTGCCACCTCCATAAACAGACACTAAGTTATACTGATCTTTGATGTCTTACTAGAAGTAAGCTTAATACTTAAGGGGTACAATTGGGTGTGATACAGATGATAGACATTAAAAAGATAGACAGTCCTTAGGTCGACAGTAAAAGGTTGACAGTCAAAATGTCGACAGCCAAAAGGTCGACAGGGTCCAAAGGTCGACACACAGAAACATTTTTGGGTGTTGTTTTGTGGGGGGGGGTTTTATTTTACCCAAATTTGTTGAAATGCGTCCCCTCGCCACGCTTCAGGTGCAGTGACTCGCTTTGCTCTCCACAAGGTTACTAAAGGTAATAGTTTGTGACATGGATAGTAAATGCAGCAAAAGTTGTAAAAATGTGAACCCCCCCCCCAACAAAAAAAATGTGTCGACCATACGTCGACCTTTTCACCCAGTCCACCTTTTGACCCTGTCTACCTTCTTACTGTCGACCTTATTACCCTTAAAACTTGCACATTGATGCATTCATCTTTGGATTGATATTACTTTTTGGCTTACATATACTGTAGGTCCTTTTACCACAGTGTTAGACTATTATGTATTTTTGTATATAATTTCCATGTACTGAAAATTATCCGTCAAAAGCTGGAAAATTCAAAGAGAGATGTGCAGTATAGATGGTGTAATGGTTAGCATTACTACCTCACAGCACTGAGGTCATGGGTTTGCTTCCCACCATCGCTCTAACTGTGTGTAGTTTGTATATTCTCTCATACTTGCGTGGGTTTCCCCTGGGTACTCCGGTTTCCTCCCACAATCAAAAAATATACTGGTAGATTAATTGGATCCCACCACAAATTAACCCTAGTGTGAATGTGTGTGCGTGTACATGTGGTAGGGAATATATAGATTGTAAGCTCCATTGGGGCAGGGACTGATGTGAATGACCAAATATTCTCTCTGTAAAGTGCTGCTGAATATTTGTGTGCTATATAAATAACTGGTAATAATTAATAAAGAATGTGCGGTGCGGTTCCCATTGAAACTGAACACACCCAAATTTAGGGGATCCAAGTCGCACCAAGCCCTGGTTTGTGTCTTCCAGCCATATTTGGATTCCAAAATGAGACAAAATACCATCTTCCCGACATGAATGCTTGTGTTTTTGATTGCATATAAAAGTCCCTCCCTCGTGATTGGGTGCATTTTCACACAGGGGACTGGAGAGAGAAGGTTTGGGACTGTGGGTTGCAGCACTGTCAGGCACTAAATGCCATTAGGAGTCATCCTGGAGCACTTTGTTAACTTAAACTCAGTAAAGGGGCACTGTGTCATTTAAAATAAATTGAATTAGGCTCACTGTGTTTAACTTAAAGAGGCACTGTATAGTAAAGGGGCACTGTGTCTGTCCCATTAAATATATGCCATTAGGAGCACTGTGTTTAGCTTATAGGGGCACTGTGTAATGGAAAAAAAAACATATAGTCACTGTGGACTGCAGCACTGTGAGGCACTAAAAATGCGATTAGTACTGAAACACTGTGTCAGTAAAAAACACCATTAGGAACACTGTGTTAACTTAAAGGGACACTATGTCATAAAAAAACCTGGAGGCACTGTGAACTGAGAGCTGCAGCATTGTGAGGCACTGTGTTTTATGTTCAGGGCTAGGCACTAATTTTCACCATTAGAAGCACTGTGTTAATGGGGCACTGTGTTATAAAAAAGCTTAAAATAAATATTTTGTGTGTTCAGGCAATGTGTTCAAAAAGAATGAAATTAGGGTGCCATCATTACTATGAAGCACTGTGTTATATATTCAGGCACTGTATTAAAATAAATATTAAAAAAAAAATGGTTGTGTGTTCAGGCACGTTCTTAAAAAGTAACACCACTAGGGTGCCTTTACTAGAAGCACTGTGAGTCATTATGTTGTGTATTCAGCGACTGTGTAAAAAAGAATGTCATTATGGTGCCCCCACTACTAGAAGTGCTGTGAGGCACTGTGTTGTGTATTCAGGCACTGTGTTAAAACCACAACCCATGACATAAGGAGAGTAGAGGTAATGTACCTTAGTACAGCACAGTGGAGAATAATTTCCATTTTATGCAAGCTATGAAAACCACTGGAAGTTCTGTAGTAACAAAAGTGAGTTCAGACAGTGCCAGCAAGAGTCAGGTAATTCCCTTAATTAAACTGCTGGAAAAGCAAGTAGAAAAACTTAAGGAAAAGATTAAATGAAGCAATTCCACTAAATATGTTGCACTTGTAGGTCAAGGTCTTTATTAGCAGGACCAAAGGGTTGTCAACATCTTGCAATTGGATCACTACATTTTGGCACCTATGCTTGATGCCAGTTTGAAATCATACATAATGTCTCTATTTCCAACTGGCACAATACTAGATAAGCAAAGAGTTCTTTATGGGCAAGTTGTCAGCTCAATTGGCACACGAAACGACAATTTCTCCTGCTTCGGTTTCTCCTGCAACTGCCAGGAAAAAAAACAGACATTTCCAAGAGACCTACTGGTGACGGGGAGTTAACTAAGCACTCCAGTATGAAACAACATTATTATGACATCTGGTCAAGCCTAAAAGAATTGCCCAAAATTATCGACACCTCTAATGTGACTCAATATGATAAAATAGCCAGCAATGGAATGGTGGAGGATTATTTTAATGACAATGTACAAATTAGTCAGACAGTCCCTTTGAATATTGGGAGGAAATAAAAGGTAATTTGAAGCATCTTGTATAAACTACAGTAGCTTTGCTTTACTTAAGCTGCCCACCCTCCAGTGTGTGCTTGGAAAGAGTATTTAGAGTGCACAGACATAAACCTTGTGAGCAATTAGCATAGGAGGCTACTTGCTAAAAACTGGAAAAGCTGATACTTGTAAAAATGAACTACAGTGAAAATTCTATGAGGAAGACATGTCCCGCCAATTACAGAGTACAGAAACTTCTGTAATGGGGGATGACCTAATTTTGTGTGATGATGATTTTAACACTGATGAGGGTGAGAAATCAGATAAGGAGAATGACATCTTCCAATTTTAATGAGGATTAACAACACTGCTATCTGCCTTAAGCCTATTGGTAGTTTGTTTTGTGGGGGACCAAACAAATCAAGCACTTCAACTGCAAAAGTGGCAGTCCCTTTCACTGAAGTGAGTGGTTTGTTAAACTGTGCTTGTTCTTTTTAATATACAATTTAAGGGTGGGTGGGAGGTCAAGTTCATTGTGCATGAGTTTTCTTTTCATTATGGGCTGTATTTTTTGGGGGCATTGGTGATGGTCTTCTTTCTCTCACAAGTCGATTCTTAGCTAGCTAATGATTAATTTTTATCATGATGTCTTGTGTGTGCTTGACTGGCAGTGTACAATAAATTGATGAGAAAAATTAATAATTATATAATACTGGTTTGTTTGTTTTTTGGGGGGGGGGCATTGGTGATGTTTTGTTTTTAGTATCCAAATATTTTTATTGGTTATTGCTCTAATACATTTCTAATTTGCAACACATTTTTAACCAGAAACAATATGGTACTTCACAAAAAAGAGGCTTATGGAGCATATTTAGTATTATTCATTAATAAGCACAAAATAAATAATTCACAACAATCAGCAGAAATGCTTGCAATCTTGTATATCATGAATAAGATGAAAATATCTCTTCTTGTGGACAAGATATAGGAGAAAACATGGTATTTTCCCTCATACGACGACTCACTGATGCACCATATATCTACTACAGGAGTGTGTTACCCATTTAGGAAAGGGGGGAGGCAGGAATAGCAAGCAGGTCATCCTCCTAATATATGTTAATTTAAGATTAAATCAATCAATTGATTGATCAATCAATCAATCAATCAATCACTTCTATACCTGCCTTCCACTACATAATCAACCTCCATCGCCCTGTACTGCCCGTGGGCCTCTGATCTAGTTCTTGATAAATGAAAACATTCTTTCTGTGGGGTCATTTAGTTTAAACTGCCATCCTATCTGCAACTGCTGTGCTGCAATGTTTCATATATGTGCTATATTCTTTTAAACTGCCATGTGTTTGTTATGATTCCAGCACTCTGGTCTGGGGAGATCTTATAGCAAGGACCTGAGCACTGGAACGTAATGCTGGGAATGGGAGCGGGAACGGGAATAGCCCCTGGCGCCCTAACTCCGTTGTCTCGCCCGTGCTGTCAGAAATCTCTTGCGAGACTATGGTTGCTTGAGCCCATGGCAGCCGCGTTTGAAGGGCGGATTACGTCTGCCCAACTCCGATGCCCCCTCAGGTCTTAATGGGAGACAAAGAGAAATCCGAGACAGGGTGATAACAAGGGGCCCTCTAACTAAACAACAAAGCCAGGGGCTACAAACTAACCTAAAACTAGAATATGTGCGGAAAACCGCCAGGGAAAAGGACAACCAAAATACCCACTTGTCCACTCTCCTACCCGGCACCGCCGAGTTCCGGAGAGGACTTGTGGAAAAGGAAACCTCCGCAAATGCTCCGAAACAGAATACAAAATGAAGCGGGCTAGGCCGCAGCACGCGGCAGAGCCGCAACTCACGAAAACCACACGAGATCCTTTGGCGACTATTGCGGGCAATTGAGGACCAGAAGACTCCTTGGGATGAGATGACAACTCCAAGATTCAGGAACTAGGAGGACAGGAATGACCGGACACAGCAGGACTGGAACAGACGTTCAGCAAACCTAAGCAGCATGCAGGAAGCTATTACCGGCGTCTGTGTGAAGCACTGAGAAGGTATTTAACAGGGAGTCCTCCAATCAGATGTTCAGAGCCTGATTAGCATAAATGCCATGCAGCTGCCTTGCTGCACGACCAGAAGACAAGTGTATGTGTGGTTAACTTGATTGACCCTGCAACGGGGAGCGCGGTCCGCCCGTGGCGTCCCCGTTGCTAGGGTCTAGGCGGCTCAGCGCGCCCGGCGTCTCAGCGTTGCTAGGGAGCCGGCGGCTCAGCGCGCACGGCGTCCCAGTGTTGCTAGGGACCCGGCAGCTAGCACGCTCGGCGTCCCTAGTTGCTAGGCACCGGGCCGCGAGGACATCGCGGACCACGGCGCCTAACAGTACCCCCCCCTTGAGGAGGGGTCAACGAACCCCTAAAGCCAGGTTTCTGAGGAAATTCCAGAAAAAATGCTCTCTTGAGTTTAGGGGCATGAAGATCCTTATCCAGGACCCAAGACCTTTCCTCCGGACCATAGCCTTTCCAGTGAACCAAAAAATAAAGCCGACCCCGGGACATTCTAGAATCAAAAACTTTCTCTACCAAGAACTCCTGTTGTCCCTGCAGATCCACTGGAGATCTACCCTGAGAGATCCTCAGAGGAAATCTACTGGAAGAAACATATTGTTTCAACAGGGAACAGTGAAAAGTATTTCCAATTCTGAGAGATCTTGGTAAACATAGCCGAAAGGCAACTGGGTTGACCTTCTTAATAATAAAAAAAGGGTCCAATAAATTTGGGTCCCAGTCTAGCCGAGGATTGTCGAAGCTTGATGTTGCGAGTAGACAACCACACCTTATCTCCCGCCTTAAAAGTGCAAGGACGTCGGAGCCTGTCAGAAAATTTCTTCTCTCGGAAGGCCGCTTTTCTGAGAGCAAGGTGCACTTTTCTCCAAATTGCTCTGAGATGGGAGGTTAAGGTCAGCGAGGAGACTGGAGAATGATGAAAAAAAGAATTGGCTCTGGGGTGAAAACCAAAAACTGAAAAGAATAGAGATTCTTTGGTGGAGGAATGACAAGAGTTATTATAAGCAAATTCAGCCAAAGGGAGAAACTCGGACCAATCATTCTGGAGTTTGGCTGAATACAAACGTAAATATTGTTTTAATGACTGGTTGACTCGTTCGGTTTGCCCGTTAGACTGTGGGTGATAACCAGATGTTAAAGACAGTTTCATCTTCAATGAGGCACAAAAACGTTTCCAGAATTGTGCGATGAATTGTGAACCCCGATCAGAAACAATATCAGTGGGCAAACCATGAAGCCTGAACACATGGCGGAGGAACAAAACTGCCAACCCTTGAGCAGAAGGCAATCGGGGAAGAGCAATAAAATGAGCCATTTTACTAAAACGGTCCACTACCACCCAAATGACTCGGAATCCGGCTGAAAGGGGAAGGTCAACCACGAAATCCATGGAGATATGAGACCATGGCCTGAGAGGAACAGTTAAAGGCATGAGTTGCCCGATAGGCAACGAATGAGGAACCTTATGCTGTGCACAAATCTGACAGGAATGGACGAATTCCTTAACGTCTTTAGAAAGACTAGGCCACCACACTGAGCGAGAGACTAACTCCAAGGTCTTAGTGATACCCGGATGCCCTGAGACTTTGTTCTCATGAAACTCAGTTAAAACAGTGGCTCTCAAAAATTCAGGGACATAAAGACGACCAGCAGGAGTAAGTCTAGGAGCTTGGTGTTGAAGCTGGTTTAACTGGGTAAATAAATCCTGTGTGAGGCCTGCCCGGATGACCGAAGATGGAACTATGGGGGTAACAACAGGATTGCTATTGTGAACCGGAAGAAAGCTACGTGACAGGGCATCAGCTTTCGTATTCTTGGAACCAGGCCTGAAAGTGATGATAAACCTGAAACGAGTAAAAAATAATGCCCAACGTGCCTGCCGAGCATTAAGCTGTTTAGCTGATTCAATATATTGCAGGTTCTTATGGTCAGTTAAAACCGAATTAGTATGTCTAACTCCCTCCAGCCAATGCCTCCATTCCTCGAAAACCCATTTTACTGCCAGTAACTCCCGATTACCAACGTCATAGTTGGATTCAGCGGAGGAGAATTTCCTGGACATAAAGGCACAAGGATGTAACTCCAGAGACTCCGGATCTTCTTGAGAAAGGACAGCCCCCACTCCAACCTCTGAGGCATCAACCTCCACAATAAAGGGCAATTCCGGATTAGGATGTCTGAGGACAGGAGCCGAGAAAAAGGCTTGTTTCAAGGCCTGGAAAGACAACTCAGCTTCATGCGACCAATTGGAAGGATCCGCTCCTTTTTTAGTCAGAGCTACTATGGGAGCAACCAGGTCAGAAAAAGAATGAATGAACCGCCTATAATAATTCGCAAACCCTAAAAAGCGCTGAATTGCTTTTAAATTAGTGGGTTGCGCCCAATTAAGGATGGCCTGGAGCTTCTTCGGTTCCATGGAAAATCCCTGGGGAGAAATTATGTACCCTAAAAAAGATACTTCTGTGATGTGAAAATCACACTTCTCCAGCTTGGCATAAAAAATGATTCTCACGTAACTTTTGAAGAACCAGACGCACCTGGGTAACATGTTGTTCCATCGATTCAGAATAAATCAAGATGTCGTCTAAATAAACGACCACGAATTTCCCTAGGAAGTCACGGAGAACATAGTTAATGAGGTCTTGAAAAACTGCCGGAGCATTTGACAGGCCGAACGGCATTACCAGGTATTCATAGTGACCCGACTGAGTGCTGAAAGCCGTCTTCCACTCATCCCCAGATCTAATTCGGATGAGGTTGTAAGCTCCCCTAAGGTCAATTTTAGAAAAAATCACGGCGGAACGTAACTGATCAAAAAGCACAGAAATTAACGGCAAAGGATAGGTGTTTTTAACGGGGATCTTATTCAGAGCCCTAAAATCAATGCATGGTCTAAGCGAGCCATCTTTTTTCTCCACAAAGAAAAAAACAGCACTTAAAGGAGATTTCGATGGTCTAATAAATCCCTTCTTTAGGATTTCCTGAATATAATTATTAATGGCCGTGGTTTCTGGCCCGGACAAGGCATATAATCTCCCCTTAGGCAAAGTGGCACCTGGAACTATCTCAATTGCACAATCATAGGGCCGATGGGGAGGCAGAATGTCCGCATTGCCTTTGGAGAAGACATCGGCAAACTCCTGGTATTCCACAGGAATGAGCTCTGGGACGACCGCTGTAACTCTGACTGGATACGAAATACATTCTTTAACACAAAAAGTACCCCATTGGGAAATCTCCCCGGACCGCCAATCAATGGTGGGATTATGAAAGGCAAGCCAAGGGTGACCCAAAACAACAGGTACTGCCGGGCAATGTGTAAGGTAGAATTCATTATCTTCAGAATGTAAGGCTCCTACTGTAAGTACTACTGGAGGTGTACGGTGAGTAATTACCCCATTGGAAAGCGGACCCCCATCTAAGCCGTGCATGGTGATACATCTATCTAACGGTAAATGTGGAATGCCTAAGGCCTTAGCCCAAGTTAAATCCATAAAGTTTCCTGCAGCTCCACTGTCGACAAAAGCCGACACCAAAGAACTGAGGCTGCCAAAGGAAACCTTAACAGGGACTAATAGAGAGTTGTTTGAGGAGATAAGCTGCAGACCTAAGTGAACCCCCTCACAATTCACCTGGTCAGAGCGTTTCCCTACTTGTTCGGGCAGTTACGAGCAAAATGTCCCTTATCCCCACAGTACAAACAAAGACCGTATTTTTGTCTTCTGGTTCTTTCCTCAGGAGACAGCCGGGAGAGACCTATCTGCATGGGCTCCTCGACGTCCTCTGGGAAGGTATAAACACAAGGACTAGACCTTACAGTTGTTCCTCTTTCCGCCCTCCGCTCTCGGAGACGACGATCAATCTTTATAGCAAGCTCCATGAGTTTATCGAGAGTCTCAGGAGCGGGGTACTGGAGGAGACTGTCTTTAATAAATTCAGATAAACCGAGGCGAAACTGACTGCGCAGGGCCGGGTCATTCCAGCCACAGTCGTTCGACCAACGGCGAAACTCGGTACAATAAACCTCCGCTGGATTTCTACCTTGTTTGAGAGCGCGCAGATGACTCTCAGCGGACGCCTCTCTATCTGGGTCATCATACAAGAGCCCTAATGACTTAAAAAAGGCGTCTACAGATAACAACGCAGGATCCTCAGCTTTTAAACCAAATGCTCAGGTCTGAGGATCCCCCTGGAGTAAAGAAATTATAATCCCAACCCGCTGAGATTCGGTACCAGAGGATGTAGGTCTTAAACGAAAATAAAGCTTACAGGCTTCTTTAAAATTAAAAAAATCTTTTCTGTCACCGGAAAAACGGTCGGGCAAATGCATCTTTGGTTCAGGGACTACCTTCGGGGTGGCTTGCAAAAGATCTTCCTGCGATCTCACCCGAAGAGAAAGATCCTGAACCATCTGAGTAAGTTCTTGAATCTGGTTGACTAAGAGCTGACCGGGATTTGGCCCTAAACCTGTCGGATTCATGAGGCCGATAAACTCTCACAAAAACAGAATGAGAAAAAATTAAACCCGTTTAATTTTAATTTTTGGTATGGCCGGTAATAATGTTATGATTCCAGCACTCTGGTCTGGGGAGATCTTATAGCAAGGACCTGAGCACTGGAACGTAATGCTGGGAATGGGAGCGGGAACGGGAATAGCCCCTGGCGCCCTAACTCCGTTGTCTTGCCCGTGCTGTCAGAAATCTCTTGCGAGACTATGGTTGCTTGAGCCCATGGCAACCGCGTTTGAAGGGCGGATTACGTCTGCCCAACTCCGATGCCCCCTCAGGTCTTAATGGGAGACAAAGAGAAATCCGAGACAGGGTGATAACAAGGGGCCCTCTAACTAAACAACAAAGCCAGGGGCTACAAACTAACCTAAAACTAGAATATGTGCGGAAAACCGCCAGGGAAAAGGACAACCAAAATACCCACTTGTCCACTCTCCTACCCGGCACCGCCGAGTTCCGGAGAGGACTTGTGGAAGCGGAAACCTCCGCAAATGCTCCGAAACAGAATACAAAATGAAGCGGGCTAGGCCGCAGCACGCGGCAGAGCCGCAACTCACGAAAACCACACGAGATCCTTTGGCGACTATTGCGGGCAATTGAGGACCAGAAGACTCCTTGGGATGAGATGACAACTCCAAGATTCAGGAACTCTGAGGACAGGAATGACCGGACACAGCAGGACTGGAACAGACGTTCAGCAAACCTAAGCAGCATGCAGGAAGCTATTACCGGCGTCTGTGTGAAGCACTGAGAAGGTATTTAACAGGGAGTCCTCCAATCAGATGTTCAGAGCCTGATTAGCATAAATGCCGTGCAGCTGCCTTGCTGCACGACCAGAAGACAAGTGTATGTGTGGTTAACTTGATTGACCCTGCAACGGGGAGCGCGGTCCGCCCGTGGCGTTCCCGTTGCTAGGGTCTAGGCGGCTCAGCGCGGCCGGCGGCTCAGCGATGCTAGGGAGCCGGCGGCTCAGCGTGCACGGCGTCCCAGCATTGCTAGGGACCCGGCGGCTAGCACGCTCGGCGTCCCTAGTTGCTAGGCGCCGGGCCGCGAGGACATCGCGGACCACGGCGCCTAACAGTGTTTGTGCCGCTGCTCTGTTGCTTAGTTTAGCCAGCCTGCCGCTGGCCTATATTAGTGAACAATATTATGTGCTGTGAGGTGGTCATGTCTATCTCCTACACAGTGCAGGAGCTCTGCTCCTCAGTCTGGTGATACACTGGTGATACACGGTGGTTATTATTATTATTATTATTATTATCCCTTATTTACATTAATCTGTTCCTCCTGCACAGTTCAAGAATGGTTCTATTGCCACATCCACCCTTCCATCCAGTCACAGTGTGTGACCCGCCACCTCCACTCTTCCCTATGATGTGTCCCTACACCTGTGATTAGTACTAACGCTGGGAGAGGAAGTCCTTTGTGCTAAGTGCCCACTTATCTCTCAGTGCTGACTCCCCAAGTTATAACACACCTCAGCCCATACTTTGTGTGAACACTCCTGGCTGCCACTCTGTCCCTGTCACCGCTGGGGGTGCGCTGGCTGCAGCTAGAAGGCAGGAGCAGAGGGCAGGTGGAAGGATGGAATGTGCTACATGGCCATCATTGTCAGAGGGAGCTGCTCTGCACATGGGATTGCCAGAGCCTGGAGACATCCCTGGTGTAGAAGCCTCTCTCACCAACGTGACAGCCAAACTGGTCATAGTTCATACCACTGCGGTTTCAATCTGAACCTTTTTGTTTAATAATTTTATTAATCCTGAAATCCTGAGATTGAAATCCTGGACTTTTTGAGGCTAAATCCCAGGATCCCGCCGATCCCGGGATTGGCTTCCCTAATTAGAACTAAAACCAAAACATGGGGGTCCATGCACATCTTCAATTCCAAGGGAGATTTTGTTACATACATTATATATTATTTATCTCTATTGATTGGGTATTCAGAGGTGCTTTGAAACTGTTAATTTTATCTCGCAGTTTTTCATGTTTATGAGATACAGTATATACTGTACACTGTGTAAATGTCATTGGCATAAAGGGAAAGTGTGCACCATTCTCTGTGTATAGGACTGCCTTAGATTTGTTTGATTTTGTCATAAACCAGTTCCCCACACTGTCCTACTACCTATATGTATTAAAAATGCAAACCTCCAACTGTTTTGGAATTACACATCAGAAGACATCTCTAATAAAACATGTACACTGATGGGTAACATCAGAAGTCTGGTCTAATGCAGCATGTACACTGATAGATACCATCATAATACATCTCTAATGCAGCATGTACTGTACACTGATAGATACCATCAGAAGACATCTCTAATGTAGCATGTACACCTATAGATACCATCAGAAAACATCTCTAATGCAGCATGTACTGTACACTGATAGATACGATCAGAAGACATCTCTAATGCAGCATGTACACCTATAGATGCCATCAGAAGACATCTCTAATGCAGCATGTACACCTATAGATACCATCAGAAAACATCTCTAATGCAGCATGTACACCTATAGATGCCATGAGAAGACATCTCTAATGCCGCATGTACACCTATAGATACAATCAGAAGACATCTCTAGTGCAGTATGTACACTGATAGATACCATAGATACCATCAGAAGTCTGGTCTAATGGAGCATGTACTGTACACTGATAGATACCATCAGAAGACATCTCTAATGCATCATGTACACCTATAGATACCATCAGAAGACATCTCTAATTCAGCATGTACACTGATAGATACCATAGATACCATCAGAAGTCAGGTCTAATGCAGCATGTACTGTACACTGATAGATACCATCAGAAGACATCTCTAATGCAGCATTTACACCTATAGATACCATCAGTGGACACCTCTAATGCAGCATGTACTGTACACTGAGAGATCCTGTACATCCTGCAGCTTCACATCTACCCGGGTTTAATCTGCAGCTCCATGTCTGGTATTCCGCATTCATAAACAATTGTCTGGTATGGATTGCACCATGAGAAGTTTTTTTCGTTGTCCTCATGTTGGATAAAGGAAAGAATTCCGCCACATGGGAGTAGGGAGGCCAATCCCAGGCTATTTTTTTAATCCCAGGTATCGGGATTGAAAAATGGTCAATCCCGGGATACCCGGGATTCCCAGGATACCCGGGATTGGCTTTTCCCTATGTGTCCGCCCCCTTGCCCCGCCCCACACACATATCTCACCATACAACAGGGGCGGCAAGGTGGAAAACATCCATCTGTCTCAGCGGCGGGTGACAGTGGACGGTGCAGCATTACCTGTGACTGCACATCATGCTGCGCGGGGTAGCCGGAAGGAGGGAGCCGGGCAGCGTCTAAGTATCCTGAGGACGCTCAACACTGCCTGGCTTAAAAAAAACAAAGGGACGCCTGATCCCTCAATCCCCGGGATTGGAGCTTCCAATCCCGGGATTGAATCCCAGACATTTTTTGGCCTAAATCCCGGGATTGGCCACCCTACATGGGAGTAAAAGATACCTTTACATGCACATTCCAGCTACTTTTTATCTGATTGTGTCCACTGAGACAAAGTAAAATAATCGGGAGCAACACTTTCAGAATTATATGGACTGTCTGACACAAAGATTGGCGCATGAATTATCAACACCATTTGTGACATCATCAGAAGACAGCTCTAATGCAGCATGTACACTGATAGATACCATCAGAAGACACCTCTAATGCATCATGTACACTGATAGATATGATCAGAAGACAGCTCTAATGCAGCATGTACACTAGTAGGTACCATCAGAAGACAGTTCTAAAACAGCATGTACACTGATAGATACCATCAGAATACAGCTCTAATGCAGCATGTACACTGGTAGGTACCATCAGAAGACAGTTCTAATGCTGCATGTACACTGATAGATACCATCAGAAGACAGCTCTAATGCAGCATGTACACTAGTAGGTACCATCAGAAGACAGTTCTAAAACAGCATGTACACTGATAGATACCATCAGAATACAGCTCTAATGCAGCATGTACACTGGTAGGTACCATCAGAAGACAGTTCTAATGCTGCATGTACACTGATAGATCCATCAGAAGACAGCTCTAATGCAGCATGTACACTAGTAGGTACCATCAGAAGACAGTTCTAAAGCAGCATGTACACTGATAGATACCATCAGAATACAGCTCTAATGCAGCATGTACACTGGTAGGTACCATCAGAAGACACCTCTAATGCAGCATGTACACTGGTAGGTACCACCAGAAGACAGTTCTAAAGCAGCATGTACACTGACAGATACCATCAGAATACAGCTCTAATGCAGCATGTACACTGGTAGGTACCATCAGAAGACACCTCTAATGCAGCATGTACACTGGTAGGTACCATCAGAAGACAGTTCTAAAGCAGCATGTACACTGATAGATACCATCAGAAAAACAGCTCTAATGCAGCATGTACACTGGTAGGTACCATCAGAAAATAGTTCTAAAGCAGCATGTACTGATGGATACAATCAGAAAATAATGCCAATGCAGCATGTACACTGATGGAACAATCAAGACAGCACTAATACTGTACAGTGTGTACACTGATGGATACCATCAGATAGATCTTACGAACCATGCATACTGATGGATACCATCAGAATTTCTCTCTAATGCTGTCTGTACACTGGTGGATACCATCAGAACACAACTGTAATGCATCATGTACACTAATGGATTCCATCAGAGGTCAGTCCCAAAACCTTTACATAGTGGGCAGCTTAATCCGCACCATGAATTTTTTACATACATCCCTGTTGCATAGACCTGTTGTAGAGCTTTTAATCACCCCTGCCACACATAAAAATGTTAATTGTATTGTAGTACCATAAAACCCTCTAATAAAGTTTCTTTTAACCAATGTAACATTATAATATGATACTTAGGGGGACATTTACTAAGCAGTGATAAGAGTGGAGAAATGAGCCAGTGGAGAAGTTTCCCCAAGAACCAATCAGCAGCTCTGTATAATTTTATAGTATGTAAATTATAGATGTTACTTCAGTGCTGATTGGTTGCCATGGGCATTTCTCCACTGGCTCACTTCTCCGCTCTTATCACTGCTTAGTAAATGTCCCCCCTAATCTCTTTTTTCTACCTACCCCTCCATAATATTACATTATACCATTGTTCAGAAGCTAAAATTTGGGGACTAACAAACAACAGCTTTTAATAGTATTATCTGCAGGATTTAATTATCAAGTGCAAATAATTTGTTATTGATTTTGCTATCCAAAATAAAGAAAACATGCCAACAATCCAAATATAGATGAAAAACATCCTTCACATATTTATTGATCAAAAATACAATATTTGTCTATAATTCCTCAGTGTTTGAAATATGACTACTTTCCTAATGTGAGTTGCTGTGATTGATGGTGATTATATTTCCTTTTTATGTTCTTGATGTTAATAGTTTATTTACTTCTATTCCACATGTTGAGGGCTTACATTCTTCTACAATGCTTTTGATTTAGGATCTGAGTCTTACGAAGTGCACTGTAATGTTTATTGACACTTCTTATAACAATATTGACTAAGAATTATTTTAGAATTCAACAGGAATTGTTTCTTCAGTTATGGGTTCCCCTGTGGCATCTCATTGTGTTAATATTTTCAAGGCAGAGTTAAAACTTCCCTTATACCTTCAGAAGTATTCCCCCTACTGGTTATCAACACATGGTTCAGACATGTGGATGATAGATCTCTGTTGTGGTTTACTGTATCTCTTTGGGATTGCTGCTTAATATCAGTGTTTGTCAATACTGTCCATGAAATATATAACTTTACTTTGGAGAACAATATGGCAGGACTATTATCTTTATCAATTATGCTATGTTACTACAACTTCTAAAATAAATTATTGTGTGTTTTTTTTAAAGTGATCAATAGTTTTTTGGACCTTTTTTTATGGCAGTGCATTTGCAATTGTGATTTTGTTTTAGACTACAGAATTGCTAATTATCGCAAGTGAAGCTGCCGCCCAGAAGAGAAGACAGATGCCAAGTGGATTCATTGTAAATGCATTAGCAACTACGTACACATATGTAGCCTATACACAGAACATAGGGGGTAATTCCAAGTTGATCGCAGCAGGAAATTTTTTAGCAGTTGGGCAAAACCATATGCAGTGCAGGGGAGGCAGATATAACATGTGCAGAGAGAGATAGATTTGGGTGTGGTGAGTTCAATCTGCAATCTAAATTGCAGTGTAAAAATAAAGCAGCCAGTATTTACCCTGCACAGAATCAAAATAACCCACCCAAATCTAACTCTCTCTGCACATGTTATATCTGCCCCCCCTGCAGTGCACATGGTTTTGCCCAACTGCTAAAAAATTTCCTGCTGCGATCAACTTGGAATTACCCCCATAGTAACATAGTAACATAGTTTCTGAGGTTGAAAAAAGACAATTTGTCCATCAAGTTCAACCTATCGGTGGTCTACTACACTGTATTATTTTATTAGCACTAATTTTATACGTTGAATATTATGAAAAAGTTGGCCGTTATTTAATTATTTATTTTAAAAAATAATGCGCAGTCTACCCACCATAACCATGTATATCCTTATCCATTAAGAATTTATCTAGCCCATTCTTAAAAGTGTTAACAGAGTCCGCCATTATGGGAGTAGTATGGTATGCTGGCGGCCGGGCTCCCGGCGGCCAGCATACCAGCGCCGGGATACTGACCTCTCGCATACCGACAGCTGGGCAAGTGCAAATGAGCCCCTTGCATGCTCGCTGTGCTCGCCACACTGCAGGCACGGTGGCGCGCTACGTGCACCACTCTATTTATTCTCTCTCCAGGGGGCGTGGACCCCCAAGAGGGAGAAAAGTTGACGGTATGCCAGGTGTCAGGATTCCGGCGCCGGTATACTGTGACTCAGAAGGAGTTATCTCCTGGAATGTCCTTGTGGACATCAGTATATTGGGCAACCCAAAAGAAAATAAAAGACCAGGATCTCAGAACACCTGTACAACATACAGAGAGGCTTGGAAACTCACAGTGTATCAAAACACTATAAAGATCACCATCAGCAGGATCCCTCAAGTTTAAAGTTTATGGGGATACAAAAGGTTAAAAAAAACTGGAGCGGAGGAAATCCAAGTCTAGATCTCAGGAGAAAAGAAACAAAATGGATCTATTACATGCAAACATTACAACCTACAGGATTGAATGTAGATATTGATATTAATGCTTTTTTTAAAACATAATTAAAAAAAACATAATTTTTTTATATAAATATTTTATAAATACATACTGTAAATATATAATTTCATTTACATGTACCAAATAAATAATGAGACCGCCATACCAAAAAAAAATGTAAAAATAGAATTGTAATTAAAACTAAATAAGTAAGAAAGGCACATGGTTGCCGCCGAATGAAGAACTTCCGGTATTACCATTTCCTGTTTTTAACAAAGAAACAATAAAGTTATTGAACGTTTCTTAACAATAAAAGGGTAAAGGAAAACAACACTCTTCATCCTTGACAAAGGGCTTCTAAGCCCGAAACGCGTTGGAGAGAGACGGAGGAAGGAGACGCGGGTTGACTTCATCATTGAGAGCACGGCACACCAGCACGCTCACACATCACCAGCCGGCGGGAGGGAACCAGAGCCGGAAGCCGGAAGTGAGCCGCGGCCAGCAGCTCACGAGAGGTAGGGAAAGCAGGGACAGATAGTGTGGGACTCTCATACAAAAGTCACCAATACCCAATTCCAGATATCAGAATTGGAACCCTCAATACTCCATACTTAATACCTCCAAATAAACACCTCTAAAAAGGGCTGTAAACATTACTACTAACATTTCTTTTTACAGGTATGAGCGGCAAAATATCATAAAGTGCTTCCAGTTTAACTAAGTCATTCTGAAGAGACTCAGCATTCCCCTCCAAATTTATAACCTTACACAGTTTGGTATCGTTTGCAAAAATTTACACCATGCTCTCTAGATCTACTGCTATATAGTTAAGGAAAATGTTGAACAATAGTGGTCCAAGTACAGACCCTTGTGGCACACCACTTAGTACTTCAGTTCAATTTGAAAAAGTTCCATTTACCACAACTCGCTGCTCAATATTATCTAACCAACGTCTAACCCAAGTGCTTCCAGTTTAACTAAGTCATTCTGAAGAGACTCAGCGTCCCCTTCCAAATTTATAACCTTACACAGTTTGGTATCGTCTGCAAAAATTTACACCATGCTCTCTAGATCTACTGCTATATAGTTAAGGAAAATGTTGAACAATAGTGGTCCAAGTACAGACCCTTGTGGCACACTACTTAGTACTTCAGTTCAATTTGAAAAAGTTCCATTTACCACAACTCGCTGCTCAATATTATCTAACCAACGTCTAACCCAAGTGCATATTATGCTTCCTAGCCCCAGTTCTTGTAACTTGTAGATAAGTCTCATGTGTGGTACTGTATCGAAAGCTTTAGCAAAGTCTAAAAAGATTACATCCACCTCTTTACCCTGATCTAGGTTTGCCCTGTTTCATAAAAGCCTACTAAATTTGTTTGACATAATCTATCCTTCACAAATCCATGTTGGTTCCTATTAATAACCTTATTGGCTTCAAAGAACTTCTATATACTATCCCTTAAAATATCTTCCAGTACTTTCCCCACAATAGATGTAAGACTTACTGGTCTATAATTACTCGGATCAGATTTACTTCCCTTTTTGAATATAGGCACAACTTCCGCTATATGCCAATCTTTGGGAACCATGCCTGATGTAAGCGAGTCATTGAAGATCAAAAATAGTGGTCTTGCTAGTTCAGAGTGTAGCTCCCTGAGAACCCTTGGGTGAATTCCATCGAGACCTGGTGATTTATTAATCTTAATATTTTTTAATCGTTCACAGACTACTTCCTTGCTTAAATAAGCACTTAGCAGTGGGACATTATCGCTGCTGAGATTAAGTGTTAATCCCCGATCCTGGTCCTCTCTTGTGAATACAGATGAGAAGAACTCATTTACTTTTTCCGCTATGTCATTATCATTTTTGATTAAGACACCCAGATTGTCCTTTAAAGGGCCTATACTCACCTTCTTTAATCTTTTGCTGTTGATGTATTTTAAAAAAACTTTTTGGGATTTGATTTGCTATCCCTTGCTATTTGCGTTTAAGTTTCTACTTTAGCCGCTCATTTCTTTTTTGTATAATTTGTTGCAATCCTTATAATACTGGAATGACTCCACTTTCCCATCTGATTTGTATTTTTTGAACGCTGTCCTCTTTTTGCCCATTAGTTCCTTTATCTTTATGTTAAGCCACATTGGTTTGGAATTATTACTCCTTCGTTTTCTGCCCATGGGAATAAATTGACGAGTATAGTTATCAAGGAGCGTCTTTAATACATCCCATTTCTCCGCAGTATTTTTTCCTTGAAACAAGATTATCCATTCAATGTCGCTTAGAGCTTCCTGCATCAGGTCAAAATTAGCTTTGGTAAAGTTTAGAGTCCTAGTTGAGCCTATATAGGGCTGCTTATGAAAACTGACATTGAATGTGACCATATTGTGGTTGCTGTTTCCCATTGGCTCCTCTACTATAATATTTGATATCAAATCCCCATTGTTTGTTAGTACCAGGTCTAAGATTGCATTATACCTAGTTGGTTCCATGATTAGTTGAAGTAAGTAGTGATCATTTAAAAACCTATTGCCCCTAGCAGTGTCACATGAACCATTTTTCCTGTTAATCTCCGGATAGTTAAAATCTCCCATCACTTTTACGTCACCTAATCCTGCCGCATTTTTAGTTTGATTCAATAACAATTCCTCATCAGCCATTAATACCAGGTGACTTGTAGCATAGTCCTAATACTATCTTTTTTGTTCCCTTTGCAATTTCTACCCATGAGGTCTCAACGGTATTTGCATTGACTGCTAGGGTAGTCCTATCTTTGACTATGCAGAGTGGACACGGCAGGAGCGACGCCAGTGCCATGTATCTCCACCCTCAAATGGTCACTGCCTGTCAATCACAAGCGGAACTGCAAAGGCACATTTACACATGCACAGTGCAATCTCAGAGCATGCTCAGTCTGCCAATAATCAGATCCCACTCTAGGTCTACCAGTCCCCTGTGCGAGAATTTTTCGGAAACACCCCCCTCCTCCCAAAGTACACATTAGCCTCCAAGTGTTCACGCTAGAATGGGGCAGGGCAGGGAGCTGAGTTGAAAGCAGGGCACCCTGAAAAGTGTTTGCCAAAAAGGGTGTGTGGCTGACTAGAGAGGGGGCATGGTTTTTAAACAGAAAAAAACTATGCACAGAAAAAGAAAAACTGTATGTACACAGGTCTTAAAAATACACAAAAGAGTTAAGGTTCATATTTTAGGGCACACTGGACTGGATCAGAAATGGGGGGAGTGAGATGGGGTGGAAGGGGGGAAACACTAGGCTGGAGATGGGGGGACATTTGGATGAATGAGGGGGGGACACTGTGACTGGACTGCTGGGGGGTTATATGTGGGGGTAAGTGAGATGGTGGCAGTGGGCTGGTTTGGGTGGGGGGGGAGGGAATGAGGAAGACAATGGGTTGGCAGGGTAGGAGACACTGAGATGTGGGTGGCAATGAGAAGGTGGGGACACTGGGCTGAAGAAGAGGAAGACAATGGGATGAGTGTGACTGGTGAGATGGGGGAAATGGGCTGGAGGGACAGGGGGAACTAGGCTTGGGGCATGGGAGCACGGACCTGGGATTGCTGCACTGTTCAAGAAATGGCTTTTCTTGTCCAGCTCAACCACTCCAGCACCGCTCACACTAACAGCAGCCTCCCAAGCAGCCCCATAGTCTCCGTCTGCTGCTGTAATCTGTTGTGTCTGGAAGAAGCTGCCAGTAATTCCTCTATGGCCATAGTCCAGGAGCCAGGTGGAGTGGGACCTTTTCCATGGTGCAGCCAGGCCACCATCACCACTGAGACACCAAGCTGTGAGCTACTGGAGGTGGGGCTTCCCTCCAGCTCACTCTAGTTGCTACGCGCTGAGGCCGGCTCCTTATTTGCGCTGGCCGGGAAAGGAACATGTGTTACTAAAAATAAACTGAAACGGCGCGCCCACATAAGATGGCATAGCATTGCAAACAAACATGAATTAGGCTCTCAAAGTTTTTTTATTATATACAGCACTGCAGTTCTCACATCTATATATATATGTGAAAGCCCTCACTCACTCTCTCACTGACTGACTAATCACTGAGTCTCTTACTTCCCGATATGTTAGGAAGCTGAAAATTAACATAAGTAATCTTCAGGTGGGAAATAGGAAAACTAGGTAATTAGGATTCTAATAAACCTCCCCTAAGGGGATGAAAAGGGGGTTAATATAATTACAAAATTACCGATCAAAATTTGGATAGCACCTCCAGTGTAGAATTTAATAAACTACAAAAATAGTCCTGTCACTTTTTACTGTACTGTGGGGCTAATTCAGACCTGATTGCTGCGGTGCGATTGATAGGCAGAGGCTGTCGCTGGGTAGAAGGGGGCGGGCATGCAAAGTTTGGCTGCTGTTTAGGGGGTACAGTCTGGGCAACACAGGTATGCCAGGACCGTTGGGGGGGCCGCGGCAGCCGCATGACATCACACGCAGCCGCTGCGACCCGGGTAGCGATGAGTAGCTCCCTGCCAGCGCGCAGGAGCTGCGCTGGCTGGGAGCTACTTCTACAGTACAAAAGCATTGCCGCTGTGTGATGCTTTTGTACTTGTACGACGGGGTAGGGCCTGACGTGCGGGGCAGACTAGCCCTGTGCTGGGCGACCCCCGCCATGTCAGGGAAACTGATCGTAGATGTGCTAAATTCAGGTCTGAATCACCCCCTGTATCTCTCATTCACTGACTGACTTATCACTAATTCTCTTACTTCCAGATATGTTACGCAAATGAAATTTAACATAGGTATTCTTCAGGTAGGAAATAGGATAACTACATAATCAGAGTTTAGTAATCCTCCCCTAGGAGGGATGAAAAGGGGGTTTACATAATGACATTATTACCGATGCATGGCTTGCATTGCTCGAACAATAATGCCCAATCAGATAAAGATTTAGATTGCACCTCCAGTGTGTAGAATTTAATAAACTACAAAAAACGGTCCTGTCACTTTTTAACATATCTACTATGGGTGCTCCTCGGGTAACGCCAAGAACCATGGATTAATATTTACTTACATTAAAACATCTCAAAGTTTAATCTTTGTAGCTTTACCAAATTATTAATGTTACGCTTACACTCATAGTTCCAAAGGTTTATAGGTGGTGCCTTGTGATGCTCACGCAATTACTCACTGCCCAGCAGTCATTTAGTCTCCTGCAATACTAGGCTTCTCCTATAGAAGCTGCCTTTCCAAGGTAAATTAGGTCCAACCCGTACTCAGATGCCCCCAGGTTTTATATATGGACAAGGTGACTATCGGGGGCTGGGCAGGGGTAAATGCAGTACAGTGAGACGTTCACTAGACACAACCTTACTACTATGCTAAGGCACAGACTAAGAAGTATATTCTTAACACAATCAATATGTACATGCAACAATGCACAGGGTGTTATAAGCAATGAGACTGTATATACAAATGATTTGTAAATGCAACAATGCACAGGATGTAATAAGCAACTCAATTAAATATCAATGCAACAATGAACAAGGTGTAGGCAAGACAGTGCCTGTGTGGAAACTACATACCAGAAACTGAATACAAGGCTAGCTGGATAAGATCAGGAAATCAGTCAGGCAGGGTCTCAGAATCATGGTTATTTCACAGGCTGACAGGTTCTCACACGAGCTGACAGGTTCTCACAACAGCAGGAACTATCACTAGCGATTTGGGAGAGGCCAGGAAGGGAATATAAACGGGGCTGCACCAATCAGAACCCAGGAGTCTTAATTAATAAACTCTATGCAGCTGCTCTGCTGCACATACCTCATTCCCTAACCAATGGGGAACGCTGTCTGCCTCCAGCATCCCTGCTGCTAGGAATCCGGCGGCTCCCAGTGCCTGGCGTCAGCCTGTTGCTAGATGCTGGGCAGGGACCAGAATGCATTGCGCCCCGGCGTCAGCCTGTTGCTAGGTGCCGGCAGGGATCAGTGGGAGACACTGCATCCTGGCTTGCAGGCAATGGCTGGTATGTGCATCTCCTGCTGCAGCTGACCATTAACACTCATGTATATGTACAACTGTGAAAATTATAAACTCCTGTGTGAAGAACAGGAAGAACATTTAGTATGTAATAATATTCTTAAAAGATGAATATGCGGTGCATATCTCCAGTGTCTGACTGGGGCATAAATGACCTACCAGGGGAATGCAGTGGTAGAGGCCCATTTAGGGGTGTGGCCACTCTCCAGAAGGCGTTTGGCCAGCCACCATAAAGGCTTGGATAACCATTAAAGAGTGCATGGGCTGGACCCCTTGACAAATTTATATAGTAAATACTCCATGTGCATGCATGATAATGTACCAAATTAATAACAGTGAATGCACTATAGAAAATACATTGCAGTCCTGTGCAGTATAAGGTAACATATGTACAGTATAACATAATTCAAGTGCACAATTTGGATCCTGATCCCTAGAGGAGGAGGTGGGTTCCCCCAGGCAGTGGGGCCCACCGGGGGTTTCCCTGTACCCCTGTGGCCAAGCCAACCCTGCACATCTCATAGACTTACCATAAATGGGTTGTTTTCTTGCAATTCCTCAAATGTGGTCAAACTTTGGAAATGCACATGTGCATTGGCCGGTCTTTTATAGATTAGCAGAGCTGTCAAACTTTGGTCAAACAAACATTGTTCCTGGGTGAGAACAGAAAGCCTGGTTCAGTGATATACATTAACGCACATCTCCAATGGTTTCAGATATGTGCATGCACAGATGGCGCACTTTGTGATCTCATTCTGTGACATTGGTTGCAGTGCTTTGGATGCCACAGCCTGATTAATATGTTGCAGATATATGGGGGATGATACAGGGCTGGAAATGGGGGTGGAGGGGGGGGGTTTAAAAAATAGGGGCATGTCAGCCCCATTTTGTAGGCGTTACTCAGATGTCCGATGGACACGCAGATGATTCCATGCTGTGTTCTCTGATGCAGCAGTGGATCATAGAAGCTGGAAGTGGGCATATATTAGCTCAAGACACCTCCTGCCATTTTTGCATATTGTAGCAAAGCTGCTATGTACAAAGACGCAGCAGCTGTGCTAGTTTTGTCCATCTCTAAACCAGGTCCATAGTTTCTGGGAATTGAAAGGATGAAATAAGAAAATAAACTATTGTACCTATGTATTTTAAAGAAAAAAGAAACAGGGGTAACTGTAATAGCCTGCGAATTGCATGCATCCAAGCAGTGGTGGAATTAGCAAGCAGTGGACCCGGGTGCAACAAAATGCTTCGTGCCCCCCTCTCATCCCGTCCAAGTCCACCCCCTCACCCCCAACTCCAAATGAGGAATTCCTTGCATGCTCCCGTATAATAAATATATATATATATATATATATATATATATATATATGCAGAGAGGAGGTAGGCGGCACTCGCGGACTCTTCATCAAACAAAACTCGAGCTGACTCAAGAAATGTGTATTAACGTTTCGGTTTTAATATAACCGTCATCAGAAGTACATAACATAACAAAACTCTTACCTTTATACATTCTAAAGAACACCACAAGTGCCATGTCCTCGGCGTCCACGCCGGGACCCATTTCCGGTTACGTCATCATACACGGACTCAGTTGTCCTGACAACAGTATACATCCGGCTATCGTGACTAACCCATCACCATAACAACTTTAAAAACAAAAATACAAAACGGGGACTCAGTGACCGTAAAACCATCGCCATCATAAAAATGCACATGCTATAACAATTCATAATGCTATGCCCATGCTTAAATCATTTTTAATGAAGGTCGGACATCTTGACTAAATCTATGCTATAAGAAGCATGTTAATGATAAAGTCTCGTTTAGGCCATTAGGTGATACCGTGTTTAAACGGTGTATCCACCTGGCTTCTTTTTGTAGAAGTGTCCTATGCCTGTCTCCCCCTCTTTTAGACAACGAAATCTGTTCTAGCATTTTGTAGCGTAAAGTGGCTAGTCCATGCTGGTGTGCTTTAAAATGTTTAGCCACTGGCTGGTCAACATTTTTACCTTCCAAGATTTGCTTGATAGCACTTCTATGTTGGGACATGCGCTCTTTAAATTGACAGCTGGTCTTACCTATATAAAATAGGCCACATGGACACCTAATGCAATACACTACGAACTTACTAGTGCATGTTAAAACCTGTTTGATTTTAATTCTTTTCCCTGTGTGTGGATGAACCACATAATCTCCTGTCTCTAGATATAGACAGTTAGTGCACCCTGTGCACTTATAATTACCAGGTTTCCTCGATAGAAAAGTGCTTGTGTCAATGGTGGATAATTGTGAGATGTCGTTATGTACTATCATGTCCCTGATGTTATTGCCTCTCCTATAACTAGGCATGAATCTGGTGGATTTCAGGCTATTCAAGTCTGCGTCTGATTGAATTACCGGCCAGATCCTCTTAGCTGTTTTAGTGAGGAGATGACTAGCGGTGGTAAAATTTGTAACACATGTGACCACTTTAGATGGGCCATCAGTGTCAGTAATTTTAGGTGTCGGAATCTTGGGCTGTAGCAATGCTCTGGCCCTAGCTGATTGAAGCAATTTACTCTTATAACCTCTTTCCAAGAATTTCTTGGTCATGAGGTCCATCTGTATCTTTTCTTCATTCAAATCGCTACAAATGCGATGAACGCGTAAAAATTGAGAATATGGCAATCCATTTCTCAAGGACTGGGGATGATGGCTAGAGGACATTAAAACACTATTTACATCAGTGGGTTTACTGTAAATCGACGTCTTGAATTGACCCTCAGACAGAGTAATATTAACATCCAAAAAGTTAATGTTGACTGGCTGAATATCATAGGTGAATTTAATGGACTCATCCTTTGAATTCGCTTCTCTCATCATTTGAATAAAGCTCTCACGTGTACCTGTCCATAGAATAAATATATCATCTATGTAACGCGTGTACATAGCTATGCAAGATTTAAACTCATTACTTGAAAAGAAAAGGGTTTGTTCCACACCGAACATGAACGAATTCGCATATGCCGGTGCGGCACAAGAACCCATGGCACAGCCACGCACTTGTTTGAAAAACTCGTTATTAAACAGAAAATAATTCCTGTGTAGAGTTAAATACAACAATGACATGAAAAAATCAATATCAGGACCGGAATAATGAGGATTACCTTCTATCAAGGATTTAACCGCAGCTAAACCCCGTGCATGAGGGATGCTGGTGTACAGGCTAACTACGTCAGCCGTGCACAACCAGCATTCACCTGTGGTTAAATTTACTTCACGTAATTTTTGCAGAAAAGTAGTGGTATCCTTAAGGTAAGTCACCTGGTTCTGAATAACTGGTTGTAAGTAATAATCCACATATTTTGCAATGTTGGAAAAAAACGATCCCCTTGCCGCTATTATCGGGCGCCCTGGTGGACGAACAGGGTTTTTATGTAGCTTCGGGAACGTGTAAAAAACAGGCACATACGGAAAGGAGACTACCAGAGCCTTTTTGGTGGCGCTGGAAATAATCCCACTAGTCTCAGCCTGTGATAAAATCAAACTTAATTCACCAGTATATTCTGAAGTAGGGTCTACCTTTAATCTGCTATACACGGATTCATCATCAAGTTGACGATAAGCCTCTGACTTGTAATCTGCCAAATCCTGAATCACGATGCCTCCCCCCTTATCAGCAGGACGCACCGTGATGTCAGGATAAGATGACAGATCACGTAAAGCCAGACGCTGTGCTTTGGTGAGATTATTAACACTTGAATTTGTTAAATTGCCACATTCATCAATACAATGTGATAAAGTCCTGGTAAAGACTTTAATAGCCGGATTGCTAGAATATGGGTCAAAAGAAGACCTGTATCTAATCGGGCAATCTGCAGGATTAAGGATCATATCGGGTTTGGAATCGAAGAACTCTTTTAAGCGTAGCTGTCTATTGAACCTGCAAAGGTCAATTCTGCTGTCCAGATCATTATGTTCATTGGTAGGAACAAAATTTAAGCCTTTAGACAGCACGCTCATCTCATCCTCTGTGAAAGATCTTGAAGATAAGTTGTAAATCACTTCTTTGGTTTTACGCCTTTTGTGCCCTTCCCTTTCACACTGCCCGCCGCGCCTGGTTATGGCTCTACGGGTGAATCCCTCTGGGCCCTGGTTTGGACCCCTAAAGGGACTGATGGTGCGGTAGGACGTCGTCTAGGATTGGCACGATCTGTTTCACTATTCGAGGTGCCGCTGGATGTGTCCGTCTCAAATTGAAAGCGGCGCGTCCTTCTATTAGACCTTGGCCGAAACGAATTGGGTTTAGCTGTATTATTGGCCCAAATGTATACCTTATTAATCCTCATTATTCCGGTCCTGATATTGATTTTTTCATGTCATTGTTGTATTTAACTCTACACAGGAATTATTTTCTGTTTAATAACGAGTTTTTCAAACAAGTGCGTGGCTGTGCCATGGGTTCTTGTGCCGCACCGGCATATGCGAATTCGTTCATGTTCGGTGTGGAACAAACCCTTTTCTTTTCAAGTAATGAGTTTAAATCTTGCATAGCTATGTACACGCGTTACATAGATGATATATTTATTCTATGGACAGGTACACGTGAGAGCTTTATTCAAATGATGAGAGAAGCGAATTCAAAGGATGAGTCCATTAAATTCACCTATGATATTCAGCCAGTCAACATTAACTTTTTGGATGTTAATATTACTCTGTCTGAGGGTCAATTCAAGACGTCGATTTACAGTAAACCCACTGATGTAAATAGTCTTTTAATGTCCTCTAGCCATCATCCCCAGTCCTTGAGAAATGGATTGCCATATTCTCAATTTTTACGCGTTCATCGCATTTGTAGCGATTTGAATGAAGAAAAGATACAGATGGACCTCATGACCAAGAAATTCTTGGAAAGAGGTTATAAGAGTAAATTGCTTCAATCAGCTAGGGCCAGAGCGTTGCTACAGCCCAAGATTCCGACACCTAAAATTACTGACACTGATGGCCCATCTAAAGTGGTCACATGTGTTACAAATTTTACCACCGCTAGTCATCTCCTCACTAAAACAGATAAGAGGATCTGGCCGGTAATTCAATCAGACGCAGACTTGAATAGCCTGAAATCCACCAGATTCATGCCTAGTTATAGGAGAGGCAATAACATCAGGGACATGATAGTACATAACGACATCTCACAATTATCCACCATTGACACAAGCACTTTTCTATCGAGGAAACCTGGTAATTATAAGTGCACAGGGTGCACTACCTGTCTATATCTAGAGACAGGAGATTATGTGGTTCATCCACACACAGGGAAAAGAATTAAAATCAAACAGGTTTTAACATGCACTAGTAAGTTCGTAGTGTATTGCATTAGGTGTCCATGTGGCCTATTTTATATAGGTAAGACCAGCTGTCAATTTAAAGAGCGCATGTCCCAACATAGAAGTGCTATCAAGCAAATCTTGGAAGGTAAAAATGTTGACCAGCCAGTGGCTAAACATTTTAAAGCACACCAGCATGGACTAGCCACTTTACGCTACAAAATGCTAGAACAGATTTCGTTGTCTAAAAGAGGGGGAGACAGGCATAGGACACTTCTACAAAAAGAAGCCAGGTGGATACACCGTTTAAACACGGTATCACCTAATGGCCTAAACGAGACTTTATCATTAACATGCTTCTTATAGCATAGATTTAGTCAAGATGTCCGACCTTCATTAAAAATGATTTAAGCATGGGCATAGCATTATGAATTGTTATAGCATGTGCATTTTTATGATGGCGATGGTTTTACGGTCACTGAGTCCCCGTTTTGTATTTTTGTTTTTAAAGTTGTTATGGTGATGGGTTAGTCACGATAGCCGGATGTATACTGTTGTCAGGACAACTGAGTCCGTGTATGATGACGTAACCGGAAATGGGTCCCGGCGTGGACGCCGAGGACATGGCACTTGTGGTGTTCTTTAGAATGTATAAAGGTAAGAGTTTTGTTATGTTATGTACTTCTGATGACGGTTATATTAAAACCGAAACGTTAATACACATTTCTTGAGTCAGCTCGAGTTTTGTTTGATGAAGAGTCCGCGAGTGCCGCCTACCTCCTCTCTGCATGTCTGTTCCCATTTGGAAGGCACCCGGCAAGTTGATTTACATTTGTAGTAGGAGTGCCGAATATTTCCTTTATCTGTATATATATATATATATATTATGTATAGATATTGATTTATTATTTAAAAAAGGATTGCTGGCCACACAGGTGTAGATCTGGTGAGGGTAACCTGCTCAGGGCAAGGGAAATGGATACCTAGCAACAGTGCCGTAACTAGACATTTTAGAGCTGTGTTCAAAAAACAGCGTCAGTGCCCCCTCCTTTATGTAAAAGGGGGGCAGCGCTTGGCAGAACCGCGCACAAAAAATAGGGGCATGGCTTCATGGGGAAGGGGTGTGGCCACAAAATAATACCAATTCATATTACGGTGCACAGTAGATTCCATTATTCAAATTATGCCACACAGTAGCGCCACTACACCAGGTAGAGCCCTTTTTACACATTATGGCATACAGCGTCCCCTTTTTACATATTACAGAGTAAGGCGGAGCAGACAATTCACCTCTGCAGCACAAAGGGCGGTGATAACTCGGCCAAGTTTTGCCTGGAGGAGCCGCTGAAAACTGAGTGACAGCGGGTGGGCGGAGCTGTAACGGAGGCTGGCCCATTAGATGGAGCTAGGTGGGCATCCAGGGGAGAGACACTAACAATACACAGTAGGAAGTCAGGCTCCCCCATTTCCTCACAATCCTCTCCTCTTTCAGCACGTCATTCAGTATAAGGGAAGCCACAGGTAGTGAGGAGATCGCCATCATAGACTCGCGCAAGAGCCCCTGCTAAGCACAGAGTGCGTCATCTTCTAATTAAGGTGCAGCCAGCTCTTAATATTACCCTCACCGCGCTCCTAGTAGCAGAACGATTTACACTTCACGTTGAGGAGGATAGTGACATTAGACAGATTGAGAACACAGCCAGCATTGTGTATACACTGATTGTGTATACATTGATATACACACAGTGATGCTAACTTTCTAGTGAATTATACAGGTGGATTTATCTGAGCTTAATAGATAATACTAATAGATGATCACAAAAGTATTTCATAAATGAGACATGGACATCAATTTATAAAACATTTTTACTGTGAGAATTGAACAACATGGAGTTCCTCAGTGTGCAGCATTTCATTTCTTTTAAATCACATTATTTAATTCTTAACACTTATCTTTTTGATTTTAATCTATATTTTCGCTAGCTTTTAAAATATATATTATATAATAAAAGTTATGTTTTATTGGATGTTCATTATTGTGCACCACTTTAGGGCAATCTGTCTTTCTCCATATACCCTTTCCCAAGTATTTCAAATTCATACATGGATTACAGCAAACCCTTTATTCTACATACTGACGCAAATAAACAGTGACTCGGTGCAGTACTTGCACAATTACAAGATGGCAAAGAAAAAAGTAACAGCGTTTAACAGCCGAGGCCTTCGAAAAACCGAATGTAACAATGCCAATTATAGTGCTTTCAACTTAGACTTTCTAGCACTGGTATGAGCCAGTACAGAGAAATTTAAGGATTATCTCGCCACAACCCCATTTGTGGCCTACACTGACTGTAATCCCTTTGCTCATTTAGCTACTGCCAAGTTGAGAGCACTAGAGCAGTGATGGTATACTCATCTGGCCAACTATCAATTTACAATACAGTACCGACCTGGACAGAATAATAGTAACGCTGATACATTATCCTGGTTGGCTGACCAAGAAGAATCTGAAATGGAGGACTTGTGGGAAGCAGTAGAACTTCCTCCTTTTCAAGCAACACAATGTATAGTGGCTCAGAGTAACACAGCCTCTAAGAAAAATGCATCTGAACATCAGTTGAAAGAAAGGGGTTCGAGCAAATGGCAGGAATGGAAGGGGAAATACCCACAGTTTCAACAATTAAGGAGGTTATTACAAAATAAAAGCTTATCCAAGTAAGAAAGACAAACTTCAGTGCCAGAGTTGGTGAAACTGTTGAGACAACGGGATCATTTAGAGATTTGACAAAATGTGTTGATCCGGAAAAGTATTAATCCAAAAACCCATCCGACCATCACCCAAGTGCTTATCCCCATGATGAAAGCATCAGTTCTTTTGCATGCTTATCATAACCAAACTGGACATTTTGGGAATAAGAAAACTGAATGGAACCTCAGACAATGATTTCATTGGATTGGGCTATGATAGAATGTAGAGGAGTGGTGTAAGAACTGTCCTAAATGTAACCTCCGGAGACCACCACTTTCTACAGACAAGGCCCCACATAGTCAGCTCCCAGCCCCTGGGATTGGTTACCATTGATCATGTAAAACTCGAAAGAAGTAAGCTGGGGTATGAGTACGCCATCATGATAGTGGATCATTATACAAAATTTGCAGTTGCTTTACCAGTGAAAGATATGACAGTGAGGACCACTGCAGAGATCTTTTGGAGGGCCTTTGTGAGACCATACAGTTTTCAGGACAAGATTCTGACCGTTCAAGGGCCTGCGTTTATATCCAAACTCTTCCAAGAACTGTGCCTCCTATATGACTGTAAGAAAATTAAAACCACCCCATATCATCCCCAGGGAAATGGCCTATGTGAGAGGACTAATCAGGCACTAATTCAAATGCTATGGGCCCTTCCTTCACAGAAACGACAAGAATGGCCATTATTGTTGAAAGAATTCATGTTCATATACAATAATACCGTACATAGTTCTATGGGATATACACCATATTACTTACTATTCGGTAGACAAGGGAAGCTGTCCGTAGCCGCAGCCGAAATTGCGCTCACCAAAGACGAACAGGCTGCACGGCTTCTATTACCATCTAGACCCGGCACTCAGGGTAGGGAAAAATAGGGACAGTGATCTTGCAAATTCTGACGGACACTGAACTATTAAAATCATCAATTCCCATCTCCTTCACTTTTCAAAAAAGAGCTGTAACATTCAAACAGTAATAATTTCTTTTTTACAGGTATGTGCATTTTAGTTCACACAAGCGCTCCTTCCTACTAATTTAAATGGTCACAATTTTTATGGAGCTGCTGCATATATATTCATAGCGCAGTATCATTATTATATATAAAATCACATTTCTGGAAACTGATTGGGTGGCCGAACACCAACATCGATTGAAAGTGGCTCATGACCTGGTAAAACAACATAGGGAAGTGGTACAAGAGTGGCAAGAGAATAATTATAACCTGAAAGCACAAGCGGAGCCTTTGTCAATTGGATGCAGAGTATTGAAAAGAAAAAAACAAAGACAAAGTAAATTAGACTATCAATGGGAGCCTATCCCATATAGCGTGGTAGAAATGTCGAATACAGAAATGGCAGTATTTCGTATTGTGCGGAAAGATGGAAATCGACAAAGTCTAGTTCATAGAGACCAACTTAAAATGTGTACTGTATGGTCAGAACCAGAGGACAGGGTCTCTCCACTTCCAGAGACAGCTCTAGATGTAAATCTATACCCGGACACCATGATGAGTTTCTGTTGGCCAATCCTGGGCACTTTCAGAACTGTCCCTTCTTCCGGGGGTACTGAAACCATAACTGAAAATGTTACAGATCCTGCATTATCACGGGTCCCTTCGTTGAGACGCTTTGAAAGGAGCACAAAAGGGAAGTTACCTGTTAGATATCAGTCTTAAAGTATTCATGTAGAGTTAATTTGCTGAAAGTTGTTGTGTAAAGCAAAGTTCTGTATGTGAAAGTATTAAAGTAAGGCTAATAGGGATAGAAATACAGTGTTATGGATGAAAGAGTATTTATATAGAGTGCAATTATATGTTTAATTCCTTTGGTAGTTGTTAATCCAAAAAATGGTTGTCAAGAGATTGTACACGGTTCGTGGATGCGTAAGGATATGCATCAAATTACCGGGAATGTATGTGATACCCGGGTCTAGCGCCCAATGAACTTAACTAAATGTGGGTATCACGAATGAGACTGAGGCATGTTCCCAGGACTAATACACTGTGGAGATATTATGCCAGGAGCAGTATATGGAGGTCATATAGACCCAGGAGAGTAGTAGTAGCTGGACAGTGTGTCCCCGCGCCACTGGCGGGACGCATACAGGGAATCCCAGAGCGAGGATAAATAGAGGAGGTCTCCAGTGATCAATGGTCGTCATCGGTGAAGAGAAGGAACTAACGGTCGAAGGGAGAGGAGGAGATGAGCGCCTGAGCCGGCCTGTGACTCACACCGGAGAGCACCGAGAAAGATCGGAGACTGGTGACTTACCATTGATGGGGTGAGCAGTACTCCGGTGAAGGTAGCTGATCGGAGAGCAGTGGACATCTTGGAACCCCAGCGGTGACATCGTTGGAGGAGGCGGCTTCTCGGTGGGAGATGGAGTAAGGCGGAGCAGACAATTCACCTCTGCAGCACACAGGGCGGTAATACCTCGGCCAAGTTCCGCCTGGAGGAGCGGCTGAAAACTGTGAGTGACAGCAGGCGGGCAGAGCTGTAATGGAGGCTGGCCCATTAGATGGAGCTGGGTGGGCATCCAGGGGAGAGACACTAACAATGCACAGAACGAAGTCAGGCTCCCCCATTCCCTCACAATCCTCTCCTCTTTCACCACATTATTCAGTATAAGGAAAGCCACAGGTTGTGAGGAGATCGCCGCCATAGACTCGCACTCGCCGAGCTGTCGGTATGCCGGTGGTCGGGATTCCAGCGTCAGTATGCTGGTCGCCGGGAGCCCGGCCACTGGCATACCCTACTACACCCCCAGCATTGTGCAACTGATCTACCTTTCCCCAGTATAAGCAACAGTCAGGAGAGCGTTAATACGACATTATTGTGTCAGCAGCCCTAAATCAGAGCAGATCTTTTGTTTTAGTACAGACTATTGAAACAGTGGCAACTTCAACTGTAGCAACATTGTGATTCATACTAAAGGAGATACAGTTATATCCCTAGTCAGGATCAAGCTGCAACGTTGTAACCCATAGTCTTTCTAAAGTATTATAGAGCAAGTGATAGCCACTTGTGCAGGCATTTCTTCTTTGCAGCGAGTTATAGAAAGTTATTAACCTGTTACAAAACAAGTTTATAAGTTAAGGCATGTGCACCAACGTACGAAGATTCAGCTGAACTGTGTTTATTCAGGGTGAATTTCAGTACTGAAAAGGGGAATTGTTATATTTAATTGTTTAACTTGTCATGTAAATAGCTACATTAGATATAGTATTTCCTTGAATCGTATGTCATACTAACCGTAATCTAAGAAATGTGAAGCTGATCCGGTGAAAGTGACAACTGTGTTCGAAGTTCCAGTTCAATAAAACCACTTGTCTTTGATTGTGTTGAATTACACTGGTGTAAAGTGTATGATCTTAGTTGTGACTTTTCCAAAATCATGGTTTAAGAGGGAGTTAGATCAATATAATAAAGCTGAGTAATGCTGATTAAATAGCTGTGATCCGATATTCGTGGATATCCTCCCTTCATCGCACCAAGAGTCATAGGGACCTGTGGAGATAGCAGAGAATGGAAGGTAAAACTATAAAACCTTAAGAACTTACCTGGTACTTACCATTATTTCTGAATATCGAATAACAACACTACCTGAGTATTACTGATAGATAGATAGATAGATAGATAGATAGATAGATAGATAGATAGATAGATAGACAGACAGACAGACAGACAGACCATATGATACTGCCTGCTGGCTCAGGCTGTCAGGCTCCTCTGTGCAGCTTCTGGCAGATCCCGGAAATGGGAGAAGGAGGAGGAGGGAGCGGGACCCGGGAGCTGCAGTAGCGCTATGTAATTGGTGGAGGCGCCGCAGCAGCTGTCCCTCTCCTTCCACATATGCTGGCTGCTGCTGCTGTGATGAGGAAGCGCATCCCAGCATTCACAGTGGTGGCAGCGGCCAGCCTATGAGGAAGGAGAGGGACAGCTGCAGCAGCGCCTCCACCAATTACATTGCGCTGCTGCGGCTCCCAAGTACCTCTCCCTCCTCCTCCTTCCCCCCATGGCTGCATCCCTGTGATCTCCTCCTCTCCCCCTCAGCGGCAGCAGGCAGCAGCAGGCGGCATGTAATGAGTCATTTTGACTCATTACATTGCTGCTGGCTTTTGGGCCCCTTCACAGCGGTGGGTCCCAGTGCAAGGCACCGCTTGCACTGGTGGTAGTTCCGCCACTGCATCCAAGGCTTTCCAGTGAGTGTGGATAATGTTTTAATGGATAATCATTCAAAAGCCAAAAAAAAGGTTGGTTTAGTTTTATCTTTTAAATGATTGCTACTTTAAAACATCGGTAAAACTCGCCAGGAAGTGGACAATGCCTGCAATTCCAAGGTTGTTACTTTTAGCGGGATGTAGTCATGTGACCGGCAGCCAGGAGACCGCCAGTCACTATACTGATGCAGGAATCATAAGCGTTGGACAGCCTGACAGTTGGCATGCCGACTAACATGGATTATTCCCACTCGACACCCATAGAGTGGGAATAGGACCTGTGGTGAGTGCAGTGAGCCGCCGAGCCCACAAATGGCTTCGTTGCGCTCGCCCCCATCGCTGGCATTCTGAAGACTGGGATCCCGGGGTCGGTAAGATGACCTCCAGGATCCCAAACGCTGGTCTCCCAATACCAACCTACTTTTAGCACACAATGTTTCCATTTATGTTGGTACATTTTGGAAGAAATATATTTTTTTATCATTAGTGGTTCTCAGTCCTTGCACATTAAGATGCAGGGCTTTACAACAGGAACTCTGTTGTAGTGTTATTTGCATAAAGTCTCAGACGTGCGAACTGGTGTCATGTAATGTAACAGCATTGTAGGCCCTGGGCAAAGTAATGCACTTTGGCCCCTAACCATTCATTCATGGAAACCAATTAAATAAAATCATAACATGTGCCTCTTGCAGTCCTGCACCATCTCACCACATGTTCCACACAGTGAATGGCTGTCAGCACTCTGATTTGTGCATAGCTACAGCCATCCACCAATCAGCATTCAGCATGCTGACAGTCATTCAGTGTCTGGCTGCAGGTTGGGAAGCAGGTAGAGAATGCTGTCTCGCTGCTCTGATTGTGTGACCACAACCCCCCCCTGCTTAAGGGCCCCTAAAATTGTGGGGCCCTTGGCAGCTGCAGAGTGTGCCTACACATTAATATTGCTCTGGTGCAATTGGCAATAGACGTGCACAGAGACGCCACTGTGTTCCACTCAGAATCATGCCCATAATCTTAGTACAGTATATCCATATGATCTAAATGAACATTTTAAAGTGCAGTGATTTATCTGAAGCTGGGACTGGTTCTTGTCACATTTTAGCTTTGTATTAAAAGCATAGGGTTAATCACAATAACTATGGGCAATGTCTCCACGTTATCGCTCCCAAAGATTAGATACATCTCTTCCAAAAGAGCCAGAAAGCCCAAGCCATTGTGGATTAGTTACAGTATGTATCCAAGCCACATACTGTACAATGAAGGTGGCATGCTATACAGTCCCTCTGTATAGTCAAGCAAAAAATGTTCAATTTGCTTTGTTGTGTGGTATCAAGTCCTCCAATCTTCAGTCTACTTACTTCAAATGCTCTGTGATATTTATTTGTGATACACCAACGTCACAATACTAAAAAAAGACATAAGACCATTTTATTTAATTTAAACGCCATTAAAATAATATATCATACACTTTAAAACATGTTCTCTGCAGTCACATATTTCTCAATAACACTTATTAATCATATGCATTACACTAACATACAATTGGGATGCAGTTATGCAGGCAGTCTGGATCTCGGCAGTCAGGATACCGATGTCGGAATCCCGTCTCACAGGGGCTATTCCCACTCATGGGTGTCCAACCAGTGCCAGATTAAGGTCCTCATGTGCTTGGAGCTGAAATTAATGAAGGGCTTATTGTGCACTGTCGTAGGGGGTGTGACCAGCATGGTGGGGGTGTGCCCATTGCTGTGAAGGTGTGGTCTGTGCCATGTGGTGTGGATAACTCCATGGGGGGCATAGCTACCAGTGATTAAAGTAGAAAATTTGAAGTGGGGTTGTGTTCTTTTGATATTTCTATACCCACTTCACAGCACAGCTCCCCGCACTGCATTACATAACATCTCAGATCTGCACACTATACCGCAGCTCCTCTCACCGCACTACACCACAGTTCTACTCACCGCACAGCTACCCTCTATGCACTACACCACAGCCCTGCTCAACGAACAGCTCCCCTCTCCACACAACAGCACAGCTCCGCTCATTGCACTACACCACAGTTCTGCTCATCACACGCTCCCCTCTATGCACTACACCACAGCTCCGCTCAACGCACAGCTACACCACAACTCCGCTCAATGCACAGCTCCCCTCTCTGCACTACAGCACAGCTCCGCTCACTGCACTACACCACAGTTCTGCTCACCACACAGCTCCCCTCTAAGCACTACACCACAGCTCCGCTCAATGCACAGCTCCCCTCACCGAAGCACAGCTCCCCTCCCAGCACTACACCACAGCTCCACACAACACGCAGCTCCCAGCATCGCACTATACTACAACTCCACTCATCACACAGCTCCCTGCACCACACTGCAGCACAACTCCATTTTCCACATTACACCACAGCTGTGTTCACCTCACCACAGCACCCCCCCCCCCTGCACCGCATTACACCACAGCTCACCTCATACCAGAGATCACCATTGGCAGCACCCTTCCCAGTGTGGCGGTTGGGCCAGCCCTGCTCCTCACCACAAGACAAACCAGAGTCCCAGACCAGCCAGTAATCAGGAGCATCCACTGGCTGCCAGTCCATGAGCCATGATTGGCTCGTGGCTGGAGCTAAATTCAAAATGCCGCCAGCTTCACCTCATTCATTTCCAGTCCACAAGCCATAATTGGCTCATGACTGGCACCAAATTTAAATGCAGCTGCATGTGACTGGCATTGAGAGCAGTCATACTGTCACAGCGCTGGCTGTCCAAGTGAAGCGCTGGTATGACATACTGGTTCAAACTGGCACACTTTGAGCAGAGTGTGTGTGTGTGTGTATATGTATATATATATATATATATGTATGTGTATATATATATATTTATATATAATGTATATATTCTATACAAACTGTGTATATTTATATATATATATATATATATATATATATATATATATATGGGAGCATGTGTAGGGGCACTCGATAAATCCAAGTATAATGCTGGGGTGCCTTCCCAGAATTGAAATAGAACAGTGGGGATACACTGGCCGGCGGCCGCCTTATGTTGGAGACTGGGCGGTACTCATGTGACCGCACACCATGATGTCACGCGAGCAGAGGAGGTGCCGAGTCAGTGTGTATGCAGCACAGGGAGGGCTGGGAAAGCCTTCCACTGTGCCGCCATCATAGGTAACAAACACATCTATGCCTATGCTGGCGCCGTGGCTGAAACAGGGTGGGTGGTCTCGGGTGGTGAGGCCAGAGGGGACGGGTCCTAGGGAGCAGCAGGCGCTGCAGTAGAAGGATTTTTTTATCCTATCTACAGCACACAGTGATGTGTAAAATGCTGTGGGCCTATTCTGGAGTGTGGGCCTGGAGCTGCAACTCCATCAGCCCCATTGTTAATCCGGCCCTGTGTCCAACACACCCATAGAATGGGAATAGAGCTTTCTAGCGCTAGCCCCACTGCCAGTATACTGATGGCCGGGATGCCGTTGTCTGTATACTGACAGCCAGCATCCCAACCATCTGTAATTCATACTGATCCCATACAATTACTCAATTACTGTGGTACCTAGAAAATGAATGCTCCAAGCATTTTTTCAGTAACTAGATTGCATTTCCCATACTTCTAATGGGAAACCTAATGTACTCAAATTTCCTAAAAAAAACCAACACCAAAATGTACTAAAATACTGGAGGGAGCACTCTGATTTTGATGCTTTCCAGTGCAATCGAAGCTTCTCTCTTGTTCCCGGATTCCTGCACAGAATTCCCTGCCCGCTGGCAGTATATGCTGAGCTCAGATCTGTTCCCTGTGATCATCCATGTGTTTCTGAAGACACACAAGCTGATCACCTGCACCCAGGGACTGGTCATCGGTGTGCTCCGGTCATCTGTTCCTGTGCTGCTGCTGCGACCCCGTCATCTGATCATTAAAGTATTCTCAGATACTGTAAAATGCCAGCATCTCTGTACACAAACGCAGGATGAGCGCACCGATCACCTGGGTGCAGGTAAATGTAAGCTTTGCAGGAGGAAGTCGTGGGGAAAGTGATGAGGGGCACGGTAGCCCTTTTGCAAAGTTCAGGGAGAGAATTCGCATAGACAGCTTTCTTGCAAGGCGTTTCCCTGCATGTGATAATTGTTCCTAGCGATTTATTCAGTTATTGCATTGCGATCTTGGGCGAATTTATTACATCTTATATGCATCTGAGATGCAAATTGTGATAAATATGCCCCTAAGTGGTGCACCTAGGCATATCCTGATTGAATTTAAACCTCCAGGATGTGTCAGCATACATTTAGCAGCAGGGGTTAAGTTTGTGAGGAGAAAGCTTGGGTTTGGTATATGGCATGTTTTTTACTCTGGCCTATTAGGATTTCAAGGCTGTGTAATCTGGGCTGTGGATTCTACTTTATACTATTGCTTTTTTAACTTGGATCACTCTTGCTTCTTGCAAAGGCTTAAATCTGGAGTGATTGTTTTTTAAAACCACATCTGGTCTGCCAAAACCCATTGCTGTTTGCATCTTTTAAAACCACCGCACAATGGATACAACATTACACAAACAACAGAATAATAAATAGTGTAGTTTGTGTTTCAAAAACAACATCCAACTGAGTTGCAGTTTTAAGGAAAAAAAATCACTTTTATACATCAACCGCAAAGTCTAAAAATGTGTACTGATAAACTGGACATTTCTGATAGAAACATAGATTCTCAGCATCAATTACGGGTATTATACATACATTTTTATTACACATTGTAATCATCGTCAGTTAATAACTTCCTTATATTTCCACTTTTAAGGGTAATGGTACTCATTCACATCTGAAACCAAGAGGTTATCTAAAATTTGGACTAAAAAATTATTATAATGTTTAACAGAAACATTGTATAATTATCCCACCAAGCTCATGTATTTGCTTTGATTCTGCTGTGTAAAAATATTAGAAGACTTTAAACATTTTGTCAAAACAAATTAGTTGGCATTGGCATTCCCAAAAATTGCATGCAAGGTAGGCAAAATATATCAAGTACTGAAGTAGGTTCATCTGCTATATGAATGATATAGTGCTAAGCCAGTTCAAAATAAGTGTAGATTGACTCAAATAAGAATAAATAATGTCTTATTAAGTTCAGATATTCGATCTATGCACTGCAAGCAAGACTCATAAATCAGACTAAGCTAATAGAGTTTGTAGCAGGAACCTCAGCCCAAGTATTATACTTGAATTACACTATGTACAAATCCTGCGTTCCAATATTAACCCATGGCAAACATACAGTACATTAAATGTGTGTTCATTATGTCTGTTACTAAAGGTGTCACTGTAAATGTGGTGTCTACAATGTTATCAAAGATCTAGTAACGTACACAATGTAAGTCAGAATGACCTCACTTGTGGAATTTTTGAAAGTGTTAGCAGTGTAAATAGAGATATCAGTTTCAATATTTTAATTGGTACTAGTAAAATAGTCCTTTTCATTTGATAGGCAAAATTATTGAAGCTGCCACAGTTCTATTTTTCTGTCATTTCAGTCTAATCTCATATTTTCTATTCTCATTCTTATTTTACCTCATTAATATACCTCTTCATATTCAAGTGCATTTCAAGACAGTTCGTCATCACATACCACACATATTTTATCTATATTCCCTTTTAATGGAACACCATCTATGGCAGAGGCGGGCAGAAATGTAGACTCAGTGATCTACTCTAAAAGGTCAAATGCTTTCATGATCTACCAAGTAGGCGTAACTATTTGCATGGGCGTAGGTGCGTGCCTGAAAAAGGGTGTGCGGTGTGCCAATAAAGGGGGTGTGGCCTTACTGTGCATAGGGCATGGGTTCTGTCCCATCAAAATTTCACATTGGCCTCTACAGGAAAAAAACACAGGAAAAACCCCAAACACATTGTACACTACAAAAACCCAAACAAATTGTCAACCACAGGAGAAACCCAAACATAGTGACCCATGGGAAAAATTCCAAACACATTGTCCCCCACAGGGAAAAAAAACCTTTGTTCCCCACAAAAATAAAATATACATTAAATTCCCCCTGACCTCCACATAAAGACTCACCTGACCTGTCAGAGAGTGGATCTCCCAGTCCCTCCTTGCCCTCAGTCGTGGGTGACACCAGCAGTCCAGTAGCAGCCTCAGTGCAAACTCCAGAGTACTATTCAGAAAAATATACATATGTAAAAGTGGTAATGTATCTACATGAAAGAACAATGTCCCTCATTCACAGTTTTATCATTTCAAAATAAATTGCTCTGACAGAGCTTTCTGTGAAGATCATCTTAAAATGTACTCCCGTGAAATGTTCATGAGAAAAAAAACGAACAAAGTTCTCAAACTTCATTAAAATTATTGTGGTTTATACCACTGGATTTAAAATGGTAATAATATTGAATTCAAAGCAGACTTGCTTTGTAGTCAATATTATTGCCGTTTTAAATCCCATGGGCAAAACTACATACATCATTATGTAAAATGATAATCCAAAATTGTCATACACTTACTTCCTGGTTCCTTTGTGAGTAGAACCTATCTGTGTACTTAGAGCTGCTTTACTAGTCACCCCATTCCCCTCCCTTCCCCTCGCACCAACTCAATAGCACTACTCAATTATTACATTATTTTTTAGACCTAAAGAGAAAATGGCATAATATGCATTTTTAAATTGCACTAAAAAATTAAGTTGTGCTGAATAACATAATCTGAGTAGACATCATGGTCTTCCAAGGGAGGAAGGTTCCACTTCCACATCATATGTCTCCTGACCATCTCAGGGAAATGAGCTGCACAAAGTTATGTTTATCATTTTTCTTATTAATAGCCAACAGGTGCAGTCTATTTGACTCCATGTTAGTAGATTTTTTTCTAAAAAGATTACACCTGTCACCTTCCTCATTGGTAGCCTATATTAATTAGCCATAGTTTTCGTTACATGTAATCTAGGTTCAGCTGTGCTGGTCAATGAGCATCCACATTAATAAGGTATTTGTGAATGAACAGCTGAACAACACCAGTAATCAAGTATTTGAATGTTCAACTCAAAAACTTGCACATACATTCTTGCTCTAGCCCCAATACCTTCTTTCACAAACACACCATGCACCTCAAATTGTTGTAATTTATTGCACTCCATGGTATTCTCTCTAAAGTAAATACATTGTCTACTTTCCCTGCAACGGACCCCTCTGTACACATTGCTGCCTCAATTATTCACAAACCTCTTATTAACACTCATGAGCTTTTTACTCATCTTTGTACTTTGACAATAACACCCACAACTGGACCTCATAAAAATCATTCACAAACCTCATACAACTATATCTACTTCTCTCTCTTACTGCTATTAGCTGGTGACATTTCACCTAATCCAGGCCCCAAACACCGGCCCCACTCACATTCACCTGATTCACAGCAATATACAATACAGCTAACCTCATAAACATCACATGTCTCCTATCACCCTCCAAATCACTAAAATGTGGCTTATGGAATGCATGCTCTGTTTGTAACAAACTAACACCTGTGCATGACCTCTTCATAGCTAACATCTTGGCTATTACAGAAACATGGCTCACACAACCAGACACGGCCTCCCCTGCGGCACTGTCACACGGTGGTCTCGACTTCACACACACACCCAGGCCTAGTAACAGTAAAGGAGGTGGAGTTGGATGATTACTATCCCAATCTTTTGCATACACAGTTCTACAACAGGTTCCATCACTCACATTTATATCATTTGAAGTACATTCTATTCAGAATTTACACTCCTTTTTCTCTGCGTATTGCAGCTATCTATCGCCCACTTGGGCATCCCAAACAATTTCTAGATGATTTTTCTGCCTGGCTCACTCACTTCTTATCCTCTGATATATTCACCATTATCATGGGAGATTTCAATATTGCTATTGATAGCCCAAAATCTTCTGCTCATGCCTAAAATATACTCTCTCTAAACTCCTCTCTCGGCCTCTCCCAATGGACTGACTCCTCTACTCATCACGAGGGCCACTGCCTTGATCTAATATTCACCAGGCTATGATTTCTGAACTCACTAACACTCCTTTCCCTCTCTCAGATCACAACCTTATCACCTGCATGCTCTCCTCTAACACTTAAAACTCAGTGCCACTGACATCCTCCAATCCTCCTCAAACCCGCAGAAATATTATTTCAATTAATCTTTAAGAACTTTCCACCTCACTGCAACAACTGTTTTTACCTATTTCTGCATTCACTTCTCCTGAGATGGCTGTATCACACCTGAACCAGACTCTAGAGAAAGCCCTTGATGAAGTGGCTCCAACTACCCATCACACTCCACGTAGGCCTAGATGTCAACCGTGGCACTCTAAAGTAACAAGACACCTACATAAACTGTCACGTAAAGTTGAACGCCAGTGGCGTAAATCTCGTATTCCAAGTGACTTCCTCACATATAAGACTGTCTACCACTCTTAATGTAATGCTCTGGACACTGCCAAACAAACATATTTCCAAATGTTCATCTCTGCTCAAGCCTCTAACCCCAAATTACTCTTTAATACATTTAAATTCCTTCTCAACCCTCCTTCACCCAACCCGCCAGCCACTATCAAGGTGCAAGATCTTGCTTCCTACTTCAAGGACAAGATTGAGAAGATCCAAGCTGAAATGGTATGCTCTTCCTCAACCAGTGACCTACTCAATTCCTTACTTGAACCCTCTGGCACTTTCTTCATTTGATCCCACAAATGAAGATGAAGTATCAGCACTCTTCTCATCCTGCTACTCTACTACCTTTCCTCTTGATCCTATACCCTCACAAATAAGTAAAGCTCTGTCTCCTGTGCTCATCCCAACCTTAACTAACATTTGTAATCTCTCTCTCTCTCTACTGGTATCTTTCCTTCACTTTTCAAGCATGCAGTGATTACTCCCATTCTGAAAAAACAAAATTCTGATCCTAACTCTCTCTCAAACTACCGTCCCATCTCACAGCTCCCATGTCTCTCCAAGCTACTTGAGAAACTTGCCTACACTCGCCTCACATACTTTCTTAACTCATATAACTTATTGGACCCACATCAATCAGGCTTTCGCTCCCAACACTCCACAGAGACAGCACTGACTAAAGTAGTGAATGATCTGGTCACTGCCTAGTCTAAAGGCCATTACTCACTACTTATTCTTCTAGATCTCTCTGCTGCTTTTGACACTGTTGATCACTCTCTTCTCATACAAACACTGCAATCTCTAGGTCTTCAGGACACAGCCCTCTCTTGGTTTCTATCCTATCTATCTAATCGCTCTTTCAGTGTCCATTTCTCTGAGTTTACCTCCTCTTCGCTACCTCTTTCAGTTGGAGTACCGCAGGGCTCAGTCTTAGGTCCTCTGCTTTTCTCAATCTATACCTCATCTCTTGGGAAACTAATCATCTCTTTTGGATTTCAGTATCATCTGTACGCAGATGATACTCAAATCTACCTATCCTCCCCTGATTTGTCTCTGTCTTTATTGGGCCGGGTCACTAAATGCCTTTCTGCCATTTCATCTTGGATGTCATCTCGCACCTTCAAACTTAATATTTTCAAAACAGAGTTAATTATATTTCCACCGGCCAATAGCAGTTACCTACCTGATATTTCTATCACTGTTGAGAACTCTACAATCAGCCCTACACGACAGGCTCGCTGCCTAGGTGTCATACTTGACTCAGAATTGTCCTTTGCTCCCCACATTTAACCTGTCTCAAAATCATGTTACATGCATCTAAGAAACATATTCAAAATATGATCATATCTTACACAAGACAATGCTAAAACCCTAATCCATGCTCTCATTATCTCCCGCATTGATTATCGGAATAGTCTTCTTACTGGTCTTACTAAGAAGAGACTCTCACCATTACAATCCATTCTCAATGCAGCTGCAAGGCTAATAATCCTGGTTTTCTCAGTCCCTCCATTGGCTACCTGTATTCTACCGTATTCAATATAAAATACTGTTGCGTACACACAAGGCTATTAACCATACTACACCAATATACATCTCTTCACTTATCTCAAAATATCTCCCAACCCGGCCCCTTCGCTCTTCACAAGATCTACGTCTCCCATCCACACTCATTACTTGCTCCCATGCACGATTACAGGACTTTCTTTGGGCTGCACCCACTCTGTGGAATGCCCTACCACGTACAATAAGACTCTCCTCTAGTCTTCAAACCTTCAAGCGTTCCCTGAAACCTCACCTTTTCAGACAAGCTTATCAAATTCCAGAACCACTAACATTACCTCCATAGCTCTCCTATCCAATTATATCCTCACAGTACAGTCCACACATCCCCACATATTTTCTTTCTTCACTCTCCTTTCCCCTGGACCTGGTTCATCACTGCTGTGATGTGATATCATGCAGCCCACAAGGAACCTTTACAATCTGGTGAACAACTATGCAATAGATAGCACCTGTACGTGTGTATCAATGCCTATTTCCCCATAGATTGTAAGCTTGTGAGCAGGGCCTTCCTCCCTGTATTACTGTTTGTTTTTACCCAATTTTCTCTTCTAATTGTGCCCAGTTGTAAAGTGCAGCAGAATTTGCTGCGCTATTTAAGAAACTGTTAATAATTAAATAATAATAAACCTGTCAGCTTTTCACAAGAATGATGTTGGTACTTGTAGTTCTACTAGCACCAGTGTGTAAGAAAAGTTATGGACTGTCAGTGCATGCTGGTATTTATAGTGCCACAAGTGTATGCACTAATCTTTCACATTATTGCCTTGGTACCCACTAGTCAGAGGTACCTGTTCTATGTGTAGGAGCTGAGCGTTTGTTTAGTTCACTCATTAGAGAATAAGACCTAAAGCTGAGTAGCCTGGGCTGTCAGAGAAGAGAAAGTAGAGGTTTTTTTTGTTTGGAATTATATTTTTATAATATACATATATATATATATATATATATATATATATATATTTCAGTTCTGATACACAAGATGGCACAAACTGCATGTGGCATGAGCTAATTTGAATGTCAGAAACATGTCTGAATACCCTGTAATTTCCTGGAGATTTGATGAGGGGCTTTGCCTTTACAAAATCGTCCAAAAAATGCAGTTTTTGCTAATTCATTCTTTAGTAAATTTCTCACCAGATTTCCCATTTTACAACGTATACAGTATGTAACTTTTATGATTATTCCTTAAAACTATTATTATTATTATTTTAATTATATAACTATACAATTATCTTACATAGGCAACTGAAATCTTGATATGTGGGTACTTTCTGTGTAATTATCTAACACAGCTAATAGTATGGAGTGGTTGTGTGCATATGCAGCAGGACTGGCTTATGGGTAAAATAAATGGCTGCAATCTGCCAGTATGCATTAGATGCTAATATACATTTTATAAGCTACAGATTGTGGTTCAGGAAGGTACTCTTGCAACAAGCAAGAGGAATGACGAAAAATTGGTGGTGAGAGTGTCATGTTCCCACCTGGGAGCTAAGAATGGATCTTAAATCCATCTAATGGTAACTTAATATGTGACAAAATACGCATTTTAATAAACATAGTGACTTACTGTTAGGGTCTCCTGCCCTGTGCTGCCACGTCGTCATGGCAACCGGGAGACAAGTGCTAGCGGAGTAACCTGAGCGCAGCTGATACTCCGGTTCGGGTCTTTTGCTGTGCAGTGGTTACAGGCATGGGATCCGGTGCTGGTTTTTGTGCTCACAGTCTGTGAGGTCTGAGGGGGGCGTGGACAGCACCTGCTTTATAAGGCCTCTTCTCAGGTTAAGCAGATGCTGCTGAATCTTTGTTGGTTAGTCAGTTCCTGAAAGTTAGCCAGTACTGTGTAGCTTTGTATTTTGTTGTTGCTTACTGCAAATAGGCCTGGGCATTTGGTACTACACTCTGCCAATCCAGACCTAGCAGTAAGACTGGAGTCAGTCGTTTAGCCTGCTGAGGTTCTTTTGCTATTCTGTGAACCCAGCAGGTTTGTGGCTGTACTTTCAGACCTGCCTGCATAATCCTCTCTCACTGTGCAGGGCGTCCATGTGTCAGTTTAGTGGCAGTAAGCTGAACCTGGGCCCTGCAAGTGAGAATTAGGATTGTGGAGACTCTCCTTGTGTCTATTATTCCATCTCTGACCAAGGAGTTTACTGCCACACCCGTTGGTAACCCTTTAGGGTTTTGCTGTTGCCCTTAGCAACAGCATTTCGGGTTCTCTACGTATTAAAACACAACATCTTGCTTTTTCCATCTGAGCATTTCTAATACTAGGGAGACACCCAGTTTCTTAGCCTCTGGGCTTCTCTGTTCACTCTGTGTTGGTTTTGTTACCCTATCACCTTCTGTGTACGTTATGTCATATTTCCCAGTCTGTCTGTTAGTTCATTTGTTTTGCATCCCTCTCTGTTCAGACACCAGTACATTCCTGCAGGCACTGGTGTGTATAACAGTTCAAACACCAGTACATTCCTGCAGGCACTGGTGTGCATAACATATTCAGCAGCCCAATACTCCTGTTGAAATTTTGTGGGAATATGGAGCATACCCCTCAAAATACGTTGCAACAGGTGGTCGATCAGGTGCAGGTCCTGACTCGTCAATTTAATGATTTGTCCATTAAAATGCATACCTCCCAGGCCGCTGGTGGAGCTCCCGCAGCAGCAGCACCTTCAGGGGTTAAGGAGCCGAAAGTAAATCTTCCGGATCGTTTTTCTGGAGATCGCTCGCAGTTCTTTTGTTTCAAGGAGAGCTGCAAGTTATATTTCCAGCTTAGGCCTCAGTCTTCTGGGTCAGAGATTCAGCGGGTGGGCATAGTGATTTCCTTGCTACAAGGAGACCCACAGGTCTGGGCATATGGGTTGCAGCCTGACTGTCCGTCGCTTAAAAGTGTTGATGCTTTTTTTACGGCACTGGGCATGTTGTATGATGACCCTGACAAGACGGCCTCAGCCGAGGCTCAGATTTCGATCCTTAAGCAAGGGCGAAGGCCAGTTGAGGTTTACTGTACGGAGTTTCGGAGGTTGGCCCATGATACCCAGTGGAATGACCCAGCCCTGAGACACCAGTACCGAAGAGGTCTTTCTAACCAGATAAAAGACCAACTGGTACAATATCCCTTGCCTGATAGCTTGGATCAGCTCATGCAGTTATCCATCCGGGTGGATAGACGGCTGAGAGAGCGTAGGCTTGAAAGGGAGACCGAGGTTTCCTTCTTTCCCAAGGGAACCTCAGACTCTGAGGAATTTTCCGAGGAGCCTATGCAGATTGGGGCTACCCGCCTCTCCTCGCGTGAGAAGACGCGGAGGAGACAGCAGGGGTTGTGTTTGTACTGTGGGAATAAGGGTCATGTGGTAGTATCATGCCCAGAAAAGCTGGAAAACTTCAGGGCCTGAGGGTGATGGGAAATATCCTGTCAGGCCAGAAGTCAGAATTTCCCAAGAAGACTTTTATCATTCCGGTGACCTTGAAGATCCTCGGTCAAACTGTCAAGACTGAGGCCTTTGTGGACAGTGGGGCCGACGGGGTTTTTATGGACCGCCAATTCGCCCTGAAACACTCTGTTTCCTTAGTACCCTTGGCGTCGGAAATTGAGATTTGTGGGTTAAACGGGGAACCATTATCCCAGGGTAAAATTACCTCTTGCACTAGCCAGATTTCTTTGTTTATTGGAGCCACACACTCTGAAAAATTGTCCTTTTATGTGACTGTCTGTACTTTTGCCCCATTGGTGTTGGGGTTACCCTGGTTAAGGGCCCACAATTCTCAATTTGACTGGGTTTCTGGGGAGATTCTTAGTTGGGGTACTGATTGTTTCAGGAGTTGCTTGAGCCTTCCAGTCAGGCTCTCGCAGCTAAGTTTGCCAGGATTGCCAGGGTGTTATGCAGATTTTGCGGACGTGTTCTCCAAAAAAGTTGCAGAGGTACTACCTCCCCATCGCCCCTACGACTGTGCCATTGATTTGTTGCCCGATGCTAAGCTTCCCAAGAGCAGGTTGTACTCCCTGTCACGTCCTGAGACTCAGGCAATGGCAGAGTACATTCAGGAGAACTTGGCTAAAGGATTTATCAGACCTTCACAGTCTCCAGTTGGGTCGGGGTTCTTCTTCGTGGGTAAAAAGGACGGTTCATTGCGACCCTGCATCGACTTCAGGGAATTGAACCGTATCACGATTAAAAACTCATACCCACTGCCTCTCATTTCGGTCTTGTTTGACCAGCTTCGTACTTCCACCATTTTTTCTAAGATTGACCTACGCGGTGCGTACAATCTAATCCGAATAAGAGAGGGGGATGAATGGAAGACTGCCTTTAATACCCACTCAGGGCATTATGAATATTTGGTGATGCCTTTTGGGCTCTGTAATGCCCCGGCAGTCTTCCAGGATTTCATGAACGATGTGCTCAGGGAATATTTGGATAGATTCTTAGTTGTATACTTAGATGACATCCTAATCTTCTCCCATTCCCTGGAGGAACATCGGAAGCATGTACGCTTAGTCCTCCAGAAACTCAGAGACCACCGGCTTGGGGCAAAGCTGGAGAAGTGCGAATTTGAAGTTCAGCAAATCGCATTTATAGGATATATTATCTTCCCAGAAGGTTTCCAAATGGAGGGTTCCAAGGTACAGGCAGTCCTGGATTGGGTGCAGCCCACTAGTTTGAAGGCGCTTCAGCGTTTCCTGGGCTTTGCAAATTTTTATAGACGATTTATCGCTGGATTTTCGTCTATAGTGGCGCCCTTGGTGGCACTCACTAAGAAAGGGGCGGATGTTGCTCGCTGGTCTCGTGAGGCCAAAGCGGCTTTTGCCCGTCTCAAAAGGGCATTTGTCTCGGCCAAGGTGCTGCGACACCCAGATCCAGAGCGTCCTTTTGTGGTGGAGGTGGATGCCTCTGAGATGGGTATTGGGGCAGTGCTCTCTCAGATGGGAGTGTCTGATAATCGCCTTCATCCCTGTGCTTACTTTTCCCGTAAATTTTCGCCTGCCGAGATGAATTATGACGTGGGTAACCGGCAATTGTTGGCTATTAAGGATGCACTCGAGGAGTGGAGACACTGGCTTGAGGGGGCTAAGTTTGTGGTCTCAATTCTCACCGACCATAAGAATTTGGCATATTTAGAGTCAGCGAAGCGTCTCAATGCCAGGCAGGCACGATGGGCTTTGTTTTTTGCTCGCTTTAATTTTTTGATAACATATCGCCCTGGGTCAAAAAACATCAAGGCTGATGCGCTCTCGCAGAGTTTTGCTCCAATCCAGGAGACCACCGAGGAGCCGTTGCCCATTGTGTCCCCATCATGTATTAAAGTGGGCATTACCCAGGACCTCTTGTCATTAGTCCTTAGAGCACAGGAGCAGGCTCCTCCAGACCTTCCGGTAGGTCTTTTGTTTGTGCCTCCTAGGTTAAGACAGCGAGTGTTCCTGGAATTCCATGCCAAGAAGTCGGCAGGTCACCCGGGTATTGCCAGAACTCGGGAGTTGCTATCTAGGGCGGTGTGGTGGCCCTCGGTGGCTAAGGATGTGGATCAGTGGGTTCGGGCATGTGACATCTGTGCCCGAAATAAGACTCCTAGAGGGGTTCCTGTTGGCCCATTACATCCACTCTCTATTCCATCTAAGCCATGGACCCACATTTCAATGGATTTTGTTGTGGACTTGCCCAAATCCTCTGGGATGACAGCCATCTGGGTTGTCGTTGACAGGTTTTCGAAGATGGCGCACTTCGTTCCACTGGTTGGGCTGCCATCGGCCAGACGCCTGTCTGAATTATTTATGCTGCATGTTGTGCGCCTCCACGGGTTGCCACTTGATGTGGTCTCTGACCGCGGATCCCAGTTTGTGGCCAAATTCTGGAGGGCATTTTGTTCCGATCTCCAGATTTCTGTCAGCTTGTCGTCAGGCTACCATCCGCAGTCTAATGGGCAGACTGAAAGAGTGAACCAGACCTTGGAGCAGTTCCTCAGGTGTTATGTCTCCAAGTGTCAGACTGACTGGGTTGCTCATCTGTCAATGGCGGAGTTTGCCTATAACAACGCGGCTCACTCTGCTACAGGGATCTCTCCCTTCCTTTGTGTGTATGGGCATCATCCTAAGGCCAATTCTTTTGACCCCCTGGACTCAACGCCTGGTGGTTCCTCTGTCGTTTCGGTCCTTAGAGGTATTTGGAGGAAAGTGAAGAAAGCCCTTGTGTCTGTGTCATTAGTGACCAAAAGGGTTTTTGATAAGCGGAAAAGACCCTGCAGCTTCAAATTAGGAGACTTCGTCTGGTTGTCTACCAAGAATTTGAAGTTGAAACAGCCATCTCATAAGTTAGGCCCCCGGTTCATCGGCCCTTATAAGATCACCAGGGTTATCAATCCGGTGGCATTTCAGTTAGATCTGCCCCGTTCTTTGGGTATCAATAAAACATTTCATTGTTCCCTTTTAAAACGGGCGATTAGTAATCCTTCTTCCAGAGGAAGACCTTCCCCTCTTCTGATACGTGGCCAGAGGGAGTTTGTTGTTGAAAGGATTCTTGACTCCAAGATGGTTCGGGGTCGGCTGTCATTTTTGGTGCACTGGAAGGGGTATGGCCCGGAGGAGCGGTCGTGGGTGCGCAGTTGTGATCTTCATGCCCCCAGACTGATACGCTCTTTCTTCTCGCAGTTCCCCGATAAACCCGGTGGTAGGGGTTCTTTGACCCCTCGTCAGAGGGGGGGTACTGTTAGGGTCTCCTGCCCTGTGCTGCCACGTCGTCATGGCAACCGGGAGACAAGTGCTAGCGGAGTAACCTGAGCGCAGCTGATACTCCGGTTCGGGTCTTTTGCTGTGCAGTGGTTACAGGCGTGGGATCTGGTGCTGGTTTTTGTGCTCACAGTCTGTGAGGTCTGAAGGGGGCGTGGACAGCACCTGCTTTATAAGGCCTCTTCTCAGGTTAAGCAGATGCTGCTGAATCTTTGTTGGTTAGTCAGTTCCTGAAAGTTAGCCAGTACTGTGTAGCTTTGTATTTTGTTGTTGCTTACTGCAAATAGGCCTGGGCATTTGGTACTACACTCTGCCAATCCAGACCTAGCAGTAAGACTGGAGTCAGTCATTTAGCCTGCTGAGGTTCTTTTGCTATTCTGTGAACCCAGCTGGTTTGTGGCTGTACTTTCAGACCTGCCTGCATAATCCTCTCTCACTGTGCAGGGCGTCCATGTGTCAGTTTAGTGGCAGTAAGTTGAACCTGGGCCCTGCAAGTGAGAATTAGGATTGTGGAGACTCTCCTTGTGTCTATTATTCCATCTCTGACCAAGGAGTTTACTGCCACACCCGTTGGTAACCCTTTAGGGTTTTGCTGTTGCCCTTAGCAACAGCATTTCGGGTTCTCTACGTATTAAAACACAACATCTTGCTTTTTCCATCTGAGCATTTCTAATACTAGGGAGACACCCAGTTTCTTAGCCTCTGGGCTTCTCTGTTCACTCTGTGTTGGTTTTGTTACCCTATCACCTTCTGTGTACGTTATATCATATTTCCCAGTCTGTCTGTTAGTTCATTTGTTTTGCATCCCTCTCTGTTCAGACACCAGTACATTCCTGCAGGCACTGGTGTGTATAACAGTTCAAACACCAGTACGTTCCTGCAGGCACTGGTGTGCATAACACTTACCCTCTTCTAAGGAAGATAAATCCACCAGAAGGTAAAATTAAAAAAGGATATTGCCATTTTTGTCACTGTGTAAACCTAGAAGAATGTTTTTGAACACATAACAGTACTAAATTATACATTATAAACTCTGTAGATTATAAATTGTATTAAACCAGTATATATGGTGTATTGGTTATGTATGCAAATAAAGCTGCACCAACAGATTTTGGCAGTAGTACAGAGTACTGAAATGTTGACCAAACCGGAAATAAGATACTTTCATAATTGTGATCATAGTGAGGCTTTTCTGTGAAATTATAATATATGGTTTATATTCACCTATTTGAATTTGAATTGAGCGCCAGTTGTTACATATTTGTTGACTTCATTTTACAGTATGTTCATTTTCTTTTTCAAGTTAACTGACTACTATAATGTTTTCACAACAGTTTTCTCTAATTAAAATTTTAGTGGTGCCAGGAGAGAAAATAACTGCTCCAGCCCTAAGTGTAGGAATTCTTAGTTTACCTCAAGTGCTGATATATGCTCAGCTAAGGTCTGGAAACTCACACCGCAATATCAAGCCTTAAAATCAATACTTTCAAAATCATACACAATGTATATCAATCTTCTCTCAGAAGTCATAAAACCCATAAAAATTAACTTCTCTATGGTGTGGAAAGAAAAAGTAATGACATTTTTTTCCTTGACATGTAGAGAGCCATGGAAGAAATATTGGAATCTTCAAAGAAATGTACTATTGCAGTATGTCCTTTAGATTCAAGATAAACTTATTACTGAAAATACCATTTTCCTTCTCAGTCTTCCCATCTCTATTAGCAGTTTTTTGTGAAAAACTAACAAAATAACCTTTGAATTCACTTCCCACGCTAAGTGAGCGCCAGGTTTGCATCTCAAATATAAACCAAATGCAACTAACTGACCTAAGAAAATTCTATGATAAGTATAAAATACAGTTACTGGGCTACAATTTCATAGTTGTTTCTAAAATAAATGATGTCCTACATCGGGTTGGTATCAGGAGACCAGAGTTTGGTATCCCAGAGGTCACCATGCTGACCTCGGGATCCCAGCCACCAGAGTGCCAGCGGGGTGTGGGGGGGCAAGCCTTGTAGGCTCGCTGCGCTCATGATGCAGCATGCTCAGTGGCTCGCTGCATTCGCCACAGGTTTTATTCCCACTCTAGTCCCTGTTAGTCGGCATGCCGACTGTCGGGCTGGCCAGAGATCGGGATTCCGGCATCGGTTTAGTGACTGGCGGGATCCTGAGGTGACATATATACATTTTTAAAATGTTTTGATATAATTAAATAAAATAAATAACTAAATCAATAAAGATTAAGATCACAAAACTGAGGTAGATTAGCAAATATATGAATAAACTCGTAAACATACTGTATTAAATGTTTGTATTTTCAGATTTGATTTACCTTCCACTGTAATGCTTATCTTGTAGCACTGTTTACCAATTAGTCACTGCATGATTGATGTTCTACTTTAGAAATGAGAGTAATATAAATTATTCCAACACAATAGGCTCATTTGGAGTTGGACATATAACCCATTTTTAACATATAATAAGATTTTTATACTGCACATGGCCATCAATCATCTGTATCTATGTTTTTTTATATACCTGACAGCCTTCATGGGTGTTTCAGGTATACACTTTAAATAAATCTCAAAATAGACATGCACATGCTCTTTTATCTTAAATAACATCTAATGACTGCGCTTTGGACTCAAATACTATGACATAAAACATTTTAATATATTAAGAAAAAAATCTATCATATACATTATGCGTTTGTTTATCACAATCTGCATTTGTTATGTAGATATGATAAATATTTTTGGAGTTAATTTGCAACTTAAAATATGTATATTTTCACACAAATTTACTATGTTTCTCTTGTCAAGCGACAGGCTCCAATAAGAGCCCATCCTGGCGAAGAGCTGATAGCATAACAGTATCACACTGCATCCTGGTTTGGGTCTGCACATTGCAGCCTTCAGCCAGCGCATGCATCACTTGTGGATAATAGAGGGATCTGGAGGGATCCCTCTCCATAAACATTTGTGAAACAGTAGCCTATAGGATAATGCTATCTGTACATTAGGCAGCACAGCAGCACCTGTGGAAACCTATAGGGGCTGCATTTGCAGACTAAAATGGATCCCTCCATAAGACATCTGGGGGAAGTTTAAAATTTGCAGATATTCTCAGCCTATACGCAAAAACAAGAAATATCGAGGTTAAGGGTGAGTCTATAGCTGTGCAGACTGGACACAGCAGTAGTAATGCAGGCGCCTTATTTTTTGCCCATATGAGCATGCAGTCAAAGGGAGATATATGGCCCAAAAACGGCCATGATATGCCTACATTTTTCCAACTCCCTGTTAACACCTCCAAACGATTACTTTCTGTCAATTACTTTTCCATAAAATCCTCTTTGCGAGTCAGATCGCAGTGACACCTTGATGCATGCACATTGCAGCACATGCATAGTCTGCTAATAATCGCTCCATTGCGTGAACATTGACCATTGCATACAAACATGAATTAGGCCCTTAGTTTTTGAGGTATTGATTGATTTAAACTTTGCAAAAATAACTCTAAAACTAACAGTACTACTAAGTAATTCTAAAGGCATATTACATTTTTCTGTGTTAGACTAAATCAGTAAGCAGTGAAGTTGCAAATTACAATGTAAGATATTTAAAAATCAAAAAATGAGGGGACTTCTGGTTCCGCTTTCATGCTGTGAACCGCCCCACCACGTACCTCCTGAGAAGCCCGGCTCACTTTGCTATTTTCAAGGCTCCCTACAACCTCCAGCATAGTAGGCTAGTCCCCACACCATCTCTTCCTGTCTATGGACAAATTCCTGGCCCAGGGGACACGAACGATACTGCAAGCACCAGGGCAAGAGAAACGCTAGGTGGAATCCAGCATGGCACCCAGCACAATGATGCCACCAGCCTCCCTGGCTTCCAAGAAAGCTGCTACTACCCTTGAAGACACTGATAGTCCTCCTCGGGTGTGTCTCTCCCGTGACTCCCCTATTACATACTTAGACATGGTGGAGGCAATTACAGTAAATTCACATCGGGACCTCTGTAGTCACAAGCTGTTTCTGACATAACATCAGAGCTGCAGCACCTCATAGGGTGTCTGAAGTAGATGCCTGAGTTGGCAGATCTGTCTTAATATGGCAGAAGCTCAGTGTGCTATTAGAAAGCAGTAAAAGGGAACTACCAGCTGTAGTGGTGGGACTCCCAGAGACTATAAAAGACCCTGCATTTGCTCACTTTCTGAGAATCTTCCCTTCTAGGCATTACTGAAGCATGCAAGGATCTTGTGATTGAGAGAGTTCACAGGGTGGGCCCCTTCTCCCCCTTCCCCCCTCACCTGATGCACGTCCATGGGTAGTACTTTTTAATTGTTTACATTATCTCCACAAGCTGGCCTTCTGGACTGCCTCTAGAAAGTAATGGTCCATCTTATTGGAGAATAAAAATCTTTTATCTTCCAAGTTTTGTCTATGAAACTTATTTGGGCTCCAAAGACCTTCTCCCCTATCTGTTCAAAGCTGGTTCACGACGAGAAAAAGTTTGTGCTACTATAGCCAGCCAGATTGTACCTTTATGTGGGTGATATACATTTAAAGATTTTACCTCCTCGGATAATATCATGGCTCAACTACAGGAGAAAGCATCAGAAGCCTACCATAATATTTTAGCTCCCCCTCCTCCGCAAGATTGAATCTTGCTATGCCTCTGGGGAAACCCCAACATTGCACACATCTTTCATCCAACTACCCTGTTTTGCTTTCACTGGTGGACTTTTTATATAAAACACATCCCTGCTTCATGCCCCACTTCACAAGTACTATGTTATGGTCTGTAATGACTAAAAACATGAGCCTTCCATGTTTCCAGATGCCAGCTTAATAATGAAATTACTTTGTACTGTGATATGCTTGCTTGATATTATTTACATTGATATACAAGTGCCTGTTCTTTCTATTGTCTGTTTTATTTCCCGTTTGCCTAGTTATAATCCGTGCTCTCTCCAGGGGTGTTTTCCTAGGTTATGATGTTTACTCATTTAATAGTGTTGGTTACAAGACAGAAGTCTGTATGTGGCACATACTCCATGCTACTATGGTTTATTTTTTGGTTATCCTCTCGACCTGCTCCCAAACTTAACTGACTACATTTACTTGGAGGAGGTTATCTCAAACCTGCGATGGCCCTGGATCATATGATCTCTCATGTGAAATTTAAAAAATTCTTGCACCAAAGATCGTAGATACTTTAGTTTCTTTGTACAACTGTATACTCAGTAGTCACTCCATTCCTCTATACTTTAATTCAGCATTAATTAAAATACTTCCCAAGCCTGGCAGAGACCTTTCCCAACCAGGGTCTTATTGCACCATTTCATTACTTAATCTGGACTATAAGATCCTAACACAAATCAAAGTAGAGCATCTCAAACATATCCTCCCCCTTATAGTACTCTCGGACCAAATCAGGTTCATATTGGGACACCACTCTGTGGTGAATGTCTGCAAGGTCTTCTTGGCCATCCAATATCTGTCCTCTTCTGAAGTTACAGATTCCAATATTATCTTAGCCTTGGACTCCAAGTAGGCCTTCAGCATGATAATGTGGCCACATCTCTTTCAAACCATTATGAATTTTGGTTACCCTTAGTCCCTATATAGTGTATCAACATCCCAAATGTCATGTAATGGCCACCTTTCAGCTGCTTTTGCAATTGCCAGAGGAAAAAAGCAAGGTTGTCCCATTTCCTCACTTTTTTTTGCGCTTGTGATCAAACCTCTTACAATAGCAATTCACAATTCTCCATCAAATAGAGGCACCTCAATTGGCAATTAACTCAAAAAATATTTATCACAACGTAAAAAATTTCGATTTTCACGCAAATTTACTATGTTTCTCTTGTCAAGCGACGGGCTCTGATAAGAGCCCGTCCTGGCAAAGAGCTGTAGCATAACAGTATCACATTGCATCCTGGTTTGGGTCTGCACATTGCGGCCATCTGCCAGCGCATGAATCACTGGGGGCTAATATTTTGTTGGGAGCCAATTAACCTACCAGTATATTTTTGGATTTCAATTGGTCAGTAGCCCGTACACACCAGCTGATGTAACAATATTTCTGCAAGATATATCAGCATCAGCCATGGTGCACAGAGGACGTGACATGTTTGTAAATGACTTAATTCCCAGACATATTGGTTGTACACAAGAGCTAATGTACTTAACGATATATTGTTCATGGGCTGTACAAATGATACAGTATATTGCATAACGTGTCCCTGGCCTAAGACTTCTAAAGTAGATATACGGAATGCAAATTTCTGATCATCCAGTTTCCTGATTCATTTATCAGTAGTGCGTTTTGCTGACAATGCAATACAGTTTTAAACAGAAAACAGTTATTAGAAATAGTAACTAAAGAAATGTATAAATATAAATGTGTTCTCCGATCATTATTTTTAAACTGTTTTACAAATTTTGTATAAACAAAACATTTTAAACTACAATTTTTGACAATTTAATTTGTTAAATGAATCTTCTATGAGCAAATTTCATATGGTTCAGTTTGCTATTTAATTCATATATCAAACAGGCTATAATTTGACATATTTTATATATTATACAGGATTTACTCCTCTTTAGTGCATATGATAACTGGATTTCAGCTATTCTAAATTATCATAAAAGCACTCTACAAAAATGAAGTTATAAAACAATATAGTTGTGGATGAGTTTTTGATACAATTTCCTTACTTAGAATATTTAATTTAATTTAAAATAGAACCTGCCATTTTTCATTACAGCTAAGCAAATATTTGAGAATGTATATTTTGCAATCTTTCTCTCTGGTGTGATTAATGACAGGTAAAGTTGTTTTGCAACATAGTTTTCCACATTTAAGTAAATTTGCACTAATTTGTACATGTCAAATATAATCTTTATTATTTCCATTCGCATTTAATCGTATGGTACTTGATTATTTTGAATACATTCATTATATTAAAAGACTCTGAACCACAGCTACTAAAGTAATTGAGTCATGCCTCTGGTGAAATCATACATTTGTGGAGAAATGTGTCAGCTTAAACCTTGTATTTTTATTCATTACTTTGCTGCAACAAGACCTATAGTTATAGTCATAGCCTTTTACTAGTACCCTGGTGCCTGCTCCTCCTCCTCCTCCTCCTCCTCCTCCTCCATCACTATACAATATGCACTACAGTCATCAGACCAGAAGAATGACATGTTAAGCAGTATATACAGTAGCAGAGCTGGATTAAGGTTTGTGGGGTCCCTGAACAACAAATTTGTGGGGATCCCTATCAAACAGCACTTGACATCATGCTGAGGGGCGGGCTGTCAAAACCTGGAAGTGTGGTACTGGCAAAAACTATATATATATATATATATATATATATATATACATACACCTACTGTATATATATATATATATATATAGAAATCCAGAAAAGACAGCGGCACTCGAGGATTTTAGTGAAGCAAACAAAGTTGTATTCAAAGAAAGTTACAAAAAGCCGACGTTTCGGGGCTTACATGCCCCTTTGTCAAGGTGTATAACAGTGTGTGGGTGCGGGAGCTTACCTTATATCCCCGTGAAGTTCAACGCGGTGCAGGTGTGTGGACGGAGCCGCCGGACTTCCGGTCGCGGCTCTGTGACGTCTGGGGGGCAGCGCCTGTCGCTATGGTGACTGAGACGCCGGAGTTACCGTTTGTGGCTAAGTGACGTCTGCGTGAAGGAGCGTGTTGCTGTAGCAACTAGGACGCTATCTGCCAAGTGCTCTAGTCAGTGACTCAGTTGGCTACCGTGCTATGGAAAAAATGTGTAATAAAACGTGTGCGAGAGGCTTAGTGCCATGGTGCCTGGGAAACACTACAGCGTCGTGGGGCTCGATGCGATCCGAGTGCGGAGGGATGGGTGGATATGGCAGGACCTGGTGGATGCCGGGCTGCGATGAATGAATAAATATGTACAATCCTGGAGTTAGTGGGAAGGGCTAACAACTGGAATAGACCAAGTGCCACGGCTTTAACAGCGGCTGCCGCCTGCCTGGCACTGTGACCGGTATAATGTACCTGGGCAAAAAACTAATGGCATAGCCCGTGAAGTGGCTGGAGTAGCTACACATTAAAGTGTCTGGTCCCAATGTGGGCCGTAGTACAAACTGATAGAAACATGCTTCCACCAGGTGCTGACAGATGATGGCATATGAGCAAAGTGAATCTGTATTGTGCTTTAAGCTATAATTAGATGAATAAGGTGGCTATGAATGGCTGGGCTAACCAGTGACACCGTGTGCAACGGGGAGACAATATGTTATAAGAAAATGTTCCATGAGAATTTCTCATTTAGCCCTCCTGGGCTGATGGTGCCCAGTTCGAAGATCCATTTGGATTCGATGTGCAGTAATCTTCGATCCCTGTCTCCTCCTCTGATGTTACGGGGTACGTGATCGATAATCTGGTGCCTTAAGTCGTTCAGTGAGTGGCCCATCAGGGCAAAGTGTCTAGCCACAGGTTGTTCAGAGGGTTTGCCTGATAGGGCCTGCTTGGTTGCGGACCTGTGAAGGGCCATCCTCTCTCTGAATGTTCTGATGGACTTGCCCACATATACTAGATGGCACGGGCAGGTGAGTATGTACACTATATGTGTGGTGGTACATGTTACCACATGTCTGATCTGATAGGTCTTTTCTTTATGTGGGTGCTTGAAAGAAGACCCCGTGGTCATGTTATAGCAAGTAGTGCATTTAGGGCACTTGTAGCATCCTGGGGCCTTTGAGAGAAAAGTGGAGGGTCGTTGTGTCTCGCTTTGGAACCCCGTAATGTCCGAGTGTACAATAATATCTCTTATGCTTTTGCCTCTGGATATAGAACTGAGAGTTCTGGAGAAGGGTCTCTCTTTTGTACCCACCAACCCATTCAACATATTTCAGTGGCAAATTGACCTGCACCGCTTCTCACGGAAGCTGAGATTGCAGGAATTTTTTCAAAACTCTAATTCTCAGGATCCACCAAGTGCTTCTTTCTGCGAAAGATTCTACCAGACCCGACATAGATCCACCTTCGATCCCCCTTCATCCAACCCCTCCATACAAGCGTTCACCAGACTACTGGAAGATTCAGTCGCCAAATACACTGCAGCGACACCAGTTATTCACCGAAATCTTTCCAAGGCTGAGCAAGCAGCCCTCAAACAATTGGGGGCGTACCGTGACGTAATCTTCCGACCAGCGGACAAGGGAGGGGGTTTAGTCATCCTCAATCTCTCTGATTATATCAAAGAAATAGAGGGACAACTGGCAGATCCGGAGACATATGAGGCATTGTCCCACGACCCCACCGCCGAGTACCAGCAAGAACTGGAACGGCTGCTGGACTGGGCAAAGTCCAATGATCTACTAACAGGAAAACTGTGTGAAGCTCTCAAGCAGGATCACCCACGAGTACCCCTTTTCTTTGTGGTACCTAAAATCCACAAGAATGCCACATCCCCGCCCGGCAGACCAATCATAGCCGCAAGAGAGTCCATTTTCCAACCCATTTCTATATTCTTAGACGGGATCCTGCAACCACTGATCGTCAAACACCACAACTATATCAAGGACACCACCAGTTTCCTGGAGCGGATTAACAACATAGGACGGGTTCCTCCAGGGACTTTAATGTGTGTGATTGACGTGAAGAGCCTATACACGAGCATCCCCCATCAGGAGGGCCTTCAAGTCATGCAGGATTACCTCACTAAGGAGAAGATGGATACCCTTGATATAGAGCTTTTCATGCAACTCCTGACTTTCACCTTAAAGAGGAACTTCTTCATGTTTAATGGAAAATTTTTCCAACAGAAAACAGGATGCGCTATGGGGAGCAACGTCTCCCCATCATTCGCCAACGTCTACATGTTCCAGGAAGAACAGACTGTATTCTTTGACAACCAGGACGTAGCGCAGAACATCTTGCTGTTCGTCAGATACATAGACGATTTGTTCTTACTCTGGACAGGGGACAGGGCACGATTTGAACGACTCATAGAGGAAGCAAACAACAGACCCTCTACAATCAAGTACACTTACAACATCAGTAGCGAATCAGTGAATTACCTGGATGTCAGAATAACAGTCAAGGATGGATCGTTAACCACCAGTCTGTTCTCAAAGCCCACAGACAAGAACGTTTTACTGAGGGCCAACAGCCATCATCCAAGACCCCTGAAGGAGGGACTCCCTAGATCTCAGATGATCAGGGCTTCCAGGATCATCAGTGACCGCTCCACCTTGGATCAGGAATTAGGAACCTTGGTTGATAAGTTCGCACAACGGGGTTATGATTACCATAAGCTCCAGGCACAGAAAAAAGAGATCATGGCTATACCGAGGGAATCCTTACTGAAGCCCACAGTCCGCAGGAACCAAGCGGTTATACCGTTTGTGAATCAGTTCAGTACAGCAAGCCCAGTAATTCAGAGAGCGACCAGAGCCCTGTGGCCCATAGTGGCCTCAGATGCAAAACTTCCCACGTTCAGAGAAAAACGTCCGATGCTATGCTTCACCAGAGGCAAAAGCATAAGAGATATTATTGTACACTCGGACATTACGGGGTTCCAAAGCGAGACACAACGACCCTCCACTTTTCTCTCAAAGGCCCCAGGATGCTACAAGTGCCCTAAATGCACTACTTGCTATAACATGACCACGGGGTCTTCTTTCAAGCACCCACATAAAGAAAAGACCTATCAGATCAGACATGTGGTAACATGTACCACCACACATATAGTGTACATACTCACCTGCCCGTGCCATCTAGTATATGTGGGCAAGTCCATCAGAACATTCAGAGAGAGGATGGCCCTTCACAGGTCCGCAATCAAGCAGGCCCTATCAGGCAAACCCTCTGAACAACCTGTGGCTAGACACTTTGCCCTGATGGGCCACTCACTGAACGACTTAAGGCACCAGATTATCGATCACGTACCCTGTAACATCAGAGGAGGAGACAGGGATCGAAGATTACTGCACATCGAATCCAAATGGATCTTCGAACTGGGCACCATCAGCCCAGGAGGGCTAAATGAGAAATTCTCATGGAACATTTTCTTATAACATATTGTCTCCCCGTTGCACACGGTGTCACTGGTTAGCCCAGCCATTCATAGCCACCTTATTCATCTAATTATAGCTTAAAGCACAATACAGATTCACTTTGCTCATATGCCATCATCTGTCAGCACCTGGTGGAAGCATGTTTCTATCAGTTTGTACTACGGCCCACATTGGGACCAGACACTTTAATGTGTAGCTACTCCAGCCACTTCACGGGCTATGCCATTAGTTTTTTGCCCAGGTACATTATACCGGTCACAGTGCCAGGCAGGCGGCAGCCGCTGTTAAAGCCGTGGCACTTGGTCTATTCCAGTTGTTAGCCCTTCCCACTAACTCCAGGATTGTACATATTTATTCATTCATCGCAGCCCGGCATCCACCAGGTCCTGCCATATCCACCCATCCCTCCGCACTCGGATTGCATCGAGCCCCACGACGCTGTAGTGTTTCCCAGGCACCATGGCACTAAGCCTCTCGCACACGTTTTATTACACATTTTTTCCATAGCACGGTAGCCAACTGAGTCACTGACTAGAGCACTTGGCAGATAGCGTCCTAGTTGCTACAGCAACACGCTCCTTCACGCAGACGTCACTTAGCCACAAACGGTAACTCCGGCGTCTCAGTCACCATAGCGACAGGCGCTGCCCCCCAGACGTCACAGAGCCGTGACCGGAAGTCCGGCGGCTCCGTCCACACACCTGCACCGCGTTGAACTTCACGGGGATATAAGGTAAGCTCCCGCACCCACACACTGTTATACACCTTGACAAAGGGGCATGTAAGCCCCGAAACGTCGGCTTTTTGTAACTTTCTTTGAATACAACTTTGTTTGCTTCACTAAAATCCTCGAGTGCCGCTGTCTTTTCTGGATTTCTACGTTGTTACTACAGAAGGCACCGGGGTACCCTCACGCCAGACAGGAGAGTGCCAGTCCCATTTGGGATATTTATATATATATATATATATATATATATATAGTTTTATAAAGTTTTGCCAGATGATCGTTATGTGGCTGCCAGCATACTGTGGATGTACGTATATATAGATAGATAGATAGATAGATAGATAGATAGATAGATAGATAGATACTGTCGATAGATAGATAGATAGATAGATAGATAGATAGATAGATAGATAGATAGATAGATAGATAGATAGATAGATAGATAGATAGATAGATAGATAGATAGATACTGTCGATAGATAGATAGATAGATAGATAGATAGATAGATAGATAGATAGATAGATAGATAGATAGATAGATAGATAGATAGATAGTGTAGACGGACAGCTTTATTGTGGACTCTGGAGACATTACATTACTTGCCTCCACATAATAATCAGACTGTGGAGAGGCAGCAGAGGAATTACAGGGCATGAGTGGAGGAGAGTTACTTACATGCCACATGATGACAATACTGCCCAGAGAAGGTGACTCAAGATATGCGCCGGAGTCCGGACACGAACAACAGTGCATTGAGCTCCGCGGCGGCTGCTGTGTACAGAGCTGCTGAGGAGAACTAAAATGCTGCTCTGCATGTAAAAAATTGTGTTGACTGTGTGGGAGCCCCCTATGTGTGGGGACCCCTGGACAACCACCCCTGTAACGCCGCCTATAATTTGGCCCTGGTATACTGTCATCAGACCAGATGAATGGCACTTTAGGTATTTTAAAGACAAAATTAATCTATTAAATCATTAGAACAATTAACGTGTCAGATGAACAGTGTTCTCTTTTCTCAGGGTTAACATTAACGGGGTATTTATCAAAGCTTGAAGAGGGATAAATTGTGAGAGTTAAAGTACCAACCAATCAGTTCCTGTCATTTTTCAAACACAGCCTGTAAAATGTAGGGCAGAAGCTGACTGGCTAGTACTTTATGTTGCACAATTTTTTATCTCTCTGATCTTTAATAAATACCCCTTTATAAGTATACTAAATAACTTACCTAATTTGGAATCACACCTTCTGCAGTAACTATTTTAGTGAAAGTATCACTGTAGGTAGCAGACTGTACACTAGTGTAGCTGAGCGCTAATTACAAGAAGAGCTGGTGTTTATTCCTTACTGCAGAGTGTTGAGCTTTGAGGACAGCACTGAGTTAAGTAGTGAAATAGAAGCACTCTTGATTATAACCAGAAAGAAACTGGAGCAGATGCTGGAGCTTAGGAACTGGGAGCAGCTTTTCTCACAGGAAACCAGGAGACCTAGAAGACTATTTGTACTGGCAATGGACAGGTGGTAGAGAGCAGTTTAGATAGGGGGCTCTAACACAGGATTGGATGTGGAAGTCATATGCAGCATAGCAACACTGTGAATGGCTGAAACTACACAGTTTGCCTCAGGCAAGACAGCGGCATCCATACCATGATATATTGTAGCTAAAAGGGAATCTTGAGATGACTGGACTGCAGATATGCACCAGCCAGTAAATCAGCAGCATTGGGTATGCTAGGAGGGTTTAGGTACCCAATTTGTGACAGATAATTAACTTTTTACTAAACTGCCATAGTAAAACATGAAAATATAAGTATTTTTTAGCGCAATATGCTTCAATAAGCATCATAAAAAGAAATAACGTACTCTATAAAGTGTTCAGTTAAACAGTTGTTATACTTAACGCCAAAAAATAGTCAATTATGCGATGCATAGCTACTGTATCTTCAATCAATAAGTTGAAGTGAGGAGTCCACTATTTTGCATTTTCTTGCTTTCCGCTCAGGAAGAAAATCTCTCTAAGGGTGTCAGTGGCGGATCTAGACTTAACTTTTAGGGGGGGGCGGTTTAAGAATTATGACTCCTCCCCCTAATCATAGCCCCTCCCACTTAGTAATGCCCTTCCCGTTCGCTTCTAAATTTCCTATTGTTGCCATTACTAATAAAATGTTGCCAGTTAGTGGAGAGAACCCTGCGCACTGGTGATACAGACTGGCGAATCGCCATTCCTTCCATCAGGGGTGGTAGAGGCTAAGACAGTAGGGCAATTTAAACATGCATGGGATAGACATAAGGATCTCCTTACAAAGAAATAAGGATCATATAAGGTTAGAGATAAAAAATAATGTAAAAAAAAAAAAAAAAGGGGCAGACTAGATGGGCCAAGTGGTTCTTATCTGCCGACAAATTCTGTTTCTACAGCACACAGAATGAGCCGAAATTCACATTATAGCACACTGTATGAGCTGAAATTCACATTGTAGCACACAGTATGATCCAAAATTCACATTATAGCACACTGAATGAGCCGAAATTCACATTGTAGCACACAGTATGATCCAAAATTCACATTATAGCACACTGTATGAGCCGAAATTCACATTATAGCACGCAGAATGAGCCAAAATTCACGTTATAGCATGCAGAATAAGCCAAAATTCACATTATAGCACGCAGAATGAGCCAAAATTCACGTTATAGCACGCAGAATGTGCCGAAATTCACATCATTGCACACTGAATGAGCCGAAATGCACATCATAGCACACTGAATGAGCCGAAATGCACATCATAGCACGCAGAATGAGCCGAAATGCACATCATAGCACGCAGAATGAGCCGAAATGCACATCATAGCACGCAGAATGAGCCGAAATGCACATTATAGCACGCAGAATGAGCCAAAATTCACGTTATAGCACGCAGAATGAGCCAAAATTCACATTATAGCATGCAGAATGAGCCAAAATTCACGTTATAGCACGCAGAATGAGCCAAAATTCACATCATAGCACACTGAATGAGCCGAAATGCACATCATAGCACACTGAATGAGCCGAAATGCACATCATAGCACGCAGAATGAGCCGAAATGCACATCATAGCACGCAGAATGAGCTGAAATGCACATTATAGCACACTGAATGAGCCAAAATTCACGTTATAACACGCAGAATGAGCCAAAATTCACGTTATAGCACACTGAATGAGCCGAAATTCACATTATAGCACGGAGAATGAGCCAAAATTCACGTTATTGCACACTGAATGAGCCGAAATTCACATTATAGCACGCAGAATGAGCCAAAATTCACGTTATAGCACACTGAATGAGCCGAAATTCACATTATAGCATGCAGAATGAGCCGAAATGCACATCATAGCACACTGAATGAGCCGAAATGCACATCATAGCACACAGAATGAGCCGAAATGCACATCATAGCACGCAGAATGAGCCGAAATGCACATTATAGCACACTGAATGAGCCAAAATTCACGTTATAGCACACAGAATGAGCCAAAATTCACGTTATAGCACACTGAATGAGCCGAAATTCACATTATAGCTCGCAGAATGAGCCAAAATTCACATTATAGCACACTAAATGAGCCGAAATTCACATTATAGCATGCAGAATGAGCCAAAATTCACATTATAGCACAATGTATGAGCTGAAATTCACATTACAGTACACTGAATGAGCCAAAATAATGCAGGGACACATACACTTTAGTTAGGAGAAGAGGGGGGAGACATGGAACACAGGCACTTTAGCTAGGAGCGGAGGGGGGAGACATGGAACACAGATGGGGCACACACACACACTTACTAAAAGTTTGGAGGGTAGGAGACATGGCTGGCAGACAGTGACACCTGCTGCAGCCAGCAGCATGAGGAGTCGGATGGAGGCCGGGTGCCGCCGCGGCATTGGGAATGAGGTGGAGAGCGGGCAGCGCGGCGGGGGACGGGGAGAGAGAGAGAGCGTCCTGATGCACGTACAGGAAGGAGGGGGCGTGGTCAGAACAGAGGCCGCTCAGCCGCTGTATGCGCGTGAGGACGCTCTCTCTCTCTCCCCTTCCCCTGCCGCACTGCACCGCTCTCCACCTCGTTCCCAACACCGCGGCGGGACCCGGCCTCCATCCCGGTGCCGGTATGTGTAGGGGGGGCGTACGCCCTAATCGCACCCCGCTAAATACGCCACTGAAGGGTGTGTACACACGGTGAGATCCTTGCTATGCCCGATTTTCACTTGCGGTTTCCCTTGAACTCCCCGGAGCCCAGATAGCACAGATTTTGACTAACTTTTCTTGAGATATGGACTATGTGTGCTTACGATTTTGGCTTATGTGAGATTTTGGCTTATGTGAGATGTCATTGACATGTGAGATGAACTAGTTAGTACACCGATCTAGCAAGGATTGACTTGCCTGCACAGTCTATCTTTTCTTGTGATGCCGACCTGGCGGGAACGCGCATCGGGATCGAATCGGCATCGCAAGGTGACTTTCACCTTGCGATCTGCACTAACTTTTCTTGCAATTTTGACTATATAGTCAAAATTGAAAGAAAATATCTCACCGTGTGTACACACCCTAATTCAAACAACAAATATTATAACTTCTTAAATAAATATTGGAATTTAAAAGAAAGAAAATCTACTATGTGTTTTTCGAGAGTATTCTCTTACTGCTGTTTATGTCCTTCCATTGTTTTGGCTAAAAATCCAAACAGATTTTGTGGGGCATATTTACTATTGGGTTTCTTATCATCGTAAATAGAAATGAACTTTTCCCCCAAATGTACTAAAAATCAAATGCAGTGACAGGGGCTCCAAAAGGAACCTCCCCCTGTGATGTATAAAGAAGGGAAATTACTCCAAAAGCAATAATTTCCCCTCTATATAAGGAGCTGGAGCCATTCTGTACATGCAGGGTCAGCAGAACACACATGTGCGGTGGCCATTCCCAGGAAGAGTAGTGGAGGAACCTTCTATTTGTAATTTTTGCAAAATAGTAGCTTTTCCGAGCTTGGTAAATCTGACAGCTTTACAGCACACATAGAAACATATACCCCAAAAACACACAAATATCCCGCAAATATAGTTTGATTAGTAGGTTGGAAATGATGTGTGTGCAGGTGCTGTTAATGCAGAGTGATATAGACATAGTTATATAGACATAGTTATAGTTATATAGTTATATAGTTATATAGACATAGTTATAGTTATATAGTTATATAGTTATATAGACATAGTTATAGTTATATAGTTTCATTGTTATATAGTTATATAGACATAGTTATAGTTATATAGTTATATAGTTTGATTAGTAGGTTGGAAATGATGTGTGTGCAGGTGCTGTTATTGCAGAGTTATATAGACATAGTTATATAGACATAGTTATAGTTATATAGTTACATAGTTATATAGTTATATAGACATAGTTATAGTTGTATAGTTATATAGTTTGATTAGTAGGTTGGAAATGATGTGTGTGCAGGTGCTGTTATTGCAGAGTTATATAGACACTCACCAGTGGATGACTCAAACTACTGTATGAACAGCCCAGTTACTTAACCAGTGGTGCTGGGTTATTGAAGATATAACAGGCATGTCACGATCCGGGTATCTGGTCGCCATTACTTACCCTTCAGATGCCTCCTAAGGCGGGCTCAGCGTTCCAGGACCGGATTCCGCTGTTCCTGAGTTTCCACATGCAGAGTGGTCTTTTCATCAGCCGCGGCCTCCGCTGTGGTTAAATGTGCATCTATCAGCCTGGCGTCTCCTGTCTCCGGTGGCCGGCGCCGCCATTACTGTTTCCCAGACCACATGGATTACAAACCAAACTTCCCTCCAAGTGTCTGCATGGGCGCAGCCATCTTGGATTCTGTCATCTGATCATTTCCACCAATCTGCTGTCTGTGTTGTTGATTTGCATAATTGCCTAGCCAACCCCTTCCTTGTTGCAGGTATAAGTAAGCTGTACCTGAGCAAGGAAGACGTCAGTGCTTTGGTTGTCAAACCTAGTTCCTGTTTGTCTCTCTTCTATGATTGTCTTCCAGGTTCCAGCTCCTGTCTCAAGACTTCCACCATAGAGACCCGCACCAGCATTCCACCTGCGGTGTAGCCTGACTCTCCAATCCATTGTGGATTCATCTGTTTCCAGCTACAACACTACCTGCTTCCAGCCTCAGCTTCCAGCAGAGTACAGCTTCCCTTAAAGGGCCGGTGTCCTTTCTACACTTTACCACTCTCCACCGGAATTATTATTTCTCCGCTCTCAAGTTCTACATTTCAGTTCACATTTCATCGCTCCCAAAGTTCATTTATTATTTAACTGGTTCCAGCCAGTATCCACTCCGTGCTAACAACAGTCTGGTTCCAGCCAGTATCCACAGCAGCTGTTTTACCTTCAGCAACCCAGCTCTTCCTGGAACACCAGCTGGTACAATCCTGGGTTATCTCCATTGCTACAGCCGGGCCTGGTAAGGACTTTCCATCTAGAAGATCATAAGAACTATCTCACACTACCAGTGCCCTGTGGCTCCTGCCATGCTGTAGTACTCAGGAACTGTATTTATTCTTTGCTGACTTTTACGTTTTCTTTTATTGCTGCTGTGATGCGGAGTTGTCATAATAAACATCATTGACTTTTATCTAAGTTGTCGTGGTCACGCCTTCGGGCAGTTATTATTCATGTTACTTACATGTCCAGGGGTCTGATACAACCTCCCAGGTTCCGGTACATCTCAGCCCCTACAACTGAGGCTGCCTCCCGTCAGCTCAGGCCCTCAGTTGTGACAGTAAGCACTGACCTAATGAATCCAGCCGGAGACCAGGATCAAGCGGCCAGGCCGATGCAAGAACTGGCAGCCCGACTAGAACATCAGGAGGCTGCACAGGGCCACATCATCCGCTGTCTCCAGGATCTCTCTACTCGGCTGGATGGGATTCAGACAACTCTCCGTGGATCAGGCGCGTCTGGTGCGTCAACCACAGTGACTCCAGCTATAACCCCACCCACCTTACCCATTTCTGCTCCACGTCTTCATCTTCCAACGCCAGCAAAATTTGACGGATCTCCAAGATTCTGCAGGGGATTTCTCAACCAGTGTGAGATTCAGTTTGAGCTACAACCTGGCAATTTTCCCAGTGACCGTACAAAAATTGCCTACATTATTTCTCTTCTCAGTGGCTCAGCCCTTGATTGGGCATCACCGTTATGGGAGAGGTCCGACACCCTGCTATCTTCTTACACTGCATTTGTGTCAACATTCAGGCGCATCTTCGACGAGCCAGGCCGGGTAACTTCAGCTTCGTCTGAGATTCTCCGTTTACGCCAGGAATCACGTACTGTAGGACAATATCTTATACAGTTCCAGATCCTGGCATCCGAACTGGCATGGAACGACGAGGCCCTGTATGCTGCATTCTGGCATGGTTTATCCGAGCGTATTAAAGATGAGTTAGCTACCAGAGACTTACCCTCCAAGTTAGATGAGCTAATCTCACTTTGTACGAAAGTGGACTTACGTTTCAGAGAGAGAGCAACTGAGCGTGGAAGATCATCTGCTCCAAAATCTTCTACTCCTCCTCCTCGCCAACTGTCACCAACTACAGATGAACCCATGCAAATTGGCCGTTCCCGTTTAACTCCTGCTGAGCGCCGAAGACGTCTCTCCGAGTTTCTCTGTCTGTATTGTGCAGCTCCGTCTCACACCATTAATGCCTGTCCCAAACGTCCGGGAAACTCCAAATCCTAGCTCGCCAAGGAGAGGGCCGGCTAGGAGTAATGATCTCCTCTCCATCTCCTCAAGATTGTAACCTCCCAGTCTCGCTTCAAGTTGCTCAACGTTATCAGAACGTCATTGCCCTCCTGGATTCCGGAGCAGCTGGGAACTTTATTACTGAAGCCTATGTTAAACGGTGGTCCCTACCCACCGAGAGACTTCCTTCGTCCTTTTCCTTAACTGCTGTGGATGGCAGTAAAATTTTTGATACAGTTATTTCTCTAAGGACTCTACCAGTTCGTCTGAGAGTGGGAGTTCTTCATTCCGAACTTATTTCATTTTTAGTGATTCCAAGAGCCACACATCCTGTGGTCCTGGGCCTTCCATGGCTCCGTCTTCACAATCCTACAATTGATTGGACGACTACGCAAATCCTGGCATGGGGTTCCTCCTGTACTAAGACATGTTTGTTTAAAGTGTTGCCTGTCTGTTCTTCCTCCCCCAGGTCGTCTGATGTTCCACCTCCTCCATATCAAGATTTCACGGATGTGTTCAGTAAAGCTTCTGCTGATATCCTTCCTCCTCATAGAGAATGGGACTGCCCGATTGATCTCGTTCCAGGGAAGGTTCCACCTCGAGGCCGAACTTATCCGTTGTCTCTCCCCGAGACACATTCTATGGAGGAATACATTAAAGAGAACCTAGCAAAGGGGTTCATTCGACCTTCTTCTTCTCCAGCCGGCGCAGGCTTCTTTTTTGTAAAGAAGAAAGATGGTGGTCTGCGGCCGTGCATCGACTACAGAGGTTTGAACGACATTACCATCAAGAACCGCTATCCTTTACCCCTGATTACTGAGCTCTTTGACAGAGTTAGCGGAGCTACCATCTTTACAAAGCTGGACCTGAGAGGTGCATACAATCTCATCCGGATCCGTGAGGGTGACGAGTGGAAGACCGCATTTAACACCCGTGACGGACATTATGAGTACCTCGTCATGCCCTTCGGATTGAGCAATGCTCCAGCTGTCTTCCAGCATTTCGTCAATGAGATCTTCAGAGACATTCTATACCGTCATGTCGTGGTCTATCTAGATGATATCCTCATTTTTGCCAACGATTTAGAGGAACATCGTTTCTGGGTAAAGGAGGTTCTGTCCCGTCTCCGTGTCAATCATCTCTACTGCAAATTAGAGAAATGCGTCTTTGAAGTCAAGTCCATTCCGTTTCTAGGGTACATTGTGTCCGGTTCCGGACTAGAGATGGATCCTGAGAAACTACAAGCAATCCAGAATTGGCCGGTACCCTTAACCCTCAAAGGGGTCCAGAGGTTCTTAGGGTTCGCCAATTATTACCGAAAGTTTATACGAGACTTTTCCACCATTGTGGCGCCTATTACTGCTTTCACCAAGAAGGGTGCTAACCCGTCCAAGTGGTCTGAAGAAGCCATGCAAGCTTTTCATCTTTTAAAACAGAGGTTCATCTCTGCACCTGTCCTGAAACAGCCTGACATCGACTCTCCTTTCATCTTAGAGGTGGATGCCTCCTCCGTTGGAGTAGGAGCGGTGTTATCTCAGAGGGCTAAAGATGGTCATTTACATCCTTGCAGTTTCTTCTCACGGAAGTTCTCCCCAGCGGAGCGCAACTATGCCATTGGCGACCAGGAGTTGCTAGCCATCAAGCTCGCTCTAGAGGAGTGGAGATATCTGTTGGAGGGAGCTTCTCATTCAATCACCATCCTTACAGACCACAAGAACCTTCTATATCTAAAAGGCGCACAATGTCTCAACCCTCGTCAGGCCAGATGGGCACTTTTCTTTTCCAGGTTCGACTTTAAACTCCAGTTCTGTCCGGGCTCTCAGAATCGCAAGGCCGATGCCCTTTCCCGCTCATGGGAGCAAGAAAATGAGTCAGAGTCTTCAGACATGCATCCTATTATAAATCCGTTGGCATTCTCCACGGTAGGGATGGACTCTACGCCCCCAAAAGTTTTGTGAAGCCGACACTAAGGAAGAAGCTCATGCATTGGGCCCATGCTTCCCGTTTTGCCGGACATACAGGTATCCAAAAAACCCTGGAGTTTATCTCTAGGTCCTATTGGTGGCCAACTCTGAAAAAGGACGTTTTGGAGTTTATTGCATCTTGCCCAAAGTGTGCTCAACATAAAGTATCCCGCCAGTCGCCTGCGGGGCAACTGGTTCCACTATCTGTTCCCCGTCGACCATGGACCCATTTGTCGATGGATTTTATTACAGATTTGCCCATGTGCAACAAGTTCAATACCATCTGGTTGGTAGTTGACCGGTTCACCAAGATGGCACACTTCATTCCTCTCACCGGTCTCCCGTCAGCTTCCAAGTTGGCTCAAGTATTCATACAAGAGATCTTCCGACTCCACGGTCTTCCAGAAGAAATTATCTCAGATCGAGGAGTTCAATTCACAGCCAAATTCTGGCGAAGTTTATGTCAAGTCCTCCAAGTCAAGTTAAAGTTTTCCACGGCTTACCATCCTCAGACCAATGGTCAAACTGAGAGGGTGAATCAGGACTTGGAGGCCTTCCTCCGCATCTATGTGTCCTCCTCTCAAGATGACTGGGTTCAATTACTTCCCTGGGCCGAGTTCTGTCATAACAACCAGTATCATTCTTCATCTTCCTCAACACCATTCTTCACCAACTTTGGATTCCACCCTAAAGTCCCTGAGTTCCAACCGCTTCCAGCAACTTCTGTTCCCGCAGTGGATATCACCTTGCATCAGTTTGCCAATATCTGGAAGAGCGTACGATCAGCTCTGCTCAAAGCATCGTTCAGGTACAAGAAGTTTGCGGATAAGAAGCGTCGAGCAGTTCCTGCTCTCAAGGTGGGTGATCGGGTATGGTTATCCACGAAGAACTTGAGGTTAAGAGTTCCCAGTATGAAGTTTGCACCTCGCTACATCGGTCCTTTTAAAATTGATCAAGTCATCAATCCTGTTGCTTACAGACTCCAGTTACCTCCCTTCTTAAAAATACCAAGGACATTCCATGTTTCCCTGTTGAAACCGCTAATCTTGAATCGGTTTCATTCCTCACTTCCACCAACTCCGAAAGTCCAAACTCAACGAGGCGTTGAGTATGAAGTGGCCAAGATCCTGGACTCACGTCACCGTTACGGGCAACTTCAGTATCTCATTGACTGGAAGGGCTATGGTCCTGAAGAACGCTCTTGGACCAATGCCTCTGACGTCCATGCTCCTGCCTTGGTCCGAAATTTCCACGCAAAGTTTCCTTTAAAGCCTAAGAAGTGTCCTGGGGCCACTCCTAAAGGGAGGGGTGCTGTCACGATCCGGGTATCTGGTCGCCATTACTTACCCTTCAGATGCCTCCTAAGGCGGGCTCAGCGTTCCAGGACCGGATTCCGCTGTTCCTGAGTTTCCACATGCAGAGTGGTCTTTTCATCAGCCGCGGCCTCCGCTGTGTCCGCGTGGTTAAATGTGCATCTATCAGCCTGGCGTCTCCTGTCTCCGGTGGCCGGCGCCGCCATTACTGTTTCCCAGACCACATGGATTACAAACCAAACTTCCCTCCAAGTGTCTGCATGGGCGCAGCCATCTTGGATTCTGTCATCTGATCATTTCCACCAATCTGCTGTCTGTGTTGTTGATTTGCATAATTGCCTAGCCAACCCCTTCCTTGTTGCAGGTATAAGTAAGCTGTACCTGAGCAAGGAAGACGTCAGTGCTTTGGTTGTCAAACCTAGTTCCTGTTTGTCTCTCTTCTATGATTGTCTTCCAGGTTCCAGCTCCTGTCTCAAGACTTCCACCATAGAGACCCGCACCAGCATTCCACCTGCGGTGTAGCCTGACTCTCCAATCCATTGTGGATTCATCTGTTTCCAGCTACAACACTACCTGCTTCCAGCCTCAGCTTCCAGCAGAGTACAGCTTCCCTTAAAGGGCCGGTGTCCTTTCTACACTTTACCACTCTCCACCGGAATTATTATTTCTCCGCTCTCAAGTTCTACATTTCAGTTCACATTTCATCGCTCCCAAAGTTCATTTATTATTTAACTGGTTCCAGCCAGTATCCACTCCGTGCTAACAACAGTCTGGTTCCAGCCAGTATCCACAGCAGCTGTTTTACCTTCAGCAACCCAGCTCTTCCTGGAACACCAGCTGGTACAATCCTGGGTTATCTCCATTGCTACAGCCGGGCCTGGTAAGGACTTTCCATCTAGAAGATCATAAGAACTATCTCACACTACCAGTGCCCTGTGGCTCCTGCCATGCTGTAGTACTCAGGAACTGTATTTATTCTTTGCTGACTTTTACGTTTTCTTTTATTGCTGCTGTGATGCGGAGTTGTCATAATAAACATCATTGACTTTTATCTAAGTTGTCGTGGTCACGCCTTCGGGCAGTTATTATTCATGTTACTTACATGTCCAGGGGTCTGATACAACCTCCCAGGTTCCGGTACATCTCAGCCCCTACAACTGAGGCTGCCTCCCGTCAGCTCAGGCCCTCAGTTGTGACAAGGCACAGCTGCTGTATACACAATGGTTCTCATTAATCAAAGCTTGAGCGTAGTGGGGTTCTATACAGCTCACCACCCGGTGAGTGTATGCTGTCTGCAGGAAGTGGTGCAGAATGCTAAAACAGCTTCATGCTGGGGTTCTCTTACATGCTAAGCAGGTGAGTTCTGTCTCCTGCCATGTCATTTCTCACAGTCTCACTGTACTAAAGTAGAATCTACACAATGGCTGCAGACCATGTGCAGTAATACAACAGACTAGAGGACAGACCTCCCTAGGTCTTAGTGCCCAGGTAAATACAGTAGCTAAGTATTTAATCAGTTTGCACAATGAATGCAATTTTAAACCTTGCTAAAATTAAACAAGTGTTACATTATCAGCAAATAGGTGGCTGCTATCGTACTAAATTATCCTTAAGTTTATTGCACTTGATCATTTAAGGTTTAAAAATGGTTTAGATTTCCATCCCAGATTACAAACACACCACCTTTCCCTGTTGTAGGGTCCAGGAGCCCGTTTGCGCTGCCATTGACCCTGTATTCAACCCGGGTATAACACTGTTTTATTCCCGGGTTGAATTGCTGGGATTTCTGACATGGCGCTTTCACACCGCACACTGACCCGTGTTGACCCGGCAATATGCCAGGTCAATACCGGGTTATTTGTGTGGTGTGAAAGGGGTATAACATAACCTACTGAAAGTATAACGGAAAATAATAAAGTGTGTTCTTAGCTTCATATTGTTACTTTTTATCCATGTTGTTTTTCACAGCAATATGTAAATATACATGTAGTGATGCCCAAAGAGGTTTAAAACAATATTCCAAAGATAAGTTCAATTACCAAAATCAAAGGCTGCTAAAGAGTCTCAAAGAGACTCTTGGTAGCTGGATAATAGTATGCTAACTACTCAAGCCTATCTACATAATAATCTCTCCAAAAATATCAACCTGTAATAATTTATTGCCTGAAAATTCTAATAACAAACAATTGTGGGCAATTTATTATCTTCATTTTATGATTATTGTTGGTGCAAGCATTCTGCTAAATTTACATGTGTGTCTGAAAATCACATGAGTCCAAAAGATAAAGCATTTTATGTAGTAAAAGTTTCAGAAGGACATGAAACATTGATTGCCCTAAAGTTATCTTAAGGTAGACAACCCCTTTAGTCTAAGACACTGACACAACCTATTACGGTAACAAATCAAATCAATAGTCTGAAAGTGCTTTAAATTGATTTCTGCAATAGCTGTGCATAGAATGCTACTTACAGTATTGTATAAAGTAATAACTACATTTAACTACATTTATTCAAGTACAATTATAATTCTAAAGACTTTCTGATCTAGATCATTCTGTTTTACATGAATTTAAAAACAATATTCTACCAAAAAATGTACATTATACTTAGTTACTTAAATAAAAATTCTTACTAGTCAGGTTTTGTAAGTTTCCTTAGTCAATAAAACAAGAAACAGTGGCGTATTTATAATACGTGCAGTGCAGGGCTTAAAGTGGTCCTGGTGAGGTGGTGGAACTCATGGAGGAGGACCATGGAGGCACCAGGACCTGAGGACGGAGTAGGTGGCTGCAGCTCATCAGTAACACTAGTGCCGCCTGTGTCATCGATTGACGCAGATGATGTGGTGGGCTTTTCTGTTGGAATTACTGTGCAGGGCAATGGAGGAGGTGGAACTAGTTCCCCCTACCATTACAGGTGGTGGAACTCAGTTCCACCTCGTTCCCCCCCCAATTTAACCCCTGGTGCAGTGTGTGTGGTGCACATGGGAGCCCCACACAGCACACCCTGCACCCATTTTTTGCAATACTTACCCTCCCGAGTCCCGCATTGGCTGCAGCAGCCCTTCAGGAATAACCAGGAAAATGGTGCGGTGGCCTTTTTTCCAGCATTTCGCATATGCGCCGTAAGAAAATCTCTTGGAAAATACTGCCACACCATTTTCCCAGAGACCTCCGCATGCGCACTAGACTCTGGGACAGCGCTAGGGTCCCATAATGACCCTAGTGCTCGCAGTCTACAACACTGCCAACAAGAGAGGAGGGGACCCAGAAACACAGGCTTCATCCTCGTTGATACGTAAAGGAAAGTTCATATGTGTGTAGCCATGTATCCATAACAGTGGCAAATTCTTAAAAATATATTTTACAGACTTTTTTTTAAAGTAAAGGCAGCTGCTAGTTTTAAGTGAGACAATAAGAGTAAATTCCATATTTGCAATAATATGAACCCACAGTACTCGTCGCCTAATGCACATACTGTATTTAATAAACATGCTGCACAACTGCACAAAGTTTCTGCATTTTATGAAGATATTTATTTCTTGTTGCAGTGTTATTTATGGACTTTATTAAATAAGTCATGAAAAGAGGTCTTTGGAGCTCTCTGTATTTCATAAGCTATTGTGGTTTAGTAGTTCATATACCTCCCATGATGGTTTTCCAAATTGCCAAAATAAAATGACAACACAATAGGAAGAACTTTATATAGTGTGAATTTTACAGCGTGTACCACCAGTGAAATTGGTCTGTAATTACTGCTTTTTCTATATTTAATTAAATTAATTATAGGTAAAGTGAATTGAAGCACCTAGCCACATCACAATATATATATATATATATAGAGAGAGAGAGAGAGAGAGAGAGACTAGAAGGAAATTGCAGCAGCCTAACATATATTTTTGAAGATGGAGTCCCAGGATTGGATATACAGTAAACAAGTGATGTAACTACAGTGGGTGCGGGAGGAAGGGGAGAGGCTGTTGCCATGGTGCCTATGGCAATAAGGGGCCCAACTCACACTACTGCTTCTCGCTGGATGTTGTCTGTGTATTCGGTAGACACTCAGCATCGCTATATTCAATACACTGTATTGAATACAGAAAAGGAAACTAGTTGTCATGATATTAGTATGTTCAGTACAGTGTGTTGAACACTATAGATCATGGAAAGTAGCATGTACATTGTCCCAAAGTCTCTTACTATCAGTCTTGCAGCAAATCTTATGCAGTTGTAGCATGCGTAATACTACCGAGGTAAGCAAGAGCCCACCAAACCCACTGTGAGGTGAGGTGCATACTGTTGAATGCTCTGATTTGGGGGCATTGTGGCATACTGTGATTTGGGGGGCACTGGGTGGCAAAGTGGGATCTGGGGGCACTGTATGGCATATTGTGAACTGGGGAGCACTACTACAGGCCATAAAATTAACAATTGCTACTTAACCACTTGCCTGGTGTGGTCGCATCAGATTCGACCACACCCGGCTGGGCTTTCCCTGACATGGTTGGATCTTACGCGACCAGTCAGAAAGCTCAGGAAGTAAAGCTACCTGCAATTGCTGCTGTCAGAGGGACCTCCAGTCCCTCTGCTTTCTGGTTCCCTCACCCCAATGCCTGTCGTGCTGCCGATAATTGCTGATCGGTCAGCCTGGATGCAACCCCCCCACCCCACCCCCACCCCAGTGGCTCCAGACATTAGCTGCTGCTGCGGACATTAGCTGCTGCTGGGGAAATGTATAAAAAAGCAGCCCCTCACCTTCCTGAGGGGCTCCGGGGGCTGTGAGAAGACTTGATGCCTAGAAACAGAAGTCATAATGTTCCGATCATCGAAGGTCACAATGTTTTGACCATCAATGTTTGCACCATTTTTTTTTATTTTTTTTTGTATTTTATTTTTTTTAAATGTTTTTTTGTTTTTTTTAAAGAAAATCATTTTGGACAATGTTTATTTAAATATTCTTAACCTAATTCAATGATAAAAAAAATATTTGCTTGTGTATGTGAAGGGGTGGTGGTCCCAACTGCAGTCCTGGGGTTCCGGTTGCTATAACAGATCTATTTTTGTTTTTTAGGGTTGCAAATCTGTTTATACAGATATTTTATGATTGGCAGTCAGCAACACTGGTTTTTGCCTATCACATTGAAAATAATTTGATTTGGTACTGTACTCCCAACCTTTGGCACAACTGCACATGCCCTGCAGCATCCAGTTTGGGAACCACTGCTTTAGGGATTAGACATGGTGTTTCAATCCTCTATTGGCTTTAGCTTGCACTGAAGGTCAGTGCACCAGTGAGTACAATTTTCTGCTCCACTGATACCAGTTGACTGCTAGTGGATGCTACAGCATCTCTGTCGACAGTACCAAAAGACTCTATGGGGGTGATTCCGAGTTGTTCGCTCGTTAGCTGCTTTTAGCAGCATTGCACATGCTAAGCCTACGCCTACTGGGAGTGTATCTTAGCATAGCAGAAGTGCGAATGAAGGGTTCGCTAATTTTCTCGTAACGATTACCCCGCAGTTTCTGAGTAGTTTCAGACTTACTCTGCCAGTGCGACGAGCGCAGTCCTTTTCGTTTCTGGTTTGACGTCACAAACACACCCAGCGTTCGCCCAGCCACTCCCCCGTTTCTGCAGACACTCCTGCGTTTTCAACTAGCACGCCTGCGTTTTTCCGCACACTCCCATAAAATGGCCAGTTTCCGCCCAGAAACACCCACTTCCTGTCAATCACACTACGATCAGCAGAGCGATGAAAAAACTTTGTTACGCCGTGAGTAAAATACCAAACTTTTGTGCTAATTTACTTGGTGCAGGCGCGCTGCGTACAATGTGCATGCACAGTTTGCGACTAATCGCTCTGTAGCGAACAAAAATAACGAGTGAACAACTCGGAATCACCCCCTATATCCCAGTGTTTGTTTTTGAGTAATCTCTAAAAACAAAAAATATATATAGTTTTTTGTTATGAAAAGTTATGTTGTGAAATCACATTTAATTGAGAGATGAGCAATTCAGATTTTAAGAAATCCAAACTGCACCAAACTTCTGCGATCCAAGGCAGTTGAGCAGGGCTCGGATCTGCCCTGGCTACCTTGGATCCTGATCCGAGGCGAAACCCGCTATCAGATCTCATGGTTTCAACTTGGGCGCCAATTTCGAAAGTTCCACTGAACTCAATAGGCTGACTGCTGTCAATCAATCACCATGTCCCCATAGACTTTAATGAAGCAAGATGGCATCCTGCACCACGATAATGGCACCAAGGATACCGCCGTCACTCTCACGTTGCTGACACCCCCACACTGAGGACACCGCCAGCACTCCAGCACTGCCAGCTCCCCTGCACTGAGGACATTGCCAGCACTCCAGCACAGCTGGCACCCCTGCAGTGAGGACACCCCTGGTACCCCCACACTGCCAGCAGTACCGACTCCTCCAGCAACGCCGCACCCAAGACACTGCCGACACCTCCACACTGAGGACACCACCATCACTGCCTACACAGCCAGCACCCCGGCAGTACAGACACCACTGGAAAACCCACACTGAGGACACTGCTAGCACCCCCACAGTGAGGACATCCCTGACACCCCTGCACTGCCGACACAGCCATCAGTACCGACACCATCAGCAACTATGCACTGAGGACACCACCATCAGACCAGCAGTACTGACACTGCCGGTAACCTCACACTGAGGACTCTGCCAGCACCCCTGACACATGAAGTGCTCTATTGGTGTATCCGCCTTGCACTGTATCCTGCATTGTATGCGACCCACACTGTATCCCGCACTATATCCATCACATACTGTATCCAACCCACCCTGTATCCCACACTGTATCCAACCAGCAATGTATCCCACACTGTCTCCTGCAAGCAATGTATCCTGCACTGTATCCGACCCAAACTGTATCCGACCCACACATTATCCAACCCAAACTGTATCTGACTGCAGTGTATCCCGCATTTTATCCAACCTGCACTGTTTCCGACCTGCACTGTATCCCACACTGTATCCAACCAGTAATATATCCGCACTGTATCCAACCCACACAGTCTCCCACACTGTATCCAGCCTGCCCTGTATCTAACCAGCAATGTATCCTGCACCTAACCAGCAATGTATCCAGCACTGTATTGGACCCGAACTATATCCCGCACTGTATCCAGTCAGCAATGTATCCAGCACTATATCTGACCTAAACTGTATCCGACCCACACAATATCCAACAAACACTTATCCGACTGCAGTGTGTCCCTCACTGTATCCAATCCACACTGTATCCAACCTGTACTGTTTCAGACCTGCACTGTATCCAACCAGTAATATACCCGCACTGTATCCGACCCGCACTGTATCCAACCAGCACTGTATCCAACTTGCACTGTATCCCGTACTGTATCCAACCCACACAGTATCCAACCCACACAGTATCCAACCTGTCCTTTATCCCACACTGTATCCAACCTGTCTTTTACCCAAAACTGTATCCAACCCACACTGTATACCGCAGTTTACCCGACCAGCCATTTGCCAATATTGGAGAAAACAATATTGTGAGCTGTGAGGTGTCAAAATTGAGTGGAAATGACTGGAAATGAATGCTATTGCCATTAATAATACTCTAGGAACAACAAAAAAGCCCAAACTAAGTGATTTTAGCTTTTTTTCAATTTTTTTTTAAAAATCCAAAACCGACGACAAATCAGAATTAATTCCAAATCCAGCAAAAATGGTCGTGTGCACATCCCTAATTTACAGTTAATCATGCTTCCAAGCTGTATGTACAACATAAAGATAATTTACTAATGAATGGGAGATAACCCTTGTAGTAAACTAAAAAGTAGATAAATAGGTACCAAATTGGATGTAAAAAGCAGGAGATAAAATGGGTTTCTATGGCCACTTTTGCTTTCAGTTTAACACTAGAGTTATTTTTGGTTTATGTTATGCCTCCAGTTTACAACAATTTACTTTCATGTTTTCTCTCCACATAAATAACCCTTCGTAAAAATAATGACTAATTCTCGAACACTTGGAGGCTTACTATCCAATCTACAGTAGTTTGGTTGAATTTCAAACTCATTTAAATATTATGTACATCAATTACCACTGGAATGATTGACAGTCCAGGGTTCACTTCACACTCTTGTTAAATTCCTGACCATAATAGCCTTGTTACACCATCAGGGGGGCCACATAGCAAACAGCCCTATGCAAACCAGTTAATGGCTAGCTTTTATATATAGAAGGGATACTATAAGCTCATTGCAACTGCAAGTGAATGACAGTACTGTAACTTCAGCTTATAACTGCTGCTTTATTAATTGTAAGTGAAATGCTTCTAATAATTCTATGGGGAATTTACACTGATTCTAAAGAAAAACATATGGCTACACATAGTATCACAATATAAACTTTTAATTGGTTCATACTGCATTGTGCTACATTGAGAAAACTGATTTACCCAAATTTAAAAGATGATTGAATGTGCACAAAGTCTGTATATAATCGATTTTATCTACATATGGGCCCTCATTCCGAGTTGTTCGCTCGCTAGCTGCTTTTAGCAGCATTGCACACGCTAAGCCGCCGCCTACTGGGAGTGAATCTTAGCTTAGCAGAATTGCGAACGAAAGATTTGCAAAATTGCGAATAGAAATTTCTTTGCAGTTTCAGAGTAGCTCGGGACTTACTCTGCCAGTGCGATCAGTTCAGTCAGTTTCGTTCCTGGTTTGACGTCACAAACACACCCAGCGTTCGCCCAGACACTCCCCCGTTTCTCCAGCCACTCCCGCGTTTTTCCCAGAAACGGCAGCGTTTTCCGCACACACCCATAAAACATCCAGTTTTCGCCCAGAAACACCCACTTCCTGTCAATCACACTCCGATCACCAGAACGATGAAAAATCCTTGTTATGCCGTGAGTAAAATACCTAACTTTTGAGTAAAATAACTAACCGCATGCGCTCTGCGAACCTTGCGCATGTGCAGTAAGCGACTAATCGCAATATAGCGAAACTCGGCAACGAGCGAACAACTCGGAATGAGGGCCATAGTCTGTTTGCTGATGCCCACTAATTAATGTTCCATACTATCCTTTACCATACCTGGAATTTGACTGCTGACCAAATAGATTTTGGTCTTATAAAACAGCAATTAATATTTAGTTGTGAACTATTCAGTAACTGTTCCAACCCTGGGGACCACCCCCAGGAGATTAATTTACCGTTCATTACTGAAGGACGGAATTTGAGATGTTTGCAGCTCTTTTTTTGCTTTTCTAAAACATAACATGAACTATGATATTCCCATGTACAGTATAATTAGTATATATGAAATTGTGTATGAATAAAATATGTTTATGAAATTCCTCAATACATTTAGAGGTGAATTTGCCAAAAAGTATATATTAAAATGAATGTTCAGTTTGCAAGTTTATCTCCCGTGCCTTGCCTTGCCTTGCCTTGCCTTGCCTTACCTTGATTTGTCCTTTAGCAAACAAGCCCCATAATAATTCATTGATGGTTTAATATATAAAATGACTGATTAATTTCCTGCTACAGTACCTACTGTAGTTGGTTAATTTTTCTAAAGACTCTAGGACTGATTCTACTTGATTACACATAAGATGTTAAAGATGCACACAGGATAAGCCAGAAACAAAATAACGGAAATTAGAAGGTAAAAATCTTAACCTTTAACTAAAACAGAATCGAGCAAACCATCAAGTGGCAGATACGGCTCTCAATGTGTATTGATTAATAAAGCATATGCACAGGTGAATAGTATTTTAAAACAGCTGTTCTATGTGACATTTGACTGTTTAAATATTAAACATAATTATTGCAGTGTGTGCTTTATTTGAAAATTACAATTGGGCCACAGGTGTGTTTGCAGGCATTAAGCCAAAGACGAAGATATTCAATCCAATGCTTCAGAGAGATTACAGGCTTCATAGTTTTATATCTGAAGATTTACATAATTTTCAGTTTAGCATGTGATTAAAAAAGTTAAATGTTGTCTCTCATTACAATTGTAGGATTCTAAAAATAAAAAGGACAAGGAAATCACACGATGCTACTGCAGACTTTAAGTATATTCACCAGCACGCAAGGATGGAAAAAAGCCTCTGACTATACTTGACATCTGTAGGTGTCTATAAATTTGCAGAAATATCTCTATGAAAATGATGTCTTATTTGGTATCAGCCATGGAAGAGTTTTAATATAATTATATTCTCTAGGGAAATAGGCATACATATGGTATAGGTTTCTATTGCATACTGCTTCTGCCAGCTTTGAAAGGTTATTACTGGGCTGTATGATAGTCACAGCGATGTTGGCTTGGGGTCAGAGTAGGGTTATCACCTCATCCCTTTAATTCTGGACACATTACTTACACAGGTTCTGTGGCTGATTAAAACCAGGTGAAATGGAGTCTTGAAGTCAGCCAGTCACAGAACCTGTGTAATTAATATGTGCCCAGAATTAAAGGGATGAGGTGGTAACCCTAGGTCAGGGGGATGTGAAAGTAAATAAAGACATAATATGTGAGGATACATGTAGATTGTCTAGGGGGGATGTAATTGGGTAGGATAGCTCATGAAGGTTATGTGGGTGGATCTGCAATCTGATAAGCTTGTCTGAAGAGGTGAGTTTTCACGGAATGCTTAAAAGTTTGGAGACTAAAGGAGAGTCTTATTGTGCGTGGTAGGGCATTGCACAGAGTGGGTGCAGCTGGAAAAAAGTCCTGTAATTGTGAGTAGGAGTGAGCAATGTGTGTGGATGAGAGATCTTGTTCAGAGCGGAGAGGTCAAATAGGGAGATAGTTTGAGATAAGAAAAGAGATGTATGTTGGTGCAGTTTGGATAATAGCCTTATGTGTGAGTAAAAGTATTTTATATTATAATACAGTAGAATTCTGGTAACCAATGGAGGGACTGACACGCGGGTCAGCAGACAATGAACGATTGTAGAGGAAGATCAGTCTGGCAACTGAATTTAAAATGGATTGTAGTGGTGAGAGTCTATTTTTGGGAAGACCAATAAGGAGACTATTCCAATAATGAATGCGGGAGATGATGAGTGCATGGATTACAGTTTTTACATTGTCTTGAGTAAAATATGGTCATATTTTGGATATGTGTTTTACATTTATGAAATATGATTTTGAGATAGATTGAATGTGGGGAACAAAGGGCAGTTCAGAGTCAAGGATGACACCTTTCAGTCTTTTTTCTTCCATTTACAAAGAATATCTCTGTTTTAAAAATCTTATTTTAAAAATGTTGCCTACCTAAACTCTAACAATATATATTATAGTAATGGTTTATTAGACTCTTAAGCTGTGCTAGAGTCTACTAAAAGAGGTGCAGGTCATGGAGCAGTGCCCATTTTCTTGTCAATTTCCCTGCTGCGCATGCGCAAAACTCTGGTAAAATGTCCACCACTCCATTTTTCTGGTGTTTTTTTCAGTGCTGCTGCTCCTGACACAGGACTCTGGAGATAACTCTGGTGATAATCTGGATGCAAAGTTGGTAATACAAATTGTAGGTAAAAGTTATAGTAAGCTTGAGGTCAAATTTTTTGTTTTGGTTTACCACTACCTATACCTCCAGTTTATTACTACTACCTCCTTTGCCTTAATTTGATAAATGACACTTGAATATCTGTGTGTGACAACAGTAAAGAGCAAACAGTATATAGTTATTTCATTGTTTATTTTAACATATTCATCCCCCTACCTGTGTTTTAACTAGTGATGAGCGGGTTCGGTTTCTCGGAAACCGAAGCCCTCTGAACTTCACCCTTTTTACACGGGTCCGAGGCAGGTTCGAACCTTCCCGCCTTGCTCGGCTAACCCGAGCGCGCCCTAACGTCATCATCCCGCTGTTGGATTCTCGCAAGATTCGGGTTCTATATAAGCAGCCGCGCGTCGCCGCCATTTTCACTCGTGCATTGGAGATGATAGGGAGAGGACGTGGCTGGCGTCCTCTCCGTTTATTGTTGAACTTGATTGCTTTATTGCTTAATTGTGGGGAGGACTGGGGAGCAGCTGTTAGGAGGAGTACAGTGCAGAGTTTTGCTGATCAGTGACCACCAGTCCGTTCTCTGCCTGAAAAAAACGCTCCATATCTGTGCTCAGTGTGCTGCATAATAATATATCTGTGCTCACACTGCTTAATTGTGGGGACTGGGGAGCAGCTGTATTATATAGCAGGAGTACAGTGCAGAGTTTTGCTGATCAGTGACCACCAGTCCGTTCTCTGCCTGAAAAAAACGCTCCATATCTGTGCTCAGTGTGCTGCATAATATATCTGTGTTCACACTGCTTAATTGTGGGGACTGGGGAGCAGCTGTATTATATAGCAGGAGTACAGTGCAGAGTTTTGCTGACAGTGACCACCAGTATACGTTGTCTGCCTGAAAAACACTCCATATCTGTGCTCAGTGTGCTGCTTTATTGTGGGGACTGGGGACCACCAGTATAATTAATAATATATAGGAGGAGTACAGTGCAGAGTTTTGCTGACCAGTGACCACCAGTATACTATATATAGCAGTACGATACGGAAGACCACTGCTGTGCCTACCTCTGTGTCGTCATTAAGTATACTATATATCTACATTCTATACCTGAGGTGCATTTTAGTTTTGCAGTTTGCTGACACAGTGACCACCAGTATACTATATATAGCAGTACGATACGGAAGGCCACTGCTGTGCCTACCTCTGTGTCGTCATTAAGTATACTATCCATCTACATTCTATACCTGTGGTGCATTTTAGTTTTGCAGTTTGCTGACACAGTGACCACCAGTATACTATATATAGCAGTACGATACGGAAGGCCACTGCTGTGCCTACCTCTGTGTCGTCATTAAGTATACTATCCATCTACATTCTATACCTGTGGTGCATTTTAGTTTTGCAGTTTGCTGACCAGTGACCACCAGTATACTATATATAGCAGTACGATATGGAAGGCCACTGCTGTGCCTACCTCTGTTTCGTCATTAAGTATACTATCCATCTACATTCTATACCTGTGGTGCATTTTAGTTTTTCAGTTTGCTGACACAGTGACCACCAGTATACTATATATAGCAGTACGATACGGAAGGCCACTGCTGTGCCTACCTCTGTGTCGTCATTCAGTATACTATCCATCTACATTCTATACCTGTGGTGCATTTTAGTTGTGCGCAGTATATATAGTAGTAGGCCATTGCTATTGATACTGGCATATAATTCCACACATTAAAAAATGGAGAACAAAAATGTGGAGGGTAAAATAGGGAAAGATCAAGATCCACTTCCACCTCATGCTGAAGCTGCTGCCACTAGTCATGGCCGAGACGATGAAATGCCATCAACGTCGTCTGCCAAGGCCGATGCCCAATGTCATAGTAGAGAGCATGTAAAATCCAAAAAACAAAAGTTCAGTAAAATGACCCAAAAATCTAAATTGAAAGCGTCTGATGAGAAGCGTAAACTTGCCAATATGCCATTTACGACACGGAGTGGCAAGGAACGGCTGAGGCCCTGGCCTATGTTCATGGCTAGTGGTTCAGATTCACATGAGGATGGAAGCACTTATCCTCTCGCTAGAAAAATGAAAAGACTTAAGCTGGCAAAAGCACAGCAAAGAACTGTGCATTCTTCTAAATCACAAATCCCCAAGGAGAGTCCAATTGTGTCGGTTGCGATGCCTGACCTTCCCAACACTGGACGGGAAGAGCTTGCGCCTTCCACCATTTGTACGCCCCCTGCAAGTGCAGGAAGGAGCACCCGCAGTCCAGTTCCTGATAGTCAAATTGAAGATGTCAGTGTTGAAGTACACCAGGATGAGGATATGGGTGTTGCTGGCGCTGGGGAGGAAATTGACAAGGAGGATTCTGATGGTGAGGTGGTTTGTTTAAGTCAGGAACCCGGGGAGACACCTGTTTGACATGCCTGGTCAAAATACAAAAAAATCAGCTCTTCGGTGTGGAATTATTTCAACACAAATGCGGACAACAGGTGTCAAGCCGTGTGTTGCCTTTGTCAAGCTGTAATACGTAGGGGTAAGGGCATTAACCACCTCGGAACATCCTCCCTTATACGTCACCTGCAGCGCATTCATCACAAGTCAGTGACAAGTTCAAAAACTTTGGGTGACAGCGGAAGCAGTCCACTGACCACTAAATCCCTTCCTCTTGTAACCAAGCTCCTGCAAACCACACCACCAACTCCCTCAGTGTCAATTTCCTCCTTCCCCAGGAAAGCCAATAGTCCTGCAGGCCATGTCACTGTCAAGTCTGACGAGTCCTCTCCTGCCTGGGATTCCTCCGATGCATCCTTGAGTGTAACGCCTACTGCTGCTGGCGCTGCTGTTGTTGCTGCTGGGAGTCGATCGTCATCCGAGAGGGGAAGTCGGAAGACCACTTGTACTACTTCCAGTAAGCAATTGACTGTCCAACAGTCCTTTGCGAGGAAGATGAAATATCACAGCAGTCATCCTGCTGCAAAGCAAAGCACTACCACTAGTGCTCACCTTTCCTTCTCCGGACAAGGGCAGCAAAGAAGCAACTTCTCTCAAGGAAAAACATCTGGGACAGACTGATATTTTGCAAAAGATACAGAGATTGGACTGCTGAGGACTGTGGGTAAAGTCATTTTCTCTGATGAATTCCATTTCAGATTTTTTTAGGCATCTGGAAAAATGCTTTTCCGAAGAAGGAAAGGTGAGCACTAACATCAGTCCTGTGTCATGCCAACAGTAAAGCATCCTAAGACCATTTGTGTGTACGGTTGCTTTTTAGCCAAGGCAGTGGGACCTCTCACAATTTTGCCTAAGAACGGTACAAAAACAGAGCAACTTCTCCCAACCATCCAAAAACAGTCTGGTGACCTACAATGCCTTTCCTAGCATGATGGAGCATCATGCCATAAGGCAAAAGTGATACCTACTGTAAATAGCTTGGGGGACAAAACATCAAACGATGATGAGGTGGACATCTTGCCTCTGTAGAGCCAGTTTGTGCAAGGAGAGATTGATTGCTTCTTTTTTGGTGGGGGCCCAAACCAACCAGTCATTTCAGTCACAGTCGTGTGGCAGACCCTGTCACTGAAATGATGGGTTCGTTAAAGTGTGCATGTCCTGTTTATACAACATAAGGGTGGGTGGGAGGGCCCAAGGACAATTCCATCTTGCACCTCTTTTTTCTTTCATTTTACTTTGCATCATGTGCTGTTTGGGGACAATTTTTTTGAAGTGCCATCCTGCCTGACACTGCAGTGCCACTCCTAGATGGGCCAGGTGTTTGTGTCGGCCACTTGTGTCGCTTAGCTTAGTCACACAGCGACCTTGGTGCGCCTCTTTTTTTCTTTGCATCATGTGCTGTTTGGGGACAATTTTTTTGAAGTGCCATCCTGCCTGACACTGCAGTGCCACTCCTAGATGGGCCAGGTGTTTGTGTCGGCCACTTGTGTCGCTTAGCTTAGCCATCCAGCGACCTTGGTGCACCTCTTTTTTTCTTTGCATCATGTGCTGTTTGGGGACAATTTTTTTGAAGTGCCATCCTGCCTGACACTGCAGTGCCACTCCTAGATGGGCCAGGTGTTTGTGTCGGCCACTTGTGTCGCTTAGCTTAGTCACACAGCGACCTTGGTGCGCCTCTTTTTTTCTTTGCATCATGTGCTGTTTGGGGACAATTTTTTTGAAGTGCCATCCTGCCTGACACTGCAGTGCCACTCCTAGATGGGCCAGGTGTTTGTGTCGGCCACTTGTGTCGCTTAGCTTCGTCACACAGCGACCTTGGTGCGCCTCTTTTTTTCTTTGCATCATGTGCTGTTTGGGGACAATTTTTTTGAAGTGCCATCCTGCCTGACACTGCAGTGCCACTCCTAGATGGGCCAGGTGTTTGTGTCGGCCACTTGTGTCGTTTAGCTTAGCCATCCAGCGACCTTGGTGCAAATTGTAGGACTAAAAATAATATTGTGAGTTGTGAGGTGTTCAGAATAGACTGGAAATGAGTGGAAATTATGGTAATTGAGGTTAATAATACTATGGGATCAAAATGACCCCCAAATTCTATGATTTAAGCTGTTTTTTAGGGTTTTTTGAAAAAAACACCCGAATACAAAACACACCCGAATCCGACAAAAAAAATTTCAGTGAGGTTTTGCCAAAACGCGTCCGAATCCAAAACACGGCCGTGGAACCGAATCCAAAACCAAAACACAAAACCCGAAAAATGTCCGGTGCACATCACTAGTTTTAACACCCTTTTTGTTCCCTGTGGAGTATTTCCTTCTGTTTGCTCCTATTAGCATTTTATTATATGTTTAGCCTAGGTATAGTTCTTATATAAAGTAGCCCTAGCATGTGTAACCTGTCATAATTTTGCTAACATATCTGGATCTCGACTATCAATATTTTTAATTAACATTTATTTCTATAGCCCAGCATATTCCATTGCTTGTAATAACTTAGGAGAAAACAATAATAAATTGAGACTAGGTAATTTTTAGGGTCTTATCAAATGTATATTATGCGGCAAACCCAGGGCTGTAATTGGGGGATGCGCAAGCAGTGCCGTCGCAGAGAGAGCAGGGCTCTGTGGGCATCACTGTCACTGCCCCCAGTCCCTGCGTCTGGCTAGCAGGGTGCCTGGAACAGCATCCTGCAGCCAGAATCGCTGCTGCAGTGCTGCCCAGAGTGTTCTTTGGATGTTCCAGACATCCACACTGCAGCCTGTACAGATCCCCGGAGCATCCTCAATATATGCTGATCTTCCCGACAGATGGCAGCCCCGCCCTCTCGGCAAGACATCATGAAGTCATGCACTCAGGGGGGCGTGGAGGACACAATGCTATACAGGCACACCACTCACAGATCATTTTAAAACACTACAGCTCTAAAACCCAATTTTTTCAAAAGATACATTTCTAAACAAATTATATTAGCTACAGTTTATTATGTCATTTTCCTGAAAACATCGATGAACCTCTTACACAAGCAATTTCATTTGAATCATTTAACATGTTTTAAAATCCTACAAAAAGTATTTTTACTGTTAAACTATATCTCAAAGACCTAGTGGGCCCATACAGAACAAACACATTCTGACAGACGATCACTTTGCATCAGTGCTGGCATTTCATGCAATATTTAGAAGCATTCAACGCAAGCTACCAATACAAAAGACTCCTATTGGAATGCCTGCCAAAGCATTCAGCAAGCATCAAGCATATATCAGGATGCATTTGACTTGATCAGTTTCCTTTATATTTACCATAAAGTGTTGAGAGAAGAGCTTTGAGAGAGCAAGAAATTGAAGAGCTTTGAGAACTGAATAATAGCAATGGCCAATACTAATGTTGCACAGTAAAAATATACTTCTTAATAATTTTATCTTTATGCTAAATTATCATATAACATTATCACAGGGAATCCGATGACTGTCACTGGGGATTTACGCCAGGTTAGCAGCTGTGTGCCTTGGTTACCATTGCAGAATCAGTTATCTCTTACAGAGCATTATTATTTTAGATATAGCTTTCCTTGGATTTAGTGTAGTAACATAAATAAGAGCTACCTATGGGGATCTGTCATGACCTTTTCTGATTTAAAAAAAAAATCAAAGTCAAATAATTACTATTATCTCTATCCCTATATCTACCTGACATTGGGCCTAATTCAGACCTGATCGTAGATATGCCAACGGTCCGGACACGCCTGCGCTGCCCAGATCACACGCCCTAAATGGCGCCCAAACGCCGTCGGCCCGCCGCCTCCCGCCCAGCGACCGCCTCTGCCTGTCAATCAGGCCGAGGTGATTGCAGGGCTGAGACTGCCGTCAGCTGTCTGGCATGCGCCAGTGCACTGCGGCGGCGGCGCGTGCGCATTTCAGACCTGATCGCTGCTGTGCGAAAATGCACAGCACCGATCAGGTCTGAATTAGCTCCATTGAGTAAAAGTACACATATTCTGTATCCCTGTCCTCATGAGACCTATATGAGTACAATTCAAGGTGATTTTCTTGGAGTTTGGAATATATAAATGTGACTATGAAAAATATATCTGAAAAGTGCATTTTTTCAGATTTTTATCTGATTTACATTAATAAGTCACCCAGTGCTTTTATTATTGCACCAATCCTTTATTGAACTAAACACCTTAAACTAAACACCCAAATTGTATATAATAAATAACGACTTGGATGCAGAAGTTTGGTGAAAGAGGACACAGCATTAATTTATTGACCAAATTAGAAATTAATTATGAATCGTGGCAGAAAAGCAGTACAACCTTGGCAACATCCAGATAAGATATTTAGATAAACTGGAACAGCACCCACCCCAGCGCAAACTGGATTGGGCAGTACCACCACCACTCAGTTGATACAAAACCCGCCGATCTCAAAGGGAAAGTGCTAGCCAACCAATCTTGTGCTATAAGAGGCTGCCGAGGTGCACTGCATTCTGTCTAGTTGCTGCTCCCTTGTTGTAGAAAATACAATGGAATACAAACCAAGTCAGGTGGGTATTACAAAACTGGAAAGAGGAAGATGGTCACTGGTGAAAACCTTCCAGTGGGTTAGGCTCCGCGACTCTGGTCAGGTCTCGTCAACATGAGACATATGATGGTAAGCTGCTCTATCAGATGAGGAAATCATATATTTGACCCCCTCGTCTGTTGTGGCAATCCAACTCACTAACCCCCTCTCACAAATCATCAGCTGAGTTCACAGGGACCAAGGACGAGACAAAGAGTATGTTTTGGGATTAAGAGAGGAGACATAATGACTGACCTGAAGGTACATGAAGAAATGTTGCCTGGGTAAAAGATAGGTGTTTTTGGAGATCGAGGAATGAGCAAAGTCAGCCCCCCAGATCAAACTTTATCCCTACAGCAAGAGGTGACATTGGAAAGGGAAGATGGGAATGCTGGGTTGCCCCAAGGTGGGATATAAATAAGTGGAACTAAAGTGGTCTTTGTGTAATATTCTGTTGATAGATATCAAGGCATAATATGTATCTTGGAAAATAATATTGTAGAGAATGTCAGGTGGAATAACTGAAGGCTTGATATGTAGTAGGGATGTGCACAGGCTCAAATGATGGGTTTTGGGTTTTAGATCTGTATCTCCTTCATTTTTTGGATCTGTGTTGGTTTTGCCCCAACAGCCTTTGTGGGTTTTGGTTTTAGATCTGTATTTCTCGTACGTCCTAGAGGATTCTGGGGACACTTCAAGAACCATGGGGTATAGACGGGATCCGCAGGAGACATGGGCACTTTAAGACTTTAAAAGGGGTGTGAACTGGCTTCTCCCTCTATGCCCCTCCTCCAGACTCTAGTTTAGAATCTTTGCCCAGTGAGACTGGATGCACACTGATGAGCTCTCCTGAGTTTCTCTGAAAAAAGACTATTGTTAGGTTTATTATTTTCAGGGAGACCTGCTGGCAACAGGCTCCCTGCCTCGTGGGACTGAGGGGAGAGAAGCAGACCTACTTCTGTGAGTTTCAAGGCCCTGCTTCTTAGGCTACAGGACACTATTATCTCCTGAGGGTCTGAACGCTAGGTACGCCTAGATGCTCGGTCCCGGAGCCCGCAGTCACCCCCCTTACAGAGCCAGAAGTCAGAAGACGGGTGAGTAGAAGAAGATCAGAAGACTTGAGTGATGGCTTTGAGGTAACGCACAGCGGCCGCGCTGCACGCCATGCTCCCGCACACACAGCGGCACTATAGGGTGCAGGGTGTGGGGGGGCGCCCTGGGCTGCATAAAATCCTCATATTAAGACTGGCTATGTGGTATTTAAGTGCCTAGGCACTGAATCCGGACGCCCGCCTGTATAAATCATTTAAAAAATAGCGGGGCTTAAGCACGCCATTAAGGGGGCGCGGCTTAGCCCTCACAGCTCTCATCAGCGACATTTTCTCTTCACAGAGCTGCAGAGACGCTGATCCTTCCTCAACACTGCTGTATCAAGTAACAGGGTGCAAAACAGGGGGGGGGGGGGCAGTGTGTTTGTGGTGTCGGTACACGTGTGTCGGCATGTCTGAGGCTGAGTGCTCTTCCCAGGAGGAGACTGGATTAGGGAAAGAAACGACTGTGGGAGTGACCCTGTCGGCACCGCCGACTCCTGATTGGGTAAATGTTTTGAGTGCTTTGAATGCGAATGTGGCTCTATTAAATAAGAGATTGGATAAGTCTGAGTCTCAGACCCAGGTATGGAAGAAATCCGTGGAGGATGTGTTGTCACAAATTCAGACCACCTCGGTGTCACAAAAGCGTTCGTTTACCCAGATAGCAGATACAGATACCGACACGGACTCTGACTCCAGTGTCGACTATAGTGATCCCAGATTAAATCCAAAACTGGCTAAAAGCATTCAGTACATGATTGTGGCGATAAAAGACGTGTTACATATCACGGAGGACCCTGCTGTTCCTGATACAAGGGTCTGTATGTTTAAAGGAAAGAAACCTGAGGTAACGTTCCCTCCCTCTCATGAACTGAACGCTCTTTTTTAAAAGGTTTGGGAAAATCCTGACAAGAAGTTTCAGATTCCCAAGAGAATTTCGGTGGCATATCCGTTCCCCTCTGGGGATAGGGAAAAGTGGGAGTCACCCCCCAATGTGGACAAAGCTCTATCACGGCTGTCCAAAAAGGTGGCGCTTCCGTCTCCTGACACGGCAGCCCTAAAGGAACCTGCGGATCATAAGTAGGAAAATACATTGAAATCCATTTATGTCACTACGGGTATGCTACTCAGACCTGCCGTTGTTTCGGCGTGGGTGAGTAGCGCTATTGAAAAGTGGGCAGATGAGTTAGATACCCTGGATAGGGATAGCATTCTTTTGACACTGGGTCATATCAGGGATGCTGCAGCCTACCTTAAGGAAGCTGCGAGGGACATTGGCCTTTTGGGATCAATGGCCAATGCTATAGCAGTCTCAGCTAGGAGAGCATTGTGGATTCATCAATGGACTGCTGATGCTGACTCTAAGAAGGCTATGGAGTCTCTGCCGTATAAAGGTGGTGTCTTGTTTGGTGACGGCCTCGCTGACCTGGTATCTACGGCATCCGCGGGTAAGTCATCCTTTTTACCTTATGTTCCTGCACAACAAAAGAAGACGCACCACTATCAGATGCAGTCCTTTCGGCCCAATAAATACAAAAGCGAACAAGGGTCTTCCATTACTTGCTTCTAGAGGAAGAGGAAAGGGAAAAAGGTCACTGGCTGTGGCAGGTTCCCAAGAGCAGAAGTCCTCTCCGGCTTCTACCAAATCCACTGCATGATGCTGGGACTCCTCTGCGGGAGTCCACACCAGTAGGGGCACGTCTCCGACTCTTCAGTCATTTCTGGGTTCGTTCGGACCTAGACCCATGGGTATTAGAAATAGTGTCCCAAGGGTACAAGCTGGAATTTCAAGACGTGCCCCCTCGACGATTTTTCAAATCAGCCTTACCAGTTTCTTTTCCGGACAGTGAGGTGGTATGCGGTGCTATACAAAAGCTATGTCAAATTCAAGTCATTGTCGCGGTGCCCCCGTCACAACAGGGAGAAGGCTTTTATTCGAGCCTGTTCGTGGTCCCGAAGCCAGATGGTCAGACCTATTCTGAACTTAAAATCCCTCAATATCTATCTATAAAAATTCAAATTCAAGATGGAGTTTCTCTCCGAGCAGTGATCTCCAGTCTGGAGGAAGGGGAATTTATGGTGTCAGCCGACATACACGTCCCCTAGTTACACGTCCCCATATATCCTCCACATCAGGCTTACCTGAGGTTTGCCGTTCCGGATTGTCATTACCAATTTCAGACGTTGCCATTTGGTCTGTCCATGGCTCCGAGGGTTTTCACCAAAGTTATGGCAGAAATTATGGTTCTCCTGCGCAAGCAAGGAGTCACAATTATCCCATACTTGGACAATCTCCTGATAAAAGCGAGGTCAAAGGAACAATTACTGCAGAGCATGACGCTCTCCCTGACAATTCTGCAACAACATGGTTGGCTCCTAAACTTGCCAAAATCACAGTTGGTTCTGACGACAAGGCTGTCGTTCTTGGGTATGATTCTGGACATGGAATTACAGAGAGTTTTTCTTCCAGTGGAAAAGGCTCTGGAAATTCAGAACCTGGTCAAACAGATTCTGAAGCCAGCAAGAGTGTCGATTCATCAATGCACTCGGTTGCTAGGAAAGATGGTGGCGGCCTGCGAGGCCTTTCAGTTTGGCAGATTCCATGCCAGAGTGTTTCAGTGGGACCTGTTGGACAAATGGTCCGGATCCCATCTGCACATGCACTGACAGATAATCCTGTCTTCCAAGACCAGAATCTCACTCCTGTAGTGGCTGCACAGCTCTCACCTCCTAGAGGGACGCAGATTCGGGATCCAAAACTGGATCCTGGTGACCACGGATGCGAGTCTCCGAGGCTGAGGTGCAGTCACGCAGGGGGAAAATTTCCAAGGAAGATGGTCAAGCCAGGAAGCTTGTCTACACATAAACATTCTGGAATTAAGGCCTTCTACAACGGCCTTCTACAAGCGGAACATCTTCTTCGCGATCTGCCCGTCTTGATTCAGTTGAACAACGTAACAGTAGTGGCGTACATAAACCGCCAGGGTGGAACGAAGAGCAGAGCGGCAATGGCAGAAGCCACAAAAGTTTTCAGCTGGGCGGAAAGGCATGTAAGCGCTCTGTCAGCGGTCTTCATTCCGGGTGTGGACAACTGGGAAGCAGACTTCCTCAGCAGACACGATCTTCATCCAGGAGAGTGGGGTCTTCATCAAGTGATCTTTGGAGAAGTGACAAGTCGTTGGGGAATTCCTCAAATAGACATGATGGCGTCTCGCCTCAACAAGAAATTTCCGAGATATTGTTCCAGGTCGAGGGACCCTCAAGCAATAGCAATGGACGCCCTAGTGACACTGTGGGTGTTTCATTCGATATATGTGTTCCCTCCGATTCCACTCATTCCAAAAGTGTTAAAGATCATAAGAAGAACAAGGGTTCATGCAATCCTCATTGTTCCAGACTGGCCAAGGAGTTCCTGGTATCCAGATCTTCAGGAATTACTCATAGGAGATCCCTGGCCTCTTCCTCTACGAGACGATCTGTTACAGCAGGGGCCGCGTGCCTACCAAAACTTACCGCGGCTTCGTTTGATGGCTTGGAGGTTGAACGCAGGATCCTAGCCCGAAAGGGTATTCCCAGTGAAGTAATTCCCACACTGCTTCAGGCTAGAAAAGAGGTAACGGCGAAACATTATCACCGTATTTTGAGGAAATATGTGTCTTGGTGTGAATCCAAGGAGGCTCCTATGGAAGAATTTCAGCTGGGCCATTTTCTCCATTTTCTGCAAGCAGGGGTGGATGCGGGCCTAAAGTACACATTTCGGCCTTGTCAATTTTCTTTCAAAAAGAATTTGCTTCCCTTCCAGAAGTTCAGACTTTCGTGAAAGGCGTGCTGCACATCCAACCTCCCTTTGTGCCCCCGGTGGCACCGTGGGATCTTAACGTGGGGTTGCAGTTCCTGCAATCTCATTGGTTTGAACCTTTACATAAGTTAGAGTTGAAATTCGTCACTTGGAAAGTGATCATGCTGTTGGCCTTGGCCTCTGCAAGGTGGGTATCAGAATTGGCGGCTTTGTCTCACAAGAGCCCCTATTTGATCTTCCATGAAGATATAGCGGAGTTGAGGACTCGTCAGCAATTTCTGCCAAAAGTGGTGTCATCGTTTCACATGAACCAACCTATTGTGGTGCCAGTGGCTACTGACACCTTTGAGGAATCGAAGTCTCTAGATGTAGTCAGAGCTTTGAAAATGTATGTAGCCAGAATGGCTCAGATTAGGAAAACGGAGGCTCTGTTTGTCCTGTATGATCCCAACAAGATTGGGGCTCCTGCTTCCAAGCAGACTACTGTACGCTGGATCTGTAATACGATTCGGCAAGCTTATTCTATGGCTGGATTGCTATTACCGAAATCGGTGAAGGCCCATTCTACCAGAAAGGTGGGCTCATCCTGGGCGGCTGCCGGGGGGTCTCGGCATTACAGCTTTGCCGAGCAGCTACTTGGTCGGGTTCAAACACTTTTGCAAAGTTTTACAAGTTTGATACCCTGGCTAAGGAAGACCTCTTGTTTGGTCAATTGGTGCTGCAGAGTCATCCGCACTCTCCCTCCAGCTCTTGAGCTTTGGTATAAACCCCATGGTTCTTGAAGTGTCCACAGCATCCTCTAGGACGTAGGAGAAAATAGGATTTTAATACTGTCAAAGTCGAAAAATATAGCGACCTATGATGCCTTGTACTAACCCCATGCGCTTGCCCGCTGCACGTGCACATTCTCTCCCGTGCATGCGCATATTCGCAGTTGCGTGACGGCGCCTCCACGGTCGTGCGCTCAGGCGCGTGGTATGCGCATTTACGGTAGAGTTTGTGTGCGTCTTGGTGGCGACTCGATCGTTACATAGTTAATCTAAATAGTGTATTTTATAGGTTATGGTCCCCTTAATAATATCAGTAAGTTTGTTTAGTGTAACTGGTTCATGGACAGAGAGATCCCTCTTTACATGATACGAAGGGTCAGACAGGTTTTGGGCAGTGGTGTTTAGTATGCAACGGAAGAGTATATTATTAGTAACATTCCGGTGTTGGTTTAAAAGAGATTAATCGCTCCTGCGTATAGTTATGTTCATAAGAAGTTTATGGACATTTACTATGACTTTTTGTTATAATGTGAAGACAGATTCCTGTGTCCAATGAACAATGAGATTGTAGGGCCCTTTGTAGTGTACTGTATGTAGTGTATATGAGAACAGCCAGCCTGGCCCAGCTCAGTCTACTCTCCACAACGGTTTTCATCATTGACTAACTAGAGAGCTGGTTCCAAGACTGCGCTAGCGATCATTCCCCACGTGTGTAAGTTCTCTGTGACCAACTTATTCTCTGTCTGTATTTGCCATACTCTCTCTCTCTCTCTCTCTCTCTCTCTCTCTCTCTCTCACTGTTATTGTTTAGGATTAAGACGCTGTTGTATATTGTATATTTTCAGTTATTCTGTTTAGGTGTTTTATGTTAGTGCTGTAGTGTATAAGCTGTTAACTGTTTTCCCCTTTTCACATAGCTAAATATCGTTAGTAAAGGTGTTGGAACCTCAGCAAGGTGTCTGTGTTTCTCTAGCTAGTATAGAGGGTTTCTGAGCGTCTCAATCGCTCAATCAGCTTTTATGTAATAGAGGTTAATCAGCGTTACATTGTGTTAACATTACAAGACCAAGGTTTACAGTATAAGCTTAGCCTTTCAGTGTGTTGCATACAAGGTTTACTGTGTGTCATCCTGTGAGCGTCTGCGCCGCTTGTGTTCCTCTCGTGGGCACAGCGTCCACTACGCTAGTAGCGTAGCATTACGGTGCTCGGGCCGCCTAATGCGTGCTCGATACCCAGCGTAAGCCGTGAGCGAACGTGCCGCTCGTGCGTCTTGACCACGGCCTAGCGTCTGCTACGCTAAGTGCATACCAATACGGTACCCCATACGCCCATCGCGTACTGAGTCTCTTACCAATATATAGTGAATGTTATAAGATAAATAATTAGCTTTATCAATTGGCGGCTCGTCCGTCCTCCACATATCCGCTCTAGCGAACACAAGCAGACTTTATCTGTCAGCAAAGGGCGGGAAGGTAGTATCCCTTCGTATCCATGTTGGTGGTGAGGGATACGGTAGTGCTGACTAGATAAGCGTCTGCATCGCTACGCTGTAGGAGTGCTGGTGGAATCCGGAACCGGAAGGTAAGAACAGTACGCTATTGTCTTTTAAAACTGTTTTATTTCTGTTTGATACACATTGCGTACGCAACACACGCACACACCTGCATTTTTCATTTGTGTAATTTCACATCTCGCCTTCCTGTTTGCCATTTATCATTGATAACGGGCTGAGAAAGATTTGTTGCTATTGGTAGTTAAAAGTTAAATTAATACGTAAGGAAGTAATTTGTAAAACACGCACACGGCTTTGCCTAAGATACAAGGAAGTTCTGTGTGGTGCTCGGTAAATGATTACAGTTAAATATAATTTGCATTGATAGAAACGTGTTACTTGTGTTACTGTGGACGTGTCTGGCCTGTGTACACGTGTCCCTAACAAAGGGCGGGAAAGCGTACGCGACGCAAGGGCTTACACACGTAGCGTATATTACGCAACGGAGCGTATGGGTACGCCCACATAATACAAAGCACACGATAGTATTGTTTTAGTAGGCGATACGGAAGCAACGCGATAATAGCGCAAGTCAATCTCAGTGTCCTAAATTTTAGCGTAATAAATCCTTCTCTAGTTGTAACTCCTCTGGGACTAGACTGCGATACTGAATGAAAGGGATTTCTGTACAGAAACGAAAGTAAAGAGTATATGAGGTGAAAGAGTGTGTGCATATATATATAAGTTTCTCATTTTTCTGTGGAACCACAGGAAATCGAGTTCTCGTGAGGTACATTCGTGAAAGTGACAGTGCGGTGGCTTGGGAGGCATCCCTTGTTAAAATATTGAAATAAGAGCATTAGAGTATAGCAGACCAGGAGGTCACGGACCAAGAGGTCCAGAGACAGACCGGGAGGTCTAGGTACAGCAGACTAGGAAGTCCGCTATAGATAGAGTCAAGAAGCACAACCACAGGAGGGTTGGTGCAGTACCCATATAGGCCATTAAGCTCTGGCTGAAGGAATTCGCAGCCACAATTTTCGATTCCGTTGGTCGTTCCGCACATAAGATTAGTTGCTTATGTGCAGTACGATTGTACCGCATGTAATTGTGTGCATTAGTTTGTAACTTGACCCAGTACCATTTGCGTATGCTAGAGGGGTCATAAACGCTATTTGTACATTCTAACGTGATTTGTGTAAATTTTTTTATTTTAAGGGAGGTTCGCTGGTCACTCAGGAATTCTCTAACAACTGATACTTGCTGGGGACGGGTAACCTACTCCCACAACGCCCCAGTAAATAAAGGTTCATAGGGGCCCTAGGTTGGGTACAGCAGCTCTGAGTCAGTGATTGAAGTACTGGCCAACGTGGGTGAAGAGTGGGTGAAAGCACTCGGTCGAACTTTCACCGTCGGCTTACCCCGGGCAACTTGGTTTTTATAAGGGTTCGCTGAAGACCCTAATTTGAAGGTCAGAGGTAGTGAAAGCAACACCTGCAAAGATGGGGGCCAGTTGTTCAGGAAAGGGACGATCAACCGTGGTTCAGGTTGATTTAGTAAGCCGGCCAATAGGGTCGGCAAGGTATATCATGTGTGAGAAATACGGTTCACACACAGAGGTTTTGTGCGATGAATGGGAAAGAATGACTGTGCATGACGGGGAAAAGTTCCCACGGGTAGGCAGTTTTAGCCCCGAGGTGTTACAAAATCTAAGGAGAAGGATATGTCTCATTAGATCTGCAAAGAGACGGATCAAATATTATGATTGTTTACAGTTATGGCAACGGGAAAGTGAAATACAAGGAGGATTAGCTTACACAGCTGACTCTCACTTTGGTAAGAAAAATATGGCAACAAGAGAGAAAGTGGTTACAGAGAATGGCACACTGGTGTATGATAAACATGCACTTAGTAACTGTATAGATGATAAGAATAATTGTAACAAATGTAACAATGATAAAAGTAAAACTGTTAAATGTACAACTGTTAACCTGTGCAAGTTGCACCCCATGTTAAACTTCCCTCAGGATTACAAGCAAGAAAGTGAGCCCAGCACGATGTCGGCACCTTTTCCAGCAGCCATCATACGAGACATCCAGGTGGACGCGTCCCAATCGGTAAAAGCAGTAGTTGAACCCCCTAACGGAGGGTCAGGTGAGGTCGTGTCCACAGGTACGTACTGTGTAATATATCACGATAGTTTGTTATCATTGTCACAAAGAGGGACATTTTGCAAGAGATTGTAGATCAGGAAATATACAAAAGTCATATCAACCCCCTAGACAACGACATGACCATGATATCCAAAGAAACAGGGAAGCACAGGGAGGTAAGAAGCCTCAGATCCCTGTGGGTAAGTCAAAGGTGATAAGATGGTATAATTGCCAGAAGGAAGGTCATTTTGCACGAAGTTGTAGGTTTAAAGATCCACAAAAGGTATATCAACCCCCTAGAAAAAAAAACATGAGCAAAGTCATGACACACGAAATTGTAATCAGGAATCACCTAGGAAGAATTTTGGGCCGCACCTGTAATTTGCAGCCAGTAAATCAGTAGCCTTGATAGTAAGCCTGAGGTTACAGCTAATGATATTGGGAGGTCAGTTCCTTGTAGACACAGGAACGGCCGGGTAAACTTTGTAATTTATCTGTAAATGTTTCTTTTTCCCCATCTCTGACGTTCATTGGCAGAACTCAAACATCACATAGCTACTTGGTCTTTGCAGAAGTCTACCTAACCCCAGTGTGACCTACCGACATCGGTGTGTCCTGGCCAGGCACAAAAGGGTGAAGTGTGGAAATACTGGTGGGGGAGACTGCGCAAAGATACCAATGGATGTTATGGTGTGACAGCCTGATGGTGAGCGGAAGATCTGACAATGTTTTTTTTGTTTGTTGTTTTAGGTAACATATATATGAATTGTTCTCTCTCTCTCTCTCATGTTCTCATGCTTTACAGATGGTATGTCACACATCAGTTAGACAAATGGTAATGCAAGATTTTTGCTCCTTACAGAAAGATCGCAGATTTGGAAGGAATATTGTATCACCAGAATGTTCGTTTGGAAGATTGAGAGACAGCACCTTTGAGATGACGACAGAGCAAGAGGAACAACAAGACTAGAAGACATCGTAACATTTTTCTTTCCCCTCAATTATTTTCTGTACCCCCATTACAAATTTCTCCTTTTCCTCCTGTAAGATGGACCCGCCCCAAGAGACTGTGATCCGGATTTTCCTGTTGACCCTGTTGATGACCAGAGCAGTCTGTTTCGGTGAGAGTACCATGGAGGTCGAGAAAGGATCTGGAATGGGTTCTGATGACCAGGATGGAGGCGTAGTTTTCCAAGAGCAGCACAATCACCGAGTAAAGGTGAGTATCAGAAAACGATCTGGTAGCATTGACAATAGAAGGAATTGTGAAGGATTGTTAGCTGAAGAGAACTGCATCTGTAGGCATTGTGACAATATAGTTGAGGATGGGTGCATCAAGAAATGTCAGTCCAGTTTTAATGTCCACATGGACCGGCATCCATTGAGTGACTATCACTCCTTAGTGGGTAAAGTGTTAAACCAAACAGACTGTTGGGTATGCTCTCAAGTACCTCAAGGTCACAGCAAATCAGGGCTAATACCATTCCCTTTAACTGTAGGAGAGGTACTTGAGTTAAGTGGTGGGAGGCCGGTGGACAAGAGGTTTAATATCTCTAGTCCTCCTAGTTTGAAGCTCCACCAGTATCATGTGGATAAGTCCTTAGTATGCTTTAACATTTCCAATCCCCGAAAGCCGGGAAATTGGGAAGTGTCATGGAGTAATCAAACCATGACATTTTCATATAGAGCCGATAGAATGCCCATAGACACAGAGCTTATACGCCAGATAGCCAACAGTGGAAGATATTTCCGGTATAGGTACACTCTAGGAAGTAGGACCATGCGAGTTGGAGAAGTATCACCAGGATACTGTGCACATATCGTACAATCGGATACGTGTACTAGACAGATGGGAGAATTAGGGTTAGGAGATTTCACACGGAAAGTTTGTAACATGGTTATGTCATACTCCGTCCCATATGTTCTCCCCGATGATGCATATTTCATATGCGGGAGAAAGGCGTATAAGTGGCTTGCCCCAAACTCAGAGGGATTGTGTTACATTGGAAAAGTACTGCCTGAAGTAATGACTGTATCCCATATCAAAATGAAAGACATTCACCGCGGTGCACAAGCTCCTTATACTCACACTCATTACGAGCACGTCGTTAAAAGGCACCTGATAGAGAGGACAGAGCATCCGGCCTCTGATCTGATCCATGAATCCACCGGGATTCAATTCCTACTCGCGTTAGATATCACTCGTACCGCCAGAGGAGTGATAAATTATAGATATATATCTGCGCTAGCAAACTTGTTAGACAATGTCACCGAAATGTATGACGACACGTTCAGGTACACTGGGAGAGGGTTACAAGCCTACAAAACAGAGCTGGTTCAGCATAGGATGATTCTCAATTATCTCACAGCAGTGACAGGCGGGTATTGTGTTACCCTAGCAACTCAATATGGAGTAAAGTGCTGCACGTATATTACAAACAGCACTGAGGACCCGGCCGAGGTCATAGACCAAAAGATGGATGACATTTTGCAATTGAAGTGGGAGTTTCGAAGGAAACACAATCTCACACTCGCTGCTGTGGGTAATGAGCTGACCAGTTGGGTGTCATGGTTGAACCCACGAAATTGGTTCTCTGGTTTAGGAGAATGGGCCCAAGGTATTATAATGGATGTAGGGGAATTTCTCTTGTGTATTCTGGGAGTCGTCATATTGGTTGGTCTGATATTTAGATGCGTTCGGACTTTAACGAAGTGTAAAGGTAGTACCAGAGTGATGAGTCTGAGGAGCGAGGACACTGTAATAACAACAACTAATATGATTTATGACCCAACGATAGAGACAATGTTGTGATGAAAATGTGATTCCACGGTCCGTTTCTTTCACCCGTTTCTCCTTTGTGTTCCTCCAAGGTACAAAGACATCCGCTTGGAAGAAGAATTTGACAACCTCTTTTATACAGACCATTGATGAACTATGTCATAGACCCCCAATATCCCTAGTGACTTTAACTTTCTACGAAAGCCCAATACTTTAGAGACTGTAATTTTATGGACACTGGAACAGCTCTTGTTCGCCATTTACAACAAAAGCACCGAGAGACATCAGACAACATGTACATCAGACAAGACCTCAATCGGCGACTGTTTATTTAAACTCACATAGTTTACGACTGCATTTATAACGATTGTTTCTTATCGTCATCTCTACAACCTCCAGGTAGTATCTCACATAGTCGACAGGTGATTCTCACATATTAGCATTCACATGTTCCCCCCCTTCATGTATCATCAACTAAATGTGCTCCCCCATTTGTTGCAACCAGAAGCCGAAAAGAGCTCGGTAGAGTTTGACAGCCCATCCACAGACCCTTAATACGGGATAAGAAGGATTCAAATGTATACTTCGCAATACCTCGAAGCTTGATTTAGAACACGTACGGCACGATGATACATGACCCCTCAAACATGGATCTCATACACACATGCTTTTACTGTCTCACTAGGTCATACTTTTCCCACCTTCTCCTTTCCTCCCTTTACCCAATCATAAAAAGGTATTTACATGATGACATATATTTTTTCTGTTTGAATTGTTTAGGAAGTGGCAGTTATTGGTGACTGCCAAAGGGTGGACTGTCAAAGTCGAAAAATATATCGACCTATGATGCCTTGTACTAACCCCATGCGCTTGCCCGCTGCATGTGCACATTCTCTCCCGTGCGTGCGCATATTCGCAGTTGCGTGACGGCGCCTCCACGGTCGTGCGCTCAGGCGCGTGGTATGCGCATTTACGGTAGAGTTTGTGTGCGTCTGGCGGGCGACTCGATCGTTACATAGTTAATCTAAATAGTGTATTTTATAGGTTATGGTCCCCTTAATAATATCAGTTAGTTTGTTTAGTGTAACTGGTTCATGGACAGAGAGATCCCTCTTTACATGATACGAAGGGTCAGACAGGTTTGAGCAGTGGTGTTTAGTATGCAACGGAAGAGTATATTATTAGTAACATTCCGGGGTTGGTTTAAAAGAGATTAATCGCTCCTGCGTATAGTTATGTTCATAAGAAGTTTATGGACATTTACTGTATTTGCAGTTCATTATCCATGCGGCGGGAAACCTGAGATTCCCTCCCACCTGAGCAGTTTGAAATAGTCACAGCCCACCTGTTCGAATCAACCTATGACTTTTTGTTATAATGTGAAGACAGATTCCTGTGTCCAATGAACAATGAGATTGTAGGGCCCTTTGTAGTGTACCGTATGTAGTGTATATGAGAACAGCCAGCCTGGCCCAGCTCAGTCTACTCTCCACAACGGTTTTCATCATTGACTAACTAGAGAGCTGGTTCCAAGACTGCGCTAGCGATCATTCCCCACGTGTGTAAGTTCTCTGTGACCAACTTATTCTCTGTCTGTATTTGCCATACTCTCTCTCTCTCTCACTGTTATTGTTTAGGATTAAGACGCTGTTGTATATTGTATATTTTCAGTTATTCTGTTTAGGTGTTTTATGTTAGTGCTGTAGTGTATAAGCTGTTAACTGTTTTCCCCTTTTCACATAGCTAAATATCGTTAGTAAAGGTGTTGGAACCTCAGCAAGGTGTCTGTGTTTCTCTAGCTAGTATAGAGGGTTTCTGAGCGTCTCAATCGCTCAATCAGCTTTTATGTAATAGAGGTTAATCAGCGTTACATTGTGTTAACATTACAAGACCAAGGTTTACAGTATAAGCTTAGCCTTTCAGTGTGTTGCATACAAGGTTTACTGTGTGTCATCCTGTGAGCGTCTGCGCCGCTCGTGTTCCTCTCGTGGGCACAGCGTCCGCTACGCTAGTAGCGTAGCATTATGGTGCTCGGGCCGCCTATAGCGTGCTCGATACCCAGCGTAAGCCGTGAGCGAACGTGCCGCCCTCTCGACCACGGCCTAGCGTCTGCTACGCTAAGTGCGTACCATTACGGTACCCCGTACGCCCATCGCGTACTGAGTCTCTTACCAATATATAGTGAATGTTATAAGATAAATAATTAGCTTTATCAATACCTACCGGTAAATCCTTTTCTCTTAGTCTGTAGAGGATGCTGGGCGCCCATCCCAGTGCATACTGTATCTGCAGATATTGGTTATGGTTACATACGTGTTGTGTTGCGTTTATAGTCAGCCTGTTGCTGTCATTAGTCATGCCGTTGCATGCGTTGGGTTGAATGCCATGTTGTACGGCATGTTTGAGGTGTGAGCTGGTATGTATCTCACCTTAGTTTAAATCAAAATAAATCCTTTTTCCTCAAAATGTCCGTCTCCCTGGGCACAGTTCCTATAACTGGAGTCTGGAGGAGGGGCATAGAGGGAGGAGCCAGTTCACACCCTTTTAAAGTCTTATAGTGCCCATGTCTCCTGTGGATCCCGTCTATACCCCATGGTTTTTGAAGTGTCCCCAGCATCCTCTACGGATTAAGAGAAAAGGATTTACCGGTAGGTATTAAAATCCTATTTTTTATTTTAGAAAAAAAAATCATAAAAACAGCTAAAATCAAAGAATTTTGATGTCCATTTTCACTAATTTCCAGTCAATTTTGACCAGCTCACAATATTTTCATCTGTTTTAGGCCAAAGGCTTCAGCGAGATGTGTTTATAGCACATCTATGAACCATTGCCACACAGCAGTGCAGAAATGACAAGTGGTACAAGTTGGAATTTTTCTTGGGCCCTCCCTCCCACCCTTATGTTGGATATTAAAAAGGACATGCACAATGTAACAAACAAAGTACTTCAGTAACATGGACTAACACTTTTGTAGCTAAAGTGCTTGCTTTGATTGGGCCCCCACAAAACAATTATTTGAAAGGACTACCGTTGATCATTAATGAGGAGGCTTATGATAAGGGGGTGTTAATTACATTATAATCTTGGAAAACAAATTTCATGAATTCAACGCAAATGATGTAATATGGAGGAGGTGCCTGGATGGCTAACTTCCCTACCACTACTAACTTTGGCCTCACAAATGGTGCAGATGCTTTCAAAAACATTGTTAGGATTTGTTGGAAAATAATTCCACACCTGAGAGGTGGCTTTTTTGGTCTTGTGCCCAGGCATCACAATGGCTGTCTTTTTATCATGGGTAATTTTAGCATATTTTTGACACCTCATCTAGACTCTGAGTGAAAAGTTTTTGAATCGTCATGAGAAGCATGAGACGATGCCTCACTGACAGTTGCAGAACCACCACTTATAAATAAAGACCAAAGCCTGAGTCTTTCATTGCCACATTGTGTTGTGAATGGCATATTGCCATTTTTATTTTTCTCTGCAGCTAACTTTCCTTTTGATGTTTTTTTTCTTTACCACAGTAAAATTATATTGCTTCTTTTATTTTACATGCCCTGACTTAAGCCCTCTCTGACCTTGGGCATCGGCCTTAGTAGATGATGTTGACAGACTTGTATTTTCACTAGTATGTGCTTCCTTCTCTCCTCTCAATTGTTCATCCTCCATATCTATCAAGTATCAACAAACACGAATGAAGTGGGGTACAGTACGCACCACAATTTGTACAAAAAATGTACCACCTACAGTGTCATAATACGTGTATGAGTCAGAGATAATAATGTAACACTCTGGTTTACTTTCACCTACAGAGTCGCACAATACGTGTATGGGTAGTTAATAAAATGTATAGCTGTGGCACTAACTTCACCCACAGTGTCACAGAATACATGTATAAGTCAGAAATAGTAATCAAACACTGCGGTTTAATTTCAACAACAGTGTCTCACAATATGAGAGAAAAAGCACCCCGTGACTGATACACCAGCCCCACAGCAGCCACCAGTCCCACACCTACACTGCACAACCCAGCACTGAGACAGACACATCCGTTCAGTACACTCTTACAGCTGGAGTCAAAATGGTGCTGATCACTGGGACCTTTATAGAATTCAAAACCCAACGAGAATCTGACAGCGGGATGATTACGTTTTGCTCGTTATGGAATCCGAGTCTGGCAGAAAACTCCAAGCTGGACTCGGATCCAGACTCGGAGACCAAAGTTTGGGTGGGTTCAGTTCTCAGGGAACCAGACCTGCTCATCTCTGATATGTAGGAGAGCTCCTGGGGGAGTAGTGGTGAAATAATGCAAGGCCAATTGCGAAATCAGTGTACGTGGATGTATTCAAAAGCCAGTCACTAATGTATCTTATAAATATTGACAGGGAGTATAGATATAGATTGGAGGCATACTTTCCTCATTTTGATCAAGTAGATTGCAGTTTGACTCAAAAAATTCTGGATTGTTTCTGCTGCCACAAGAATTGTGTAGTCAAATGTTCAAAATTTTTAAAGTTAGAAGTGGTTAAACTTATAGGTAATAGCTGGAATGACCTAGCAAAGAGAGAGGAAGAAACCTTCAGCTGTCATGGCAATTTTAGAAAGTGTGTGCAAATACTTTGCTTTTTTTAGTTGGGGGATGGTAGACGCACTGCCGTAACTAGATTGTAAGCTTGCGAGCAGGGCTCTCCTACCTCTCTGTCTGTCTGTCTTTGCCCAGTTTTGTTCTATAACTGTTGTTCTAATTGTAAAGCGCAACGGAATATGCTGCGCTATATAAGAAACTGCTAATAAATAAATAAATAGATGTGGGCCAGTGGTGCGTTGTACTGGCACACACATGTGACATACATAGGCATGCGCACACTACGTACTCACTCCATGAGAGTACTCCCCCCCCTGTCAGAGGACAACAGAGATCGGCTACTCCCCTCATCAGTATACTACCGCAGCTGGCTTCTCCCCCTCCTTGCTTCCTCTATCAGTGGACTGCGGCAGCTGGCTGTGGATCCTGGTCACCCGGCTGCAGAGGAGGAGGAGCCTCAAGGTGCACAAGCTGTCCGGGGAGGACTCGGAGTAGTCGTCATGGGACAATGCTGCCTATCTGCCTGCAACTTTGACCAAAGTTACTAGCCAGCTTGTGCACCTCGAGGCTCCTCCTCCCCTGCAGCCCGATGACCATGATCAGCAGCCAGCCGCCGGCCGTAGTCCACTGACGGAGGAAGCAAGGAGAAGCCAACTGACGGAGAAGCCACTTCTCCACTGACGGAGAATCCAACCGCATAGTACTCGATGGAGGGAGTAAGTAGGGGGGAGAAGCCGGTATCCGTTGTCCTCTGACAGGGGGGAGAAGCCGGCCACAATAGTCCTCTGAAAGGGAGAGTGGGGTAGGTGGGAGAAGCCAGCTGCTGCAGTCCTGATGGGTGAGGGAAGGGGGGTACCGGCTGCTGCTCTGTGTAGGGACTAGGGAGGGTTTGTGCCGGCTTGCTGCTGTCTACTGAGGGGTATGGGGAGGGGGGGTAGGATAAGGATACTGATGGCTGAGAGGGTGTGATGGTGGGAGGCAGTGTTTGTGCTTTCCCTATACTGCCCAGTGCCCTCATAGTAAACATACACCATACCATAGATAGATAGATAGATAGATAGATAGATAGATAGATAGATAGATAGATAGATAGATATAGATAGATATATAGGCCCTCATTCCGAGTCGTTCGCTCGGTATTTTTCATCGCATCGCAGTGAAATTCCGCTTAGTGCGCATGCGCAATATTCGCACTGCGACTGCGCCAAGTATCTTTGCTATGAAGAAAGTATTTTTACTCACGGCTTTCTCATCGCTCCGGCGAACGTAATGTGATTGACAGGAAATGGGTGTTACTGGGCGGAAACACGGCGTTTTATGGGCGTGTGGCTGAAAACGCTACCGTTTCCGGAAAAAACGCAGGAGTGGCCGGAGAAACGGGGGAGTGGTTGGGCGAACGCTGGGTGTGTTTGTGACGTCAAATCAGGAACGACAAGCACTGAACTGATCGCACAGGCAGAGTAAGTCTGGAGCTACTCTAAAACTGCTAAGTAGTTTGTGCTCGCAATATTGCGAATACATCGGTCGCAATTTTAAGATGCTAAGATACACTCCCAGTAGGCGGCGGCTTAGCGTGTGTAACTCTGCTAAATTCGCCTTGCGACCGATCAACTCGGAATGAGGGCCCTAGTGCACTCATAAATATATACTATGCCCCAATAGTGGATTTACCAATCTGCGACCAAAGTGGTCACTTAGGGCCCAGTTGGTTCAAGGGGCCCAGGCTATCAACAGAGCTGTTTAATGACATACATTTTTACATACAGATGGCAAGCCCCGGCAGGCTGTCAGCACATTGATTGTAGTGTGACAGCTGCCAGGTGCCTGCTCCACCTCCAGGACTCTGCTCTCCACCATGTTGTGAATTCATGGCTGCATCTGACTTCTCGCATAACATGCCCGGCACAGAGAGAGAGAAGCCAAGTAGATGCTGAGGTGCGCTGGCATCCCACTCTGCATCCATCATACACAGTTTGCAGGGACATCTACAACCCATCACACCTAAAAGAGATCTGTCTTTAGTTAAGAGAGGAGTGACAAGTGCGGCCATGCATAACCTGTGCTTCCACTCCGTAGCTCGCCAACGGAGATTGGCGGGGAGTGCTGGTATACCCACCTCCCTACAGACACCAGAAGATGGAAGCACCAGCCACAGCATCATACCAGGGGACGGAGTGGGAAGCACCTGCATACCTATGCAGTGTGCCCGCCCACCACACTGCATGACCTGGAGATCCATTGGTATGACCAACAACAACCACTCAAGGTAGGCCCATAATATATGAAATGGAGGCTGATGCATCCTGGAGCATTAGTAGTTCTAAGGGGCTCTACCTGGTGCAATATGTCTAAGGGGCACTACATGATGTAAAGTGCCTCAGGGGCTCTACTTGGCGCAATGTGTACAAGTGTCACTATTTGTGGTGTAATGTGAATTGGTATTATTTTGTGGTCATGCCCTTTCCCGATGAAGCCTCGCCCCTATATTTTTGTAACGCGCCCACGGCGCACACTGGCTTTATTTTACATATGAGGAGGGGGGGGGGGCTGATGCTGTTTCTTGCACACAGCACTAAAATGTCTAGTTACGGCACTGGGTAGACGTAATATGGACACCTAGATATTTAATTTATGAAAGGGGAGAGGGTTGGAATGAACAGAATAAACAGAATGATAAGTGGCGGACAACTTAGGGGCAGTATCTCTTACTTGGCAACATTGACTTTGTAACCTGAAAAGCTCCAAAGGAAGATCTTATATCCATCAATACTGTTTAAAAGATCAGTAAGAAAAAGTAACATATTATCTGCAAAAAGAGAGATTGTAAGTTCAATATTGCCAATTGAGGTGCCTCTAATTGATGGAGAATTGTGAATTGCTATTGGAAGAGGTTGAATCGCAAGTGCAAAAAGAAGTGAGGAATTGGGACAACCTTACTTTGTTCCTCTGGCAATTGCAAAAGCAGCTGAAAGGTGGTCATTACAGGAATGTTGACGTTGATGCACTATATAGGACTGAGGGAAACCAAAATTCATAAGGGTTTGAAAGAGATGTAGCCACATTATCATGCTGACAGCATACTTGGAGTCCAAGGCTAAGATAATATTGGAATCTATAATTTCAGAAAAGAACAGATGTTGGATGGATGAGAAGACCTTGCAGACATTCACCACAGAGTGGTGTCCCAATATGAACCCGATTTGATCCGAGTGTACTATAAGGGAGAGGAATTGTTTGAGATGCTCTACTTTGATTTTTGTTAGGATCTTATATCAGATGGAGCCACGCTAGTCGTGGTTCCGTCTGTGACTGGAGGTGCGGGCGCGTGCCCGTGACGGAGATGCGCCCCATTCAGTAGAATGGGAGAGCATCTCCGTCCGGGGCACGCTCCCGTCCGTGACAGAAATGCGCCCCATTCTCTGTGCACTTCTGGCGGGGCTAGGCGGATGGATCGCCTAGTCACTCCGGGAGTGTGCGCCTGCGATGGAGCCGACTCAGCACATATAATCCTAGTATAAGTATGGTATACTGCTTTTTACTCTATATTGGTGGAGGACACCAATGGAATTGAGAGTGAATTACCGATCATGTATGTGGTGCATTATATTTCCCCTTTAAGACATCCTACACCGTATGCTATTTGTATCAATTTTCTCATATGTGAAAATACTCGTCGAGAAAACAAATACCTTTGGATGTGGATGAAATAGTGTAAAAAGGAACCTTAATAAGGGAGTTTGGGTAAAGATACCTTTATGGGTGGAATACGCGCAATTATTGTGTAAGAATGGTATGGCATTGTTTTATTACAGTGAAGTGTGAACTAGATCAGTGTACACAGATCAGGTGTACTATTTACTTTTAAAGACATACTACACCATATACTTTTTTCTTAATTCTTCTCTGTATGGAATATACCTGTCAAGGAAATATATACAGATGGAGCCTCGCTCATCTAGGCTTCTCTGGTGCACCTAGGTGCACCAAGGATTATTACCATAAGCCCTTCATCTATTGTTCTCAGCTGCAATACAATACAGAGAGAACAATACAGCAGGGGATTAAGGCCCCTGAGTTGATCGCTCGCTAGCAGCTTTTAGCAGCAATGCACATGCTAGGCCGCCGCCCTCTGGGAGTGTATCTTAACTTAGCAGAAGTGTGAACGAAATATTAGCAGAACTGCGCTTGAAAAATGTCATGCCATTTCTGAGTAGCTGCAGACCTACTCCTATCTTGCGATGAATGCAGTCTGTTTAGTTCCTGGTTTGACGTCACAAACACAGGGCGTTCGGCCAGCCACTCCCCCGTTTCTCCAGCCACTCCTGCGTTTTTGCCTGGCACGCTTGCGTTTTTTAGCACACTCCCTGAAAACGCAGACTTGCCGCTCAGAAACACCCACTTCCTGTCAACCATACTTCGGTCGCTTGAGCTTGGGTAAAACTACAAAGTTTTGTGTGAAAGTACTTAGCACATGCACGCTGCGTACCATGTGCATGCGCAGAATTGCAGTTTTTTCATTTGATCGCTGCGCTGCGAAAATCGTCAGCGAGCGAACAACTCGGAATGACCACCTAAGTCATTACAGTAGGGGATTAAGGGGGTCATTCTGACCTGATCACTCGCTGCAGTTCTTTGCAGCGCAACGATCAGGTCAGAACTGCGCATGCACCGGTGTATCGCTGACAGCCAACGGCTATCATTGCCTAGCGATCGCCTCTGCATGATTGACAGGCAGAGGTGGTCGCTGGGCGGGAGGGGGCGGCACGGTGGAGTTTGGCCACCGTTTTGTGGGTGCAATCCGGCCAAAGCAGACGTGGCCGTACCGTGCGGGGGGGGCGGGCCGCAGCGGCTGCGTGACATCACACGCAGCCGCTGCAAGCCAGGCAGCTACGAGTAGCTCCCGGCCAGGAAGCAAAAGCTGGGCTGGCCGGGAGCTACTCCTGATGTACAAAAGCATTGCCGCTGTGCGATGCTTTTGTACTTCAGCGACGGGGCAGTGACTGACATGCGGGGCGGGCTAGCCATGTGCTGGCCGTCACCCCGCATGTCTGTGTTCCTGATCGTAGCTGTGCTAAATTTAGCACAGCTACGATCAAGTTGGAATGACCCCCTAAGTCCGACTGCCCTTGCTCAGTTAACCCTGTTAAAGGGATAGATGAGGAGGGCTCCATCTGTATCTCCAAAGATACTCCCAAGGGACCAAGGACAGACCAGTCCAGACATTTTATAAAGACTATGGCATCTTGTACGTAGGTCGACAGCACTTAGGTCGACACTCATTAGTCCAGCCGCTATTGGTCGACATGCATTAGGTAAACATTGTCTGTAGGTCAACATGGTCACTAGGTCAACATGGTCAAGGTCAACAAATGAAAAGGTCGACATGAGTTTAAAAATATAGCTTTTTCATACTTTACGATCCACGTGGACTACGATTGGGAATAGTAACCTTTGACGAGCGCAGCGGTACGGTAGCAAGGCACCTTACCCGAAGCAGGGGAAACGGGGCACTAATTAGGGTTCCCGGTCACTTTACGAAGCAAAGAAAATAAACCATGTCGACCTTTTGTCATGTCGACCTTGTCCATGTCAACCTAATGACCGTGTTGACCTATTTCAGGTGTCGATCTAGTCACTGTCGACCAATGTGGTAGACCTTATGACTGTCGACCTAGTTACTGTCGACCCAACAAACCACACCCAAAGACTTTATTGAGTATTTTTTCCATACATCTGTGTTTGTTACTACATTTACAAATTTAATTTTTCATGTAGTGAGCACTAATGTTTTGTTGTATATGGTTCTTGTGTTTGGATGACAGACCACTCGCTCCAATACACCCAGTGATCCTTGTGTGCGCAGGTCACTCCTAAACTTTACATTCTTACTAGGATGCTTGTGTTGGTACTGTGAGCCCAAAAACTAAAAGTAACTGCAAAATATTTCCACTGCACTGTGCCAGGACGCAGTCAAGATGCTGGTTGTCAGGATGCCGACACCGGAATCCCGACACCCTTCAGAATCCCTAAATCAGAACTCCGAATGGGTCAGGATACCGATGCAGGAATCTTGACAGTCAGCATCCCAACTGTAAGTATGGCCGCAAGGTTAGGTTTAGGGCGGGGGGTTAGGTTTAGGCATCAGGTAGGGGGGTAGGGTTAGGCTACGCGGGGTGGAGTAAGAGTTAGGCTGCAGGGAGGGAGGTTAGAGTTAGGCATCCCTGGGGGGAGGTTAGGGTAAGGCTGTGAAGGGGGCGTTAGGTTTAGGCAGCTGGTACGGGGGATTAGGTTTAGGCACCTCTGGGGGGTGGCTAGGGTTAGGCACTAAGGGGGAGATTAGGGCAAAACTGCGGGTAGGGTGGGTTAGGGGGGTGGGGAGATGGTAAAACACCCCTTACTCACCCTTGTCTGTGTTCTGAACTTCAGGATCCCATCATCGGTATTTTGAGTGCCGGGATCCCATATGACAGGATAACATACTGCTCCCACTGTACCATATGCCATCTTGAATGGAGTGTAAATGGACAGGACATGCACATACTGCCCCTGTAAGTGGTCCTACTTAGTAAATATGTATACATAATAAAAAAAAATTCATAGTGGCTTTTTCTTGTTCTATTAAATTGGCTATTCTAAAATGAGGGCTTATAACCAATCAATAAAAATAATAAACTCAGGCAAGTGGAGAGCGGCCGCTAGAGTTGTGCCTAGGGGCGTCCTGATCCCTAAAATACACACCTGGCTATAAACCCTTCTCACATCAGCTACAGTAACGGCACAGTAGTCCCATAATACTCCAAAGTTTGCCAATACAGTTTCATTAATGACATGTTTAGATGTTAGGATCAGCAACAAAGTTGCTCTAGTAGCTATTTAATAATGTTGGTCCTTATGGAACTGCAGCAGGGGCAGAAGCCAAACCTATGTCTACTTTATATACTGTAGCAATGTCTGGCTCTTGATTATTGTGTGAAGCAATAAAAGCTAAATAGACCTTTTGTGCATATAGGGTTAAGATTCTACCACACATACCGTACATGCACACACAGATTCACATACATACAGTTCCCTTTCCCAATATACAATATAACATTCTGTATGAAATATAATTTTCCATTTAGATTCTAGTAAATGGCTTTTCACAGTGTTTATACTCTTATAAAGTTTCATTAAGCAGTAATGCTGCCCTGCATAGTCAGAGATTTGATTCACTTTTGTACTGTAACAAATGAGCTGAAAATAGGCAGTTAAAATAAAATATTCATATGTCCATTATCACTTAGATCATATCCATGGCAATAGAGAATAATAAGGAAAGAAAAATAAAAAATAGATTTCAACTGAACCATGTCTTCCTACTGCTCCATGTGCTATGCAGGAGCTAAAAATACACTGAGAACACAAAGGAACAGCATTGGATTGGGCCCACACATAGGTGTATGAGCGATTTCTTTGCCACTAATATTAAACCTTATTTAAAAATACAAATACAAGAAAATGGCAGGGTGTACTGGTAAAAAAAATTGTCTGAATTAGATAATTAGTCCTTCATTTTTCTTAAAATAATAAACAAACATGAACATAAAAAAATTATAAAATCAATATACAGACAAATAGGCAGAAACAAGTAAATTAAATCTGTACACTTACTGTATACTCAATACAACAACAATGAGCAAAAACATTTTGGAAAATGTCTGTTCTAACATTAGGTACAGTCAGAAGCATTAGCAGAAAGCAAAAACTGTATACACTGCAAACCATATACAGTCATCAGCTGCTGCCCGTATGTTCCCATACCTCCCAACATGAGGGACAGAATGCTCTGCTTCTGGACTTCCCTCTGAATTTATGATTGCCATTGTCTGTGCTGAAACACCTTTCATATACACAGAGGCGTCACTCACCTCTCAAACACCCGAGGCGGATGGCCGGAAAATGGGCGTGGCTTCACGGGACGGGGCATGGTTTCACGGGTTGGGGGCGTGGCTTTGCGTCCCTACCCCTGTTTTTGACAGATCGATGATCCGGGAGATGCAGCCTGGCGTCAAAGACTGTAATTTCGTCAGTTCCGGCTTCGACATGGTGACAGAAGCCGGGTTGCTGCACGTAATATTACAGTACAGCACCCAGCTCCTGTCACTGAGCAGGAGCCGGCACTTTGGTGTCACCCCTCGGCGGGTGACACACGGGTGTGGGCCGCACCCCCCGTACCCACCTTCTGACGCCACTGCATATACATTAACCTGTACAACACTGGTGATGGCAATCATAAATTAAGAGAAAAGTCCAGAAGCAGTGCATTTTGTCCCTCCTGGAGAGGGTCATGTTGGGAGGTATGTGTTCCGCTCAATCTGCACTTCATGCTTAGAGTCTGTTTCATGCAGACTTCTGGGAAGGGCACACATGGGCAGACAGGTATATGAGATGCACATATAAAACTGTATATAAAGAGACAAAAACAAAGGAAAGAGAGAAACCTGTAGTGAAAAGACAGACATACTGGGGGGAGGGGTAGGTGGTCAGCAGGATCGGACTAGGCCACTGGGGAGTTGGTGAAATCGCCGGTAGGCCCTGCTGAGTATTAGCCACGCCCTCTTTTATGTGAGGGCGGGGATGTGCTCTCTTCCCTCACCCTCAGCCACAGGAGTATCAGGTTATCCATGGCAGTGGCAGTGATTGCACAGTCGGAATGAGGGGAGGCGAGGTGCGTGCAGCGCTCTCTTCACCTGCCCTAGCCAAAGGACCAGCAGTAGGAGCAGCAGCAGAGCAGAGGCTGCAGCAGAGGTGAGCAGCACTGTGGAGGCATCTGGCACTGTGTGGGCAGTGCCTGTGTATCTGACACTGCTGGGGCAGAACCTGTGTTTCTGGCACTGCTGGGGGTGTATGTTTATCTGGCAGTGCACCACTGGGGGCATCTGTGTATCTGGCACTGCTGGAAGGATCTGTGTTTCTTGTACTGCACTGCTAGGGGCAGCTGTGTATCTGGCACTGCACTGCTGGGGGCATCTGTGTATCCTGCACTACTGGGAGCATATGTGTATCTGGCACTTCACTACTGGGGCTATATGTGTATCTGGCACTGCACTACTAGGGGCATCTGTGTATCTGGCATTGCTGGGGGTGTATGTGTATCTGGCACTGCTGGGGGCATCTGTGTATCTGGCACTGCACTGCTGGGGCATCTGTGTATCTGGCACTGCACTGCTGGGGGCATCTGTGTATCTGGCACTGCACTACTGGGGGCATCTGTGTACCTGGCACTGCACTATTAGAGGCATATGTATATTTGGCACTATTGGGGCTATATGTGTATCTGGCACTGCACTACTTAGGTCATTATTTGTACCTGGCACTATACTGGGGTCTTTATGTGTATCTACTGCTCTCTCCCGGTGTAACCCAGGCGCATATACTACTGCTCTCTCCTAGTGTAACCCAGGCACATATACTACTGCTCTCTTCCGGTGTAATCCAGGCACATATACAGTACCTTGCTAAAGTATTCACCCCTCTTGGCTTTTTACCTATTTTGTTACATTACAACCTGTAAATTATTATTATTTTTTTTATCTGAATTTTATGTGATAGATATGCACAAAATAGTCTAAGCCGGTGAAGTGAATTGAGAAAAAATTATATATATTTTTTTTTTTATAAATAAAAATGTGAAAATTGCCATGTGCATATGTAATCACCCCTTTGCTATGAAGCCTCTCAAAAGTTCTGGTGCAAACAATTACCTTCAGAAGTCACATAATTAGTGAAATAAAGTCCACCTGTGTGCATTCTAAGTGTTACATGATCTGTCAGTATAAACACACCTTTTCTAAAAGGCCCCAGAAGCTGCAACACCGCTAAGCAAGATGCATCACACCATGAAGACCAAGGAGCTCTCCAAACACATCAGGGACAAAGTTGTTGAGAAGTACAAGTCAGGGTTGGGTTATAAAAAAATATCCAAATCTTTGATGATCCCCCGGAGCACCATCAAATCCATCATCTTCAAATGGAAAGAACATGGTACCACAACAAACCTCCAAGAGAGGGCCGGCCACCAAAATGCACAGACCGGGCAAGGAGGGCATTAATCAGAGAGGCAGCACAGAGACCAAAGGTAACCTTGAAGGAGCTGCAGAGTTCCACAGCAGAGACTGGTGCATCTGCGCATGTGACCACAATAAGCTGTATACTCCATAGAGCTGGGCATTATGGAATAGAGGCCAGAAAAAAGCAATTACTTAGTGTTAAAAATAAGAAGGCACATTTTGAGTTTGTCAAAAGGCATGTGGACGACTCCCCAAATGTATGGAGGAAGGTGCTCTGGTCAGATGAGACTAAAATTGAACTTTTCGGCCACCAAGTAAAACGCTATGTCTGGCGCAAACCAAACACATCCCATCACCCCAAGAACACCATCCCCATAGTGAAACATGGCAGCATCATGCTGTGGCAATGTTTTTCAGCAGCAGGGACTGGGAAACTTTTTCGAGTCGAGGGAAAGATGGATAGTGCTAAATACAGGGATATTCTTGAGCAAAACCTGTTTCAGTCTGCCAGTGATTTGAGACTAGGACAGAAGTTCACCTTCCAGCAGGACAATGACCCGAAGCATACTGCTAAAGCAAAACTCAAGTGGTTTAATGGGAAACACTTAAATGTGTTGGAATGGTCTAGTCAAAGCCCAGATCTCAATCCAATTGAGAATCTGTGGTCAGACTTGAAGATTGCTGTTCACAAGCGGAAACCATCCAACATGAAGGAGCTGGAGCAGTTTTGACTCGAGGAATGGGCAAAAATCCCAGTGGCAAGATGTGGCAAGCTCATAGAGACTTATCCAAAGTGACTTGCAGCTGTAATTGCCGCAAAAGGTGGCTCTACAAAGTACTGACTTTAGAGGGGTGAATAGCTATGCACGCTGAAGTTTTCTGTTATATTTTCCTATTTATTGTTTGCTTCACAATAAAAAAAAAAAACATCTTCAAAGTTGTAGGCATGTGAATGAAATGATATGATGCAAACCTTCAAACAATCCATTTGAATTCCAGGTTGTGAGGCAAAAAAACATGAAAAATGCAAAGGGGGGTGCATACTTTACCAAGGCACTGTACTACTGTTCTGTCCTGGTGTAACCCAGGTGCATATACTACGGCTCTCTCCTAGTGTAACCCAGGCACATATACTACCACTCTCTCCTGCTGTAATCCAGGCACATATACTACTGCTCTCTCCTAGTGTAATCCAGGTGCATATACTACTGCTCTCTCCCGGTGTAACCCAGGTGCATATACTACTGCTCTCTCCCGGTGTAACCCAGGTGCATATACTACGGCTCTCTCCTAGTGTAACCCAGGCACATATACTACTGCTCTCTCCCGGTGTAACCCAGGCACATATAATACTGTTCTCCCCTGGCGTAACCCAGGCGCATATACTATGGTTCTCTCCTAGTGTAACCCAGGCGCATATACTACTGCTCTCTCCTAGTGTAACCCAGGCACATATACTACTGTTCTCTCCCGATGTAATCCAGGCACATATACTACTGCTCTCTCCTGGTGTAACCCAGGCACACATACTACTGCTCTCTCCTGGTGTAACCCAGGCACATACAGGTATACTACTGCTCTCAGTGAGGTAGAGCTCTTTTTCTTTATATACTATGCTAGTTGGAGCCTATAATATAATAGATGGCCACTCCTCTCTGGTCACTGGGCCACACCCCTTCCAGCATATGGCAAGCCCCTGTGATTGCATTTCCCTGGTGGGCCCTTCATGCCCCAGTCCGACACTGGTGGTCAGAGAGGTGCAAGCCATTGGCAACATAAATAAACATAGAGAAGGAATATGGGTTGGCTCCATAGTGATGGTACTGTAGATGGCAGATGGTACCTCATGAGTGAAATTAGAGCAGACATTTGCCTTAGATGTACAGTATATCTATACAGCACCAAGCTTAGTTTACACATAAAAAAATAATGAGTGTTACGCAATGTGATTGAAACTGAAGGCATCCCAAGTGTGAGAGAGGTATTGCTGCAAATCCTATATCTATGGCCCACAATTGGTTTATGCTGCTTTATTTAGATCTTTATTTCACATAAAATTGTGAATTCTGATCAAGTATTACTATCTTAGAAGAAAATGCAATTAATGATCAGTTGGGAAAAGAGATATAATTGACAATATGATATAAAAGACAACAAAGAAACAGATAAAGCAGAATGGAAAAGAAAATCCCATTTAGCTTTATTGTTTGGTTTTTATCTTGGTTTTATTTACTTTATATGCATCTCTTAATTTTTTCTTAACATGTAAAAAAAACTAGTTTTTGCCCTTTGGTTCATAGTATTTTTTTTTTATTTGATTTATTTATTGTGAAGAGTAGAGCAGCAATCAATAGGCAATGCAGTAAGCTTGAAGGTCCACAGACAGTTTTCACTTCTTCATATAAATTGAGTGATGCACTTTCCAAGTGAGACATTGCAAATAAACATTTTATGATTAAGAAAACACAGGTTACAGTGGGAGGTAAGGGAGAAGGAAAACGAGAAAGTCTATTTTGAGAATGTTATTATTGAGAACCAATGATTTAGACAAGCATTCTGTAACGTCTTTAGTGTGACAGCAAGTGAAACTCTCAAATTCTTTATAGAACAAGGGCCCTCATTCCGAGTTGTTCGCTCGTTCTTTTTCATCGCATCGCAGTGAAAATCCGCTTAGTACGCATGCGCAAAGTTCGCACTGCGACTGCGCCAAGTAACTTTACTATGAAGAAAGTATTTTTACTCACGGCTTTTTCTTCGCTCCGGCGATCGTAATGTGATTGACAGGAAATGGGTGTTACTGGGCGGAAACACGGCGTTTCAGGGGCGTGTGGCTGAAAACGCTACCGTTTCCGGAAAAAACGCAGGAGTGGCCGGGGAAACGGTGGGAGTGCCTGGGCGAACGCTGGGTGTGTTTGTGACGTCAACCAGGAACGACAAGCACTGAACTGATCGCACAGGCAGAGTAAGTCTGGAGCTACTCTGAAACTGCTAAGTAGTTAGTAATCGCAATATTGCGAATACATCGGTCGCAATTTTAAGAAGCTAAGATACACTCCCAGTAGGCGTAGGCTTAGCGTGTGTAACTCTGCTAAATTCGCCTTGCGACCGATCAACTCGGAATGAGGGCCAATGTTCTGAATATCAGCTGAGCTCCATATTATGTGTGGACTTTCATTTAGAGAACCAATACAGCTGTTACTCCTTTGAATGGGATATATTTATTTGAGGTGTGCTTTTTTATCTTATAACATTTTAATGTTGCATTGTTACTATTTGATTATTAATCAATTATTTTATATTTATGGTTAATAAATCTATTCTATATACATGTGCTCTCATACCTTCTTATTGTCCTTTTCCCTGATATATTGCGCAGCTGATTCTTTTGTTCTAATTGTTTCCTACAAACACCCACTTAGTGTTTTTCAGCTGCGCATTTATCAGGGTAATCTGATTACTAGTTACTCGCCTTTGAGGCGCTGTGTAAGCAGTTTATTGTCTTTAATCTTTTAGAAGGCAATACCAACCAGGTTTTGCCTTTTAAATGATTGCACCTTTAAAATATCGGGCAGACTTGCCAGGAACTCGCCAAAGCCTAGAAGTTGCAGGTACTTATGCATCTTTGCTTGAATATTATGCATATGAATCTCAAGCAAAGATGAGATTTTCAGATTTTTTCATGCACAGGCTATGACTACCAGCACAACATAGCAGACCGAAGGCATGCATACAGTGTGCCACAGGCAGCGATGCTCCGGCTGCCCGATCGGACAGGGGGAACCAGTGGCACTTAATAGAATCAAGCAGTGGGGAGCTATGCTACCGCAACCCATACATAGATGATGTGTCATCTAAATAATGTTTCTGCAAACATTGTCTATTGTACTTCTTAAAGACACAAAGCCAAAGCCCAGTTGGTCAGTATGTACAGTATAAGGGATTCTAACCATTGGTTTATTATTAATGTCCAGACTACTGGTATAATTGTTATATACAGCATATGTTGATTAAGGTATGTAAAAATTGTAAATTTTTCGCATGTTTGTCTGTTTTAGGAATAGCCACGATATTTGCCCTTAGAGTTAACATTCATGATTCTGAATTAAAGCATTAGCCTGTGTAAGGTGATGAGGGAGCAATATGATCCTAAACTGTTTGCAATAGTCCATAGTATAGTCCATATAGGGTGTGCCAATATACACTCTATACCAAATTCAACTAAATCTTGACAGGGGACAAATGCAATTATTTATTGTGCATGCCTAAAACAATCAGAAAACCACATTCTTTGCTCTTATCAATAACATCTAATGGAAATTTGACAGTATAATTTAGAAGCATGTGGTATGATTAGTCGACATTCAGAATGTGGGCACCAGAATGTGGACAAGTTCAACCAATATGTTGACATACACTTAAGTCAACATGTTTAAAATATCAAACCATTTAGAATGTCTATAGTTAACATGTCAACACCAGAATGTAGGCATGGTGTTTGGTTTATTTGTGCCTAACCCACAACCTTACATTAACCCGAAACCTAACCCAAAACCTTACCCTAACCGAAAACCCCTTAACTGTAAAAATGAACAAAAAATAATAAATCAATGTTCTGGTATTGACATGAGAAATGTCGACATTCTGAAAGTGGTGACATTTTAACCATATCGACCTAAGTGCATGTCGACATATCAGTTGTTGACCTAAGATCTGTGTTGACATTATGACGGTGGAAATTCAGAATCTGTTAATTTTCAGAATGTCAACTTGCTGACCGGAGTATGCTGACCGCCATAATCTTAGTAGGTGCAGATGTTTGGAAGAGCAGGGGAAATTGAAGAAGTCGGAATTTGGGTTCACTATGCTTGGATGATGGGTTTTCTGCAGAGATACAATAGGTCTGATTCTGAGTAGACACAATGTCGATGTTGGACGCATTTGAGCATTTAGTTTTTAAGTGTATGCGTCTAAGTCACAAATAAAGTCTCAGAAATGTCTTGAAAATATATTGGGCTTTAGAGGGCCATGACTAGGTGTGTTGCAGGCCTAATCTCTCACATTGGGGGCAATATTCTGATGGACTGTCTGCACCCAGCATAGGGATGGTGCACGTTTTGATGATGAGACCGGTGGTTATGTCTACAGACACACCAAGCAGTATTTGAGTATCTGAAGACATTCAAAGTGGGCATCTCAGTCCTTGCTTCAGATAGCAGAGGTGGGGGTCCCGTCCTTCACCTGCACTCGGTGTCCTGAGCTTTTGGGGTAACGCCATCTTTCTTTCCAAGGTTGCACAGCGATATGGGAGCTGGCGTGGAGGAGCTTGCATCTGCAAAGATTCAAGCTTGTCCAAGGGGGCTGCAGCAGTTTGAATATGGTGCTGGTCGTGAGCTATTAATAGGTAAGCTTGAGGCCCGAGCCCTTATATCAATAAAGTGGTACTGGACCCAGATTAGTACTAAGTGCCTTACTACAAGATTGACTGAGTGCAAGACCCAGGCCTCAGGAAGTGTATAGACAGGTCTGAGCTGTATGACAGATACAAAGGTCTGTGCTCACAACAAATTAAAAGGCTAGAGATTCCAATTAGCTGTGCAGCTAACACACTCTGTTGGCAAGTCTATCCCCTTTATGTGAAGGGCTGTCCAACCCCCACAAGGATCCCTTTGGTTCCCCCTAAACATTAAATGACATCTACGGACATGTCAATTATTACCTACTATGTGAGAAGTAATTAGGGCCGGATGGCCCATATAGGAGAGGGTAGGATCCACATTGTTCAACTGTATATTCACTTTTCTGGCTTGTTGTTTGTGATGTCAAGGATTGCTCACTGTGTTTGAATGTTTAGTTTAGATAAATGGATTCTTTTTATCATTTCTCTGCTTGAGAGTAAATAATCTACTTGTTATTATTTTAAGACTGTTTAAGCGTTGTTCATTATGTACATTGTAGTCTAGAGCAAAGTTTAATTAAGTAGCCTTAAGCTGGCCATACATCAGGACGATATCTTTCCAACCAGCCAACTAGTTGGCTGGTTGGAAAGATAATGTGGCAGTGTGTGGGAGCAAACGATTATCAGCCGTTTGCTCCCACACGCTGAAAAACGGACAGAAACGGTCTGTCCAACTAGTTGGGAAAATCAAACCTGTTTGATTTTCCCAACCAATCGTTCAGGTGTAGGGGAAACTTTCCCCCCAACTGAACGATAAGTAGGCGGACACTGCCTGCTAGTGTCCGCCTACTGCGCGGCAACATGAACTCCCCCCCCCCCCCCAATCACCTGTGACAGCGGGCTGTGCAGTTCGGGGCCTGAAAAGGGGGTGGAGCTACGGCGGCACGAGGGGCGGAGCTACACGGAATAGAGGGGTGGAGCTACACAGGACCAGACAGCTTTGCAGTGATGGTCAGCCAGACTTGGTAAGTGGAGGGTGAGAGAGAAGTGAGTGTGTGTGTGTGTGTGTGTGTGTGTGTGTGTGTGTGTGTGTGTGTGTGTGTTTGTATATATGTGTGAATTGTGTGTGTGTGAGGTATGTCTGTGTGTGCGCGCTTTATGGACGCCACTGCTGGGAGGGCCATTACATGCAAGGACGCTACTACTATAGGGGGGGCATTATGTATAAGGACGCTACTATTACTGGGGGGGCATTACCTATAACAATGCTACTACTACTGGGGGGCATTATGTATAAGAACGCTACTACTACATGGGGGCATTACATATAACGATGCTACTACTACTGGGGGGGCATTATGTATAAGAACGCTACTACTACAGGGGGGCATTACATATAACGATGCTACTACTACTGGGGGGGCATTATGTATAAGAACGCTACTACTACAGGGGGGCATTACATATAATGATGCTACTACTACTGGGGGGGCATTATGTATAAGAACGCTACTACTAGAGGGGGGCATTACATATAACGATGCTACTACTACTGGGGGGCATTATGTATAAGGAGGCTACTAATACTGGGGGGGCATTACATATAAGGACGCTACTACTGGGGGGCATTATGTATAAGGACGGTGCTACTACTACTGGGAGGGCATTACATGTAAGGATGCTACTACTACTGGGGGGGCATTATGTATAAGGACGGTACTACTACTGGGGGCACATTACGTATAAGGATGCTACTACTACAGGGGTGGCATTACGTATAAGGACGCTGGATCAGATGAGTATAATTATCTTTTATTTTCAGGTACCCGTGGATTCTACTTGGAGAAGAGGACCGACTGCTTCTTGTCAACATAGGTAAGTATGTGTGTGTCGACATGTGTGAAATAAAGTTTTACTGTCACGGTGTGTGTCTCCTGTTTTTATTTGGGTATTTTTTTTCAATTAGAACTACAGGTACCAGCGGGCCCGTTTTTCTCCCGCATGCTGGTACTTGTGGTTCTCCAAGTACCAGCTTGCGGGGGAGGCTTGCTGGGACTTGTAGTACTACTGGAAAAAACAATATTCTTTCAATTTTCTCAAGGCTATCAGCCCCCCATCCGCAGCCTTTGGATGGGGGGGACAGCCTCGGGCTTCACCCCTGGCCCTTGGGTGGCTGGGGGGGGGACCCCTTGATTGAAGGGGTCCCCACTCCCCCAGGGTACCCCGGCCAGGGGTGACTAGTTGGATATTTAATGCCATGGCCGCAGGGCACTGTATAAAAGTGACCCCCGGCTGTGGCATTATCTGTCCAGCTAGTGGAGCCTGATGCTGGTGTAAAAAATATGGGGGACCCCTACTCTTTTTGTCCCCCGTATTTTTTGCACCAGCACCAGGCGCAGAGCCCGGTGCTGGTTTTAAAAATACGGGGGATCCCCTGTCCCTTTTTTCCCCGGATTTTTAGAACCAGGACCGGCTCGAAGAGCCCGAGGCTGTTTATGCTTTGGAGGGGGGACCCCACGCAATTTTTTTTTTCGGGTTTTTCCCATTCCATTTAAAAAAAAAAAATATATATATATATATATATATATATATAATAATCTTTTTAAAAATATATAGTGCCGAATATCTACATCTTATATATATATATATATATATATATATATATATATATTTGCCTTGGCAGCCCAACCATGCTGGTATCCATAGTTCAGTATAAAAATAAGTAAATCTAATAAATGTATGGTGGTGAAAGAAAAGCCCACTGAAAAAAAGACACGTCTGCATGTTTTGAAATTAAAAAACAAAACAAAACTGAAGAACTGTAGGCAGGCACTGTCCGCCTACTTCGGTGACATCACAAGTTGGACAGAAGTTTGAAGGCTGGCTGGTCTGATGAAAAGTTGGTTAGATGTGTGGAGCACTGGTAAAAAGTTGGTGAGATGTGTGGGGCACTGTTTTAGTTGAACAGACAAGTTGGATGGTTGGAAGTTTGGAGTGTTGGAGAAAAGTTGGTCTGATGTATGGCTAGCATTACCTGGTGATACAGTAATTGTTAGTATTTTTGTTAGAGTTGGTAGGATATTCTCTTTCTTCAACAGGTGTTGTAGATCATCCCAGCAAAGTGACAAGAGTGCTAGTGAGTAGTCATTACGCTTACACCAGTTCGGTAATCCTTGCACACTCGTGCAAGGCCTGTGGTAAACTTCAGTATAAGAGCAATGTATAGGTGACAACTGGGTGGCTGATGCTTTGTGCCTGTGAAGGTCATTCACTTATCCAATGAAAATCGCAGTCACCCTTGACATGTCCCACTTCCCTCTCGTGAGAAGGGAGAACATGTATTGACTGTTTGTTCTGTAGTCCCAGTGTCTTCTTCCTTGAAGCATCTGGTTACTGCAAAATTTCCAAAGATTAAAAAGCTACAGCTCAAGGTGAAAGCGATGAGTACTGCCTACGGGCAACGTTTTTCCCCTTCTACACACACACTGCAGCGTCTGACTCAGAATCAGGTTCAATATATGCGAAAATAAATGTTTTTGCAATTGTAAACAGGTGCAAACCAGGAAACATACACTAATTGGTGCTTTCTATGTTTCTTTGGAATTTAATATCTTTATACAATATGTGAATTTTTAAACAAATACTGTTCTGATTTTTTCTGTTATGCAGTATTTCAAGTTTTATTGATGGCTAATAGAGATTGTGTATTTTGAAAACTAGCCAATGACTTCCACCGAACCCCCCCCCCCCCCCCCCAACGCCCCCATGAACTTTTCCATGAAAGCATATGGGGATGAATGAAATAAAAAATCTGGTTCAAGCGACAATAGCTTTATTTGAACCCGCCAACTGTTGACGTTTCTGTTTACTAATAATTAAGTTATCTTCATGCTTGTTCTGCGTATATTTTCTTCTTTCAAACTCTTTTTTTGTTCCTTCTTAGAAGTCCCTCTCATTTTGCTAGCAAATGAGATTAGGCTGTCAACGGAATCTGAATAAAAACTAGGTTAATGACTATGAAAAATGCTAATTTGCAAGAGGAATAATTGAATTTATCTATCTTTCTAACAGCTATTATGCTAACTGGTAGTCAATGTAATAATAATATTAATTTAATCATTTATAAATACTTTTTTTTACTAAAATAAACAATGAAATTGGGGTTGGCCCCAGAAGCACTGATAAAAATTAACACAGGATTGGGAGTCTTTGCAGAGATATCTACAGTCACTGTTGCAACTGCCGTAAAATGAGAAACCAAACACGAGTATAGTAATCACTGGACTTTTGCCCCCCCCCCAACCATGAACATTTTTATTCCAACACCACTGCATATGCTTCATGTCAAGGGCATTTTAACAAGGTGGGGGCCCATGTGCAGACTCCGGGTGGGCACCCCTATTCCTTACAGCACAGTAGAGTCGCAGGTCTCCAGAAATATGGCACCCGCCATGTTTTGGAGACTAAATTCGGAGACTAAATTCCTACTGCAAGTGTGCGTCGGCCATTTTACTGATGATTTTTGATCGCAGATGCAGCAACAACTTGGGACTCCGGAAAAGTAAGTAATGAACATGGATGCAGTGTGTGCGGTGTGAGCCTCCATGGACCCAGGAGCCCGTGTGCACCGCACACATTGCAATCATTCTAGAAACACCTATGCTCCATGTAAACAGGGTGCATCAGAGACTGCTGTCTAACTGCATATATCTTCCAGTAGCTGCAGCAAAATTCTCGATCTGTAATTATATTTTCTTCTATATTTTAACTGGTTTCGTTTGAAATTTCAGAATCTAATTCCATACCTCCCCCCACCCCCTTTAAGGGCCCCGTCTCGCTTTACATGTATGTAAAAGTGAGCTTAAAATTATTCTGGAAATTGCAAAGAAACAACAGAAACTAGAGGAAGTAAACAGCAGCATAAATGTCATAGTATAAACATACATACATATTACACAATGTCCTGAAATTTATACCATTCACAGATGGCAGAAAAAAATATAAATGACCAACTTCAAATGACTTTGGGCCACACAGTAAGAACATAGCTTTGAATGAACAAATAAACATTGCACTTTGAAAGAGCCATTTGAAGTGGTGATCTGATCCGTTTGGTTTATTCAAAGTCAAAATATTCAGCAGCTGTTTACGAAATTACTAATTTTTCATCTACTCTGCAATTTTAGTCAATGAAATGCAACGGGGCTATTTTAAATTAATTACAATTAATTACAATTAGAAACAGCTGTCAAATTCAGAGACAATAAAATATTAAGAGTGATTTAGCCTTTCAATCATAAACAGAAACAGGCAAGTTCTTGCATGTTTCTGTTTCCTACTAATAGTTTAAGAGAAGCATATAATAATTTTATTAATTGCAGCTAGGAGGTAGAGGCGGAGACAAGGCTATGACAGAACGTAAATTAGTTTGCTCTGATAAATGTTGTAATTGTAATGCAGTTAGCACAAACAATTATTTTATCTTAGATTATAGAAGTTTGCAGTAAATTAGCAAAGCAAGAACTACTGATGCTCGGCCAAATAAATATTCTTGCTATGTTTCTCTTTTAAAGGTATTTGATTACATGAATGCAATTAACAAGTTAATATATGCCCGTGAGTAGAAATTCAACAAAAAAAGTAAACATCTGCTTAACTTTCACTAAATCCAGGTTAACTATTAATTGACTTCTATTGATTACAGCACATTTACACGTAGCTAATAATCCTTCTGTCATTGAAGGAACTGTCCATTTGGCATTCCTAATGTCTACCATTATTTGTTTGTAGTCATGGTGCACCAGTGCTAGACACACCACACATCCAGCTCCTGTAACTGTTGGGCTAATTCAGAGACGTACACAAACTGATGGTTTATGTACATTTCCGATGTCAGCTGAACTGCGCATACACAGGACCCGTACAGCACAAGTGCAGAATGGGTGCTTCGTTGTTGGACACAGTGACCCCTAAGCCACAGGTTGCAGCCATTTGGGGGTGGGAGAGGGTGGAGGGAATAGGAAAAAATTCCCAAAAGAGAGGTGTGTCCTCTCCGTTTTATGGAAGTGCCGAAGCCGGTGTCTGTATCTTCCAATGCAGATTTACTGACCTCTGCAGCGTGGATTCCCTAGCAATCATGAGTAACCGTAGGCACAACAGTCCTGATGAAAATGCTACATGCATTGAAACGTTGATGTAGGAGAAAATGTGTCTTAGTCTGTTTCTTCATCCCTGAGTGCCGCCAGATTAGGTTTTTTGTAACTAACGCCGAGCATAGCCAGGCATAGTGAGAAATGGAGGGCAATGGGGTAAGTAAAATTATTTGTTTTAAGAGTGCCGTATGTAAAGTGTATATGTATGTATGTAAATATATATATATATATATATATATATATATATATGGAATAGGAAAAGGATCTTGTGGGAGCCAATCAGCCTTCAAGATAACAATATTAAAAAATAATTTTTTATTTATACACAAACAAAAGGTCTTTATAACCTAAAAGTTTGTCCTAGGTACAAATATCTAAAAGTTCAATAAAACAATTAAACAATCTTATACATAGTTGTGAGGAATTTACAGTCAGGTGATCAGTCAGAACTTGTAGGAGACGTGCATCCAATCAGGTGCTTGTATTATAGCTTTGTTAGCTCAATAGTGGGTTTACACTATTGAGCTAACAAAGCTATAATACAAGCACCTGATTGGATGCACGTCTCCTACAAGTTCTGACTGATCACCTGACTGTAAATTCCTTTAATTGTTTTATTGAACTTTTAGATATTTGTACCTAGGACAAACTTTTAGGTTATAAAGACCTTTTGTTTGTGTATAAATAAAAAATTATTTTTTAATATTGTTATCTTGAAGGCTGATTGGCTCCCACAAGATCCTTTTCCTATTCCATACCTATTCTAGATACCTTAACTGACAGAGGGTATTTCTTGTTGGTTAGAGACAAGTGGTACAGCGCAAAAAGAAGGGTTACCTTTTTGTTTTGTTTTATATATATATATATATATATATATAAATATACATACACTGCTCAAAAAAATAAAGCGAACACTTAAACAACTGTTAGGCGCGGCGGTCTGTGGCGCCGCTCCGACTGTTGCTGAGCGACGGTCACGGCCGCCGCAGCTCCCTCTTCGCCCGCCCGGCGCCTAGCAATGCTAGGACGTCGCGCGTGCTGTAGCCACCGGGTCCATGGCAACGCTAGGACGCCGGGCGTCCACAGCCGCCGGGTCCATGGCAACGTGGACGCCACTGGCGGACCGCGTTCCCCGTTGCCAGATACTGATTGTACCTAATTAGTTGTTCGTGCAGCAGGGCAGCTGCACGACAACTATCAATGAGTGTCTGGGGGCTGGTCTTGCTGGCTCTCCTGTGATAGGCCAGCAGGGCCTTTTTCATTGGAACCAGCACATTGCAGCCTCGCCGGTGATAGCTTCCTGTATGCTGTTCCTGCCCTGCAGAGTTCATTGTCCAGCGTGCTGTTATCTGGTCGATCCTGCTCCCTGTGGTCCTGAGTCCAGGAGTTCAGTTCTCTAGTCGAGTGTACCTGTAACAGTCATCTCGGGGTTCTCGCTCGTTGGGGTTCACTCCCGGTTTCGTGAGTAGCGGCTTCTGCCGCGTCTTGCGGCCTAGGTCGCTGAGTCCTTATGTTTATTTGTTACTGGTGTTTTTGCGGAGGTTTCCGCGCTCACTGTCCTCCCCGGTACACGACGGTGCCGTGTGGGGTGTGGACAGTGGAACCTTTGTTGTTATTTTTCTTTGGCGGCGTGCCGCACATATATTTAGTTTTGGGTTTCTTAGTAGCCCCTGGCTCTCTGTTTTGTTTAGTTAGTGGTCCCCTTGTTATCATCCCATCTCGGTTCACGCCTTGTCTCACATTAAGACCTGGGGGCATCGGAGTTGGGCAGACCTAATCCGTCCTTCAAACGCGGCTGCCGTAGGCCCAAGAAACAACAGGCTTGCAGGCGTGAATTGACCACGGGGGTGAAGCAACGGAGGTAGGTTGCTAGGGGTTACCATCACACCTGGCCATTATTTCAGCGTCATGTTCTGGTGCTTTGGACTTGCTACACTACATCTCTTTGCTCAGAGCACCAAGAACGTAACACAACACAATGTAACTCCAAGTCAATCACACTTCTGTGAAATCAAACTGACCACTTAGGAAGCAACACTGATTGACAATCAATTTCACATGCTGTTGTGCAAATGGAATAGACAACAGGTGGAAAATTTAGGCAATTAGCAAGACACCCCCAATAAAGGAGTTGTTCTGCAGGTGGTGACCACAGACCACTTCTCAGCTCCTATGCTTTCTGGCTGATGTTTTGGTCCCTTTTGAAAGCTGGCGGTGCTTTCACTCTAGTTGTAGCAGCTCATCCAGGATGGCACATCAATGCGAGCTGTGGCAAGAAGGTTTGCTGTGTCTGTCAGCGTAGTATCCAGAGCATGGAGGCACTACCAGGAGACAGGCCAGTACATCAGGAGATGTGGAGGAGGCCGTAGGAGGGCAACAACCCAGTAGCAGGACCGTTACCTCCGCCTTTGTGCAAGGAGGAACAGGAGGAGCACTGCCAGAGCCCTGCAAAATGACCTCCAGCAAGCCACAAATGTGCATGTGTCTACTCAAACGATCAGAAACAAACTCCATGAGGGTGGTATGAGGGCCCGACGTCCACAGATGGGGGTTGTACTTACAGCCCAACACCGTGCAGGACGTTTGGCATTTGCCAGAGAACACCAAGATTGGCAAATTCGCCACTGGCGCCCTGTGGTCTTCACAGATGAAAGCAGGTTCTCACTGAGCACATGTGACAGACGTGACAGAGTCTGGAGACACCAAGGAGAACGTACTGCTGTCTGCAACATCCTCCAGCATGACCGGTTTGGCAGTGGGTCAGTAATAGTGTGGGGTGGCATTTCTTTAGGGGGCCGCACAGCCCTCCATGTGCTCGCCAGAGGTAGCCTGACTGCCATTAGGTACCGAGATGAGATCCTCAGACCCCTTGTGAGACCATATGCTGGTGCGGTTGGCCCTAGGTTCCTCCTAATGCAAGACAATGCTAGACCTCATGTGGCTGGAGTGTGTCAGCAGTTTGTGCAAGACGAAGGCATTGATGCTATGAACTGGCCCACCCGTTCCCCAGACCTGAATCCAATTGAGCACATCTGGGACATCATGTCTCACTCCATCCACCAACGCCACATTGCACAACAGACTGTCCAGGAGTTGGCGGATGCTTTAGTCCAGGTCTGGGAGGATATCCCTCAGGAGACCATCCGCCACCTCATCAGGAGCATGCCCAGGCATTGTAGGGAGGTCATACAGGCACGTGGAGGCCACACACATGCTACTGAGTCTCATTTTACTTGTTTTAAGGACATTACATCAAAGTTGGATCAGCCTGTAGTATGTTTTTCCACTTTAATTTTGAGTGTGACTCCAAATCCAGACCTCCATGGGTTAATAAATTTGATTTCCATTGATACTTTTTGTGTGATTTTGTTGTCAGCACATTCAACTATGTAAAGAACAAAGTATTTAATAAGAATATTTCATTCATTCAGATCTAGAATGTGTTATTTTAGTGTTCCCTTTATTTGTTTGAGCAGTGTATATATATATATATATATATATATAGTGGTAGTGACAGCAGGAATTCCCTGTTTAAGTATGTTACAGCAGTTGAACATGGATCTGGTCTGGGTTTTATGTGAGGTCAGACATTAAACTGCAGCCAAGTTAATTAGTAGCACCTGTTAGCTGCCTTTAATAATGTTGTCTGTACACAGAAAAAATGCTCCTGATGCTGGACAAGCTGGCCAGGCAATAGGCTGGGGTTTCGGGATTACGTTAGGAGCCATTGGAGCCTATACCTTTGTCAATTGTCTGAACATGGAAAGTTATGCTTTCACCTGTAACCTACCTTGAACTACTGTTACAAACATGTGAGTGACCTAACTGCTGGAGAAAGAATACACCTGAAAAGGTTAATAAAGCTGTGTACATATAGGCCCAAGAGAAAATTACTTTGTTTATTCGGGTAGCTTTGTTTGGGAACCCTAACCAGATAACCTATAGCTGAACAAGTTTGTTGAGAAGAGCATATACAGCACTTTGTAGTAAAAGCTTAAAACACATGCCAAACTGTACTAGAGTGATTGCAACTTTAATAGGATAGGGACATATTTTGTATTTATTTTTGCTTCTCCCAAAGGCAAAGCGGCAGATATAATTGATGGAGGGGAGTGCACTATATCCATCTCCTGTAGTGAGGCCACTGTGTGTTCATTACCAAAATGGCCACCAACTGTGATTCTGCGCTTGCGCTGCACCACCCGGTCACTGTTTCTGAGTGACGCACTACTACACAGTCTTGCATGATATACCTGTTACTGCTGTTCCTGCATGACTGGATGGGCCTCTGCGTACTCTACCTCTGCTACCTGTTAGTGTGAGTGCAGCTGTATCTCTGAATCCTACAATAAAACTACAATTCTGGCTAAGGATCACTGTGTAGCCTATATTCCACTAGTGCCTTCTGATAATTCCACCAGTTCCACACCAATAGCACACATACTGTAGATCAGCAATCATACTGTAGTTTATTTTGGTTATGTGAGCCAATGTCTTAGAGCAAGAGATGCCTGGAGAAAAGCATTCCAGACTCACGCTTCCCTTCACCTCTGCGAGTAGCTTGGTGCCTTACAAATAAATAATAATAATATTTTTTTTAATAGGTTTATTTCAATTTCATCCTATTTTCTTACGCATGTATGTGTTATATGATCTGTATGTTCACAGGTCTACACTGCATTATCTTGGTAAAGATATTTCCATCAACACATGGAATGCTATACATTTTGGGCCTGATTCAGACTTGCATGCTAACCCGATGGTTAGCGTACGAGTCCAATGGTGGGGGCACTACGCATGTGCAGAACCCGTTCTGCGCATGTGTAGAATGGATCCTGCATCCTCACATGCAGTGCTTCCTAAGCCCCAGCCTGATTCACAGGCTAATTGCGTTTGGGGGCAGGGAAGGGAGGACAACTGGGTCCGTTCTTCAAAATGGAACCGAATCGCCTCTGTTTTGTATTCGTTCCAAAGTCAGTGTCTGCATCTTGCAACGCCGATTTACTGACCTTGTGTGCAGACTAAGACGGAAATCGGAGTAACCTGAAGGTTACTCAGATGACCGATGGTCATGCAGAGTGATCCGATCGTGCATCTGCAGACGCAACGGCGGATCACGGAAGCAGGCAGAAGGCGTCTATTACACCAGACTCCTCCTGTTTGCATTAGCATATTAGCTACACAGTATGGCACAGCTACTTCCTTGTGGCTGTGCAGTATTGTATAAATCTAAATCAGGCCCACTGTGCGCTACTATATATTGTACAACCTTGTGGTATGTTGTGTAGTTTTTCTGTACTGTATAATTTATTCTTTTCATACTTATTATATACTGACTGAATACCTAAAGCAGATAATATTGCATGTATTAGGTTTTGTATTATTTCATTCTATATTTTGCTATCGTCATTCAATCTGAAATGATAATATTTGCTAGGCTATTATTATTATTATCTTTTATTTATGGAGTGGCAGCATATTACTCTGCGCCATACATTGAGGGTACTTTAACACACAAAAATAGTATACAACATGAAACAGAAGCTGAAGATGACCAAAAAAGTGATATGTACCTAGTCAATATGTTGGCTCCTCGGGTTGACATATCAGATCCTGGGTACACACCAGAACTATGTATGAAGAACGGAGTGACATAATGTTCCATCCTTCGCTTACAAAGAACTAGGTCACTTGCGTAATCACCCGGTTTTCCATGCAGCAGGGCTGACCAGGTGATGTCTCTAGTGACTGCGGGTACCCACATATTGGGCATACACACTGACCGATATGCCCGATATGTCATTCCGATTCAGCCGGAAACAGTATATCAGGCCAATATCATTCCAGTGTGTAACTGGATTAAGTGGTGGGGAAAACAGTTGATTAGTAGTAGATTAAGGGGTCTATTTACTAAGCCTTGGATGGAGATAAAGTCAATGGTGATAATGTACCAGCCAATCAGCTCCCAACTGTCATTTTTCAAACAAAGCCTGTGACATGGCATATAGGAGCTGATTGGCTTACACTTTATCTCCAGGGACTTTATCTTCATCCAAGTCTTAGTAAATAGACCCCCTAAGTAGCAGAGATACTTAGTAGATACAGGTACTGTGCTAATCCCTCTCTGCAGCAGTTGATGACCACAGGCAGAACACCAGTTGCCAGCAGTTGGTACCTACAGGTGCAGCACCTATTCTTGACTACAGGCAGATGAAGGACGCAAGGCTCCCATACAGCAGAGTTGGGTTGGGGCAATGTCCCAACCCCCTGATGGCCGAGTGAATCAGAAATATTAAACATATTGAGAATTATAGATGGCTGTTGAGGCTCAACATGAACATTTAGGAAGGTTTTATTGAAAGATGCCTCTTAAGAACATCGTGCCATAGTTGTTTGACATGATGAAAAATTGAAAAAGACACAATCTGTATTAAACGCCAACAATTAAGTCGCTGATTTTTTTATACACGTTAAAGGCATTTATTTATGCCCAACAGAGGATATACACACATCGCTGACAAAGTCAGGGAAATCATAATGTTACAGGAAGTTTGCAAATGGGGGTATTTTTAACCCACTTACAGTATGTACTTCTACTTTCATTATAGAATAATCTTTATTAAAGAAAGCTTTTAACCATGTTATTTATGGTAATCCCCTGATGAGATTCATAGGTATCTAGAAATACAATAGGTGGGACAAGATCCTTTAAAATAAGATCATGTAAATTGTAAAGGTAACTTCAAATGGGGTTAAGTAGAAACTATTTTTGTGAATGGTTAAAAAAAAAGATGTTAGTAATTAATCATAAAGCATTTGCCTTTCTACTGTTGTCTGTTTATTCTCTTAAGGTCAGAGAAACGTTGACATGTAGTTAAATAGTTATACTGCAAGGTGTATCTTAACTGAGTGCATGACTCAGCAGCCATAATAACATCATAGTGCTGTAGAAGCTGTACAAAATTAGCCCAGGAGAGGTTGATGGGTGTGGTTCATTAAATCGACAGTGTCTAGGTCGACAATGTTTAGGTCGACCACTATAGGTCGACAGTCACTAGGTCGACATGGATGGAAGGTCGACAGGGTTTCTAGGTCGACATGTGCTAGGTCGACATGTCTAAAGGTCGACATGAGGATTTATTTATTTTTTGGTGTCGTTTTCTTCGTAGAGTGACCGGGATCCCAAATTAGTGCACCGCGTCCCCTCGCATGGCTCGCTTTGCTCGCCATGCTTCGGGCATGGTGCCTTCGCTCCACTACCGCTTCGCTCGGCACACTTTACCGTTCCAATCGTAATCCACGTGGATCGTTAAGTATGAAAAAATTCAAAAAAAGAAAAAAAAATGAAAAACTCATGTCGACCTTTAGACCTGTCGACCTAGCACATGTCGACCTAGAAACCCTGTCGACCTTTCTTCCATGTCGACCTAGTGACTGTCGACCTATAGTGGTCGACCTAAACATTGTCGACCTAGACACTGTCGATCTTCAGACCGGATCCCGAGGTTGATACCTTATCATATCGACTGCTGTTATGTTCTATCACCTGTATCCTGTTATCTTCAATAAAACCTAATCTGTTTGGAATCAACGTGTGGATTACCATCCTTGCTCACAATCGCTATGCCCTTTCCAACCTGTAGATATCTGCCAAGAAGAATAACACTGGGGTCAAATCAATTAGCCATGAGGGGAATGTGTTGCCATTGTAACGGCATGGAAATGCCAGAAACTGCACCTTAACTTGCCCCCATCATTACCTGATGTCCAGAGGTACCGCATGCAGCCCTATGTCTGGAGGTACCATAAGTGCCCCTCGCACTCTAAGGGGGCTCACAGCTAATTGAATTGACCTTTTTGCCCTGAAGAAGCTGGACTTCCAAAGAAATGCACATAGGCATTCATGGCCATGTGTGTTATAGCAAAATGAAATGATTCAATATAAAGATAGCCAGTGTGTGTATATATCAATTATACAGTATGTCTGTGTCTGAAGTGGAACAGTAGAGAACTGATATATGACTAACAGCACTCGAGTACCACTAGAGATTGTGACATGGTGGCTAGCAACAAGTGCAGCCCCATGTAGGAGTATGTGAGCTGGTGCCCAGAAGGTGAGAATGGTACAGCAAAAAGCTCTCTAAGAGAGATTGCAGCTCACTAAAATATATACATCTCTATACTAATTATTCACAAAGCTCTAATGTCCGAATGTATATAGGTGTGGGAGGGTAACCAGAGGAAAGCATGGAATGGTATGTAGCTGATTAAGGGAGATCCCTGTTCAGCAGCACATATGTACCCATAAAAATAAATCACAGAAATCTCCATGCCTGAACATGAATTCTGTTGGATACCTCAATACAGCAAAAAGCTATAAGAGGAGTTGCATCACAGTGTATAAGAATGGGTGCTTAGAGAGGTAGTCCTGTATAAGGGGTTTCCTGATAAAACCATGCACAAACAGCAAGTCAAACTACTCACAGAGGGGGCTATGTCATAAATGAGACCCTTGATTGTCCCTACATAGTTAAATACATCACACATATAACGGAGAGCTAAGCAGGGGAAATTCAGGCATATTCCCTTATTCATAACTGTACAGGCCAACCAATTTAGGGATAGCCCTATAATTGGGGCATAGACCTATTTATGAACATATATAATATATGCAACCCGCAGTACGGGTGGCCAAATAAAGGCGTTAAAGGCCTATTCATATAAAATGGGCATTTGAAGCCTATATACACAGACAAAGAAGCCACACACAATTAAGAGAGAATAACCCTTGGGATTAACAAAGTGGCTGGAATTCTGATACATCAAGAATTCTTTTCATTTTGATACAGTGGCAGGAACCCTCATAGGAAGAAAGCAAAGGAAGAATATACTTTGTTTCTCTTTTATCACAAGAATAAACATGTAACTATCAAATTGAGCTACAGTAAGCCTTTGGGAGACAGTCTTGCGAGCACTATAATTACTCCAAGCAATGAAATATTATATAAGTGAGAACTATTCACAAATGTGATATTTCCCATAGGAAACTGATAATATGAATATCGGAGAAAATAAAACAGCAGCCATTTTTTTAAAATCACTTTATTTCTTACTTTAATCACATGCTTTATACTGATATTTTAAGAATTTTTATTTTGCCTACTTGAATACCACAGAAAAATATAAAAAATATATACTTTCATTGTGACAAATAATTAAAGGTTATGTTTTAAGCTAATAAAGAATAGTTACATTTATATCAGCAGTGCCAAGCACTAAATTGGTCCCTGAGTGCACCGACAAATCTCATTCTTTCTTTCTGTGTAATTCATTGGATACATAAATTGTGAGATTGTAGCACCACCTCTCCTTTATATAAACACATAGAAATACAAACTGAGGATTCAGAAGTGACAATAAACATAAAGGAAACATAAGGGAACTAATACAAATACAAATCTCTTCTTTACCATTAAATTGGTTCAGTGTGTAGCTATTACTTTCTTGCAAACATGCAAGACTTGCCAGGCATCATGATCTTAAGAGCCCCATACACTAGAACGATAATGCCCTATTTCATCCGATTTCGGGCATTCGGCCCGATATATCGGATGAAATTGGGCATTTTGGAGGTGTTTCCGATCCGATGCGCATTCGCATGAGCATCTGATCGGATCCTCCAGATTGACCGTGCTACACTAGTGATCATGTTCGGCCCCGCAGGCATGGCTGGGATCACACAAGATACACTGGGGCAGATGTATTAACCTGGAGAAGGCATAAGGAAGTGATAAACCAGTGATATGTGCAAGATGATAAACACACCAGCCAATCAGCTCCAATATGCAAATTGACACTTAGGAGCTGACTGGCTGCTGGGTTTATCACCTTGCGCTTATCACTGGTTTATCACTTCCTTATGCCTTCTCCAGGTTAATACATCTGCACCACTGTATGCAAAAGGACAGGCTGCCGGGGTGATCGCCTGCGACATGACGGTCGGACATGTCGCATAAGTGTATGGGGCCCTTTAGCATTTCCCCTGTGGTTTTCTGCCTTGTCCTGTCCCTCATTGGGAGTTTGGACACTGGTCAGGAGTTAAGAGATACTATAATGGGAAGAATGTCAGAGCTTCCACCCACATTAGGATGGCAGCATGTTTGCTTTCTGTACCTTCATTGTGCCCAGTTCCCGTTTCTGTTATGCATACTCTACATGCCATCTCCCACAAACACACATGCATTCCCACCAACACTTTCATACATCAAACAACTTAGCATGGATTTTGCATAATAAATATGACAGACGCATACAGTGTATTTTACTACCTGTATTTCACAAAAATACATAGGTGCATACAATATACATATCATATGGAAATGCCTCTCCACCCACAGAGCACCATACATTGTGTCTATTCATGAAGCAGTGAAAAGAGTGGAGAATTGAGTCAGTGGAAAAGTTGCCCATGACAACCAATTAGCTGCTACCATGGCTGTAACTAGCTGTGTGCCAGTGGTGCCTTGCCCACAGCACATTTGCATTGTGGAGGTACCATCTGGCAGCACCACCAGTGTGGCCACTTGCTCACACTCTGCCGCCCACCTCCCGCCGTTGAAGCGCTGCTCTGTATGTAGTGGTGTGCATTCAGCTCCTTCTCTGCTGTGAGCACACTACTATAAAGGATTGCAGCACCACCATTCAGATGCTCCACCCCTCCGCGGTGTCTCTCCCAGCCGCAGCTGACTCCCACAGTGCACTGCGCCACAAGGAGTCAAAGCATTTGGGCGGGGGGAGATGACATTACAGATCACAGTTCAGCCCTGCCCAATGAGTCAAGAGTCAGACCTATGGTGACCTTTCCCCTACATGCCCTCAGTCACAGAGCTTGAGGTGGTGAGTAGTGCATAATATAAGAATGTAAAAGGGGGCTCTACCTGGCACAATGTGTAAAAGGGGCTCTACCTGGCATTGTAAAAGGGGACTCTACCTGGCACTATGTGTATAAGGGCTCTACCTGGTGCAATGTGTAAAAGGGGGCTCTACCTGGCATTGTAAAAGGGGACTCTACCTGGCACTATGTGTATAAGGGCTTTACCTGGTGCAATGTGTAAAAGGGGCCTCTACCTGGCATAACATGTATAAGGGCTCTACCTGGTGGTATGTGTAAAAGGGGGCTCTAACTGGTGCAATGTGTAAAAGGGGGCTCTACCTGGTGCAATGTGTAACTTGGGCTCTACCTGGCACAATGTGTAAAAGGGGTTCTACCTAGCATTGTAAAAGGGGATCTATCTGGAATAATGTGTGATGGGCTCTACCTGTAGTAATATTTAAAAGGGGGCTCTACCTGGCGTACTGTATATAAGGAGCTCTACCTGGTGTAATGTGTATAAGTGGCACTACTGTGTGGCGTAATTTGAATGACAGAGACTACTGGGCAACATAATATGAATTAGTATTATTTTGTGACCACGCCCCTTCCCCATGAAGCCACACCTCTATATTTTTATGCGTGCACCATTTCTATTTCTGTCACAGGGCACCAAAATGTTACGGCTCTGGCTGCTACCTATAATTTTATAGAATGTACTTGATAAATGTTACTTCAAAGTTGATTGGTTGCTATGGGCAACTTCTCCACTGGCACACTTCTCCATTTTTTTTACTGATTCATGATTAGATCCATTAAGTCTAAAATACTTGACAGACTGGCTGCACATAGTAAATACATCTCACTGCCCTCACTTGGATCCAGGACATCCAGGTAGAAGGGATAACATAGAGAGAGTTAAAGACCAAGATGTAAGCAAATCAATCCTGTGAAAATGGCATATAGCCAGGGTTGGTGTTCTCAGATCATGCTAGAATGGGCCAATTAATACAGGCTACCAGTGAGGCATATATTTAGCTTATGAAAGGTGATAAATTATAATGTATTTGACTATGCAAACACAGGCCCAGTATGCCTTCATTAACTATGCCTCACTGAGCATAATTTGAAGTAAAAGTATTTACAGTTACATGCAAATAATGATATTACATATGTTGGTAAGCGCAAATTGGTTGCATAGTGAGGCTCATTCAGGTGTGGTTGGAGTTGTAATCACTGCTGCTTCCTTGCTTCCTATCACAAGCATATGCCTCCTTCTTCAGTAGTGATCCAAGCTGCATGCTAGGATCATACTTACCTACTTTATTTTGCTCCTCTTCGAGAAAAGCCCGCAGAGGAGACGCAGCAGATCACTTTGGGGGCGGGACCAGACTGTCACAATTTGCATCTTTAGCTCTGCTCCTTTCCACCACTGATGATTTTTAAAATAATTTTATTTTTGTCCTGCTCACTTTAATAGGAAGCAGGCAGGATGCAGGCGCTTGCAGGAGACTCACACACTCTTCTGGGGCTGTGGGGGGACTACACGTAAAATCAGTAGACTCCCACAGCTTCCAGGAGGGTTGGCAAGCATGCCTATGGTACCGCACAAGCCATCCATTGCAGAGGCTGGGAAATCTTCATCCTATGAAGGAGATTCCTAATCTCTTCCCACCCCCAAATGGCAGTGACACACCTCCATTTTCACAAATGGAGGCTGTTGCCACCTCCTCCACGCCTCTTGGATGGCAGCAGACTGTCAATCAGTGATACAGTAGTCTGCTGCTGTCCTGCTTCCAATTTTGTATACGCAGAACGGGTCATACGTATGCGCAAAGTACCAAACATCAGTACTTTGTGTATGATAGGGCAGGTGCAACCACACCAGAATGATCAGCAGTGTTGACATAGTGAATATTGAAGGGTGATAGATATGTACAGTACATACATTTGTAATTATAAAGATGTTTATCTGTAGTTGTATTCTTTATTAGATGTTTCTCTTTCAGTTCAAATACCGCAGACTAATCAGTAATTTACTTTATAGGTGATCACAAAGTTATTTAGACTACTCTCTTGTTAGGTGATCACTGTCCTACAGGGTCGGACTGGCCCACAGGGGTACAGGTGAAACCATCGGTAGGCCCCACTGCCTGGGGGGCCCTCCTCCTCTAGGGATCAGGTTCTAGACTGTGCACTTGAGTTATATTTTATACATATGTTACCTTATACTGCACAGGATTATGATGTATTCTCTACAGTACATTGCTGTCATTAATCTGGCACATTATCATGCATGCACTAGCATTAATTACTATATAAATTATCAAGGAGTCCAGACCATGTACTCTATAATGGTTAGGCAAACCTCTGTGGTGGCTGGCCACACCTCTAATCATGGGCCCCTACCACTGCATACCCACGTTGGGCCCTTCATGCTCCAATCCGACACTGCTGTCCTATTACATGCATGTATTTGTAATACACATTTATTTATAACTTCTTTATGACATTTACTTTAGATACAATGTAATTTTTAGTATTCATTTAAAACCCCTTTTGCAATAACGAGAAGAACCTGGAAAAACCTAACATTAGCATATTTTGTAATCTTCAAATTTATGCTAAGCAAGTAACACAGTGGTTAACATTACTTGCTCACAGCACTGAGGTCATGAGTTAAATTCCCAACCCTATGTATGTGTGGAGTTTGTATGTTTTTTTGTAACTTTTTCTTGTGGGTTTCCTCTTTGTACTCCGGACTAATGGGAGTGGCAAAATTCTCTCTCTGCAGCATGGCACTATATAAGTAAATAATAATAACACATAGGGGAATATATAAGCATGAAAAACTCATGTTTTATAAATTTACTGTGATAAACTGCTTTAATAAACAAATCCATAATGGATTATATCATTATTTTAATAGATGTCTCCCTATTAAGAAAAAAATATTTTACTAGATAACTGTGTCCATTACACCCACGTAGGAGGAGATAAAGGTTGCTAGGATGCAAATGTGGAATTACTTTCCTCACTGATAATTTGAGTTGACAATATTAGCTGTCATCATTTCTATGGACATCCATGTTTTCTATCAATTTGTGAACGCAAAATTCCTGCTCTTTGTTATATACAGTAAAGAACAGAGCTGTATAATCAGTGCATGCAATTTCTGAACTGCAAAGAGAAAGTCAGGAGCAGGAAGCTTAGTGCCAGTTATTATGGACATGCAGAGCAGGATAAAGGCAGGGGCGAGAGGGGCGGCCGTCCCGGGGCCCCCACACATTAGAGGCCCCCACACCCTACGTTTTGCAGGAATCTTCCTTCGGCGGCTGAGCTGTTCAGTAACAGTAGCCGCCGAGGAGCTCCTGCACAGTCAGTCTCGCGGGACAAGGAAATCCCACAAGACAGTGACAGCAAGCTGCCGGACAGCCTGCGTTCCCTGCTGCAATGTAAGTAAAGGTGTGCGTGTGTGTAGTCATGGGCAAAGTGATTCACTGAACTGAGTTGAGACACATGACTCAGTTCAGTGAAGTGTCTCGAGTCAGTGTCTCGGCACATGAGTCATGACTCATTTGTATTTTAATGTATTGCAGAGACTGCACATGAATCAGTGAGTTGCCAGTGCTGGCAGATCAGTGCTGGACTCATGGAGGGAGTTATTCAGCTGCAGTGCATCTGGGGGATGCAGCTGCTTATGCACTGATTGTTAATAATATATTAACATAGATTCAGTGTTATGTTGATATATTAATAACCACTTATTGCATACTAGTTACAGAATATGCACATTATTTCTGGTTGAGGAGAGAAAGCTTAACAGCCATGAAGCACATCATTCAGTCTGTAACTAAACCAAATAAAAACTTTTTTTTTTTACTTTGCATACTTTGCTAATTGGATGATTTTAGGTGGGCTTTTTTTAGGTGGGCTTGGATTTATTATATTATCCACTATCTAGCCTCCAGGGAGTTTGCCACCCACAATCACACTGTACCACAGGGGCTCCACCTCCTGCAGGCTTATGCTGCATGAATCAGATCCATCCACTGAGTCTACACAGTGTACAACTGTCTCAACTCACTGGCAGACTCAGGATGAATCATGATTCATGACATGACTCAGGCACAGCAGCACAGCACTCACTGACTGGTGAGTCGTGACTGCTCCCTCCCCCCTCCCACTGGGTGTCACCTGGTATAGCCTCTGGCCAATCACAGCTAAAGACACTCAGCAGAACACACTGACTGAAGGACACACTGAGTTTCCTCCCTCTGGCTGAGAGAGGCTACTGCTGCAGCTGTAGTGTCTCAACTCATTAAACAGTGAGTGACTCGAATCATTCACACTTCCTGATGATTCCAGTCACTGTGTTGAGACAGTGAGTCAGTAGCCATCTCTACGTGTGTGTGTATGTGTGTGCGTGTGCATATATGAGTGTATGTATGTGTATGTGTGTGTATGTGTGTGTATATGTATGTGTGTGCGTGTGTGCACAGCCCCAGGAGGGAGGCAAGGACTTCTCCAGAAAGCATAGGTGGGGGCCCCCACAATCTACATTGCCCAGGGCCCCCACCACCCTTAATCCGGCCCTGTGGACATGTCCAGCATCTTTCCAGGCAGTTAGTTACCTCTCAATTCACCTCACAAGTTGGACATAGGCCTGATTCAGAAAAGGACGCCATTGCACAGCTGCTGCGACTTTGTACACAGTGACTGTACAATCAATTGTTAATGACACCAGAGGCATCTTGTGTAAATAGAGTCCTCCTGCTGCTTCTTTGATCTGTTTCTGGCTCCAAAGATGCAGCATCGGACCAACTGTGTGAAGCTGAATCCAAAGACGCAATTACTGTTTTCTAACTGTTTCATTGCCATCCCCCCCCCCTTCAATGGGCCATGCTGTGGCTTAGGGTGGGGGTGGGGGGTGATGTGACTGTCATTGTAGAAACAGATTTGCATATGCCACAGTACATAACCTGCGTATGCGCAGACTGGAAAACTTGAAGATGAACATAGACCAATGAGTTTGCATACAGTACATCTCTGAAATACACCCGGCTTGTGAGCCTTCTCCCCACTCAGAGGTAAATTTACTAAAGCTTCTAAAATAGAGAATTGGTGATGTTACTCATAGTAACCAATCAGATGCTGTCTATCATTTTATAAAAGACAACAGAGAAAGACAGCATCTGATTGGTTGCTATGGGAAACATCACGAATTCTATGTTTTAGAAGCTTTAGTAAATTTTTCCCTCAGAATCTGGGCTAACCAAACATTGATGTAAAAAGGAAAAAATTATGTTTAACATGGAATACTGTTACTGAGATAGTTTCGCACTCAGAAGGCTCTGAAAAACTGTCAGTATTTCCTAGTTATAAACTCTCCTCGAAGAAACTGCTTCAGAAGTAGACTTGTAACCACATGTCAAATTAAAGCTAACAGAAAAAAAGAATGTAAATGTATTTCTCTGCCGCTAATACATCCACCGGTGTCTCTCACTGACATCTCATCTGACATCACGTTTGATAAAGAAAGTGTTAAAATTTAACACTGTGTCAGTAGCCTGTCCTCAAGCTGTAGGAGAACACATTTGCTGAGACTGTACCTATATATTTTCAATAGAGATTTCATCAGCTGTCATCTGATAGATACATTCATTCTGCACTATCTATGCTTCTGGGTATCTTCTCCAATCTGCTCATATAAACTGTCAAAAGGTAGAAATGAAAATATCACTGTATATTCTTATGAAGCGTACATTTTGGCAGAAGCTTGTATCCTCTGAAAATATAATACAGATTTTGTATTATGCTAAACAAAAACGGCCAATGATAAATACAGTAGATTGCCTTTGATACTACATCATTTAATATTTTATTTATGACACTTTATGAAATATAACTACATTAGGAGTCACTTAGGAATTCCTTACACATATATTCAGGTAAAAGGCTGCAGGCAGGTGCTGTAATAAAGAGCATAGAACTCTAGGTGCAGAGATAGTAATAAGTATTTTGTATTCACTATAATTTCTGATTTGGGTGATATTACTGGTGTGTTTTGCTAGGTCAACATGAGAATGACCATATGGATAAAATTTTGGCATGCTCAGCATATCGACAGTGACCATGTTCACGTGTTGTCATGATAGTATGTCATCCTAACGTCGCTGGCAGCGGTCATGAACCTGCTCCTGGTGACTGAAGTCGCTCCATTGTCTTCCTCCAGGTCTTGGCAGTCATGTGACGTGCAGTTCTGGTTCAGGCATCTGAGGAGCTGAGTTCTCATAAGTATTCTGTTCCTAACCCAAATCCCTACCCCAACCCTGTCCCATAGTGCCTAACCACCACCACCCTCCCCCCTCTCAGCCTAGTCCTAACTCTAACTCACAGCCTAACCCTCACCCTTAATCTTCACTCTCCCAATGTCACCAAGTTCTAACTGTCTGCATTTTGAGAATGTCATCATTTCAGATGTCGACATTGTGAAAATATCAACATTATGAGGAAGTCGACATGTTGAACCATGTCAACATTCTAATGTCAACATTGTGGTGTCAATATTATGAATGTCAAAATGGTCAATGTCGACCATGTGATCGGATTTCAAATTGACCTGGATTATACAATTGTGCTGCTTTCCTACCATGCACCAAAAAGGGAAGAAACCCTTCTCAATCTCACAAATAAGCATAATTATAATTTAACTATGAAATAAACTCAAAGCTCATAACATGTCTCAGTTATGAGAAGAATTATAGGATTATATAATGATGAATATATATAAAATGCCTTTTCAGGAATTAAAGAGTTAAAGTCAGCTAGTAAGTATAAGAGAATATATGGGGGTAATTCAGAGTTGATCGCAGCAGCAAATTTGTTAGCAGCTGGGCAAAAACATGCACACTGCAGGTGTGGCAGATATAACATTTGCAGAGAGAGTTAGATTTGGGTGGGATATATTGTTTCTGTGCATGGTAAATATTGCCTGCTTTATTTTTACAATGCAATTTAGATTTCAGTTTGAACACACACCACACAAATCTAAAGGGGGGTACTGATGGGAGGGGTGTAGTACGGCTGACCGGCGGTCTCCTGACCGCCGGTCAGCTTACCGACGCCGGGATCCCGGCAGCATACCGACGCCGGGATCCCGGCGGGGAGGGGCGAGTGCAGCAAGCCCATTGCGGGCTCGCTACGCTCGCCACGCTGCGGGCTCGGTGGCGACCTGTGGTCGCCACGGGTTCTATTCCCACTCTATGGGTGTCGTGGACACCCACGAGTGGAAATAGTCCCTGTTGGTCGGCATGCCGACCATCGGGACAGTGACCCGTCGGGCTGGTGGAGGAGGTCATGTGACTGTCGGTCAGCTGACCGGCGGTCACATGAATACCACCCGATGGGAGAGATGTGTGCTGAGCGATCTTAACACAGACCGCTCAGCACACATCTCTCCTCCCGCTCAGCACAGCGTGATGTGCTGAGCGAAGGGGGGGGGGGGGGGGGGGGACGGGGGGGGGCGCTCACTTCACACAGCGGTGAAGTGAGCAACCCGCTAGATTGAGCCTGCATGCAGGCTCAATCTAGCACTGGTGATAGCGACGCAGTTTCTGAGTAGCTCCAGACCTACTCCTAGACTGCGATCACCTCAGTCCGTTTAGTTCCTGGTTTGATGTCACAAACACGCCCTGCGTTTGGCCAGCCACTCCCCTGTTTCTCCAGCCACTCCTGCGTTTTTGCCTGGCACGCCTGCGTTTTTTAGCATGCTCCCTGAAAACGTCCAGTTTCCACCCAGAAACACCCACTTCCTGTCAATCACACTACGATCACTCGAGCGATGAAAAAACGTTGCTCGACCTTGTGTAAATCTACAAAGTTTTGTGTGAAAGTACTTAGCGCATGCGCGCTGCGTACCATGCGCATGCGCATTTTTGCCATTTTTTCACTTGATCGCTGCATTGCGAAAATCGTCAGCGAGCGAACAACTCGGAATGACCACCATGGTTTTGCCCAACTGCTAACAAATTTGCTGTTGCGATCAACTCTGAATTAGGCCCATAGTCATTGCCTGTGAAGTCTAGAAGTTATTTTTCTTAATCTATATGCAAAAAAGCAAATGCCCAACTTCTGCGTTCCATCTGGAACGCATATTATATCATTTCCTTATAATACCATAGCTACCAATATTCTTTTATACAGCTTTAATGGATATATTAATGTATTAGTGTTACTATTACTGGTCTACAGGGGAGTGCACTTATGCTTACACACTAAATACATGGCTGTAGACAATGATACCACGGCACAATACCAAACAGCGCTACTATGAGCCGGGCGGATGAGCGATATTCCACTTCCGCATTCCAAGTGGAGCGCATAATCTCATTTCCGGCCACTGGAATGCAAGTGCTGTGACCGGAAATGCACCGCTTATTGGTGCAACAGAGTGATCCATAACTAGGTACCATACTAGAGCAATCAGTGCAGTCATACAGTATATTAGTAAAGCCCAGTAGACCCTCAAGACTCGAGGGAAATAGAACAATAATGCACCATAGTTCCAGGTAGCTGGGTAATTATATAGCAAATTGTCCATATAGAAGGTAGATAAGAGCCAGGGTTGCAGTGTAAACAGACAGCACATATAAAACACATTAAAAATACCATATTACCAAAAATTACAAAAAATGACAAAAGAAACAAAAAAAAAAAGTGTATTGGTCAAAAAGAGAAAAAGAAAAAAAATACTATTAACGCAGAAAAACTTTCAAAGATAAACTTGTTAAGCCCTTTGGGCGCTACATCCCAAGTTGAAAAATTAATTTACGGTAGCTTCCAATTTCCTCAAGATAAGGGCACAATCCCCTCCACATGTAGGGATAGGTACCCAATCAATAATCCTCTATTTAAGCAATGCCACCTGGTATCCTGCATCCATGTTGAGCCACCTGCTTATCAGTAACTCCTTACACCAAGGCTTCATGTATTGAGCTTCTATGATTAGCCAGGCATTTATGGAAAGTACATGTTGTCATCCCAACATAGGCCAATCTGCAGGGGCATATCAGTATGTATAACACATAATTCAATCTGCAATGGAGTTTATAGTGTATGTGTATAGGCTTCCCAGTTTGGGGATGTGGGAAGGCACTGGCCGGAAATAATGAACGACGCGTCACACACCCTTACCTTATGTGCACCACTACATGACCAATTCTTTCTCTTTATAGTATGCTCTAATATATTGGCAACAATATAGGCAGTGGCAGCACCCCTTGACAATATTTTGTTAACATAATTTCAATATGGGTTCTAGAATGTATTAATTCATCATTAATACTAGTGCAGTAGTTTTTCTCCCATTTCTCCCATCCCTTATTTAACCAGGATGTGCAATTTGCAAGTTTTATGCTGCAGTTTCTCCTGATAAAGGTCCTGATGGGACCAAAAACGTTTGAGGAACTAAATTAAGCTACCCATACATATATCATTTTGCTTATATGGAAAAATCTGGTGAGTGCTTTTCTACTTCTCGATAGATAGATAGATAGATAGATAGATAGATAGATAGATAGATAGATAGATAGATAGATAGATAGATAATAGTTAAATATATATATATATATATATATCTCAACTGCTTGCAAATATTTTGGCACATTAAAAATAGGAAAGAAAAAATTTGATGAAGCTCCAGTACGAGTGAAACGCGTCAGAGGTATCGGTGACGAGGAATTAACCGTTGAGGATAGATCGTAATACGGATAACAGCTCATCACTAGACAGCGGCAGCAAACCAACTGGTGGTCATCAGAAGGCGCAGCGGCACTTTGATTGGGGAGGACGGAGACGTCTGGTGCCTCCTAGCCGACTCCTTCGTACCATACGACTAATTCACAGTGGGAGAAGCCGCTACAGCATTTGTACATTTGGTCGTGGTGAGCCCGTTAATACCCTCATACATGGTTGATATTGAGCTTATACACGTAGTAGCGTGGTAACAGAACTGGCACATTTATGACACAGTAGACGTGTATGAACAGTATTTGGAAACAGCTGGTGTCAGGACATCTATTAAACATCTGTGCTGGATTCTAAAAAGGAAAAGGCTCCGCTATATATGGCTTTTCAAATATAAGAAAATCTATGGGGGGGGGGGGGGGGGGTTTCTTGACAGTGCACTGTCTTTTTAGCAATTGATCCACCTCTATTAGTGATTGTTTTATTGAGTATTGATATATTTATTGTAAGCACGTAGAAAAATTTATTTGTTTTAGATTAGGTTCCTGATGTTTACATTTATTTTATCTTATTCCAATAGTGTATTAAATCTGTGAGAATAGGCACTAATTAGTGCTGAGTATATACTAATACTAAAAATAAATATATGTTGTGACATGTGTTTGTACTCATCTCATTTAAGCCTCTAATTATCAAAATAAGCGCAGAGTGAATTTTTTCTTTACTGTTTGTCTCCCGTAGTAACGGGAGGGTTTTTTTATGCGCACACAGCAGAGCCGGATTAATGGGGGGGCTCCGGGGATAAGTACCCCGGGCCCCCCTGTCAGAAAAGGGCCCCCCTCCACTCGCCAGAGATCAGATCTCTAATACGATCTGATCAGCGGCACTGGCCTGCAGGATATTGCTCTCCCCTCCCGACTGCAGAGCTTAATGAGCGAGTGAGTGATGACTCAGCGCCGCACACGCAGGGGCCTGCCCTCACTGATGATTCTTTTGGGAAAGGAGAGACGAGACAGTGTGGAGCGCAGGCAGCTGTGTCAGTAACGCGCAGATGCCTGCTCATCACACTGACAGGGGGAGATGTACTAAGCCTGAAAAGTAATAAATATCACTGTGATAAAGCACCAGCCAATCGGCTCCTAACTGCCATGTCACAGGCTGTGTTTGAAAAATGACAGTTAGGAGCCGATTGGCTGGTGCTTTATCACAGTGATATTTATCACTTTTCAAGCTTAGTACATCTGGCCCACAAAGAGGCTGGCTGGCTGACTGTAGGGGGAGCTGTAGCGTCAGCCCCTCCTAGGCAGTCCCCATGTGAGACCTGCTGACCCGGGGTGTTGTGTCTTCCGGAGCCGCTCTGCCTCGTGGAGACAGGTGTGTGTCTCGCGGTGGAAGGGGAATGGGGGAGAGGGGGGTCGATCTTTAATAAATTATGACAGCTTCATTTATTTTGTATGTGTGCTCTGTGGTTAATGTGTATGTGGTGTACTGTACTATGTATGCGTGTGTGCAATGCGCATGGTGAGAATATGTGTATATGCTGTGCTATGTATATGTATGTGTGTGTGTGGTGTGCAATGTATTTGTGTGCAATGTATGTGTGGTGTGCTGTGTGTGCAATGTGTATGTGTGTATGGTGTACTATGTACGTGTATAGTGTGCTATGTGTATGTGCAATGTGTAGGAGTATGGTGTGCTATATTTGTGGTATACTGTGTGTGCAATATGTGTGTGTGTGTGTGTGTGTGTGTGTGTGTGTGTGTGTGTGTGTGTGTGTGTGTGTGTGTGTGTGTGGTGTGGTGTGCTATGTATGTGTGTGTGGTGTGCTGTGTGTACAATGTGTATATGTGTGGTGTACTACGTATATGTGTCTGGGCAGCTAGAAAGTCAGTAAGTATGGTGTGCTATGTATGCGTGTACAATGTGTGTGTGCCATGTATGTGTCTGAAATGTGCATATGTGTGCAATGTGGAAACCCCCCCAGTAAATCATGCGTTTGCCCCTGCAGCCGCCCAATAGGAGGAAGTCAAGCTGCAGCCTCAGGCTGAAAAGAGGAAGTTCCCTGGCAGCGTGTGGGGATTAGTGCTGGCGGGGTGCACTACAGAGAAGGAGAGGAACGTACAAGCTCCCACTCTCCTGTTATGTTTGTAAGTCAGGATTTTTTTTTTAAGTTAGGCTTTAAATTTGAAGTTAGGCTGTGAGTTCTATCGATCTATCTATCTATCTATCTATCTATCTATCTATCTATCTATCTATCTATCTATCTATCTATCTATCTTATAGGCCCTACACCAGAGATTTTCAACCTTTTACAACTCGCGGCACCCTGAACAGGATTTAAAAATTGCCAAGGCACACTCAAATAGGTAACGCCTGAGCCACATCTGAGAAAGCCAGAAGAGCCCAACACTGCCTGGGCCCAAAATTAGAACTGGCTCTGCAACCACTAAACCCACCAGTATTGATAATTCCAGGGCCTCAGTAGCGGCAAAACACTGACTGGCCTGGCTCTGCTTCTATGGCGGCACACCTGGAGACTGCTCAGGGCACACCAGTGTGCCACGGCACAGTGGTTGAAAAACACTGCCCTACACACTTGCCGACATCAGTCACAGATATGAACGATCTCGTTCATAAATGAACGAGATATCGTTCATATCTTTGAGTGTGGAGGTTCCAGCAATGAATGATGCGCGGCCCCGCGCTCGTTCATCGCTGGTCCCCCGTCGGCTGTACATGCAGGCCAATATGGACGATCTCGTCCATATTTGCCTGTACTTCAATGCAGCCGGGTGACGGGGGAGTGAAGGAACTTCACTCCCACCGTCACTGCCCCCCCGCCGCCGGGTCGCCCGTCTGCCGTATCGGAGGTCGGGCAGCTCGGCGGCACATCGCCGAGTCTGTAGGGCCCATAAAACTTCTAAAGGACAGGGAACGGCACTCACAGGTCTCGCAGGACCTGTGAGTGCCATTACCTGTCCTTTAGAAGTTCTATTATTGTTGGATGGCACCTGGGCAATTAACCTATGGTAAGGGAGTGCCGATCAACTTTGCACTGTATGTGTGTGTGTATATATGTGTGTGTGTATATATGTATGTATGTATGGAATCAGGTCAGGATCCCGGCAGTGCTCGGAACCCCGACCACTGGAAACCTGAACGAGTGTTTGCTGGGCCACCGGAGAAGTAATCCATGGTGGTGGGGGGGAGGAGTTAGGGTCAGGCTGTGGAGAGGTGGCTAGGTTTAGGATACTGGGAGGTTAGGTTTAGTTTAGGCACACCCGGGGAGGGTTATGGTTAGGCTGTGTGGGTGGTGGTGGTGGTGGTGGTGGTGGTGGGAAGGGGGGGTGTTAGGTTTAGGCTGCGTGAAGGGAAGGTTAGGTTTAGGCACACCCAGGGAGGGTTATGGTTAGGCTGCAGAGGTGGGGGAGGGTTAGCGGGGCATTGGGGAAAGGTAAGTATACTTACCTTGCCCCTGTCAGGATTTTCATCATTGGGATACCGCCGGCATATCAGACCAACCCATATGTATGTGTGTGTGTGTGTGTGTGTGTGTGTGTGTGTGTGTGTGTGTGTATGTGTAATGTGTATATATACGTGTGTGTGTGTGTGTGTATGTATATATGAAATAGGTAATTAACCCAAACTACCCGATACTCCCCTTAGTTCAAATGATACAGCGTATATATATATATATATTATAATTTTACCTTTACACCTTAGGGCCCCCCTGTCTTAAGTACCCCGGGCCCCCTGATGCCTTAATCCAGCTCTGGCACACAGGCATAATCTCACTATCTGCAGCTGATCAGTAACTAAGAATTGGGGGTATACTACAGGTGTTTGGATTAAGCAAAACATAATTAGCGCCTAGAGACATCTCTGTGGAAACATTAAAAATAGGGACTAGGGTTCATCACTACGAAAGAATGCTAGAACAACCATAGTAAACATGCATGGTGAGCATAGGTAAATGCAGGTGGTTTCACTCCTTCCCCACAGCCTTGCCAGCAGCCACTACAGTACATACAGTATAAAGGGTGGAATGGAGCTGCTGCACATGCCCAGTGGCAGCAGATGTTCCCATGTCTGGTGTGTGTGTGTGTGTGTGTGTGTGTGTGTGTGTGTGTGTGTGTGTGTGTGTGTGTGTGTGTGTGTGTGTGTGCAGTGACGTTTCTTGCGGCGGGCGAGCCGTGCAACCGCACGGGGCGCCCGCCGCGGCACTTCCTGAGCACTTTCAAACCCCCCTCCCCTCTCCTCCCGAGTGCCCAGCTCGAGGGGCGTGATTTTGCGGAATGACGCGTTTGCGTCGTGACGTCATGACGCAATCGCGTCATTCCGCGAAACCCCGTCCCCCGAGCTGGGCACTCGGGAGGAGGGAGAACGGGGAGCCAAGACGGCCAGCGCTGTGCAGACGAGGGAGAGGCGGCTGAAGAGTGGGAAGAACCTCTTCAAATGTAAGTCAGCCCCTCTCCCTCTCTCTCTCTCCCTCCCCCCCCCACCACCTGCCGTACTGTGTAAAATGGGGACACTTGTCTGCCGAAATGTGTAAAATAGGGACACTTGTCTGCCGGAATGTGTCAAATGGGGACACCTGTCTGCCGGAATGTGTCAAATGGGGACACTTGCCTGCCGGAATGTGTAAAATAGGGACACTTGTCTGCCGGAATGTGTAAAATGGGGACACCTGTCTGCCGGAATGTGTAAAATGAGGACACTTGCCTGCCGTAATGTGTAAAATGGGGACACTTGCCTGCCGCAATGTGTAAAATAGGGGCACGTGCCTGCCGCAATGTGTAAAATGGGGACACTTGCCTGCCATGCTGTGTAAAATGGGGGCACGTGCTGCCGCAATGTGTAAAATGGGGACACTTGCCTGCCATGCTGTGTAAAATGGGGGCACGTGCCTGCCGCAATGTGTAAAATGGGGACACTTTCCTGCCGCAATGTGTAAAATGTGAACACTTGCCTGCCGTACTGTGTAAAATGGGGGCACGTGCCTGCCGCAATGTGTAAAATGGGGACCCTTTCCTGCCGCAATGTGTAAAATGGGGACACTTTCCTGCCGCAATGTGTAAAATGGGGACACTTTCCTGCCGCAATGTGTAAAATGTGAACACTTGCCTGCCGCAATGTGTAAAATGGGGACACTTTCCTGCCGCAATGTGTAAAATGGGGGCACGTGCCTGCCGCAATGTGTAAAATGGGGACACTTTCCTGCCGCAATGTGTAAAATGGGGACACTTTCCTGCCGTAATGTGTAAAATGGGGACACTTTCCTGCCGCAATGTGTAAAATGGGGACACTTTCCTGCCGCAATGTGTAAAATGGGGACACTTTCCTGCCGCAATGTGTAAAATGGGGACACTTTCCTGCCGCAATGTGTAAAATGGGGACACTTTCCTGCCGCAATGTGTAAAATGGGGACACTTTCCTGCCGCAATGTGTAAAATGGGGACACTTTCCTGCCGAAATGTGTAAAATGTGAACACTTGCCTGCCGTACTGTGTAAAATGGAGGCACGTGCCTGCCACAATGTGTAAAATGGGGACACTTTCCTGCCGCAATGTGTAAAATGGGGACACTTGCCTACCGTGCTGTGTAAAATGGGGACACTTGCCTACCGTGCTGTGTAAAATGGGGACACTTGCCTGCCGTGCTGTGTAAAATGGGGTCGCATGCCTGCTGTAATGTGTAAAATGAGGACTTTTTTTTTATCGTGTGGTGGCCGCGATGATGAGATCAAATGAGGCCACACCCATCTTAACAAAGCCACGCCCATTTTAATGAGGTCACGCCCCCTTGCCAGGAGTGCGCGCCGAAGGCGTGCGCATACTTTTCCTCTTTATATCTATGGGGGGGGTGCACATTTTTTCTTATGTGAATGGGGGGGGGGCGCATTTTTAAATCTCGCACTGGGAGCCAAATTGGCTAGAAACGGCTGTGTGTGTGTGTGTGTGTGTGTGTGTGTGTGTGTGTGTGTGTGTGTGTGTGTGTGAGTGTGTTTGTCTGTGGATCTGAGTGCTCAATCATTGCACCAGAGAGAGAAACTGGTAAGTGGCTTACCGTGATCATTGGTAGTGATGAGCACCGGAAATTTTTCGGGTTTTGTGTTTTGGTTTTGGGTTCGGTTCCGCGGCCGTGTTTTGGGTTCGAACGCGTTTTGGCAAAACCTCACCGAATTTTTTTTTTGTCGGATTCGGGTGTGTTTTGGATTCGGTTTTTTTTTTTTTTTTTAAACCCTAAAAAACAGCTTAAATCATAGAATTTGGGGGTCATTTTGATCCCAAAGTATTATTAACCTCAATAACCATTATTTCCACTCATTTTCAGTCTATTCTGAACACCTCACACCTCACAATATTATTTTTAGTCCTAAAATTTGCACCGAGGTCGCTGGATGACTAAGCTCAGCGACCCAAGTGGCCGACACAAACGCCTGGCCCATCTAGGAGTGGCACTGCAGTGTCACGCAGGATGGCCCTTCCAAAAAACACTCCCCAAACAGCACATGACGCAAAGAAAAAAAGAGGCGCAATGAGGTAGCTGTGTGAGTAAGATAAGCGACCCAAGTGGCCGACGCAAACACCTGGCCCATCTAGGAGTGGCACTGCAGTGTCACGCAGGATGTCCCTTCCAAAAAAAAAAACCCCAAACAGCACATGACGCAAAGAAAAATGAAAGAAAAAAGAGGTGCAAGATGGAATTGTCCTTGGGCCCTCCCACCCACCCTTATGTTGTATAAACAGGACATGCACACTTTAACCAACCCATCATTTCAGTGACAGGGTCTGCCACACGACTGTGACTGAAATGACGGGTTGGTTTGGACCCCCACCAAAAAAGAAGCAATTAATCTCTCCTTGCACAAACTGGCTCTACAGAGGCAAGATGTCCACCTCATCATCATCCTCCGATATATCACCGTGTACATCCCCCTCCTCACAGATTATCAATTCGTCCCCACTGGAATCCACCATCTCAGCTCCCTGTGTACTTTGTGGAGGCAATTGCTGCTGGTCAATGTCTCCACGGAGGAATTGATTATAATTCATTTTAATGAACATCATCTTCTCCACATTTTCTGGATGTAACCTCGTACGCCGATTGCTGACAAGGTGAGCGGCGGCACTAAACACTCTTTCGGAGTACACACTTGTGGGAGGGCAACTTAGGTAGAATAAAGCCAGTTTGTGCAAGGGCCTCCAAATTGCCTCTTTTTCCTGCAAGTATAAGTACGGACTGTCTGACGTGCCTACTTGGATGCGGTCACTCATATAATCCTCCACCATTCTTTCAATGGGGAGAGAATCATATGCAGTGACAGTAGACGACATGTCCGTAATCGTTGTCAGGTCCTTCAGTCCGGACCAGATGTCAGCATCAGCAGTCGCTCCAGACTGCCCTGCATCACCGCCAGCGGGTGGGCTCGGAATTCTGAGCCTTTTCCTCGCACCCCCAGTTGCGGGAGAATATGAAGGAGGAGATGTTGACAGGTCGCGTTCCGCTTGACTTGACAATTTTGTCACGGGCAGTTCTTTGAACCCCAGCAGACTTGTGTCTGCCAGAAAGAGAGATCCAAGGTAGGTTTTAAATCTAGGATCGAGCACGGTGGCCAAAATGTAGTGCTCTGATTTCAACAGATTGACCACCCGTGAATCCTTGTTAAGCGAATTAAGGGCTCCATCCACAAGTCCCACATGCCTAGCGGAATCGCTCTGTGTTAGCTCCTCCTTCAATGTCTCCAGCTTCTTCTGCAAAAGCCTGATGAGGGGAATGACCTGACTCAGGCTGGCAGTGTCTGAACTGACTTCACGTGTGGCAAGTTCAAAAGGTTGCAGAACCTTGCACAACGTTGAAATCATTCTCCACTGCGCTTGAGACAGGTGCATTCCACCTCCTATATCGTGCTCAGTTGTATAGGCTTGAATGGCCTTTTGCTGCTCCTCCAACCTCTTAAGCATATAGAGGGTTGAATTCCACCTCGTTACCACTTCTTGCTTCAGATGATGGCAGGGCAGGTTCAGGCGTTTTTGGTGGTGCTCCAGTCTTCTGTACGTGGTGCCTGTACGCCGAAAGTGTCCCGCAATTCTTCTGGCCACCGACAGCATCTCTTGCACGCCCCTCTCGTTTTTTAAATAATTCTGCACCACCAAATTCAAGGTATGTGCAAAACATGGGACGTGCTGGAATTTGCCCAGATTTAATGCACACACAATATTGCTGGCGTTGTCTGATGCCACAAATCCACAGGAGAGTCCAATTGGGGTAAGCCATTCTGCGATGATCTTCCTCAGTTGCCGTAAGATGTTTTTAGCTGTGTGCGTATTCTGGAAAGCGGTGATACAAAGCGTAGCCTGCCTAGGAAAGAGTTGGCGTTTGCGAGATGCTGCTACTGGTGCCGCCGCTGCTGCTCTTGCGGCGGGAGTCCATACATCTACCCAGTGGGCTGTCACAGTCATATAGTCCTGAGCCTGCCCTGTTCCACTTGTCCACATGTCCGTGGTTAAGTGGACATTGGGTACAACTGCATTTTTTAGGACACTGGTGAGTCTTTTTCTGAGGTCTGTGTACATTTTCGGTATCGCCTGCCTAGAGAAATGGAACCTAGATGGTATTTGGTACCGGGGACACAGTACCTCCAACAAGTCTCTAGTTGGCTCTGCAGTAATGATGGATACCGGAACCACGTTTCTCACCGCCCAGGATGCCAAGGCCTCAGTTATCCGCTTTGCAGCAGGATGACTGCTGTGATATTTCATCTTCCTCGCAAAGGACTGTTGGACAGTCAATTGCTTGGTGGAAGTAGTAAAAGTGGTCTTACGAGTACGACTTCCCCTCTGGGATGACCATCGACTCCCAGCAGCAACAACAGCAGCGCCAGCAGCAGTAGGCGTTACACGCAAGGATGATTCGGAGGAATCCCAGGCAGGAGAGGACTCGTCAGAATTGCCAGTGACATGGCCTGCAGGACTATTGGCATTCCTGGGGAAGGAGGAAATTGACACTGAGGGAGTTGGTGGGGTGGTTTGCGTGAGCTTGGTTACAAGAGGAAGGGATTTACTGGTCAGTGGACTTCTTCCGCTGTCGCCCAAAGTTTTTGAACTTGTCACTGACTTATGATGAATGCGCTGCAGGTGACGTATAAGGGAGGATGTTCCGAGGTGGTTAACGTCCTTACCCCTACTTATTACAGCTTGACAAAGGCAACACACGGCTTGACAAATGTTGTCCGCATTTCTGTTGAAATACTTCCACACCGAAGAGCTGATTTTTTTGGTATTTTCACCAGGCATGTCAATGGCCCTATTCCTCCCACGGACAACAGGTGTCTCCCCGGGTGCCTGACTTAAACAAACCACCTCACCATCAGAATCCTGCTGGTCAATTTCCTCCCCAGCGCCAGCAACACCCATATCCTCCTCATCCTGGTGTACTTCAACACTGACATCTTCAATCTGACTATCAGGAACTGGACTGCGGGTGCTCCTTCCAGCACTTGCAGGGGGCCTGCAAATGGTGGAAGGCGCATGCTCTTCACGTCCAGTGTTGGGAAGGTCAGGCATCGCAAATGACACAATTGGACTCTCCTTGTGGATTTGTGATTTCGAAGAACGCACAGTTCTTTGCTGTGCTTTTACCAGCTTGAGTCTTTTCATTTTTCTAGCGAGAGGCTGAGTGCTTCCATCCTCATGTGAAGCTGAACCACTAGCCATGAACATAGGCCAGGGCCTCAGCCATTCCTTGCCACTCCGTGTGGTAAATGGCATATTGGCAAGTTTACGCTTCTCCTCCGACAATTTTATTTTAGATTTTTGAGTCCTTTTTTTACTGATATTTGGTGTTTTGGATTTTACATGCTCTGTACTATGACATTGGGCATCGGCCTTGGCAGACGACGTTGCTGGCATTTCATCGTCTCGGCCATGACTAGTAGCAGCAGCTTCAGCACGAGGTGGAAGTCGATCTTGATCTTTCCCTATTTTTGGAACCTCAACATTTTTGTTCTCCATATTTTAATAGGCACAACTAAAAGGCACCTCAGGTAAACAATGGAGATGGATGGATACTAGTATACTTATGGATGGACGAGCGACTGCCGACACAGAGGTAGCTACAGCCGTGGACTACCGTACTGCGTCTGCTGCTAATATAGACTGGATGATAATGATATAAAAAATATATATATATCACTACTGCAGCCGGACAGGTATATATTATATAATGACGGACCTGCTGGACACTGTCAGCACTGCAGACTCCTAAAGTAAGCTACTAGTATCAAGAAGATAGAAAAAAAAAAACACCACAGGTAGGTGGTATACAATTATGGATGGACGAGCGACTGCCAACACAGAGGTAGCTACAGCCGTGGACTACCGTACTGCGTCTGCTGCTAATATAGACTGGATGATAATGATATAAAAAATATATATATATCACTACTGCAGCCGGACAGGTATATATTATATAATGACGGACCTGCTGGACACTGTCAGCACTGTAGACTCCTAAAGTAAGCTACTAATATCAAGAAGATAGAAAAAAAAACACCACAGGTAGGTGGTATACAATTATGGATGGACGAGCGACTGCCGACACAGAGGTAGCTACAGCCGTGGACTACCGTACTGCGTCTGCTGCTAATATAGACTGGATGATAATGATATAAAAAATATATATATATCACTACTGCAGCCGGACAGGTATATATTATATAATGACGGACCTGCTGGACACTGTCAGCACTGCAGACTCCTAAAGTAAGCTACTAGTATCAAGAAGATAGAAAGAAAAAAAAACACCACAGGTAGGTGGTATACAATTATGGATGGACGAGCGACTGCCGACACAGAGGTAGCTACAGCCGTGGACTACCGTACTGCGTCTGCTGCTAATATAGACTGGATGATAATGATATAAAAAATATATATATCACTACTGCAGCCGGACAGGTATATATTATATAATGACGGACCTGCTGGACACTGTCAGCACTGCAGACTCCTAAAGTAAGCTACTAGTAGTATCAAGAAGATAGAAGAAAAAAAAAACACCACAGGTAGGTGGTGTCAGACTTGGTTTTGTCTGTGTCCCCGGAGGGGGCGCTAGTGGGTCAGTGGAGGTAGATGGGAGAAAGCGAGGAGGCTGGATTATGTTTCTGCGCATGAGCGCAATGATATTTATTATACAGATGATTCACAAAATGGCAGCAGAAAATAACAATAAGAAATGCAAATGTCAATAGTGCAGCGTGGAAGCTGAAAGTCTATGGTAACAGAAGTATGGCAAATGAATGAATGGTGACTGATGAAATGATAACCGGTAATAATGATAACAGATGAATGAACACAGATGAGTATAACTTGGCAGAGAATATTCTGGTATGGGAACCAGAGCAGATAAAAACGTGGAGCCAGCAGAGATGGTGTTGTATGGCAAACCTGGTAGCAGAGGCAGGAGTCTGACAATGTCCACAGTGCAGGTGATGAGGCACTGGCAGCAAGCAAGCTGTATCACAGGTGGAGAGATGGAGCACACCTGGAGTCAGTCTCTACTGCTAGGCTGAAGCACACAGAGATGGTGGTGAGTGTGAAGCCTGTAGATGGAAGCAGGTATTGCTGGGGCTTGTAGTTCCACGGAGCTGTGAGAAGTAACCAGGAGTACAGAGTCTTAGGTAGATAGCCAGGAACACGGAACAGCAGGTAGGTATCCAGGTACACGGAGGAAACAGGAACCGGATCCTTACACATGAGTCGCAGGAGTGACACAAAGTTCAGGATGCCTGCAGACTGATCCTGCAGCTTCATATATACCCCCTGTTGCACAGTCATTGGTGGAGTGAGGAAAAGTGGGTGCGGCCAAGCACCGGATTGGCCGCCGTATGCTGACTGCTGGAGGCTGTCATGGCGGCGCCCATGCCGCGGCCCAGCGGGAACGCGGCGTGCTACACGCCCGCTGTCACAGGAGCGCTCCCAGGCCCAGGATGGCGTCCGATGGCAGAGACGCGGATGACAGATGAACGCAGGGACCCAGGACGGAGCCCGCAGCGGCGGACAGATTTCAGCCTGGTGAGTCGATTCCTGACAGTACCCCCTCCTTTAAGGGTGGGCACTGAACACCCACGTGGCTTGGAAGGATGAGTGTTATGGAAGACACGGACCAACCTTGGAGCATGGACATCCAACGAATTTACCCAACTTCTCTCCTCTGGGCCATAACCGGACCAATCGACAAGGTATTGAAGACGTCCATACCGGCAACGGGAATCCAGAATCTTGCCAATTTCGAACTCCACGCCCCGCTGGGTTCGAACTTTGGGGCCAACTGGTAGAGCTCTTTGGAACCGATTCAGGACTAAAGGTCTGAGGAGAGAAACATGAAAAGCATTAGGTATTCGTAGAGAAGGTGGTAACTTCAGCTTGTAGGCCACAGGGCTGATGACTCTTTCGACAGGAAAGGGGCCAATGAAACGTGGTGCAAATTTCATAGACGGGACCCTAAGACGGAGGTTCCGGGTAGACAGCCAAACCTTGTCCCCAGGTTTCAGGCTAGGAACTGCGCGTCTTTTGCGATCAGCAAAGTATTTATACCGGCTGGAGGCCTTTTTGAGAGAAATGTGAATCTTCCTCCAGGTTGAAGAGAACTGACTCAGGGCAGTAGTGGCAGCAGGAACATCCATGTGAGGGAGTTCTTGGAAGTCTGGAACACGAGGATGTTGCCCATACACTGCAAAGAATGGAGTTGTCTCAGTAGCAGTGTGATAGCGGAAGTTGTGGGCAAACTCGGCCCATGGGAGCAGATCCAACCAGTCATCCTGAGAAGATGAAACATACAACCTTAAAAATGTCTCTAGTTCTTGATTTACCCTTTCTGTCTGCCCATTCGTCTGAGGGTGGTAAGATGACGAGAACTTCAGTTTAACCTGCATGGCAGAACAGAGAGCCCTCCAAAACCTCGCTACAAACTGTACACCTCGGTCGGATATTATTTCTGAGGGTAGACCATGTAAGCGGAAAATCTCCCGTAGGAAGATTTGGGCGAGTTTTGGGGCAGAAGGGAGGAAGGTCGGAGATAAAGTCCATGGACAGGTGTGACCAAGGGCGACTAGGAACAGACAATGGTTGTAACTGACCTGCTGGAGACTGACGAGGAGTCTTGTGCTGCGCACACTTAGGACAGGATGCCACGAAATCCTTGATGTCAGCTTTCATCTTTGGCCACCAGTATGTCTCAGAGAGGAACTTGAAGGTTTTCAGAACACCGGGATGACCAGTGAACTTGGATTGATGGGCCCAAGACAGCAACTTGGGTCGGAGTTCTGGGGAAACAAAAGTCTTACCAGGAGGAGGAGCTGGGGAGACTTGAGATGCAGCAAATACCACTGGACTCAGGATGGAATGTGGAACTGAGTCAGACGTTTCCTCTTCGGATTCCATAGATCGGGATAAGGCGTCAGCTTTAACATTCTGCGAACCTGGGCGGAAATGAAGCTTAAAGTTAAAACGTGAGAAAAACATAGCCCACCTGGACTGGCGAGGATTAAGGCACTGGGCTGCCTTTAAATATAGCAGATTTTTATGATCCGTGTAGATGTTGAACGGATGTTTGGCCCCTTCCAGGAGATACCTCCATTCCTCGAGAGCCAGTTTAATCGCCAGTAGTTCTTGATCTCCAACGGAATAGTTAGCTTCTGCAGGGAGGAATTTACGAGAATAAAATCCACAGGGGTGGATCTTCCCATCAGTTCCCTTCTGGGAGAGAACAGCTCCAACTCCAACTGTAGAGGCATCCACCTCCAACTCGAACGGTCTGTTTACATCTGGTTGGGACAGAACTGGAGCAGACATAAAGGCCAGCTTGATCTTCTGGAAGGCCGCTAAAGCCTCTTCTGACCAATTGGAATGGTCTGCCCCTTTCCGAGTTAAATTGGTAATAGGAGCGATGAGAGTGGAGAATCCCCGAATAAATTTCCTATAGTAGTTGGCAAATCCCAGGAATCGCTGAATAGACTTGAGAGAATTTGGAATGGACCAATTGGCAATGGCTTCCAACTTTGTCGGGTCCATCTGGAGATCCGATCCGGAAATTATATATCCCAGGAAGGGTATAGAGGAAACTTCAAAGGTACACTTGGATAGTTTACCGTAGAGCCGGTTCTCACGAAGACGTCGGAGGACTTCACGGACTTGTAGACGATGAGAGGGAAGATCTTGAGAGAAGATGAGGATATCATCTAGATAAACTACAAGATATTTATACAGAACGTCACGGAAAATTTCGTTCACAAAGTGCTGGAATACTGCTGGGGCATTACTCAACCCGAATGGCATTACCAGGTACTCGTAATAACCATCTCGAGTGTTAAAAGCTGTCTTCCATTCGTCACCACTCCGGATTCTGATGAGGTTGTAGGCACCGCGGAGATCTAACTTGGTGAAGATGCGGGCTCCCTTAACTCTGTCAAATAATTCGGTAATGAGTGGTAATGGATAACTATTTTTAATGGTAATGTCATTGAGACCCCGGTAGTCAATGCATGGACGCAGTCCTCCATCCTTCTTTTTAACAAAGAAGAAGCCTGCACCAGCGGGTGATGATGAAGGACGGATGAATCCCTTCTGTAAATTCTCCCTGATGTAGTCGCTCATCGCTTCAGTTTCGGGAACAGATAACGGGTAGGTACGCCCCCTAGGTGGCTTCTTGCCGGGAAGGAGATCGATGGAACAATCCCATTCTCTATGGGGCGGCAGGACATCAGCGGCTTTTTCACTGAAGACGTCAGAGAAATCTTGATAAACCGCAGGAAGACTTGACTGGGTTTTTACTTCAGTAGACTTGATAGGACAAACTTGGGCTAAACAGGACTGATGGCAATGTGAACCCCAAGAAGTAAGTTGTAACGCTGACCAGTCAAACTGTGGATTGTGTAGCTGGAGCCAGGGCATGCCCAAAACGATCTCCTGGGTGGCTTGAGGAATGACTAAGAACTTTATTAATTCTGAGTGTAGGAACCCAACTCCCAAAACCACTGGTGCAGTTTGGTGAGAGATATTCCCCTTGGAGATTCGGCTACCATCCACGGCGGTAATGTAGACTGGGTAAGAAAGTTCACATACAGGCAAGCAAAATTTATTTACCGCAGCTTGGGTGATGAAGTTTCCTGCGGCTCCACAGTCCACTAATGCAGATGCAGATTGAAGCCCAACTGAAGTCTCTAAAGTCACAGGAAGGATAAGGTCTTGATTAGAAGGAGCTTGTCTAGAAGATCCCAACTTGACTCCTCCTTTACAAGTCAGGATCTGGCGTTTCCCGAACGCACTGTGCAAGAATTAATCTGGTGACCTGCAGCCGCACAATAAAGACACAGTCTTTCACGAAGTCTTCTTGACCGCTCCTCAGGAGTTAGGCGGGACCTATTTATTTGCATAGGCTCATCAGAAGGTGGAGACTGGAACTGTACGGAAGGTATCATCCTTGATCTGCGTGGCTCACCACGAGCACGTTCATTATTGCGTTCGCGGATGCGAGAGTCCAACTTGATGCACAAGGAAATTAAATCAGACAATTGCTCAGGAAGATCGCGGGTCGCCAGTTCGTCCTTAATCCGATCAGAGAGTCCATGCCAGAAAGCTGCCACCAGGGCTTGATTGTTCCACTGAATCTCTGCGGCCAACGTCTGGAACTGGATGACATATTGTCCCATACTTCGGGTACCTTGACGAAGTTGGATTAGGTCTGCAGAAGCTGATGTTGCACGACCTGGCTCGTCAAAGATCCGTCTGAAGGTTGACACGAATTCTGCATAGTTGTTCATCAGAGGGTCAGCACGTTCCCACAGAGGAGACACCCAACTCAAAGCAGATCCAGAGAGTAGAGAGATGATGTAGGCAACCTTGGATCTTGGCGTGGGGAAATTATGTGACAACAATTCAAACTGGATTTCACATTGGTTAAGAAACCCGCGACATAACTTTGGGCTGCCATCATACTTGCTTGGCACGGGCAGGTGCAGACGTGACACTGGAGCTGATGCAGCCGGCATAGAAGAACTCACAGTACTGGCAGGTGCTGGAGTAACAGGAACTGTAGAAGTGTGTACACTAGGCAGGGTTTGCTGTAGTGTATCAATCCGGGAGGACATCCCTTGCAGGAACTGGAACATCTGCTGCTGCGCAGCCTCTTGACCATCCAAACGGGAGACCAGATTTTGCAAGGCCTCTGACCCCACACTCCGTCCACCGTCCGAGTCCATCGATCCTGAACTTACTGTCAGACTTGGTTTTGTCTGTGTCCCCGGAGGGGGCGCTAGTGGGTCAGTGGAGGTAGATGGGAGAAAGCGAGGAGGCTGGATTATGTTTCTGCGCATGAGCGCAATGATATTTATTATACAGATGATTCACAAAACGGCAGCAGAAAATAACAATAAGAAATGCAAATGTCAATAGTGCAGCGTGGAAGCTGAAAGTCTATGGTAACAGAAGTATGGCAAATGAATGAATGGTGACTGATGAAATGATAACCTGTAATAATGATAACAGATGAATGAACATAGATGAGTATAACTTGGCAGAGAATATTCTGGTATGGGAACCAGAGCAGATAAAAACGTGGAGCCAGCAGAGATGGTGTTGTATGGCAAACCTGGTAGCAGAGGCAGGAGTCTGACAATGTCCACAGTGCAGGTGATGAGGCACTGGCAGCAAGCAAGCTGTATCACAGGTGGAGAGATGGAGCACACCTGGAGTCAGTCTCTACTGCTAGGCTGAAGCACACAGAGATGGTGGTGAGTGTGAAGCCTGTAGATGGAAGCAGGTATTGCTGGGGCTTGTAGTTCCACGGAGCTGTGAGAAGTAACCAGGAGTACAGAGTCTTAGGTAGATAGCCAGGAACACGGAACAGCAGGTAGGTATCCAGGTACACGGAGGAAACAGGAACCGGATCCTTACACATGAGTCGCAGGAGTGACACAAAGTTCAGGATGCCTGCAGACTGATCCTGCAGCTTCATATATACCCCCTGTTGCACAGTCATTGGTGGAGTGAGGAAAAGTGGGTGCGGCCAAGCACCGGATTGGCCGCCGTATGCTGACTGCTGGAGGCTGTCATGGCGGCGCCCATGCCGCGGCCCAGCGGGAACGCGGCGTGCTACACGCCCGCTGTCACAGGAGCGCTCCCAGGCCCAGGATGGCGTCCGATGGCAGAGACGCGGATGACAGATGAACGCAGGGACCCAGGACGGAGCCCGCAGCGGCGGACAGATGTCAGCCTGGTGAGTCGATTCCTGACAGGTGGTATACAATTATGGATGGACGAGCGACTGCCGACACAGAGGTAGCTACAGCCGTGGACTACCGTACTGCGTCTGCTGCTAATATAGACTGGATGATAATGATATAAAAAATATATATATATCACTACTGCAGCCGGACAGGTATATATTATAATGACGGACCTGCTGGACACTGTCAGCACTGCAGACTCCTAAAGTAAGCTACTAGTATCAAGAAGATAGAAAAAAAAAACACCACAGGTAGGTGGTATACAATTATGGATGGACGAGCGACTGCCGACACAGAGGTAGCTACAGCCGTGGACTACCGTACTGCGTCTGCTGCTAATATAGACTGGATGATAATGATATAAAAAATATATATATATATATCACTACTGCAGCCGGACAGGTATATATTATATAATTAATGACGGACCTGCTGGACACTGTCAGCAGAATGCGTTTATAGAATAAAAACACCACACGACGAGTGTTTAACTTTTTCAGGCAGACAATCACAATATACTGGTGGTCAGACAGTGGTCACTGGTCAGTCACACTGGCAGTGGCACTCTGGCAGCAAAAGTGTGCACTGTTAAATAATATGTACTCCTGCTACTGCTCCCCAGTCTCCCCCACAATTAAGCTGTGTGAGCACTGAGCACTCAGCACAGTCAGATATACATGGATGATGCAGCACACTGAGGCTGAGCACAGATATGGTATACTGTTACTGTGTCACTGTGTATCGTTTTTTTTCAGGCAGAGAACGGATTATATTAAATAATAATATAATAAAACTGCACTGGTGGTCACTGGTCAGTCACTAGTAAACTCTGCACTCTCTGAGTACTCCTAAGCTCCAGTAAATCAAGTGTCTCACTCTCACTCTCTCTCTTCTAATCTAAATGGAGAGGACGCCAGCCACGTCCTCTCCCTATGAATCTCAATGCACGTGTGAAAATGGCGGCGACGCGCGGCTCCTTATATAGAATCAGAGTCTCGCGATAGAATACGAGCCTCGCGAGAATCCGACAGCGGGATGATGACGTTCGGGCGCGCTCGGGTTAGCCGAGCAAGGCGGGAAGATCCGAGTCTGCCTCGGATCCGTGTAAAAAGGCTGAAGTTCGGGGGGGTTCGGATTCCGAGGAACCGAACCCGCTCATCACTAATCATTGGGCCTGCATATGTCTGAAGTACTGTATTACATAAACTGCACTTTGGGGAAGACTATAACTTGTTACTTGTGCTAATTATTTATCCTTCATGGGCTGGAGACAATTGCTCTAAAATCAAACATTTGGAAACCCCCATCCAGAAATCCTGTGTCTGCTCCTGGTGAGATTTCTGCAGCTCTAATATTTGAACTTCATTTAGGACTGTCACTTCCCATAAAGCAGTGTGTTTGTATGCATCACTCATCCATACTGCGTGTGTGCAGCCTGTGCAATTACAATTTTAAATGTTTAAAAATGTGTTCTAGTCTATGATTTGGCTATTTTTTATGGTAAAATATTAGATTGTCAAAGCATATGAGCGGAGAGAACCTTAAAAGACAAACTAATGAGATCTATTTGGTTGGGCTGTGTGAGTGGGACAGCCTCCTGGGGTACAAACCTAAATAGGGTCAAAGGGAATTAATATTTTAGGTTACAGCAATTTACTTACAATAGAGGGTTGATATACTGTATATTGCTCTTCTATAATATATTATTTTAACTTAATTTTGGACTGTGGATTCTTAAGGAACAGTGCTCAATAATAATATCCATTCACTTTGATTTACTGAGGTGTGCATGACCATGCAAAGTTATTAATAGCCTGTCCAAGCCTATGATGTGATTTATCACAATAGTAGGCATGGGAATGTACTGCTCCATAGCACTTATAATAAGAGAATTTTTACACTTTGATACTTCTTACTCTATGACAATAATATTATATCTTTACAAAGTGGTTTTCATTATTTAAAACTATTTGAAACCACATAAATCTGATGTATTATGCTGTGATTGATGTTTCTACTGAGATATGTCCTTTTATTTTAATTTTAAATTCTATTAATAAATATACAGTGGTAATTTGTTTTGGTGGATACGTGCTTTTTGTTTGAGAATATGGAGTGATAGATGTAATACGCTGTATAATTCTCTTTCTTTTGGTATATTACATTTTGTGGGTGACAGCGCCCTATAGTTGTTTGCTATTATCTACTATCCCCCTAACTTTGGAGAAAATTGGCATTGAAACCAGATTGGTGAATAAATATTTTATTCTACCGTAAATTTCAATGTTTTGTCATCTCTAAATGCAAAATTTTAATAAAACATATTTATACATTGAAACTTTTTATAGCCCTTCCCAACAAATTATAGCTCTACATATTAACCCCTTCATAAAATAATGTTCTACATGAATACTGTAATATCTTAATATTCAATTCACTGAAATTAAAAAGCAGCTAAGAATGAGATACAATACAATAATGGTATACAAGGGGAAAAGAAGGAGAGGGTTTATTTACAATAAACTAGAGGACAATGCAATTATCCAAGCAATTGATTAGAGAAGATTTGTAGATTTAACCTCCTTAAACAACATAGTATTTAGGGAAGCTGAATAACTGCGCCAAGTTATTTCTCTCCTCAGTAAATGATTATATTGATCTTTACTCGTAGTATCTTTACATATTCTTTCACAACCATAAACTTCAGACCAATTAATTCTAAAGAATTACAGTCTCTATAAAGGTCAACATTTGCACTATCATGTTGTATTTTAATTGTACAGTGTGTGGAATGGTCTGTACAAGTGTATTCTAATGTGGTTTTTTTTTTTATTATAGCACTCTGCAAGCTACTGTACATAAAACATATAACAAGTGCAAGTGAGCAAGAAAATAATATTGGAAGGCTATTTTCCTTAAAAAGGATACAAATATGATATACTTGTTATATTATTAAATATAATGTATTACAAATGAAAAATTAGTGATCTCATTCATAAGTAAAGCACTGACCATTATTAAATAAAGATTATTATTAACATTATTATTATTATTATTATTATTATTATTATTATTATTATTATTATTATTATTTACTTATATAGCACCAGCATATTCTGTTATGATTTACAATTGGGAACAAACAGTAATTATTATTAGTAGTAGTAGTAGTAGTAGTAGTACTAGTGGTAGTAGTAGTAGTAGTAGTAGTAGTAGTAGTAGTAGTAGTAGTAGATTTATTTCTTTATTTATTGAATAAACAGTTATATTGATAAATTTATATTATCTAAAAGCACTTGAGAGAAAATACTGAACAGTAAGAAACCAAATTGTACATAATCAAACTGATATAGTAGGAGGATCATGATAAATAGTTTTATGTGAATGCATGGATGTGTGGAGCGTTGTGAAAAGGCTTATTGTATGGGGGAAGGGGAGTCCTCAAAGTGGATTCAGCTTGAAAGAGTTTTAGGAATGGGATTAAGTAAAGAGCAAAGATGTGATCAATTCTTGGGCATAGTGTAGGTGAGTTAGGATATATTTTGACATGTACATTGGGGTTGCCTTTATAAAGGTGTCATGACTGTGGTTTTGTGAACCCGGTGTTAGTGAAGTCTGTGCGGGCGACTGGAGGACTATGTGAATACTATCACTGACCTGGTTTGGGAGTGTTGTGGCTCGGAGTTTCTTCCGGTGACCGGGAAGAGGAACCGCAGCTGGACCGCAGCAGAGATGGCCGAACCTAGGTTTTCCTCATGCAGGATTTGGTCGGCAGACAGAAGGCACGTATGGATGCTGAAGGTCTCCTGAAAGACAGAACTTGAAAAGGTGCTGAGGAATGAATGAAGGAGTACCGGATGCTGGAGACACCAACTACGCTTGTGAGCACTGGGTGCTTGGAGGCACTGAGGTGCTTGGAGGCACTGAAGTGCTTGTAGGTGCAGAAGTGCCTGGAGGCACTGAGGTGTTTGTAGGTGCAGAAGTGCTTGGAGACACTGAGGTGCTTGGAGGCACTGAGGTGCTTGTAGGTGCAGAAGTGCCTGGAGGCACTGAGGTGTTTGGAGGCACTGAGGTGCTTGGAGGCGCTGAAGTGCTTGGAGGCACGGAGGTGCTTGGAGGCATGGAGGTGCTTGGAGACGCTGAAGTGCTCGGAGGCACGGAGGTGCTTGGAGGCACGGAGGTGCTTGGGGGCATGGAGGTGCTTGGAGGCACAGAGGCACTTGGAGACACTGAGGCGCTTGGAGGCACGGAGGTTCGTCTGGAAGCACTGAAGCCACAGGGATACGGGAGCTCTGGAGATCACAACTACACAGCAGTAAAGATGAAACACGGCAGCTGTGGTTTTCAGTTGAGACTATGGAATACTGTACTGTGCCTTTAAGATGAAACACTGCAGCTGTGCCTTTACGTTGAGACTCGTGGAAATAGTGAATATCAGTGGCAACACAAATGTAAACCAAACTGGGTAACAAAGGAACAGAGTTTTCACAGGAACTAAAGTACAAGGGTTACCTTTAGGGAGCTCAGCTTTAAAGCTCACACAGAGCTGTGTGTGACACGAGGAACTGGCCCAGTTTCCAACTCAGTCTCCCGACTTATACTTCCTGGTCCTTGGTGATTGGTGAGCAGTGTCAGGTGATGCAGAGAGTCTCAGGCCGGCAGAGGATTGGACAGCTCTGGGTCAGGTGAACAGTCACTGTCATGTGAGTACTCTAGACTAGGCTGTGATGTGGAGTGAGGCCTAGCAGGCAGAGAGAACTCTGAAGCCTGAACTTCTGCAAACATAGGATGCTGGCTTTTAGGCCTAAACTTCAGATTGCTGAATTCAGACTCACACAGGAGATCACCACAGGTGGAGCTCGTTAACTATTACCTTCCAGGCAGAGAACTCAGGAAACTCATGGTGCTGACAAGCTGTTTATCTCAGTGAGCAAAAAGGCACAGGATCCGGGACAGATGGCAGGGGTAAGTCACCAAATACGAGAACTACAGTCAGGATCGTGACAGTACCCCCCTCTTCAAGGGTGAACTCCGTACACCCATCTTTGGTCTTAGAGGAACTTGGTGAATAACTTGTACACAAAGATTCAGAAAAGTGGAAACCTGAGGGTCCAGAAACAAAACTTAAGCTGAATTCTTCAGAAGTCTTCCTGATCTTCATCTTCTGAAGAGGTAGACCATCCATCATTGACAAAACTGGAATTTCCTTCATCTTAAAGGACTGAGGAATAAACTGTAGAAGGTTCCTTTCCTAGATTAGTGGTACGAGAGTGTCACGATCCGGGTATCTGGACGCCATTTCTTACCCATCAGATGCCTCCTAAGGCTGGCTCAGCGCTCCAGGACCGGATCCCATCTGTTATCCTGATGTGTACATTCCTGTATCCTCTCCTGTCACTCTGGGACGCTGTCACAGTAAACGCCATATTACACCTGGCATGGCGTCTCCCGCGGCCTCCGCCGCCGTCCCTGAACTTCTGCATGCAGAGTGTCTGAGTGGCGATTACGTCAGCCGCGGCCTCCGCTGTGTCCGCGTGGTTGGATGTGCATCTGTCAACCTGGCGCCTCCTGTCTCCGGTGGCCGGCGCCGCCATTACTGTTTTCATTACCACATGGATTACAAACCAAACTTCCCTCCAAGTGTCTGCATGGGCGCAGCCATCTTGGATTCTGTCAGCTGATCATTTCCACCAATCTGTTCTCAGTATTGATAATCTGCATAATTGCCTAGCCAATCCCTTCCTTGCTGCAGGTATAAATACACTGTGCCTGAGCAAGGAAGGCGTCAGTGCTTTGGTTGTCAAACCTAGTTCCTGTTTGTCTCTCTCCTGTGATTGTCTTCCAGGTTCCAGCTCCTGTCTCAAGACTTCCACCATAGAGACCCGCACCAGCATTCCACCTGCGGTGTAGCCTGACTCTCCAATCCATTGTGGATTCATCTGTTTCCAGCTACAACATTACCTGCTTCCAGCTCAGCTTCCAGCAGAGTACAGCTTCCCTTAAAGGGCCGGTGTCCTTTCTACACTTTACCACTCTCCACCGGTATTATTATTTCTCCGCTCTCAAGTTCTACATTTCAGTTCATATTTCATCGCTCCCAAGTTCATTTATTATTTAACTGGTTCCAGCCAGTATCCACTCCGTGCTAACAACAGTCTGGTTCCAGCCAGTATCCACAGCAGCTGTTTTATCTTCAGCAACCCAGCTTTTCCTGGAACACCAGCTGGCACAATCCTGGGTTATCTCCATTGCTACAGTCGGGCCTGGTAAGGACTTTCCATCTAGAAGATCATAAGAACTATCTCACACTACCAGTGCCCTGTGGCTCCTGCCATCCTGTAGTACCCAGGAACTGTATTTATTCTTTGCTGACTTTTACGTTTTCTTTTACTGCTGCTGTGTTGCGGAGTTGTCATAATAAACATCATTGACTTTTATCCAAGTTGTCGTGGTCACGCCTTCGGGCAGTTATTATTCATGTTTCTTACATGTCCAGGGGTCTGATACAACCTCCCAGGTTCCGGTACATCTCAGCCCCTACAACTGAGGCTGCCTCCCGTCAGCTCAGGCCCTCAGTTGTGACAGTAAGCACTGACCTAATGAATCCAGCCGGAGACCAGGATCAAGCGGCCAGGCCGATGCAAGAACTGGCAGCCCGACTAGAACATCAGGAGGCTGCACAGGGCCACATCATCCGCTGTCTCCAGGATCTCTCTACTCGGCTGGATGGGATTCAGACAACTCTCCGTGGATCAGGCGCGTCTGGTGCGTCAACCACAGTGACTCCAGCTATAACCCCACCCACCTTACCCATTTCTGCTCCACGTCTTCATCTTCCAACGCCAGCAAAATTTGACGGATCTCCAAGATTCTGCAGGGGATTTCTCAACCAGTGTGAGATTCAGTTTGAGCTACAACCTGGCAATTTTCCCAGTGACCGTGCAAAAATTGCCTACATTATTTCTCTTCTCAGTGGCTCAGCCCTTGATTGGGCATCACCGTTATGGGAGAGGTCCGACACCCTGCTATCTTCCTACACTGCCTTCGTGTCAACATTCAGGCGCATCTTCGACGAGCCAGGCCGGGTAACCTCAGCTTCATCCGAGATTCTCCGTTTACGCCAGGGGTCACGTACTGTAGGACAATATCTGATACAGTTCCAGATCCTGGCATCCGAACTGGCATGGAACGACGAGGCCCTGTATGCTGCATTCTAGCATGGCTTATCTGAGCGTATTAAAGATGAGTTAGCTACCAGAGACTTACCTTCTAAGTTAGATGAGCTAATCTCACTCTGCACGAAAGTTGATTTACGTTTCAGAGAGAGAGCAACTGAGCGTGGAAGATCATCTGCTCCAAAATCTTCTGCTCCTCCTCCTCGTCAACTGTCACCATCTAAAGATGAGCCCATGCAACTTGGCCGTTCCCGTTTAACTCCTGCTGAGCGCCGAAGACGTCTCTCTGAGTTTCTCTGTCTCTATTGTGCAGCTCCGTCTCACACCATTAATGCCTGTCCCAAACGTCCGGGAAACTCCAAATCCCAGCTCGCCAAGGAGAGGGCCGGCTAGGAGTAATGATCTCCTCTCCATCTCCTCAAGATTGTAATCTCCCAGTCTCGCTTCAAGTTGCTCAACGTTATCGGAACGTCATTGCCCTCCTTGATTCCGGAGCAGCTGGGAACTTTATTACCGAAGCCTATGTTAAACGGTGGTCCCTACCCACCGAGAGACTTCCTTCGTCCATTTCTTTAACTGCCGTGGATGGCAGCAAAATTTTTGATGCAGTTATTTCTTTAAGGACTCTACCAGTTCGTCTGAGAGTGGGAGTTCTTCATTCCGAACTTATTTCTTTTTTAGTGATTCCAAGAGCCACACATCCTGTGGTCCTGGGCCTTCCATGGCTCCGTCTTCACAATCCTACAATTGATTGGACGACTACGCAAATCCTGGCATGGGGTTCCTCCTGTGCTGAGACATGTTTGTTTAAAGTATTGCCTGTCTGTTCTTCCTCCCCCAGGTCGTCTGATGTTCCACCTCCTCCATATCAAGATTTCACGGATGTGTTCAGTAAAGCTTCTGCTGATATCCTTCCTCCTCATAGAGAATGGGACTGTCCGATTGATCTCGTTCCAGGGAAGGTTCCACCTCGAGGCCGAACTTATCCGTTGTCTCTGCCTGAGACGCATTCTATGGAGGAATATATTAAAGAGAACCTAGCAAAGGGGTTCATTCGACCTTCTTCTTCTCCAGCCGGCGCAGGCTTCTTTTTTGTAAAAAAGAAAGATGGTGGTCTGCGGCCGTGCATCGACTACAGAGGTTTGAACGACATTACCATCAAGAACCGTTATCCTTTACCCCTGATTACTGAGCTCTTTGACAGAGTTAGCGGAGCTACCATCTTTACAAAGCTGGACTTGCGAGGTGCATACAATCTCATCCGGATCCGTGAGGGTGACGAGTGGAAGACCGCCTTTAACACCCGTGACGGACATTATGAGTACCTCGTCATGCCCTTCGGATTGAGCAATGCTCCAGCTGTCTTCCAGCATTTTGTCAATGAGATCTTCAGAGACATTCTATATCGTCATGTCGTGGTCTATCTAGACGATATCCTCATTTTTGCCAACGATTTAGAGGAACATCGTTTTTGGGTTAAAGAGGTTCTGTCCCGTCTCCGTGTCAATCATCTCTATTGCAAATTAGAAAAATGCGTCTTTGAAGTCAAGTCCATTCCGTTTCTAGGGTACATTGTGTCCGGTTCCGGACTAGAGATGGATCCTGAGAAACTACAAGCAATCCAAAATTGGCCGGTACCCTTAACCCTCAAAGGGGTCCAGAGGTTCTTAGGGTTCGCCAACTATTACCGAAAGTTTATACGAGACTTTTCCACCATTGTGGCGCCTATTACTGCTTTCACTAAGAAGGGTGCTAACCCGTCCAAGTGGTCTGAAGAAGCCATGCAAGCATTTCATCTTTTAAAACAAAGGTTCATCTCTGCGCCTGTTCTGAAACAGCCTGACATCGACTCTCCTTTCATCTTAGAGGTGGATGCCTCCTCCGTTGGAGTAGGAGCGGTGTTATCTCAGAGGGCTAAAGATGGCCATTTACACCCTTGCAGTTTCTTCTCCCGGAAGTTCTCCCCAGCTGAGCGCAACTATGCCATTGGCGACCAGGAGTTGCTAGCCATCAAGCTCGCTCTAGAAGAGTGGAGGTATCTGTTGGAGGGAGCTTCTCATTCAATCACCATACTTACAGACCACAAGAACCTTTTATACCTGAAGGGCGCACAATGTCTCAACCCTCGTCAGGCCAGATGGGCACTTTTCTTTTCCAGGTTCGACTTTAAACTCCAGTTCTGTCCGGGCTCTCAGAATCGCAAGGCCGATGCCCTTTCCCGCTCATGGGAGCAAGAAAATGAGTCAGAGTCTTCAGACAAGCATCCTATTATAAATCCGTTGGCATTCTCCACGGTAGGGATGGACTCTACGCCCCCATCAGAGAAAAGTTTTGTGAAGCCGATGCTAAGGAAGAAGCTCATGCATTGGGCCCATGCTTCCCGTTTTGCCGGACATACAGGTATCCAAAAAACCCTGGAGTTTATCTCTAGGTCCTATTGGTGGCCAACTCTGAAAAAGGACGTCTTGGAGTTTATTGCATCTTGCCCAAAGTGTGCCCAACATAAAGTATCCCGCCAGTCGCCTGCGGGGCAACTGGTTCCACTATCCGTTCCCCGTCGACCATGGACCCACTTGTCGATGGATTTCATTACAGACTTACCCATGTGCAACAAGTTCAATACCATCTGGGTGGTAGTTGACCGGTTCACCAAGATGGCACACTTCATTCCTCTCACCGGTCTTCCGTCAGCTTCCAAGTTGGCTCAAGTATTCATACAAGAGATCTTCCGACTCCACGGTCTTCCTGAAGAAATGATCTCAGATCGAGGAGTTCAATTCACAGCCAAATTCTGGCGAAGTTTATGTCAAGTCCTCCAAGTCAAGCTAAAGTTTTCCACGGCTTACCATCCTCAGACCAATGGTCAAACCGAGAGGGTGAATCAGGACTTGGAGGCCTTCCTCCGCATCTATGTGTCCTCCTCTCAAGATGACTGGGTTCAATTACTTCCCTGGGCCGAGTTCTGTCATAACAACCAGTATCATTCTTCATCTGCTTCAACACCATTCTTCACTAACTTTGGATTCCACCCTAAAGTCCCTGAGTTCCAACCGCTTCCAGCAACTTCTGTTCCCGCAGTGGATATCACCTTGCATCAGTTTGCCAATATCTGGAAGAGCGTACGATCACCTCTGCTTAAGGCATCGTTCAGGTACAAGAAGTTTGCGGATAAGAAGCGTCGAGCAGTTCCTGCTCTCAAGGTGGGTGATCGGGTATGGTTATCCACGAAGAATTTGAGGTTAAGAGTTCCCAGTATGAAGTTTGCACCTCGCTATATCGGTCCTTTCAAGATTGAACAAGTCATCAATCCTGTTGCTTACAGACTCCAGTTGCCTCCCTTCTTAAAAATACCCAGGACATTCCATGTTTCCCTGTTGAAACCGCTGATCTTGAATCGGTTTCATTCCTCACTTCCTCCAACTCCGAAAGTCCAAACTCAACGAGGCGTTGAGTATGAAGTGGCCAAGATCCTGGACTCACGTCACCATTACGGTCAACTACAATATCTTATTGACTGGAAGGGTTATGGTCCTGAGGAACGTTCATGGACCAATGCTTCTGATGTCCATGCTCCTGCCTTGGTCCGGAGATTCCATTCCAAGTTTCCTCAAAAGCCAAAGAAGTGTCCTGGGGCCACTCCTAAAGGGGGGGGTGCTGTCACGATCCGGGTATCTGGACGCCATTTCTTACCCATCAGATGCCTCCTAAGGCTGGCTCAGCGCTCCAGGACCGGATCCCATCTGTTATCCTGATGTGTACATTCCTGTATCCTCTCCTGTCACTCTGGGACGCTGTCACAGTAAACGCCATATTACACCTGGCATGGCGTCTCCCGCGGCCTCCGCCGCCGTCCCTGAACTTCTGCATGCAGAGTGTCTGAGTGGCGATTACGTCAGCCGCGGCCTCCGCTGTGTCCGCGTGGTTGGATGTGCATCTGTCAGCCTGGCGCCTCCTGTCTCCGGTGGCCGGCGCCGCCATTACTGTTTTCATTACCACATGGATTACAAACCAAACTTCCCTCCAAGTGTCTGCATGGGCGCAGCCATCTTGGATTCTGTCAGCTGATCATTTCCACCAATCTGTTCTCAGTATTGATAATCTGCATAATTGCCTAGCCAATCCCTTCCTTGCTGCAGGTATAAATACACTGTGCCTGAGCAAGGAAGGCATCAGTGCTTTGGTTGTCAAACCTAGTTCCTGTTTGTCTCTCTCCTGTGATTGTCTTCCAGGTTCCAGCTCCTGTCTCAAGACTTCCACCATAGAGACCCGCACCAGCATTCCACCTGCGGTGTAGCCTGACTCTCCAATCCATTGTGGATTCATCTGTTTCCAGCTACAACATTACCTGCTTCCAGCTCAGCTTCCAGCAGAGTACAGCTTCCCTTAAAGGGCCGGTGTCCTTTCTACACTTTACCACTCTCCACCGGTATTATTATTTCTCCGCTCTCAAGTTCTACATTTCAGTTCATATTTCATCGCTCCCAAGTTCATTTATTATTTAACTGGTTCCAGCCAGTATCCACTCCGTGCTAACAACAGTCTGGTTCCAGCCAGTATCCACAGCAGCTGTTTTATCTTCAGCAACCCAGCTTTTCCTGGAACACCAGCTGGCACAATCCTGGGTTATCTCCATTGCTACAGTCGGGCCTGGTAAGGACTTTCCATCTAGAAGATCATAAGAACTATCTCACACTACCAGTGCCCTGTGGCTCCTGCCATCCTGTAGTACCCAGGAACTGTATTTATTCTTTGCTGACTTTTACGTTTTCTTTTACTGCTGCTGTGTTGCGGAGTTGTCATAATAAACATCATTGACTTTTATCCAAGTTGTCGTGGTCACGCCTTCGGGCAGTTATTATTCATGTTTCTTACATGTCCAGGGGTCTGATACAACCTCCCAGGTTCCGGTACATCTCAGCCCCTACAACTGAGGCTGCCTCCCGTCAGCTCAGGCCCTCAGTTGTGACAGAGAGGATTGTGCTTTTGAAGCTAGCACTCCACTGAGGCTTAAATTAATTCTTGTTCTATAATGAGGACTTTTCATACCGAGACCTGTAGAGTTTTTTTGGTAATTCTGGAACCTCTTCATGCGTTAAAGTATAACAGGAATGAACGGGACCACCCAGGAAAGGAGTAGCATCATAAACTGAATCAAATTCAGAGTCTGAGTCCAAGTCTATTGAAAGATACCAGTCTTCTTTGGGAGTAACTACATCCGTTTTGTAAGCTGCATTAACAAGTTCAGAACAACACAAGGAACTTGGAGTGGAATCAATGGAAACATAACCAACTCTTAAATCAACAGGCTGTTGTCTTTGTACTGTTTTCCAATTCTTGGCATCACTGAAATTCTTAAGGTATTGGTTCATCAAGGCATTATCTTGCTCAGAAAGCGATGGGTCAAAAAACGGAGCATTGGCTGAATGTTCTGAAGACTGAGTGGAGGATGAAATTGAACCCAAGGAAACAGATGCCACTGAAACATTAGACTGAGGTACACATTCAGACATTAGGTCAATAGCCTTGGTATTTTTCTTGACTTTAGATGCTACAGCAGAATTATCCCGACATCGATGAGAAAATATCCTTTCTGAAGTTGCCTCGCTGGAATCCTCAAATGAGACTGAAAAGTCACTTGAAATCTCATTCTGGGTGGAGATGCTAGTAATTTTCCCTGAAGCTGCGACACTTGCGTCTGCGACTGAGGCAAATAACTCTGATGACTGGATTGAGGAAGCAACATCAGTATCCTTCTCAGCAATATTAGTCTGAAGTCCTTTATCCGAATCAGCAGATGGAACATTAGGTTGCTCAGACATGCTTAGGGACAAAGCTGAGAAAACTGTACTCAGATCGGTATCCAGCTCTGTAGCACATTCAGATTTTAAGTGAGTAGCCTTGGGAGTTTTCTTGACTTTGGTGGCTACAGCAGAATTATTCTGACATTGATGAGAAGAGGTATTAGATTTCCCTGCAGAAGCTGTGGACTCAATGCTGGAAGACGAGGAAACAGAATCAGAGACAGACTGAAGTCTAATTTTAGAACTAGATGGTGGAAGTCCTTTACTGTGACCAACTGTCAAAAGTTCTTTACTCGGGCCAATGCTTGGAATCGGTCTGAGTCCAGATGAGCTTGAACAGACTGAAACTGGAGAAATCTTTGGCTGGACGAGTAGGACTGGATTAGATCCGAGGATACTTGAATTGGCTGGAGCATAAGGAGACTGACCAGGCTGGTCCTGGAGTATTGCTGGACCGGCTGGAACCGGGACGGACAGACCAGGCAGGGCCTGGAGTATTGCTGGACCGGCTGGAACCGGGACGGACTAACCAGGTGGAGCCTGGAGTATTGCTGGTCCGGCTGGATCCGGGATGGACTGACCAGGTGGAGCCTGGAATATTGCTTGACCGGCAGGAGCCCTTTCTTCACGGGGCTGAACTGAGGCAGGAGCCCCCTCTTCACGGGGCTGGGCTGAGGCAAGAGCCCCCTCTTCATGGGGCTGGGCTGAGGCAAGAGCCCCCTCTTCACGGGGCTGATCTGAGGCAAGAGCCCCCTCTTCACGGGGCTGGGCTGAGGCAAGAGCCCCCTCTTCACGGGGCTGGGCTGAGGCAAGAGCCCCCTCTTCACGGGGCTGGGCTGAGGCAAGAGCCCCCTCTTCACGGGGCTGGGCTGAGGCTAGAGCCCCCTCTTCACGGGGCTGGGCAGCACTCTGAAGACTCTCTGGCTGGGCAGTACTCTGAAGACTCTCTGGCTGGGCAGCACTCTGAAGACTCTCTGGGGCTGGACCCTCTGAACCCCTCACTGGGGCTGGACGCTCTGAAGAACCCCCTCTTGGGGCTGGACGCTCTGAAGAACCCCCTCTTGGAGCTGGACGCTCTGAAGAACCCCCTCTTGGGGCAGGACGCTCTGAAGAACCCCCTCTTGGGGCTGGACACTCTGAAGAACCCCCTCTTGGGGCTGGACACTCTGGAGAACCCCCTCTTGGGGCTGAAGACACGGACACCCCTCCTTGTGCTGAAGACATGGACGCCCCTCCTTGGGCTGAAGACATGGACGCCCCTCCTTGGGCTGTAGACACGGACGCCCCTCCTTGGGCTGTAGACATGGACGCCCCTCCTTGGGCTGTAGACACGGACGCCCCTCCTGGGGCTGTAGACACGGACGCCCCTCCTTGGGCTGTAGACATGGACGCCCCTCCTTGAGCTGTAGACACGGACTCCTCTGTGACTCTAAATGGCTTGAACATTCTTCTCTGGATACCCAACTTGGAATAAGGTCTTTTAATCACCGGACCCCAGTCATAAATTTGAGTCTCTTTCAGAGTAGCCTTCTTGATACCCCCCATCAGCAGTAGCAGGATCGGCTACTGTGGATGACTAGTAGACATGAGCGCTATGATACTGAGATTTGTCACCATTTCCTGGCTTACGAAGAATGCAATCTTTAACAAAATGACCGGAATTTCCACAGTAAAAAGACAGAGGTGTAGCTCCCTACGCCACTGACGTTCAGCTTCAGAGAGCTTTGGCCGTGGATAGCTCTGATGAAAAACTTTTCCTTGCACAGAGGAAGAGACTCTATTAACTGGATGGGACAAAACAGGATCAACAACGTTCGTAGTATTCCTGAAGAGATCAGGCATCACAGAAAGAATACTAGACAAAAGTTCTTGTAACTGTAATAACATCTGGTAGAAAATCTGCAGTTGGTCAGGAGTCTTAGTGCAGAAGGTCAGAGAATCTCTGGAGAACGAATTCCGCTGCAGACACTGTGCCAATTGATGCGGAGTCGACTCCAAACCCTCCAAGCGTCCTGCAATATTGCTTAGGAGGTCCTGCGTCAGACAAACACTTTCGGCCGGGTCCATGTGGCCAGTTCCTACTGTCATGACTGTGGTTTTGTGAACCCGGTGTTAGTGAAGTCTGTGCGGGCGACTGGAGGACTATGTGAATACTATCACTGACCTGGTTTGGGAGTGTTGTGGCTCGGAGTTTCTTCCGGTGACCGGGAAGAGGAACCGCAGCTGGACCGCAGCAGAGATGGCCGAATCTAGGTTTTCCTCATGCAGGAATTGGTCGGCAGACAGGAGGCACTATGGAGGCTGGAGGTCTCCTGAAAGACAGACCTTGAAAAGGTGCTGAGGAATGAATGAAGGAGTACCGGATGCTGGAGACACCAACTACGCTTGTAAACACTGGGTGCTTGGAGGCACTGAAGTGCTTGTAGGTGCAGAAGTGCCTGGAGGCACTGAGGTGTTTGTAGGTGCAGAAGTGCTTGGAGGCACTGAGGTGCTTGGAGGCACTGAGGTGCTTGTAGGTGCAGAAGTGCCTGGAGGCACTGAGGTGTTTGGAGGCACTGAGGTGCTTGGAGGCACTGAGGTGCTTGGAGGCACTGAGGCACGGAGGTGCTTGGAGACGCTGAAGTGCTCGGAGGCACGGAGGTGCTTGGAGACGCGGAAGTGCTTGGAGGCACGGAGGTGCTTGGAGGTACGGAGGTGCTTGGAGGCATGGAAGTGCTTGAAGGCACGGAGGTGCTTGGAGGCATGGAGGTGCTTGGAGGCACGGAGGCGCTTGGAGACACGGAGGCGCTTGGAGGCACGGAGGCGCTTGGAGGCACGGAGGTTCGTCTGGAAGCACTGAAGCCACAGGGATACGGGAGCTCTGGAGATCACAACTACAACAGCAGTAAAGATGAAACACGGCAGCTGTGGTTTTCAGTTGAGACTATGGAATACTGTACTGTGCCTTTAAGATGAAACACTGCAGCTGTGCCTTTACGTTGAGACTCGTGGAAATAGTGAATATCAGTGGCAAAACAAATGTAAACCAAACTGGGTAACAAAGGAACAGAGTTTTCACAGGAACTAAAGTACAAGGGTTACCTTTAGGGAGCTCAGCTTTAAAGCTCACACAGAGCTGTGTGTGACACGAGGAACTGGCCCAGTTTCCAACTCAGTCTCCCGACCTATACTTCCTGGTCCTTGGTGATTGGTGAGCAGTGTCAGGTGATGCAGAGAGTCTCAGGCTGGCAGAGGATTGGACAGCTCTGGGTCAGGTGAACAGTCACTGTCATGTGAGTACTCTAGACTAGGCTGTGATGTGGAGTGAGGCCTAGCAGGCCGAGAGAACTCTGAAGCCTGAACTTCTGCAAACATAGGATGCTGGCTTTTAGGCCTAAACTTCAGATTGCTGAATTCAGACTCACACAGGAGATCATCACAGGTGGAGCTTGTTAACTATTACCTTCCAGGCAGAGAACTCAGGAAACTCATGGTGCTGACAAGCTGTTTATCTCAGTGAGCAAAAAGGCACAGGATCCGGGACAGATGGCAAGGGTAAGTCACCAAATACGAGAACTACAGTCAGGATCGTGACAAAAGGCTTTGTAAGCTACAGACAATCGGTCAAGGACTGGCAGCATAATGCAGCAGCTGAAGCAAGGAAGGTTATTTTTAAGAAATATACAAGTTTATGAGTGGATTTTTTAGTGTTTCATGTAAGATATATATATCTATATCTATCTATCTATCTATCTATATATATATATATATATATATATATATATATATACATATATACACACAGGACTGCAGCCCCCATAGGTAAAATCCGCCACTTCAGTCCACTGTCAGTGAAGCCAGGTGCAGTCCATGAGACTGCACTGGCTTCACTGTGAATGGCAGGGACTTCCTATTGGAAGTCCTACCTGCCAGTCACAGACACACAGGGCAGTCCCTTTGGGAGGTGTTTCCTTTCTCCGGGACTGCCAGACCGGGCTGCAACAGGCAGAGAGCTGGCTTCCTGTAGGAAGCCAGCTCCCTGCCTTATCAGCCCTAGGCAGCTTCTGTGGGCTGCAGACAATGCAGTCCATAGAAGCTGTGGTTTTACACATGCACAGTACCATCGCCACTACTGCCGGCGTCTGTGAACTCTATAGTGCAGGTGCCAGGACTCGGGCTGCTGCGGCATGGAGAAGGTAGTGGAAACCCAGAGCATCACCAGCGGCAGCCCTCCTCCTACAGCCGCTGTCTATACATATTTGGTATATGTTTCTTAGATGTAAAAGCTTTTGAATACAGATTGGATATGTGTTGTAGATGGGGTGAACAGAGGCTACAGTAGTTCAGAGACAAGCATGACACCTACTGTAGACAGAAAAGGTGAATGACGGGGTTTATTGTTGAGACACATAGGTAGTTTCTGTTTACTGGTGGAAAGATTATTAGCTCAGTGATTGAAAGTATGAGTTTTGGTGTTGAGAGGACATCCAACATAAAATGGGTTAACAGGGCCGAAACTAGCACTTACGGCACCCGGGGCAAGGCAGCAATTTAGCGTGCCCCCCCCTTCCCCCTCCAAATAAATAAATAAATAAATACATACATACATACATACATACATACATACATACACACATATATATATATATATATATATATAAATAATAAGAATAAATAAATACATAAAAATAAAATAAATAGAAAACAAAAGTCAACACTATTCAAAACAGATGTCCCTCAGACCGGAAGACCCCAGTGATACACGTGGAGATATATATATATATATATCATTTTATATATATATATATATATATATATATATATATAATGATCTGTAGCTGTCATGGTGGTGAAAATATAACTTAAGGCAATATATGTAAGCTTAAGAAAACTATAGTTTCAATGAGCTTCAGGGGTTAACACCAAGTCAGAGTGAGTGTGGGTGTTTGTGTTTTACCTCCCTCTTTACTAAGACGAAGGTGAAGGGTGCTGTCCTGCTTCCATAAATCACTGCGCTATCAGCGACTCCCCGCTGAATGCAATGCTGTGTGGGGCTGGAGAAAGCTCAGCAGCATGACAACGGGTGGCTGGTGTACTTTTTCAACTTGCCGCTGAAGATAGCTGACTGCTGCAGCTCCAGTGGTGGCCATCTTTCTGCAGGGTGCAATGCCTCATGGGATTTGTAGTCACTCTGTTACTGCTTAAAGTCTAACCAGTAATAGATATGACTACAAATCCCATGTTACTCCACTACCTTATTTGCTGTGTTAGATGCAGACGGATCCCAGCGCCCTATCCAATCCCGCGCCTGGGTCACATGCCCCCCTAACCCCCCCTAGTCACGGCCATGGGGTTAATAACATTTAGTAACGCGGGCCAACACAGATGGTGAAAGCTCCTGAGGGCATAGATTTTTCTACTGTTATTTGCATAGAGGTGACACTGAAACCCAAAAGAGCATATTAGTTTTCTAAGTGAAGTGGCATTGATGGAGAAGAGCATAGGGTTTACTACCAAGCCTTCTGGTGCTCCAACTGATAGAAAGAAGGTGTATGAAAAAGAACACACATAGGGACAGATTTACTAAGCCTTGGAGAGTGATAAAGTGGAGAGAGATAAACTACCAACCAATTAACTCCTGTAATTTTTCAAGCACAGCCTGCAACATAGCAGTTATGAGCTAATTGGCTAGTTCATCTTGCCCCACTTTATCACTCTCCAAAGTGTAGTACATCTGCCCAATGGAGAGCATTATTAAACCCTTTATAGTGGACAAGTGGAAATATTGTCCATTGCAACCAATCAGTTTCTGGTTATCATTTATCTAGTATAATCTATACAATGATAACTTGAATCTGATTGGTTGCTATTGACAACACCTCAACTTGTCATCTTTTGAGGGTTTGATAAATCTCCCCAATGAAGCAGTTTGATCGAAATGTATGCATGACTGAGGAGGGTCCAAATAGGCTGTTTGATAGACAAGTGTTGGGAAGCTAACTATTGAGTATCCTGTATTTTCTCTTGCATGGCTGAAGCATGTCTAAATATGAACACAGTAGTGAAATATTCAGTACTTTGATGAATATAGATGCCCGAGAGTGACAAACATAAGAATATAATTTATAGTTATTTATTTCATTCATGGTTAATACAATATAAAATTCAATACAAAACTTATAGCTAAAGTAAAAATCAATAATAAGGACAAATGTGAGACCTAAGTCCTAGCTGATATATAAATAGCCTGAATTGATTCCCTCCAAATATGAGTACATGCAGGCTCATAAAAGGTAAACTCATGACACCAAATCTATTGTTTTAGTAACTACAGTAGTTTTTTTCAACTCCAGAGTTAAAATTGGATATAAAATAATACTAGTATTCTGCGCATTTTATAGAGTAGCCATTTATTTAAACACCATGCTACAGTACATCACATGGGATTAAGAGAACAGAATGCAATGTTGTATACTTTACAATCGTATCTACCCATGCGACTGGAGGGGCATAATTGTCCTTCAACGCTTGTTTCATACCAGTCATGTTCACAAAGTATTGACTGGTGCAAGTGCACACTGACGATCGCAGTGAGTATCAGACAAAGCATACAGATAGGGGGCAGATGCTCGGTAAAGTTGTGTACAACTATACATATGGGTAAATACACATATTTAGGGGGTAATTCAGAGTTGATCGCTGCAGCAAATTTGTTAGCAGTTGGGCAAAACCATGTGCACTGCAGGTGTGGCAGATATAACATGTGCAGAGAGAGTAAGATTTGGGTGGGTTATTTTGTTTCTGTGCAGGGTAAATACTGGCTGCTCTATTTTAACACTGCAATTTAGATTTCAGTTTGAACATACCCCACCCAAATCTAACTCTCTCTGCACATGTTATATCTGCCCCCCTACGGTGCACATGGTTTTGCCCAACTGCTTACAAATTTGCTGCTGCGATCAACTCTGAATTAGGCCCTTAGGGGGTCATTCCGAGTTGATCGCACGTAGCAACTTTTTGCTGCCTGTGCGATCAACTAGACGCCGCCTATGGGCGAGTGTATTTCTGCATAGCAGGGCTGCAAACGCTTGTGCATCTCTGCTATGCAAAAAAAAGTTTCCTGTAAAAGAAGACCAGGGTAAGAGTTACTTACCCTGTGCGATCAATCCAGCGATGCAGGTCCCAGAATTGACGTCAGACATCCGCCTTCCAAACGCCTGGACATGCCTGCGTTGGACTTTTCCTCCTGTCAATCTTCTTGTGGTCGCCACTGCGACCGCTTTCCTCGCTAGCGGCGTCGCTGCCTGGCGACGGCTGTCTCTGGGCAATGATGCACCAGCGCAATGCGGCCACCGCGCAAGCGCAGTGCCGACCCGTTCGCACGGCTGCAATGAAGCACAGCGTGCGATTGGGTCGGAATGACCCCCTTAATTCCATGCAACCAATGCAGGAACAAAGGCCCTCATTCCGAGTTGTTCGCTCGCTAGCCGCTTTTCGCAGCAGTGCACACGCTAAGCCGCCGCCCTCTGGGAGTGAATCTTAGCTTAGCAGAATTGCGAACGAAGTATTCGCAATATTGCGAAAAGATTTTTCTTTGCAGTTTCTGAGTAGCTCGAGACTTACTCTTCCAGTGCGATCAGTTCAGTGCTTGTCGTTCCTGGTCTGATGTCACAAACACACCCAGCGTTCGCCCAGACACTCCCCCGTTTCTCCAGCCACTCCCACGTTTTTCCCAGAAACGGCAGCGTATTTTCCCACACTCCCATAAAACGTCCAGTTTCCGCCCAGAAACACCCACTTCCTGTCAATCACACTACGATCAGCAGAACGAAGAAAAAACCTCGTAATGCCGTGAGTAAAATACCAAACTTCTTAGCAAATTCACTTGGCGCAGTCGCAGTGCGAACATTGCGCATGCGCAGTTAGCAGAAAATCGCACCGATGCGTAGGAAAATAACGAGCGAACAACTCGGAATGAGGGCCAAAAACAGATAACAAGCATTCAGCCCAGCATCAGGGCCACAGGATCTGCATAGGCAGGTTGTTTAGTTATAGGAAATTATATTTATATATAATACCAAACAATAGCAAAAAGACAATCTTATTCTCTAATACTGTGAAAATTGCTAATAATTTAGTTAGACTTAATGACACTCTACAAAATATCTAACTTCAGTTCTATCACAGTGCTACATTATAAGAATTGGAGAACAAGAATAAATACTCAGGAAATTATTTGTCCTACAATTTTAAATGCTTTACAAGTGACATAATAACTTCACAATATAATGACCTCAAGACATAAAACAATCTTCACAAATGCAATTAAACCTTAATATAAAAATGTCTTATTTCATTCCAATTTAAATACTGACGAGATTGACTCATTTCTCAGCTGTGTTCTCCTGCTCTGCAGAGACCCTATCTGCTCTCACACTAAAGGTAACTTGAAAATGTTGCTGATTATTGTCAACTGCTTTGTGTTTTTTGCCTCTTGCTTTATCTCCTGTAACAAGTATTCTCAGTGGCTTATATTTTCTCAAATCAAATATCATAAGTACTGTACTGTATGTCCTTCTATTTTCACATTTTATTTAACATTGCTGGTTAAAATAGAAGGTATTAGCGCCGGTCTCCATCTTGTAATATTGCATATACGCAAAATACTATTTTTAGAAAGTTTTTGTTTTTCCCCAAGAAAAGCACAGCAAACAAGTAATGTTCATGCAAGGTTTGTAATCTTACTTCATGTTTGGGTACTGAAAAAGTCATGTTTATTCATACATAATACATACATACATTCCATTTGATGTGACTTCATAAAACATTTCATTCGAGAATCCTCAATTCACACTTTACCAGCAAACCTTAATTCATACAGCATAGTTATGTATTACAATAAAAACAATTACTGTTTATATTAATCATGTTACCTGTATCAACCACAATTCAAGGTTAAAATCTGATCAACAAGGAATTGTAGCAATCTGAAGTAGTATACAGTATGCAGCAGAAGGGAAACATACAGAACACAGTGTCTGAAGTAGAAACTATAGGGAGAAATTCAATACATCACTACAGTATGTGCTGCTGCACACATATTGGCAGTAATGGTATTGCGATGCTGGCAGACATGATGCTGGTGCCATTCCAAAACGGGTGTAGTAGTGTATGCCGGTGGTCGGGCTCCTGGCGACCAGCATGCCAGCGCCGGAATCCCGACCGCCGGCATACCAACAGCTGGCCGAGCGCAAATGAGCCCCTTGCGGGATCACTGTGCTCGCCACGCTGCGGGCACGGTGGAGCACTACGTGCACCACGCTATCTATTCTCCCTCCAGGTTTTCTGGACCCACAAAAGGGAGAAAAAGTGTCGGTATGCTGGCTGTCGGAATTCCGGCGCCGGTATACTCTGCGCTGGGATCCCGACAGCCGGCAAACTGAAGACCACCCTTCCAAAACAGCACATCTCGTCTAACAAATTATCCTCATAAAGAAAACAATCTTAAATATGTGTTCATTGGATACAACTCATAGCAGCCCAAACATAACTGTCTGTAACCCAGCCCTGGTGCCAAGATTAATGTGATGGAGTACACTAGTAGTCGGTATCCATTTGGTAGGTTGACCCTACTTAGATCGACAGTCACTAGGTTGACCACTATTGGTCAACACTGACATGGTCAACATATGTAAATGGCCGACACATTAAAATTGTTGACACATGACAGGTCGACACATGAAAAGGTCGACGTGGCTTTTTTAAAAAGAAATATATTTTTAACTTTTTCATACTTTGCCATACACATGGACTACAATTGGGAATAGTAACCTATGCCGAGCACAGCGGTAGCGGAGCGAGGCACCTTGTATGCAGCATGGTGAGCAAAGCGAACCATGCAAGGGGATGCGGTTCACTAATTGGGGTTTCTGGTCATGTTACGGAAATAATGACACCAAAAACAGTTTAAAAATCCATGTCGACCTTTTTATGTGTCGACATGTCCTATGTCGACCATTTTCATGTGTCAACCATTTTCCCATGTTGACAATGTCAATGGAGACCAATAGTGTTCGAACTAATGGCTGTCGACCTTAACCTGGTCGACCATTCATACCAGAACCCTAGTAGTCAATTATAATCAAAATTAGCCTTCTATTATAGAAAAACATGATATAACAATGTAACAAAATTAAATATTTAATCTGAATCAATCTATCAAACATAGTAATCATATCTTTAAGATGGCTCTTCCATGTTTCCTCTTATCAGTAAGGCATTTTCAGGGGCTCAAGCTAATGCAACAATTATACATATTTATTATATATGGTATTAAACTCAGATGTGCATATAAAAATATACCTGCTGATCATAAAGAAATATATCTCAGTGCTAAAAACACAAAAATATGTTAAGATGAAGGCACTTTCATAAAGCAGAAGACACACCAGCACAGGCCTTCTGCCATCTCTTATATTCCATATAAGGAGCCGCGCGTCCCCGCCATTTTCACTCCAGCATTGGAGAGTGTAGAGAGAGGACGTGTCTCCGTCCTCAGTGTCCTCAGTGGCAGTGTCTTGTGCTGCATCTGTCCAGTCACAGTGATTGTGTACTCTGCTGCCATATGTCCAGTGCTGCTGTATAAGTCCAGTCCAGTGGTGCTGTGTTGTGCTGCAACAGTCCAGTGGTGATGTCTTATGCTGCATCAGTCCAGTCACAGTGGTGGTGTCCTCTTCTGCCATATGTCCAGTGCTGCTGTATAAGACCAGTCCAGTGGTGCTGTGTTGTGCTGCATCAGTCCAGTGGTGGTGTGTTGTGCTGCATCAGTCCAGTCACAGTGGTGGTGACCTCTGCTGCCATATGTCCAGTGCTGCTGTATAAGTCCAGTCCATTGCAGTGGTGCTGTGTTGTCCTGCATCAGTCCAGTGGTGGTGTACTTGTTCTACTGTATATGTCTAGTGATACTGCCGTATAAATCCAGTGATATTGCCGTATATGTCCATTGATACTGCCATATATGTCCAGCGGTACTTCCGTATAAATCCAGTGATCCTGCCGTATAATTCCAGCGGTACTGCCTTATATGTCCAGCGGTACTGCCATATAAATCCAGTGATCCTGCCATATAATTCCAGTGGTACTGGCGTATAAGTCCAGTCCAGTGATCCTGCCGTATATGTCCAGTGGTACTGCCATATAATTCCAGTGATACTGCCGTATACAGTAAATAAACAGTATACCCTGTTGCAAAGCGGATTACTGAGGCCATAACAACTATGCTGGTGTTAGACAAACATCCGGTATCTGCCATTGTGGGACTGCAGTGCCAACCCTATATGGGCCAGGTGTTTGTGCCACACACTTGTGTCGCTTAACTTAGTCATACAGCTACCTCATTGCCCTCTTTTACTTCTTGGCATGATGTGCTGTTTGGGTACTATTTTTGAAAGTGCCGTCCTGTCTGACACTACAATGCCACTCCTAGATGGGCCAATTGTTTGTGTCGCTTAGCTTAGTCATACAGCTACCTCATTGCACCTCTTTTTCATCTTTGCATGATGTGCTGTTTGGGGCCTAGTTTTTTTTAAGTGCCATCTTGTCTGCCACTGCAGTGCCACTCCTAGATGGGCCAGGTGTTTGTGCCGCACACTTGTGTCGCTTAGCTTAGTCATACAGCAACCTTGGTGCACCTATTTTTCATCTTTGCATCATGTGCTGTTTGGGGCATGATTTTTTAAAGTGCCATCATGTCTGACACTGCCATATAAGTCCAGGGGTACTGCTGTATTAGTCCAAGGGTACTGCCATATAAGTCCACCAAATGCAGAATTTTTGAAAAATTACAGGGGCGTGCAGGAGATGCTGTCAGTGGACTGAAAAATTGTGGGCCACTTTTGACATTCAGCCACTGCATAACACTACTAGATGGGCCAGGTGGTTGTGTCGCTTAGCTTAGTCATACAACAACCTCGGTGCACTTCTTTTTCTTCTTTGCATCATGTGCTGTTTGGGGACTAGTTTTTTAAAGTGCCATCCTGTCTGACACTGCAGTGCCACTCCTAGATGGGCCAATTGTTTGTAACGCTTAGCTTAGTCATACAACAACCTCGGTGCACCTCTTTTACATCTTTGCATGATGTGCTGTTTGGGGCCTATTTTTTAAATCTGCAATCCTTTTTGCCACTGCAGTGCCACTCTTAGATGGGTCAGGTGTTTGTGCCGCACACTTATGTCGCTTAGCTTAGTCATACAGCAACCTCATTGCAATACTTTTTCTTCTTTGCATGATGTGCTGTTTGGGCCCTATTTTTTTAATCTACCATCCTGTTTGTCACTGCAGTGCCACTTCTAGATGGGCCAGGTGTTTGTGACACACACTTGTGTCGCTTAGCATAGTCATACAGCCAACTCTGTGCAACCTTTTGTCCTAAAAACAATGGGGGTCATTCCGAGTTGTTCGCTCGGTAAATTTCTTCGCATCGCAGCGATTTTCCGCTTAGTGTGCATGCGCAATGTTCGCACTGCGACTGCGCCAAGTAAATTTGCTATGCAGTTAGGAATTTTACTCACGGTTTTTTCTTCGTTCTGGTGATCGTACTGTGATTGACAGGAAGTGGGTGTTTCTGGGCGGAAACTGGCCGTTTTATGGGTGTGTGTGAAAAAACGCTACCATTTCTGGGAAAAACGCGGGAGTGGCTGGAGAAACGGAGGAGTGTCTGGCCGAACGCTGGGTGTGTTTGTGACGTCAAACCAGGAACGACAAGCACTGAACTGATCGCAGATGCCGAGTAAGTTTTGAGTTACTCAGAAACTGCACAGAGATGTCTTATCGCAACATTGCGAATCTTTCGTTCGCAATTTTAAGAAGCTAAGATTCACTCCCAGTAGGCGGCGGCTTAGCGTGTGCAAAGCTGCTAAAAGCAGCTTGCGAGCGAACAACTCGGAATGACCCCCAATATTGTGAGGTGTTCAGAATAGACTGGAAATGAGTGGAAATGAATGGTATTGAGGTTAATAATACCGTAGGATCAAAATTACCCTCAAATTCTGTGATTTTAGCCGTTCTTATGTTTTCTTCAAAAATCATCCAGATCCAAAACCAAAACACGAAAGGATGGTTTTGGCAAAACCAATCCAAAACCAAAACACGAGCATGAAATTAAAACCAAAACATAAAACATGAAAAGTGCATGCCGCACATCTCTAGAATTTACTATTTTGATCTAGTATCGTGTTGTGCATATTTGAATTAGTGATGGGGCAGTTAAAATTTTATGAGATCCGATCCCACCTGAACTTCCAACAACCGAGTAAATCCAAGCCCTGGCTTCGATTTTCCACCAGGCTTTAAATCCAAATCGAGGCAAAATGTCATCATCCCAGTGTCGGATTTTCGCGGGTTTTGGATTCTATATAAGCACCCTGCGGTGGTGACTGCACCATTTCACTCCAGTAAAGCTGCTATTTGCTGCACTGTGCTCTGCTCTGCTGTGTCTAAGTACTGTGTCCATCCATGTGCTGTGCTGTCACCTTGTCCATCCACAAGCTGTGCTGTCACTGTGTCCAGCCACAAGCTGTTCTCTGTCCATCAAGTGGCTGTGCTGTTTCCAGTCCCCTTAGTTATTTCTGTTACAGTGGTGCTGCGCTGACCCCACTGCATTCACATATCAACAGTGTGACTCCCCACAGTGTCAGTTGTGAAAAAAGTTTATAAAGTTAATAAAAAGTTTAAAAAATAAAAGCTGTTTAAAAAAGATGTTTTTTTAAAGTTTGTACAACCTGTGTGCACTGTACCCCAGTGCGTTTATTCATGTACATATAAAAGCCGGGGGGGAAATACTGTATATTGTTTTTTGTTTGTACTGCTCTGTGTGCTGTACCCCAGTGCGTTTGTTCAAATATATATAAAGCCCTTTGAATTCCTGCAGTGTGAGTTTAGCTGGCATCTTGGCACTATAGAGTTGTTAGCTTAACTTCCTTAAGCCCATTGATAGTTCATTTTGTGGGGGCCCAAACAAACCAATCACTTCATCCACAAAAGTGGCAGTGCCTGTCGCTAAAGTGCTTGGTTTGCTAAACTGTGCATGTACTTTTAAATATACAAAATAATGGTGTGTGGGAGGGCCCAAGGAAAATACCATCTTGCACCATTTTTCATTTCTGCCACTGCTGTGTGGCAATGTTTCATAGATATGCTTGCTGCAGCCTTTGGCCTAAGCTGGATGAAAACAAAATTGTGAGCTGTGAGGTGGTCAGACTTGACTGGAAATGACTGGACATTAATGTTATTTAGGTTAAATATCGTAGGAACAAAAAAGGCCCACATTCTGTGATCTTAGCTTTTTTTAACAATTTTTGAAAAAATACAGATTCATAACCAAAATCAGAACAAATTAGGTGGTTTTGGCAAAATCAATATCAAAACCCGATGACGAATTAGAATCAAAACCAAGACAGTAAAAATAGGATTTTAATACCTACCGGTAAATCCTTTTCTCTTAGTCCGTAGAGGATGCTGGGGACTCCAAAAGGACCATGGGTTATAGACGGGATTCGCAGGAGACGTGGGCACTTTAAGACTTTAAATGGGTGTGAACTGGCTCCTCCCTCTATGCCCCTCCTCCAGACCTCAGTTATAGGAACTGTGCCCAGGGAGATGGACATTTCGAGGAAAAGGATTTTTGTTAACCAAGGGTGAGACACATACCAGCTCACACCACAACACACCGTACAACATGGCATTTAACTAAAACCAGTTAACAGCATGAACCAAAAAATCAGCAACAGGCTGATTGAAACCAAAACACAACCTTTGTGTAGCCAATGCAATAACTATGAACAAGTACTGCAGATAGAGTCCGCACTGGGACAGGCGCCCAGCATCCTCTACGGACCAAGAGAAAAGGATTTACCGGTAGGTGTTAAAATCCTATTTTCTCCTTCGTCCTAGAGGATGCTGGGGACTCCAAAAGGACCATGGGGTTTATACCAAAGCTCCAGACCGGGCGGGAGAGTGCGGATGACTCTGCAGCACCAATTGAGCAAACATGAGGTCCTCATCAGCCAGGGTATCAAACTTGTAGAACTTCGCAAAGGTGTTTGAACCCGACCAAGTTGCCGAGACTCCCCGGGCAGCCGCCCAAGACGAGCCCACCTTTCTGGTAGAATGGGCTTTTACCGATTTTGGTAATGGCAATCCTGCCGTAGAATGAACCTGCTGGATCGTATTACAAATCCAGCGTGCAATAGTCTGCTTAGAAGCAGGAGCCCCAATCTTGTTGGAAGCGTACAGGACAAACAGAGCCTCCATTTTCCTAATACGAGCCATTCTGGCAACATCAATTTTCAAAGCTCTGACCACATCGAGAGACTTTGAAACAGCCAAGGCTTCAGTAGCCACAGGTACCACAATAGGCTGGTTCATGTGAAACGAAGAAACGACCTTTGGTAAAAATTGTTGATGAGTTCCCAACTCCGCTCTATCCTCGTGGAAAATCAAATAGGAGCTTTTGTGAGACAAAGCCGCCAATTCCGACACCCGCCTTGCGGACGCCAAGGCCAATAGCATGACCGCTTTCCAAGTGAGAAATTTCAACTCAACCGTTAGTAAAGATTCAAACCCATGTGACATAAGGAACTGTAACACCACGTTAAGGTCCCATGGTGCCACTGGGGGCACAAATGGAGGTTGGATGTGCAGCACGCCTTCCACAAAAGTCTGTACTTCTGGAAGCGAGGCCAATTCCCTTTGAAAGAAAATTGATAAGGCCGAAATCTGCACTTTAATGGAGCCTAACTTCAGGCCCGCATCCACACCTGCTTGTAGAACATGGAGAAACTGACCCAGCTGAAATTCTGCCGTAGGAGCCTTCTTGGATTTACATCAAGACACATATTTTCTCCAAAAATGGTGGTAATGCTTCACCATTACCTCCTTCCTAGCCTTTAGTAGAGTGGGGATGACCTCTCCGGGAATACCCTTCCGCGCTAGGATTTTTCGTTCAACCGCCACGCCGTCAAACGCAACTGTGGTAAGTCTTGGAATACGCACGGCCCTTGCTGTAACAGATCCTCTCTCAGAGGAAGAGGCCAGGGATCTTCTATGAGTAATTCCTGAAGATCCGGATACCAGGCCCTTCGTGGCCAATCTGGAACAACGAGTATCGCCTGAACCCTTGTTCTCCTTACGATCCGTATCACCTTTGGAATGATTGGAAGTGGAAGGAATACATATACCAACTGATACACCCACAGTGTCACTAGGGCGTCCACTGCTACTGCTTGAGGGTCCCATGACCTGGAACAGTATGTCTGAAGTTTCTTGTTGAGGCGAGACGCCATCATGTCTATTTGAGGAATTCCCCAACGACTTGTCACTTCTGCAAAGACCTCTTGATGAAGACCCCACTCTCCTGGATGGAGATCGTGTCTGCTTAGGAAATCTGCTTCCCAGTTGTCCACGCCTGGAATGAAGACCGCCGACAGAGCGCTTGCCTGTTTTTCCGCTCAGCGAAGCACTTTTGTGGCCTCCGCCATCGTCGCTCTGCTCCTCATTCCGCCCTGGCGGTTTATGTGCGCCCCTGCTGTTATGTTGTCCGACTGAATCAGGATGGGCAGGCCGCGAAGGTGTTCTGCTTGTAGAAGGCCGTTGTAGATGGCCCTTAATTCCAGAATGTTTATGTGCAGACAAGCCTCCTGGCTTGACCATTTCCCCTGGAAATTTTGTCCCTGTGTGACTGCTCCCCAACCTCGGAGACTTGCATCCGTGGTTACCAGGATCCAATCTTGGATCCCGAACCTGCGTCCCTCTAAAAAGGTGAGAAGTTTGGAGCCACCACTGGAGAGAAATCCTTGCCCTGGGAGATAGGCTTATCTTCCGGTGCATGTGTAGATGAGACCCGGACCACTTGTCCAACAGGTCCCACTGAAAAACCCTGGCATGGAACCTGCCAAACGGGATGGCCTTGTAGGCCGCCACCATATTCCCCAGCACCCAAGTGCATTGATGAATCGACACCCTTGCCGGTTTCAGAATCCCCTTGGCCATGTTAAGTATTTCCAGAGCTTTTTCCATCGGGAGAAAAGTTCTCTGCAATTCCGTGGCCAGAATCATGCCCAAGAATGACAGCAGTGTCGTCGGAATCAACTGTGACTTCGGCAAATTTAGGAGCCAACCATGTTGCCGCAGAACTGACAGGGAGAGCGCAACTTTTTTTAGTAACAGCTCCTTTGATCTCGCCTTTATCAGGAGATCATCCAAGTATGGGATAATTGTGACATCCTGCTTGCACAGGAGCACCATCATTTCCGCCATTACTTTGGTGAAAACCCTCAGGGCCATGGAAAGACCAAACGGCAACGTCTGAAATTGGTAATGACAATCCTGAACAGCAAACCTCAGGTAAGCCTGATGAGGAGGATATATGGGGACATGTAGGTAAGCATCATATATGTCGACTGACACCATCAAATCCCCCCTTTCCAGACTGGAAATCACTGCTCGGAGAGATTCCATTTTGAATTTGAATCTTTTCAAATATAGATTGAGGGATTTTAAGTTCAGAATCGGTCTGACCAAGCCATCCGGCTTCGGGACCACGAACAGGCTTGAATAAAATCCTTCTCCCCATTGTGGCGGGGGTACCATGACAATGACTTGCTGTTGACACAGCTTTTGTATTGCAGCGCACACCACTTCCCTTTCCGGAAGAGAAGCTGGCATGGCCGATTTGAAAAATCGGTGGAGGGGCACGTCTTGAAACTCCAGTTTGTATCCTTGGGCCACATTTTCCAGCACCCAAGGATCCAAGCCTGAGTGAGTCCAGACCCAACTGAAGAGCTGAAGACATGCCCCCACCGGTGCGAACTCCCACAACGGAGCCCCAGCGTCATGCGGTGGACTTGGCAGAAGCCGGGGAGGACTTCTGCTCCTGGGAGCTTGCCACAGCCGGTGATCTTTTTCCCCTATCTCTAGCAGCAAGGAAGGAGGACCCTCGTCCTTTTTTGAATTTACTAGAACGAAAGGACTGCATCTGATACTGAGGCGTTTTCTTTTGCTGTGGATGGACAAAAGGTAGAAAAGATGACTTACCCGCTGTAGCTGTAGATACCAGGTCCGCGAGTCCCTCACCAAACAAAACACCACCTTTATACGGCAGCACCTACATAGCCCTCTTAGAGTCAGCATCACCATTCCATTGATGAGTGCATAATGCTCTCCTAGCCGAGATTGCAATGGCATTGGCCCTAGATCCCAAGAGGCCAATATCTCTGGCAGCCTCCCTTAGATAGACTGCATCGTCCTTGATATGACCCAGCGTCAAAAGAACACTATCCCTATCCAGGGTGTCCAAGTCAGATAATAAGTTATCTGCCCACATTTCAATTGCACTACTCACCCATGCTGAAGCCACCCCAGGTCTGAGCAGTGTACCCGTAGTGACATAAATAGATTTCAAGGTAGTTTCCTGCTTACGATCCGCAGGATCCTTTAGTGCCGCTGTGTCAGGAGACGGAAGCGTCACCTTCTTGGACCGCCGTGCTAGAGCCTTGTCCACATTGGGGAGGGAAATGGGTATGCCATAATAATTCTCTTGGGAATCAGCAACTTTTTGTCAGGAATTTCCCAAGCCTTTTCAAAAAGAGTATTCAGTTCATGAGAGGGAGGAAACGTTACGGGAGGTTTCTTTCCTTTAAACATACAGACCCTAGTATCAGGAACAGCAGGGTCTTCTGTGATATGTAACACTTCTTTTATTGCCACAATCATGTACTGAATGCTCTTAGCCAGTTTAGGATTCAACCTGGCATCACCATAGTCGACACTGGAGTCCGAATCCGTGTCGGTATCTGTGTCTGCTATTTAAACGAACATTTCTGCGACCCTGAGGGTCTGAGTTTGTGACAAAACATCTTCCATGGATTGTCTCCATGCTTGGTTCTGAGACTCAGATTTGTCTAATCTCTTATGCAACGAAGCCACACTTGCATTCAAGACACTTCACATATCTACCGAATCAGCAGTCGGCGGTGCAGACAGAGTCACTCCCACATTTTGTTCTGCCCCCACACCAGCCTCCTCCTGGGAAGAGCATTCAGCCTCAGACATGTCGACACACGCGTACCGACACCCACTAACACACTGGGCTACAGGGAACAGACCCACAGTAAGGCCCTTCAGAGAGACAGAGAGGGAGTTTGCCAGCTCACACCCAGCGCCACCCCCGGTATGAAGGAATATACAATGCTCCAGACCTTGCAGCGCTTTTATATATATATATTCAACACCAAATATGCTGTGCCCTCCCCCATCCTGTTTTTGCACCCTGTTACTTGTGATAGAAGTGAAGGGGCAGGACCAGCGTCTCTGCAGCTTGCTGTGAAGAGAAAGGATGAAGCCCCGCCCCCTAATGGCACGCTTATGTCACGCTTAATTTTATACTGGTGGGGGTCTGTATACAGTGCCTGGGCACAGTATACCTCTTTGCCAGGACTAAAAAGGTTTTATTGCTGCCCAGGGCACCCCCCCTGTGCCCTGCACCCGTGTAGTGCCGTTGGTGTGTGGGAGCAATGGCGCGCAGCGCGACCGCTGCGCGGTACCTCCAAGACTGATGTCTTCTGCCACCTTCACTGAAGTCTTCTTTACTTCTGTTACTCACCCGGCTTCTCTCTTCTGGTTCAGTGAGGGGGACGGTGGCGTGGCTCCGGGAACAAGCAGCTAGGCTATACCAAGTGATCAGACCCTCTGGAGCTAATGGTGTCCAGTAGCCTAAGAAGCAGAGCCTTTAACTCACAGAAGTAGGTCTGCTTCTCTCCCCTCAGTCCCACGAAGCAGGGAGCCTGTTGCCAGCAGTGCTCCCTGAAAACAATAAACCTAACAGAAAGTCTTTTCTAGAGAAACTCTGTAGAGCTCCCCTAGTGAGTGTCCAGTCTCTCTGGGCACAGAATCTAACTGAGGTCTGGAAGAGGGGCATAGAGGGAGGGGCCAGTTCACACCCATTTAAAGTCTTAAAGTGCCCATGTCTCCTTCGGATCCCGTCTATACATTATGGTCCTTTTGGAGTCCCCAGCATCCTCTATGATGAAGGAGAAAATGGCCTGGAGCACATCTCCAATTTGAATGTGTGCTAATTTGCTCTTTTAACATTGACCCTCTGTGGAACATTTCAGAGATTTTAGATTGTCAATGGTATTATATTTTTATAAGCAGTTTATCTTTAATAGTGCTGTATCTTCAATTCTACATGGTGCAAAATGGCTTTGGTACGGTATTGCTGTATAGGCAAAGACTGGGAGAAATGCCAACAGTCAAGAAATGTGCTTGGTCACATGTGCAAATAAATAGAAAAATCATACCACATTTTTCTTGTGAATCGTAGTGAGCATTAATAAGTAATAATAGTAACCAAAAATGTATTAGCTTTGTCTGCTTAGAGAAAGTTAGTCAATGAATGCCAATGTATCATTCATTTCGATGGGGTAGTGACATTTTTGCATATTGTGATGTTGGTAATGTCAAAGTTGAAAAATATTGCAGTACACACATCACGTACAAACCACACACAGATGGCCTCCCTGCGTGCACTTGTTCTGCTGTGCGTGTGCATATCCGCAACTTGCGTATGGTCGCTCCAGCGGTCCCGCGTATTAGCGCGAGGTATGAGTATTTACGGTAGAGTTTGTGAACGCATGGAAGGCTATCAAAACACATTACATATTTAATCCAAATAATGCACAATGTACACATAGCCTCCCTGTACCACATCAGAAAGTAACAACGGTTTAAATGGTTTCAGAACAAAGGGATTCACCTTTACAGAATAGGAGGGGACAGAACAAGGTCATAAGGTGGTGTTTGGTATCCAGCTGAAGGGTATTTTAAGGGTAACATTCCGGTGTTGGTTTGAGAAAGATCGCATGTTCCTGCGGATAGTTATGTGCAGGAGCAGAATATAGATATAAACTGTATTTACTGTACATTATGTATGCGGCGGGAATCCAGAGGAGACCACCCACAAGAGCAGTTGGGAAAGACATCGCCTACCTATTCAAACCGACCTATGACCTCTCCTGTACTGTAAATGTGCATTCCTGTGTCCAATGGACAAAGAGATTTTGTATTGCTTTTTGGAAGAATTGTATAAAGAGAGCTGCTGCAGACCTGGTCAGACACAAGACTCACAAAGTTATCTATCAGATGACCGAGGACCGGCCGGGTTGCGCAAGCTTGTCCACTCACGTATGTACCATTGAATGTAGCCATTTACTCTGTTATATTATATTGTATTGTTTGTATTGTAACCCCCTTTCAGCAATAATCCACTGTGGTGTCGGAACCCAGCGGTAAAATCACAATTGGTGTCATGTCTTCATTGCCCTGCTAAGGTTTAAAGTGTATCTATCATTGCATTGCTTAACTGTTCAGGGTTTGTGGTGGTGTATCTTTGGGTGTACGCGCTGTGAGTACTTTGTACCGTCAGCGCGGCATTTGTACGCAAAGTCCGTATGCAGTACAGGACTTTGTACGCTAATAGCGTACAAAGTGCGCAGAGTGTGTGTTAAGTACAGCGGCCGCAGCGGCTCCATGGTAAAGTGTATTTAAGGTGTATTTAAGGTATAGCTTTCTTTCCTAAGGATATAACTCAGCATTATCAATTGGGGGCTCCTCCGGTTTTCCACATTCTTACTACCTAACAGGTCACAGCAGTCTTTATCTACCAGCAAAGGGTGCACAGGACAGTAACCTACGTAACCCTTTCGTGGTCGTTGGAGACATTGAAATCCCTACTTGTATGCTGATTAGATGGCGTCTGCTCTGTATGGTTTGTAGAGGTGCTGGTAGAACCCGTAGTACAACAGAAAAAAAAAAGTTATTTAAAATCTGTGGGGGGAAAATTGGCGCCAAAAGCGTACACAAAAGGGCACCCATACTTTGCTTACTCTCTCACATTGTTGCCATAACATTCAGATTGCTAGATTCATCTAGACCTGTGTTACCGGAGATATTTGTTGCTATATAGTTAAAACTAAAATTAATGTTTAAGGAAGTAAGTGTAAAGCACAAACACAGTCTGGCCTAGTTGTAAAGGTTTATACAGAAAGAAACTGTGTTGTGTTAAGTAAGCGAATATAGTTAGCATTGCTCACATTTATAGAAGTTGTGTTATCTGTTTTATTGCGTACGCACATTGGTATACGTGGTACGGAACGTGAGGACAGCGTACAAAAACATGCACGTAGCGCAAGGCCGCACACGTGGCATAGAGGTATGCACGGTTGCGTAATTACGCAAGCTTGCGTACGGTTGTGCGCGCATAATAAAACCACACGATAGTTTTGCTTAGTTAAAAGGCGGGACAGTAGCCACGCTAAAATAGCACCAAACTACCCGGTTTCTAAAGAAATTTAATATAAAAACAAAATTTTGTATAAATATTTTTTTTTAATTGCCTCTGGGGGTAAAGCTGCCAACTTGAATGAATCCTAATTTTCTGTACAGAAAAATAAAGTGTATTTGAGTGAGCGAATGCAGGAGTGAGTGGATACTGAACCCAAGAACTGAAGTGGTCTAAGCTAGGTGGTCTAGGTAGACACACTGGGTTAGTAGGGGCCCGGTGGCGTAGGGGTCACAACCCTGCGTTATTAACTAGGTGGTCTTAGTGGACTGAGTGGTATCCCATACAACTCTTAGTGGTCTGAAGTGGTCTAGGCTAGGTGGTCTACAGCAATCGTAGGGCATATAGATAACTAGTATGTATAGGCTGTGCTATTGCATCACTTGTCCGTTTGTTCTGCACAGCGCAACGTGATATTATTGTGTCATATGCGCTGTGGAAGAGCATACACAGACGTGATTGTATAGACAAAGGGGTTTTTCTTTGATAACTTCGGGAAATCTCCCTGGTGGGCTTCACTGGAAAGGGTGAAGGATAGTTATCTAATTTCTCTGTTTTTCACCCTACAAACAATTCCAGTTGAAAGATACCGAAAAAGGAATTTTTCGCTGCCTCTCTCAGGAAAATATTCCAAACAGAACTTTCACCGAAAGAAATTACGGTGTAAGGTCTGATAGGAGCCCTAAGTTGGGTACATTGCGATCCGCTACCAACAGTGTATCGTTGTACTGGCCAGCGTGGGCGAGAGCGAGTGGAAGGCGCTCGGGTATACTTCCACCATCTACTTATATTGAGTATTTTGGTGTTTGTGGGAATTTTTTAAAGTTATTAGAAAAGACCCACAAATATGGGAGCCAGTTGCTCAAGTAAGAGATGTTTAGACAGGGTTCAGGCAGAATTGTGGCCAAAAGGCTCAGCAAGGTTTATCATGTGTGAAAAATATGGTTCACACACAGAAGTTTTATGCAATGAGTGGGTATGTATGACTAACAATGATAGGGTACCATTCCCTAGGGTGGGCAGCTTTGAACCAGAGGTATTACAGAACTTAAGGTTAAGGATATGTCTGATAAAATCCAAGAAACAAAAGGATTAAACATACAGACTGTTTAAATTTATGGCAACAGGAGGGGGATATGCAAAGGGTATTAGCTCGCGCAGCAGGTTCCAAACCTGGCGGGAAAGCAATGGCGACTGCACCACCACCACCATATATTGTGGGGGAGAAAGTGGCTACAGACAATGGTACATTGGTACAGGATAGGAGAGTAATTGATAAATGTACTAATGCTAACCCTTGCCAGTTGTATCCCATTTTAAATTTTCCCCAGGACTTCGAGCAAGAAGATGAGCCCAGCACGATATCGGCACTCTCTCTAGCAGCCACCATACAAGACACTCAGGTGGGCACGGCCCAACCAACAAGAGCAGTAGTCAGGCCCCCTAGTGGAGGGATAAGTGAGGTCATGTCCACAAGTAAGTACGGTACCATACATTATGCAGAGACAATAGCACCTCACATTGTAGAGTCAATTCAAAATGATGTAATTGAATTAAATCCTGTCATGGTGATCGCAGTCCCCAATGGGAAGACTGGCGCTCAGGGAGTAACTCCCGTCAGGAACATTGCCATGCATTGTCCCTGGTCCCGGATAGAATTAAGGTCAATTATGTCAGAATTTCCCGATCCCAGAAAAGATCTAGTCGCATGCCAGAGGTTCATTAAAGAGTTCGGTAACGCCACCGAACCCACATACAAAGATTGGTTAACAGTGCTACGGGTATGTTTACCCTCCAATATTGACCCACGAAATTTATAACTGATTGCAACTTAGACGCAGAAGTACCTCTCACTGATGAGTACACTCAGGAGAATGTACGACAAATCAATCTGCAATTAGGAATATATTTCCCTACTGTTGTCAAATGGAATAAAATCTTTTCCATAAGACAAAAGGAAGGTGAAACGGCATCCGAATATTTCCATCGAGCACTGCAGGAAATGGCTAGATACACTGGGATCGAGGACATTAGAGACAATGTACATCATAGGGAGGTAGCTGTTTCAGTATTAATGGACGGGTTAAAATAGGCAATAAGAACAAGAGTACAGACCTCTCTACCAAACTGGAGAGGTATCTCGGTGGCTGCATTGAGAGAGTCCGCTATCGAGCATGATAGGAACATCATTAAACACAGGGAGTCACAGGGGGAAAAACTGATGACGGTAAGTATACAGGCCCTTACGGCAAAACCCCATCAGCCAAAAACCCGGACCCCTGTTGTTTGGGACAGACCTAGAACATGTTACATTTGTAGGAAGGAAGGGCATTTTGCCAAAGACTGTAAGAGTAGTAGAGCGCATAGCCAAGATAGACCCCTAGACAGAGAATACGAACCACACTACTACTCACATAATTGGGATCAGGGACCACATAGGAGAAGTTACGAGCCACATGCAGGGGAAACAAGGAGGTACCCACCAAGGAGAGATGGGCAGACCTCCGGAAATTCTCAGCTACCTCCCCCACATATTGTACCTGCCAATGCGCTGCGGGAGGGTCTCACCACACAATAGGGGTTGGGCCACACCTGTAGTCTGCAGCCAGTGAAGTTGATTGCTAGCCTTGGTAGTGAACCTGAGGTCACAGTTGATGTAGCTGGTGTACCATTACCTTTTCTTGTAGATACAGGGGCGGCCAGGTCAGTGCTAAATTCGACTGTAGGTATAAAAACCACGGGTAAAACAATTTTGGCAATGGGAGTAACAGGAACGGTGCAACACTACCCTTTGAGTAGACCGGCAGAGATTACGATAGGGCCCCTGCAGACCAAACACTCTTTTCTGCTGGCTGCATCGGCTCCGACTAATCTGCTCGGCAGAGATTTATTGTGTAAAATGCGGTGTGTCATATATTGTACTCCTGGGGTGTCTTCTTGGATATACCCGAGAATCACGTTCAAGAAGTACAAGATATATTAGACACCCCTCAAAGGCTAATGTCGCACTCTGCTGTTATAGAGAAGTGTCCATCAAAGGTAGAGGAAATGATCTCACAAATACCGGGTTCCCTTTGGACCAAAGATGGACAAGACACTGGATTGATGGCGAATGTAGCTCCAGTAGTAGTGCAAGTAAAAGATGGTAGGATAGCTCCAAAAATCCCTCAGTATCCTCTGAAGCCAGAGGTATAATTAGGAGTGTACCCCGTCATAGAGCGGTTGCTACAACAGGGCATCCTAGTCAGGACGTCCAGCACTGCCAATAGTCCCATCTTCCCTGTGAAAAAGAGTGGGGGGAGGGGTTACAGGCTAGTGCAGGATCTAAGGGGGATAAACAAGATAGTTGAGAGCCAATTCCCCGTAGTGCCCAATCCAGCTGTCATCCTCATGCAAATTCCCCCTACTGCAAAATTTTTTACTGTTATGGACCTCTGTTCTGCTTTCTTTTCTGTCCCTCTGCACCCTGACAGCCAATACCTCTTTGCATTTACATACAGAGGAGTACAGTACACCTGGACTCGTCTCCCCCAAGGCTTCATTGACAGCCTGAGTATTTTCTCCCAGGCCTTGCATGACTGTTTACGATCCTTTCAACCTGAGAGTGGATCAGTGCTAATACAGTATGTCGATGACTTATTGTTGTGTTCTGATTCACTCGAATCGTCCTTGAAAGACACGAAACAGCTTCTGTTTCATCTTTCCCAAACGGGACACAAGGTTTCAAAGGACAAGTTGCAGTTGTGTCAGACCAGGGTAAAATATTTGGGACATTGCTTGACTCAAGGACTTAGACACCTCACCGCTGATAGAATACAGGCGATTCGCGACTCTACCGCAAATGCAGCAACAGATCCGCACTTTCCTTGGAATGTGTGGGTACTGTTGAAACTGAATTCCAGGGTTCTCTATACTGGCTTTACCTTTGCAAGAAATGGTCTCTTCAAACAAACCAGAACGGGTCTCGCACACAGATGAGTCCGAACTGGCTTTTGAGAGACTCAAATAGTGCCTATCACAGGCACCTGCATTAGGTGTGCCAGATTATGGGAAGCCCTTTGAATTATACGGTACAGAAAGAGCAGGGTGCCCGGCAGGAGTTTTAACCCAGAGACATGGTGATGCCAGCAGGCCGGTAGCTTACTACAGTGCACAGTTGGACACTGTAGCGCGGCCTCTCCCCACATGCTTGCGAAGTGTTGCAGCGATAGCTTTGCTAGTAAGTAAAAGCGAGGACGTAGTGTTAGGACACAACCTGACCATTCATACACCTCATGCAGTATCAGCCTTACTGAACTACGCCCAAACCAGGCATGTCTCATCTGCTCGGTTTACAAACTGGGAATTATCACTGATGGCCCCTGTAAACATCACCATTAAGAGATGCAGCTCACTAAATCCTGCAACTTACTTGCGAAGTGTGCCTGGACAGGCACAAAGGGTGGAGGATGAGAATGATGGTGAAGGAGGATTTAGTGCACACACTGATATGCATGATTGTATGGAATACCTGAATCAGACTTTCACTGTGAGACCTGACATTGACGTATTTTCAAATTGGGTAGAAGCATTCCCTGCTGCCATGAATACTGCTACGTTCACTGCAAAGAAAATTGTGCAGGAATTTGTGTGTAGATATGGTATCCCTAGAATAATTGAAAGTGATAGGGGTACCCATTTTACAGGTGAAGTCTTTCAGGTCATGTGCAAACTGATGGGAATTAATAGCAAGCTGCATACTCCGTACCGTCCACAGGCGAGTGCAAAGGTGGAGAGAGTGAATAGCACTATTATGAACAAGCTGAGCAAATTAATGGTTGAAACTGGATTGTCATGGCCAGAAGCTTTGCCACTAGTGTTGTACAGCATCAGAACCACTCCCAGGTCTCCCCTTAACCTATCACCCTTTGAAATTCTTTTTGGTCGACAACCACATGTAATGATAGACCCCAGGATGATTTGAAATTTAATAATGAAGTGACTGTGAAATATTTGGTTGGGATGAGCCAGCAGCTGAGAAATCAACAAAGAAATTTAAAGCTGGTGATTCCTAACCTGCCGAACAGTAACTGCCATGACATTGAACCAGGGGATTATGTGATGATTCGAAATTTCTTACGCTCAGGTTGCCTCATAGACAGGTGGGAAGGACCGTATCAAGTCTTGTTAACCAGCACAACAGCATTGAAGGTCGCCGAAAGAGAGAATTGGATCCACTCGTCCCACTGCAAGAAGGTCGCTGACCCGGAGAGAACTCGTGACAAAGAGCAGAGTGTAGAGAATCTCGTATCACTGCAGTGTCTGTTCCGGGAAAGTTGAGAGGCAGGACTGTTGAAGGGAATCTGAGCACAGAGAGTAACAAGAGATAGAACGGTTGTCGTACCACTTTCTTTTTTTCACCTCCCCCTGCATTTCTCCTTTCTTTTCTCCTTCTTATTTTCCTCCTTTCCCCTAACGAAATGGATCGATCACAAGAGACTGCGTTTCGGGTTCTATTAGTAACTCTAGTTTTGATAAGTACAGTTTGTTTTTGTGAGGTCCCAGAGAGGTCGAGCAGGGATCTGGAATGGGTTCTGATGGCAAGTACGAATTTGTAGGATCTCAGGATCAGCACATCATTTTGGTAAAGGATGGCATCAGTAAGCGCTCTGGTAGTCAAGGAGCTCGGAGGCACTGTGAGGGGTTATTGTCTGATGAATATTGCATTTGTAGGAATTGTGAGAATATAGTTGAGGATGGGTGCATCCAGAGATGTCAGTCCAACCTTAATATCGACATGGACCGTCATCCGTTGAGTGATTACCACTCACTAGTGGGTAAGGCCTTAAACCAGACAGAATACTGGGTGTGCTCACAGGTACCTCAAGGTCAGAGCAAGTCAGGATTAGTACCGTACCCTTTAGCAATAGATGAGGTACTCGAATTATGGGGTGGGAGACCGGTGGACAAGAAATTCAATATCTCTAGGCCACCTAGTTTGAAGCTCCACCAGTATCATGTAGACAGATCCTTATTATGTTTTAATATTTCCAATTACCGAAAACCGGGAAACTGGGAAGTGATGTGGAATAACCAGACAATGACCTTTTCACACAGAGCTGATAGGATACCCATAGACTCTGAACCTGTACACCAAATAGCCAACAGTGGGAGGTATTTTTGGTATAGGTATACTCGTGGAAGCAAGACCATGTGGGTTGGAAAAGTATCACCAGGGTATTGTGCTCATATCATCCAGCCCGATACTTGTACTGAGCAGATGGGAGAACTATGGATAGGTTTCTTTACTTGGAAAGTTTGTAATATGGTGATGTCATATTTTGTCCCCTATGTTCTCCCAGATGATGCCTATTTCATATGTGGGAGGAAGGCGTACAAGTGGCTTGCCCCGAGCTCAGAGGGATTGTGTTATATTGGGAGAGTACTACCAGAGATCATGACCATAACCCATGATAAGATGAAAGACGTTCACCGCAGTGCTCTGGCTCCTTATACACATACTCAATATGAACACATTATCAAGAGACACCTCATAGATAGAACAGAGCATGCAGCCTCTGATTTGATCCACGAATCCACCGGGATTCAATTCCTTATCGCATTAGACATCACCCTTACTGCCAGAGGAATTATAAATTATAGGTATATCCATGCGCTAGCGAACTTGATAGATAGTATCACTGAGATGTATGACGACACCTTCAGGTATACGGGAAGGGAGTTACAAGCTTACAAGAAGGAACTGATTCAGCACAGGATGGTCCTAAATTATATCACAGCCGTGACAGGTGGGTACTGTGTTACTCTGGCAACTCAATATGGGGTGAAGTGCTGTACGTATATTACGAACAGTACTGATGATCCAACGGAGATTATCGATCAAAAGGTATACGATATCTTGCAGTTGAAGTGGGAGTTCAGGAGGAAACACAACCTTACCTTGGCGACTGTGAGTAATGAACTGACCGGCTGGGTCTCATGGTTGAACCCACGAAATTGGTTCTCAGGTTTAGGAGAGTGAGCTCAAAATGTTATTATGAGTGTAGGGAAGTTTCTCCTTTGTATCCTGGGAGTCGTCATAATTATTGGTTTGATATTTAGGTGTGTTCGAATTCTGACGTGGCGCAAGCACGGCACAAATTTGATGAGTCTAAGGAGCGAGGGCGCTGTTATAGCAGCAAACTTAATTTATGACCCATCCATAGAGACTGTGTTAGGATAAGGATTGCAAATGAATTTCATGGCCTGTTTCTTTCACCCGTTTTTCTTTTGTTTCCCCCTCTGCCCAGATACATCCATCCGGAAAAGACATCTGCCCTACCCAAAATGTTTAAATGAATGTATTTTAGATATGTGTCTTATCTTCACCTCTGCAACCTCCAGTTAATAGCACACATAGTCGACAGGTGATATCCACATATACTAGCACTCACATATGTTTCCCCCTCCATGTATCATCAACTAAATGTGCACCCCATTTGTTTTAACAAGAAGCCGAAAAGAGCTCGGTAGTGTTTGTTGGCACATTTACAGACCCTTGATACGGGATGAGAAGGATTTAATGTAAACTTCGCAATACCTTGAAGCTTATTTAGAACATATACGGATGATACATGCCCCTCAGACATGTATTCATACATACATGCTTTTTACTATCCCACTAGGTCATACATTTCCTACCTACCACTCTCCCCCGACCATTCAAACTTCTGTAGATATTGTGTAGATATTTTTCTGTTTAGTGTTTAGATAGTGGCAGTTATTGGTGACTGCCAAAGGGTGGACTGTCAAAGTCGAAAAATATTGCAGTACACACATCACGTAGAAACCACACACAGATGGCCTCCCTGCGTGCACTTGTTCTGCTGTGTGTGTGCATATCCGCAACTTGCGTATGGTCACTCCCGCGGTCCCGCGTATTAGCGCGTGGTATGAGTATTTACGGTAGAGTTTGTGAACGCATGGTAGGCTATCAAAACACATTACATATTTAATCCAAATAGTGCACAATGTACACATAGCCTCCCTGCACCACATCAGAAAGTAACAACAGTTTGAATGGTTTCAGAACAAAGGGATTCACCTTTACAGAATAGGAGGGGACAAAACAAGGTCATAAGGTGGTGTTTGGTATCCAGCTGAAGGGTATTTTAAGGGTAACATTCCGGTGTTGGTTTGAGAAAGATCGCATGTTCCTGCGGATAGTTATGTGCAGGAGCAGAATATAGATATAAACACTATTTAGTGTACATTATGTATGCGGCGGGAATCCAGAGGAGACCACTCACAAGAGCAGTTGGGAAAGACATCAAAAATATATACAAAAGATTGGCGCTCTACAGTACACACACTATATCTGGTTGGATTCAGACGGCTGCTCACCAGTTGTGGGCGGGCTGCCCCAACAATAGATCAAAATGGATATGAAAAAAGAAAGAATGGGAGCGCTGGATGAATCCAATATGTATTTTTTATTAAAATATTGTTATATCAACCACATAAAAATACAGTGCATGAACTAGCCTAAAAATAATGAACAATTAATAATGTATAAATGTATACAAGACTGCCATATCTCCTGAACCAATATGAATAAGAAAACCTTTAATAAACCCTAATTAAGGGCTGCATTGGTGCTTCATGAAAATCAGCCGTGCGTCCACGAGCTGAAATATTTGTAAGAAGGAGACTGATGAAAAGTGCCTCTGTTATAAATCACTGTTAAAGTGTACACTCTCTTCTCCTTGTACACAAAAGAACCTCATTGGCAAAGAGTATCCCAGTATTGAAATTGCGGACAACCGTGCTGTATTATTAAGTGGCAAATAGACAGTGATGGTCAAATTCACTTGTAGTATATCACCTGATGTGAGAGCCTCTCCGTCAAAGGCGCTGTACTGAGCCGGGTTTGCAGCGGCTCTGTGCAGTGAAAGTACAGCTGGTCACGTCACCAGTGAACCATCCAGACGAACACGGTTGTTTTCTCCGCTGTAGGGTACTGTACCAATTTGAATGTGCAGCAGTGCAGAAAGATTGGAGCAGCAGATTCCCCAGCCGCTGGTGAAAAGTCCGTTTTAATTGCGGCTACGGTCCACTCGATATATACGGCTCACAGAGTGTCAGGAGAATGCAGCAGTCAGATGAAGTCCTTCAATGGAGTACCTTAACGCGTTTCTCGGCCTACAACGCTGGCCGTTTCATCAGAAGGAAATGAGTAAACAGATCATGGCTAGCCTTAGTATATATACCCTATTAATTAGAAAATCCTAATCAGCTGTGCCATTAAATTCAATTGATTCTAAACACAGGTCTCCTGTTAAACTAAGCCAGTATGTTAAACCACTGAAAAGGTATATGAAAAGAAAAGTATATAAAAATGTAGATATATGGACATGTATATCCAAACACAAATATACAAATCTACTGCAAAGTATATAATTATCTGAGATATATCAATTGCTATTCATCTACTAATTCTAAAGATATTAGATATCTTCCATGGGCTCAATACAATCATTCAGAGAAAAGAAAAGGAAAAAAGTGTATTATAAAGGAATTTAAATCCTTCTTTTATATTATGAATTACATAGTAAATATCGTTATAAACTCATTTAAAAAACAATAAACTTCATATACATATTTAAATAGCGGTAGTAAATGCATTATTAATCAAATAATAAATACAACGATGTTCTTAGGATAGCATATAATTTAAATATACAGGAATTCTTTGAAGAGATACTTCTTTAAAAAGGAAAAGAGAAAAGAGGAGAAGAATCCATGCCGTGTGTCAGTGCGTCACCCAAGACCTCCAGAATTACATAAACTGGAGGTAGTCAGGTGAGGCAGTAGCACACGGCATAAATAAATGACTACCTATTCAAACCGACCTATGACCTATCCTGTACTGTAAATGTGCATTCCTGTGTCCAATGGACAAAGAGATTACAGTATCTATTGTATTGCTTTTTGGAAGAATTGTATAAAGAGAGCTGCTGCAGGCCTGGTCAGACACAAGACTCACAAAGTTATCTATCAGATGACCGAGGACCGGCCGGGTTGCGCAAGCTTGTCCACTCACGTATGTACCATTGAATGTAGCCGTTTACTCTGTTATATTGTGTTGTATTGTTTGTATTGTAACCCCCTTTCAGCAATAATCCACTGTGGTGTCGGAACCCAGCGGTAAAATCACAATTGGTGTCGTGTCTTCATTGCCCTGCTAAGGTTTAAAGTGTATCTATCATTGCATTGCATAACTGTTCAGGGTTTGTGGTGTATCTCTGGGTGTACGCACTGTGAGTACTTTGTACAATCAGCGCGGGCGTTTGTACGCGAAGTCCGTACGCAGTACGGGACTTTGTACGCTAATAGCGTACAAAGTGCGCAGAGTGTGTGTTAAGTACAGCGGCCGCAGCGGCTCCATGGTAAAGTGTATTTAAGGTGTGTTTAAGGTATAGCTTTCTTTCCTAAGGATATAACTCAGCATTATCAGTAAATAACCCACTATACATTAGAAAATTGTATAAAACCCATCTAGAGTTCCATACCCCTGACCCATCCTTCTCTTTGTTTGAAGGCATGCAGTGGTCAGTTAAATGATTTTATTAATTTAGAGATGGAATTTTGATGTGTTAGCATCTAATTGTTATGGTATATGACTGTTTGCAATACCAGCACATAACATTATTTAAAATAAAAAAAGAGACATAAAACAAAGCAGATGCATTATGTTAAGGCAAATAAAGTAATTAATTTAAACACACATTTCTGTCCAGATTGATTGCACCGTTCACAGGTAAATTTTGTTTATCAGCACAAGGTAATGTAACAGCTGCTGTGTGAGTCATTGTACTGGAAGCATAATAACCCTAAAGGAAATAATCGGACACAAAAGCACCTACAGTACAATGTGAGTTGAATAGTATAATACTTAAGAGATAAACTGCTAAAGTATTACTTTCTAATAATATCTTAACAAGTGAGTAGTTCTACTCATTGCATTATATGTCTTTTGATGAGTAAAAAAGGCAGTTTGAAGTTGAACAATTCAGTGTTCTATGGTGATGCGGAATTCTGCAGAGTTTTCAAATGCAAACATATATATGTGAAAAGAATGTTTATTAAAATATAAGCCTGTCAATTTTGAGGGAAATTATTTCCTACATTGCCCCTTTTCTACTGTGTATATGCAGGAGCATAGAGAAATACACCATCGCTGTATACAAATGCCCTGACTGTTACAATCTCAGACCTCATACTGACACGTGTACCCCCACACTGCTTCTTGCCCATGTCACACCTTGTCAAGCTTTTGCGACTTTAGGGGATAAAATCTAAATTGCGGTGTAAAAATAAAGCAGCCAGTATTTACCCTGCACAGAAACAAAATAACCCACCCAAATCTAACTCTCTCTACAAATGTTATATCTGCCACACCTGCAGTGCACTTGGTTTTGCCCAATTGCTAACAAACTTGCTGCTGCAATCAACTCAGAATTACCCCCATGGTTTTGACCAACTGCTAACAAATTTGCTGCTGCGATCAACTCTGAATTAGTCCCTATATGTGAAGCCAGTTCAGGTCATGTGTATACAACTCATGAACGCTATCTAAACCTTGTTTCTGTAATTTCAATATACAGTAGGTGCTGGAAATCTCATAATGCTAATATTTGTATATCATTTTTTATGTGTTTATAGGTTTTTGTTTGTATTACTTTTTATTTTTATTTATAGGACTAGCCTCCCTTTGATGTTTGCTCAGAATAATTATACTGAAGCTCACTGGTTCGGCTCACCTCAAATTACATCCTCTTGACACTTTTTCTCTTCAGCCATAATAAAAAAGACTTAGTAGAAATAGTTGTCAGATCTCTCTAGAATACAATTCATCATCCGCTCTGCTTAATTAGTTCACTTGTTTCATTGTCTCCCTGAAGAATAAAAAGTGTGTCTACTGCAGGTGGTTATGAACGATGTGAAAATAGATCACATTTTCTGACATAAAACTTTTATAACCAGAGAATAAAATTGCACAAAATGTTCTCTTTTGGAATTCAAATAGTCATTTTTTTTTACCATTGAAAAGTAAACACAGAAAACACTATGCTGTTGTGGTTGTTTTAGGTAATAATTAAATCAAACTGCAGCATGATGCAAGAAATAAAATACAGACGTTATAGTCTTAGACTAGTGTGCCAGAGAAATTAGACAGATAGGTACCTTCAGCAATAAATAAACTAGGCAACTCTGGCAACAGTGGCATCACAGAATGCTAGGTACGGTAATTATGGAACATGGAATGTGTGACAAGTATGCCATAGAAATTAGCACCTAGCAGAAAGTCTGGAAGAGTGATCATTTACTCCTTAACCTCATATGAGGTTTCTCTAACTCTTCATGTATCAGATTAGTGGCATAGATAGCATATAAATTCCCTGTAGGAGGTTTGTCTTCATCTGATTTGTATGCAAACCTTTTTATGTCCGCCAACATATAAAAGCAGTTTCCAGGATATGGATGCTGTGCACGTAACTTTGTAATTGTATGCAGAAATACTAACATTGCGCTAATGCAACATGACATGACCATTGGGCACAATCCTAATATAGATGCTTTGTGTTTTAACTTTTGGGTTATAACACCGTAGCTTACATAACATGGGTTCAGTATGGTATGCCGGCGGTCGGGCTCCCGGCGACCAGCATACCAGCGCCGGGAGGCCTACCGCTGGCTTACAGACAGTGTGGAGAGCGCAAATGAGCCCCTTGTGGGCTCACTGCGCTCGCCATGCTACGGGCACAGTGGCGCACGAGTGAGAATAAGTATCGGTATGCCGGCTGTCGGGATTCCGGCGCCGGTATACTGTGCGCTGGGATCCCGTCAGTCGGCATACAGAAGACCACCCACATAACATATAACATATAGCAAGGACTACACGGTTACCAAAACAATGGAATAGAAGAGAGTAGCTGGTCAATCCGAAAATCCAGGAACGGACATTATCAAGCAATGTCTTTAAAGGGATGCGGTAGGGGCCGGTGCAAGTCTCTCCGCACCCTAGGCAAATCTTCAATGCCCCACCCCTTCCTCCAATACCCAGCTCCTCAGGTGAAAAAGTGCAGAGGCAGCATCTTATAAGTGAGAAAGAAAATGATGGGAGCGCTATCAGATAAAATGCAGGTTTTTTTTATCCCAATAAGTTTTGATAAAAGTTTATAAAACACATATCAAATCAAAATGTCACGTACCAAGTCTAAAATGTATTCATAATACAAGTGGATACAATAAAAGTGTAACAAGCTCTAGTAGCAGTAAGTGGGACAATTAATTTCATAAAAGCAGAGCAGTTCTTTCACATACAGCCTGATTGAAGCTTAGCGAGTTATAGTAGGCAGATATCCGCTATAGTCTCTGTAGATGGATACAAGCACACGTGGTTTATTTTCTATGCACAGTATTTTAAAGTTGCTCATATTTCACAAACATCAGTGGGTGGAATTCATCTTAATGGTCGGGAATGCTGAGCCATGTTCTTACCGTACGCGGTGACTGAGAGCAGGAGCTAGAAACAGAACTGCTGATTGAATCGTGCGTCCACGGTGTCTGTCCTGTCTAGCTGCAGGTCACTGGGTGCTCCATGAGGACAGCAGCTCCTGATTGATGGTAACACCGCTGCCAGTGATTGCGGACGGCTGTCCAAAGTTCACTTGAAAGAAGTTGTGGTGTGCTGAGAAAAGATCAGCTCTGTGCTAGGATGGGGGAGCGTACTACCTCTGCTGCATGCAGCCACCCTCCAAGCTTTCTCTCCTGCCTATCACCACTATAACACATACTTACTTACCTACATACTTACCTATGGGCAGCGTGGTGGGCACATGGGGGGTGTGGCCATCGGAACTATGGACTTTCCGGGAGCGATCATTGTGGCTCCACCTTTGCTTTACAGTGCCATGAAAAAGTGTGGGGGTGGCGGAGCTATGATGACATGATTCAGCACGAATTGCATCATCGGGTCCCCCGCAGACCCCCCCCCCCTGCCAAGGGCATTCAAGGGGGGAGTGTGGGGGGTTGGTGGGGAAAGTGGGAGACTTGCTTACCTTTCCAGGGGTTTGGGAGCCTCCCAGCTATTCCATGAGGGTAGGTAAGTATGCTATAACATGTGAATGAAGCAGCTGGTGAGTACAGCAGCGTGTCACCCACTCAGTGCTGCTGCCCTCCCCCCAAGAAGTGCAGTAGTTCAGGGATAGGAATCAGCTGCAATGCACGGGCACAGGGGATGCAGGACTCTGTTGCTGTAACATAGAGAGGCTAAATATGCGCAATCAGTATGATATGCCACCAGATGGGATTCTGGCGGTCATGACACCAACGCTGGGATCCCGATATTGAAAACTCAGACGGGGTGAGTGAGGAGTATTCTGAAGGGTGTTGGGATTCGGGTGTCAGTATTTCGACTACCGGGATCCCGACAGCTGGCATTGTAACAGCATCCCATATATAGCCTGTGTGCCAGCACAGCTGGTAGTTACTCGGGAGAGAGGGACACCTGATGTAATCACACTGCAGCATATATAGTGCAGTATATGAGACACAGCTGTGAAGGATTCTGAGTTGCAAAGGTCTCTGATGGGGGCTGGGATTCACAGCATTAGCCCCCCCCCACCCCCCCCTGCTAAATAACCACATATTGAGAGCAAGGGCAGAGCAGGTCTGGCCAGGCCTGGTTCACCCCCTCCCCGGCTACATCCTTTGTGGGTGCAGCTGCAGCAATACACCCAGTTTGCACTGCAGCAGTCTGAGCTCCTCCACACAAAAATAAAATGATATCGAGTGAGCAGGCGCCTTAGATCCCTTGCGGTGAGCGCGGTACAGATCCAGTGACATCATTAATTGTTTTGCTTCACTCAGCGCCGCCAAGTGCCGTCGCCCATAGGCAGTTGTCTAAAGCTACCTAAGGGTGGCGCCGGCCCTGGATGCTGTCAAGATTCCGATAGCTGGGATCCTGACAGCCAGAATTCCGACAACGAGAGCCTTTTATACAAATCATACAAAGATTTGTAGTAAGGTTAATATCGCAGATGGAATAAATCAAATGTGCAGTGGTTTATACAACAGAGACCAACGGAGTTGAAACTCACATTTAATATATCAAAATACAAATTATGACATGTAATAAATAAAAATGAAGAAACCGTGTGTGTGGGGGGGGGGGATATTTTGACAGTACTAGTGTGTACCTGAGTGGATTATGTGTGCTGTAAATCAAAATAAATGCTTTAAGAGCTGGATCTGAACACTTAGATGATAGAAGGGACAAATATGATAGCAATCTTAAAATATATGAAAATCATTACTAGAGTTTGAGAAAGAAAAATATCTCTAGACCACAGGCACATACTTTCAAATTAGATAAACACTGAAAGAATGATAAATCCATGGAAAACTCTCCCAGCAGTTGTAATAGAAACTCATACAACTACAGTAAATCAACTAAACTGTAAGTTCTCACAAGCAGGGCCCCCACACTCTTGTGCTCATCCTGCACTATCCTTGTTCCACCGTGCTACATCTCAGTTAGTGACTTTGATCCTTTCTGACTGCCCTTCCCAGGGTACTGGGCCATTAAGTGATTCTGTCAATTACTATCACTGAGTTGTCTATTTTTTTAAATGTATTTTTATTTTAACATTTTCAATCCAACAATACAGAGGAATAGAAACAATTAATAATAAATACAAAGACAGAAGCAGAACACACAAAATACATATCCCTCTGATGGTGAGGAGAGGACATAAACAAACATGTAAGTTACTAATAACAAAACAACAATAACATATTTATGTAGAGAAAAAATCTAATATATGTAAAAAAAAAAAAAACCCCACAGGAAACAAAGGGGTGAGGAAGAGAAGGGGAACTTGCCCAGGGAAAAATAAATAAAATAAAACAGAGTGAAGAAGGAGGAAAATGGACAGAGCTCTAACCAAACACAAAGGTGTACTGCAAGTGAGGTCTATAAATGATAAGTCGAATTTTAACAAAAGATACGCACTATTCCTAGGAGCAGTACTGGCAGAGAGGCACTGACTAAGGGCAAACTGAGGACTCCAAATTTGAATACATCTGGGTGATTTATTATGAAGATAACCTGTAATCTTTTCCAAAGCAGCTGTATACTAAACTGTTGAAATGTAGGAGGGGGATAATGCTAGCCATACATCAGACCAACTTTTCTCCAACACTCCAAACTTCCAACCATCCAACTTGTCTGTTCAACTAAAACAGTGCCCCATACATCTCACCAACTTTTTACCAGTGCTCCACACATCTAACCAACTTTTCATCAGACCAACCAACCTTCCAACTTCTGTCCAACTTGTGATGTCACCGAAGTAGGCGGACAGTGCCTTCCTACAGTTCTTCAGTTTTGTTTTGTTTTTTTCATTTCAAAACATGCAGAATTGTCTTTTTTTCAGTGAAACTGGGCTTTTCTTTCACCACCATACATTTATTAGATTTACTTATTTTTATACTGAACTATGGATACCAGCATGGTTGGGCTGCCAAGGCAAATTTTATATATATATATATATATATATATATATATACCAGATGTAGATATTCGGCACTCCCAATGCAGTAAAATGTACAGCTTGCCTGGTGCCCTCCTGAGCTTCAAAAAGCAAACATATCACAAACGATAGGCGGCACTCTAGGACTTTTCAAAAATCAAGAACATACGTGACCCTGTTCTGACAGCTTAACGTTTCAGTTTCGGTCATTTTCAATCCGCCACACTTTGCTGGCGGAATCTAATAAAAAAAAATTAAAAACATGTTTTTTTTGGTGTTTTTTGGGGGGGTAATAGCATATCTATTTATATTAGAAGGGATTAGGTACTTGGTTTGTCTTTTTTGGAGGCACAAGTATTATTTATATATTTTGAAAAAGATTATTATTATTATTATTATTATTATTATTATTATTTTTTATTTTTTTTTAAATGGAATGGGAAAAACCCGAAAAAAAATTGCGTGGGGTCCCCCCTCCAAAGCATAACCAGCCTCGGGCTCTTCGAGCTGGTCCTGGTTCTAAAAATCCGTGGGAAAAACGGACAGGGGATCCCCCGTATTTTTAAAACCAGCACCGGGCTCTGCGCCTGGTGCTGGTGCAAAAAATACGGGGGACAAAAAGAGTAGGGGTCCCCCGTATTTTATACACCAGCATCGGGCTCCACTAGCTGGACAGATAATGCCACAGCCGGGGGTCATTTTTATACAGTGCCCTGCGGCCGTGGCATTAAATATCCAACTAGTCACCCTTGGCCGGGGTACCCTGGGGGAGTGGGGACCCCTTCAATCAAGGGGTCCCCCCCCCAGCCACCCAAGGGCCAGGGGTGAAGCCCGAGGCTGTCCCCCCCATCCAAAGGCTGCGGATGGGGGGCTGATAGCCTTGAGAAAATTGAAAGAATATTGTTTTTTCCAGTAGTACTACAAGTCCCAGCAAGCCTCCCCCGCAAGCTGGTACTTGGAGAACCACAAGTACCAGCATGCGGGAGAAAAACGGGCCCACTGGTACCTGTAGTTCTAATGGAAAAAAAATACCCAAATAAAAACAGGAGACACACACCGTGACAGTAAAAATTTATTTCACACATGTCGACACACACATACTTACCTATGTTGACACGAAGCAGTCGGTCCTCTTCTCCAAGTAGAATCCACGGGTACCTGAAAATAAAAGATAATTATACTCACCTGATCCAGGGTCCAGATTATAATCCACGTACTTGGCAAAACAACAAACCGAACACCCGGACCAAACGGACTGAAAGGGGACCCATGTTTACACATGGGACCCCTTTCCACGAATGCAGAGACACCCTGGCGGGCGGGCGGGCGGGGGGGGGGGGGCTGAATTACCGGTGCGGGCTGGAGCTGGCCCTGGTGAGCGGGAAGGGGTGCTGCGATCTTGGGGGGCAGTGACTGCAGGAGGGGAGCAGAGGGTGATATGCGGGGGGTGCCACGATTGCGGGTGATATGCGGGGGGTGCCGCGATCGCGGGTAAGCTGCGGGGGGTGCCGCGATTGCGGTTAAGCTGCGGGGGGGTGCCGCGACTGCGGGTAAGCTGCGGGGGGTGACGCGATTGCGGGTAAGTTGCGGGGGGTGCCGCGATCGCGGGTGGGGTGCGGGGGGTGCCGCGATCGCAGGTGGGGTGCGGGGGTGCCGCAACCGCAGGTGGGGTGCCAGTGATCGGGGGTGGCGTGCGGGGGTGCAGCAATCATGGGTGGGGTGCGGGGGGCGCCGCGATCATGGGGTATCGAGGGAGGGGTGCCACTGCTGGGTGTCCTCCGCTACCACTGCCTGTGGTCTGTTGTGACAGGGGCAGCCCGGCAGCAGTGATGAACTGCCGCAGCTGCCCCTGCACCTCCTCCCGCTCCGCCGCCGCTGCTGAGGGTCCCGTTGTGACAGGGGCAGCCCGGCAGCAGCGATGTACTGCCGTAGCTGCCCCTGAACCTCCTCCCGGCTCATGGTCCACAGTGCTGCCCAGCAGGCAGTGATGGTGACAGAAGTAGGTGGACACTGCCGGCCAGTGTCCGCCTACTTATCGTTCAGTTGGGGGGAAAGTTCTCCCTACACCTGAACGATTAGTTGGGAAAATCAAACAAGTTTGATTTTCCCAACTAGTTGGACCAACCGTTTCTGGCCGTTTTCTAGGGTGTGGGAGCAAACGGCTGATCATCGTTTGCTCCCACACACTGCCAGATTATCGTTCCAACCAGCCAACTAGTTGGCAGGTTGGAACGATATCTTCCACACACTGGCCGATTTTTTGAAAGATATGAACTATCTCGTTCATAAATGAACGAGAACTCGTTCATATCTTTCAGTGTGGAGACTCCTGCGATGAACGATGCGCGGCCCCGCGCTCGTTCATCGCTGGTCTCCCGTCGGCTGTGCATGCAGGCCAATATGGACGATCTCGTCCATATTTGCCTGCACTTCAATGCAGCCGCGTGACGGGGGGAGTGAAGAAACTTCACTCCCCCCGTCACTGCCCCCCCCCGCCGCCGGGTCGCTCGTCGGCCGTATCCGCCGTCGGGCAGCTCGGCGGCGGGTCGGCCAGTGAGTAGGGCCCATAAGATGTTTCCAATGAGAAGTTGTAAGGCATCAGGCTGCATTATGGATCTGGGAGACTAGTCTATCAGATAGCTTATCAAATTGTAGAATTTGTTACCTTACTCGCTAGGGATGCAACTGCATCCTAGAAAACTATGATCTTTGAGCATGTCCAGCGGATATAAATAAAGGTGCTTATCTCTCCACAACTTCTTCATCAGAGCTGAGTTGTAGATTTGAATAGTTAATTAAATCTGGCTAGTCCCATTTATCAATGAAAATAAACCTTATAGGCATTTTCCTTGATATGTGTAGAGATGGACGATTTAGAGACCCTTTCTCGAATTCTGTATCAGGAGTCCTCCTCTGGGGGAGCCCGAAGATCAGATTACCATTGTGACTCGTATTTTGGAAGGGGAGGTTCCGTAGGACAAAATAACAGGACATATAGAGATGAAATCATACCTTTCATGAGGGAGTTATTCAGACATATTCTTTCCAATGAGAACATAAAGTGAGGACATACTGAGCAATGTAGGGATGTATCAAAGTACTTCAGCTGGAGACAGGTAAGGACATTTAAATTTGGGAAAGAAAACTTGTTCTGTAAGTCACCTAGACTCATACAGGTGCCATCTTCCACAACCTCTGCCACAAACCTGATACAGGTTGAGTATCCCTTATACAAAATGCTTGGGACCAGAAGTATTTTGGATATCGGATTTTTCCGTATTTTGGAATAACTGCATACCATGATGAGATATCATGGCGATGGGACCTAAGTCTAAGTACAGAATACATTTATGTTTCATGTACACCTTATACACACAGCCTGAAGGTCATTTTAGCCAATATTTTTAATAACTTTGTGCATTAAACAAAGTTTGTGTACATTCACACAATTCATTTATGTTTCATATACACCTTATATACACAGCCTGAAGGTCATTTAATACAATATTTTTTAATTCTTTTGTGTATTAAACAAAGTATGTGTACATTGAGCCATCAGAAAACATAGGTTTCACTATCTCGGTCTCACTCAAAAAAAATCTGTATTTCGGAATATTCCGTATTTCTGAATATTTGGATATGGGATACTCAACCTGTACCTCTAGCAATCCAAGGTGCAGAGAGAGGCACAGAGAGCCCAGTAGTAAACAATATTTTGTCCCAGATGGGAATGAGAGGGGAAGGGGTAGAGAGAAGTTTAAACCTGCGTGTACACTGATCAAATAATACAAGTGAAGTTGGCTATTGGATGAAATTAGTCAAACAATGGACGGTGCTTAGAGGAAATCCCTAGTACAGAGGAAAGAGACACAAGCTCGTAAACAGCAGTTTCTAATTCCACCCATCTCAGAGAGATAGCAGAAACAGACTATGATATGACCTAACTAAGATGCATAGCAAAATAATAGAGGTACGTCCAGGTACCCTCGGCCACCATTGGAAGTTTCTCTCTGTACATTTAAAAAACTAGTTCTGGGGGATCTTTTTTTTTTCAAAACAAACTGTGAGAACCATTGGTAGCGCTGGGAGATAACTGAGTTGTCTTTTTATTTCAGTTTGATTTGTCTACAGATACTGCCTGTATGAACAATTTTGTATTATTTTGTTTGTATATATTTTTGTAATCTTCCCTGTGCTATTATACTGATACTTATTGGCACCATTTAAATAAAAACTAATATTTATGAATAATTTAAGATTGTATGGGACTATGAGGCTATTGTTAAGACTTAGATCTAAAAATATAAACATTTTTAAACAATTCCAACCAGTGCATTTCGCCGGTATTTACTAGTCAGCGGTTTAGAGGGTGGTTCTCAAACTGACACTAATAATGCTGCATTCAGATCGCAAATGCCGGATCCTACCCGGTAAGAGAAACGTGTCCTTACCGGGTGGGATCCGGCATTTGCGCTCCTCTGCTGGCTTTCCGACCCGGCAATATACCGGGTCGGTTGCCATAGCAGCAGGGGGCGCAGCAGCAGCAGGGGCGGGGGTGGAGGCGGCGCTGGGAGATGAGCTCATCTCCTGCGCCGCCTCTCCCTATGCTGTGAATGGGAGCCGTGTCGCATCGGAACGGCTCCCATTCACACTGCACCTGACCCGGTATTCAACCCGGTAATAACCCTTCTTTTTTACCGGGTTGAATTACCGGGTCAGGCGACCCGCTAATTCTGCAAAGGACCTTTCACATCGCACACTGACTCGTTTCGACACGGCAATATGCCGTGTCGATACCGGGTTTTTAGTGCGATGTGAAAGGGGTATAAGTATGTTGATTTACAAATGGTAAAGCGACCAAAAAAAAAAAACAGTAGAAAAGCAATTTGGCCACTCAGAACATAAGAGGAAGCACAATGCTTTTATTAATTATGATGGTCGTTCATGAACAAATCAAATAATTTTATGGTTAGTGTGCTGGTGGCTGCTAATCATAAAATATGTGGAGAAACAGAAGCACAACCTTGTCCACCACCCACTAACTGACCCTAACGATGACAGGTAGACACAATTTACACAATTTAATATTTTTTGTTCAATTTCTCAAAAAGAAACTGTTAGCCTAGGGGTGCCATGAAAAAAATGCTGAAACTCTGGGGTTCTGTGATTCAAGAAAGTTTTGGAACCAGTGGCATAATAGTTATCTTATTGGAAAAACTATATTAAGGAATTAATATGTGAATACTCTAATATGGCAATACATTTTAACATTATTTTAAGGGAACAATTATTTAATTATTAATGTACAGGGTTAATAATAATGTATTTATAAACAGGGCAACACTTATTAGTGCATATTGTGCAGATAACTTATTTTTACATGTAATTCTAAATGTAGCTTGCATCATAAATAAGTTATTATGCAATAATACAACCATCTTTAAAGTAATGTTTAAGTCATATTACCCTCTTAATCTGACCACATAGTAATTACTGAATATACTCATAAAATCATTTTGCCCCATAAGATAAAATTAATAGTTTTTTTTCCCCCTAAATCAAGAAATAATTATTGCCCTTATAAAAAAAATACTGTATAAGTGTATTGTACGTCATCTTGTGTTCTGAATTGCCACATACCTCAAACACCATGTAGCTGCATCTGTCGTGCTTGTTACAACTTTTTTTTCCGCCAATTTGTCTTGAGGCTTTTCCAGGGATTTTTTTCCAGTGCTTTGTAGAATTGCAACCTGAGAAATGAGGTTTCCTTTTTGTCGAAAGAACTCAGCATCATGATGTGTATTGTGGCAACATGGCAGATTTACAGTGGTTTTCTAGAGGGTTTACATTAGTAAATCTGGATATATAAAACAAACAGAAACAGGCGGTCTGACAAAATAGCAGCAAAATTGACCCTATGACACTAGCCAACATTGCAATATGCTGCAATGTTAACGATGTGCTCAATACCACCAGCTACCAATCCTATATAATAAAAGGCTAACGCTGCTCCTCACCTCTGTGGTGTGTTGGTGGCCACTAGATGGCGCCTGACGGAGCAATTCAAGTGTTGCTAAATTTGGTTGCGCACACACACACACCTAGACCTACACACCTCAGCATGAAAAAGCCCCCGGCTCCCACCAGCTCCGTCATGTTGATGAACTGGTAACTAGTAATCTATAAAACAGGGCCTCAGGTTATTGTTGCACACTTTAGCAAGCCCATCACGGCTTAGAAGGTCACCTGATCTTGTCATTTCTCTAAACAAAATGATTTCCATTTACTTTTTTGCCATTGATGCCAGTAATACATTTCTTATCGTTTGCAAATACAAACTTTAATAAGAAATAATTAATGTTAACAACATGTGAATGCTAAGGAAGAAATTAGGTGACCACGTTATCATTTACATTTACCCATTTACATTTTTATTTTGATCATTCCTTTGTTGAACTAACTATTCTGATATACTTTTTGCCTGTTGTCTAAGTTTATTATTTAACAATTTCCATTGCTACAGGCATAATTTCTGCAATCCATTTGATATATAAAAAAAAAAAGTTGCATTACTAATCTCTCTTTTGGGACTTATCTAAAAAATTCCCATTCAATCCAATTCCATTGGATAGTCAACTTAAGACCACAACAAATAATACACTTAAACCGATGGTAATTGGGTTCAACTAAATGAATGTCCAAAGCTCAATTTTTACCAAATCAAGGTGAGTGCAATGTACAGTACACAGTACTTAAAGCTTTCTATAGGAACTGAAGTTGGACACTTCCATTGTCCCAGGCAACACATCTCTGGACTTGTAATATAAACACAAGGCTAGAGCAAATTACCTGTAGTCCAATATACAGGAAAATTGCAGATATGCTGCAATAGGTTGGAAAGTGGCAGAGAGGATGGCATAGGCAGGAAGGGGCAGAGAGGATGGCATAGGCAGGAAGGGGCAGAGAGGATGGCACAGAAAGAACAAAGCTATATAAAATGGCCAGAAAGATGTAGAATAAGTTACATTTACCATCAGGCTTTGTTCCATGTGCATGGGGAGGAGGAGGGTGTACAGGCAGGTCGCATGGAGAAAAGGAGGTGGTGTCATGGGAAGGCAGATGAAGAATGCTAGAATATGTTGTGGCACCTGGCCAAAAGATTATAATTAATGATAGGCTACCTGCGTTTGCTTATCCAGCTGGATGATGCAAAAAAACATCTACTGGGGTCTGGGGGGCACTTCCTTCCCTGCCACCCAGCCCAGTCCACCCTTGACAAGTAATATAGAGCTCAAGTATTAGTACTCAGTACTTGATGGTGCTGGGATTGTGGTGAGATCATGGCTGCATTGAGGTTTAGAAACCTTTGGACATGACAGCTACCCAAAAAATCTGTTGCTAATGAAATACTATATTTTTGCCCCCTGCAACAGCTGACCATGGGGGTCATTCCGAGTTGATATATTTAGCACAGCTATGATCATGTTCCCAGACATGCGGGGGGACGGCAAGCACAGGGCTAGCCCTCCACTCATGTCTGTCCGCCCCCCCCCCCCCCCCGCACAAGTACAAAAGCTTACTTGTTTAGTAACTCCTGGCCAGCGCAGCTCCTGTGGCTGACCGTGAGTTGCTTGTTGCTGCCCCTGGTCGCAGTGGCTGCAGTGGCTGCACGGTCTGGCCATGCCTGCATTGGCCGGACCACGTTTCCAAAATGGCGGCCAAATGCCACCGTGCCTCCCCCTCCCACCCAGCGACCGCCTCTGCCTGTCAATCAGGCAGAGGCGATCGCTAGGGAGCGACAGCCTTCGTCCGGCGCATGAGCAGTTCCGACCCGATCGCTGCGCTGCAATAAACTGCAGCGAGCGATCGGGTCGGAATGACCCCCCATGTCCGATAACTTGACATTGATTAAATTTACCCCCAAAGTTCAACTTCAATATAAAAATCCACACTCTATGGTTCCTCTACAGCTCATGTTCCTACTCCTCCCTAATTTGGCTATCCTCTGCCACAATTAATATAGCAAGAATTTAGCAGCCTCACCAACCAGATTTACAAAAGACAAAATGTTGGAGCTTCCTCATAGTACAAAGTTTTTTAGCCTTCTTTATATGTATCTTACACTAACAGGGGTCAATTCAATTAAGTGTGAGGTGGGTGAATTGCTAGTGCAAAGATGTGGTAATGTCAGCAATAGCACTTCACAACACCTCAATCTCGACCCTGTGGGGCTACAAGCAAATATCTGCGAATTTGAAACTACAGTAAGTGACACATATGACCGCACTTACTTGCAGGGTGAACAAACGCTCACCTAATGGAATCAACCCCATTGTGTGACAAAATGTACCCTTTACTCATGTTTTTCATTTACAGTGCAAATAACGTTACGTAAAAACAAAATCAACAACCTTTTCTGTCAAGGACAATATTCTTGGTAGTACATGCCAGCTTTTTATTTCAGATATATTATTCTTTTTAAACATTTTGTAAACATTATTTAACAACGCAGGACAGAAAAAGATTGTCTCTTTTGTTGGCGCACTTGGAAAAGAAGAAGAAATTTTACATTTACTCTTAGTGTGAATATATCATATTAAAATCTAACTTTTATTATCACTATCTTAAAAATTGTTAGCAATTGAGAAACATAAATGGAAAAATGTGTTGTATACATTTTTGTGAATTTAATGAATAAATTCAATATTATAAACAGAATAAAAGCTGATTCACTGTGCCTGAATTTTCTGCTTCATTTATTTATATCATAGATTTTCAATTGGAGAGCAATGGATGTAGTATGATAACTGTATGTAGGATTAGGTAGAGTGAGCTTCTCACATGGATGGCAGAAAAAGGGGGAGAAGGGGGGGGAAAGAGGAGGAGTTTATCAAGGGTCCTAATGCTGTAAATAATGTGAAAACAATAAGTATTTTTAAAGAACACTCCAGAAGAATCCTGTAACCATCATTAATTCCCTTATTTTTACTGGTATTGCCACTGGTATTGTGGCTATTTAAGCCAGTTGCTATTGATTTTTGAAAGCAACTACTGGTACTCCCGTACCCAGATTCCCCATAGGTACTGCAATAATTGTTATATCTGGAATGAAGTCTGGACACGTGATAGCTGTATTGCTTATCCCCTCATATAGTTATTACAGTTCATACTCTTGTCAGCTGAAGTGATTGATAGTTCCCTAGCTCACCATGCAGAGTAAATTGCTTTACTTTTTAATTACCTCTGCATTAGTGTTCATTAATTTTTGAACCCAAAATATAACCTCCAGAGTTGTAAGCTCCGTGGCTATTAGGACCCGCAGTGGTAATATGTTTGCAATATAGGTCTGTTGATTATTATATTGCTCATCCCCTCATACAATTGTTGCAATTCATACTCGTGTAAATAGAAGTAATTAATAATTCCCTAATTCACCATACAGTGTACAATGCTTTACTTCTTGATTGGCATTACACTCGTATTCATTAATTAGTGAGCCCAAGACGTATGACCTTCGGAGTTATGAGCCCCGTGTCTGTTAGGAGCCGCAGTAGTCTAAGTTTACTATATACACCTACTAGTCTTACTGAGGGGGCATCGTTAGGTTGCTATATCAGTTGAATACGTGTGGCTTTACTATAGCAATCTGCACAGCCCTAATCAGTGAGTAAAATTATACTGTAGGTCTGTGTATAACGTTGATTAAAAATCAACACAAGGTGTGCTCCATGTGCATGGCCGATATTATTGATTTATGAACCCAAAATATAACCTCCAGAGTTGTAAGCTCCGTGGCTATTAGGACCCGCAGTGGTAATATGTTTGCAATATAGGTCTGTTGGTTATTATATTGCTCATCCCCTCGTACAATTGTTGCAATTCATACTCGTGTAAATAGAAGTAATTAATAATTCTCTGATTCACCATACAGTGTAAATTACTTTACTTCTTAATTGACATTACACTCATATTCATTAATTAGTGAGCCCAAGATGTGTGACCTTCGGAGTTATGAGCCCCGTGTCTGTAGGGAGCCGCAGTAGTATATGTTTACTATATACACCTGCTAGTTTTACTGAGGAGGCGTCGCCAGGTTGCTATATCAGTTAAATACGTGTGGCTTTACTATAGCAATCTGCACAGCCCTGATCAGTGAGTAAAATTATACTGTAGGTCTGTGTATAACGTTAATTAAAAATCAACACAAGGCGTGCTCCATGTACATGGCCGATGTTTAAGTTGAAACATATCTATAGATTTGTAATATGGTCCTATTAATGTTACTAATAGGGCACCATGAATTGCTATATTGGTCCAATATGTGTGATTTTATAATAACAATTTTTTCCACAGTCCTAAATACACAGCTCTGATCAGTAGGTATAATTATACCGCGAGTCTGTGTATGTCAGTAATTGGAGATCTATATATGTGACCTTATAGAAGCAATTTACAAAGCCCTAGTCAATGAATGTAATTGTATTAAGGGTCTGTATGTGCCGCTGATTAGAAATCAGCGCATGACATATACCGTATGTGTAGCAAATATTTCACCTACAGTATATGCATATCCATACAATGCCGTGCCCCAATGACATTAATAGATTAAATTAGAACCATCTTGCACGTATCTCAATCTTGGTATATAATAATTAATTAGTGTTTGGCAGGTGAGATATATTACTTCATTGGTATTCAATAGGTGTAAGGGGAACGGTCCGTATCACACAATTGTAACTGAATGTGAATCCTAAGGGTTGCCTGTGATCCGCTACCCCTTGTTCACATTAATTATCTAACGGTGATTGATCCTCATAAATGGCTCTTGGCTGCACTGCTCTATATAATACCTAGACTCCTAAACAATTGCTGCAATTATATACTCCCTACATAACATTATATACTACTATTGACATCCATCTCTAGTCTCTCATCTATACTTTTTCTAATTGTTCGAGCATTTTTTCACTGCACAGTGATCAGTGTGAGCGGGCTTGTCAGCACCGCTCCGAAACGCCGACGTGCACGTTTCGCAATTGCTTTAACCAGGCTGGTTAAAGCAATTGCGAAACGTGCACGTCGGCGTTTCGGAGCGGTGCTGACAAGCCCGCTCACACTGATCACTGTGCAGTGAAAAAATGCTCGAACAATTAGAAAAAGTATAGATGAGAGACTAGAGATGGATGTCAATAGTAGTATATAATGTTATGTAGGGAGTATATAATTGCAGCAATTGTTTAGGAGTCTAGGTATTATATAGAGCAGTGCAGCCAAGAGCCATTTATGAGGATCAATCACCGTTAGATAATTAATGTGAACAAGGGGTAGCGGATCACAGGCAACCCTTAGGATTCACATTCAGTTACAATTGTGTGATACGGACTGTTCCCCTTACACCTATTGAATACCAATGAAGTAATATATCTCACCTGCCAAACACTAATTAATTATTATATACCAAGATTGAGATACGTGCAAGATGGTTCTAATTTAATCTATTAATGTCATTGGGGCACAGCATTGTATGGATATGCATATACTGTAGGTGAAATATTTGCTACACATACGGTATATGTCATGCGCTGATTTCTAATCAGCGGCACAGACAGACCCTTAATACAATTACATTCATTGACTAGGGCTTTGTAAATTGCTTCTATAAGGTCACATATATAGATCTCCAATTACTGACATACACAGACTCGCGGTATAATTATACCTACTGATCAGAGCTGTGTATTTAGGACTGTGGAAAAAATTGTTATTATAAAATCACACATATTGGACCAATATAGCAATTCATGGTGCCCTATTAGTAACATTAATAGGACCATATTACAAATCTATAGATATGTTTCAACTTAAACATCGGCCATGTACATGGAGCACGCCTTGTGTTGATTTTTAATTAACGTTATACACAGACCTACAGTATAATTTTACTCACTGATCAAGGCTGTGCAGATTGCTATAGTAAAGCCACACGTATTTAACTGATATAGCAACCTGGCGACGCCTCCTCAGTAAAACTAGCAGGTGTATATAGTAAACATATACTACTGCGGCTCCCTACAGACACGGGGCTCATAACTCCGAAGGTCACACATCTTGGGCTCACTAATTAATGAATATGAGTGTAATGTCAATTAAGAAGTAAAGTAATTTACACTGTATGGTGAATCAGAGAATTATTAATTACTTCTATTTACACGAGTATGAATTGCAACAATTGTACGAGGGGATGAGCAATATAATAACCAACAGACCTATATTGCAAACATATTACCACTGCGGGTCCTAATAGCCACGGAGCTTACAACTCTGGAGGTTATATTTTGGGTTCATAAATCAATAATATCGGCCATGCACATGGAGCACACCTTGTGTTGATTTTTAATCAACGTTATACACAGACCTACAGTATAATTTTACTCACTGATTAGGGCTGTGCAGATTGCTATAGTAAAGCCACACGTATTCAACTGATATAGCAACCTAACGATGCCCCCTCAGTAAGACTAGTAGGTGTATATAGTAAACTTAGACTACTGCGGCTCCTAACAGACACGGGGCTCATAACTCCGAAGGTCATACATCTTGGGCTCACTAATTAATGAATACGAGTGTAATGCCAATCAAGAAGTAAAGCATTGTACACTGTATGGTGAATTAGGGAATTATTAATTACTTCTATTTACACGAGTATGAATTGCAACAATTGTATGAGGGGATGAGCAATATAATAATCAACAGACCTATATTGCAAACATATTACCACTGCGGGTCCTAATAGCCATGGAGCTTACAACTCTGGAGGTTATATTTTGGGTTCAAAAATTAATGAACACTAATGCAGAGGTAATTAAAAAGTAAAGCAATTTACTCTGCATGGTGAGCTAGGGAACTATCAATCACTTCAGCTGACAAGAGTATGAACTGTAATAACTATATGAGGGGATAAGCAATACAGCTATCACGTGTCCAGACTTCATTCCAGATATAACAATTATTGCAGTACCTATGGGGAATCTGGGTACGGGAGTACCAGTAGTTGCTTTCAAAAATCAATAGCAACTGGCTTAAATAGCCACAATACCAGTGGCAATACCAGTAAAAATAAGGGAATTAATGATGGTTACAGGATTCTTCTGGAGTGTTCTTTAAAAATACTTATTGTTTTCACATTATTTACAGCATTAGGACCCTTGATAAACTCCTCCTCTTTCCCCCCCCTTCTCCCCCTTTTTCTGCCATCCATGTGAGAAGCTCACTCTACCTAATCCTACATACAGTTATCATACTACATCCATTGCTCTCCAATTGAAAATCTATGATATAAATAAATGAAGCAGAAAATTCAGGCACAGTGAATCAGCTTTTATTCTGTTTATAATATTGAATTTATTCATTAAATTCACAAAAATGTATACAACACATTTTTCCATTTATGTTTCTCAATTGCTAACAATTTTTAAGATAGTGATAATAAAAGTTAGATTTTAATATGATATATTCACACTAAGAGTAAATGTAAAATTTCTTCTTCTTTTCCAAGTGCGCCAACAAAAGAGACAATCTTTTTCTGTCCTGCGTTGTTCTGTAACTTATTGTCTAAGGTAGCACCCCCTATGATGAATGACAACAAAACTTCTTGAAATCAATTTGGGGAATTTTTCAGCAAATGTTAAAAATGTCGATATTTCTCTAGTGCAGAGGACATCCTTACCCCCCATTTCCCTATTGTGTACCGGTAAACATTATTTAGCATGGTTCAGCAATAGAGATTGGGTGAATAATTTTATCACTTCTTAAAACTACTGTATTATATATGATGTTAGCAAACAAAATACACAAACCATTGCACCTTTAACCTGTAATGTTAGCTTTAACATTTTATCCAAGACAGATTTAGTGTTGTTTTTATATAGACAAATTGCATTACCAATATTAGTGTTGGTCGGTATTAAAGAATTTATCGGAGAACGTTACAGCAGTGAACATTTAACAGGAAATATATTTCAGCTATATGTCCACATTCTCCTGCCTTCATTGCATGCACACCTTTATTCTGTGTTTTATGGCATAGCTTAAGTTCTAGGGCAAACATGGCTTTACTGAGTGTTTATTACATTGCCATTACATTAATTCTATGTTAATAAACATGCCATGTTCCAAGTGCAAATTACATTTGGATTTAACCAAGAACCACAGTGTAAAATAGTAAAATAAACCAGAATGCAGTGTTAAAGTATACCGTATGCATTAGATATAATGTGGCAGCAACTATATAGCAATGGTATGCGGTTAGCATGTTTACAAACACTCCCTGAAAACGGTCAGTTGACACCCAGTAGCGCCCCCTTCCTATCAATCTTCTTGCGGCCGCCAGTGCAAAGGAATATTTTGGTAGAACCTGAGCACAACCACAAAGAGCTTTGTACCCATATGTCGCGCATGCGCATTGCGGGGCATATGCATGCGCAGAAATGCCATTTTTTCTCCTGATTGCCGCGCTGCGAAAATTGGCAGCGAGCGATCAACTCAGAATGACCCCCTATATAACAGTGGATAGGCTATTTCTTGTTAGTTAAGACCCCTCAGTCAGGCCTTCAGCATCAACCAGATATTGGTAGTAAGATGCCAGGACAGATCTTTCTACATATTGGAGGCAGGTTAGTGTCACCATCTAGAGACTACAGACGCACTTCGCTTGAACCAGGTTAGATGCTCAGATAATTTACGCTCACAAGTGCAGGAGACAGTCCGTTCTTCCAAAATAGGCAAAATTAACCTCCATTCTGCTCATTAGACTACCTTCCCCAAGCGATAGTGCTGTAACGCCCGCTGGAGTAAGCTTTAATTGGCTAAGACTTTGATGTACTTTGAGGCCACCTAGGGAGGTGTGTAAAGGATAAAGGGGTAATTCAGACCTGATCGTGGCAGAAAATTTGTTAGCAGTTGGGCAAAACCATGTGCACTGCAGGGGGCAGATATAACATGTGCAGAGAGAGTTAGATTTGGGTAGGGTGTGTTCAAACTGAAATCTAAATTGCAGTGTCAAAATAAAGCAGCCAGTATTTACCCTGCACAGAAACAAAATAACCCACCCAAATCTAACTCTCTCTGCAAATGTTATATCTGCCACACCTGCAGTGCACATGGTTTTACCCAACTGCTAACAAATTTGCTGCTACGATCAGGTCTGAATTACCCCCATAGAGAACCCAACAGATATTACAGCTGCATACAAGGAAATATTGTTACAAATTCCTGTCGGCAAGATACTAATACCAGGCTTTGTCGCTAGGCAGAATTAGCAATTCCTCTTCTGCGTGATTCCTCCGTTTCATCCTTTCCAGTCGCTTACAGACTGACTAATTCCAGGAGATTTACTAATTAAATAAAGTGCACTACAGTATAATAATATATATACAGTATATATATATATATATATTACATATATATATATATATATATATATATATATATTACATATATATATATATATATATATATATATATATATATAACATAGAGCAAAATAAAAAAGCGTCACTCCAGGGCTTTAAATGGTGTAGTCTTCAAATGTGTATTAACCAAAATACACATCCAACATTTCGGGGCCCATAGCCCCTTTGTCAAGGTGTGTAGTCGTGTGTAAAGAAAACCACCTACCTTTAAAGCCAGTAACCACCACTTGTGAGGAGGAGCATCACCTGCGCCGTCAGCCCTGCCGGGCCCGGGGAACTTCCGGCGTCTTTGCGGACTTCGCGTCACACGTGTCGCCGGTACGCTTCCGGCGTCAGTTAGTCTTGACGTCACGATTGGTTCCTGACACGGTAGCCATAGCTACCGATGCCGTTTTCCAATGCGCTGTGTTCTGCAAGAAAAAGAGCGATATCGAAAAATACAACTCGTTGTCATATAAATAGTAATACTCAAGTGCATCTCTATGATGAGTGTAATGTGTTGTCTTGTGAAATAAAGTGCATCTAGCGTGTTATTGTGCAAGAGAGCGAATGGTTTAATTACTAAAGGAACTAAGGTATTAGAATTGTTAATCTAAGTGGCTACCGTTCGTTTACTTATGTGACTGACTTAAGAAATGTCACCTCAATACCTAATATAAGATATGCCACTAGATATATGAATATATGTACATGTCTCAAAACGTCAGTATCTATCTAAATGTGAGCCCAAAGACTCCAGCCCTGGTGTCAACCTTGGTATATACTAGGTCCTTGCTGCCTTAAGTGTTACCATTATAGAGGTTCAGTTACATGTTGTGTACCCCCTGTGTTGGATGGTTAATGTTATATCAATACAAGTAAAGGCTGACACCTAGTGGTAATTTAAAGTACAGCAAACGCCCAGTAACCCGTCTCCTTCTTCACATATAAGAGAATTATTCGGGGCGATATACTTCCATCGGTCAGTTCTAAATATCTTCTGGGCTAACTCTTGCCCAAGGTGTCCCACAAGATCTGTTCATTAAGCTCATTCGGCTGTATGGTATCCAATTTGAACATCCAGTGCGCTTCCATCTTCAGTAGCTTTCCATTTCTGTCTCCACCCCTCAGGTTACAGGAAACATGGTCAATAACCATATGTTTTAACGCACTAAGTTCATGATGTTTGTCAACAAAATGCTGAGAGACAGGCTGGTCTGATCTTCCATTTTTAATCGCTGCAGATATCGCGGACCTATGTAGTGCCATCCTCTGTCTCAGGTTCCTGATCGTTTTTCTCATGTACCCTAGCCCACAAGGGCATATGACGAGGTAGATGATGTGGGTCGTGGTACAGAACAGTACATGGCATATGCTATATGTCTTTTCCCTACTAGGGTGTTTAAATGAGGTCCCTGTTAACATAGATTTACATGTAGTGCACCCCAGGCATTTGTAACACCCGGGTGCCTTAGTGAGAAAATTGGGGAGAGGATTATGGTCAAACCCTGTGATGTCCGAGTGCACTATGCTGTCCTTAATGTTCTTCCCTCTCGAGAAACAACTTATGGGTCTTTTGGACTTAAAACATTTCAATTTACTGTCCATCTACACTATAGGCCATAGTGCTTTGGTGGCTCTTTGGACTACCGGGCTGGAGGTGCTGAACTTGCTCTTCCATGGAATGACATCCTTCATATCCCTACTGACTTTTGTCAGCAAGGTATCTCTCTTGAGGGTGAGGACCTCTTGTTTTTGTTCTTGTAACTTAGTTTGGTCATAACCACGTCTGGCGAACCTGTCCACTACTTTGTTCAATTCCACCTCTAATGTATCATGGTCACTATGGATCCTCACCGTCCTCATCAGCTGTGATCTTCGAAGCCCTCTGATGGGGGGTTTAGGGTGGTGGCTGTCGGCTCTCAATAACATGTTTTTATCCGTCGGCTTTGTGTACAGCGTATTGATCTTGTTGTTCATGAGTTTGACTGTTACATCAAGATAATTCATGGTGGTAGTGTCATTCTGGTAGGTAAACTTAATGTAATCAGCTTTCAAGTTAATATCTTCCATCGTTCTCGTGAAGATATCGGCTCCTCCTGTCCACAACATAAACACGTCATCTATAAAGCAACAGTAGAGCAGAATGTGTTGTGCTATGTCCTTATTTTTAAAAAAAATCTCTTTTCTTCCTTGAACAGGAACACATTAGCGTAAGATGGTGCTACGCTACTGCCCATCGCGCAGCCATTCCGTTGTAGGAAGAATTTCCCATCAAACAGGAAATAGTTCCTATGTAGTGTCAGGTACAGGAGGTGCATAAATAATTCCATGTCCACAGCCTGCATGTTCTCATCCTGCAGGAATTCCCCCATGGCCGTCAAGCCCTCAGAGTGGGGTATGCTGGTATACAAGCTGCATACGTCCATTACACACATCTGTGTGTTCGGTGGTATAGTACCCACATTTTTAGCCTTATCAAAAAATCAGTTGTATCTTTAATAAAGGTTGGTTGCTGTGCCACTAATGGTTGTAGCACACAATCCAAAAACTGTGATATAGGCTGGTATAGGGAATCCCTCGCCGAGTTCATCGGTCTACCAGGGGGCTTCTTGCTATCTTTGTGGATCTTAGGGGTTGTGAACAGGACTGGCACTACTGGGAACTTCTGTGTCAGTGCATTATGCACCTTAGTAGAAATAGTCCCCTTGTTTTTGTCTTCTTCCAAGATCTTGTCTAGTTCTAGTTTGTAAGTTTGTGTCGGATCTATATCAAGGGGTAAATATGTCTGTGCCTCAGCTAGTTGTCTGTAGATCTCCTGTCGGTAGTCTTGCAAGTCTTGGATTACCAAGCCTCCTCCTTTGTCCGTTTGGCAGAAAACTACATCTTTATAGTTGCTTAAGTTTTTTAATGCCTCTCTCTTATTTTTAGACATATGGGCCCTCATTCCGAGTTGTTCGCTCGCTAGCTGCTTTTAGCAGCATTGCACACGCTAAGCCGCCGCCCTCTGGGAGTGTATCTTAGCATAGCAGAATTGCGAACGAAAGATTAGCAGAATTGCGAATAGAAATTTCTTAGCAGTTTCTGAGTAGCTCCAGACTTACTCCTATATTGCGATCAGTTCAGTCAGTTTCGTTCCTGGATTGACATCACAAACACACCCAGCGTTCGCCAAGACACTCCCCTGTTTCTTCAGACACACCCGCGTTTTTCCCAGAAACGCCAGCGTTTTTTCGCACACTCCCAGAAAACGGCCAGTTTCCGCCCAGAAACACCCACTTCCTGTCAATCACACTACAATCACCAGAACGATGAAAAAGCTTTGTTATGCCGTGAGTAAAATACCTAACTTTTGTGTAAAATAACTAAGCGCATGCGCTCTGCGAACCTTGCGCATGCGCAGTAAGCAACTAATCGCAGTGTAGCGAAAATCAGCAACGAGCGAACAACTCGGAATGACCCCCATTATTCCTTTGTTGAATGGGGGTGCCCATGTACCGCGTTACAGAATTGTCAAGGAGGCGTGAAAAGGTTTTCAGTGAGTGATTGGTTGATTGGGGATCCAAATGTGGAGGTCAACCGGCAAGCTAGAAACTTGTCAAACACCGTCGTGATTGGTTGTGTGTCTATATGATGTTGAAAGTGTTCTTGCCATATCCATTTGTGAGAGAATCTGTGGAGGTCCAATTTCCCGGTGAAAGCATTGGAGGGGATTAAAGAAAGGCCCTTACTGAGGACTATGTTTTCTTACCGTTGAGAAAGTCCTGGAGGAGAGGTTTAAAAAAAAACAGGTTTTGTTCTTGGCCAGTCTGCTTCTGTTGCCTCTTGTTTTGGCCCCCTCTGCGGGTGGGCGTCCTCTTAATCCTTTGGTACTGGTCTGAGCCTTGCCTAAAGGGATATCACTTAGGAGGGTGGCCTCATCCGATTCTGGAGCCAGGAACTCACTGTGACTATTTGAGGAGTAATTAGGTTATGGTATTCCCTATGTTCTCTTTCTCTATTCTCTTTTAAAGGTATAGTTGTGTTGGCCTATTTTCTGTACGTCCCCTCCCATTAGCCACTTGTACACCTGGTTGTCCTTGTAGTCGCTTTTTACAATTAGGTGTTTGTTTCTCTTAAAGTGGATAAGCTCTCTTTTATATTGATCACATTGTCTCTGTAGTTTTGACATCCAATCTTGAGTAGGATCCTCCTGCAGTATTTTTAGGTTCTCTCTTTCAAAAGCTATGATTTTATCGATCTGCTTCCTCTACTACTAATAGGACAAGGTCCAGGCTACATTTATTCAATAATGCCATCCATTTTCTGCAAAAGTCCGGATTATATCTGCCAAGTGTTGGCACGTTTCTGATCCTAAACCTCCTGGGTATCATCTGTTCACAGTGGAATTGTGACAGGGAAATCCCGTGGATGAGATAGTCCGTCTCTTTCTTTCTTAATTTCAAAAGTTGGTGGAAAGTAACCTGAGCGTCCAGCTGCATGTCTAGATCAGGAAGCTGATCTTTAAACAGTAATCTTTCTGCATCTCCTTCATTATAGCTGAATGTGTCTCCTTTTGTCAGGGTCGAATTCCGACAACCAGGTAGATCTCTGGGCTCACTAAGGTTGGTTTGTTCCATATTCGGTTCTGCTACAGTCACTACGCTATATGCACAAAGTGCTACAGTTACAAAAAGTGATGCTGTGCAGTTAGTGCAAAAATACAGTTAAAGTGTCTGTGCTCCAAGTGCAAAATGGTAGTCACACTGCTTGACTAGGTATCAAATCCAACTCATATTTATCTAGTAACCAGGCGATACCTTTAGTAGTCATTATGGAGTGTAACAGGTTTACTCTATTATCAACAATATTACCCTATTATAAACAATAATAAATCCAACTAATCTACGAGTAATGATGTGCATGGCATAGCTAATTCAATCATCCTGCATGAGTACCTAAGTTTGCATGACTGGGATATACTTGACTAAAAGACTGTAAAATAGTCACTGAGGCTTCCCTTCACAATGCAGTAGTGCACAGACTCTTTTATATCATATAAATAGTGTCCAGCTTAAAAGGAGCTAAGGAATAGATTAAATGATATCTGACCCACTCACTGAACCTCCAGCCTGTCATTGACAGTGGGAGCCCAGTATAGGCACCCACTCACTGAACCCTTAGCCTGTCAGTGACAGTGGGCTTGGGGCAATAGTGGGCATGTTGTTCTGTACAGATGCCTTCAATGACCTCAAGTTTGTACAAAAATAATTAGGAGAGTGGTAATGCATATTAAATGAGGCAAATTATTATGACTGTGGAGAACTCCATTTCTAGGTGACACTTATATAAGGATCTCTTTTACATTGTGTATTCTTCATGCACGCATGTGTACATTGCTATTTCTCAAGACCTTATGCTTCATAGGTACCAGAATAGATGAGTAAAATGACTCCTCTGGGAAAACTTCATTCCCTAACCAAGATGGCCACCAATAGTGACTCAGTGGCAAACGCAGGATTTCTAGAGGGGGGTTTCCAAATGCATTCCACAATCTCCCACTCTGCGGAACATTGGCGCAAGTGCAGGAGTCTGGGAGCCTAGTAATGATCTGGGATATTAATGTAAATATTGTTCTTTTTATACACTGGATACTGTATGGATTAAGGAGATTTATGGTAGATTTACCATTGTTAAATCTCATTCTGCAAGGTACACTGGGTTCCACAGGGAATACATTGGGGTGTAGAGTTGGATCTTGACTGAGGCACCAACAGGCTAAAGCTTTGACTGTTCCCTGGATGCATTGCACCGCCTACTCTATAACCCCGCCTCCAGACACTGGAGCTCAGTTTCGTTATCCAGTCCAATGCAGTAGCAGGTAAAAGAGATGGTAGATGTTAGTCACATGGAACCACATTCTCACAACAGGAGAAGGGACTAGCGGCTAATTCCATACAAACCCAAAGAAGCTAAGTGCATCAGGGTGGGCGCCCTGTGGAACCCAGTGTACCTCACAGAAAGAGAGTTAACTATGATAAGTCTACCATAAATCTCCTATTCTGCAGCGGGGTACACTGGGATTCCACAGGGAATACATTGGGGATGCCCTAAAGCAGTTCATCAGGGGAGGGGATGCACCATAGCGGGCACAAGAACCCTGCTTCCAAAGGAAGCATCCTGGGAGGCAGAAGTATCAAAGGCATAAAACCTAATGAACATGTTTACTGAGGACCATGTAGACGCCTTGCACAATTGTTCAGCGGACACGCCTCGGTGGGCCGCGCAAGAAGGTCCAACAGACCGAGTAGAATGGGCTTTGATAGCAACAGGAGCTGGAAGACCAGCCTGTGCATAAGATTGTGCAATCACCATTCTAATCCATCTGGCCAAGGTTTGCTTATTCGCAGGCCAGCCACGTTTGTGAAAACCAAAAAGTACAAAAAGGGTGTCTGACCTCCTGAGGGAGGCAGTCCTCTCTATGTAAATATGGAGAGCCCATACCACATCCTAAGACCACTCTTTGGAGGACAAACCAGAAGGGATAAAGGCCGGAACCACAATCTCTTGGTTAAGATGAAAAGATGATACCAGCTTAGGTAGATAACCTGGGCAAGTTCGAAGAACTGCCCGTCATGGTGAAAAATCAGAAAGGGTGGACGACGGGACAAAGCGCCTAAGTCCGACACCCTCCTAGCAAAGGCAATAGCCAATAAAAACACGACCCTAAGTGTAAGACATTTAAGAGCCACAGACTCAAGAGGTTCAAATGGAGCCTCTTGTAGGGCATTTAAGACCACAGACAGGTTCCATGGAACCACAGGAGGGACATAGGGAGGCTGCATCCATAAAACTCTCTGAGTGAAAGTATGAACGTCAGGAATAGACGCAATTTTCCTCAGAAACCACACTGACAAGGCAGATATATGAACCTTGAGGGGGGCCAGACGAAGGCCTAAATCTAGGCCTTTTTGCAGAAAAGCCAAAAGCCTATAAGTTCTGAACGAATAGGCATCATAATTCTTAGCAGCACACCATGTGAAGTAAGAGTTCCAGACCCTGTAATAAATCCGTGCAGAAGCCGGTTTGCGAGCCTTCAACATAATTTGAATAGCTGCATCAGAGAATCCCTTGGCCCTCAGGAGTGAAGCTTCAAGAGCCACACCGTCAAAGCCAGTTTTTGCCAGGTCCGGATAGACACAAGCGCCCAGAACAAGGAGATATGTAGGCGTTGAGGAAGTAGAAGAGGACGCTCTATTGATAGACCCTGCAGGTCTGAAAACCAATGTCGTCTGGCCCATGATGGAGCGACTAGAAGTAGTATTCCTCCATCTTGCTTGAACTTCCATAGTACCCTGGGCAGGAGTGACACCGGAGGGAACACGTACAGTATGGTAGCCAAAAGTTCCATGGAATTTCCAGTGCGTCCATGAAAGCTGCTTGATGATCCCTTGTCCTTGATCCGAAGACCGGAACCTTGTGATTGTGTCGAGATGCCATCAGGTCTATATCTGGTAGGCCCCACTTGTCCACTAGGAGTTGAAAGACTTCCGGATGAAGAGTCCACTCTCCGGCTTGAACGTCCTGACGATTGAGGAAATCCTCTTCCCAGTTGAGGACTCCGGGAATGAACACTGCCAATATTGCTGGCAGATGGCTATCCGTCCAATGAAGGATATTTGATGCTTACAGCATTGCCATGCAGCTTCGAGTGCCACCTTGATGATTTATGTAAGCCACCATGGTGGCATTGTCTGATTGTACCTGAACTAGGAGAAGTGCCAGTGTCAATACATTGAACACCACCCGCAATTCCAGAATGTTTATCAGGAGGAGAGATTCCTCCCTGGTCCACCTACCCTGGAGAGAGTGTTGCTCCAACACCACGCCCCAACCCCGCAGACTGGCATCCGTTGTCAGGTGGACCCAGTTGGAGATCCAGAAGGTACGACCCCTGCTCAACTGTTGGTCCTGTAGCCACCAGCTCAGTGACAGATGAACCTCCGGAGTCAAGGAGATCATTTGAGACCTGATCCGATGAGGCAGGCCATCCAACTTGGAAAGTATTAACCTCTGCAGAGGGCGGGAATAATATTGAGTTTACTCTACCATGTTGAAAGCTGACATCATGAGGCCTAGTACTTGCATCGCCAAGTGTATCAACACTCTTGGACGAGAGAGGAAATATCTGATCCTGTCCTGAAGTTTCAGGACTTTCTCTGGAGATAAAAACAATCGTTGGTTGTGTGTGTCCAGTAGTGCCTCCAGGTGCACCATGCTCTGAGCAGGGGCCAGTGAGGACTTTTTCCAGTTGATGAGCCACCCATGGACTTGTAGGAATTGGACCGTCAGTTCCAGATGACTGAGGAGAACCTCTTGGGAGTTCGCCAGGATCAGCAAGTCGTCCAGATATGGCAGGATCCTGATTCCCTAATGGTGAAGAGCCGTCATTACGTCCATGACATTGGTTAAGATCCAAGGGGCCATGGCCAATCCAAAAGGCAGTGCCTGGAATTGATAATGTAGTTTGCTAATAGCAAACCGCAGATATTGCTGATGCGACATGGCAATAGGTATGTGCAGGTAAGCATCCTGTATGTCCAAGGATACCATATAGTCTTCGGGTTCCATGGCCAGCACAATAGAGTGCAGAGTTTCCATATGGAATTTGGATACTCTCACAAATTTGTTCAATGATTTGAGGTTGAGTATAGGCCGGAAGGACCCATTTGGCTTCGGAACTTGAAACAGGGTCCAATAGTATCCCCTGCATCTCTGAGACAGATGTACCGGCACTACCACTCCTGTGTCCAGGAGGGATTGTTCAACCAAGTGTAGAGCTTGCGCTTTTAACGGATCTGCAGCGATAACCGTTGTGCAAAACTGGCGAGGGGGACGTCTCTTGAAAGAGATTGCATACTCGTGAGAGACAACTTCCCGCACCCAGGCATCTGAAGTTGTCTTTAACCAGGCCTGGGCGAACTGCAGAAGTTGGCCTCCGACCCTGGTGTCCCCATCATGCGGTAGGCTTGTCTTGTTTGGAAGCAGGCTGACAGGCGGCCCAGGATTGTTTAGATTTAGGCTAAGTGGTTTTGGAAGCACGAGCCTGTCACGGATATGCCTGACCCTTTGCGTTCCCTGGAGGTCGAAAGGAACGAAAGGTGGTACTCTTAGCCTTCGGGGCAGAAGGATTAGTATTTGGGAGACACGCAGTCCAAGTCAGTTACAAAAAATATATAGGGTGCTTTGGTCCCGTGGGTGGACCAGGATATGGATTGGGACTTTAGGTCCATAGGGACCACTCCTATCATGGTCCTTCCATATGGACATCATGACCCCGAAATAACACTTCCTGTATATATGTTTTTTGGTCTGGGTCCTTAAATGATAATTTAGTTTTGGTATCATCTATCTCTTTGTGTCAATAAGCTTTTCAGAAATATATTCATATGTTTGAAACATTGGGGTATATTTACTAACATTCGTAATTCTCCCGATTTGTTGGGAGAATAATCACGAATGACATCGAAAGTGTAAAACTGCAACTTTTTGAATTTATTATGACTAATTTACTAAGCTGTCGTATTCTGCATTTTCTTTTGTTCCGATGTCGATGTCATTCGTGTTTTTTTTTAGTTTTTTACGGCAGTGATTAGCAAAACACTGCCGACTTTTTCTAAATGAATCTCGGCCGGATCTGTGTGATCCGTGCTGGGGTTCATTTTTTTTTTTTTTTTTTTTAAATAAGCACTGTAAAACTGTATAAAAAATGGCGTGGGGTCCCCCCTCCTAAGCATAACCAGCCTCGGGCTCTTTGAGCCAATCCTGGTAGCAGAAATATGGGGGGAAAAATGACAGGGGTTCCCCCATATTTAAGCAACCAGCATCGGGCTCTGCGCCTGGTCCTGGTTCCAAAAATACGGGGGACAAAAAGCGTAGGGGTCCCCCGTATTTTTAAAACCAGCACCGGGCTCCACTAGCTGGACAGATAATGCCACAGCCGGGGGTCACTTTTATATAGTGCCCTGCGGCCGTGGCATCAAATATCCAACTAGTCACCCCTGGCCGGGGTACCCTGGGGGAGTGGGGACCCCTTCAATCAAGGGGTCCCCCCCCCAGCCACCCAAGGGCCAGGGGTGAAGCCCGAGGCTGTCCCCCCCATCCAATGGGCTGCGGATGGGGGGCTGATAGCCTTTTTGTAAAAGTGTAAGATATTGTTTTTAGTAGCAGTACTACAAGGCCCAGCAAGCCTCCCCCGCATGCTGGTACTTGGAGAACCACAAGTACCAGCATGCGGCGGAAAAACGGGCCCGCTGGTACCTGTAGTACTACTACTAAAAAAATACCCAAAAAAAGACAATACACACACACCTTGAAAGTAAAGTTTTATTACATCCATCCACACAAACATACATACATACTTACCTTATGTTCACACGCAGGTCGGTCCTCTTGTCCAGTAGAATCCATGGGGTACCTGTTGAATAAATTATACTCACCAGATCCAGGGTACCAGGCTCCTCGGATAATCCTTTTGTAATCCACGTACTTGATTAAAAAAATAAAACGGAGACCCGAGCCACGCACTGAAAGGGCCCCCATGTTTTCACATGGGTCCCCTTTCCCCGAATGCCAGAAACCCACTCTGACTTCTGTCTAAGTGGGTTTCTTCAGCCAATCAGGGAGCGCCACGTTGTGGCACCCTCCTGATCGGCTGTGTGCTCCTGTACTGACTGACAGGCGGCACACGGCAGTGTTACAATGTAGCGCCTATGCGCTCCATTGTAACCAATGGTGGGAACTTTCAGGTCAGCGGTGAGGTCACTTTCGGTCAACCTAACTGCATAACAAATTTACTTGGCGCAGTCGCAGTGCGAACATTGCGCATGCGCATTAAGCGGAAAATCGCTGCGATGCGAAGATTTTTACCGAGCGAACAACTCGGAATGAGGGCCCATGTGCACTGCAGGGGAGGCAGATTTAACATGTGCAGAGAGAGTTAGATTTGGGTGGGTTATTTTATGTCTGTGCAGGGTAAATACTGGCTGCTTTATTTTTACACTGCAAATTAGATTACAGATTGAACACACCACACCCAAATCTAACTCTCTCTGCACATGTTAAATCTGCCTCCCCTGCAGTGCACATGGGTGGTCATTCCGAGTTGTTCGCTCGGTAATTTTCTTCGCATCGCAGCGATTCTCCGCTAATTGCGCATGCGCAATGTTCGCACTGCGACTGCGCCAAGTAAATTTGCTAAGAAGTTTGGTATTTTACTCACGGCATTATAAGGTTTTTTTTTCGTTCTGGTGATCGTAATGTGATTGACAGGAAGTGGGTGTTTCTGGGCGGAAACTGGCCGTTTTATGGGAGTGTGTGAAAAAACGCTGCCGTTTCTGGGAAAAACGCGGGAGTGGCTGGAGAAACGGAGGAGTGTCTGGGCGAACGCTGGGTGTGTTTGTGACGTCAAACCAGGAACGAAACTGACTGAACTGATCGCAGTGGCAGAGTAAGTGTGGAGCTACTCAGAAACTGCAAAGAAATTTCTATTCGCAATTTTGAGAATCTTTCATTCGCAATTTTGCTAAGCTAAGATTCACTCCCAGTAGGCGGCGGCTTAGCGTGTGCAATGCTGCTAAAAGCAGCTTGCGAGCGAACAACTCGGAATGAGGGCCATGGTTTTGCCCAACTGCTAACAAAGTTCCTGCTGCGATCAACTCAGAATTACCCCCAATACGCCCACTGTATTTTTACAGATACGCACAGCATACATTTTTGCACTTGGGATTTCAGTATAAAAAATTACACCATCCTTTGTAGGATTCATCATGTATATTATTTTAAGAATTGTATTATTTAATTTTTTGGGGGAAGTTGGTACAATTAACAACTTACATTTATGAGTATGCTTATTTGGGTAATCATATGTGTAACCACATCCATGCTTTGAGTGTTAGGATTTTTTGTATTTTCTTTACTGGCACAAGAAACCCAATGATAATGGGATTATATATTATATTTTATAGATGATAGTATATTTATATTGGGTTTTAGGAAGACGAGAATAAGATATAAAACCTCTTTTGGTAATTATCTGGTTGTGAGACACTTTTATATATACTTTTTTATATATATATAAAAACTTACACTTGGACTGGCACTCCTCATAAGCGTAATGTAATGCTCCGGTGCCCCCAGAAGAAAAGGGTGTTATCAAATGTAGAAAAAATCTGCGGCACTCAGAGGCTTAACGAGGTAAAACGTGTATTCACATCAGTATAACAAACCAACGTTTCGGAGCTCGCACGCCCCTTTGTCAAGGTGATCACTGATGTGAATACACGTTTTACCTCATTAAGCCTCTGAGTGCCGCAGATTTTTTCTACATTTGATATATATATATAGAAAAACCGTAGTACCGGCACTCACTTACTGCCCAGGAACACATGCTGCTCAGGTGCCATCCATGAGACTGGAAAGACTCAACAAATATACACTCCAAATGGCGGCACTCACAAGACTTGGTATTGTAGAATAAACAGACGAACTGCGTCTCAGTGTTCAACGTTTCAGTCGAAGGACTTTTATCAAGAACGTTCTTGATAAAAGTCCTTCAACTGAAACGTTGAACACTGAGACGCAGTTCGTCTGTTTATTTTACAATACCAAGTCTTGTGAGTGCCACCATTTGGAGTGTATATATATATATATATATATATATATATACTGCTCAAAAAAATAAAGGGAACACTTAAACAACACAATGTAACTCCAAGTCAATCACACTTCTGTGAAATCAAACTGTCCACTTAGGAAGCAACACTGATTGACAATCAATTTCACATGCTGTTGTGCAAATGGAATAGACAACAGGTGGAAATTATAGGCAATTAGCAAGACACCCCCAATAAAGGAGTTGTTCTGCAGGTGGTGACCACAGACCACTTCTCAGCTCCTATGCTTTCTGGCTGATGTTTTGGTCACTTTTGAAAGCTGGCGGTGCTTTCACTCTAGTGGTAGCATGAGACGGAGTCTACAACCCACACAAGTGGCTCAGGTAGTGCAGCTCATCCAGGATGGCACATCAATGCGAGCTGTGGCAAGAAGGTTTGCTGTGTCTGTCAGCGTAGTGTCCACAGCATGGAGGCGCTACCAGGAGACAGGCCAGTATATCAGGAGATGTGGAGGAGGCCGTAGGAGGGCAACAACCCAGCAGCAGGACCGCTACCTCTGCCTTTGTGCAAGGAGGAACAGGAGGAGCACTGCCAGAGCCCTGCAAAATGACCTCCAGCAAGCTACAAATGTGCATGTGTCAACTCAAACAATCAGAAACAGACTCCATGAGGGTGGTTTGAGGGCCCGACGTCCACAGGTGGGGGTTGTGCTTACAGCCCACACCGTGCAGGACGTTTGGCATTTGCCAGAGAACACCAAGATTGGCAAATTTGCCACTGGCGCACTGTGCTCTTCACAGATGAAAGCAGGTTCTCACTGAGCACATGTGACAGACGTAACAGAGTCTGGAGACGGCAAGGAGAATGTTCTGCTGCCTGCAACATCCTCCAGCATGACCGGTTTGGCAGTGGGTCAGTAATGGTGTGGGATGGCATTTCTTTGGGGGGTCGTACAGCCCTCCATGTGCTCACCAGAGGTAGCCTGACTGCCATTAGGTACCGAGATGAGATCCTCAGACCCCTTGTGAGACCATATGCTGGTGCGGTTGGCCCTGGGTTCCTCCTAATGCAAGACAATGCTAGACCTCATGTGGCTGGAGTGTGTCAGCAGTTCCTGCAAGACGAAGGCATTGATGCTATGGACTGGCCCGCCCGTTACCCAGACCTGAATCCAATTGAGCACATCTGGGACATCATGTCTCGCTCCATCCACCAATGCCACATTGCACCACAGACTGTCCAGGAGTTGGTGAATGCTTTAGTCCAGGTCTGGGAGGAGATCCCTCAGGAGACCATCTGCCACCTCATCAGGAGCATGCACAGGCATTGTAGGGATGTCATACAGGCACGTGGAGGCCACACACACTACTGAGCCTCATTTTGACTTGTTTTAAGGACATTACATCAAAGTTGGATCAGCCTATAGTGTGTTTTTCCACTTTAATTTTGAGTGTGACTCCAAATCCAGACCTCCATGGGTTAATAAATTTGATTTCCATTGATAATTTTTGTGTGATTTTGTTGTCAGCACATTCAATTATGTAAAGAACAAAGTATTTAATAAGAATATTTCATTCATTCAGATCTAGGATGTGTTATTTTAGTGTTCCCTTTATTTTTTTGAGCAGTGTATATATATATATATATATATATTAGTGATGTGCACCGGACATTTTTTGGGTTTTGTGTTTTGGTTTTGGATTCGGTTCCGCGGCCGTGTTTTGGTTTTTGATTCGGACGCGTTTTGGCAAAACCTCCCTGTAAATTTTTTGTTGGATTCGGTTGTGTTTTGGATTTGTTTTTTACAAAAACCCCTCAAAAACAGCTTCAATCATAGAATTTGGGGGTCAATTTTATTACTAACTTGAATAACCATAATTTCCACTCATTTTCAGTCTATTCTGAACACCTCACACCTCACAATATTATTTTTAGTCATAAAATTTGCACCGAGGTCGCTGGATGACTAAGCTAAGCGACACAAGTGGCCGACACAAACACCTGGCCCATCTAGGAGTGGCACTGCAGTGTCAGGCAGGATGGCACTTCAAAAAAATAGTCCCCAAACAGCACATGATGCAAAGAAAAATGAAAGAAAAAAGAGGTGCAAGATGGAATTGTCCTTGGGCCCTCCCACCCACCCTTATGTTGTATAAACAGGACATGCACACTTTAACAAACCCATAATTTCATCCACAGGGTCTGCCACACGACAGTGACTGAAATGACTGGTTGGTTTGGGCCCCCACCAAAAAAGAAGCAATCAATCTCTCCTTGCACAAACTGGCTCTACAGAGGCAAGATGTCCACCTCCTCCTCATCGTCCGATTCCTCACCCCTTTCACTGTGTACATCCCCCTACTCACAGATTATTAATTCGTCCCCACTGGAATCCACCATCTCAGGTCCCTGTGTACTTTCTGGAGGCAATTGCTGGTGAATGTCTCCACGCAGGAATTGATTATAATTCATTTTGATGAACATCATCTTCTCCACATTTTCTGGAAGTAACCTCGTACGTCGATTGCTGACAAGGTGAGCGGCTGCACTAAACACTCTTTCGGAGTACACACTGGAGGGGGGGCAACTTAGGTAAAATAAAGCCAGTTTCTGCAAGGGCCTCCAAATTGCCTCTTTTTCCTGCCAGTATACGTACGGACTGTCTGACGTGCCTACTTGGATGCGGTCACTCATATAATCCTCCACCATTCTTTCAATGGTGACAGAATCATATGCAGTGACAGTAGACGACATGTCAGTAATCGTTGGCAGGTCCTTCAGTCCGGACCAGATGTCAGCACTCGCTCCAGACTGCCCTGCATCACCGCCAGTGGGTGGGCTCGGAATTCTTAGCCTTTTCCTCACACCCCCAGTTGCGGGAGAATGTGAAGGAGGAGCTGTTGACGGGTCACGTTCCGCTTGACTTGACAATTTTCTCACCAGCAGGTCTTTGAACCTCTGCAGACTTGTGTCTGCCGGAAAGAGAGATACAACGTAGGTTTTAAATCTAGGATCGAGCACGGTGGCCAAAATGTAGTGCTCTGATTTCAACAGATTGACCACCCGTGAATCCTGGTTAAGCGAATTAAGGGCTCCATCCACAAGTCCCACATGCCTAGCGGAATCGCTCTGTTTTAGCTCCTCCTTCAAAGTCTCCAGCTTCTTCTGCAAAAGCCTGATGAGGGGAATGACCTGACTCAGGCTGGCAGTGTCTGAACTGACTTCACGTGTGGCAAGTTCAAAGAGTTGCAGAACCTTGCACGACGTTGAAATCATTCTCCACTGCGCTTGAGTCAGGTGCATTCCCCCTCCTTTGCCTATATCGTAGGCAGATGTATAGGCTTGAATGACCTTTTGCTGCTCCTCCATCCTCTGAAGCATATAGAGGGTTGAATTCCACCTCGTTACCACCTCTTGCTTCAGATGATGGGAGGGCAGGTTCAGGACTGTGTGCTGGTGCTCCAGTCTTCGGCACATGGTGCCTGAATGCCGAAAGTGGCCCGCAATTCTTCGGGCCACCAACAGCATCTCTTGCACGCCCCTGTTGTTTTTTAAATAATTCTGCACCACCAAATTCAATGAATGTGCAAAACATGGGACGTGCTGGAATTTGCCCAGATGTAATGCACGCACAATATTGGTGGCGTTGTCCGATGTCACAAATCCCCAGGAGAGTCCAATTGGGGTAAGCCATTCTGCGATGATATTCCTCAGTTTCCGTAAGAGGTTGTCAGCTGTGTGCCTCTTCTGGAAAGCGGTGATACAAAGCGTAGCCTGCCTAGGAACGAGTTGGCGTTTGCGAGATGCTGCTACTGGTGCCGCCGCTGCTGTTCTTGTTGCGGGAGGCAATACATCTACCCAGTGGGCTGTCACAGTCATATAGTCCTGAGTCTGCCCTGCTCCACTTGTCCACATGTCCGTGGTTAAGTGGACATTGGGTACAACTGCATTTTTTAGGACACTGGTGACTCTTTTTCTGAGGTCTGTGTACATTTTCGGTATCGCCTGCCTAGAGAAATGGAACCTAGATGGTATTTGGTACCGGGGACACAGTACCTCAATCAAGTCTCTAGTTGCCTGTGAATTAACGGTGGGTACCGGACACACGTTTCTCACCGCCCAGGCTGCCAAGGCCTGAGTTATCCGCTTTGCAGCAGGATGACTGCTGTGATATTTCATCTTCCTCGCAAAGGACTGTTGGACAGTCAATTGCTTACTGGAAGTAGTACAAGTGGTCTTCCGACTTCCCCTCTGGGATGACGATCGACTCCCAGCAGCAACAACAGCAGCGCCAGCAGCAGTAGGCGTTACACTCAAGGATGCATCGGAGGAATCCCAGGCAGGAGAGGACTCATCAGACTTGACAGTGACATGGCCTGCAGGACTATTTGCTTTCCTGTGTAAGGAGGAAATTGACACTGAGGGAGTTGGTGGTGTGGTTTGCAGGAGCTTGGTTACAAGAGGAAGGGATTTAGTGGTCAGTGGACTGCTTCCGCTGTCATCCAAAGTTTTTGAACTTTTCACTGACTTCTGATGAATGCGGTCCAGGTGACGTATAAGGGAGGATGTTCCTAGGTGGTTAACGTCCTTACTTCTACTTATTACAGCTTGACAAAGGCGACACACGGCTAGACAGCAGTTGTCCGCATTTCTGTTGAAATAATTCCACACCGAAGAGGTGATTTTTTTTGTATTTTGACCAGGCATGTCAATGGCCATATTCGTCCCATGAACAACAGGTGTCTCCCCGGGTGCCTGACTTAAACAAACCACCTCACCATCAGAATCCTCCTTGTCAATTTCCTCCCCAGCGCCAGCAACACCCATATCCTCATCCTGGTGTACCTCAACAGTGACATCTTCAATTTGACTATCAGGAACTGGACTGCGGGTGCTCCATCCAGCAATTGCAGGGGACGTGCAAATGGTGGAAGGCGCAACCTCTTCCCGTCCAGTGTTGGGAACGTCAGGCATCGCAACCAACACAATTGGACTCTCCTTGGGGATTTGTGATTTAGAAGAACGCACAGTTCTTTGCTGTGCTTTTTGCCATCTTAACTCTTTTAAGTTTTCTAGCAGGAGGATGACTGCTTCCATCCTCAGGTGAAGCTGAACCACTAGCCTTGAACATAGGCCAGGGCCTCAGCCGTTCCTTGCCACTCCGTGTCGTAAATGGCACATTGGCAAATTTACGCTTCTCCTCAGACGATTTTGATTTAGATTTTTGGGTCATTTTACTGAGCTTTATTTTTTTGGATTTTACATGCTCTCTACTATGACATTGTGCATCGGCCTTGGCAGACTACGTTGATGGCATTTCATCGTCTCGGCCATGACTAGTGGCAGCAGCTTCAGCATGAGGTGGAAGTGGATCTTGATCTTTCCCTATTTTACCCTCCACATTTTTTAATGTGTGGAATTATATGCCAGTAATAGATCAACGTATAATACTGGTGGTCAGGCAGAGAACGTATAATACTGGTGGTCACTGGTTAGCAAAACTCTGCACTGTACTCCTCCTATATAATATACTGGTGGTCCCCAGTCCCCACAATAAAGCAGTGTGAGCACAGATATATGCAGCACACTGAGCACAGATATGGAGCATTTTTCAGGCAGAGAACGTATAATACTGGTGGTCACTGGTCAGCAAGACTCTGCACTGTACTCCTCCTATATAATATACTGGTGGTCCCCAGTCCCCACAATAAAGCAGTGTGAGCACAGATATATGCAGCACACTGAGCACAGATGTGGAGCGTTTTTCAGGCAGAGAACGTATAATACTGGTGGTCACTGGTCAGCAAAACTCTGCACTGTACTCCTACTATATAATATACTGGTGGTCCCCAGTCCCCACAATAAAGCAGTGTGAGCACAGATATATGCAGCACACTGAGCACAGATATGGAGCGTTTTTCAGGCAGAGAACGTATAATACTGGTGGTCACTGGTCAGCAAAACTCTGCACTGTACTCCTCCTATATAATATACTGGTGGTCCCCAGTTCCCACAATAAAGCAGTGTGAGCACAGATATATGCAGCCCACTGAGCACAGATATGGAGCATTTTTCAGGCAGAGAACGTATAATACTGGTGGTCACTGGTCAGCAAAACTCTGCACTGTACTCCTCCTATATAATATACTGGTGGTCCCCAGTCCCCACAATAAAGCAGTGTGAGCACAGATATATGCAGCACACTGAGCACAGATATGGAGCGTTTTTCAGTCAGAGAACGTATAATACTGGTGGTCACTGGTCAGCAAAACTCTGCACTGTACTCCTCCTATATAATATACTGGTGGTCCCCAGTCCCCACAATAAAGCAGTGTGAGCACAGATATATGCAGCACACTGAGCACAGATATGGAGCGTTTTTCAGGCAGAGAACGTATAATACTGGTGGTCACTGGTCAGCAAAACTCTGCACTGTACTCCTCCTATATAATATACTGGTGGTCCCCAGTCCCCACAATAAAGCAGTGTGAGCACAGATATATGCAGCACACTGAGCACAGATATGGAGCATTTTTCAGGCAGAGAACGTATAATACTGGTGGTCACTGGTCAGCAAAACCCTGCACTGTACTCCTCCTATATAATACTGCTGGTCCCCAGTCCCCACAATAAAGCATTGTGAGCACAGATATATGCAGCACACTGAGCACAGATATGGAGCGTTTATCAGGCAGAGAACGTATAATACTGGTGGTCACTGGTCAGCAAAACTCTGCACTGTACTCCTCCTATATAATATACTGGTGGTCCCCAGTCCCCACAATAAAGCAGTGTGAGCACAGATATATGCAGCACACTGAGCACAGATATGGAGCGTTTATCAGGCAGAGAACGTATAATACTGGTGGTCACTGGTCAGCAAAACTCTGCACTGTACTCCTCCTATAATACTGCTGGTCCCCAGAATAAAGATATTTGCAGCCCCCTGAAACAAAGTGAGAGGACGTCAGCCACATCCTCTCACTATCATTTCCAATGCACGAGTGAAAAATGGCGGCGACGCGCGGCTCCTTATATAGAATCCGAATCTCGCGAGAATCCAACAGTGGGATGATGAAGTTTGGGCGCGCTCGGGTTAACCGAGCAAGGCGGGAGGATCCGAGTCGCTCGGACCCGTGAAAAAAAATGTGAAGTTTGGGCGGGTTCGGATCCCGAGGATCCGAACCCGCTCATCACTAATAGATACAGGTTGAGTATCCCTTATCCAAAATGCTTGGGACCAGAGGTATTTTGGATATGGGATTTTTCCGTATTTTGGAATAATTGCATACCATAATGAGATATTATGGTATGCCTGGCCCAACACTGTTTTGGGCATGAAATACACTGGCAAAGTGAGGCACAAACACCATTTTATAAATTGCCATTTTGAATAAGTAGCTGTAGTTTTGCAAGGGTTAACTAGTCTTGGGCCACAAATTTGACACCTGAAATCAACAGAGGGTGGTCACTTACATATCACCCACTTGTATTTTGTTTGGCCCAACGCTGTTTTGGGCATGAAATACACTGGCAAAGTGGGCACACACACCATATTTTACCATTTTGAATAAGTAGCTGTAGTTTTGCAAGGGTTAAATAGTCTTGGGCCAAAAATTTGACCACTGAAATCAACAGAGAGTGGTCACATGCATGTGACCCACTTGTATTTTGCCTGGCCCAACGCTGTTTTGGGCATGAAATACACTGGCAAAGTGGGCACAAACACCATATTTTGACATTTTGAATAAGTAGCTGTAGTTTTGCAAGGGTTAACTAGTCTTGGGCCACAAATTTGACACCTGAAATCAACAGAGGGTGGTCACTTACATATCACCCACTTGTATTTTGCCTGGCCCAACACTGTTTTGGGCATGAAATACACTGGCAAAGTGGGCACACACCATATTTTGCCATTTTGAATAAGTAGCTGTAGTTTTGCAAGGGTTAACTAGTCTTGGGCAACAAATTTGACCCCTAAAATCAACAGAGAGTGGTCACTTGCATGTGATCATTTGTATTTTGCCTGGCCCAACGCTGTTTTGGGCATGAAATACACTGGCACAGTGGGCACAAACACCATATTTTACCATTTTGAATAAGTAGCTGTAGTTTTGCAAGGGTTAACTAGTCTTGGGTCACAAATTTGACACCTGAAATCAACAGAGGGTGGTCACTTACATATCACTCACTTGTATTTTGTTTGGCCCAACGCTGTTTTGGGCATGAAATACACTGGCAAAGTGGGCACACACACCATTTTATAAATTGCCATTTTGAATAAGTAGCTGTAGTTTTGCAAGGGTTAACTAGTCTTGGGCCACAAATTTGACACCTGAAATCAACAGAGTAGGGTCCCTTGCATATGACCCACTTGTATTTTGCTTGGCCCAATGCTGTTTTGGGCATGAAATACACTGGCAAAGTGGGCACAAACACCATATTTTACCATTTTGAATAAGTATCTGTAGTTTTGCAAGGGTTAACTAGTCTTGGGTCACAAATTTGACACCTGAAATCAACAGAGGGTGGTCAGTTACATATGACCCACTTGTATTTTGCTTGGACCAACACTGTTTTGGGCATGAAATACACTGGCAAAGTGGGCACACACCATATTCTGACATTTTGAATAAGTAGCTGTAGTTTTGCAAGGGTTAACTAGTCTTGGGCCACAAATTTAACACCTGAAATCAACAAAGAATGGTCACTAACATATGACCCACTTGTATTTTGCCTGGCCCAAGGCTGTTTTGGGCATGAAATACACTGGCAAAGTGGGCACATACACCATATTTTACCATTTTGAATAAGTAGCTGTATTTTAGCAAGGGTTAACCAGTCTTGGGCCACAAATTTGACACCTGCAGTCAACAAAGCGTGGTCACTTACATATGACCCACTTGTATTTTGCTTGGCCCAACGCTGTTTTGGGCATGAAATACACTGGCAAAGTGGGCACAAACACCATTTTAAAAATTGCCATTTTGAATAAGTAGCTGTAGTTTTGCAAGGGTTAACTAGTCTTGGGCCACAAATTTGACACCTGAAATCAACAGAGGGTGGTCACTTACATATCACCCACTTGTATTTTGTTTGACCCAACGCTGTTTTGGGCATGAAATACACTGGCAGAGTGTGCACACACACCATATTTTACCATTTTGAATAAGTAGCTGTAGTTTTGCAAGAGTTAACTAGTCTTGGGACACAATTGTGAGACCTGCAATCAACAGAATGTGGTCACTTACATATCACCCACTTGTATTCTGCCTGGCCCAACATTGATTTGTGAATGAGATACGCTGGGAAAGTGGGCACAGCCACCATATTATAATTTACCATTTTGAATATGTAGCTGTAGTTTTGCAAGGGTTAACTAGTCTTGGGCGACATATTTGATACCAGAAATCAAGGGTTAGATTACCTCCTTATCGCACAGGGGAGTCATAGAGAGCCTATGTTGAGTTAAAGTTGTCTGAAGTCAGCTCCTATCCTAGCTTGAAGGAAGCTATACTCCACAGGATTGGGGTGACGGATCCCAGCAAAGCCCAAGAATATTATGAGTTGCAGCTGAACCCATCTGAGCCTCCAGTGGTCAAACTGGCATAATTGGCCAAACTGAGTAAAACCTGGTTACAGACAGATAAAAACTCTTCTCAGTGGGTAGTGGAAGTGATGGCTCTAGACCAGGCTATACGAGTATTAGACCATGGTGTAAAACACTCGGCCTTTGCAGGCTGACCCCCAGACAATAGAGGAGCTAGCAGTGGTGATTGAGAGGTACCTGACCCTGGGAAATTTTAATAAAGCCAAGCAAGGGTTACAGCCAGTACCTAAGCCCAGTACCCAGATCCCCATTGTTAAACCAAACAGCCCGTCTCCAGTCATATATTTTGAGTGCAGAGAGCCCAGTCATGCACAGCGGTACTTCCTAAAGCAGGGTGAGCTAGTGGATTGCAGCTCAGGGAAAACAGCACAACCTGTATTCAGTATGGCTCCTGGAATTATTTCCCCAGCTGAAACTACCCTGTTTCATCTGATGGTACAGATTGAAGGCTGGGATATCTGGGCCTTGGTTGATACTGGCAATGAATTGTCTATCATCTCTGCTAACCTGGTTCTTCCCAGGTCTGGTCAGGTTGTGCTTCTGGTAAAGATGCTATGTATACTTGGTGACATAGAAGAATGCCCATGAGTGCACCTGCCAGTGGTGATTAAAGTAAGACCAGTAAAAATGGTAGTCACAGTAGCTTCCAAACCTTCTTATCCACTAATCCTGGGCCAGGACTTCCCAGTGTTGCAGGAGTTTGTTACCTGGCATGACATTGGCAGACAGACAGAGGTTAAGCTGTCGCAGGGGCAGAGCCGGATTAAGGGGGGGGCCTGGGGGTACGTACCCCGGGCCCCCCTTTCTAAAAGGGCCCCCGCCATCCGCCATAGATCGGGTCTTTCTTACCTACCCGATCTGCAGCGCTCCCGGCTCCCCACAGCACTGGCAGCAAACTAGCAGCCGCCAGCCGTCGGCGCCGCATAGAAGGCACTAGTACAGGACAGCTGAGCGACGGCTCAGCTGTCCAATAATGTCTGAAGCAGCAGCCTGCGGCTCAGTCATTGGCTGAGCGCGCAGGCTGCACAGTGAGTGAAGGGAGGAAGGAAGATGTCCCTGGCAGCGTGGAGGCAGAGGATCTCGCTCTCCTGTGCCTCTGTCACAGCAGCCTAACAAGTAAGGCTGAATGTCTGTATTGTCTTACCAATTTCTGCTGGCATAAATTTACTTTGACTGTAGGCTCTGGGTCACACACACATATATATATATATATATATATGTGTATATATACATATGAGTGTGTGTGTGTGTATATATATATATATATATATATATATATATAATAGACACACATATTTATATATATAGAAAATACAAAGATAGTGAACCACTGCGCTCACTGCGGCTGCAGTTATATAGAACCCTGGTGTCACTCAACACCATATACCGTGAACATAAACAAACAAAGGGAACTAACACAACTGCGCACTGCTAAGGATGATTCATAAAATTGCCAAAAAGTTTTTGAAACAATGTCTGTTTGGATAATGATGAGGGAGGTGTTGTTCAATCTTCTCCTTTCTCTTCCTTTTCTATTTCCAATCGATCTCCTTCAATTTCACCAAATGTCCCTCAAAAACAGTGAGAAAGAGCAATATTTTGTAGTGTGTCTTAAATTTCAGGGGATTCTAAGTTGTATAGCTCAATAAGATGGTTCGTACCGTACTCACGTATAGTACGGAGAATTTCACACGTATAAAGGTTTCTTTATGGACCCAAGATTTCACCCAGCTGGATGGTTTGTTCTGTGTGTTCTTTCAAATTCTCACCAAATGGTGTCACAGCGTGGGAGATACCGGGGGAAAGAATGTCCCAATTAATGAATATATCACAATTGATTTTATCCAATTAATTATACTGGTAACCAGTGGGAATAAACTGGCGTACCGTACTCACACTCCAAAAATGTGTAGAGCAAGAAAAGTGTCACCGCCGGCCAGCGATCACGAGAACAGGAGACGACCGCACATTTCCTCCTGGCGGCAGGTACTCAGCATTGGGTTACCCACCTTTCCGCTCCGCTGTACAATCACATTGTGCATTTCAGCAGCTTGCTTCATCGCCGGCTGGCGATCAGGAATACAGGAGACGATCATACATCTCTTTCTATTGGGAGGTGCTCGGCACTGGGCACCGCAATACTCCTCTCCTCTGTGCAGAACATCGGGCAACGCAGGACTCACTAGCCGGGGACGCCCGGCCAAGTTTATACCAGCCCTTGCCGGAGAGGTAGTATATGTTTACATTTATCTGGAACTACATCTACAAATTCTCCTGTTCCCTCCCTATTGCACAATTAGGATTTAATATATTGGATAGCCATTTTTTTCACACGGCTGAACCTTTATATCACCTGAGACAGATATAGGTGTATTATTAACCTACATGTTTTATAACTATATTGATTAAGAGAATAAATTCTTTACATTTTATACGTTGTGCTCTCTATTTTATATAGCTGCTGACACACAGCGCAGCCACTTTTCTTGCTCTATAGTCTTCCAATCCATCTCACATAGTGGTGTGGCAAGCGCAGTGTCTCAGGAGCCTGTTGTACCTTAATCTGTTGGTTTTATTTAAATGATTGATTTGTTTGAGGCGCTGAACAAGTAGTTTCTTTTGTTGTTCCAAAAATGTGTAGTACACCCATAAAGGTATCTTTTACAAGTAATCCAAACTTAAGACAAATTTAAAACGGGTATAAGAGAGTAGAGGGTAAGCGTACCCCACTTACAATCTTCAATGATGTTTTCAAGCACGTAGCGGTTTCTTTTTCCAATCTCTTCCCATGAAGTAGACCTCCACTCCCAAGTACTTCCAATCTCGGTATAATGAGATATATATCAGGAGTGGAAGTTTGATAAAAAGTATTTTATTAAATGTAAACAGTAAAATAGCAGCAATAGGGCAAAAAGACTCCTAACAAAACGACCAGAAGATGTTTTGACATTATCAAACAAGAGATGAAATAGATCCGGATTATCTCACCTCAGTCAATAATGGTCTGGATAGTTTGTAAGTAGTAAATGGCCCTCACACCAACGCGTTTCGACCGGGAGGTCTTTTTCAAGGTGTGTTATGAGGGCAACTATACCTCTACTTATACCCCAAAACAGGAAACAGTCATAATGTAGGAGTGGTCAGTCACAGTTAAAATCAATATATTAAAACACATATTGCATTGTTAAAAACCTTCAGAATCTATAACTAATGGGTATCTGATATCATTAAGGGACGTTTCATGTAATAATAAATTTTATTCCTTATTGTATTTATATATATATTGTGCTGTGCGTTCCACCTGTCCGTGGTGGAACGCACCATTTCCGCCGGAAATAAGCAGGGGAACAGGAGATGGCTCCCAGTATATTCCGCCGAATGATGGTCCGCGTCACGTGCTGCCGGAAGTGATGTGCGTTCCACTCGTTCACAGTGGAACGCACTCACTGGTGGATGGTCCGCGGCCTATGTTCCCGGAAGTGCTGTGCGTTCCACTCGTCCTTAGTGGAACGCACTTCCTCCGGATGTGGCGGACATTCGTGAAGGGGGAGTGCAATGGGTGATGCGCACAGTAGTGTGCGTTCCACTCATTCTTAGTGGAACGCACAAAACCCGGAAATAGCGGGTCTCTCTCCATATCCGTGGGGATGGTCCGGTTTTAAGATTTGACATTGGGAAAAAATAGTTTGTACATGAGGAGTAAAATCTTATGAAAATATACTAAAAATGATATGATGGTTAAAATACACTAAACTTATGTGAAATTGAGAATGAAATACAATATTTCCATATATTTTTATAAACTCCTATATAAGAATTTTTCGGGTGATGCAGGAGGGATTAGGTGAAGGGGAAACCTTCTATTAAGAGGGCCTCTCTTTCACAGGACCCATTAATAGTGTGAATACAATCGATGTTAGCTGTTATTTACATATATTCTATACATTCCTTTACTAGACCTAGTTGGATGGTACCGGAGAGATTGGGAAAGGAAAATCTACTGTAGGGAGGACTTCTTTTTTACGAGTTTTTCACAGGAACCATTTAATTTCAAAGTCCATATTCATTCCTTTCGGTTGTAGGGTTCCCAAATTAAAAATCGACCTCATCTCTGTCCTTGCTAATCTCTCCTCGATGTCCGTACTTCTCCAATTTTTTGGGGCTAACTGTATCCCACAAAATAGGGCAATCTCTGAGGGTTTGCACATATGGTCTTTCTTAAAGTGCATAGAGATTCCATGAGTTTCCACCCCTTTCTTAATATTTCTGAGGTGTTCACTCATCCTTTCTTTTAGTTTCCGTGTGGTCCTGCCAACGTATTGCTTATTGCAAGTACATTGAACCAAGTACACCACATTTTTACTATCACAAGTGATAAAGTCCTTGATCTCGAAGTTTTTTTTATTCGATGTGGAGGTGTACTGGGTAATGGTAGAATTTTTACTCTTGCAGTTTTTACACATTTGACACATACCGCATCTGTAAAATCCTTTTGAACGAATGGTTCTGAGATTTTTTGGTCCTTCTACTACACTGTTGACAACCTTTTTTCTAATATTGTCTGCTTTCCGGTAGACAAAATGTGGTTTTTCTGTAAGATATTCTTTTACAATAGGGTCGTGAAGTAGAAGGCTCCAGTTCTTCTTAATAATTTGTTCCACCTCCTTATACTGACTGTTAAATTTAGTTATGAACATAATCTTATTCTCTTCTTTCTTCTTGTTGTCCTTTTTTATTGTTGGTTTCAACATCACGTTTCTATCGATGGTTATATACTCCTGATATGGTTCCTCTAGTCGTGTCCTACCGTAACCTTTTCCTTCCAACTGTTTCATCAGACTGTTTCCTTGTTCTTTATAGTCATCCAATTTGGAACAGTTTCTCCGTAGTCGATGAAACTGGCTTTTTGGAACTGAGGTGAGCCAGTTAGGATGATGGTTACTGGAAGAAGGGATATAGGAGTTGCAATCTGTGGGTTTGATATATGTACGTGTGTTCAGTTGGTTATCTTCAATAAATATTAGTAAGTCTAGGAAGTGGACGGATTCTTGACTGATGTCAAATGTTAATTGAATATTCTTACTGTTATGGTTGAGATGTTCGCAGAAGGTACTCAGGCTCTCTGAATCCCCTTTCCAGATAAACAGAACGTCGTCAATATATCTTTTCCATAGCACCAGGTTCGCCCCGTATTCATGGCCACTGAGGACGGAATTTTCCTCCCAGTTTGCCATAAATAAATTAGCGTAACTTGGGGCGAACCTGGTGCCCATAGCTATACCATGTTGTTGTAGATAGTAAGTCTCGTTGAACCAGAAGAAATTATTCGAGAGAATGAATCGTATACTTTCAATGATGAATGTTTTGTAATCCCCTTCCATCTCCTCCTTTTCTAAAAACGATGTAACGGCATCTATGCCATGTTGGTGATCAATTATTGTGTATAAGGAGGTTACATCGGCGGTTATTAAGAAATAATCTGGTTGCCATTCAATGGATTCTAATGCCAGGATGACCTCTGTGGAATCCCTTAGGTAGGATGGTGTTTTTTGTACTAGTGGTTGTAGTGCATGGTCGACATACATAGACAAATTGGAAGTAATGGAATTAGTTCCCGCAACAATAGGTCTCCCTGGTGGGTGATCCTGATCTTTATGGATCTTAGGTAGAGTATAGATGACTGGGATAGATGGGTGAGGAATAATGAGGAATTTTTTCTCTGTTTCAGTGATGATATTTTTCCGTACATATTTGTCAATATGATCTGACATCCTTTTACTGATGTTCTCTGATGGGTTATTCCTTAGTTTTTTATAGGTGTTACTATCATCCAGTTGTCTTTCAATTTCGTTTTTATAATCATCCAGGTTTTGAATAACCACTGCTCCGCCCTTATCTGCCGGTTTGATAACGATCAGTTTGTTTTCTTCCAGTCCTCTTAGGGCTTCTTTCTCTTTCTTGGTCATATTGTGATGGATTTTCTTCTTAAATTCAGTATTTTCCAAATCCTTCTTTACCATTTTTTCAAAACTTTCGATATAACATCCCTTTTTGAAAGTGGGGTAGAAAATTGACTTTGGTTTAAAAGTGGTTGTGGAGGTAGTAGGTTCGTTTTCCTTTTGTTCTTGATCATGAAAGAATTTTTTAAGAGTAAGTTTCCTGATAAAACGCTGAAGGTCAATATATACCTCAAATTTGTCAAGATTACTGGATGGGGCATATTTTAGGCCTTTTTTCAAAACGTCTTCTTCTTCCTTTCTAAGGACATGACTACTCAGGTTGTAGATTTTGGTAAATTCTTCATGTTTTTCCTCAATATTTGTGGTCGCCTTTATCTTTTTCTTTTTCTTCCGATTTCTGTTGTGTAGTTTTTGATGTTTTTTGGAGGAATTCAACCCCCTATGTCCTCTTCTAGTTATCTTCGATTTCTCATTGATCCTGCCTGATCTAAAAAAGTCTCGTCATCTCTTCCATAGATCGAAGGTTGGTACCTCCTTGAGGGTCTGTTCCATTCAATATCCCTGGTCTTCTCATCTCTATGATCCCTGTATCTCAGTCTGTTGTCCCGAAATGATCTTCTTTCTTCTTCCCAATCTCTTCTGTGGTCACGTCTATTGATATTTCTATGGTCTTCTTCCCCTGATCTTTCATCATGTCTCATACCTCGATAGGATGTTCTTCGACCTTTGTCTCTTAATGATGGTTTTCTCCAATCTGTATGGGATGGTGATCTTCTCCCTCTGTGATACTGTTCTCTTCTTTGTGAGGAGATTTGTGTTTGATGGAATCTCACCCCTTGATTTTTCTTATTCAATTCTTTTCCTACAAAGAAATTCCTTTCTTTTTTCGTTATTCGATGTTGAGTTCCATCCTTGAAGTCGTTTAGATCCCTGATATATTTCTTTTTCTTTTTTTGCATAAGTTCCTTTTCATTATCGGCAATTTTTTTAACAATATCACTCTCCATTTCTTTAAAGTCCTGTAGGCCCTGGAAGTGTTCCACTGATGATTTTAATGAGTCAATTTCAGTCTCTAATTCTTTAAGGTCTTTCCCTCTTTCCCGAACAATGAGTTTCATAAGTGACATTGAGCATGTATCAATGATTCTCAACCATTCTTCTTCGAAGGTTTGAGATCTGTTCGAGAAGGTGGGCATTTTATCTATCCTAAGACCTCTAGGAATAATGTCCTCTGCTAGGTATCTTTCTAATGAGATAACCTCCCACCAAATCCTACCTTCCTTAAGTAAAGCTGTTTCTAATTTGGACATAATTCCTTCCAAATCGTCATCTGCTAAATCTACCGAATCTCGTCGGTTGTTAAATAATTCATCATATTTGTCCTTACGGACATTTCTGTGTGCAAACATACTGAAGAGGGCAGCTGTGATCTACTAAATGAGTGAGGAGCGAAATGTATACAGAAAATACAAAGATAGTGAACCACTGCGCTCACTGCGGCTGCAGTTATATAGAACCCTGGTGTCACTCAACACCATATACCGTGAACATAAACAAACAAAGGGAACTAACACAACTGCGCACTGCTAAGGATGATTCATAAAATTGCCAAAAAGTTTTTGAAACAATGTCTGTTTGGATAATGATGAGGGAGGTGTTGTTCAATCTTCTCCTTTCTCTTCCTTTTCTATTTCCAATCGATCTCCTTCAATTTCACCAAATGTCCCTCAAAAACAGTGAGAAAGAGCAATATTTTGTAGTGTGTCTTAAATTTCAGGGGATTCTAAGTTGTATAGCTCAATAAGATGGTTCGTACCGTACTCACGTATAGTACGGAGAATTTCACACGTATAAAGGTTTCTTTATGGACCCAAGATTTCACCCAGCTGGATGGTTTGTTCTGTGTGTTCTTTCAAATTCTCACCAAATGGTGTCACAACGTGGGAGATACCGGGGGAAAGAATGTCCCAATTAATGAATATATCACAATTGATTTTATCCAATTAATTATACTGGTAACCAGTGGGAATAAACTGGCGTACCGTACTCACACTCCAAAAATGTGTAGTACACCCATAAAGGTATCTTTTACAAGTAATCCAAACTTCAGACAAATTTAAAACGGGTATAAGAGAGTAGAGGGTAAGCGTACCCCACTTACAATCTTCAATGATGTTTTCAAGCACGTAGCGGTTTCTTTTTCCAATCTCTTCCCATGAAGTAGACCTCCACTCCCAAGTACTTCCAATCTCGGTATAATGAGATATATATCAGGAGTGGAAGTTTGATAAAAAGTATTTTATTAAATGTAAACAGTAAAATAGCAGCAATAGGGCAAAAAGACTCCTAACAAAACGACCAGAAGATGTTTTGACACTATCAAACAAGAGATGAAATAGATCCGGATTATCTCACCTCAGTCAATAATGGTCTGGATAGTTTGTAAGTAGTAAATGGCCCTCACACCAACGCGTTTCGACCGGGAGGTCTTTTTCAAGGTGTGTTATGAGGGCAACTATACCTCTACTTATACCCCAAAACAGGAAACAGTCATAATGTAGGAGTGGTCAGTCACAGTTAAAATCAATATATTAAAACACATATTGCATTGTTAAAAACCTTCAGAATCTATAACTAATGGGTATCTGATATCATTAAGGGACGTTTCATGTAATAATACATTTTATTCCTTATTGTATTTATATATATATTGTGCTGTGCGTTCCACCTGTCCGTGGTGGAACGCACCATTTCCGCCGGAAATAAGCAGGGGAACAGGAGATGGCTCCCAGTATATTCCGCCGAATGATGGTCCGCGTCACGTGCTGCCGGAAGTGATGTGCGTTCCACTCGTTCACAGTGGAACGCACTCACTGGTGGATGGTCTGCGGCCTATGTTCCCGGAAGTGCTGTGCGTTCCACTCGTCCTTAGTGGAACGCACTTCCTCCGGATGTGGCGGACATTCGTGAAGGGGGAGTGCAATGGGTGATGCGCACAGTAGTGTGCGTTCCACTCATTCTTAGTGGAACGCACAAAACCCGGAAATAGCGGGTCTCTCTCCATATCCGTGGGGATGGTCCGGTTTTAAGATTTGACATTGGGAAAAAATAGTTTGTACATGAGGAGTAAAATCTTATGAAAATATACTAAAAATGATATGATGGTTAAAATACATTAAACTTATGTGAAATTGAGAATGAAATACAATATTTCCATATATTTTTATAAACTCCTATATAAGAATTTTTCGGGTGATGCAGGAGGGATTAGGTGAAGGGGAAACCTTCTATTAAGAGGGCCTCTCTTTCACAGGACCCATTAATAGTGTGAATACAATCGATGTTAGCTGTTATTTACATATATTCTATACATTCCTTTACTAGACCTAGTTGGATGGTACCGGAGAGATTGGGAAAGGAAAATCTACTGTAGGGAGGACTTCTGTTTTACTAGTTTTTCACAGGAACCATTTAATTTCAAAGTCCATATTCATTCCTTTCGGTTGTAGGGTTCCCAAATTAAAAATTGACCTCATCTCTGTCCTTGCTAATCTCTCCTCGATGTCCGTACTTCTCCAATTTTTTGGGGCTAACTGTATCCCACAAAATAGGGCAATCTCTGAGGGTTTGCACATATGGTCTTTCTTAAAGTGCATAGAGATTCCATGAGTTTCCACCCCTTTCTTAATATTTCTGAGGTGTTCACTCATCCTTTCTTTTAGTTTCCGTGTGGTCCTGCCAACGTATTGCTTATTGCAAGTACATTGAACCAAGTACACCACATTTTTACTATCACAAGTGATAAAGTCCTTGATCTCGAAGTTTTTTTTATTCGATGTGGAGGTGTACTGGGTAATGGTAGAATTTTTACTCTTGCAGTTTTTACACATTTGACACATACCGCATCTGTAAAATCCTTTTGAACGAATGGTTCTGAGATTTTTTGGTCCTTCTACTACACTGTTGACAACCTTTTTTCTAATATTGTCTGCTTTCCGGTAGACAAAATGTGGTTTTTCTGTAAGATATTCTTTTACAATAGGGTCGTGAAGTAGAAGGCTCCAGTTCTTCTTAATAATTTGTTCCACCTCCTTATACTGACTGTTAAATTTAGTTATGAACATAATCTTATTCTCTTCTTTCTTCTTGTTGTCCTTTTTTATTGTTGGTTTCAACATCACGTTTCTATCGATGGTTATATACTCCTGATATGGTTCCTCTAGTCGTGTCCTACCGTAACCTTTTCCTTCCAACTGTTTCATCAGACTGTTTCCTTGTTCTTTATAGTCATCCAATTTGGAACAGTTTCTCCGTAGTCGATGAAACTGGCTTTTTGGAACTGAGGTGAGCCAGTTAGGATGATGGTTACTGGAAGAAGGGATATAGGAGTTGCAATCTGTGGGTTTGATATATGTACGTGTGTTCAGTTGGTTATCTTCAATAAATATTAGTAAGTCTAGGAAGTGGACGGATTCTTGACTGATGTCAAATGTTAATTGAATATTCTTACTGTTATGGTTGAGATGTTCGCAGAAGGTACTCAGGCTCTCTGAATCCCCTTTCCAGATAAACAGAACGTCGTCAATATATCTTTTCCATAGCACCAGGTTCGCCCCGTATTCATGGCCACTGAGGATGGAATTTTCCTCCCAGTTTGCCATAAATAAATTAGCGTAACTTGGGGCGAACCTGGTGCCCATAGCTGTACCATGTTGTTGTAGATAGTAAGTCTCGTTGAACCAGAAGAAATTATTCGAGAGAATGAATCGTATACTTTCAATGATGAATGTTTTGTAATCCCCTTCCATCTCCTCCTTTTCTAAAAACGATGTAACGGCATCTATGCCATGTTGGTGATCAATTATTGTGTATAAGGAGGTTACATCGGCGGTTATTAAGACCCCACGGATATGGAGAGAGACCCGCTATTTCCGGGTTTTGTGCGTTCCACTAAGAATGAGTGGAACGCACACTACTGTGCGCATCACCCATTGCACTCCCCCTTCACGAATGTCCGCCACATCCGGAGGAAGTGCGTTCCACTAAGGACGAGTGGAACGCACAGCACTTCCGGGAACATAGGCCGCGGACCATCCACCAGTGAGTGCGTTCCACTGTGAACGAGTGGAACGCACATCACTTCCGGCAGCACGTGACGCGGACCATCATTCGGCGGAATATACTGGGAGCCATCTCCTGTTCCCCTGCTTATTTCCGGCGGAAATGGTGCGTTCCACCACGGACAGGTGGAACGCACAGCACAATATATATATAAATACAATAAGGAATAAAATTTATTATTACATGAAACGTCCCTTAATGATATCAGATACCCATTAGTTATAGATTCTGAAGGTTTTTAACAATGCAATATGTGTTTTAATATATTGATTTTAACTGTGACTGACCACTCCTACATTATGACTGTTTCCTGTTTTGGGGTATAAGTAGAGGTATAGTTGCCCTCATAACACACCTTGAAAAAGACCTCCCGGTCGAAACGCGTTGGTGTGAGGGCCATTTACTACTTACAAACTATCCAGACCATTATTGACTGAGGTGAGATAATCCGGATCTATTTCATCTCTTGTTTGATAGTGTCAAAACATCTTCTGGTCGTTTTGTTAGGAGTCTTTTTGCCCTATTGCTGCTATTTTACTGTTTACATTTAATAAAATACTTTTTATCAAACTTCCACTCCTGATATATATCTCATTATACCGAGATTGGAAGTACTTGGGAGTGGAGGTCTACTTCATGGGAAGAGATTGGAAAAAGAAACCGCTACGTGCTTGAAAACATCATTGAAGATTGTAAGTGGGGTACGCTTACCCTCTACTCTCTTATACCCGTTTTAAATTTGTCTGAAGTTTGGATTACTTGTAAAAGATACCTTTATGGGTGTACTACACATTTTTGGAGTGTGAGTACGGTACGCCAGTTTATTCCCACTGGTTACCAGTATAATTAATTGGATAAAATCAATTGTGATATATTCATTAATTGGGACATTCTTTCCCCCGGTATCTCCCACGCTGTGACACCATTTGGTGAGAATTTGAAAGAACACACAGAACAAACCATCCAGCTGGGTGAAATCTTGGGTCCATAAAGAAACCTTTATACGTGTGAAATTCTCCGTACTATACGTGAGTACGGTACGAACCATCTTATTGAGCTATACAACTTAGAATCCCCTGAAATTTAAGACACACTACAAAATATTGCTCTTTCTCACTGTTTTTGAGGGACATTTGGTGAAATTGAAGGAGATCGATTGGAAATAGAAAAGGAAGAGAAAGGAGAAGATTGAACAACACCTCCCTCATCATTATCCAAACAGACATTGTTTCAAAAACTTTTTGGCAATTTTATGAATCATCCTTAGCAGTGCGCAGTTGTGTTAGTTCCCTTTGTTTGTTTATGTTCACGGTATATGGTGTTGAGTGACACCAGGGTTCTATATAACTGCAGCCGCAGTGAGCGCAGTGGTTCACTATCTTTGTATTTTCTGTATAAATTTCGCTCCTCACTCATTTAGTAGATCACAGCTGCCCTCTTCAGTATGTTTGCACACAGAAATGTCCGTAAGGACAAATATGATGAATTATTTAACAACCGACGAGATTCGGTAGATTTAGCAGATGACGATTTGGAAGGAATTATGTCCAAATTAGAAACAGCTTTACTTAAGGAAGGTAGGATTTGGTGGGAGGTTATCTCATTAGAAAGATACCTAGCAGAGGACATTATTCCTAGAGGTCTTAGGATAGATAAAATGCCCACCTTCTCGAACAGATCTCAAACCTTCGAAGAAGAATGGTTGAGAATCATTGATACATGCTCAATGTCACTTATGAAACTCATTGTTCGGGAAAGAGGGAAAGACCTTAAAGAATTAGAGACTGAAATTGACTCATTAAAATCATCAGTGGAACACTTCCAGGGCCTACAGGACTTTAAAGAAATGGAGAGTGATATTGTTAAAAAAATTGCCGATAATGAAAAGGAACTTATGCAAAAAAAGAAAAGGAAATATATCAGGGATCTAAACGACTTCAAGGATGGAACTCAACATCGAATAACGAAAAAAGAAAGGAATTTCTTTGTAGGAAAAGAATTGAATAAGAAAAATCAAGGGGTGAGATTCCATCAAACACAAATCTCCTCACAAAGAAGAGAACAGTATCACAGAGGGAGAAGATCACCATCCCATACAGATTGGAGAAAACCATCATTAAGAGACAAAGGTCGAAGAACATCCTATCGAGGTATGAGACATGATGAAAGATCAGGGGAAGAAGACCATAGAAATATCAATAGACGTGACCACAGAAGAGATTGGGAAGAAGAAAGAAGATCTTTTCGGGACAACAGACTGAGATACAGGGATCATAGAGATGAGAAGACCAGGGATATTGAATGGAACAGACCCTCAAGGAGGTACCAACCTTCGATCTATGGAAGAGATGACGAGACTTTTTTAGATCAGGCAGGATCAATGAGAAATCGAATAACTAGAAGAGGACATAGGGGGTTGAATTCCTCCAAAAAACATCAAAAACTACACAACAGAAATCGGAAGAAAAAGAAAAAGATAAAGGCGACCACAAATATTGAGGAAAAACATGAAGAATTTACCAAAATCTACAACCTGAGTAGTCATGTCCTTACAAAGGAAGAAGAAGACGTTTTGAAAAAAGGCCTAAAATATGCCCCATCCAGTAATCTTGACAAATTTGAGGTATATATTGACCTTCAGCGTTTTATCAGGAAACTTACTCTTAAAAAATTCTTTCATGATCAAGAACAAAAGGAAAACGAACCTACTACCTCCACAACCACTTTTAAACCAAAGTCAATTTTCTACCCCACTTTCAAAAAGGGATGTTATATCGAAAGTTTTGAAAAAATGGTAAAGAAGGATTTGGAAAATACTGAATTTAAGAAGAAAATCCATCACAATATGACCAAGAAAGAGAAAGAAGCCCTAAGAGGACTGGAAGAAAACAAACTGATCGTTATCAAACCGGCAGATAAGGGCGGAGCAGTGGTTATTCAAAACCTGGATGATTATAAAAACGAAATTGAAAGACAACTGGATGATAGTAACACCTATAAAAAACTAAGGAATAACCCATCAGAGAACATCAGTAAAAGGATGTCAGATCATATTGACAAATATGTACGGAAAAATATCATCACTGAAACAGAGAAAAAATTCCTCATTATTCCTCACCCATCTATCCCAGTCATCTATACTCTACCTAAGATCCATAAAGATCAGGATCACCCACCAGGGAGACCTATTGTTGCGGGAACTAATTCCATTACTTCCAATTTGTCTATGTATGTCGACCATGCACTACAACCACTAGTACAAAAAAACACCATCCTACCTAAGGGATTCCACAGAGGTCATCCTGGCATTAGAATCCATTGAATGGCAACCAGATTATTTCTTAATAACCGCCGAATGTAACCTCCTTATACACAATAATTGATCACCAACATGGCATAGATGCCGTTACATCGTTTTTAGAAAAGGAGGAGATGGAAGGGGATTACAAAACATTCATCATTGAAAGTATACGATTCATTCTCTCGAATAATTTCTTCTGGTTCAACGAGACTTACTATCTACAACAACATGGTACAGCTATGGGCACCAGGTTCGCCCCAAGTTACGCTAATTTATTTATGGCAAACTGGGAGGAAAATTCCGTCCTCAGTGGCCATGAATACGGGGCGAACCTGGTGCTATGGAAAAGATATATTGACGACGTTCTGTTTATCTGGAAAGGGGATTCAGAGAGCCTGAGTACCTTCTGCGAACATCTCAACCATAACAGTAAGAATATTCAATTAACATTTGACATCAGTCAAGAATCCGTCCACTTCCTAGACTTACTAATATTTATTGAAGATAACCAACTGAACACACGTACATATATCAAACCCACAGATTGCAACTCCTATATCCCTTCTTCCAGTAACCATCATCCTAACTGGCTCACCTCAGTTCCAAAAAGCCAGTTTCATCGACTACGGAGAAACTGTTCCAAATTGGATGACTATAAAGAACAAGGAAACAGTCTGATGAAACAGTTGGAAGGAAAAGGTTACGGTAGGACACGACTAGAGGAACCATATCAGGAGTATATAACCATCGATAGAAACGTGATGTTGAAACCAACAATAAAAAAGGACAACAAGAAGAAAGAAGAGAATAAGATTATGTTCATAACTAAATTTAACAGTCAGTATAAGGAGGTGGAACAAATTATTAAGAAGAACTGGAGCCTTCTACTTCACGACCCTATTGTAAAAGAATATCTTACAGAAAAACCACATTTTGTCTACCGGAAAGCAGACAATATTAGAAAAAAGGTTGTCAACAGTGTAGTAGAAGGACCAAAAAATCTCAGAACCATTCGTTCAAAAGGATTTTACAGATGCGGTATGTGTCAAATGTGTAAAAACTGCAAGAGTAAAAATTCTACCATTACCCAGTACACCTCCACATCGAATAAAAAAAACTTCGAGATCAAGGACTTTATCACTTGTGATAGTAAAAATGTGGTGTACTTGGTTCAATGTACTTGCAATAAGCAATACGTTGGCAGGACCACACGGAAACTAAAAGAAAGGATGAGTGAACACCTCAGAAATATTAAGAAAGGGGTGGAAACTCATGGAATCTCTATGCACTTTAAGAAAGACCATATGTGCAAACCCTCAGAGATTGCCCTATTTTGTGGGATACAGTTAGCCCCAAAAAATTGGAGAAGTACGGACATCGAGGAGAGATTAGCAAGGACAGAGATGAGGTCGATTTTTAATTTGGGAACCCTACAACCGAAAGGAATGAATATGGACTTTGAAATTAAATGGTTCCTGTGAAAAACTAGTAAAAAAGAAGTCCTCCCTACAGTAGATTTTCCTTTCCCAATCTCTCCGGTACCATCCAACTAGGTCTAGTAAAGGAATGTATAGAATATATGTAAATAACAGCTAACATCGATT